>NC_065446.1:40297180-41578298 GCF_917563875.1 Diabrotica virgifera virgifera | reverse complement strand
CGGTGAAACCGGAAGTGGAGTAGTAACAAAAAATATGGCATCAGATTCCTTTTGCGTCACTGTTCTTGCATGCAAAGTTTCATAAATATTGTTCTTTTCGTTTCTAATTTATTTGCTTGGTTCCATACTTTATCCCAACTCTGTATACATACACGTATATATATTATCAAGAAAAAGAAACTAAAGAGAATATAAAACGATATCGATATCCTTACTTGTCTAATAAATAACATCTCAGTAAGCATACCATAAATTTTTAACTAAAGTAAGACACAAAGAATGGCTGGAAGAAACTGTACCTGAGATAAACTGCCTCTTGTAGGTTTCAATAATTTTATTTTGCACCAGAGGGAGATACCTTATATCAGAGGCGTATTTCGAATCTATTTTTAGACAGATTCATAGAGGAAAATAAATTCCTCTCTTTCAAGGACCTTATCAAAGGAGTTTAGTTTATGCATGAACTTTATATACAATTGATACTAAGAATGGAAGACAATTTATTTATCTCAGTAGTTCCTTTATACAGGGTGTCCCAAAAGTAGTGAGACGGTCGAATATTTCGCGAAATGAACATCGGATCGAAAAACTGAAAAATATGTGTTCAATATTTTTTTAAAATCTATCGAATGACACCAATATCGACCCCCCTCCCACTCCTCCCTCTAGAATGGGAGTTGGATAGATACCCAACACCAAAATATTTTAAAGGACAAATAACTAACGGCTAACTCTAACGGCTGGCGTCAAAATCTTTGGCAGTTACTATCGGAGCAGCCAAACGGAAACAAAACATATGCATAATGTTTCCATTTAACTGACAATATGCTCTATCAGGAGTACCCCTTTGTACTGGCTGCCTATCTTAAGCTGTATGCCTCCACCAGATCTTCGAAGAAAACATGCTTAAGAGGGAATACGCAAATATCACCAGTAACCCTTAACACCCACTGCATAAACCATTAGAGCCCTTGAGCAGCAAAGGCTTAAGTCCAGACATCCTTCCTTAGTAACTATCTGACACAAACTTTCTTGCTGTCAGTTCCTGGCAATTGGAATGGTCTCAGAAGTCATCTCCATAACCGCAGAACGGTAAGAGGATGGTAAGAGACTCAAATTGAATCGAAACGCAACCGTCTATATTTATTTTATTAATTGTAAATTATAATGTTTTCTATGACTTCCTTAAGCATCCTTGGTGAGATAAATGAATATACAGTCGAACCCGCTTATTGGAATAGCCTTCGTGCCAAGCAAAAATATTTTTTAGCTGTAATAAGTGTACCGAATATATGTAATAATAGTACATACTATGTTAATATGTATATGTATATGGTTTTAGGTATTTCTATATCAATAATAGAATAGCGTAAGGTATTTAATAAAAAACCAAACTACATTATATTATGTGGATGCATACAGTAATTAATATGAAATGTATGCAATAAACAGGGTGTCCCGAAAAGATTGGTCATAAATTATACCGCACATTCTGGGGTCAAAAATAGTTCGATTGAACCTAACTTACCTTAGTACAAATGTGCTCATAAAAAAAGTTACAGCCCTTTGAAGTTACAAAATGAAAATCGATTTTTTCAATATATCGAAAACTATTAGAGATTTTTTATTGAAAACGCACATGTATGAATCTTATGGCAGAAACATCTTAAAACAAAATTATAGTGAAATTTGTCCACCCCATAAAAATTTTGTGGGGGTTTTGTTACCTTAAACCCCCCAAACTTTTGTGTACGTCCCAATTAATTCATTATTGTGGTACCATTAGTTAAACACAACGTTTCTAAAACTTTTTTGCCTCTTAGTATTTTTTCGATAAGCCAATTTTTATCGAGATGCGGCTTCTTTTTTAATATATTTACATAAACATTTTCTGTGGGTTTTGCTCCTTTAAACCCCCGAAATGTTTGTGTACGTTCCAATTAAACTATTATTGTGGTACCGTCAGTTAAACACGGTATTTTTAAAACTTTTTTTGTCTCTTAGTATTTTTTTGATAAGTCAGCTTTTATCGAGATGTAGCTTCTTTTTCAAAATATACATAAAAATGTAAATTATAAATAAATTTTCAGATTATAAATACTTAACCATAAAATATACAAATATGTGGTGGATTCGACAAAAATATTCAAAATCTCTCGATAAACACTAGCTTATCGAAAAAGTACTAGGAGGCAAAAAAGTTTTAAAAACATTATTTTTAACTAATGGTAATACAATATTAAATTAATTCGAACGTACACAAAAGTTTGGGCGGGTTTAAGGGAACGAAACCCCCATAAAATGTTTATGGGGTGCACAAATTTCACTTTAATTTTTTTTTTAAGATGTTGCTGCCATAAGAATGCCACATGTCCATTTTCAATAAAAAAAATCTTTAAGAGTTTTCGATATATGAAACAAAATCGATTTTCATTTTGTAATTTCAAAGGGCTGTAACTTTTTTTGTGTGCACTATTGTATATAGGTAAGTGAGGTTTAATCAACCTATTTTTGACCCCAAAATCTGTGGTATAATATATGACCAATCTTTTCGGGACACCCTGTATAGATTATGTAAATATTTTTGTATTAAAATACATAATATACTTAATAAGAAAATTACTTATTTAGTCTTGAAAAATAATCGGTAATTGTAGCTTGTTCTTTTGTTACATAAAATACTAGTCACTTTTGTTGCTCTGAATTATAAAAATTAGAAAAATTTGCAATGGTTTGGCCACCCCGAAAACGTTTTATAACTTTACAAGCTATTAGGATGGGTGAACTGTTTCTTAAAAATTTTATTACAGGCAACTGGGTGGCAATATGTATAGTTTCTAGACAACGGAAATGATTTTACGACAGAATTTGTCGGTAAACGATTGAATTGGTACTCATAACAACGCAATAAAATATGTACTACCTGTCTGACAAACCCAAATAATATAAATAAAATAGCACTCCAGGCCTTCGAAGCCCTTGGCGAAAAAATTATAGTACAAGATATAATTTAAATTTTTAGGAATTTCGAAATTATTGGTAAAAATTTATTCGTTGAAATATATTCTAATAAACGGTATTGTCTTATGAATACGTATACCAATAAACGGATAAATTTATTAAGGAGTAAATGGAAACGTTTTTGGACCTTGAATTTATATTCTATAAACCGGGATATTCTTATAACCGGTACTCTAATAAGCGGGTTCGACTGTTCGACTGAATTTATACGTGGAACTGCATTATCAAATTATAAATGTTTGTATTAAACAATCGAAAATACATTGTATAGGTTTAAAGCCGGGTACAGATTTGCAAGCCGAACTGTTTTCGAACTGCTCGCATACAGTTCGTTGAAATCACATTTACAGCGAACTCATGGCAAACTTATCACGATTCATGGAAAGCGATGAATCATCTGCGAACCAACTTGTTCGAAGTTTTTGTAAATGATTCATTTAATTTGTTTTTTATCTAACAGCCACGTTTTAAATGTAAATAAGGATAGCAATTATTTGTTTATATAAGACCAATAATGACATACGCGGCAGAAACACGACCCGACACAGAGAGGACAAAAAGATTGCTTGAATCAGCCGAGATGAAAACCCTTCTAAAAGTCGATGGTAAGACTCTATGGGACAGAGCTAGAAGTACAGATATACGACGGAGATACAAGGTGGATAATATTAATAACTGGGTAAGAAACAGAAGAATAGAATGGAATGACCACATTAAGCCGAATGACAACAAATAGAGTCAAGACAGCGAGAGACGGTTTCTCAATAGGAAGACGATCAGTGGGAAGACGGGAATACCACGAAAACGATGGAACGACAACTTACTAGAGGCATATTGAAAATACATACAGAGTCATGTCTATACAAAAAGAAGAAGAAGAAGAAGAAGAATTATTTTTTTATCAACTATAAAATAAAAATGATTACATTGTGTTTCTCAGTTTCTTATCTCTAGGAAAACGTCATTCACTCTATCTCGAAGCGATGACAACGAACAGAAAATATCGCTGCGTACGCGGTTCAAATTGATTCGAATATTCTTTGTGTTCGTCCCAAAAACCGACAAGCCGTGGTTCGTTACGAGCGACCAACGAATAGATCGCAAGCGGTTTGTCCCACCGTACAAATTATACGAATATATCGTTCGTATACTGTTCGACTCGCATATATGTGTACCGGGCTTAAGGTAAACTACGGCCAAACTTATTGGTATTCAATGTGGTTGGTGGCGATTTTGTGTACACCGAACAACGAACGAACTTTTTTGTGTTTGTACGCTTCAACAATCAATAGCGTATGCTCTCAGCTGGCGCCTAAAGCTTGTCGCTCATTTATACGCTGCAAAGCACGGCGAAGCACGGAGAAAAAGGTTGCTACGAATTTTCTTCATGTAGGTAAATATAACCGCGCTTATCTGTGCGAAGTAACGCGCTGCGCAACGAAGAGAAGCGGCCGGGATTCCAACCGTAGAATCCTGGGCGAAGAAATTTTCTTCGCTTCGCGTTGCACTAGTGAGCGAGGATTAGCGGAAGCCATGCAGAAACTTTTGTCTGAATTTCGTTTGTCGACTATTTTCGACGTGTCTCGTACTGAAAAAATTTTCACTAATATCGCTAATATTCATGTTCAGTACATAGTTCTATTGGTATTTGTATTTAGACCTGTAGGTACGATCTGTAGTGAAGAGAGTATGGATGACGAAACATTTATTTTGATTGTCCAAAACTGTGAAGAAGTGTATGATACTTCGGATCAGAACTACCACAACCAGATGAGGTGTGATAATATTTGGGAAGAAATAGGCGAAAAATGTCAACAGAAAGGTTTGAAAATTACAGTTTTAAAATGTCTCAAATGCAAAAAACTAGGACACGTGGCAGCAGCCTGTACCAAACCTAAAAATATATCTGCGACACAACAAAATCCACTAAGTTCTATAACTTCAAATACTACAACTGTAGCCCATTCGGCTGTAGAAACAGTAACAGCATCGATTCCTACGCAAACCCTTACCAGTACGACTAACCAACATGAAACGTCTGAATCTAATCAAGCTCCAACCACATCATCACACCAAAGCACCTTTTCACAACATACTGAGTCAAAATTTCCAAATGTAAATACAAAAGTGACCGAAAACAAAGAAACTCATTGAAAACGCTCTATAAGTGAAGTCGCTTCTCCAGAATCCGATATTGCACTTCAAGAAAACCCATTTGTAGCACCAAAACCTACAGCAACTCGAAAGAAACCAAAGACATCTAAACTTGAAGAAACAACGCATTCGAATGTATCCATTTTTAGTGATCAATTATTCCTCCTCCTAGAGAGCATAGTTGGCTTATCGAACCCCATAATCAAAATCAATGACTTCACTTCTGATTTGAGAGGTCTCAGTGCCATGTTAAAGAAAATCCGCCCCTACTTAAAAGAAAGATCAATGAAGACAAGGCTGACCAACTTGAATGAAAAAATATTTGCTCATCTTGGAGAGGTGAGCTTCGGATTAAAAAGTGATGCATCACAGTCATCATAGATTAGCAGCTGGTTTCTATCTATTGTTATATTATCCTTTTTACTTTCAACGAAATATTTGCTCTGTATCGCGCCCTAAAACATGCAAACCTCTTAAATATTTCTATTTCTCACCGACTCGTCCAACTCTCTCCTTACAATACAGCATCTGTATCCTAAAAGTCCTTTAGAGAAACTAATAAAAACTGGACCACAAATTGCACAAGAAAACAACACGACTCCGAAATGTATATGGATCCCATCACATATAGGAATTATCGGCAATGAAGAGGCAGACAGAAGTACTTGTAAAGCAGCAATCAAGTGCGGAATCTGAATTAGTGCGCGAGTGTGTATGTAATGATCTCAAAACGTTTTTTTTTTTACAAAAAGTGATTGGTCATTTGAGGGTCCTAAATATCACAGTGAACGTTCAAGAAACAATCTACCAAACACCCTACCAGCTTTATCAGGAGAAAACTGTCAAGTAAAAGACTTACAGTCTAATCTAAATCAATATTTTTGTACCAAATCTAGCTATTTGTTATTTGTTATAAATCATTGTTAAACTTTGTTTATCTAGTAATGCCGCTAATAACCTGTTGGTGGATGCGGTAACTTTTCTTTAATTAAAAAAAATATTTTTGATTTTAAAAATTACTCGTTTAGTTATTTGCATAATTAACTATTCTAATTGGGGAAGAAGCCACAATTTATCTTGAAAAATGATTTTATTGACTTTTCGACTTGATACTTATGATATTTTTAATAATAGTATTTTGATAACGACGTCGAGGTGGAAGTCGAAACGTCAATAAAATCATTTTTTTAAGTTAAATTGTGGCTTATTTTCCAATTAGAATAGTTTATTACATAAATGCCTTGGATTTCAAACCGAACAACGTGCTCTACCTCCCCGTACATAACCGAAAAACGTGCACATATTAGCGCACATTTCAAAACTTCGCCGCGCCGTGCTTCGCTTCGCGGTGCTTCGCAGCGCATAAATGAGCGACAAGCTTTATCGGCTCTGCTTCGATCGACGCTTGTGCTCAATAGCCCGATCGATGAATACAAAACTTTTCGAAAACCTCCAAAAAATAAAGGAAGGATTAAAATCTGGGAATAGGTAGTTGAAATTGTATATTATTATATACGAAAAAGTTTACAATTCTTCATCCCCTCCATTTTACAAAAATTGGGAAATACGGGGTGAAAAATATTTTCTCGGGAAGGAAAAAATATACGTTCAAAATAGGCCCGGGATTGGATAAAATGACTAATTCTAAGCAATTTTTGTTCTATAGAGTTTTTTCACCAAGTCAATACTTTTCGAGTTGTTTACGAGTGAATATGTTCATTTTTCAACAAAAATAAAATATGTTTTTGGACGGTTTTTCACAGATAACTCAAAAAGTATTTTAGCGAAAAAAATATTCTTAGCAAAAATATAGCTAATAAAAACATGAAAAAAATGGTGTATGCACGAAGACTCTAGACTCAGTAGAAGCAGAGTTGTAGCTAGTGAAATGTAGGTTATTATTCGTCAAATTCCAAATCGAATATTTCAACGTGAAATAACCGAAAAACGGAGCACTTTTCGGGAAAACTCATTACAACTTTTTTAAAGTGTTTAAAAAAGGTTTACCCTTGTTTTTAAAAAAAACTTCTAATATTAAAAGTAAGAGAGTAACTCAAAGCTGAGCTCAAAATATTGTTGGTCCCTTTTATTTTTTGGTAAAAAAATCGCGAATATTACCCCCTAATTAGCCTTCCAAATAAAATTAATCATTACCGCTTTACAAGTTACTTTACTTATGTATTATTTATATGATCTATAAGTTCCACAGGTCCAAAGTGCTCATTTTTGAAAAAAATTGGTTTTAAAATAAAACATTTTTTTTATTTAGAAAAAAAATTCCAATTTTTTTCAAGTTAACTTAAAAATTATTAGTAATACCAAAAATCTCGAAGAGTAATAAAATGTACGTTTTGCTTTTCTGAATATTTTGGATTTTTTGTTTTATTCTTTGACAAAAATTGGTTATGCTATGGCTGTTCAAAATTTGCCTAAACTAGTGATTAGTTATTCTATCAAGCCATTTTACTACAGACTTTTTAAAAATAAGCACTTTATACTGATGAAACTTACAGATCATATAGAAAATACATAATCAAAGTAACTTATGAAGCGATAATGATTAAATTTTTTTGGGGTGCTAGTTAGGGGGTGATTCTTTTTTCCAAAAAATGATTGGGACCAACAATATTTTGAGCGTAACTCACTTACTTTTAATGTTAGACTATTTTTTGAAAAACAAAAATAAAATCTTTTTTAAACACCTTAAAAAAGTTATAATGAATTTTCCCCGAAAAGTGCTCGTTTTTGGTTATTTCACATTGAAATATTCGATTTGGAATTTGACGAAGAAGGACGTTCTTTTCATTAGCTGCAACTCTACTTCTATTGGGACTAGATACTTCACGCGTACACCATTTTTTTCAAATTTTTATAAACTATATTTTTGCTAAGAATATATTTTTCGATAAAATACTTACTTTTTGAGGTATTTGCGAAAAACCGTCCAAAAACATGTTTTTTCTTGTTAAAAATGAACATATTCACTCGGAAATCACTCAAAACGTATTAACTTAATGAAAAAACTCTATAGAACAAAAGTTGTTTAGAATTAGTCATCTTATCCAATTCCGGACTTATTTTGAATGTATATTTTTCACCCACGAAAAGCGGGTATCCCCTATATTTTTGTAAAATGGAAGTGATGTAGAATTGTAAACTCTTTCTTATATAATAACAGACAATTTCAACTACCTATTTCCAAATTTTCATCACTCCTTTATTTTTTTTTTGTGGTCAGATTGTTCTTTGATCGGGCTACAATGATATGGAAATCCATTATGACCGATAAAGATCGAATGATGAATCAGAACGGAGAGAATGTATCGATTAATTTGCACAACCATAATTGAAGTTAAACACAATGAATAATTTTGTAAAATTTAAGAAATTATAGATATTTATATTCTTTAAAGAATAAAAAACCGCTAAACGTCGTAAAAATGAGTGGCGCATACAATATTCCAGCTACAAGAGATCTAATATCAGTATTACGTGACGAAAATGTATTTTTATTTTGATGGAAAATAAAATTCTAGTTTTATTTTGAAAGATTTTTCCATAATACTTGCTAAATTTGAAGTAGAATGCGCCACAAAAGAGCTTCAAAATGCAAACTCTATCAAAGTTACGCTTTTGTGGCTCCTTTTGCTCCTTTAGCAAATACACTAAGCATTAAAATTAACGCACCACCTTAAAAATGGGACATTTTTAATGTCTCGTATTTCCTAAATCTGTTGTCCGATTTAAGTGATTTTTTTAGTATATTATAGCTTTATTCTTCAAGAATATCAATGTAATAATATTGGTAAACAGGTAAGTGTCATTGTATACCGGGTGTAACAATGATAGTGTGTTTTTCCTCAAAGTTTGGAACACCCTGTGGAATATTCTAGCGTATATAAAATATTGAAATTAAAACTAAACTATAGCCTTAGGCTTTCTTAACATTTTGCTTTTTGATTCATTCGCTTATGTGGGATAATAAAAAGTTGGGTACTTTAACAACTAGCCATGTTATTCATCAATACAGGGTGTTTCTAAATAAGTGCGACAAACTTTCAGGGGTAAATCTGCATGAAAAAATAACGACCGTTTGCATATGTCGACAAATGCTTCATTTCCGAGATACGGGATGTTGAATTTTTTCTTACAATCTGACGATTTATTTATTGCTCTAAAACCGGTTGAGATATGCAAATGAAATTTGGTAGATTTTAAGGGGTAGTTATTACGCATTTTTTGACATACAATTAAGAATTTTATACTCGCCATTGGCGTGCATACGGATATAAACATTTTAGATACATCCCGTATGCACGCCAATGGTGAATGTAAAATTCTTAATTGTATGTCAAAGAATGCGCAATAACTACCTCTTAAAATCTACCAAATTTGTTTTGCATATCTCGAACGGTTTTAGAGCAATAAATAAATCGTCAGTTTGTAAGAAAAAATTTAACATCTGTTTATAAAGCAAACGTTCATTATTTTTCATGCAGAAGAATTACCCGTGAAGTTTGTCGTACTTATTTAGAAACAACCTGTATTGATGAATAACATGGCTAGTTGTTAAAGTACCTAACTTTTTTATTATCCCACATAAGCGAATTAATCAAAAAGCAAAATGTTAAGAAAGCCTAAGGCTACAGTTGTTTAGCAATATTATTATTACTTCGATATTTTTGAAGAATAGAGCCATAATACACTAAAAAAATAACTAAAATAGGACAGCAGGTTTAGGAAATACGAGACATCAAAAATGTCCCATTTTTAAGGTGGTGCGTTAATTTTGGTGCTTAGTGTATTATGGAAAAATCTTTCAAAATAAAACTAGAATTTTATTTTCCATCAAAATGAAAATACATTTTCGCGCCACGTAATACTCATATCAGCTCTTTTGTAGCTGGAATATTGTACGCGACACTAATTTTTATGGCGTTTAGCGGTTTTTTATTATTGTATCAGGAGTTTTTTATATTTTTTTTTCATAATAAAGTTTTTTATATATTAAATGTATGAAGTTTAATCTAATGTTTCCCGATTACCTACACGTTAAGCGTTTTAAATGGTCGCCTTTGTCGCATTCTCTCCCAAATGATCTAGTAGTTACGACACCAGACTTGTGATAAGACAATTCGAGTTCATATCCCAGCCATCCTAATAATTATGGCCGGAAAATGAACTCGGATTGCACGATCAATCTTAGCGTCGTAACCACTACAACTACATAAACCATTTCGGCGATAATGGCTAAATGAATTATACTTTGGGAGCTCGATTACTTCTGAACGGCTTAACCGATTTTGGTCACTATACATGAGTTGAGTTTGAAACGTATTGACAAGTAGTATCTGATGCATCCAAGGTCAAGTATGATAACTGAAGGTATTACAGGAATTATTGAACTTGAAAAACCGTTTTCCCCATAAGAAATAGATTTGATCATATTTATGAAGCCTATAACTTAAAAATTCGAATTTTCCCAGATATGAGGTATACACCATTAGACGGGTCTAGAGTCCTCCTACAAACGCTCAGTTATTGGCGTAATTCGTAGGTTGAAATTTTGAGTAATTGACAAAAAAAAATTTTTAAAGTTTACTTTTTCAGTTTTTCGGCTATACTGAGCTGTGTGTATGTTTAATCCTTAGACAGCATTTAAAAGCTTAACTCAACGCTATTGATTTGGTGTATTTGCGGTTTTCCTGTCTCTCGAACCTAAAGCCCAAAAAATATGCAATTTTGTATCTACCAAGCCCTATAGCTGGCTTATGGGTGGTCAAAAGTCACAAACTACACCGGTTCTGAATCGGCCCTGATCCCCTCAAGAAACACAGAAAAAAAATTCAGATCGGTGTAACTTTCCACACACATACAATTATACATACATACATACATACATACATACATACATACATACATACATACATACATACATACATACATACATACATACATACATATTCACAAACATTTCCCCCCTTTTAAATAAAATTTGAGTCATACTTCTGAGCTCGGTAATAGTCCTGTCGCCAGGGGGGGGGTACAACGGCCTCCTGTATTCAGATGGACTTACCCAAGTTTTTTTTATGTATTTTGACCTGTAGAACACGAATTTTTTGGGTAACAGTTGATCCGGATGTCGATAAGATTGTTATAAACCAAGAAGTTGAGGAATCACATAACAGCGATTTCTCGCAAAACAAAACATTTTTTTGTATTTTTTGGGCCATTCTAACCAAAAAATGTTCCTACAAATTTTTTCGTAGGATGCATAGTTTTCGAGATAAACGCGGTTGAACTTTCAAAAAATCGAAAAGTTGGAATTTTTGAACCCGAAAAACTTTTGATTAAAAAATAAAATAGCAATTCTGCTTACCGCATTTGAAAGTTCAAGTCAAATTATATCGGTTTTAATTATTTATATTACTAAAAATGTAGTATTTTATTGTTAAAACAAAGCTATAAACACCTAGTGCTTGAGTGATGTTTCAATGATTTCTCATTTAAAATCGAACGAGTGCGTAGAGGAGGTAAAAGTGCAAGCGGGGCTATTTCTAAGTAGCATGCATTAAAACGCATGTATTAGGCACGGGAAACACTATGTGTTCATAGCTTTTTTTAACAATCAAAAAATAAATTTTTAGCAATGCAAATATTCAAAACAGATATAATTTGACTTAAACTTTTAAAGGCGGTAAGAAGAATTGCTATTTTATTTTTTATTCAAACGTTATTCGGGTTCAAAAATTGCAATTTTTCGATTTTTTAAAAGTTCAACCGCGTTTATCTCGAAAACTATGCATCCTACGAAAAAACTTGTAGGAACATTTTTTGGTTAGAATGACCCAAAAAATACAAAAAAATGTTTTGTTTTGCGAGAAATCGCTGTTATGTAATTCCTCAACTTCTTTGTTTATAACAACCTTATCGACATCTGGATCAACTGTTACCCAAAAAATTCGTGTTCTACGGGTCAAAATACATAAAAAAAACTTGGGTAAGTCCATCTGAATTAAGAAGGCCGTTGTACCCCCCCTGGCGACAGGACTATAACTTTTGAATAGTATAACCGATTTTCAAAATTAGACATGCGTTGGAAAGGTGATGATCAGTACTATCAGAAACCGCAAAGACCGGATTTATTATGGAAATTTTTTGGGACTTTTGGGGACGAGATCGAAAAAACAGGCCCTAAATGGGAAGGGCCGTAAAATCCACACCCTTGGACCAAAATGGAGATTTGACATATGGATGGGCGAGTCTTTTCCTAAACTTTAAGATGGGATTTAGTTGGATTTTCAATTCTGTCAGAATTAGAAAATAGAAAATTTCGTTTATATATAGTGTCGCATGTAGGGGTATTGTGCGCCACTGACGAGAACTATCGTTCTCTAGTAATATTTCTGTTTTTAACATGTTTCATAAGCTTCACTCTCTTTATGAAGGTTATATTTTAACTAAAAATTTTGCTATTTTACTGTATTATTTCATTTTATTTTATTAGGTATTTTTCGCTTCATCTTCCAAACTATATTTTACTTGGTATAAACGAGCTAATGCTTTTTGTGCATCACTTTCCATCCTTCTATTTAAGGAAGATATTTTATCCGTAGTGCCGTAAGAAGAATTCCGCAGCTGCATTTTAAAACCAGATAATTGCATGCTAGTTTTTACTCGGCAGAGATTTAAAAGATGTAAAAAACTGTATTATCCCTAATGCCATAATCTTCTTTCGGAAGTAAAATGCACATCTGGTTGTTTTCATATATGCATTTGCCACTGATGGTTGTAGAAAACTATGTGAATACGAAATCAGTTTAGTCTCAAAAATATGGTACGTTTTTATAAGCCACATTCTTTAAATATGGGTAAAATAATGTATGATTGGGTAAATTAATATATTTTTGATGTTTTTTATTATATTTCTGAAATTTAATAACACAATGGCAGGGAAGCCCAAGGGGGATTTTTGCAGTTACTCGAGCGCGTCAGAAAATCATGAGGAGAAACCAACATCAGGAGGTTGTACCCTGTAAATGTACCCTTACCATATATGGACTCTTGGGAGTTCGTTAAGGGGAGTCCGAAAAAGAAATTTATCCTTAAAAATACTCGAAATCGTCAAATTAAGATAAGGTAAGTTAAATACATGCAGAACAGTTTACATTTAAAAAATCTGACGATTTGAGCAGGGCGTAAGGAAATGGGCGGGTTACAAAGTTTCACAAAAAAAGCGAATATTTCGGGAAATGAAAGTCAGATCGAAAAACTAAAATAGATAACTAAAATAAATAAGTAAAGTTTTCCATTTTAGTGAGGACTTTCCATTTTTTTAATTTAATTTTCAATTTCCAACAATCGTTTTTTCCGATTATAGCGCCATCTATCCATAATTCGAAAAAATATCTCAAATAAAAGTTGTTAATTTTTACGTAAAAGATCCAAATCCAAATTTTAAAGTAGCCCCCACCTCACCTGCCTCCTAGGGGGATCGTGTTTGGTATTATTCGATAGATTTTTCAAAAGTATTTAATAAGTGTATTTTGCAGTTTTTCGATCTGATGCTTATTTCTATCGCATGGTTCGTATTTAAAATTTTAAATTTACCCCCCCCCCGTTTCAGTGGGGGTCGTGTTCGGTATGATTCGATAAATTTTTGAAAAATATTGAATTTTGTTTAATTTCTGACCTCAATTACATAGAACATATTTGGGAGCTTTTAAAACCAGAAATTTCCAGTAAAGGATCACAAGCAAAAATGTTTTTTGATTGAAGAAAACTAATATACCATTGGATCTACAATGACAAATTTAAGCAAAGTGAATTTAACTGCATTCAAAGTATGCCAAGACGGGTACTCGCGGTATTCAAAGTTAAAGGGGGCTAAACGAAATATTAAAAAATATGTAAATATGGGATATTTTCAAATGTTGTATTGCTACATATAATATATACCTCGTCCAATTTACTTACCGTTGCACGTCATCCGTGCCATAGCCTGTGACACGATACCAACACGAAATATCTAGGCGGTAGGTGTGTTCCCCTTTAGAATCATTTTGATTCTAAAAAAGAACACACCCACCGCCTAAATATTTCGTGTTGGTATCGTGTCACAGGCTATGATGCCGATGACGTGCAACGGTGAGTAAATTGGACGAGGTATACTTAATGTTAAACCGCAATGAAACATTTAAAAATATCACATATTTATATTTTTTTAATATTATGTTGAGCCCTCTTTAACTTTCATTACCAGTAGTACCCGTCTTGGCTTACTTTGAATACAGCTAAATTCATGTTGCTTCAATTTGTCATTTTGGTTCCAATAATTATTAGTTCTTTAATCAAAACAAGTTTGTTGGTGACATTTTAACTGGAAATTTCTCATTTTAAATGGTCCCAAATATTTTCTATGGGATTAAGATCAGGAATTCAATACAATATTAAAAAATATATAAATATGTAATATTTTCAAATATTTTATTGCTGTTTATTATTAAGTAAATATAGTATAGTTAATGGATAGAATTAACATTACGTAACAAAATTGAATTTAAAACTAATTTTTAAACAAAATGTATGTACTTAGTGGAATAGTTGATTTTTATAAAAATTCATAGGTGGTCATAATAATATGGCCAGGGACTGTAATCATCCTTTAATTGTAAATTATGCAATGACTATCTAGGATAGTTGACTACGCCATTCTGGTTTATAGTTGTGTCAAGTGATTTGAAAGAAGACAACTTTCCTGGAAGAAAATTCTGAATGGTCATATGAAGATCATCGAAATCTGCATTTTTGTCCGCCAATAAGACTCGTTCACTCAACTAATTATGGTTATTGAACTGTTGCCTGTCCGGAAAACACCATGAATAAGTTCCTCTTTCAGCTCTGTGAAGTAACAAAAGGCAATGTGAATAATCTGGTGGAGGTGCCAATGTCGACTCCACCATTTCCAATGTCTAACAACTGCTTCGATAAAACATTAATTTATTGTAATTTGATCTTGTTTCAAAGACTTTTGCATGTAAGGCTCGATACACATTTCGTCGTATCCCTGCGAAAAGTCACTAACTGACATTTTGTGTGAAATTTACTTAACTCCATCTAGTGGTCTACTGTGGGCAGTTTGTTCATCTGTTGAAGTCACTAACTGCAAAACTGAACGGAACATAGTAATTTAAAATTGGTATTAATCATCATATGACATGTAACACAAATATAAAACTGGTAAAATTCACTAACGGAGTTAACGACTTTTTCCAATAAGATCAATGTGTTATAATTTATAATCTAATATATTATAGGGAATATTGTATGTTAAAAAATCACTAATGGCAGTTAGTGACTTTTGCCACAATAGTGATCTCTACAAAACGATAAAACCAAAGTCGCTGATATTGACTTTTTCAAAGAACATATTAATATGTTTCCTTCAATGGAGTCGCACTACTGTAGGAAAAGTACAAAGAGACACTACTTGGACTCCAAGTTATCTATTCGCAAAATGTACTCACCCTATATTTACTACATTATGTGAAGAAAAAAATAAAGTTCCAGTGGGTCATTCAGTATACCGAAAAGTTTTTTGTGAATCGTACAATTTGCCATTTTTTGTACCAAAGAAAGACCAGTGTCCTTTGTGTAATAAAGTTTCTGATGCAAAATTAGCAGGACAATTAACAGAAGAGCTGGAACAGCGCTTTAATGAGTATATTCAACGAAAAGAAGCAGCCTATGAGGCAAAAACCAATGACAAAATTAGGTCACAAGAAGATGCTACATTTATATTAGCAACATTTGATATGCAAGCTGTTCTTCAGATACCCTCAGGAAATGTATCTTTATTATATTAAAGCCGTAAGCTGTGTATTTACAATTTATGCAGTTATAAAGTTTAGATATGGGTACACTGGACCTTACGTCAAACTCAATGTAAGTGGAAAAGGTCGTCAACCCTATGTTACCGAAATTAAGAAAGCATATCAGCACCTTATTCCGATCAGTTCATTAAAAAAAAAAGGATTTGTTACAACTTTGCAAGAAAGAAGTAATACCTCAGGAACTGCATGCCAGGTATGCTTTCTTACCAACAGCGAATGTACCGGATTTAACACAGGAACCATCTGTTGATGAAGAAGACGATGATGAAGAAGCCTTCTCAGAATAACAACTCATTTTAACTTGTTATAACTATAATAAATATAATAATAATATTGTCTTTGTTTTTAGTAAATCATTACTGGCATATGAGCTCTGTTTAGTATTTGGAAAAAATCCCTAACTGCCTTTTTTTTGCCAAAAATCAGACGTATTACTAACTACTCTCATTATATAAATGATTATACAAATTTAAATTATTACTTCAAATTAATGTATCTCGAAAACAGTAAAATGTCAGTTAGTGACTTTTCGCAGGGATCCGACAATTTGCGTGTTTTCAAGTTGCGTGCACACTGCGTGCAAGCTGCTTGTTTTCAAGCCAAGTTTCCCGTAAACACACCTTTGAGCGGTTTCTCGGGGTCAATACACGCCAGAAATAAACAGCTCTGTATCAACATTAAAATCTATGGCGCGGTTAACGTGTACTGAATGATTACCCATCACAGACTGCCAAACCGCCTGACTTGTTTTCAAGCAGTGTGCACGTAGCGTTGTAGCAGAAACTGGCGTGTTTTCAGTCCACGCCGCTTGCAAGTCACTTACAATCAGCTTGTATGCCAAGGCTCAGCTCGAGTGTAGAGTGAATAAATTCAATTCATGCCGAACCGCCAGCCATCGCACGTAGCTTTCTCGTAGCGTGCACGCAGCTTAAAAATACGCAAATGTGCATCGAGTCTTACTTGTAAATTAATTTTTCTTTTCGTGCCGCCACAAGTCGGATGATATTAGTGATGAGTTTAATTCGTTCGCATCAGTGTATTGGGGAATAATTGGAAGAATCTGACAATAGAATAATGACTACACCAAAACTGTTTTGTTTGTCATGAATATTATTTAAACTGTGGTATATTATTCCCAAGCGAGAAAGTATACCTATGTATAAAATCTTAACCATTGTTTTATTTTTGAAGTTATGCTTCTTTAGGCGCGATTGAGGGTGAAATTTTAACATTCCCGGCGCATGCGCTCAACGACAGTATGGTGTTAGTCGCTAAAACTTTTAAATTATGTAGCGCAACTAAGGTGTACGTGAAAAGAATATATTAGTGTTTTTAGTAAATATATTTATTATAATTTTTGTGTCTTTGGGAGTACGGTAATAAATATTATTGAAAATGTTTATTCAATTATCTATGTGTCACCGCGATTGTCATTATTATGACCGAGAAATAATCGTACGTAAGGGTACCTCGGTAGCTCGTCGATAGAGCATTTTAGTGCAGTCAATGGAGGTGGATATGAGCTATTACCTCCGATTTCGTTGAACCTCCATAGATTTGCATGAAAATTGGTGAGTGGTTAGAGGATATCTCAAGGAACAAAGGTGACATGGTGCCAACTTGCGTTTTTACCCTGGGGGTGGATGCCACCCCTTCTCGGGGGTGAAAATTTTTTTATTAAAAATAACCCCATAATTCGATATAGGGACAAATTCTAAGCAAAATTTGTTATATAAAGTTATTAAAATAAATCAAAACTTTTTGAGTTATTGAAGATCAAAAATTTTATTTTTTCTTGAGAAAAATGCATATTTTTAACCGATTTTTCTTCTTTAACCCAAAACCATTAATTTTTGAAAAAAAGTTAATAATACCAAAATTGAAGCTAATAAAAAATTAAATAAATCCTTTACTAGAAAAACCTTTTAGTGTTAACTAAAAGTGAGTTATAGGTGATTGAATATATTTTTTTCTTCGGCGAGTAAAAAAATCTAAGTATTCAAGCTGAAATAACGAGAAAATTATGCATTTTATAACATAAACTTATTTAACATTTGTCAAAGTACTTAAAAATATCTATTAAATGATCTCCCTAATATGTTGATAGCGTTAAACTTTATGCACCAAACCTTTTTCAAAATTTATTTTGTTAAAATTTTTCCAAAAAATGTTATGGTTTTTTTTAATAACTTCGTTTATTTTTAAGATGTCAGGTTTATCTAAGAACTGTTTGGAAGCTAATTCTAATGACTATTTAACCACGTTGAAGTTAATCTTTAAGATCCCTCACTTTTTTAAAAATTAAAGGGTAAATGACCCCGGTTGCATGGTTTTCACAGCAAAATTTAAGATTTAAACGTTTCTATCTCGGTTATTTATTACCCTATGGAAATAGTAAAACAGGTAAAATATTTGACACAGAATAAACTTAAATTTGGATATTTATCATTTTTTACGTGTATTGAGTATTTTTGGAGTTGTTATCAAAAGAATATGAAAATTACAATAATTTTAAAAATTATTATTTTTTCAAATTATATCTTTCTTTCAAAAATGTGCATTCTAAACCGGTCAAAATTATTGAAATCATTACTTATGCTAATATAAAGAAGTAATTGAAAGGATTATTATAAATTTTAATTTTTGTGGAAATGGCGTATGTTTTATTTTTACTTTTTCCTAAAAAATTCGAAAGGGTTCTTTTATTTTCATCATAACTTGCTTAATTTTGACGGTGTCGTTGAAGATGCGGTCGTAGCATTTGCGATCACGGCTATTATCGTTGCATTTGCGGTCATACAAAAATATGTTGATTTTATCGTTGCATGTGTGGTCATTGCCTAATAAACAAATAATATTTTTACCTTTTTCTACCACTATCACATGAATAATTCTATAACCAAATTTTTGTAAGATTTAAATAATATTTACCATAGACGTTGATAAGAGGAGAAAATGCTTACTAATAATTTTATTACGGCAAAAAGTATTTTGATATAAAAAAAACTTGCTTCTTTTGAGAATTTAGTGAGATTATGTGCACTAATTAAAAAAAAATGAAGATAGTTGATTTAATAAACCTTAGTGTCACCTAAATAAAATATTAGAGAATTGTTGATTAATTCTATATAAATTGGCTACCTTACTGTTTGTGTCAAATGTTAAAAAGTATTATAAATTTAAAAACTTCCCTAAGATGCTTTCATGTCTTTTTATATTCAATGTGTATTAGTTAAGTACAAACATTTTAAAAAATCCTTCACATTTTATCCAGGCTTAGGACTGGCTATGATGAATCATAGGCACGTTTAATTTTTGTTTTGTTTTTTTTATCTTTTTTATCTATTTTTTCTGTTGTTTTATCTTTGTTTTTTTTTGTCATTTTTTTTTTATTTTAATGTTTTTATTTAGTGAAATTTTTGAATATTTGCCACGGACACCAAAATGATTTTATATCACAAGACCGCTGCAATAGTCCTGTTGCACTCTTTATCCTATTTTCCAGTTGAATAAATATACATTTTCTTTCGTTTCTTATTTTATAGGTTTAAGTCCATTCTATTTAATATGAAATCGAAATATTCTGCTTCTTTTCTTAAATTTTTTATGAGAATGTATATGTTTGGATGAGGTTTCTTTAACATTCTGTTTAACCGGTTGTTCCATCATTCCACGGCATTATTTGTTCGGTGTCGGAGGCCATGGCAGTTCCACATATTCATGCTAATCACTGGATTTTCTAGCCATTCGTTAACGAAGTAATCATAAAATTTTGTCAAATTTTCATCTTCCGTAGAGTCAGATTGAATAATTAGGCACCCATCTTCTATTTGCTCCAAAGGTAAGTATGCCAATGCAGATCACATTCTTAAATGAAGTCTAACGTTATCGTCGTTAATGTATTGTGTTGTCAGTCCGTTCGACTGAACGTTCCTCCAAAACGACTGATTAAAATGGTAGTTGCATCCATGCAGTCTAACATCTGGGAAAACAGTTTTGGGAGCTTGAATAACAGCATCTTCAAAATCAAGCGTCACTGTTGTTGGTTTCCATCCGCCTAGTTTTGTTGTCAGTACATATTGTAAACAGCCTTCTATACGTTTTCATTTTTTTGTTGGGTAGAAGCGCATACAACACAGGAACAATTCTTGTTTCGTCGTCAGTGCTGCCCATATCAACATGCATGGTATATATTTGTGTAAACTGTTTGGAGGAGCTCTTAGATGTACCGTCGACAAAAAAATCTGTTTTTGTTGCTAACGTTTCCTTTGCTTTCGAAGTCGAAAAACATAAAATTCTTTCTCCTTCTTCAGTGTCGTCAAAACACAAAAAACTCTGACCATCTAATGTCAAAATTTCCAGTGGGATATGTATTTCAATAGACGACGCTGGTTCTGGTCCGACACCAGTTTGTAAATGTCTTGAACGACAAAGTGTGACAACGTGAGGCATACAAAGGAATTTTACTTACAAAATCGAGTCCTTTTGTAAATAGTTTTTCGAACACTTCCCTGTAAATGTCTGGGGTTGGAGTGTCTTCTTCTCGAGCTCTCTTTTTTGAAATGTACGTAGCCTTTTTTTACTTCTAAGAGAGCTACATCGGGGACACAAGTGTGTTGGTTGACTTCGAGTAATTCCGTCAGTTTTGTCTTCATCCTCCCTTTACAGCTGTGGTGACGTTCTTTTACACATACCCAAGTTACAACATCTTCCTTATTCTTCCTATATTTTCGATACTGATATCCAGCGTAAAAAGCAGAAGGTTTTCCCTGGGTGGTTTCAATCACTTCAAAATTTTCCATTATTAAAAGTTGTTACGTACTGCACTAAACCATCTCTCAAACTAACAATATACAAATAATATGCATTTGTTTTTATATTTAGATTTTGATGATTCTCCCCCAACCTTTATAATTAGGCAAATACAAACTTTCCAAAAATCCGTAATAAGGGGATTATTGTGGTTTAGTCATTACTGTTTTCATTACCTATTTTTCGAAATATAGATAAGCGGATTAAAATATTTCAATAGGGTCGACCGGGCTTGCTAATAACTCGGGTGGTTACTAAATTACGACCTTCTTACATTTCTAGCTTTTAAGTAAAATGTGTGATCGCAAGTGCAACGTTACCTGCCAAAATATTTTGGATTGACCGCTTTTGCAACGAAAATTACCTTGACCGCATATGCAACGACCGCATCTGGACCTATTTCAATTTTGACGCTATTAACTTGTTCTGAAGCTCATTTAATAGGTGTTTTAAAGTACGTTGACAAATAATTAGCAGGTATATTTTATACATTGCATCGTTTTCCCGTTATTTAAGCTTGAATACTTATTATACTTATGAAGTATTATAAAAACAATTATTTTTCAAATCAAAATGTTAATTTTAAAAACAAAAAGGATTTACGACACCGGGAATCGAACCCGACTCGCCTGGTTGAAAGCCAGTAGCCAGGTATTCTCACCACTAGGCCATTATGGATGTAAGGCACGGAGATAAATATTTGACATATAAGTTGTAGGATATTTCCATCTACTTTCATATTTTATCTTTTCATGCCTAAAAGCCCCGGTTTTGGGCCAGTTGACACATCATTTTTTAATATGCTTTGAAACAACTGACTGTATAAAAAAGCAGCCATGCTAAAAAGCCCCGGTCAAACTTGACGCTACCTCCCGGACTATAAGTTGAAGTTACATTATACAGGGTGTAACAAAAATACAGGTCATAAATTAAATCACATATTCTGGGACCAAAAATAGTTCGACTGAACCTAACTTAGCTTATACAAATGTGCGCATAAAAAAAGTTATAACCCCTTGAAGTTACAGAATAAAAATTTATTTTTTCCAATATTTTCAAAACTATTACAGATTTTTTATTGGAAATTGTAGCATTCATATGGCAGGAGCATCTTTAAAGAAAAATAAAAGTGAAATTTGGGGTTTTGTTCCCTTAAACCCCCCAAATATTTGTGTACCTTCCAATTTCCAAAACCCCCATAAAAATTTTAGGGGGGTTTTGTTCCCTTAAAGCCCCCAAATATTTGTGTACCTTCCAATTAAGTTATTATTGTGGTACCGTTAGTTGAAAAAAATGTTTTTAAAACTTTTTTTTTCTTTGTAATTTTTCGATAAGTCAGTTTTTATAGAAATTTTTTGAACATTTGTAAAATCCAACACAAATTTTTACATGATAAGAAGATTATAATAGAGACCTCGTAATAATATGAAAATTTATTGTGAAGTTACATTTTTTAGGTATATTTTGAAACATTTTATAATCTCGATAAAAAATCGTTTATCGAAAATATACTAAGAGGCAAAAAAGTTTTAAAAGCATTGTTTTTACCTAATGGTACCACATTAATAATTTAATTGGAACGTACACAGACATTTGGGGCGTTTAAAGGAACAAAACCCCCATAAAATTTGTATGAAAGCATTTTAAAAAAGAAGCCGAATCTCGATAAAAACTGTCTTATCGAAAAAATACTGAGAGGCAAAAAAGTTTTAAAAACATTGTGTTTAACTAAGAGTACTGCAGTAATGATTTAACTGGAACGTACACAAAAGTTTGGGGGGGTCTAAAGGAACACACAGAACGTACACAGACATTTGGGGCGTTTAAAGGAACAAAACCCCCATAAAATTTGTATGAAAGCATTTTAAAAAAGAAGCCGAATCTCGATAAAAACTGTCTTATCGAAAAAATACTGAGAGGCAAAAAAGTTTTAAAAACATTGTGTTTAACTAAGAGTACTGCAGTAATGATTTAACTGGAACGTACACAAAAGTTTGGGGGGGTTTAAAGGAACACAACCCCCATAAAATTTTTATGGGATATACAAATTTCACTGTTATTATTTTTTTGAGATATTTCTATTATAAGAATACCACATGTCAATTTTGAATAAAAAATCTCTATTAGTTTCCGATATATAAAAAAAATCGATTTTCATTTTGTAACTTCAAAGGGCTGTAACTTTTTATATGTGCACATTTGTACTAAGTTAAGTTAGGTTCAATCGAACTATTTTTGGTCCCAGAATATGTGATTTAATTTATGACCTGCATTTTTGTTACACCCTGTATACATCCTTGTTTATATGTATATTTACTTTTACTATTTTTCTATTTTTTAATGACAATGTACATTTCAGTATTTTAGTTTTATATTCCATTTACTAAACAATAGATAAGTTACGTTAAAATCTTGTTTAAATTGCATTACAGATTTTAGCAATTACTCGGGTGACACACTTTATTTATATCATAAATCAGATTAAGGTCTACTCTCAGTTACTATATTTCCCGCACAGTATGAGGTTTCCCTAGACCCTAGCCGATTAATTTTTTGTAGGTCTTCAATCATATTAAATAAGTTCGGGCTTTTGCGAGAGCTCAGAATATACAGTTGGTTATTTCCAGAAATGTAAGGAGTTCAGTGACGGTTTCACAAAATATAATCTTATAACTTCCTCAAATTATTAGTGAAATACACTGCGAGGCGTAAGTTAAGTAATATAGAAAGTTATGCTCATTTTCAAAATTTAAAAGTGCGCTCTATAATTTGATTTTATTTTTGTCAAAAACCATTCATTTTATACCCGTTTAACTTTTTGAACATAAAAATAACGCTATAATTAAACGTATCGTAATAGGAAAACGATGTATGTATTTAAATTCTGGTGGATGAGTGGTTAAATATACTTCTGATTTTTTCTTAAAATACATTAGTCATCAACTTTTTTGCAGCATATCTCGCTTAGTTTGAATGTAATCGACATGTAATATTGCTCATTTTAAAGGTCTTTTCAAGCACTACAAAAAGTATTGGTAGCATTATACACCTAAAATCGACCGTTTCTTTGATATTTCCAGTTGAATACACCGACTCGTTTCACCTACCATATCCCTTTTTCTATTATAACTAGAAGATTTATGAAGGAACTAATCTCTTTGTTTTTTTATAAGCTACAAAAATGTTTTATATAGTTTTTTTATTTAGATGCATAGTCTTTATAGGCCAGGAACCGAAGCTTTTCACCTCGAAATTTTTACAGAATGGATCGATTTACTTGAAAATTTGAGAATAAGTAGTGGATAGTCCAAGGATCAAAATCTATATGATTCCAAAAGGCGCTTTTACCATGGGGGTGGTTGCCACCCCGTCTCGTGTGTGGAAATTTTTTATTATATTTTGACCGCAAAAGTTGATAAAAACATTCATTATACGCAAAAAATGTTCTATACATTTTTTTGATAAAATTAATAGTTTTCGATTTATTCCCTATCGAGTGTTAGTGTATAGTATAAAGTTTTGTATAGAAAAAATCAATGTTTTTCGATATACTCATTTACGATTCACTCAATTTTAGCCGTAGAAAAAAAAATTTTAAACCAAATTCTTGGGAATTAAATAACCTATAATTTTATATTGAAACATTTTTTCGTATCTCTGATGCTAATCTTTCTATTCTGAAGAAAATGGCATTTTTTACCAAACTACAAAAATTCGTTATTCGCTTTTAACTCCACTTTTTTTTTAAACCAATCATTCTACGCCAGTCAAACTTCTAGAATCTATTAATAATACGTAAATGAATAAGAATAAATAAGGCCAATGACTAAAAACACCGCTGACTTACATTATTTTGCTTCAAATTTAATTTCTTCTTTTTTTTTAAATATATTGATTTTTTAACCGTAACTTTTTTATTATTTACCTTAGAAAGTTTAGTAAAAATTAATTTTGTAATTTTTTACAAGATCTATAAGCCTTTTAGTGTTAAGTCTTTTTAAAATCCTCAGTGACAAAAAAAGGTGACTGTGAAATGGTTGGTAAAGGTGGTTTTTGCATGTTATTACAAGTTTTAATTGTCAATAGCTCACTCAATTTTTGCCGTAGTAGAAATTTTTGCAAACCAGGTTCTTGGTAATTAAATAAGCTACAACTTCGTATGTAAACATTTTTTGTATCTCTGATGTTAGTCTTCCTATTCTGAAGAGAAGGCCATTTTTTTCCAAAACTACAAAAATCCGTTATTCCCTTTTATCTCCAATTTTTTAAAACTGATCATTCTTAGCCGGTCAGACTTCTAGAGCCTATTAATAATACATAAATAAAAAAGACCAAATAAGGTCAATTACTAATTTTAATTAGGGTGGTGATTAGGGGGTTGCTTGCTATCACTTTTTCGTTGAAAAAAATAGGGACTGACATTCTTTTCATTATGTCACTTAATTTTTGAAATAGAGACTTTTTTTTATTTCTAGAGATAGATAATTTTAAGTACTTTAAATTAGTTTGAACAAGTTGTCCTCGAAAAATACATCTTTTGACTTTGAAATTACAATATTTAGCATTTGACGAAGAAGAGCCAACATATAATAAAGTGTAGCTCGATTACTCTTGGTCTTAGAGAAAATAAAAAAAAGTTTTGTTAATTTTTTCAAAACGTACATTTTTGTTAATAAAGTTGTTTTGATAAAATGAAAACTTTTGGAGTTATTAGCAGAAAACTTATTAAAAACATTGATTTTTTCGATATAAAACTAACACTTTCGATAGCGAATAAATCGAAAACTATCAATTTTATCAAAAAAATGTATAGAACGTTTTTTGCTTAGAATGAACGTTCTTACCAACTTTTGTAATTAAAATATAATAAAAAATTTCCACCCACGAGATGAGGTGGTAACCACCCCCATGGTAAAAGCGCCTTTCAGCATGATATAGATTTTGATGCTTGGACTATCCACTACTTATTCTAAAATTTTCAAGCAAATCTATCCATTCTGTAAAAATTGCGAGGTTTAGTCCTATCTTAAGCTTCATTACTTGGACTATTAAGGTATTCGCAAAAAAAGGTCCGAACAGGTGTCATTTTTCAATGAAAATGGCCACATTTCAACCACGAATAACTCAAAAAGTATTGAGTTTTTTTGAGAATTAGGTTATCTAGCCACTTCCGTGTTTATTTTGGCCAAAAAATTTCCACTCCCTTGGAGGGGTGGGAACCGCCCCCAAGATAAAAGCGCCATAGTATATAGGGTATATTTTGTTTCTTGAGCTATGCCCTACTTACTGTGAAAATATCAAGTAAATCAATATAGCAGGGTGGAATTAGGAACCAAATACCCTCATTGACTGCCCTAATCTTATTACCAACTGTAAGCGCACATAATATTTTTTCTGATTGGTTTAGAATTCCTATATACGTTTTGCATATACATAATCAAGTAGTGATGTAATTACGCTAAACTATACCTAAAGATCTAAGTTACATAATATAATATACTATTATTGGTTTTTAAAATATCATTTATTTTCCTATTTGTTTATTTTTGGACAATTTTAAAATGATACAGGGTGTTTCATTGGGAAAGTAACATACGTTAACTGTAGAAAAAGGACACTTAGGCGATCTCAAAAATAACGTACTTAACGGATCTTACTCCATTAATAACAAAGATACTGGGTGTTTTATCTATTTTGCCATTTTCTTAATTGGTTCATAACTTTTTAGCCACACTGTATATTTATTTTATATTTGGCACGCAAATATGATTTAAGGCGTACAATAAATTACTTTATTTACAATTGTAAAAAATCCAGGTCCGGCTTAAAAAATATTGGAAAAATATTCCGACCCCAAAACAACACCCTGTACATTAAATTTTTTTAAAATGGATTTTTCAGTTGAAAATAGGATGAAAAATTAAATTCAGTGGTACAATTTGAATTTTCGGCAAAATGATTTTTCTGGTGAAATTTTGAATTTGAATTCGGAAATTAAGTGAATTACGAGAGCTCTAAGTAGAAAAAAATTGAAATACAGCTTACAACTTGTCAACCTCACTTATATTGATTTTATATTTAACACGCGAATATTCTTTTAGGTGTCCAATCAATTAATTTATTTACAATTATAAAAAGTCCAGGTCCGGTTTAAAAAATATTGTTTAAATATTCCGACCCAAAAAAACACCTTGTATATTAATTTTCTTTAAAATGGATTTTGCATTTGAAAAGAGGATGAAAAACAAAATTAGTGTATACTTTTAATTTTCGACAAAATGATTTTTCTGGTAAAATTTTGAATTTGAATTTTGAAATGATGTCAATTGCGAGCGCTCTTTTAGAAAAAATTAAAATGCGACTTAATTTTAATTAATACCATTATTTAATCTAAATTGGTCAAATGTTAATATTTTAGTGTTTTTTGTGTGAAAAATAGTTTTTGGCGAATATTCATCTTTAAATAATGAATAAATAATAAAGGGTCAATAAAGAATACATCACTTTAATCAACAAAACAGCTAAAAATTATAACAAAACAGCGAAAATTTGCAGCATAATCAATATTGAAAACTAAAGTACTTATTCAAAATTACCACCATCAAAAATTATTTTTTTTTATACGTAGGTACGGTAAATTTTTGTAGTTATGTACCTAGCGTCATGTGTACTGTGTACTGTGTGTGTTGAGTAAGTGTCTTGTTACATTGCAAAGTCGACGTCATTGTCTTTGCAAAGAGACGCTAATTGTATCCGAACGTCTGCGGTCCCTCCGGTGAGTACCGATCCCACAAGGACAGAAACTATTTTCATTTATTAATTTATAATAAACGAAGAATTTCTGACCCTGGTGAGATTCGAACTCACGACCATTCCGACCTTTCGAATCAAAGGTAGGCGCTCTTACCACTGAGCCACAGAGGGGGTCATCAAAAATTACTGTTATATGTGCAAATGTTAATATTTTACCAATTTAGATTAAATAATGGTATTAATTAAAATTAAGTCATATTTTAATTTATTTTACTTTGAGCTTCGCAATTCACATAATTTCAGAATTCAAATTCAAATTTTTACCAGAAAAATCATTTTGCCGAAAATTCAAAGTATACCACTAATTTTGTTTATCATCCCCTTTTCAAATGCAAAGTCCATTTAAAAAAAATTTAATATACAAGGTGTTTTTTTTTGGGTTGGAACATTTATACATTATTTTTGAATCCGGACCTGGATTTTTTATAATTGTAATTAAATTAATTGACTGAACACCTAACAGAATATTCGCGTGTTAAATATAAAATCAATATACAGTGTGGTTGACAAGTTGTAAGCTGTATTTCAATTTTTTTCTATTTAGAGCTCTCGCAATTCACTTAATTTCAGAATTCAAATTCCAAATTTCACCAGAAAAATCATTTTGCCGAAAATTCAAAGTATACCACTGAATTTAGTTTTTTATCCTCTTTTCAACTGAAAAATCCATTTTAAAAAAATTTAATGTACAGGGTGTTGTTTTGGGGTCGGAATATTTTTCCAATATTTTTTAAGCCGGACCTGGATTTTTTACAATCGTAAATAAATTAGTTTATTGTACGCCTTAAATGATATTTGCGTGCCAAATATAAAATAAATATACAGTGTGGTCAAAAAGTTATGAACCAATTAAGAAAATGGCAAAATAGATAAAACACCCAGTATCTTTGTTATTAATGGAGTAAGACCCATTAAGTGTAGTATTTTTGAGACCGCATAAGTGTCCTCTTTCTACAGTTAACGTATGTTACTTTACCAATGAAACACCCTGTATAAAGATGACTAAGGTCCGGTTTCACTAACAACAAATAAATCAATGAATAGTTATTCGTCGAATAAAATTTATTAGATGTTTTCAATTTTTATTTTGTTTCAATATAATTTTGATAATTTAAAGTTAAACTGACGAATTTACATTCTTATAGATATTTACAGCGAGATTAACTTGCCAATTGAATCGAAGAGTTAATCGCAAAGCAATATTTATTTGATAAATAAATAAAATAAGTCTTATTGGACGTTAGTAAAATGGAGAAATGTCAGTTTATTGGTCGAAAAAATTTATTCTTAGAATAAACTACTATTTGTCGTTTTTGAAACCGGCTATAAGAGATACGGAATCTAACATCTGCTCTTAGTTGTTCAAATATACTATGAATATAACAAAAAAATTGGATAATTAATTCTAATGTAGCTCAATTTTTTTCTATCTGTTTATCTACGAAAGATTTAGATTAAATTCATTTGGTACATCTAGAAATTTAAGAATAAAAACCCACAATTTCAAAACCCGCATTTAATAAAAAAGAGAAATAAACTTCGAATTCAGTAATAAGATTATCTCAGCAACGCTTTCTTTTCCTTTTCTTCAGAAGCAATTATTGTTAGCTGAAATTGTAAATAGCTTCCAATTTTTGCAGTGAAAATTACCAGTTTTTCTCTGCCTTTCAGAATATGATTGGACACTGGACGTTTTATTGTATTACTCACTGTCGAACGCCTACGGAGTTGTAGCGGAAGAACGATCGTTTTACTTTTCTTTATTTTTATTATTAGATTGGTTTGTGAAGGAAAATCAAAAGAGTTTTATTTAATTTTAGGGAGAACTGCTTGCCCTGTTTTTTCTGCATACGAATCGTTGTAGAAATAAACAGAAAAACTGATAAATTATTAGAATAATAACAACTAAACTACTATAAGGATCGGACACTGGTAGCATTTCTAATAGTAGGGGAGGCAAGTATGCTAAATTTACAGTTACTCGACCGTTATGGGGACATCTGACGTTAATTTGGCTTTCAAGTCAAAGGGCTTTCAATGTGACGTTAATTTCGCGAAATATTCGCTTTTTTTGGTGAAATCTTATGACTCACCCATGCCTCAAATCGTCAGATTTTTGAAATACACACAGTTAATGTTTAAAATATTTGAAATGATGTTTGAAATAATACTGCAAGTACTTAACGTACCTTTAGTCTGGGCAGATTATCGGAGAATAGGCCATTTTTGGGAAAAGTTATTTACCAGCAATTTTATTGCTGGAATCGAATCTTATGATTCTATATATTAATAATATAGGTATGCAAAGTCCGCAGATAGTGTGCTACTTTTTTTATAAACAAAATGGCGCCCGAAAATCATGTTTTTTCCAATTTTTGCTCTATAACTCCAAAGATTTTAATTTTACACCAAAAATATTCCAATAAAAATTCACCGTCATTAAATTCTGCATAGAGACGTGTTTTTCCCGATTTACTTCTACGAAAATTTTCCCGGAAAATGCGGGTTTTTCCAACAAAATCTTTAATTTTCAACTAAAATTTTAGATAAATAATTGTGTATCAATAATTAAATAACTTAATAGTATAAAAGCTCTTTTTGTATAGATTATAATTCCAGAATCCGATGGAAATTGAATGAACAGTTTAGGAACAATTGAATTGTTAAATAAAAACTTGCGGTCGCTATAATAACCACAATAATTATGATACATATGATTAACTATGATTTTTGTATAAAAAGACACTGTACCTATCTAATGTACTTTACAGAATTGAAATTGGACTATCTAAGCGGCCTCAGGAATATTTTAAAGTTATAAAAGCAGCAGGACGCTTCTTTTAAAAGAAAAAACTTTTAATAATTGATGGATTCGACCGTTACTTGATGGAAGTTCATTTTATCTCACAATAAAACACTGAAAAACGTTTGTTTTTCTATACTTCCACAAAATTTATTACAACTATGTTATTACTACAGCTGTTTCGGCAAAGTGCCTTTCTCAAGTGATATATTTTACAATGTGTTTGCCTTTTTAAGTCTTTAACTGAAGAGGTTGAGGAGTGGGATCAAATTTACACAAACAACAGTGCAGGACTTATTATGGGTAATCCTCTAAGCCCATTACTATCAGACATATTTATGAACCAACTTGAAACAACAATTTCTAAACACCCCTTATTTAAACAGTTCTTATATTGGTGGAGATACGTGGATGACATACTAGTCTGCTTTACAGGAACTAACAGACAACTTGACCAATTTCTATCATACATTAATTCACTTCATAGTAATATTGAGTTCACAATAGAAACAGAACAGAATAATTCCATAAACTTTCTAGATGTAACGATTACCAGACTACACAACAAACATGAGTTCTCCGTATATCATAAACCTACCCATACTGACACAACTATACACAATTCATCATCCCATCCTACACAACACAAATTAGCAGCCTACCATAGCATGATACATAGACTGACAGAAATTCCTATGACAAAAAATAACTTCGAGACAGAACTAAATATCATTAGACAAATAGCAGTAAACAATGGCTGTAACGAACAAACAGTTAACAACATTTTAAACCAAAAACTCCATAAGAAAGCCTTGAAATTAGTGTATCCACCACCACAGAAAGAACCCAGTACCTTCTGCTCTCTCAAATATACTGGCAAAATAACAACAAAAATAGCCAGATACATAAAAAAGAAAGGAATAACACCAGCTTTCAGAACTAACAACAACTTAAGCAAACATATTAAAAACAATAAAAGCCGAAAGAGAAAGCAACTACAGAGTGGTGTGTACAAACTAACTTGTGGTGACTGTCCGAAAACTTACATCGGTCAAACTGGCAGAACTTTTGACAAACGGATAACAGAACACAAAAGGACTTTCAACAATAGAAAAACAGACACTTCTACATACACACTTCACCTTCTAGATCATAATCATTCTTTCAATGAAGAGTTTCAAATTCTACATATTCAAAATAAAGGCCTTAAGCTATCACTTTTAGAATCAATGGAAATTAATAAATTGAAAAATACAGATATAATTCTGAATGACCAACTCGAGACAAACAGCTCCCCACTCCTCAACCTCTTCAGTTAAAGACTTAAAAAGGCAAACACATTGTAAAATATATCACTTGAGAAAGGCACTTTGCCGAAACAGCTGTAGTAATAACATAGTTGTAATAAATTTTGTGGAAGTATAGAAAAACAAACGTTTTTCAGTGTTTTATTGTGAGAAAAACTTTTAATTGTGATCAGTGGTTCCTGAGATACAACCGGTCAAAGTTGACCGGCATTTACGGCAAAGATATAAACAATAGGACCATAATTTTTGAACCATCACCTTTTTATTTTTGTCCTCTTTCTCCACGCCAATTTTCATAACTTTAAAATACTCATGACATATATTATTATAATAAAAACTATCGATATTACGAGTGAAAATTGCCAAAAATAGCAAAATTCCAATCAAAAATTAGGTTGGAGAAAATGTAATCTCAAAGTTTAAAATCGGTATACGTTATGGTAGGGGAGCCCAAGCGGGGATTTTTGCAGTTACTCGAGCGCGTCAGATTAGCATATGGGAGAAACCTGGTACCCTGCAGATGTACCTCTACCATATATTGGCTCTTAACACAGGGGAGTTCGTTATGGGGGGCCCGAAAAAAAAATCTATCCTTAAAAAAACTCGAAATTGTCAGATTAAGATAAGGTAAGTTAAGTACATGCAAAAGAGTGTATATTTCAAAAATCTGACGATTTGAGCCGGGCGTAAGGAAATGGGTGAGTCCCAAAGTTTCACAAGAAAAAAGCGAATATTTCGCGAAATGAATGACAGATCGAAAAACTAAAAAATATGTGCCCAATATTTTTTAAAAATCTATCGAATGATACCAAACACGACTTCCCACGGAGAGGGGTGGGGGGTAAATTTAATATTTTAAATACGAATCCCGCGATATTTCGCGAAATGAACATCAGATCAAAAAACTGTGAAATACACTTATTCAATATTTTTGAAAAATCTATCGAATGGTACCAAACACGACCCCCCATGGATGTGGGGTGGGGGGTTACTTTAAAATCTTAAATAGGAGCCCTCATTTTTTATTGCAGATTTGGATTCCTTACGTAAAAATAAGTAACTTTTATTCGAAACATTTTTTCGAATTATGGATAGATGTCGTTATTATCGGAAAAAACGATTGTTGGAAATGGAAAATTAAATTAAAAAATGGCAAGCGCCCACTACAATGGAAAACTTTACTTAACTTTTTTTGGTTTTAGGACCTACTCTTCACAACCCAATAGGTCCCCAAAGCGCTAGAGTGACTGCACATTTAGCATACTTTGCTCCCCTACCATTAAAAAAATTCATTTTCTCGGCTTCCCATGCAGCAATTTTCTTTATTATTTTTTTGTTCTCAAGTAACTCGAGTAGAGACATATAACTAACGCATTATTAAATGTCAAAGTTGCTTTTGTTTGGTTATAAAAAATTTATTTATTTATTATAACAAAAATTTTAAATTTGTTTAAATAAAAATTGTTTAAATAATTATACAGCTTTTAAATGAGAATATTTGTGTTTTTAACCTTAAAAGGTACACTTGTAGTAAGTTTATCTAAAAAAAGTTTACAACTAAAAAAAGTATGTAGTTTTCTTTTCTTATAAATAAATTAATCTATTATAACAAAACAAAAGCAAGTTTGACATTTAATAATGCGTTAGTTATATGCCTCTAATCGAATGCATTTTTTTAACGTATACCGATTTTGAACTTTGAGATTACATTTTCTAAAAAACCTAATTTTGATTGGAATTTTGGTATTTTTGGCAATTTTCACTCGTAATATCGATAGTTTTTATTATAATAATATATGTTAAGAGTATTTTAAAGATATGAAAATTAATACGGAGAAAGAGGACAAAAATAAAAAGGTGATGGTCCGAAAATTATGATCCTCTTGTTTATATCTTTGCTGTAAATGCTGGTCAACTTTGACCTGTCGTATCTCAGGAACCACTGATCGCAATTAAATTTTTTTTCCAATACTGTTTTCATGATATAATTTAATTTAATATTTCCCGAGATATTCTATTTGTTTATAAGCCAAAAAATTGTTTATAATTTTAAAATATTCCTGAGGCCGCTTAGATAGTCCAATTTCAATTCTGTAGAGTACATTAGGTATGTACAGTGTCTTTTTATACAAAAATCGTAGTTAGTCTTATGTATCATAATTATTGTGGTTAGTATAGCGACCGTAAATTTTTATTTAACAATTCAATTGTTGCTAAACTGTTCATGCAATTTTCATCGGCTTCTGGAATTATAATCTATACAAAAAGAGCTTTTATATTACCAAGTTATGTAATTATTGATAAACAATTACTTATCTAAAATTTTAGTTGAAAATTAAAGATTTTGTTGGAAAAACCCGCATTTTCCGGGAAAAATTTTCGTCGAAGTAAATCAGGAAAAACACGTCAGAATTTAATGACGGTGAATTTTTATTTGAGTATTTTTGGTGTAAAGTTAATCTTTAAATCTGTGGAGTTATAGAGCAAAAATTGAAAAAAACACGATTTTCGGGCGCCATTTTGTTTATAAAAAAAGTAGCACACTCTCTGCGGACTTTGCATATCTATATTATTAATACATACAATAATAAGATTCGATTCCAGCAATAAAATTGCTGGTAAATAACTTTTCCTTGTATTTTGCTAATTAGCCCAGTGTACTTATCCTAATATGACGATTTCGAGTTTTTCTAAAGATAGATTTTTTTTTGAATTACCTAACGAACTCCCCTGTATTAATAGTTTATATATGGTACGGGCAAATTTACAGGGTACAACGTTTCTCCCCATGAGATTTTCTTATGGTCTCGAGTAACTGTAAAAATCCCCGCTTTGGCTCCCTACCATGAACAAGTAATCAAAATAAACTAGGTACCTATGGACTACACTCTTCAGCTTTGGAGACTTATTGACTTATTATCCAACTGAATTTATTACATTTTGCGGTTTTTGTGCGTTGCTTACTATTAACACTGTATCTTCAGCGTTCAGTAATGTAGACTCAAACAATAGTGGTGACAAGATGCAACCTTGTCGCACTTCTCGTCAAATTCGTATATCTACGGATGTTGTGTCCTATATTTCGATTTTTGTCGTTTGGTGGCAATACAATTCTGAGATAATATTATTTGCAAGTCTTGTTCGTAAATTCCACATGTTCTCAGAATTTCCATTGTTGTTAAAGACCTTTTAAAAACACAAAAATATAGAGGTTGTTTAGCACACATTTGAATTTAAAAGTTAATGGGTATGAAAATAGTTTTTAGTAATTTTCTAAAATAAGGACCCAAACAATTGTATACCATATACATTGAGGACGTTTAGGTTGGAATAAATTCATTTTCTAAAAAATGCGGGATTTTGGACATAAATCCCGAAACAGGTCGATTTTTATTTTTAAAATACGATTATTTGGCATATCCATCATCCTAGTAACCTCATCCATCTGAGTGTAAAGACGTAGTGGATGATTTTTTTAAATAAGAATAGGGGTCGTGTGATAGCTCATTCGAAAAGTTAGTCAATGATCTATTCAATAATATAAACTGTAGTATAATTATTTATACATGGGGTGTCCAAAAGAAACATTTCTTTTGAATTAAAGTACTTGATACAAAAAGAAGAATTTACGTACCTAATTTATTTAATTTAAAATACATTTTACTACTGTCAGAAAACAGAAAAATTGTTTATTGACAAATAAATATTGTTTTTCGCTTTAACTCAAGTTAAAGCTGCCACCCACCTACCTCTTGTCTGTTTGAACATTTAATTTAAGCGAAAAGCAATGTTTATTTTTCAAATAAATTTTTATTTGTTTTCTGACAGCAGAAAATGTATTTTGAGTTAAATAAATTACATACATTCTTTTTTTTGTATCAATTACTTTAATTAAAAAAATGTTTTTTAGAAACCCTATATAAATAATTATGTTAATGTTTATATTACTGAATAGAGAATTGAATAGCTTTTCAAATAAGCTATCACACGATCCCTATTCTCGTTAAAAAAATCATCGACTACGTCGTCACGCTCAGATAGATGGCGTCACTAGTATGATATATACAGGGTGTTTGGTAAAGAATGGGCCATAGCTTAACCTTAGATTCCTGAGGTTAAAATAGGTCGATTTAAGCTAACTTACAATCGAACAAGCGAGACGTGGCGGCTGAACTTCTCGTATTGTGTATTTATCGCTGTGTATTTTCGCTCAAGGTCAGCTGCCAGCTATCGTTTGTCCGATTGTACCCTAGTACAAAAGTTGATAATAATCGAAACACGGTGTCAAAGTTAAACTTTTATTTTATTTATTTTTGAATATTTCCTGACAGGCATGGGACAACAACACGAAATTTGGTAAGTGGTGCTGGTACTGTACGTCCTACTAAATTATGTTAAACAAACGTTTCTGGCTACTACCAGAGACGTACGACGGGGGAACGTGAATGGTTGACCCTTCCCAAATTCTACGCCACTGGCGGAATTGCTATTTTAGTGCAATTTTTTTATTCTCCAATACTTTCTATGTAAATAACATACTTTTCATTCGTAACGATAAAGCCATTAGTTTTCGAGATATTAGAACCTAAAAACGAAGGAGCACAATACATTAATCAAAATAAGTGTGCCTTTTCATTTTTAACTTCAAATATCTCGAAAACTAATGACTTTATCGTTACGAATGAAGAGTATATCATTTGCATAGAAAGTATTGGAGAATCTAAAAATTATGCTGAAATAGCAGTTTCATCATTGGTTTAGAATTTGGAAAGAGTCAACCATTCACTTTCCCCTATCGTACGGCTCTGGTAGTAGCCAGAAACGATTATTTACCATAATTTAGTAAGGTGTACAGTACCTACACTTTCTGCGAAGTATGACACGACGGATATGTCAAATTATTTTAAAGTATTCTATTTTTTTTAATAAATTATTCTTTATTTAAAACTTTAAGAACTATGTGTGCCCGGTATTATAAAACTATTTGACATATCCTTATGATACTTGGCAGAAAGTGCAGGTACTACTGGCACCCTACTAAATTATGTTAAATAATCGTTTCTGGTTAATACCAGAGGTGTACGACAGGGGAAAGTGAATGGTTGATCCTTTCCAAATTCTACGCCACAGACGAAACTGCTATTTTAGCATAATTTTTAGATACTCCAATACTTTCTATGCAAATAATATACTCTTCATTAATAACGATAAAGTCATTAGTTTTCGAGATATTTGAAGTTAAAAATGAAAAGGCACACTTATTGTGATTAATGTATTATGCTCCTTCGTTTTTAGCTTCAAATATCTCGAAAACTAATGGCTTTATGTTTACGAATGAAGAGTATGTTATTTACATAGAATGTATTGGAGAATCAAAAAATTGCACTAAAATAGCAATTCCGCTAGTGGCGTAGAATTTGGGAAGGGTCAACCATTCACGTTCCCCCGTCGTACGCCTCTGGTAGTAGCCAGAAACGTTTGTTTAACATAATTAAGTAGGACGTACAGTACCAGCACCACTTACCAAATTTCGTGTTGTTGTCCCATGTCTGTCAAAAAATTATCAAAAATAAATAAAATAAAAGTTTAACTTTGACACCCTGTGTTTCGGTTATTATTAACTTTTGTACTAAAGTAAGTTAGCTTAAATCGACCTATTTTAACCTCAGGAATCTAAGGTTAAGCTATGGCCCATTCTTTACCAAACACCCTGCTTATGCCAAAAAATCGTAATTTAAAAATAAAATTATACCTGTTTCGAGACTTATCTGCAAAATCACCCATTCTCGAGAAAATGAGTTAATTCCTACCTAAACGTCCTCACTGTATATGGTTTCCACACTTGTATTACAATATTGTCTCCACTGTTCTCCCTTAAATGAAGATTATTAATCGGTTTTCTATTTGTTTCAGGATCCAGTTGTGATGTAACTATAAGTAGTGATACAAATAGGAATGGAACAATTATTAGTCCGTCGTATCCTTCACCATATCCTGCAAAAACGACTTGTACATACGAATTCCAAGGAAGAGGGAAAGAGAGGGTTCAAATTGTCTTCCAGGATTTTAGCTTATATATTCCTAATGCTAATGCAAAAAAGTAAGTATTCTTTAAGATATTAATATTTAGTTCGTATCGATAAACTTTTAGACCTGTCCGTGGTCTGTGGCTGTCTAGTTGTCTGTCAACTCCCAGTCTAAAAGACCTGAGGAGTATCTTGCGCAAGGTTTTCTTCCTCCAAACTATTTATATTCCACGACTCTTGAGATTAGTCATCTCTGTTTAGCTCTTCTGTCTTTCTACATATTTTGTGTGCCTTTGACTAGTTTTCAGGAAGAGCAACATTTTCTCCCACGGTTTATTCCTTTAGCCGAAATTTTTCAATTTATAGGAGCCGAAAACCCGCCTTTTATCCGTAGACTAGATAGCGCACTCCCATATACGTTATTTATTGCTCAGGAAAACAGACAGGTAAAAATATATATAATCGGGATGGAACAAATGGGAGAAAAAGTTAAAGAAAAATAGTCCTACCCAAAATGGATACGTACGAAAACCGATGAAGTTACATAGATAGAAATAGGTAATAAAAAGAAACTCGGTCAACAATTTTTAAAAAAGGAGAAAAAATAACCCACAAAACTACCGAGATATTAGTTTGAAGAGTGGAGAACTAAAACTGTTTACCAAAATTCTAGCAGAGGAAAAATCGTCGACAGAAACTTGTGAAGAACAACAAGTTTTTGAAAACAATAAATTGAGTATGGATGCAATATTTGTAATCCGCCAAATAGTACACAAAGACATATAATTTAACAAGGTAGCTTTCTTGTATTTTATTGACTTCAGTAAGGCCGTTAGTAGAGTTAAATCTACAAAAGAGAAACATTCATTCTAAAATAATAAAAGTAGTTGAATCACTGAACATCGAGAACTACACATACACACTCCACGACTCTACACCATAAAGTTAGATCGAGAACACGTAGCAGCGAAATAGGCGGATCCTCAATACCAATTTTGGTCTCTGTTACATGTACTCTGTTAATACCTTAGACATTCTTTTAAAATCAGCTCTTACCTGCTCTATCCTGGATCTAATTTCACCCTGACTCTCTGCGTTACAATTTAACTGGTATCCTCTTCTTCTTCTTATACTTGTTGTAGATCTGTCAATCTGTTAATTCCGACGTTGAAGTATTTCTTGAGAGGTAGACTGCCAGCTATCTCTCCATCTTTTTGGTGGACTAAACCATTCTCTTCGTCTTTGCCTACCCCATCTAACTTCATCTTGCACGCCATATTGTTCCCTGATGATATTGTTTCGTATTCTATCCCTTCTTGTCTTCCCTGTAATTGGTCTTAGTGTATTCATTTCGGCTGTTCGTACCTACCCAATGGAGACCTGGTACGGATCAACAACATACTAATTAACCATGTAGAATCTTACATATACCTTGGCAGCAAGTTAAATGCAAAATATAAAGAGGCTTCATAAATTAAAGAGAGAATAGAACGAGCTAGAGTAGCATTTAATAATATGGAAGAACATCTCATACGCAATTTACCTCTTCCTCTATAAATTAGGACCAATTACACGCTATATTTTACTGATCTTATTATATGGTGCTAAGGCCTGGAGGCTGACTGAGAGGCTCATGAAAAAACTGTAGAAATGTGTGTATATCGATGCAGTCGTCGTATATCCTGGACTAAACATGTTACCAACATAGAGGCAATCCAAACAATTTGGTAAAGAAGAAATCGTGAGCACAACTAAACAAAGAAAACTTGAATACCTAGGATCCATATTGAGACACGATAAGTATTGCCTACCTTAATTTGTTATCCAATGAAAAATAGACGGCAGGCGAGGACCAAGCAGGAGAAGACACTAATTGCCTCCAAAATCTATGGGATGGTGTGCTAGCTCACATCAGTCGGACTATTCAGAAGTGCCGTATGCAAGATCAGAATTGTCAGCTTAATACCCAAGGTTCGCAGAAAACATGGTACCTAAGAAGATTTTGTCACTTACATTGTTGAGTTAAAATTGGTCATCATACAATTTTGTTTGAATATTAATCTTTATAATGAAAAATTTCTAGTTTTATGGGTGTCCCCAAAATAGTGCGTTCCTTAAAAGTATAGCTAGAAGGCACATGCAGAGCAAAAAATTCTTATAACATTTGTTTCTGAATTCAACCGTTTGGTCAAAAAACCAAAATACATTTTGGTATGCAAATTGAAAGCTGTCAACTGTGTTCAGTATAAAAATCTAAAGACAAATTCAAAAATAGTAGGTTCCTTTGTATGTTTACAGTTGTATCTGGTAGTAAAGTAATAAATCATGTAAATATCAAGGGAACCCCTATTTTGACATGGGCCTTTGATATTTACATTGCACCCTTTTTTCCTCCTCAACATCAAACAAAACAAGAATTTGTTTTGTTGGTTTGAAATCAACATGTCAAGCACATTTTTGTGATTTTTTTAAACTACACTACGTTTATTTTAATTTTAAATTAAATAAGCTTATTAAGTACAATTCAAATAATATTTAAAAAAAAAATTCAAGAAAAAATATTGAAAAATAAGCCAACGGCGGCTAATTTTTACAGACACGTTAAAAAATGGATGGAATTTTGCTATGGACATTAGAACTCATCACTGGATCATGTGAAACAAAAAATTCAAAAAGATTTTATTAGCTTATGAGTTTCTAGAGACAACACTGTCGAGTTTTTTATTTTTAACGATTTTGGAGTTCTTGGTATCACTCGGAAGTCAAAAAAACGAATTTTTTTAGGAATTAAACCATAGTTACTTAAAGGAAAAGTTATAATTTATGTAAAACTTAGAGCCCTAATCCAACACCTTCATTAATTCAGATAATAGCAAATGCCACATTATTAAAGCAAGAAATAATTATTTTGTAGGTAGGTACCTACATTTCTGGTGTCAACAACCTTAAAATCACACCTCAAATAGTAAATAAACCGGGGGTTCCATTATGTTAAATTCCCAAGTCACAAACAGTTCTTGTACGGTGAGACCCGATTATTTAATTTTATGAAAATAAAAGAAAGTTCACTTACAATGGAGAACAATGTAATTTTTTTGGAAATGGTTAACTTTAGAAAAAAATATTATAGGACTTTTTTTCTACATTCTGTATTATATTCATACCTTAAAGTAACGCACTATTTTCGGGGACACTCTGTATAAAATAATGTATTGTTTCAGTTGTGATAATACTGATTCGCTAGCGGTCTTCATTCACATCGACGGAAGAATAGAAAAAATTGATAAATTCTGTGGAACGACATTACCTAAACCGATAATGTCGAACGGACCTCGACTGAAACTCGAGTTCCAAAGTTTCTATACCTCCAGATACTCCAGAGGGTTTAAATCTACTTACGCCTTTATGGAAAGTAAGTTTTCGACACTAACTTTTAGTTTTAAATTGTTTTGTTGCAAAATCCAAAGTATTATTTAGGTACCAAAACTTGTTGATTAATTTCAAGCAAAATTCTTAAGAGAATTATATCTACTACCTAATGAAATAAGGCAGTCAGTATATTGCTCTGGAGCTAATATCTTGTGGCATTTTAATATAGTTTATGTATTATTTTTATTGGAAAGTAACCAAAATTTTAGTTTAAAATACGTTTATTTGACGTTTTAATTTCTACTTCGAATTTTGAAGGAATTATTTGGAGAACGATTTTATTTTTGAATTTATAAAAAAATTGTTAGTTATGATATAAGTGTTAAAAGTACAATTTTAAGGCACGCATGTGAAGGTTTGCAGAATGAGCGCAGCAAATTCTGCAATTCACATGCGTGCCTTAAAAATGTACTTTTAACACGTATATTATACAATATTTTTTCTACAAACGTGTTAAAAATACAATAATACAGTTTAAATTAAATTTTAAAAAACATTTTAAAAAACATATAAGAGGATGGGTACGTATTTTCGGCTGCAATGCTATTCAAATAGGGATTAATTTTTTTTTTTCGAATCCTGAGAAAACTAATAAGTATTTTTTAAAAATTTAAACGCAGAATGAAAGACTACGTTATTAATGAGGGTCTAAAATCACTGATAACTTCTATAATGTTTATTTTAATAAGATACAGAAGTGAAAAACTAAGAGAAAATTTAGTGTGATTTTTAATTTCAAATATCTCATTCAAAATAAACTTTTTGTTAATTCTAAGGGACTTTCGGCCCTCGGTAATAATTTAGTCTTTCATTGTGCGTTTAAATTTTTTCAGGATTCGAAAAAAATGGACACCATGTCCGTGGTAATATTTTCCAAATCTATCTTTGTCTTACTCTCACTCAGTCAAATAGAATATTGTCAGCATATTATCAGTCAGACATTGACAATCAGTGACAATTTTAAATATTTGACATGGCATCGGGAATATTTTGAGTTGTTGATTAAATAATATTTATATATAGTGTATTTGATAAATAATTGATTTAAGACATTAACTTAATAAAAAGTTATTTATTGTGTATTATTTGTGGAAGATCCAAGCAGAGAATACATCAGGATAATATATTCTGTGATCCAAGTATTTTGTTGTTAAAGATATTCAAAATTGTAAGCGTTCCATAGTAACAATATATTATTAAAAAATCACTTTAACACTTTTCCTCTTTTCTCGATTGAGTATTAGTTTTTGTTGTACATATAAATTATTACAACTACTGAATATATAGTGAAAAAATTATCACATTTATTAACTGAATTAATAATTTGCAATTATACAAATAACAGTTATCCAAGAACATTTAAAAGCCATATCTTTAAGTTAATGATGATATTTTCAAGTAGAATGACATTCTAGTAATGTTTACATATCCACACCAGTGTGAATTTTACTACACGTAATTTGCCGTGTAAAGACAGAAAAAGTAGGGATGGCCGTAAAATATTTGCGAATTATGTACCCATGGCCTTAATAAATTTCATCGTATATTACGGACCTTAGCAACCATTGTTGAAAATAAGAATTTGATTGTCCGAAAACTGCTGCCGGTGCAGCGAACATCACCAACAACATCCGAAGATATTGTGGCCTCAACTTCGACTGGAATACTGGAAATTCAGTTATTTCTACTCATGCCGCCGTAACCATGGAAAATGGTAAAATTGCAGTGCAAGTACAGTGAAACCTCGTTAACTCGGATTAATCGGGACCGCGGCCGATCCGGGTTATCGAAAATCCGGGATATCCGGAGAAAATGGTAAAAATTAATAAAATACGGTACACTTACAGATAAACTCCGTTATAATTGAAATAACATGAAATATTTATGCACAGTACACATCTAAATTACGTATCAATTACGCCTTTATCAATTCTACCTAATGCTTCTAGTTTTTTTTCCATTGTCACTACAACATTTTTACGTTTTGTTGCCATTACGTAGACAAAAAACTCGCAAACACAAAATCTGAATAGATTTACGAACGATTACAGAACGGAAGCGAACAATACGACTGTACTACACACAATACGGTCTCAATCGCAACGATCTTATGTTATTTCATAACAGTGAAGACTAAACCATTGTTTAAAAAATAAATTTTTATTTTTTTTTAGACAATGCTAAGACAGTTTGAAATAAATAAAGGGTACTACAGGTGCCTATTGTTTCCGATAACACGACAATGAACGTCGTGTGCCATGAGTCATTTTTACTATCGTATATGTAGTTCAAATTACACAAATACCCATTACCTCTCAAATATTATATTACATGCATTTTTATTGTTGAAATGTTTGTCTGATAAAAATCGGTCCGGGTTAGGCGGACTTCCGGGTTATCGGGGGCCGACTTATCGGGGTTCCACTGTAATTCAATTTTCAAATTGCGCAAATTGAGCTATTATTAATGTTAATAAATTAAATATAAATATTTTGACGTTTGCTTTCAAAATTTGACATTTCCCTTTTAACTGAAGTGCATTAAAAGTTTTAAAATACCCAGTGCTTTAAAGTAACAGTTTTAAGGCTCCTATGGAGTGCTAAAAATTGCATTTTTAACACGTTTGTAGAAAAAAGTAATTTTTTAATCATTGATTAATTATAGTCAGAACAAGATTAGATCGGGCTCCCCTTGATTTTTGTAATTGTTAACATACTTAATTACATATCCAATAATTTTTATCCATAGGGCTTTTCATCGATTCTCGTTTGTTTCGAGCTTCTGTCATATGTTTTATAATCTCTGTATACGCTGTGAGCTCGTACGTAGAGGGGATATTTATAAATTCACGAGCGCCAGTAGTGGCAAGTCTGTAAACGTTTACCGGAAATTTGACATAAATGTCAAAATGATTAATTTAAAATTAAAATTAAAAACATTAATTATAAAAAATATTAGTTGGTCAAAGCTGTGGTATATATTTTTACCTTAAATATACTTACGTTTTAAATACTGAATTTACGTTTTTTAATGTTCCTTAATATGTAATTATAAATTAATCTATTAATCTTAGCGCCATCTACACGATAATTGTGAAAGTATCCGAAGTAAGAAATTCATATTTCATCAATAGAACGTCAAAATGTATAGCAAAATCTTTAAAAAATCTGTTACAATTTAATTACTTTTTAGCGTTGTAAATATTAAGCGATAACAATTAAATAATGAATTTAAAAATTACCGGTGAAAGTTGAATTAGTAATCCGCCAGGAGCGACAGCAGCGAAGCTCAGAGCGTATAGGTAATATTCCTATATGTCTACAATGACAGAAGCTCAAAACAAGTGAGAGTCGATGAAAAGCCCTATTAAAGAGCTCGGTCCCGATCGACCTTATATAGGATCCTCTACCACCATTATCAGCTCAAATAAACTTACTTTTGCATTTTTTTTATCGAAAAAAAAAAGAGAATAATCATGAATAATGGGAGTGTATACTAATTAATTTTCATTAAAAACTTTTCATTTGTAAATATACTCCATTCGCTGATCCCAGTCCCAAATGTCTAGTAAATTTAGTAATTATTTTTTGCTACGTTTATTAAATATTTAACCGACTGACAGTGGCTGAAAATTAGTATACAACCAAGCATAAGAGCTCATATTTAATATTTAGCCAAAATAATGGTAGGGGAGCCCAAGCGGGGATCTTTGCAGTTACTCGAGCGCGTCAGATTATCATATGGGGAGAAACCTGGTACCCTGCATATGTACCTGTACCATATATTGGCTCTTAACACAGGGAAGTTCGTTAAGGAGGGCCCGAAAAAAAAATATGTCCTTAAAAATACTCGAAGTTGTCAGATTAAGATAGTACATGCAATAGAGTGTATATTTCAAAAATCTGACGGTTTAAGCGGTAAGTCAGGAAATGGGTGAGTCAAAAATTTCACAAAAAACAAGCGACTATTTCGTGAAATGAACGTCAAATCGAAAAACTAAAAAATACGTCTGCAATATTTTTCAAAAATCTATCGAATGGTACTAAACATGACCCCCACGGAGAGGAATGGGGGGGTAAATTTAAAATTTTAAATACAAACCCCGCGATATTTCGCAAAATGAACATCAGATCAAAAACTGCAAAATACACTTTAAAATGTTTTGGAAAATATATCGAAACGATTGGAACGAATGTGAGTCAAACATGGTTTGACGCAGCTATGTTGTCATTTTTAAAATATATAGAATTTAGATGTGAATTTATTAATTTTAAGGGGTTTTTATACCCTAGATCTGTGGCTTTGACCAGTATCTATGTTTTTTAATGTGTTGTTTGGCAATTGCTCTTCTATGAAGGATTTATAATAGGACGAAGCTCTGATGATGGCACGTAATGTGTTAAAAGTACTTAGTTGATTAATAAAAAAACATTTTTTACTTGAACTCCCAACGGTTTGACGCAGCCATGTTGTCTTTTTTAAAATAGATAGTATTTAGATCTGAATTTATTAATTTAAGGGGCTTTTTTATTCCCGAGATCTGTGACTTTGCCCAGTATCTAGGTATGTTTTTTAATGTGTTGTTTGGCAATTGCTCTTCTATGAAGGATTTATAATAGGATGAAGCTGTGATGATGGCATGTAATGTATTAAAAGTACTTAGCTGATTAATAAAAAAAAAATTTACACACTATCAATCCTTTTTGAGAACATACACCTGTTTTCTGGTTTGACCTACTTAGAAGTGTGTACAAGTCATACAGTCTTTTTCAATTCAATTATTTTCCTTTGTCTCTATATAGAAAACTACGTAATATATTTTAACGAAATATTTGTTTTATTTTTAGATTTTGGTATTAAAACCGGGACTCAGTTGTCTACTTATCCTTGTGCCTTTGAATTTAATAGTAGCGAATTAAGCGAAGGATTTTTTCATAGTCCGAATTACCCTGGTTTTTATCCTAGAGACACCGAATGTCATTATTTTTTTAACGGAAATGCTTCGGAACGGGTACAGCTGCATTTCTACTATTTTGATGTTGAAGGCGTGTTACCGTAAGTATTTTCATTAACTAATTAGTAACCTAAAAGTTAAACAATTAGGAACGCACGACATTGATTTATAGTAAACAGTACATCGTCCTTTTTTAAAAATGATTACAAAAGTCTTAAAATTTTAACTGCTTCGTTTGAGCGAGTCTACCACTTTCTGAAAAATTTCAGAGTGCAGGTTGGACGTGTTTCCTCACGCCCCACGCCTAATAGTCTGGGCTGATTATCGGAGAATAGGCCATTTTTGGGAAAAGTTCTTTACCAGCAATTTTATTGCTGGAATCGAATTATAAGATCCTATATATTAATATTATAGGTATGTAAAGTCCTCAGATAGTGTGCTACTTTTTTTATAAACAAAATGGCGCGCGAAAATCGTGTTTTTTTCAATTATTGCTCTATAACTCCAAAGATTTTAACTTTACAACAAAAGCACTCAAATAAAAATTCACCGTGATTAAATTCTGCATAGAGACGCGTTTTTTCCGATCTGCGTCGACGAAAATTTTCCTCGGAAAATGCGGGTTTTCCCAACAAAATCTTTAATTTTCAAATAAAGTTTTAGATAAGTAATTATCTACCAATAATTAAATAATTTGGTTACTTAAAAGCCTTTTTGGTTTAGATTATAGTTCCAGAAGCTGATGAAAATTAAACGAATATTTTAGCAACAATTCAATTGTTAATTAATAATTTACGGTCGCAATAATAACCAAAATAATTATGATACACTGATCAAGCTTTGAAATCTTATAAAGTTAAGATGCCTATTTAATATTTTGTCGACAAAATATGAATTTTCTATTTTTTTGCATAATCTTTAAATGTTTAAAAAAAATAGTTATAAACAAATTAACGTTTCTCAGAAAGTTTTTATTATATTATAATTTAAAAAATAGCTAAAATGAGCATTTTAAATATCTTTAAAATGAATGCTTTAAAACTTTTTTGCAATCATTTGTAAAAAAGTTATGAAACAACAAAATAATCATACGATTACTACTGTGTTTATACTTTTTTTTAATTCTTTCAAAGCGTAGAAGTGAGTTTAAAGTACAAGCTAATTATTTACAAAAAAATATCGATTATCAGTTTAATAGTTATATTTTAATTAAAGATTATAAATATATTTTTTTGTAATTTACACGCGCGAAAGTAGAGTAACACAGTACTGTAGCTAACATTTTCACTCGGAGCGACGACCGGCCGCGTGATGTACACTTTTAATAAATAATGCATGCTGCGTGTCAGTCGCTTCGAGTGAACATTTTAGCTCCGACTCTGTATCAGGCCTACGTTTGCGCTAAAAATTACAAAAAAAAGTGTTTTTAATCTTTGATTCAAATATAACCATTGCAGTAATTTTTGACATTCTTTGTGAGTAATTAGGTTGTACCATAGACTCACTTTTAAGCTTTGAAACAATTAAAACTAATTATAAACAACGGAGATTTCGTATATTTACTTTGCTGTTTCATAACTTTTTTGCAAATGGTTGGAAAATTTTTTTAAAGCATTCATTTTCAAGACCTATGAAATACGCATTTTAAGTATTTTTTTAAATTAGAATATAATGAACAATTTCTGAGAAATGTTAATTTGTTTATAACAATTTTTTTAAACATTTAAAGATTATGCAAAAAAATGAAAAATTTATATTTTGTCGACAAAATATTAAATAGGCATCACACCTTTATAATCTTTCTAAGTTTGATCAATGTCTCATGATTATTTTGGTTGTTATTGCGACTGTAAATTGTTAATTAACAATTGAATTGTTGCTAAAATATTCGTTTCATTTTCACCGGCTTCTGAATTTATAATCTATAACAAGAAAGCTTTTATTTCACCAAGCTATATAATTATTGATTAATAATTACTGGCCAAAAAAATTTATTTGAAAATTCGAGAATTTGTTGGGAAAACCCACATTTTCCGAGGAAAATTTTCGTCGGAGCAAATCGGGAAAAACATGTCTCTATGCAGAATTAAATTGGGGTGAATTTTTATTTGAGTGTTTTTGGTGTAAAGTTAAAATTTTCGGAGTTATAGAGCAATAATTGAAAAAAAATGAGATTTGTTGGCGCCATTTTGTTTATAAAAAAAGTAGCACACTATATGTGGACTTTGCATACCTATATTAATAATATATAGGATCTTATAATTCGATTCCAGCAATAAAATTGCTGGTAAATAACCTTTTTTGTACTTTACTAATTAGACCAGCGTATTATAACTATTTTTTTTTCAAAATTTAAAGATTATGCAAAAAAAAGAAAAATTTATATTTTGTCGATAAAATATTAAAGAAGCATCTCATATTTATAATCTTTATAAGTTTGATCAATGTATCATGATTATTTTGTTTATTATTGCGATCGTAAATTGTTAATTAACAACTGAATTGTTGCTAAAATATTCGTTTCATTTTCACCTGCTTCTGAATTTATAATCCATAACAAGAAAGCTTTTATTTCACCAAGCTATATAATTATTGATTAATAATTACTGGCCCAAAAAATTTATTTGAAAATTCGAGATTTTGTTGGGAAAACCCACATTTTCCGAGGAAAATTTTCGTCGGAGCTAATCGGGAAAAACATGTCTCCATGCAGAATTAAATTGGGGTGAATTTTTATTAAGCTGTTTTGGTTGTAAAGTTAAAATCTTCGGAGTTATAGAGCAATAATTGAAAAAAATACGATTTGTCGGTGCCATTTTGTTTATAAAAAAAGTAGCACACTATCTGCGGACTTTACATACCTATATTATTAATATATAGGATCTTATAATTCGATTCCAGCAATAAAATTGCTGGTAAATAACTTTTCCATGAATTTTGCTAATTAGCCCAGAGTATAAACCTGTAGATATAGGGCGCTTAGGTTTTGTGATTGCAAATCTATAATTTTTAATTTTAATCAAAAGATTATGCGTTAGAATAAAATAAATTATTTTTGTCGGACAAAAAAGCGGGTGCGATTGTCGAGTCCGACACCCGCAAGATGTCACTCTAGCGCGGTACAGTTTTGTTATTACAAAACTCTTAATTTTCAATGAAAGGTATTGATAATTAATTAGTAAAAATTTTCCATCTATTGTCCGACAAATTTAAAGCCTCGTTTCTTTAGTCGGACAACGTAAATATGTTAATTATGGCAGGTTATGTTTTGCGATTACAAAATTCATAATTTTAATTTTTTTAACGTTCAATTAACACATGTTAGTAGGGGAAGGACGGGGAAGATGACGCAGCGTCTAAGATGACGCACCTCTGTATTTTATCAAGTACTTCACTAAATTCAGTTTTAATACCCGTGGCGCCCTCCTTTAGAAACTACTATTACTTTAAAACTTCATCGGTCAGCTTTCGTACTGTTTAGTATCTGTGAGGCAGAGTAACGCGATACACGTTGATTTCTTGTTATTTTTGACACTGCGAATATTAATGGTAAGTTGTTTAAAAATGGTTCCATTGGATTTTCTTCATATTCATGGGAGTAGGTGATATTTATTTTCAGTTAGCGAGGATTTATCTGTTAAATATTTGATGATGGATAATTTTGATAACCATTTTTTGTAGGTTATGCTGAACAGGCTAAGTTGACGCAGACTGCGTCATCTTTGCTGTTATAGTGCGTCATCTTTGCCTTTTCAGTTCATTACCTTAAATAACAATGGAGTATAGAATATTTATTATTTAGTGTCTATTTTGCATTTTGAGGCATCTTTTTCTTTTTTAGAAATGGGAAAATATATACGAAAAACACAGAGAGGATCATTTTCTGCAGCAGCTCTTAATGCAGCATTGAATGCAATTTGTAGAGATGGTCGTAAAATTCGGGAAGTGGCAAGGCCATTTTCAATACCAGAAGCTACATTGAGGAGAAAACTTAAGGTTAAAAATTTATTAAAGGAAGTCAAATCAGAGTCTCTTGGTAGAGCCCCATTGTTTTCGGCACATCATGAAAAGGAGATACTAGATCATGTTCTCAAGCTGGCCAATTTATTTTTTGGTATCACTTGCATAGAGCTGAGAACCATGGCATTTGCTTATGCAGAACGCAATGAAATTAAACACAATTTTAATAAGAATAAACAAATGGCTGGAAAAGACTGGTATCTAGGATTTATAAAACGAAATCCTCAAATTTCCTTGAGAAAGCCAGAAGCTACAAGCATTAATAGAATAACAGCCTTCAATAAAATAGAAGTAGACCGCTTTTTTAAAAATTTGGAAACAGTGCAAGAAAAATATAAATTTCTGCCAGATCGCATTTACAATGTTGATGAAACCGGTATATCTACGGTTCCTAAAGAATCATGTAAAAGACTTGGACCCAAAGGAGTAAAGCAGTTTGGAATCATTTCTTCGTGGGAACGAGGGAAGAATATCACGGTAATAATGGCGTTCAGTGCCTCCGGTAACTACATACCTCCATTATTTATATTTCCCAGGAAGAGGATGAGCCCACAGCTTCAGAAAAATGGACCAAGCGGTGCGATTTACAACTGCACGGATAATGGATGGAGTAATACGTCTATGTTTTTTTTATGGCTGAAGCATTTCCAAAAAAAAGTCCTGTCTAGTCCAGATAATCCCGTGCTGTTAGTATTAGATAATCACTCGAGCCATATTTCACTGGATATTTATAATTACTGCAAAGAGAATGGGATTATAATGGTTAGTATTCCACCCCACACATCCCACAAATTACAACCTCTTGATGTGTCATTTTTTTCTGCATTAAAATATGCGTATGGTCGCCATTGCAATTCCTTTCTAAAATCTAAGATCAGCAACTCAGAGTTTGAAGATAAAATTACTCCATATGATGTCGCCGACATTTTTAAGTTAGCATATGATCAGGTGGCAAATATTGATAAGGCCGATTCTGGTTTCGGAACGTGCGGAATTTTTCCGTTAAACTCTGGTAAGTTCACAGAAGATGACTTTTTTCCTGCTGATAATTTAAACAATGATAGCTTGGATAGAGATGTTTCTCCTGAACCTGCACCTCAGGGAACACCTCCACTAATAACAACACCTTCTATAAGAGAACCAGAATTACCACGTCCATCAACCAGCCGACAGTCTCCTGAAAGTCGTCACACAACCCCCACAAAACAAAATGAAATAACCAAACGTCCACATATTTCTTTTTCACTTATTTCTCCAGTTCCTTTGCCCAATAAAAAAATTAAAAGAAAATATGGACGACAAAAGCAACATTCTGAAATTCTAACAAGCACCCCTTTAAAAGAATTCTTAGAAGAAAAAGAGAATAAAAAAAAAGAAAAACTGGCGAAGTCGGAAGAAGGAAAGAAAAAAGTAACCAGACAAGTATTGGTTAATGATGCAGGATTAAAACTAAATAAAAATAAAGGGAAAGCCAAAGTACAAAAAATAATCAAACAAAAAATAAACAAAAAAATCTTGGAGGATAGCGATACTGAAGAAAGCGATTTTGATGAAGAAGGTCTTTGCAATGACGATGCGTTGGATGACATAATCAACGAGGGAGGTGAAACTGATATCTGCATATTATGTGGAGACTTCGGCAAAAAGACGGAAACATGGTTCAGATGCACAAGTTGTGGACAATGGGTGCATAAAGAATGCAGTGGAGCCAAAAGTCCCGAAAACTACATTTGTGACTTTTGTTAATATGTTAAAAAAGCTTTGTTTACATTTTCTTACTTTCAGTATTAAAAAATAAATTTTCTTTTCATATCACTTGCGCTTTTAATATAGATACCTACATGCGCCATCTTCACCATCACTGTGCGTCATCTTTCCCTCGGTGGAAGGTAAGATGGCGCAAAAGCGTTTTTTTTTAAAGCCGCATAAAAAATACTTCCTTTTATTGAATTTAAAAATAATCCTAGAAATTGGTTATAGAAATGTCCAAATTACAGGCTCGTAGCATTCAAAGTTAGCTTAAATATTTTTTACCCTTAAATAAAATGTATTTTGCTTAGGTGCGTCATCTTCGACGTCCTTCCCCTACAATACTTTCAATTAAAAATAAACTGCCTTACTAATATAATAAAACACTCGTATTCTAAGGTTATTCCGTATTTATATCTAGAATAGTTATAATAGGTATAAGGTAGATATAATACGAAAATAATTTGTTACCGATAAACTCGGTATAAGTTAGTTAGAAGTACATATTCCCACTTTATTCCGAAATAATAGTTTGGCAACGGCGCAATCTTCTACACAATTGCATAAAACAACGATATATTGGGTGAAATATGTAAATTTTGACTTTTCTCTACAACTGACAAGCCAAATTCCGTCATTTTTCGTACTTTGTATTTTCTGCTATATTTTAATAAATCGTTATTTAATATGTTGTATGTTGAGTTTGAGTATTTCATAAAATGGCTTCAAATAAAAGAGAACGTTACATTAAATGGAAAAGTGAAGAAAAAGTAAACAAACTGATTTATTTTACTTATAAATGCAATGTAAATATGTTAATTTCAGCATATTGTGAGAGATGTTCTACATATTATAGAAAATAAAGACCTTATTTTTCTTGTAGATTGGAGGATAAGCCTCCGCTTGTTTACAATAAGTGAATCACCTAATAATTTTTCTAAAAACTTTACATCATCTTTAGGAAACCGGATTTTTATTCTGCATTCTTTGAAAAGGAATTTATGCTTTCTTTGAAAGTTTTCCTTTTTCGTGTATTTTACATCATCATGTTAATTAAATTATCAACTTCCTCGTTAGCCGCAATACCTCTTAAACACATTTTTTTATTATATGTCTACTCAAAAAACAAATCAAAAAATAATAAATTTTTGTCTCTGATGACTTTGACATTCATAAAATAGGTTATACCAGACTTAAACAAGGGTGTGGGTCGGTATAAACTTGGACTAAATTCTTATACCAAGTATAACTTATACCGAAGTTATTCCATGTTTATTGGTAGTGATTTTGCCTATACTTGATTTAGTCTCAGTATAACTTTTATACTTGGTTTATTAGTAACAGTGTAACACTGTTACTAATAAAACACTCGTATTCTAAGGTTAGTCCGTACTTATATCTCGAATAGTTATGCTAAGTATAAGGTAGATATAGTACGAAAATAATTCGTTACTAATAAACTCGGTATAAGTTAGATATAAGTATTCCCACTTTATTCCGAAATAATAGTTTGGCAACGTTGCAATCTTCTGCTCAAATACATAGAACAACGATATATATTGTGTCAAATATGTCAATTTTGATTTTTCTTTGTAACTAACAAACCAAATTAAACTAGGCGAAATGTTTTCGGAATTATCAAAATGAGATTTTATTGATTTTTTTAAATAGGTACATTTAAAATACCAGTATTCTTCTTTCACAGTTTCCACAAAATTGTTGTATCATTATTATTTTCTGAACAATAACATCGCAAAAAAGTTCCTAGGGGAAAACAAATTGAATAAAATTTAAACTAATTGACGAATCATCTTGAAATTTTTTGTGCATTATATGGACTGTTTGACTCAACTTTTCATGCAATATCAAATTCAAATAAGGGAATCACCTATTAAGCTTTCTAAAAACTTTAAACCATCTTTTAAAAACCGATGTTTAATTCTGAATTCCTTATCAGTGTATTGTGAAAAGGGATTTATACTATCTTTGAGAAGTTTCCTTTTTCGTGTATTTTCGATCATGTTAATTAAATTATCAACTTCTTCGAAAGCCCCAACACCCCTTAAACACATTTTTTTTATTATTTAATTACAAAACAAATCAAAAGATAATATTTATATTTTTGCCTCTGATGACACTGACAGTCATAAAATAGGTTATACCAGACTTAAACAAGGGTGTGGGTCGGTATAAACTTGGACTAAATTCTTATACCAAGTATAACCTATATCTTAGTTATTCCATGTTTATTGGTAGTGATCTTGCCTATACCTGATTTATTCTCAGTATTGGCCATGAGCCGATGGGTAGAGGGGATTTGACAGCTTTCGCCAGCGCTGTTAGTGGCAGTTTTGTGCATTTATCTGATAAATTTAAATGGCGCGCCATGGGATAGAGGAGAGGGGATTTGACGGTTTTCTCCAGCGCTGTTAGTGCAGCGTTGCCACATTTAGTAGATTTCTACTTTTTTGGTAGATTTTTGATATTTTTTAAAAAATTCTAGTAGGCAATATTTTTTAGTAGATTTTTGGTATATTTCAACATTTCCTTATGACAAAAATAAAATTTGCTTTTTAATAGTATTTACCCCATTTCTAAATTAATTTTTAGACATTTTGTTACAATTTCCCAATGTCATAGTCATTACCGAAAATAAGATTCAGGGGTGGGATTCTGTGTACAATCGCTAACACCGCCGACCGCTTTCTATCAATGTCAATATATTTGAATTTTTAGTTTTAATTCAAATATTTTCTGGTTTTACTAAGTGTCACTTCAGCATCAACTAGCAAAACTAGAAAATAATTCAATTAAAGCTAAAAATTCAAATATTTTCACGACAATTGACATCGATAGAAAGCGAAGTGTAGATATCTACAGTGCACGGAATCTAGCTCCAGGACGTAGATGATGAATATTAAACAGAAATGAAACTGGATTCTGGTGTAACAAACTTGTAGATTTCAAGTAGCAGTGCAATCAGTACCTATTTCAGGTGTTATTGAAGAGTTCTGGCATTCGGTGAGCCTGTTAGAAGCTAACGATGGAAAACTAAAATATCTAAATATTAAAATTATAATATATGTAACTTTGCAAAACAACAAATGTTGTGTTTGCGTGTTTCTAATGTAACATGCGAAATAATTGTTTGAAGAATATGATCCAGACATGCAGATGTTAAAATCAGTGGATGACAAAATATTATATACAAATATTAAATATAAAACTGATAAAAATTAATAATAGTTGGTCATTTTTTCCCCAGTTAAAATATAAAAAAGTTTGGTTTTTGTTTACAAACAGTCATATTAATTTCTAGTTAAACTCCCTCTGTGGCTCAGTGGTAAGAGCGCCTACCTTTGGATCGAAAGGACCGAATGGTCGTGAGTTCGAATCTCACCAGGGTAGAGAATTTTTCTTTTATTATAAATTAATAAATGAAAATAGTTTCTATCCTTGTGGGATCGGTACCCACCGGAGGGACCGCAGACGTTCGGATACAATTAGCGTCTCTGCAAAGACAATGACATCGACTTTGCAAAGTAACAAGACACTTACTAAACACACACACTACACATAACACTAGCTACCTAACTGGTAAAATCCACTGTACCATCACCATGCCAATGCCCATTAGTTGTCGAGGCATTAGCTAAATAAAAAAATTTCTAGTTAGTCAGCTGTTATTTTTATTATAGAAAGTTCTAAATTATATACAAATATATTAATAAAGTTTTATAGTATATTGTATTTTAGTTTTTGATAAGTAGATTTTAGTAAGCTAAACTTACAGTAGATTTTCTAAATAAAATGTGGCAACGCTGTGTTAGTTGCAGTTGGCAGTTTTGTTTTGTGCAATTTGATAAACTTTATAAACTGAAATGGCGGATAATACGGATTTTTCAAAAAAGAAAACAGGATATTGCAGCTGTTGTATTGATTCATGTAAAAATACTGAATATAACAGTACTGGATGCATTTATTATATTCGGAAACATTGCGTACATGTCCTGCATCAACTAAATCCTTTCCTTTTTTGGTGTTGCTGATTGAAATTGGATATCATGGGAAATAAGACTTGAATCCAATATGTTTAATATCCATTTTGATAGAATTCAAACAAATTACAATTCATACAAATTACAAATGTTAATAAGCAAATCAGTAAGCACACAAAAATAAACAGAGGTAACATTTAAAATGTTAAATAATTCATTTAAACTTATTCTTTTTCTCAATGGTCTCTTGCGTAATCAGTCATCCAGTCGCACGAACTTATATATTAAATATTAAAATTATAATGAATAAAATAAAAAAACATAATTAATTTTACTATTAATTCTGTGTATTCATTTAGTAATCAGGTTACAATAATATTTCAGTTCATAATTTGTGTCTTTCTAGATAAGTATCTATTTTTCTCGTTTTGTATATTTCACATACATAAATTTTATCAGAAAAGTATAAGTTTCAAACCGCGAGATTGCGCTACCGTCGAAACTCACAGCCAATAACTTTTATACTTGGTTTATTAGTAACAGTGTAACTGCCTTACTAATAAAACACTCGTATTCTAAGGTTATTCCGTATTTATATTTAGAATAGTTATCCTAAGTATAAGGTAGATATAATACGAAAATAATTTGTTACCAATAAACTCGGTATAAGTTAGTTATAAGTATTCCCACTTTATTCCGAAATAATAGTTTGGCAACGCCGCAATCTTCTACACAAATACATAAAACAACGATATATTGGGTGAAATATGTCAATTTTGACTTTTCTCTACAACTAACACACCAAATTCCGTCATCTTTTGATGAACTACCCGCAGTTTCTTTTCCCTTTATGAGTCGTAAAAACTCAAAAAATATGTAGATTACATAATTTTTTGATGGACTATGGCCGTTTTATTCTCTGTTATATTTTAATAAATCGTTATTTCTTATCTTGTATGTTGAGTTTGAACATTTCATAAAATGGCTTCGAATAAAAGGAACTTTGTATTTTCTGCTGTATTTTAATAAATCGTTATTTTGTATGTTGTATATTGAGTTTGAGTATTTTATAAAATGGCTTCAAATAAAACAGAACGTTACATTAAATGGGAAAGTGAAGAAAAAGTAAACAACTTAATTTATTTTACTTATAAATGCAATGTAGATATGTTAATTTCAGCATATTTTGAAGAAAATTGTGAGAGCCTATTTTATGACTGTCAATGTCATCAGTGGCAAAAATATATTATCTTTTGATTTGTTTTGTAATTATATATCTAATAAAGAAATGTGTTTAAGATGTGTTGCGGTTGTAGAAGAAGTTGATAATTGAATTAACATTATAGAAAATACACGAAAACGGAAACTTTTCAAATATATGTAGAATAAATCCCTTTTCACAATACACCGATAAGGAATTCCGAATTAAATATCGGTTTTCTAAAGATGGTGTACGGTTTTTTAAGTCCAGAGAAATAAGGTTTTTGTCAGGACACTTGAGCTGCCAGATTGCAAATGGGTTTTTTGGGTACTATATACCTACCTAATACACTATAAATACAAAAATTCCCGTCACAATTCGGACGAGAATTTTAGTTATTAACAAAAGGGTCGAAAATGGCAGTTTTTTCATTTAAATCGGTACAGGCAAAAGCAAAAATAGGGTAATTAAATATCTTATTTGGGGTATTCATCTTTTAGTAGATGAGCAAATGGCAGTTTTTTAAATTGGGGTCCGATTATTTGTTGCTTCGAAAATTGCAAAGTAAGACTAAAATTTCGAAAATTAAAAATCTGCTATAACTTTTGCAAAAATTAACTTAAGACTTTGATATTGCACGAAAAGTTAAGCCAAACAGTCCATATACTTAGCACAAAAAATTTGAAGATGATTCGTCAATTAGTTTAAATTTTATTCAATTTGTTTATCCTAAAGAGCTTTTTCTGCAATGTTATTGTTCAGAAAATAATATTGATACATCAACTCTGTGGAAACCATAATATGAAAAAAGAATATTGCAATAATTTTTATCATTCTGAAAACAATTTACAAGTAGAGTCAATTTTGGCTTATAAACAATTTGAATAACTCTGTTAATATTGACTGTAGACTTAAATCTACTTTGGGATTTGAAAAGCTGGTATTTTTACACGAATTTTCAAAAAAAAAATTTCCGCCTAGGTTAATTTGGTTTGTCAGTTACAGAGAAAAATAAAAATTGACATATTTGACACAATATATCGTTTTTCTATGTATTTGTGCAGAAGATTGCGACGTTGCCAAACTATTATTTCGGAATAAAATGGGAATACTTATATCTAACAATCTAACTTATACCGAGTTTATTAGTAACAAATTATTTTCGTACTATATCTACCTTATACTCAGGATAACTATTCTAGATATAAATACGGAATAACCTTAGAATACGGAAATATAAATACGGAATAACCTATAGAAGTGAGCGGCCGTGGGTAACGGCATAAACGCTGGCCTCATACGCCAGTAGACGTGGGTTCGATCCCTGCCAAAGACAAACCATTTTCATTTCCAATAATGACACGAGCCGTCTCACCGTGCCTCGGAGAGTACGTTAAGCCGTCGGTCCCCCTGGGCTAGTGTACATCGACACTAGTTACTTGAAACAGGGTTAAAGATGTAATTGGCGCTGGAACTATCTGAAAGGATCTCCCCGGCAAAAATGCCATACGATATTATTTATTACCTTAGAATACGAGTGTTTTATTAGTAACAGTGTAAGAGTTTTGTAATAACAAAATTGTATCGCGCTAGAGTGACATCTTGCGGGTGGCGGACTCGACGATCACGCCCCCTTTTTTGTCCGACAAAAATAAATTATTTTATTTTAACGCACAATCTTTTGACTTCAATTAAAAGTTATAGGTAAAGGTAAAGTTTTCAATCCTAATAGCGACATTAATACTATTGAAAAATATTAAAAATATTACTAAAAGATTTTTAAATTGAAAACTTATTGGTCCATTTCCCTGGTGACACATCCAAGGCTTCTACAATATGCAAGCCAAATGGATGCCGCAATGAAGACAAAAGGGAAGGAATTCTACACTATGCAATTCACAACCCCCGTCTGCAGCTTGGTAGGGGAAGGACGTCGAAGATGACGCACCTAAGCAAAATACATTTTATTTAAGGGTAAAAAATATTTAAGCTAACTTTGAATGCTACGAGCCTGTAATTTGGACATTTCTATAACCAATTTCTAGGATTATTTTTAAATTTAATAAAAGGAAGTATTTTTTATGCGGCTTTAAAAAAAACGCTTTTGCGCCATCTTACCTTCCACCGAGGGAAAGATGACGCACAGTGATGGTGAAGATGGCGCATGTAGGTATCTGTATTAAAAGCGCAAGTGATATGAAAAGAAAATTTATTTTTTAATACTGAAAGTAAGAAAATGTAAACAAAGCTTTTTTAACATATTAACAAAAGTCACAAATGTAGTTTTCGGGACTTTTGGCTCCACTGCATTCTTTATGCACCCATTGTCCACAACTTGTGCATCTGAACCATGTTTCCGTCTTTTTGCCGAAGTCTCCACATAATATGCAGATATCAGTTTCACCTCCCTCGTTGATTATGTCATCCAACTCATCGTCATTGCAAAGACCTTCTTCATCAAAATCGCTTTCTTCAGTATCGCTATCCTCCAAGATTTTTTTGTTTATTTTTTGTTTGATTATTTTTTGTACTTTGGCTTTCCCTTTATTTTTATTTAGTTTTAATCCTGCATCATTAACCAATACTTGTCTGGTTACTTTTTTCTTTCCTTCTTCCGACTTCGCCAGTTTTTCTTTTTTTTTATTCTCTTTTTCTTCTAAGAATTATTTTAAAGGGGTGCTTGTTAGAATTTCAGAATGTTGCTTTTGTCGTCCATATTTTCTTTTAATTTTTTTATTGGGCAAAGGAACTGGAGAAATAAGTGAAAGAGAAATATGTGGACGTTTGGTTATTTCATTTTGTTTTGTGGGGGTTGTGTGACGACTTTCAGGAGACTGTCGGCTGGTTGATGGACGTGGTAATTCTGGTTCTCTTATAGATGGTGTTGTTATTAGTGGAGGTGTTCCCTGAGGTGCAGGTTCAGGAGAAACATCTCTATCCAAGCTATCATTGTTTAAATTATCAGCAGGAAAAAAGTCATCTTCTGTGAACTTATCAGAGTTTAACGGAAAAATTCCGCACGTTCCGAAACCAGAAACGGCCTTATCAATATTTGCCACCTGATCATATGCTAACTTAAAAATCTCGGCGACATCATATGGAGTAATTTTATCTTCAAACTCTGAGTTGCTGATCTTAGATTTTAGAAAGGAATTGCAATGGCGACTATACGCATATTTTAATGCAGAAAAAAATGACACATCAAGAGGTTGTAATTTGTGGGATGTGTGGGGTGGAATACTAACCATTATAATCCTATTCTCTTTGCAGTAATTATAAATATCCAGTGAAATATGGCTCGAGTGATTATCTAATACTAACAGCACCGGATTATCTGGACTAGACAGGACTTTTTTTTGGAAATGCTTCAGCCATAATAAAAACATAGACGTATTACTCCATCCATTATCCGTGCAGTTGTAAATCGCACCGCTTGGTCCATTTTTCTGAAGCTGTGGGCTCATCCTCTTCCTGGGAAATATAAATAATGGAGGTATGTAGTTACCGGAGGCACTGAACGCCATTATTACCGTGATATTCTTCCCTCGTTCCCACGAAGAAATGATTCCAAACTGCTTTACTCCTTTGGGTCCAAGTCTTTTACATGATTCTTTAGGAACCGTAGATATACCGGTTTCATCAACATTGTAAATGCGATCTGGCAGAAATTTATATTTTTCTTGCACTGTTTCCAAATTTTTAAAAAAGCGGTCTACTTCTATTTTATTGAAGGCTGTTATTCTATTAATGCTTGTAGCTTCTGGCTTTCTCAAGGAAATTTGAGGATTTCGTTTTATAAATCCTAGATACCAGTCTTTTCCAGCCATTTGTTTATTCTTATTAAAATTGTGTTTAATTTCATTGCGTTCTGCATAAGCAAATGCCATGGTTCTCAGCTCTATGCAAGTGATACCAAAAAATAAATTGGCCAGCTTGAGAACATGATCTAGTATCTCCTTTTCATGATGTGCCGAAAACAATGGGGCTCTACCAAGAGACTCTGATTTGACTTCCTTTAATAAATTTTTAACCTTAAGTTTTCTCCTCAATGTAGCTTCTGGTATTGAAAATGCCCTTGCCACTTCCCGAATTTTACGACCATCTCTACAAATTGCATTCAATGCTGCATTAAGAGCTGCTGCAGAAAATGATCCTCTCTGTGTTTTTCGTATATATTTTCCCATTTCTAAAAAAGAAAAAGATGCCTCAAAATGCAAAATGGACACTAAATAATAAATATTCTATACTCCGTTGTTATTTAAGGTAATGAACTGAAAAGGCAAAGATGACGCACTATAACAGCAAAGATGACGCAGTCTGCGTCAACTTAGCCTGTTCAGCATAACCTACAAAAAATGGTTATCAAAATTATCCATCATCAAATATTTAACAGATAAATCCTCGCTAACTGAAAATAAATATCACCTACTCCCATGAATATGAAGAAAATCCAATGGAACCATTTTTAAACAACTTACCATTAATATTCGCAGTGTCAAAAATAACAAGAAATCAACGTGTATCGCGTTACTCTGCCTCACAGATACTAAACAGTACGAAAGCTGACCGATGAAGTTTTAAAGTAATAGTAGTTTCTAAAGGAGGGCGCCACGGGTATAAAAACTGAATTTAGTGAAGTACTTGATAAAATACAGAGGTGCGTCATCTTAGACGCTGCGTCATCTTCCCCGTCCTTCCCCTAAAGTTCCAACGGAAAATGGACCATTTACAATCTTACCAAATATAATAATGACGTCATATAAACTCATCACTAATTCTAGCCAATGAAATGCTGGTTGTAATAGGAATGGCATGTCAAATATGTGATTATTCCCTATATATTTTTTCAAGTTTAGAACATGGTCACAAGGAGAAATTACGTGTATTCCTTAATGTTTGACTTTATCTATATTGTAGTTAATACATTAATCTAATTTTATTTATATAACGTGTCATCCAAAATTATTGTCACCATAGGTGGCTCTGAACGACAGAGATAGCTATACAGTGCATGACATGCACCAATACACATTGTCTATTCTTAATTCAGATATACTTTCCCGTTTACGTCAACTTTGCAGTGTACGTCAACTTAACAAGAAAAGTTAGGTTATGTAGAGATGTTGGTGGTGGACATATACAGCATCTTGTTTGATTTTATTTATTATTGTTACTTATAATTTTGTTAATTATTTTTATTTTTGATTAAAGTTCTGTGTTAAAGGTTTTGACTGATTTTTTATGTTTTGTAATGTGAATCAAAATTAATTGATAAACCAATGATATAAATTTAGATTAAAACAAGACATACGTAATTTTTGGCACGGCTAGCTTTGATCCCAATAATTGTGGATCGCTCGTTACCAATAAAGTAACTTAATAAGGAAATATCAGAAGCCTTAAAACGAGACGTACAAAAATACAAGTATGGGAAAATGATTCATGAATATGACTAAGACGAAACGTCGGAAACAGAAAAATAATATTGTTTTTGTATATAAAAAATCCTGGCGAAGATTTCGACGATCCCACGACCCACTCTTGATTACCTTCTTCTTCTTTTTGTATAGATGTTATAGTCAAAGCCCGAATTTCACGCACTCCTAGGTTTGACTAGGCAATCCTCAGGTCTGACTGACGGTCTTAGTCAAAGCCCGAAATAAATTACAGTTTCGGCCTTTGACTAGTCAAACCTAGGAGAGACTACGTTGGTCAGGCAAAGGTCGAAATTTAATTTTATAAAATCGGGGTTTGACTAGTCAAAACCCGATCAGCTATTAAAATGTCGTAATTTGTTGGATTAGATTTAATAGAACGTAATTTTTTAATTATTTACGTCATTGATTATTTTTATATTGTCGTAATTAAAATACGTGTTAAAAAATACCTGTAAAAAATTAGTGTTTATTCTCGCATGTTGAGACATTATGGCATTTAGGGTTGCACAATACGTTAGACCTTTTACACTTACATGGTTTTGAAGAGCACTTCTCATTGCAGTGGTATTTTATAAATCCTTGCTCTCCAAATTTAGAATCTTTTGTACTAATTTCTGTTAGAGACAGCTTAACTTCTGGAACATCTTCGAAATTAGGAAAATTCTCTTTGCATTCTCTTACTTGATTTCTTGAAAAAAGTGTGTTTATTGTTTCGTATTTCGTACCAACTCTATATAAATTGTTAATTGTCTTATCTTGTATGCTACTCAAAATATTTCGAGCATTCTCTTTGGCTCTATCAAAGCTGGGGATAGGTATTGTTACAGTTTTTCCGATCGAAATTGGAGGAAATTTTTTTCACTTAATTGTTTCATAGCATTAGCCTGGGTATGAAGACCTTCAATCGCATTTCCTTAATTTATTTTAATCTTTTCTGTCTGTGCACAACGCATGCTCGAACGCGTGCCAAGGAGATGCTCGAAATATTTTGGGTATCATACAAGATAAAACAATAATTAACGGTTTATATAGAATTGGTACGAAATACGAAACAATAAACTCACTTTTTTCAAGAAATCAAGTAAGAGAATGCAAAGAGAATTTTCCTAATTTCAAAGATGTTCCAGACGTTAAGCTGTCTCTAAGAGAAATTAGTACTTATTGTTATTATTGTTTTATCTTGTATGATACCCAAAATATTTCGAGTATCTCCTTGGCACGCGTTCGAGCATGCGTTGTGCACAGACAGAAAAGATTAAAATAAGTTAAGGAAATGCGATTGAAGGTCTTCATGCCCAGGCTAATGCTATGAAACAGTTAAGTGAAAAAAAATGTCCTCCAATGTCGATCGGAAAAACTGTAACAATACCTATCCTCAGCTTTGATCGAGCCAAAGAGGATGCTCAAAATATTTTAAGTAGCATACAAGATAAAACAATTGACGGTTTATATAGAGTTGGTACGAAATACGGAAAAATAAACACACTTTTTTTTCAAGAAATCAAATAAGAGAATGCAAAGAGAAATTTCCTAATTTCGAAGATGTTCCAGACATGTCGCTGTCTCTGTCTCTGAGAGAAATTAGTACAAAAGATTCTAAATTTGGAGGACAAGGATTTATAAAATGCTACTGCAATAAGAAATGCTCTTTCAAGTTACGTAAGTGTAAAAGGTCTAACGTATTGTGCAACTCTAAATGCCATAATGCCTCAACACGTGAGAATAAACACTAATTTTTTTTCTAGTTACGACAATATAAAAATAATAAACATTAAAATTAAAAAATGACGTTTTATTAAACCTAATCTAACAAATTACGACATTTTAAGAGCTGATCGGGGTTTGACTAGTCAAACCCCGTTTTTATAAAATTAAATTTCGACCTTTGCCTGACCAACGTAGTCTCTCCTAGGTTTGACTAGCCAAAGGCCGAAACTTTAATTTATTTCGGGCTTTGACTAAGACCGTCAGTAAGACCTGAGGATTGCCTAGTCAAACCTAGAAGTGCCTGAAATTCGGGATTTGACTATAACATAGACATGACTGCATCTGTTTTTTTCAATGTGCCTCTAATAAGTTGTCGTTCCATCGTTTTCGTGGTCTTCCCACTGATCGTCTTCCTAATGGGGAACCGTCTCTCGCTGTCCTATTTGTTGTCATTCGGCTAATGTGGTCATTCGACTCTACTCTTCTGTTTCTTACCCAGTTATTAATGTTGTCCAACCTTGCATCTCCGTCGTAAGCTGTACTTCTAGCTCTTTTCCATAGAGTCCTACCATCGATTTTTCGAAAAGTTTTCATCTCTGCTGTTTCGAGCAATATTTTTGTCATCTCTGTGTCGAGTCGTGTTTCTGCCGCGTGTCTCATTATTGGTCTGATGATTGTTTTGTAAATTCTACCTCTCATTTCTTTTCCGATATTTTTATTTCTCCATATTGTCTCATTCAGACAACCTGGGGCTATGTTTGATCTATTGACTTGATCTTCCACTTCTGTTTTGAGCTTTCCGTAGCTAGATAGTGTGATGCCTAGATATTTGAACTCCATCACTTGTTGTATTATCTGACCCTCGGGTCTGGAACATCTTCGAACAATTTAAATTATAAATAATATTAATATTATTTATAATTTAAACATATTAAAGTCAGAATTTGGTATTAGTTTTTTGAAAGTAAATTAAATGTAAGACCAAATACTTACGATGTCGGGATAGTATCACGAGGTTTTTTCCTGGTTTTCCCTCGTGATTTACTATGGAATCTCTAACGCGAGAATTTTACTGTCATCGTTGCATTTGGTTGTCTTTTTAAAGACAGATCACATGCTATGATATTTTTTGTGACAGATATTCTTGAGTTGGGATTGATTTCATGTAATCGAATGAACTATCTTTTAGTAAAGTCGTCGCAGGAACGCAACTCATAAATATTGACGATATCATTTTAAAGTCTTCTACTTTAAAATGTATAATATACGTCTGAATTGCCAATATAAATGAGTCAGATCAAATAAATTTTTAGAAGAATTTTTTTACTTAGCAACAACATTTTTGTTTATTTTAGTAGTATTTTGTATTTTGACCACGAAACCCGATTTGGGCTTCGAAACGTTAATAAAATCTTTTTTTGGTAAAATTGTGGCTTATTTCCCATTATAAATAGTTGATTAGGTACGATCAAGACTGCAAAACAGACAGAACACTAAAAAACCTTCACCAGAATGACATGGATCAACAACCCGTCAGAAGAAAACAGCGAGAAACAAAGCAAACTCAACGAATAAAAAGAAGAAAAATGACTGGTTACGCTGGAGGATATTGAAAAAGACAGAGAAAACCATAAAATAAAACAATTTTATAAAAAAGACAGAGCAATAAAAAATACGCTCAGCATTTAAACAAGAGGACTAAAAAATCAGAAAGGAGAAACAGTATTTAAAGACAAACAGATCAGCAGAATATGGGAAGAATATTACGAAAAAATAGTATTCACACACTGCGATTAAGAAGTAAGGCCATACAAGATAACAACGAAGTAGAAATTTTGACAGCAGAAGTACAAAAACACATATTAAAGGAAAAAGTAGAAGTAGAAGATGAAATAGCAGTGGAATTAATAAAATACGGAGGAAGACAATTACATAAAGAAATAAACCAGCTAGCTAATACAACAAATATGGACAAAACAGAGCAATAACTTTATTTAACACCACATACAACATTCAAGCAAACATAATAAACATGGCAGCAAATCGTTATTCGCACTGGATAAGCCTATAAAATCAAAAAATCTTACAAGAAGTTCCAAGATCAAAATCTATAAATCCATCGTCAGACCTGTACTAACATATGGCTGCGAAACGTGGACCATGACCACATCAAACGAAGAAAAGCTCAGACGTTTTGAACGAAAAATACTTAGAAAAATTTTCGGACCTCACCACGACATTCACCCGTTGTCCTAGGTGAGCGACGGAAAACGACGCGACGCGATGCGGTGCGATGAGATACGATGCGACCAGTAATTCACGCGACCTGTGGCTTATGTAGCGTCGCTTTCCATCGCTCAATCTAGGACAAACGTGACGATGTCAATTCATTCCTAATCTTAAGTATGGGGAAATATACGGCAGTTTTGCTAGAAAATTCATATTTAATACTTAGCTTTAAAAAAATTCCATAAAGGAAGAAGAAAGACAACAAATATCGTATATTTGGAGCGAAATAAATTTGGAGAGATTCATCATTTATATTCGAAATTAATAAATAATCCACGTTCGTTTAAAATGTATTGTGGCTTATTACCATGCACTTTCGATTATATAGACGCTGTTACTGGCTTTAAAGTATGTTAATGAAAAAACACTGGTAATATACATATTATTTTTTATTTATTTAATAAACTATAGAGTAGCATATAGATAGCACAAGTACGTTTTATGGACATCCAATGGACGTACATCTGTGTACATTGGAACGTCCAATGGACGTCCCGCTAAGGTACAATGGACATCCGATGGACGTCCAACGAATGTCCAGAGTTCACAAAATTGGACGTCCATAGAACGTCCGCTACAAACGTACATTGTACGTTGTATTGGAGCTTTCAGTGTACACCTTATGTACATTCAATGTACGTCTTATTGACATTTGTAGGGCACTTTTCAGAAAGCAATCTAGTATCCATAATTTTGTGAATACATAGCAAAAAGCCTTTATAGGAAATAGTTCCTTATAATACTAAACTTATACTTAAAAATATTACACAAAAGACCTTTTTTATTTCTCTTTACTATAACTTCATTATAATATATACTTTATTATAGGAACTAGGAAATTTATTAATGCACGACTGCACTTGCACGATAAACAGAAAACACAAATATATCACAGGATGTATTTTCATAAAGACGAGATTCAGATAAATGACGCCTTAGGAAGCATGCACATTAAAAGAAGTTTAATATCTGTTCTGTTTCTGTTCCAAACTATTTTTAGAGTCAGTACCGTTGTTGTATATTACAAGCAGGTTTGCCATTCTGTGAATTATCATAAATAAACCCTCCTTCAGTATTCCACAACAATTAACAGCGATAATCCCCTAAAAGTACCTGACTAATACTACCTTTCACGACCGATAGCGCGAAGAGCGACAACGTTGTCAAGAAGATTCTCATTTAGTTTGTATTGGGACTTAATATAATAGTCGCGTTTTGTGTAAAATATCCATGGACCACAAATGGATGTCCAATGTACGTTGAAATCAAACGTCCAATGGACGTCCCGTAATGTACGTACATAGTACGTCCAGTTTTGGTCCATGGACGTTTGGACTTTAAATGTACGTTATATGGACGTACATTGGACGTTGTGTGCTATATGGGATAATTTGAATTGAAAAAAGCAACTTGTACTTGACACTGACAGTGCGTCGTGTCTCGTCGCGAACAAAACAAATTCGCACTTCGTCGCGTCTTGTCGTAGACTGATTAACCCGAAAACGTAGGCCACACACAAATACAACCATTACTTGATATTTTCGCGTCGCGTCGCGTCGCGAAGATTGCGGCTCTAATTTTGAATATTTTGTCGAGATATTTGGCAAACATATTCGTAATATAATAAAGAATCTCGGTACAGAGCCCAATTTCAGAAATATGTTAGTATGTGGAAATTACTCTATAACTAAATAAAATATTGAAAAAAGGAGCCTGTACCGCCATTAAGAAAGACAAAAAATACACTTTTTCCACGTCCATATGGATGACGGCACTCGCATGAAATGTATGCCAAAATATCGTAATTTAAAAATAAAAATCAACCTGCTTCGGGATTTTCCTTAAAGTCGCCGGTTTCCGAAATATAGAAGAATAATATTCTTCTATTGCAATATATTATATTGCAGACATTTGCACCACGCTGTATAGCCACCTAAACTCTGGCAAGCAGTAATATTTATTTTTGATATGAACATTGGTTATTTTAATTAGATTGTATTGTTTATATACAAAAGTAATGTACTCGATTTACAGTAGCGGTAATTATTTAATTTTTAATTAATAAGTTAATTATTAATTAATTTTGGAAAATAAAAATGCAACTTTTTTAACAAAAATTTTTTTGAAGTTATACATCTTTAGGCGCGATTAAGAGTAAAATTTCATAATTCTGCGCGCATGTGCACACAGACAGTATGGTATTAACTTTATACGGGATCTGATTGGGCGTTAAAATCATCTAACAATAATTGTTCAATATGGAGATTTTGGATAAACAAATTAATGTTGTGTATATTAGTTTTTATCGTTGTGATGGCAGAGAAAAATGCAAGTTTATAATATTGTAGTGACTTTTTAAATAGTTTTTAAAAGCGACAGGTACGTACTAATTGTAAATGTTTCAGTATCCTAATAAAAATTTTCATAGGTAGGACCTACCTATTTGGAAAATTTAAAAAGAACCTACTAAAATAGTATGCAATGCTTTGATTTACATAATTTAATTACCATCAAAATTTCTATCAATATTCACCTAATATATTGTTTTCTTACTCTATGTTTTGTTGTATTCTAATATTTCTTTCAATTCTAAGTAATTTCAATTCAAAATTAAAATAATTTGGTTAAATTCAGAACAGTCAAAAGTTTAATCCGTTTAGTTAGTTGATCTTCGCACATGATGACACATTGTCTCCGTGGGTAAAAGTTTAAGGTGAATGAATTTCAGTACTAACTGCGATGATAAGCGGGTTCGAACCCCAATGGAAATATTTATTTTTTTTTTATTTTTTTTATACATTTTATGATTGTAAGTTTATTATATAATTTTTTTCAGAAAATACGTATTTAATTAAAATTTTTTCCTACATTGTTCAGAAATCATTTGTGGCATTTTTCAATGTGTTTGTTTGTGTGTGTTTTATTCTTTTATTATTTTAATTTTTGGCACTGTTTTAATCAAAAATTTTGAGAAGTAGTAAGAATTAAAATTAGTTTAATATTTAAATAAAATATAAATAAACTGTTTAAAGTATATTAATTTCGTTGAAATCATATAATAGAAGTATAACTTCTTACGTGCGTACAAAGTACACACACATTCTTTTTTACAAAACGCTGCGGCCCCTTTTTGCTTGCGTCCCTAGGCCGCGGCCTAGTCGGCCTAGTGGTAAATCCGGCACTGCACACCGGGGAGGTCGACGATTAATCCTATACATACAGTGGAGCAAACAAATCAAAAGTCGAGAGAATACAACAGAGAAATGCACCTTATATTCATAGATTTCAAAAGCGCTTTTGATACAATCAATCGGACGAAAATGATGGAGGAGCTAGAGAATGTTGAAATCCTAGAAAAATTAAGACATATGCTAACAGTGAGCCTAAAGAACACCAAAGCAAGGATCAGTTTTAACGGAACAACTTCTAAGGAGATCAATGCAAACAAAGGCTCTACAGAAGACTCTACCTCCCCGACACTGTTTAATCAGCTATTGAAAGTAATCATAAGGAGGACAAACATTGCAAACAAAATTATTATTACAGATCAACTTCTACTAGCAGCATATTCAGATGATGTCGTCATCATAGCGAAGACGAAGATGACACTTATAAAAGCAGTTGGAAAATTAGACAAGGAAGCAAAGAGAATAGGACTAGAGATAAACCAGCACAAAACAAAACACACGACGATAGGGAACGGTGACACAACAACTCAGAAATATCTAATAACACAGAACCATAAATTTGAAACTTTATCCACCTTTAGCTACTTGGGAGTAACAATAGGGAAAACCGAAAAAGAGAGAACAGAGGAAAGAATTATGGATGGCAGAAAAACATATAGAATGAATAGGAATCTGCTGAGAAGCAAGACTCTTAGTATAATATAAATATATTATAAGACCTTAATAAGACCTCTTGTTACATATGGGATGGAAAAAACAACGATTAACAAGAAAAAGGAAGACAGCCTTCTGAAATTTGAAAGAAAAATATTGAGAAGAATGCTGGGCCACAATGTAACAATAGAGGGAGAAATAACAATGAAAACAAATGCTGAAATATCGGGTTTCGTTGTCAAAATACAAAATGCTACTAAAATAAACAAAAATGTTGTTGCTAAGTAAAAAAATTCTTCTAAAAATTTATTTGATCTGACTCATTTATATTGGCAATTCAGACGTATATTATACATTTTAAAGTAGAAAACTTTAAAATGATATCGTCAATATTTATGAGTTGCGTTCCTGGGACGACTTTACTAAAAGATAGTTCATTCGATTACATGAAATCAATCCCAACTCAAGAATATCTGTCACAAAAAATATCATAGCATGTGATCTGTCTTTAAAAAGACAACCAAATGCAACAATGACAGTAAAATTCTCGCGTTAGAGATTCCATAGTAAATCACGAGGGAAAACCAGGAAAAAACCTCGTGATACTATCCCAACATCGTAAGTATTTGGTCTTACATTTAATTTACTTTCAAAAAACTAATACCAAATTCTGACTTTAATATGTTTAAATTATAAATAATATTAATATTATTTATAATTTAAATTGTTGCATTTGGTTGTCTTTTTAAAGACAGATCACATGCTATGATATTTTTTGTGACAGATATTCTTGAGTTGGGATTGATTTCATGTAATCGAATTAACTATCTTTTAGTAAAGTCGTCCCAGGAACGCAACTCATAAATATTGACGATATCATTTTAAAGTCTTCTACTTTAAAATGTATAATATACGTCTGAATTGCCAATATAAATGAGTCAGATTAAATAAATTATTAGAAGAATTTTTTACTTAGCAACAACATTTTTGTTTATTTTAGTAGTATTTTGTATTTTGATAACGAAACCCGATTTGGGCTTCGAAACGTTAATAAAATCTTTTTTTGGTAAAATTGTGGCTTATTTCCCATTATAAATAGTTGATTATAAAGATGCCACAAGGAAATAGCTTCAGAACAACATTATGATCGTACCTACGTAAATTACATATTCAAAGGTAAATTGAAAAGGATTTATAGGTCCCAAATTAGCTAAAAGACCATGTTTCAATCGCCTTTACCTGTTTGGGTGTCGCCCCAAACCCTTCTTGGCAGTGGCGTACCCAGGGGGAGGTTTGGGGGTTAAACCCCCGTTTCCCCAGGGCATATCAAAAATATATAAAGAATAGTAGAAAAAAAGTAACCTGTCTTTCACAAACAATACAAAAAAAAATTTCGGTGCCCAAACAAACCAATGAAGTGCCACCATATTTCATTAAACAGTTAGCAAAATGGCTTCTTTAATATAATTAGACGTCTGTCGCTATAACAAGAAGTCGAAAGGAAATAAAAATTAAATAAACATATTTAACATCGCTTTTATAAAATATAAAGAGTCTCGATTGATTCTGAAATAAAATGACATAATTTAATTTGAGGAACGTTGAAACTTGAGATTTGTTAGGAAATTAACTTAATCCCAGCCTTTTCGATATAATATACAGTATGCGGAAAAATAAACAGTACTAAAATGAATATTGAAATGTTTATGATTATTTATATATTTAGTATACGGGTTATTCTTAATAAATTGGCAGATTTTACCACTAAGTTTTAAGATCATTAAGATTCATTAGGTATGTTTTTTTTTCGTAACTTGATTGAGGTACCACTTCTTAAAGAAGTGCTAGAGGTCAAGCTAAATATAAAGTATTTTCCCGTATATTCAAATAAGAATAAAAAAACCGCTAAACGCCGTAAAAATGAGTGGCGCATACAATAGTCCAGCTACAAAAGAGCTGATATGAATATAATATAGCGCGAAATAGTTATTTTCCTAACTAGTGAGGAATGTCATACTTTTCCGCACGCGATTGCAGTTTGCCGAACGACGCGAAGCGGAGTTCGGGAAGCAGTCGAGTGGGGAAAAGAGACTTTCCGCAAGAGTTAGGAACAATATTTTTTTCTACGAGCGTTTAAAAAATGACCAAATCTTAATCAATTAATTAAATTAAAAAATCACGCTAATAAGTGATAATAATCCCGAATTAAAGTAAATGCGGTGCCTAAATATAGTACGTTCTTTAACGGTAAAATATTGCAAAACCTCTTAATTTTAAAGAACCGCTTGGATTGACATGAAATTTGGCATACACATAGCTAATAAGTCACAGAAAAAAAGTGATATTGTGCCGATATGTGCTTTTGCCCTGGGGGTTGTTTTCACCCAGTGGCGGCCCGTGAGGTAGTGCCATAGAGCCATGGCACTACCTTGCTAACTATGCAGAAACATATTTTTTATCTTAAAAACATTTTAATGCCTGTTTATTTTTTTTTATGAATATTTCTCTTTATTTTTATAAATTATATCAAATCTGGCAACTGTGTAGCGCAATGCAAATCTACCGACTCTGGCCACCCACAGCTGACCGGATAAAGGATGAAAATCATAAAAATCCCAGTGCCGAACGGCATAGTGGCTCGTGAGAAAAGAGAAAGATTGTATGAGCATCCTGTGTAAGTGACAGAGAGAGAGAGCGGTATTGCACTTTTAACATACGTTTAAATTGGAGTCTCCGTGCCAGACTCGAAATCTCGAAAAGGAAGTTAGTGGATCTTAAGATACAATGTTTTAGATCTACATATTTCTAGTTTCTTTACGCGTTCGCTTGACGCTATTGTGTTTATTGTCTACTACTGTATTGTATATTTGTGTTTATACTCTACTATATTTTTTAATTTGTAATTATTAGTTAGTGCGTTGTGATCGTGGGTGTCGTAGGTATAAAAATAATATTTTGATTATTTTCTACGTTTAATTTATTTATTGACAATGAATCAAATTAGTATATTAAAAAACTCTTTTGGTGGTTTTTCGTTAGAAAAAAAACTACAAATTAAAGAACTCGGTCGGCCTTTACCCGATTTAAAAATTGAAAAACAAAGTGGAAATGGACAAAAACTTCGCTGTCGTAAGTTTAATAAAATTATTTATGATAAAAATAGCTGGTTGTGTGGTTGCGAACAAACTAATAAACTCTTCTGTTTTGTATGCGTTTTGTTTGGAGGTGACGAGACTTGGTCAAACAAAGGAACCGATGATCTTGTACATATATGGGAGAAATTGAAATCCCATGAAAAATCTAAAGTGCACATGAATAACGTTTTTAGCTTTTCAACGCTTGGTAAGTTAAATATAAAAACCCAATTAAATTCAGCTTATCGTGATACTCTAATTAAACATAATGAACAGGTAAATAAGAATCGATATGTCTTGAATCAAATCATAAATTGTATAAGGTTTTGTGGAGCTTTTGAGTTAGCTTTAAGAGGTCACGAAGAAAAAGAAAATTCAGAAAATAGAGGCATATTTAAGGAGCTGGTCAATTTAAGCGCCGATTTAGACAACGACTAAAGGTTCATATTATTCAAAGTACCAGATCTTTCAAAGGTCTACTCCGGACGTTTAGTTGCTTCTATTTTATTTATGTCGGAGAAGGTTTCTGCTTATAAGCATCAGTTCTTCGAATCATTTCTTAATGAAACATGGAGACAATTTTAATTTTTAAACAAAACTCGATTTAAAACTGAATTAGAAGTAGGTACTGTATTGGCGAGACGAATTAAGTACTACCTGTGGGGCTGTTTCGCTATCGGTTTTATTGTAGAGGGAAGGCTTAAAAAGCACATTTGAAGAAACTATTAAACTTTTAAGTATTTTAGTTACCATTCCTATATCAACATCTGAAGCAGAACGCTGTTTTTCGATGTTAAAACATAGTGATTTAGGTATGCTATCTGCAGAAAAGCATTTTGTAAATTGTATTGATAATTTTAATAATAAAGGCATTGAAAACTTTGCAACCAAAAAATAGAAGAATGAACTTCATATTGTCGTAAACTTTAAAGTGACATTAAAAAAATTTGTGCATGTGTGTAAATAATGAAATAGTATTATTTTTATAAATTGGTAAATAGAGACTAAATCTTAATAACAAACTTCAAGCACTATCAGCAGTAAATGCTGGTGGTAGGTTAAGAGGTTTTTATTATTAATTAATTTACGGAACTGTTTTGATCAATGTTGGACAATTGCTTGGCACCTCAGATCAATAAACATAAGATACATAAGATAAAAGTATCCGCGCATATATTTTTTCAGTTTTTGTTGTAAGTATACCTTTTTTGACAATACCGTGAATTCGTCACTAAAAATTTTGGCGGCTGCCCGAGTTCTGGCACTACCTTCTTAAAGTGGTACGAGCCGCCACTGTTTTCACCCCCTCTTTGGGGTGAAAAAATATTTGTCCAAAGTAAGTCCGGAAATGGATAAACTGACTAATTTTAAGTAACTTTTGTTCTATAGAGTTTTTCACTAAGTCAATACTTTTCGAGTTATTTGCCAGTGAATATGTTCATTTTTTCAACTAAATAACCACGCTTTTAGACGGTTTTTCGAAAATAACTCAAATATTAAGTATTTTGTCGAAAACACAATTCTTAGCAAAAATATAGCCTGTAATTTTTTTTTTTAAATGGTGTAGTTATCACGTCTTTATACCTAGCAGAAGCAGAGTTATAGCTAATGAAAAATAGGTTCATATTCGTCAAATTAAAAATCGCATACTTTAACGTGAAATAACCAAAAATGAAGCACATTTCGGGGAAAACTCATTATAACTTATTTAAATTGTTTAAAAAGCTTCATTTTTGTTTTATAAAAAAATGTCTAGCATCAAAAGTAAACAAGTTACCCTCAAAATAAAGTTAGCCCCTTTTTTTGGTGAAAAATCGGGAAAATCACCCCCTAATTAGTATCTCAAATAATTACGACAATCGTTACGACTTCACAAGTTTCTTGACTCATGTATGTATTGTTTATATGATTTGTAAGTTCCATTGGTTCAAAGTCCTTATTTTTGAAAGAGCTGTAGTTAAAAGGGGTTGAACGAGTCACTGATCACGAATGTATGCAAATTTAGAAACAATAAATCTTAATCAATTTTTGTCTAACAGAAAAACAAAAAAATTCATGATATTTAGAAAAGCAATGCTGACTTTTTTTTGTTTTTCGAGATTTTTGGTATCTCTAACAATTTTTAAGTTATTTTGAAAAAAAGCATGTTTTTCAAAATTAATTTTACTTCAAAACTAATTTTTTTTTCAAAAATAAGCACTTTGAATCGATGAAACTTACAGATCATGTAAACACAACATAAATAAAATAATTTGTGGAGCGGTAACGATTAATTTCATTTAAGTTTCTAATTAGGGGGTGGTCTTCCCGATTTTTTTTGCCAAAACAAAATGGACCAACTTTATTTTGAGCGAAACTTGCTTAAATTTAATGTTAGAAACTTTTTATAAAAACAGAAATAAATCTTTTTTTAAATACTTTAAAAAACTTATAATGGGTTTTGCCCAAAAAGTGCTTAATTTTTTGGATATTTCACGTCGAAATATTCTATTTGAAATTTGGTGAATATGAATCTATTTTTCATTGGCTATAACTCTGGTTCTACGAGTTCCAGAGACCTAACGCGTACACCATTTTTTTACTTTTTTGCAGGCTATATTTTTGCTAAGAACATTTTTTTCGAAAAAATACTTACTTTTTGAGTTATTTGCGAAAAACCGTCTAAAAATGTGGTTATTTTGTTGAAAAATGAACATATTCACTCGCAAATAACTCGAAAAGTGTTGACTTGGCGAAAAAGCTCTATAGAACAAAAGTTACTTAAAATTAGTCAGTTTACCAATTTCCGGACTTATTTTGGACATATATTTTTTCACCCGCCAAGAGGGGGTGAAAGTCGCCCCCAGGGCAAAAGCACACATCGGCACAATATCACTTTTTTTCTTTGACATGTAAGCTATGCGTATGCCAAATTTCATGTCATTCCAAGCGGTTCTTTAAAATTTAGAGCAAAAACCGTGAAAGAATGTACTAATACCTGTTATGCAGTAATTAATGGTGTATATTACAGGTTTTAATATTTTAAAGTCATAGCAACGATGTCAAACAAAGCAATTATTTGTCAAAAAGCACGTCACACACTTTAAAATTTCCACATAAATTGTAAATAATAAATAGATATAATTAATATTACATATTTTGTTGACTTTATATTAAACTTACCTAATATTTAGTAATTTTGAGTTATACGTTATCTTCGAACTAAGACATGCGAAGCAATTGGGCACTAAAAGCACAATATGTATGTAAATTCAGTGCGGAAAATAAAACTTTCCAAACTAAAACGCGTGCGGAAAAGTAGACTTTTTTTCACGGTCGCTCGTAGAAAAATTTATTTTTCTAAGAGCGTGCAAAAAAGTATACTGATGAAAATACTAATGAAAAGTATACTGTTTTATTTTCGCAGATGAAAAAGTCATTTTTGCACAAGAGAGGGAGGACATGACGTAATATAATTATATGATAAGGAAATTAAAGGAAGAAAATGAGCAATGAGGACTCAACATAAGTATGTGTAAGACCGAATACTTATGTATTGAATCCGAAGTTGTAGATTTGAACTTAAGGTTAAAAGAAAAGATAATGATAAGCCGAGATGGCACTTGTATGAAAGATATAGAAATGAAAATAACACGGGTAAAACAAGCTGGACTTTATGTTGAGATGTCTACAAATCACCAGAAATGATAACAGAGTTTAGAACAGAGGAAATATGGAACAGAATGGAAGTAGAATGTTTAATTACAAAAAAATTTGGAAAACAGAGCCCTGCAGTACTGCGGGCATAGGTATACAAAGAATATTGGACTGGGATTTGCCGGGAAGCGTATTTACGTTTCCGTGTTCATTTCAAGACCGGGTAGTTTTGAAATCGGCACGTAAACGGCGGAGAATATCTGCTTTCAAACACGTGTGCATTTCAAGACGTTTAATTTTGAAATGCGCACTGGTTTGTAAAAGAACTTCGCGCCTAAAATTATCACAAATACGTGTTAAGTTGTAACATTATTTTATTTTATTTGAACTGTTTATCACAAATAGCTCCTATCTGCAGAATAACAAATTATCATTCATTGGATCTGTGGAAATAAAACAATTTTGTTACCAAAGTTACCTTCTTTTTTCTTTATAATTTTTCAAAAAACTCAAAGTAGTGCCAAAATATCCTGTCAAAATAAACTATTACGATACGTATACATTTTGTAGTAATGCACAACAATATAGGTACTAAAAGTGTTATGTATATTAAAAACATATTTTAGTTACAGCTAAACAATTATTGTTCAGCAAACATATTTTTAGCTATTTTTAAAGCTATTTTTAAGGAAGCAATATCAGAGGAAGAACAGGGTATATCAATAAACGGAAAATTCTTGAAAAACATAAGATTCGCAGACTATACCGCTATTTTTGCAGACAGTTTAGAAGCACTGCAACGAGTAGTACCTAAATAGATTACATCAAGTCAGTATAAAATATGGACTACGAATGAACGTTAAGAAAACCAAGTTCATGATTAATTCTAAGCAACATACAATAGGAAGGCTAGATATCGAGGGAAAACAAGTAGAAAGAGTGAATAACTACAAATATCTGGGAACCTGGGTAACAGAAAACAACGACCAAGGTAGAAAAATCAGGACACGAATCGAAATTGCAAGAAAAGCATTTATAAAAATGAAAAAAATGTTTGTTAATCGAGACCTTTCTCTGGAGCTGAAAATACGAGCCTTAACATGCTACCTGTTCTCGACTTTTTTGTATGGAATGGAAAGATGGACACTGAAAGTAGACAACATAAAGAAGTTGGAAGCATTTGAAATATGGTGCAATAGAAGGATTTTGAAAATACCATGGATCCAACGAGTTACGAATGCACCTTAAATAATTTACTTAAACTTAAATACACAACACGACCCTCAAAGCTAAGTTGATAAACAGCACGTGCAACGAATAATATACCTATTATAATAGTTCTATGCACTTGTTTGTAGAATTCCAACGCCATATATTTCGGTACAAACCCGTGCACATTTCGGGGGTTGGCGCTTTCAAATCAACACCTTTTTGGAACTAGATATGTATCACCGTTTCGGTGTCCGTTTCAAAACCGCAATGTCTTGAAATGAACACGCAAACGGAAATACGCTGCCGGGAAGAAGACGTAAGACGAAGAAGACCTGCTACAAGGTGAAAAACGTAAGTAGGAAATGCTATGATAGATACAGACCTCAGAGAAGATGACTGGGAAAATATAGCACTTTAAAGGACGAAAACGGCGAAATTATAATAGGAAAAGGCCGAAGTAGGAGAAGAAGATTTTTAGTTTAATTGCTCTATATATATTATTAATTAAGTAAATGCTATATCACGGAAGATATTCCTTACATATTCTGTACATAAATACACTTATTATAACATTACTTATTTTCTTTAACTCAAATACATTATTATAACTTTAGTTAACAAAAAAAGTATATTGATGTCTTTACTTTTAGCTGCGAAGCCGTTTCAGCCAGTGACTACGTTGAATTTTCTAATTATTTAACAAGAGATAGAAAATTTTCAAGGTACTGCGGTCAACTCAAAGAGTTTGACGTAGAATCTGATAGGAAATTCTTTAGAGTCACATTTCGATCCAATGACAGACTTGATGGTACCGGTTTTAACGCTACCTTTAAATTTGTTATGGGAAAAGAAAACCATGGAAAGAAACTGAGTACCAGTGTAAATGCCACTACATTTATAAAAGGTATGTATATTAAATTGAGTTTATTGCTTAAATGGTTTTACTGTGATACAGTTATATATCCAATAAGAGTCGAAAATCGTCTATTCAAAGTGCTGATCTGCGCTCCCTATTCTAAGTGAAAAATAGGATTGTTTTGCCTTCGCATTGTAACTGAAAAAAAAAGGAATTTTTATTAAACACTTTTCTTTACTTCAATAGTTTGCATCAAATCTTTAGACGTTAATTTGACTGACTTTTCTTAAATTCAAATGAATGAAAATTTGCAGACATATGCATTCGCGGGAACAATACGCGAATAGTCAATAAAAAACAATTTTTTTATGTTTATTAATTATTGTTTAAATAAAAAAAAACGATTTTAATGGAAAATGCTTAAATTCTGTTGTTGTTTACAATGTAGAAACTTGAAATTTTTACGGATTGTAGCTAATGATATGAACTATACATAATTTCACTTTTACGTTAATTGTTTACGTTATGCTTCATAAATAAACAATAAAGTTTGAAATTTTTTGCCGACTCCGACTACTTTTTATGTTGGTACATCATATGTTTTATACATATTTTAAGAAACATGACGATATATTTTAATGTTTAAAAAGTGTAAGACTAAAAAGTCAAAAATAAAAAAATATGAAAAAAAAAATTTTAAGAAACGCTTTTCTTTAGTTACGAGTGACTAAAATTAAAAATATTATAAAAAAAGCAACTAAAAAGCAAAAAATAAAAAAAACTGAAAAAATCTAACACATTCGTTAAAGAAAAGCGTGGGGCGAAAACCGTTTATTCGATAAAGACGCGCCACGCTTTTCTTTGACGAATGTTTTAGATTTTTTCAATTTTTTTTATTTTTTGCTTTTTAGTTGCTTTTTTTATAATATTTTTAATTTTAGTCACTCGTAACTAAAGAAAAGCGTTTCTTAAAAAATTTTTTTCATATTTTTTTTATTTTTGTGACGCTTATGATCGAGATAGTGCACCAAAATTTGGGATTAAGTAGGTCATGACGTAGCTAAGTAAAATCTCTATAGGCGGGACGCTGCGTGGTCGACAAAGAGGTGGGCGTAGGGGTGAATATAAAAAATATAAAAGGTTTTTTGCGACGTTCGTGACTGAGATTTGTGCACCAAAATTTGGGAATAAGTAGACCATGACATAACTAAGTAAAATCTCCAGAGCCGGAAACCAGAGTGGGAGACGAGAGTAGTTATAAGGGGTCAAATTCGCGGTATTTATTTTTTTTTGTAACGCTCATGATGGAGATAGTGCACCAAAATTTTGGAGTAAGTAGGTCATGACGTAACTAAGTGAAATCTCCAGGGGCGGTAGGCTGCTTGGGGTACAAAAGGGTGGTAGACAGGGGTGAGTATAAAAATATAAGGAACTTTTTTTGCCGTTCGTGATCGAGATAGTGCACCAAAATTTGGGAATAAGTAGATCATGACCTTACTAAGTAAAATCCCCAGGGGCGGAACGTCGCGTGGGAGAGAAAAGTGTTGTGCTGCGTCACAAAAAAAAATAATACAAACTTTGACCCCTTAAAACTATCCTCATCCCCAACTCTGGTTTCCGCCCCTGGAGATTTTGCTTAGTTACGTCATGGTCTACTTACTCCCAAATTTTGGTTCACTATCTCGATCACGAACGTCACAAAAAAGCCCTTAAAATTTTTATATTCACCCATGCCCCCCCCCCTTTTTCAGCCACGCAGCGTTCCGCCCCTGGATATTTTACTTAGTTACGTCATGAACTATTTATTCCAAAATTTTGGTGCCTTATCTCGATCATGAGCGTCCCAAAAAAAAATAATAAAAACCGCGACTTTGACCCCTTATAATTACTCTCATCCCCCACTCTGGTTTCCGGCTCTGGGGATTTTACTTAGTAATATCATGGTCTACTTATTTCCAAATTTTGGTTCACTATCTCGATCACGAACGTCACAAATAATCCCTTATAATTTTTATATTCACCCATGCCCCCATCCCTTTCTCGGTCACGCAGCGTTCCACCCCTGGAGATTTTACTTAATTACGTCATGATCTACTTATTCCCAAATTTTGGTGCACTATGTCGATCATGAGTGTCGCAAAAAAAATAATAAAAACCGCGACTTTGACCCGTTATAACTACCCTCGTCCCCCACTCTGGTTTCCGGCTCTGGGATTTTACTTAGTTATGTCATGGTCTACTTATTCTCAAATTTTGGTGCACTATGTCGATCACGAACGTCGCAAAAAACCCTTTATATTTTTTATATTCACCCTTATCCCCACCCCTTTATCGGCCACGAAGCGTTCCGCCCCTAGAGATTTTACTTAGTTACGTCATGACCTACTTATTCCCAAATTTTGGTGCACTATCTCGATCATGAACGTCACAAAAAAAATAATAAAAACTTTGACCCCTTATAACTACCCTCGTCCCCCACTATGGTTTCCGGCCGTTGGGGAAAGTCATGTACACAACTAATTCAACATATCCCCGTATAGTTTTTCCATATTACTTATCACGCACAAAATCCGCTTCTATTTCTCCGACTATTAGTGATTCCTGCCCTAAACTATCTCCCGAGGGGGTTTAGGGGGAACTCGGGGGTAGGAGTGCCAAACTTTTTTGGATCTTTTTTGGGATCTCAAAATTGACAGTCAGAGCAAAATCCCAGGCAACCAAACGACGTTTTTATAACGTAGATAACACGTCATAAAAATGACCAATTGGACCGCATTATGTAATAACGGATTAACCGCCAAAAGTCAAAAATCGAGATAATAGTGCCATATTGCAGCTAGGGTGCAAATCTATGTATAAAAATATGTTTTTTGTAAAAAAATTTAAAAAAAAAGCTGTTTTTAAATGCCTGTATTAAGCGACATTTTTTATTTTATTAAAAAAAATCTCACACTAGGATTTGTAATATCGAACTAAACGCCAATAATGGTACATAATCCATTGTCATAAACAAAAATCCGCATCTTTGTAAGTGTAATAACGAATCAAGCGCCATGAATAGTCGGTTAATTCTTTATCTAACAATAAAAAACTGAAAACGTTTGTTTTCTATACTTCCACAAAATTTATTATATCTAAGTGACTACAGCTGTTTCGGCGGAGTGCCTTTCTCAAGTAATATAGTTTACAATGTGTTTGCCTTTTTAATCTTCAACTGAAGAGGTTGAGGAGTGGGGAGCTGTTTGTCTCGAGTTGGTCATTCAGAATTATATCTGTATTTTTCAGTTTATTAATTTCCATAGATTCTAAAAAAGATAGCTTAAGGCCTTTATTTTGAATATGTAGAATTTTAAACTCTTCATTGAAAGAATGATTATGATCTAGAAGGTGAAGTGCGTATGTAGAAGTGTCTGTTTTTCTATTGTTGAATGCCCTTTTGTGTTCTGCTATCCGTTTGTCAAAAGTTCTGCCAGTTTGACCGATGTACGTTTTCGGACAGTCACCACAAGTTAGTTTGTACACACCACTCTGTAGTTGCTTTCTCTTTCGGCTTTTATTGTTCTTAATATATTTGCTTAAGTTGTTGTTAGTTCTGAAAGCTGGTGTTATTCCTTTCTTTTTTATGTATCTGGCTATTGTTGTTGTTATCTTGCCAGTATATGTGAGAGAGCAGAAGGTACTGGGTTCTTTCTGTGGTGGTAGACACTTCTACATACGCACTTCACCTTCTAGATCATAATCATTCTTTCAATGAAGAGTTTAAAATTCTACATATTCAAAATAAAGGCCTTAAGCTATCTTTTTTAGAATCTATGGAAATTAATAAACTGAAAAATACAGATATAATTCTGAATGACCAACTCGAGACAAACAGCTCCCCACTCCTCAACCTCTTCAGTTGAAGATTAAAAAGGCAAACACATTGTAAACTATATTACTTGAGAAAGGCACTCCGCCGAAACAGCTGTAGTCACTTAGATATAATAAATTTTGTGGAAGTATAGAAAACAAACGTTTTCAGTTTTTTATTGTTAGATAAAATGAACTTCCATCAAGTAACGGTCGAATCCATCAATTGGTTAATTCTTTATTACAAAACATAACATATTTACTAACGTTTAAGATATCCAATTAAAAGACATCATTTGTCAGGTAACATCAGATTAAGCGCCAACTATGTCTCTTAATCCGGTATTCGGATCTTAACTCATGCATATCTTAAAAAATCATTAACGAATTAAGCGACATTTGATCGAATAACTTTTAAAATATAAATTATTTTTAAAAAATTTTAAACACAGGTACAAGTCTTACATTTGCATTAATATATTAAATATGAAACATGTCAGTACTATATTTTAGAAATAGTACCAAAAACAAATTTAAAATCTTTAAACCGATTTATCTCAAAACTACATTTTGGCGCTTAATCCGCTATTACATAACGCGGTCCAATTGACGTGTTTCTATGACGTAATATCGACGTTGAAAATCACGTGTATTTGTCTCATCGATTTGACGTCATAATTGTGACGATTTTAAAACGTCTAAAAGGTGACGACTTTTATACGTCGGTAAAATCACGTCTTTAATACTTTCAAAAAGTGACCTCTTTCAGATGTTTCAAAATATGTAACATGAAACCTATAGGTCTACGTCCGATGTGTCGAAGATATACTACCATTTGTTTAAGATCGCTTGTGCATTAGAAGCAATCTAACATTGATTATGCATGATTGTACCAGCCTTCGCATTATAGAATTTTCACTATTTATATAAGTATAGCTACTTACTGTGTCAAAACTGAAAAAACATACAAACTAATAAATAATTTATTAACAAATTACTCGATAAAACTCGACAACACATAGTTAGTTCATTAACAGAAAATAAACATAACCTCAAACAGTTGTCAAGAAGAATACTTCATTAAACTAACTCACTGAGCAAAAACGAATACAAATCTCTTAATTAACACGTTTCTTCAACTAAATATCTAAATGAAAAGTCTTATTTTATCAGACAAGACACAAACCACGTAAACAATAAATGAGAAATTTCTTATGAAAATTATTTAACGAAATTGTTTGGAGTAATACAAACAAGCTCCTCCCAATTTTGTGACGTCAGACTTAAACTGTCTGAAATGAAAACGTTTTTTAAACGTTATTTTAACGTCTATATGACGTTTTAAAAGACGTCTATATGACGTAATTTTCAAACACGTGTATATATTCAACCAAAACTGACGTTTCCTCGACGTTATATGACGTCAGTTGGTTGCCTGGGATGTCGCTTGTTCGTATGATTTTTAGAGGTTTACTGGCATTTTGTCTCTGACTTATGTACTAAGTTATCTACTCGATAAGAAATCTTTAACGTTTTCTTTTTATTTTAGGTACATGTCTCCTGGTAATACTGAGTTTAATTTCATTGACCAAAATAAATACATAATCATAGAATTGAAGACAACAGGGATCACTTAAGCAATATTTTTTCATAAATCAAATCATCAAATCATTTGATTTCAAATGAACTTACGTGTGCTATATTTCACATGCAGGATATAACAAGATGAAGACTGTAAATATAAATATTTATGTTATGTTTGTCTGTTCAAATTTGTACATATAGTAATATAGTGTTTTTTAGAAAAGTGTTTTTTTTTAGTTGCAAGTGATTTTGAACCTCACATCTTTTTATATACAGTGGTGGGCAAAATTAATTAAACATATGAATAGAAAATTTAATGCATTTAGATACTTTACTACTACTCGTCCCAGGAACCCACAGATCAACCATTTTTCGTACTGGGCAATTAACGTCTCGACGTTGAACATAAATAAACCATTTTAACCCATTCTCTCTGATTTTGGCATCAATATAACTCATTATTTCACAATTTTTTTCTTTTTTGTCACCCACTCATCGAATTCTCATTCCCGCCACATGCATTCGTTGTTCCTTTTGCTTATTAACTGTACAACATTTAGTCAGGGCTGAATTTACATATGGGCTGAATGGGCTATAACACAGGGCGGCAGAATTCAGGGGGTGGCAAATTTTGTTTAAAAAGTAAAAAAATGGCGAGGGGAAGGGCGGCAAATTGAGGATAGTCCAGGGGAGGCAAATCTTCAAATCCGGCCCTGCATTTAGTTACCTACTTCATAGCTGGTTGTTTTATAGAATTTTCACTTCAGATTTATTGGAATTTTTTCTGTCACGCAACACACCACCCGCTTACTTCCACTTCATCCATCCAGCCCTAATTTTACTGCACTATTTCCCCATTTCTCTGTACTACCGACAGACCGACAGTCAGAACACTAATAGAAAAAATTAAATGAATATCACTTGAACTTATACATTGACTTCGTTGATTATGAAAAGGCATTCGACTCCATAGTACTTTGGGCAATAGAGAGAGCATAACAAGTGCAGGATAGATTCTCGATACAGAAAGCTCATACATAATATTTACAAGAAGGCTACAATATAAATAGATGTGAAAACCAAAGCTATACCAATCAACACAGGAGTTCGCCAGGGAGACGTTATTTCACCAAAGCTATTCACACTGGGACTGGAAGACGTGTTCAAAGACATTAGGTAACTGGGTAGATAAAGGAATAAATGTTAATGGATGAAAACTCATTTGTGATATGCTGACGACATTGTAATATTCGCTACAAGTTTCGAAGAATTACAGACCATTAAGGCGCAACTATTTCAAGCTTCGGAAAAAGTAGGTCTTAAGATAAACTTGGAAAAAACAAAAACAATGACGAATACACCGAACATTAGAAAAATAACGTTGAATGACATAAATTTAGAAACAGTAAGCGAATACATCTACCTGGGACAGATAATGAAAGTTAACAAACAAAATCGAACTGTCAAAATTACCAGAAGAATAAGGTTAGCGTGAGCAGGATTTGGAAAACTGAGTTGGATCTTGAAAAACACTAAAATAGAACAATATTTGAAAACCATAGATTACGATCATTGTATCCTCTCTATACTTACGTATGGTTCACAGACGTGGACACTCACCAATGCCAGTATGGATAAAACAGTAAAGACACAAAGAGCGATGGAAAGATCAACGCTCGGGGTGAGGCTTATAGACAAAAAAAACAAATAAATGAATTAGAAGCAAAACCAAAGTAAAAGACACAGGAGAACATGCTGCCAAATTAAAATGGAGCTTTGCAGGACAAAACGCCCGACTGAAGGATAAAAGATGGAATCATGAAATACAACAATGAAGTTGTTCTGAAGCTATTTTCTTGTGGCATTTTTATAATTACGTATTTTTTATGGGAAATAAGCCACAATTTTACTAAAAAATGAATTTATTAACGTTTCGAAGCCCAAATCGGGTTTCGTTGTCAACAATTGTTTTTTTTTACTTAGCAACAACATGTTTGTTTTATTTTAATAGTATTTTGTATTTTGACAACGAAACCCGATTTGGGCTTCGAAACGTTAATAAATTTATTTTTTAGTAAAATTGTGGCTTATTTCCCATAAAAAATACGTAATTACAACAATGAAGACCATGGTTAGGAAGGAGAAGAAGAGGAAGGCCACAAATGAGATGGGCTGATGATATTGAGAAGATTGGAGGACATAACTGGAAACAAGTGGCGCAAAATAGAAAACACTGGATTGAATTGGGGGAGGCCTATATCCAAAGTTGGATTACTTACGGCTGAAGAAGAAGAAGAACCGATCCTACAGTTGATTCCAGGGTTCTTTACCCATGCGTCATCATTTAAATCATGCTAAATAAGTCGATGATAAGTCAGAAATTGAAATTTACTAAACGCAACAGCAAGTGACAGTAGGGGAGAGTTGGACAAAACCGGGTACCACTCTAAAAACCGTCTGTATATTTTGCTATGTGAGAGTAGCAAATATTTGCTGCAGATTGAAATATTCTCAAATGACTTAAGTTTGATATGCCAATGTCAATTTTTTAAAATATTCTTAGATTTTTAATTTTTTTTATTTTTATGAAAATATTGCAAATTACCCGGTTATGTCCAACCGGTATGATAAAACCGGGTAGTAACTTAATTACCATGTATAAAGACTAATGGGTAGAAAATAAAATATTTATTAAAAGTATGTGAACAAAAAACGAAAATCTATGAACAAAAGTCACAAATAAAAACTTCATCTACATCATCATCGGCACTACAGGCGTCGTAAGCCCATTTGGTGCAAGACACACATTTTATCCGGCCTTCCTTCGAATTATAATTTGAAAATAGTTAATTGTAATATAGACAAGCATCGACATTATTATCTTCTTCCTCCAAACTCTCCAAAATTTTGTTTTTGGTGCAGCCCCTTTTACCACGTTTTTGTTTTTGTCCAGTTCATTTAGTTTTAATTTTTTCCTACTAGCTTTCTAACTAGCTTCTTCAACAGAAGAAGCCACATGTTGTAGTTAACTAAAAGCAAAAAAACCATTGCAGAAACTGGAAGTAACAACAAGTCTGATAAAATCGGGTATCCGGTTTTGTCGATTTTCGGACTACCCGGTTTTGTCAAACTCGTAAACAATACATTAAATATTATTTAAATTTTTAAGTTATGAATATTCAAAATTTTTGGTCAAATTAAAGGTAATATACTAGGTTACATGTATTAAATTTTGAAATGGCCATTAGTTATTCATTAGAGGAGAAAACAGCTATAAACTTACCTTAAAAATCGAGTTTCCTGCATTAAAAAGCAGGTGAGGTCTTACTGCTCCGGCACAGATTACTCAAATGAGGTAGAAATGAATACACACGACTGTTGGTGGTAAAGGTACACTAATTTTAACATTGTCTAATAGATAGAGCAGCAGACAGTTAGAAGAATTAAGGGGTACCCGGTTTTATGAACCTACTCGGTTTTGTCTAACTCTCCCCTAAGCAGCTACTGCTCCTATCACGGGTTAAAATTTGAGTTATCAAATATGTGTTTTATCTGGCCAGGTATTAATGACGCACAGGTAAAGAACTTTGGACTCAAGTGTAGGTATTTACAACCATCCCTAATAGCACAAGGACGTCCAATGGACGTCCATTGGACGTCCTTCACGGACTTTAGGGACGTCCATTGGACGTCCGTTTTCGTCCGAGGAACGTCCTTTATACGTCCTATTTTGGTCCAAATGTCGCGCTACCGAACGTCCATTGGACGTCCATCTAAGGTCCGAGGGGACGTATATTGGACCTTAATCGGACGTAATTTGGACCTTGATCGGACGTCCTAGGGGACGTAAATTGGACCTTAATCGGACGTAAATTGGACCTTAATCGGACATAAATTGGACCTTAATCGGACGTAAATTGGACCTTAATCGGACATACATTAAACCTTAATCGGACGTAAATTGGACCTTAATCGGACGTAAATTGGACCTTAATAGGACGTAAATTGGACCTTAATGGGACCTTAATCGGGCGTAAATTGGACCTTAACCGGACGTAAATTGGACTTTAATAGGACGTAAATTGGACCTTAATCGGACGTAAATGGGACCTTAATCGGACGTAAATTGGAACTTAATCGGACGTAAATTGGACCTTAATCGGACGTAAATTGGACCTTAATAGGACGTAAATTGGACCTTAATCGGACGTAAATGGGACCTTAATCGGACGTAAATTGGACCTTAATCGGAAGTAAATTGGACCTTAACCGGACGTTCTAGGGGACGTGAATTGGACCTTAACAGGACGTCCAATTTTGGTCCAAATGCCACGTTACCAAACGCCCAATGGAGGTCCACTTAACATCCGAAGGGACGTTCGGTGGACGTCAATTGGGCCTTCATAGGACGTCCCAGTTTGGTCCAATGTCTTGCTGCCGAACATCCATCTAATGTCGTGGAAAATAAAAAATATATTTTTTAAGGAACTTATATTACATCTTATATTAAATTACAATTATTGGATATTACATTATTTACATTAAATTACAATACACTTCTCCAAGAAATTAACGCACCACCTTAAATATGGGGTATTTTTTATGTCTCGTATTTCCTAAACCTGTTGTTTCATCTAAGTGATTTTTTTATAATATTATAGCCTAGGCTATAGGTTACCTCCTTAAGCTTGTCATGCACAGGGAGCTATGCTGTAATATATGTACATTATATCATATCGCTCTCTATAGTAATGAGTGAGCCTGCAGACAGAAAACAAATGGTTCCATATGTGCAGGCTCACTCATTACTATAGAGTGCGATGTGATATAATATATATTACAGTATAGCTCCCCGTGCATGACAAGCATAAGGAGGTACTTAACCTATAGCCTAGGGCCTAGGCTAGAATATTATAAAAAAATCACTTAGATGCAACAACAGGTTTAGGAAATTCGAGACATCAAAAATGCCCAATTTTTAAGGTGGTGCGTAATCGGCTGTATATACAGGGTGTAACAAAAATACACGTCATAAATTAAATCACATATCCTGGGACCAAAAATAGTTTGAATGAACCTAACTTACCTTAGTACAAATATGCACATAAAAAAAGTTACAGCCCTTTGAAATTACAAAATGAAAATCGATTTTTTCGATTATATCGAAAACTATTAGCGATTTTTTATTGAAAATGGACATGTGGCAGTATTATGGCAGGAATATCTTAAAGAAAAATTATGGTGAAATTTGTGCACCCCATAAAAATTTTATGGGGGTTTTGATCCCTTAGATCCTCCCAAACTTTTGTGTATGTTCCAATTCAATTTTATTATTGTGGTACCATTAGTTAAATTCAATATTTTTGTTTCTTAGTATTTTTCAGATAAGGCAGTTTTTATCGAGTTGCGACTTCTTTTTTAACATGTCTACATAAAAATTTTATGGGGGTTTTGTTCCTTTAAACCCCCCAAATGTTTGTGTACGTTCCAATTAAACTATTACTGAGGTACCATTAGTTAAACAGAATGTTTTTAAAACTTTTTTGCCTCTTTGTATTTTTTCGATAAGGCACATTTTATCGAGATCTGGCTTCTTTTTTAATATGGTTCAAAATATCCCTAAAAATGTAAAGCATAAATAAGTCTGCATATTATTACCAAGTCTCCATAATCGTACTTAACCATATACAAATATGTGGTGGATTTGACAAATATTCAAAATATTTCGATAAAAATTGACTTTTCGAAAAAGCAATAAGAGGCAAAAAAGTTTTTAAAACGTTGTGTTTAAATGGTACTGCAATAATAATTAAATTGAAACGTGCACAAAAGTTTGGGGGGGTTTAAAGGAACAAAACCCCCATAAAATTTTTATGGGGTGTCCCAATTTTACTATAGTTTTTTCGTAAGATACTGCTGCCATAATAATGCCACATGTCCATTTTCAATAAAAAATCTCTAATAGTTTTCGATATATTGGAAAAAATCACTTCATCTTGTAACTTCAAATGAATGATAAAGGCACAGAGACTTAGATGGCGAGGTCACATTGAAAGGATGCCAAACACGAGGACTCCAAAAATGGTACTAAACTACACTACAGCTTCAAGAAAGAGAAGAGGAAGGCCGAAAAATAGATGGAAGCAAGAGGTCGAAAAAGATTTGGAAAGAATGGTGCTACAGGGTCAGAAAAGAAAAATGAATAACAGGAAGGAATGGAGAAAAATCACATATCAAGCCAGAGAAGATCTCAGTACATAAAGAAACGTGAAAATGAAGAAAAAAAACAAACTTTTCAAGCCATGGGCCTCTAAGACCCTTGGTGCTATTATATATATATATATAACTTCAAAGGGCTGTAACTTTTCTTGTGTGCACATTTGTACTAAGGTAAGTTAGGTCCAATCAAACTATTTTTGGTCCCAGAATATGTGATTAAATTTATGACCTGTATTTTTGTTACACCCTGTATATATCTACATACTTCGTCTAATTTACTAACTGTTGCGCGTCATCCGCGTCGTAGCCTGTGAGGTTGCATGATACCAACACGAAATATTTAGGCGGTAGGTGTGTTCTTTTTTAGAATCACTTTGCTGAGTACACTGGAATTACAGCCACTAGACATATTTTATTATATACGCGTAGAAATAATATTTGAAGATTTCTATTAATGTTAACCTAAAGAAATACACAATAATATGTTTCATTTAATTTGTATAAATGGATTGTAAAGCGTTTTTATGAAGCAGATTTGTTCGGATCACACTGTAACTGTAATCGAACGAAGGTGACATTTTAGAATAAATTGGTAACATTTATTTGACAGTTACGGTGATGACACTTCATATTTGTTTATATTCTTTACTATAAGTATCTGTTTTATTTATTATATTTACTGTTTTTATTATTTACTTTACTATAAAAAGATCCTCTACTATAAAAATATAAATTTCACCTAATTTTATAACGACTTGGAATAATCGAGGTATCTGACAACTTTTTTAGTTGTTATTGTAGACATACTTATACAAAGAAACCTACCGGCTTTTTGCCAAGAGTTCGGAGCCGTTTTTTAATTATTAACAATGCAGTGCAAAAACTCTTGCACTGCAAATCTTAAAAGATTATAACTTAATTCTTGTTCTCTATTTCTTAAGTTTTTACTTATTTACATTGAATATTAATTTGTTTTGTTGTATAATCCACGTTTACAATAATTATGTGACATATTTGATTTAAAATGGATTCAGGATCTTTTTATACTTTGGCAACTATGTCAACTTAGATCTCTGGCGTAGATAATGACGTGCAACAGTAAGTAAATTAGATGGACTGTAGGTTATATTTGGTTCTTGGGACATCAAAGTATATTTTTTAGACATTCTTAGTCACTGATGTGACATACCTCCAATTTGTTTTTTCATGAGTTTTGTAAGAGAGACTAAAAACTTTTTTTATAGTCACCTCCTGTTTTCATATATTTTTTGACATGTTTTGTAGTAAATTCAACTATCTATTTACTACAAAACATGTGAAAGCAGATGATCCTAAAAATGGTTTTTCGTCTCCTACAAAATTCATGAAAAAGCAGATAGGAGAATTATTGTACATTACAATTCTCTGATGTTTGGGAAAAAGGGCTTAAGTCAGAATTGCACATCGATAATGTTTTGATGATTTCTACAGTACTGTAGTAGATTCTACTGTACATACAGTTTACATCTACAACAGTTTTTTTCTGGTCCAGAAATCATCAAAACATTATCAATGTGCAATTCTGACTTAAGTCCTTTTTGCCAAACATAAAAAAACAATCTGGTCATAACTGACCAATGAGCAATTTTAATTTAGCCTAAATTACTACTGTTTCTTAAAATGAAGAGCTTACCCCATAGCGTCTCTTATCTAATCTAACAAGATCGTGCACTATTCTAACATACACAGGCACAGCACACAAGCACTATGCTCCGTTTTTCACTATCACCTATCACTCAAACTAGTTCAAAAGGATTTGTCCTCTTCAATCTTCTAGTTTGCCCAGTAGTATCGAGGAGCTGGATTTCCTCGATATTCTTGAACTCATGAAGTTGATGCTCGTGACCCTGCTATCTTCTTGATATTTGTTGATAATGTAATAACTTATTATGCATGGACAATGTGGACTTTCTTCCAACTAGCCAATACACTTTTTATATCACTCTTTTGCCTTTCATAGCCACAAGGCTATACATTTCCTTCTTGGTTTTTTTTTTGTAGGCCACTTTCAGCCGATTCTAAAAAAAATTAAAATGAACGGTAATTTTTCTATTCTTTACAATTAAAAATCAAAAGAAATAGGTACCTATTTACAGGTAATAATATGCATGTATAAATGATTCGTTTCATAAAGAATAAAGAAAATTGAAAACGGATTTTATAATACTTACAAAATTGTTTAAACAAGAGATCTAGCCAGTGCCCAGAGCAAAAACTAGCAGACAGTACAGCAAAAAAGCCACTAATTTTCATTTCCCACATCCCCTTATCGATGCATTTTTTTCCAATCAAAATTTTTACTTTTTTACTAAATTTTTAGGTTATCGGTTATGTTATGAAAATGAAATGTGATGACTATGGAGACCTACACAGAGGAGAGGAATCGAGATAGGACGACCTTGAAATTTTTGTACACGATTTTGCCTGTTTGCTTGGTTTCTCGCTAGGGCGGCGGTGGCGTAGAGATAGATGCTAGTTTTGCATTGGAGTGAATGTGAAAATTTCGAAAATAATTAATTATTCGTAGTTAATATAAGATTACTGGTTTTGGTGGTTAATATTATTTAAATATGAGTGCCAAGAAAGCTTACACTAAAAGAAATTGCTTCGTACCGGGATTTATATCGAGTTATCGTTCCGATAAAAAATTCAAAAGGGAACTTAACGAAGTATATAAAGACTTTTTATAAAGATTTGTCTTTATGTTATTTATAACGTTTATGGATTATACCTATTCGTTTGTATATTATTTCCTTCGGTGTAAATAAAATTTGTGTATTACCTATTATTGGTTTTTATTTTAACCTGAAAATTATAGTGATAATAGTAGGAGGTTCTTGAAAGTTTTTCTGTCGAAACAATGCATTTTTTGAGACAAAATATTTCACAAAAATTAACATTAATTTTATAAAAGTCGCAGACTGTCGTCTGTAGTTAATTTACATATATTTTTATTAACTAAATTTAAACATCTGATAGGTAAGCTTTCACAATATAGATAAATGAAGTGTTCAAAAGAAAAAGCATTTTAAATTTTGATAAAAAGAATAATTTAAAAAAAATTGATCAATAAACTTCAAATTATTTAAATAACTTTTTAAACTTTTTAAAAACAATTACGTACAGTTAAGTTCAATTTTTTCAACTAACAAACTTTTTGATATCAGTTACAAAGATATTAACAAATTAATTTGCAGTTGAAATACCATTGGTATATAAATGTGGCAGTTAGATAATGTGACAAAATATTTCAGCTTCAAAATAAGCTGTCCGCTGTCCTACATATTAAAGTAATGACAAATTTAAATTTGATGTCACATCTCCATCTACAATGGTATAAAAAGAATACACTTTTTAGCACACGTCGATATGTTATAAGGTTAAAATAATATATTTTTGGCATAAAACATATTCAGCTACAATCCACCAATAAATTAATGTCTAATTACTCTAAAAACAATAATAAAATGAGTTAAATAATAAATAAGTCCATAAGAGCTAATGTATTTGTAGCACCTATTCGAACACTTGCGCCTCTAGCGGCGATTGCTGAAAGTTGAATTAGAGGTTGAAAAGTTAGCCCACAAATGATGCATTGCGTTTCCACTCCTTCTTACAGGTCTCCATAGTGATGACCAATGACCACGAGACGCTACATAGATACTCGCGCGGCAAATTTGAAAATGAACGCAAATTGAACAGTACAATAAATGGCCTCTCTTAAAATCTTGTAATGGAAAATTTTACCCCTCCAGGAAGACATTGTATTTTATGTTCATAGAATCTTGTGGTAACTTTCCACCCATAATTTAATCAGATAGATGTTCACGGAATAGAACGGTAGTACCTACATTCCTGGAATGTTTTGTGTTGTTAGGATTAAACTTTTATTTTATTTATTCTTGAATATTTCCTATTGTTAAACATTGTAACCAATAATTTACAAATAAGATTTTCATTACATTACATAAAATCAAAAACATTTTTTGGATATTAAACTATATAGTTTGTTTATAATTGTAATAATTGTATATACAATTTTGAATTAAGATTTAATCTTTTCGATTTAAACTACAGTAAAACCTGTGTTACCGGCCCCCTGCAAACACCGGCCACCTGTACTAACGGTCAGTTTAAAAATTCCCCAAACCAATTACAGTAAAACCTGTCAGTAACGGCCACTAAAAATGAAAAAGCTATTGGCCGATATAGAAAGGTGACCGGTATTGCCAGTTTTTGTAGTCTAGATATAATTGGTTTGGGGAATATTTAAACTGGCCGTTAGTACAGGTGGCCGATTTTATCAGGTGGCCAGTAACACAAGTTTTACTGTATATCTAGACTACAAAAACTGGCAATAACGGCCACCTTTCTATATCGGCCAATAGTTCTTTCATTTTAGTGGCCGTTACTGACAGGTTTGACTGTATTTCATTAACGTAAAGTTAACGCGTAAGTTAATATTTTATTGAATTATTTTGCTATTTGATCCCGTAATTGGTATACTGTGTCCAATATAATATATACGCGTTCATAAAACGTCCGTATTTCGTCCAGTATGGACGTCCAAAGGACGTTCAACGTCGGACGTCCATATTTATTCCGTCCGAAGGACGTCCAACGTCGGACGTCCAAAGGACGTCCATATTTATTCCTTCCGAAGGACGTCCAAAATGGGACGTCCAAAGGACGTCCGTTTATAGTCCATGGACGTAAGGACCAAAAATGGACCTATTTTGGACGTCCAAAGGACGTCGTGTGCTATTAGGGATATTACTTTTACCATATAATACCATATAATTCCATATAATATCGCCATTTATATCTACCATATAATATCGCTTTCACTGTTTCCTAATAACACTACAGCCCGCGGAACGAACCATTGCCGGTGAGAAAAATCCTCTCTGCTAAAGTCTAGGCGGGTATACGACCCACGACAGCATTTGTCGCCGTCCATGATTCGTTCCGGTGACTGTACATTATCAGCATATTATATTAAGCACAAGGAATGTTACCCTGTTTGGGAACACTAAATGGGAATAAATGAGGACTAAAGTACATATTAGTATACTGCTTCTTCATTTGCCTGGCATTTGTCCCACTTCCAAAATTATTTTAAACAAACCTATTAGTCAGTTTGTTATTCCTATCTCTCGTAATGCTGTCCACACTTCCCCAGGAATATCATCTGGTCGAACAGTTTTTCCTTTCTTCATTTTTGAAGTGCTTAAACTACTTCCTCGTTGGTTATATTTTGGTGGCCATTGTTTTTACTGTCTGAATTAATAATTAAACTAGTATTCGGTCAAAATATTCATCTAATAAACTAATACGAGTAGAGTAATTTTTCCGTATCTTTTTGATATCCTTTTCATCAACAAGTACTTTATTATTTTCATCTCAAATACATCTAACCTGATTAAAATCTTCTGCTTTTTTTTTTCTCTGTTTGGCTATTTTATATATCTTTATTTCTCCTTCCCTGGTATCAAGTTGATCGTGTAAAGTTGAATACGCTTCTACTTTAGTTTTTGCTACTACTACTTTCCCTTTCTTTTGGCGAGCGGACAGTTTTGAAGATCTGTGTCCGACATATTTTCTTGCCATTGTTTATATAATTTCTCTTCTCTTTTATTCTTTCTTGAACTTCTTTTGATCACCACCAGGTCTATTTATTCGCAAACTTCTTCCCAGACGTTTTTCCAAGTATTTCAATAGCTTTATTTATACCGGTCATCTTTCTCTAAATTGTATTAGGACTTATCCTTTTATGTTCCAACATATATTTTTCACTATTTTTGCCCTGAATAAAACTTCTTGTTTATCTTTTAATAACCTCAAGTTGATTTTTTTGTGGTCTTCTTTGATATTTTATCACTTTATTATTATTTTATTTTATTAATAACAAGGAACATTATCATTGTTCCTTGTTATTGTTATTTTTCTTGTAAGTCTTACAATGTAAGAGTTTGTTTGTCTTTTCTAAACAATGCGAGAAGTGGCTACCAAAAATAATACAAGCAGATCGGGGGGTGTGTATTATGTGTATTCTATTTTTGGCTAAATTAATGCCTAGATCACATTTAATGACCCAAACAGAATGGCGAAATCTACGAGTACAGCTAAGCCCTAGTTGGGTACATTATACGTTACATGCCATAGAGTGCCCACAGCCCCATGCCCCATGTTTTATGTTTTAGAAGGTCATTTCGTTTTGTAATACCTACAACTTACAACACTATAAAAATACAAGTTTATAGTTGTATAACAAGTTCATAGGAAAAAAGTAGATAAACTAATTGTATTATGTAGAGTATGTGTGTTGTTGAAGGGTGATATAAGTTCTATTTTAGAAAGAACTATTATTTTAAAAAATAAAACGGGATAATACCCGAAGGTTGGCTGTATACCATCTAGTTAAATAAAATTAACATGAAGTAAAACTCCCTAGTGTAGTTGGTATATTTAATAAAAATTCTAAAAAAATTTTAAAAATCCAAACGGATTACGTTCAAAACGTTTTCGGACTTACCAGTCCATCATCAGTGAACCTAAAAGTAAGTAATCTCACTTAGTAAAATTGAAAAAGGGTGAAATTTTGAATGTTAAAAATTGAAAAGTGTGGTTACGATTACTTACTCTCTGTCCTTGCTAAATAGCCACAATGCCAAACACTGGTCAAGATGTATGTTCTAACTACATGGTGAAATCTGTTAAACAATTTGGCTTACATTGGATGCCAACGGATTAGTACTAGGTACATGATGCTCTACTCCATTAATTAAGAAATTTTTTTATTATGAATAGGTCTACATTGAACTACGTTTAGTCTGTCAATGATTTAGAAGGAAGTTGAAATACTTCAAATGTCAGTAACATTGACATCCAGGAAAGGGAATTTTTAAGGTATTAACCAAGGTCAAGATCCAATGTGGTTACGGAAATTTAAGTTTAAGACTGTGTTGGAATTTTAATTTTTAATATTAGAATTTAAATTTACTATTTTTTTTTAAATATTACAACCATTACTATAAACTTGACTATAAAATTAAATTTGATCGAAATTATTGTCATAATATGGTAATGAAAACAAAATGTAAGATAGAATTATTGGTTAATGAAAGTTAATAATTTTTGGGCCTAAAATAGCCTTGGGGGTGAAAGTTAAAACGTTGAAGTGATACAAAAGTTGTTTAGTGTGTATAGAAATATAAATTTGTTAACTGTAATGGTGGTTGTATAAGTCTAGTATGATATTGATTCTGTATGAAATTAACTATTTAAAAAATTGGTGAGAATTGAGGTAACTGATATAAGATTGTTAGGTCAAAAATATAAATAATTGACGGAATGTGAAAATGTGTTAGTTATAGTCAAAAATATAGGAAATATTATAACATTATGCATAGAAAAGAAAATGGAATTATTTGATTGTTAAATTAAAACGAAGTTGATAAAATGTGTAAATGAACAAAAGATTTAAAAGAAGTGCGTCAGCCGGATGCACAAGACACAAACTGTATTTGGAAAATAATTAAAAGTTAAAAATAGTAAAATAAGAATAAAGTTGTAAAGTTAGAGATTAGAGTGGCTAGAAAGTTAAATGCAACATATTAAAATTTGGAATTTTTAAGAAAAAATTAAAATGAAAAATAAAAAGAAAAAGAAAAATAAAAATAAAAAGGAAAGAGGACCTGTATGAAAAAGAAGAATTAGAAGAACATTTTGGAAAAGACCAACGAACGAAGTAAAGACCCAAGCGGCGAATAGACAAATAGATAAGGTCAATGATTTATGAAGGGAAAAGTAGGGTGAGAAAATGGCAAAGGGTGAATTAGTTGTGTTGGTGTTACTGGGGGTTGTAGAGTAAATGATTAGTATGAAAGGAGATTTTGGAAATAGAAGGAAGTGAAGTATGAAAAAAGAATGAAAAAGAAGGTTAAGTTAAAGGTTTTATGGGTGAGGTCAGGAAAGTTGCTAAGTGTGAAGGATAAATTGAAAAAACAAGGAATTTAGGAAATAAGTTTACGGTGAATGGGAGTAAAATTGCGATTAAGGGAGGTTTGTCTATTCACACAATTGGGACTGGACCTCAAGTCTCGGATAATCTCCAAATCCTCATACAAGTCCAATCGGAGTGTGTTTTTCTGCTGTATATTGTGCACCAACTGGACACCCTCAGGAATCTTAAGTTCATGTCTATTGACTTTAAGGTGATGTGAGAAAGAGGAAGTAGTATCTCTCTTACTATGTTCTAGGGATCTGGTGGCAAGAGATCTACAAGTTCTACCGATGTAGGTAGCATCACAATCTGAGCAAGAGAGTTTATATACACCACTACGGTTCATGTAGTTGATTGGATCCTTAGTATTGGTCAAACTCTTGTTAAGGGTGTTATTAACTTTAAAAGAAATTTTTATATTATCACAGGAGTTGGTATAAAATATAAAAAATATATAAAAAAATTTCGGTAATATAAAAATTTCTCAATTAATGGAGTAGAGCATCATGTACCTAGTACTAATCCGTTGGCATCCAATGTAAGCTAAATTGTTTAACAGATTTCACCATGTAGTTAGAGCATACATCTTGACCAGTGTTTGGCATTGTGGCTATTTAGCAAGGACAGAGAGTAAGTAATCGTAACCACACTTTTCAATTTTTAACATTCAAAATTTCACCCTTTTTCAATTTTACTAAGTGAGATTACTTACTTTTAGGTTCACTGATGATGGACTGATAAGTCCGAAAACGTTTTGAACGTAATCCGTTTGGATTTTTTAAAATTTTTTAGAATTTTTATTAAATATACCAACTACACTAGGGAGTTTTACTTCATGTAAACTATTATTTTGTTCAAAATGTTATTGAATTTTGGTTTCTGTGTTCTTTCAAAACCAAAATTTTCTTTGTTGCTGTCTTTGGATATAGGCCTTGATCCCGCTTACCACAAAGAATTTGATTAATAGCAATCTGAAAATTTGTTAATAGCTTAATGGTAGGGGAGCCCAAGCGGGGATTTTTGCAGTTACTCGAGCGCGTCAGATTATCATATGGGGAGAAACCTTGTACCCTGTAAATATACTTCTACCATATATTGACTCTCAATACAGGGTAGTTCGTTAATGAAGGTCCGAAAAAAAACTATCCTTAGAAAAACTCGAAATCGTCAGATTAAGACCCAGGCAACCAAGTGACGTCAGGAACGTCGAGGAAACGTCAGTTTTTGGTGGAATATATACACGTGGTTGAACATTACGTCATATCGACGTCTTTTGTAGGTAATTTTAAATACGTAACATTAATGACGTTAAAATACGTTTAAAAGACGTTTTCATTTCAGACAGCCTAAGTCTGACGTTACGAAATTGGAAGAAGCTTAAAAGTTACAAAACAACAAAACAAACGTTATGTTTTATTTTTGTATCCTCGCCTCGTTTCATTTCATTGTTTGTCTTGTCGTAATTTGCCTATTTTGGATTTATTTAGATTTTGTTGGCTGTTTTTTGTGTATTTTTTAAAACTTTTGTTTGTCATTTGTGAATTTTATAAATTTACCACAATGCAAAGTGATTATTTAAGGAAATTATTATTGCGGATGTTGGAGAAAGGTAGGCGAAACAATTTTTATTTACTATTCATTTTTCCCTGATATTTATCAATAATGATGAATTTTGCAGGCAATAACATTATTTCTTTTATTGTTTTAGATATTCATTGAAGCTGAAAATAATTGGAGATAGATCCATATACATTGATTCAGTCATCGCAGAATTGGATTTTACAGTAAAGTTATCCCACCAATCACTATTATAGATGTTTATACATATCTGGTGGAGTCTCACAGTTACTACTCTAAGTAGCAGATAAAAGCCTTCAGGCACATAAAAGCCTTCACAAATGGATTTGTTTTGAAAGTTGGAGTTAAAATTTTTAATGATTCCTATATTATTGTTGGAAAGGTAAGCCTTTATTTTATTTATTCACCATTAAGAAATATATGGATAACAGTATTAGTGTCTTTTGGATAAATTGGTTTTAAATATTAGATTTATTTACGTTCCCTAATAGCACAAGGACGTCCAATGGACGTCCATTGGACGTCCTTCACGGACTTTAGGGACGTCCTTTGGACGTCCGTTTTCGTCCGAGGAACGTCCTTTATACGTCCTATTTTGGTCCAAATGTCGCGCTACCGAACGTCCATTGGACGTCCATCTAAGGTCCGAGGGGACGTATATTGGAACTTAATCGGACGCAAATTGGACCTTAATCGGACGTCCTAGGGGACGTAAATTGGACCTTAATCGGACGTAAATTGGACCTTAATCGGACATAAATTGGACCTTAATCGGACGTCCTAGGGGACGTAAATTGGACCTTAATCGGACGTAAATTGGACCTTAATCGGACGTAAATTGGACCTTAATCGGACATAAATTGGACCTTAATAGGACGTAAATTTGACCTTAATCGGACGTAAATTGGACCTTAATCGGACGTAAATTGGACCTTAATCGGACGTAAATTGGACCTTAATCGGACGTAAATTGGACTTTAATCGGACGTAAATGGGACCTTAAGCGGACGTAAATTGTACCTTAATCGGACGTAAATTGGACCTTAATCGGACGTCCTAGGGGACGTGAATTGGACCTTAATCGGACGTCCTAGGGGACGTGAATTGGACCTTAACAGGACGTCCAATTTTGGTCCAAAGGCCAAGTTGTTAAACGTCCAATGGAGGTCCACCTAACGTCGGAGGGGACGTTCGGTGGACGTCATTTGGGCATTCATAGGATGTCCCAGTTTGGTCCAATGTCTTGCTGCTGAACATCCATCTAACGTCCTGGAAGGTCATTCGGTGGACGTCTAGCGACGATATTTAGACCTGTGGAGAATGTATTGTGGGAAATAAAAAATATATTTTTTAAGGAACTTATATTTCATCTTATATCAAATTACAATTATTGGATATTACAGTATTTACATTAAATTACAATACACTTCTCCAAGAAATTAACGCACCACCTTAAATATGGGGTATATTTGATGTCTCGTATTTCCTAAACCTGTTGTCCCATCTAAGTGATGTTTTTATAATATTATAGCCTAGGCTATAGGTTACCTCCTTAAGCTTGTCATGCTGTAATATATGTATATTATATCATATCGCTCTCTATAGTAATGAGATATAATATATATTACAGTATAGCTCCCTGTGCATGACAAGCATAAGGAGGTAACATATTCTAGGGCCTAGGCTAGAATATTATAAAAAAAATCACTTAGATGCAACAACAGGTTTAGGAAATTCGAGACATCAAAAATGCCCAATTTTTAAGGTGGTGCGTAATGGGCTGTATATACAGGGTGTAACAAAAATACAGGTCATAAATTAAATCACATTATTCTGGGACCAAAAATAGTTCAAATGAACCTAACTTACCTTGTACAAATATGCACATAAAAAGTTACAGCCCTTTGAAATTACAAAATGAAAATGGATTTTTTCGATTATATCGAAAACTATTAGCGATTTTTTATTGAAAATGGACATGTGACATGTGGCATTATTATGGCAGGAATATCTTAAAGAAAAATTATGGTGAAATTTGTGCACCCCATAAAAATTTTATGGGGGTTTTGATCCCTTAAATCCTCCCAAACTTTTGTGTATGTTCCAATTCAATTTTATTATTGTGGTACCATTAGTTAAATTCAATATTTTTGTTTCTTAGTATTTTTCAGATAAGGCAGTTTTTATCGAGTTGCGACTTCTTTTTTAATATGTCCACGTAAAAATTTTATGGGGGTTTTGTTCCTTTAAACCCCCCAAATGTTGTATGTTCCAATTAAACTATTACTGAGGTACCATTAGTTAAACAGAGTGTTTTCAAAACTTTTTTGCCTCTTTGTATTTTTTCGATAAGGCACGTTTTATCGAGTCTGGCTTCTTTTTTAATATGGTTCAAAATATACCTAAAAATGTAAAGCATAAATAAGTTTGCATATTATTACCAAGTCTCCATAATCGTACTTAACCATATACAAATATGTGGTGGATTTGACAAATATTCACAATATTTCGATAAAAATTGACTTTTCGAAAAAGCAATAAGAGGCAAAAAAGTTTTTAAAACGTTGTTTAAATGGTAGGTACTACAATAATAATTAAACTGAAACGTGCACAAAAGCACATTGTTTTCGATACATTGGAAAAAATCACTTTTCATTTTGTAACTTCAAATGAGTGATAAAGGCACAGAGACTTAGATCACGAGGTCACATTGAAAGGATGCCAAAAACGAGGACTCCGAAAAGGGTACTAAACTACACTATAGCTTCAAGAAAGAGAAGAGGAAGACCGGAAAATAGATGGAAGCAAGAGGTCGAAAAAGATTTGGAAAGAATGGTGTTACAGGGTCAGAAAAGAAAAATGAATAAGAGGAAGGAATGGAGAAAAATCACATATCAAGCCAGAGAAGATCTCAGTACATAAAGAAACGTGAAAATGAAGAAAAAACAAACTTTTCAAGCCATGGGCCTCTAAGGCCCTTGGTGCTATTAATATATAACTTCAAAGGGCTGTAACTTTTCTTTTGTGCACATTTGTACTAAGGTAAGTTAGGTCCAATCAAACTATTTTTGGTCCCAGGATATGTGATTAAATTTATGACCTGTATTTTTGTTACACCCTGTATATATATAAAGGTTATATTTGGTTCTTGGGACATCAAAGTATATTTTTTAGACATTCCCTGGATATAGTCACTGATGTGACATACCTCCGATTTGTTTTTTCATGAGTTTTGTAAGAGACTAAAAACTTTTTTATGGTTACCTCCTGTTTTCATATATTTTTTGACATGTTTTGTAGTAAATTCAACTATCTATTTACTACAAGACATGTCAAAATTTACATGTGAAAGCAGGAGATGATCCTAAAAATGGTTTTTCGTCTCCTACAAAATTCATGAAAAATCAGATAGGAGAATTTGTACATTACAATTCTCTGATGTTTGGGAAAAAGGGCTTAAGTCAGAAATGCACATCGATAATGTTTTGATGATTTCTGGACCAGAAAAATCGGCTCTTTTTATTGGTACATACAGTTTACGTCTACAACAGTTTTTTGCTGGTCCAGAAATCATCAAAACATTAGCAATGTGCAATTCTGACTTACGCCCTTTTTGCCAAACATAAAAAAAGCAATCTGGTCATAACTGACCAATGAGCAATTTTAATTTAACCTAAATTACTAATGTTTCTTAAAATGAAGAGCTTACCCGATAGCGTCTCTTATCTAATCTAACAAGATCGTGCACTATTCTAACATACACAGCCACATCACGCACTATGCTCTGCTTTTCACTATCACCTATCACTCAAACTAGTTCAAAAGGCTTTGTCCTCTTCAATCTTCTAGTTTGCCCAGTAGTATCGAGGAGGATTTCCTCAATATTCTTGTACTTATTTAAGTTGTTTGTCGGGATTCCTGCTATCTTCTTGATGATTATATCCAGGTTCCATTCCTAGGTATTAATATTTGTTTATAAAGTAATAACTTATTATGCATGGACAATGTTGTTTCTTCCAATTAGCCAATACACTTTTTATATCTTTATTTTGGTTATATCTGGTTTTTTGTAGACCACTTTCAGCTGATTCTAAAAAAAATTAAAATGAACGGTAATTTTTCTATTCTTTACAATTAAAAATCAAAATATTTACAGGTAATACATGCATAAATGATTCGTTTCATAAAGAAAATTGAAAACGGATTTTATAATACTTACATAATTGTTTAAGAGATCCAGCCATAGCCAAAACTAGCATAATAAACAGTACAGTTGAGTACAGCAAAAAAAGCCACTAATTTCCATTTTTCACCCCCTTATCGATGCATTTTTTTCCAATCAAAATTTTTACTAAATTTTTAGGTTATCTTATGATGAAAATGAAATAATTGATGACTTGATGACCAATGACCACGCGACGCTACATAGATACTCGCGCGGCAAATTTGAAAATGAACGCAAATTGAATAGTAAATGGCCTCTCTTTAGAGTATGGAAAATTTTACCCCTCCAGGAGGACATTGTACTCTTTTCATAGAATATCTTGTGGTAACTTTCCAGCCATAATTTAATCAGATGTTCACGGAATAGAACTTTGATAGTAGAATTCCTGGAATGTTTTGTTGTTAGGGGAAACTTTTATTTTATTTATTCTTGAATATTTCCTGTTGTTAAACATTGTAACCAATAATTTACAAATAAGATTTTCATTACATTACATGAAATCAAAACATGTTTTGGATATTAAACTATATAGTTTTATAATTGTAATAATTTAATATACAATTTTGAATTAAGATTTAATCTTTCGATCTAATCGATTTAAACTACAGTAAAACTTGTGTTACCGGCCCCCTGCCAACACCGGCCACCTGTACTAACGGCCAGTTTAAAAATTCCCCACACTAATTACAGTAAAACCTGTCAGTAACGGCCGCTAAAAATGAAAAAGCTATTGGCCGATATAGAAAGGTGACCGGTATTGCCAGTTTTTGTAGTCTAGATATAATTAATTGGTTTGGGGAATTTTTAAACTGGCCGTTAGTACAGGTGGCCAGTAACACAGGTTGTACTGTATATCTAGGCTACAAAAACTGGCAATAACGACCACTTTTCTATATCGGCCAATAGTTCTTTCATTTTAGTGGCCGTTAGTGACAGGTTTGACTGTATTTCATTAACGTAAAGTTAACGCAAGTTAATATTTTATTGAATTATTTTGCTATTTGATCTCGTAATTGGTATAATGTGTCCAATATAAGCGTTCATAAAACGTCCGTATTTCGTCCAGTATGGACGTCCAAAGGACGTCCATATTTATTCCGTCCGAAGGACGTCCATATTTATTCCTTCCGAAGGACGTCCAACATGGGACGTCCGTTTATAGTCCATGGACGTTAGGACCAAAAATGGACCTATTTTGGACGTCCAAATGACGTCGTGTGCTATTAGGGAATTGTCCGTATTTCGTCCAGTATATATACGTCCATATTTGTTCCATCCGAAGGACGTCCAACGTCGGACGTCCATTTTTATTCCGTCCGAAGAATGTCCAACGTCGGACGTCCAAAGGACGTCCATATTTATTCCTTCCGAAGGACGTCCAACGTCGGACGTCCATATTTATTCCTTCCGAAGGACGTCCAACGTCGGACGTCCAAAGGACGTCCATTTTTATTCCGTCCGAAGGACGTCCAACGTCGGACGTCCAAAGGACGTCCATATTTATTCCTTCCGAAGGACGTCCAACGTCGGACGTCCAAAGGACGTCCATTTTTATTCCGTCCGAAGGACGTCCAACGTCGGACGTCCAAAGGACGTCCATATTTATTCCTTCCGAAGGACGTCCAACATGGGACGTCCATTTATAGTCCATGGACGTTAGGACCAAAAATGGACCTATTTTGGACGTCCATTGGACGTCGTGTGCTATTAGGGTTTATATATCTGTATGAAACCAGATATATTGTCGTCCTAATTTGTAAACTGTGTAACTCCATATTTCTCTGAAAATGAGTTAATATTGCCATTTATTTGAAAAAATCCCTACTCGTTTAAAATAGGATGCACATGCATATATTTTTACCAGAAGAGTAAATAGTGACCGTATCTTCGTATAGTATCTTCGTATACACCGTATCTACCTTGCGGCAAATTTAGTACGAAAAATTTTTAACTCCCCAGTTTGTCATACCACACTACTGATCTCACTGTATAGAAAGTGATATTTTCAAGAAAAAGTTGGTGGTAAATAATATTAAATACAAATCATTAAACAATATAGGTAGGTACAAATGTTAGTGATATGTGTACCTATCTATAAAATATTCCATTTTAGCATCCTATCTTTTAAAATGGGAGATATGTAGTATTCACATTAATCATATTTAGAGAAATAATTTTTTGTGCCTGTGTAAAATTTGGATAAATGGAGTTAGGCAGTTTACAGATTAGGTAGACGACATGTAATTGCTATGATAGAAAAGAGAATAATAAAAAGTCATGATTGTTTGTTCTAAAATTATTATATTATCATTGTAATATTATCAATCATTGTAAAGAACGCAAATACTCTAATAAAAATAAATTTTTTTAGTTGAAGCATACCCACAAAGATAAAATATTTTTTTTAGGTGAAGCATTCCCAAAAAGCTAATGCTAAACCACTAGATGCTTGGGTGATAGCCAGTTCCAATGGCATAGCAAATGCACATTGTATGTGTATGGCCGGTAATACAGTATTTCTCATGATCATCTTTCAGTGCGTCACAGTTTTTCGATTTCTTTCTAACGCATTAAATTGTATGTGACAGAAAAAAAGGCACGTCGGTGATTACATTTCGTCGGTGACATTTTTATAACAGTTATTCTAGTTATTCTAGTTGTCGATAGATGGCGCCATAATAAAAAAATATTTTTTTTAACTAGATAATAATATTACAAATATAATCTGTATGATTTATAAGACTATACAAATCAAAGAAAATACCATTTTATAAATGCAAGAAACACATTTGATTTGTTTTTATTCCAAATTGAAAATAAAATGTGACAACTGTCAGATTTAACTAAAATGTCATGTTAGAATAAATGTCATAAATGTGTATTATCACGGACTTACCCTTTTTCCTATCATTTGTTACGCACTGAAAAATGATCATGAAAAGGACAATAGTGAAGTTTGCAGCCATATTGCAGCAATCTTATTTGCAGCTGAGTATGCCCACAGCAAGACAAAAGAAGAAGAACCCAATGTATGTACAGATGTTACAGCTATGTATATTCTCTGATGAAAAACTAATGAGTTTTGAAACTGTTCGGTCAGAGTGCTTGTTGCGCTCTATAAACGAACTAAAATATAAGACGGCTTTGGCTTCATGTTGCAGCGATATGAAAATGGTTAGTAATTTTTAATTATAATGTACTTCTTCATCATGAGTATTTATGTATAGGGCTTTTCATTCACAGTCATTTGTTTCGAGCTTCTGTCATGTGTCACATAATATTAATATATCTACGTCATATGTTATTCATATATACCAATGATACAAACCAAAGACGTATGGCGTAGATATATTAATATTATGTGACACATGACAGAAGCTTGAAACAAATGAGATCGATGAAAAGCTCTATTTTAGTCTTTTAAGTGTGTATTATCAGATATCACGTGTAAATTGTTTTTATCATTTTAATTTGGTCATTACAGTCCCTTGATCAAAAAATATATTTTTCAGGTGTCTGTAGATCTTTTTGTATGCAAAAATTTGTAATGATTATTTGAAATCAATTTGAGGATTATAAGAGTATGGAAATATATGTGAGAACACAGACTATTATAGTTTTGTCCTATTTTTTATAATTCAATCGTCTTCCTTAAAATTTATAAATATAAAGCAGATAGTTTTCATTGAAATTCAATATATTGGGTCTTATTTGTATGTATTCATTTCTGACTAAAGGTACGATTCCGACAACGACTGCAGACGGCAACTGCAAACATCAGTTGCAGTTCTCGGTATTATGGACGTTACTATTTTGCACTATGTATCTGTATGAGACTGATTCCGACATCTGACTGCAACTGTTGTCCGGCAGAACGTCAGTTGCTAATAATTATGCAAATTAATAGTGCAAAATAATGCCGTCTGCAGTCGTTGTCGGAATCGTACCTACCTTTAAAGTGTGTAGTATAATTATAATAATTATATATATATTATATTACTTAAATGGTTTAAACTTAAGTTTGTTATTAAATGTTGACTTAAATGTTTAATTTGTTAATAAATGATTTATTAGTTTCTATGTTGTTTCACTTTTGACACAGTAAATACTTATAATATAAAAAGTGAAAATTCTATGTAATGTATGTTATATATGTTGCATTGAGGATATTGTGATTCAATGCATTTTAACGAGCCTTCCATTTGGTTTTACTTAAATGGAAAAATTGCAATACTAACAATTAATGCCCATGCGAATAATTGAATGGGTCTGTTGAATAACGTTGTACGCCACATGGTTTGTTTTTGAGAAGTCAAAGAAAAAGTGTTAATATTGTGATAATGGTGAGTTTATACATTTTAAGGGTTAGTAATACAGTTTTTACATACAAAATACAAACTGTATTACTCACCTTTAAAATGTATTCGCTCTGAGCGTTAACAAAGTGTCAAAGCAAAATCGACCGACCTGCTCATGGTGGCGGTTTTTTGAAATTTTATCAGGACGCTTTGTGTATGTTTAAATGAGACATTTTAAAAAATGCCGTGTCACGCTAGTGATATTATGTATTAATATAAACAGAAAATAAAAACGCACTTAATCTGATATAAATTCTTCTATTTCCAATATTGATTATCAGTTTGATTTTGTATACATAACCTCACTATCGTAGTTTATGTCAATAAATCTTTATTAACGAAAAAGAAAATATTTTGTTGCACTATAAATTACAGTATAAATTAATAACTAATGAATTCTAACAATTGTATTCGGTTATTATCACTACAAAATAAAATATTCAAGTTTAACAAAATAATCCCATAAGACTCAATGTTAAAACGTCCTGACAAAATCTGATAGCGTGTCACGTGACTGCGTAAGTAGAGGGGAGATGCACGGAGCCAATAAAACTTTTTCTTTGACTTCCCAAAAACAAACCATGTGGCGGACCCATTCAATTATTGTGTATTTCTAAAACCATAAAATGAAAAATAAATCTAAAAAACGATGCAAAATTATCGACGTAAAAACTACGTTTTTCATATCACGTATTTAAAACGTGAATTATGGTGGGACAAATAGACGTACCTAAAAACTACGTTTTTCATATCACGTATTTAGAACGCGATAAAAATGAGGTGAATTATGATGGGACATATTCACGTGATTTTCGACGTCGAAAAAACGTGATAAACTGACGTCGTTTGGTGATAATTATGACGTTTTTTCAACGTTTTGTAAACGTTATTTGGTTGCCTGGGGATAAGGCACAGAATAGGGCTTTTCATCGATTGTCATTTGTTTCGAGCTTCTGTCATATGTTGTATAATCTGTGTATAATATTAATATGCACGGATTATACGACATATCATGATACTATAAATAACAAGATTATATATTGCGCATCCTCAAGAGAATGGAGTCGTGACGTAACTGGAGACATAAGTTCGTAATGGTTCGTAATCTCCGAATGATGTCCGATTAGTTTGAATTGTTCGCGGTTGTATAGTCCAGGCTATATGGTCGCCCCCGTTAGGTAAATTATTCCTGTTAGATTTTTTGCACAAACTTACTAACAAAGAATTCCTTATAACAAATCCACAGGGTGCCGGTGCCGCGATCGGAAAATTGTTAAAGCAATTTTTTAAACAAATTCAAAAAATAAATGTGTTCAATTCGTTCAATTTTTTTAGATTTTTTGAGTCATTATAAGCAAAAAAGGTCTCCTGTGATTTTTCTCTAATATTTATTGTTGTCGAGTTATCCGCGATTTAAAATTTGAAAAACGCGAAAATGGCTGTTTTCAAGGCTTAATAGCTCGGTTTAAACTTATTACTATGAAAGTCAGAAAGTGACCAAATCAAAGTTTAAAGTCCACCCTACAATATCCTGAAGAAATTTTTGTCATTATTTTATTACTAAGCTGTTTTATTACTAAGGCGGCCGTCAATTGTGAGTGCGAAAGAGATGTAGAGATGTACCATTCCGGCCGTCTAATGGTGCATCTCACTTGCACTCACATTGACAGCCGCCTCAATACGCTCTTAGCCTCTCATGGTTAACGATAAAAAATAACAGCTCAGTAATAAAATAATGACGAAACTTCTTCAAGATCCTGGGGGGGCGCTTTAAACTTTGATTCAGTCGCTTTTTGACTTGCATAATAATAATTTTTAACAGAGTTATTAAGCCTTGAAAATGGCCATTTTTGAGTTTTTCAAATTTTAAATCACGTAGGTATAACTCAACAACAGTCAATTTTAGAGAAAAATTACGAGACCTTTTTGGCCTATAATGACCCAAAGAATCTAAAAGAAAATTATACGAAGTGAAAAAATTGATAATTTGTTTAAAAAAGTGTTTCGACAATTTTCCAACCGCGGCACCTCCCGGCAGTCTGTGTATTTTTGTTATAAGGAACTCTATTTAAGTGAGTTTGTGCATAAAAATCAAATCGGAATATGTTACCTAACGGGGGCGACGATACAGCCTGGACTATAAGCTAACAACAAGAATTCAAATTCCGGTCTCCAGTTACGTCATACGCGAACTCTGACGTATTTGAGCTACGGAAAGATTCTATCTTGTTATTTATAGTATCATGCGACATATGACAGAAGCTCGAAACAAATGACTGTGAATGAAAAGCCCTGTAGGAAATAATTACTGTTTCCTATAGGGCTTTTCATCGATTTTCATTTGTTTTGAGCTTCTGTCATATGTTGTATAATCTGTGTACAATATTAATATTAAATATACACGGATTATACCATGATACTATAAATAACAAGATAATATATTGCACATCCGGAAGTCGTGACGTAACTGGAGACCGGCAAGTTCGTAATGGTTCATAATCATTCGTAATATCCGATTACTTTGAATTGTTCGCGGTTGTATTTTATATTTTATCTTTGACAGTTATTTGGACTGTAATCTCGATACTAAATTTTTTTCGAATACATTGAAGTTTAATTTTATTTTGCTAATTGAATAATTTCATCACATAATGCATACAAATCCCATTTAACTTTAACAAGAATTCAAATTCAACTTCCGGTCTCCAGTTACATCATCAATGCGCGAGCTCGGACGTATTTGCGCTACGGGAAAATACTATCTCTTTATTATATCATGGATTATACTACATAATATGACAGAAACTCGAAACAAATGACTGTGAATGACAAGCCCTATTTTATGGATAAAAATTAAGTACATGCAAAAGTTTCACAAAAAAAAGCGAATATTTCGCAAAATGAACGTCTGATCGAAGAACTAAAAAATACGTGTTCAATATTTTTCAAAAATTTATCGAATGGCACCAAACACGACCACCCACGGAGGTGGAAGTGGCTACGAGAGATAATAGAAATAGGCCACATTTAAAGACCACAAACCACAGACATAGAACTTTAAAAAGGAAGAAACGAATAACAACTGTCAATTGTCAATTGAATGACAGTTACTGAAGTAAAATATTTTTTGAAAATATTCTAAACTCAAATAAGATTATAATCAAGAAAAGTAATATTAAAATTAGTGTGTTAAAACTTAATAGTTGTTTAACTAACAGATTATACATTGTAGGAACTGAAACATTGAAGTTTTGAAATCTAACCCTTACTTTTACAAATGAAAACATTGAATAATGCCTGCTGAAACTATTCAGTATTCGGAAAAATATTGTGACGAAATGTATGAATATCGACACGTAATTCTTCCCCCAGATTTGGCGAAATTAGTGCCTAGACCACATTTAATGACAGAAACAGAATGGAGAAATCTAGGAGTACAGCAAAGTCCTAATTGGGTCCATTACATGTTACATGCCCCAGAGCCCCATGTTTTATTATTTAGAAGGCCGTTACGTTTGGTACATTTACACTAGTTATAAAGGAATTATATTAACATCTTGGCTGTGTAACGGGACAAACAGACCTCATACTACACCAACGCTAGGCTGTGTTGACTGTGTCATAACGCACAGTGGCAAGTGGGATATATGGGATTTATATGCCTCATAACCCACCCAACGTATGTTTATAAATATCTCTAAACACAGCCAAGGTGTTAAAGTTTGGTTATAAGGCAAGAAGTAGACTAATTTTATTATCGTACCTCCTTTGTAGTCAGAGAACGAAATAGTTGTCAGTGATTCATTTTGAAGTTTGTGGATTATTACAGATTTTGAGGAGAAAGAGTAATTTCAGTGGCGTGTAAAATTATACTATAGTTTTACGTGTATAATTTTATAAGTATACTATTATTTTAGTAAGCAATAAGTAACATTTCATGCAACAATTCACTGCCATCTATTTCGTTATTTGAGTATATAGTAAATTGAACAAACAGCTTCTATTAGTAATTTGTGAGTGTTGTTAAAGAGTGATATAAGTTCAATTTTAGAAAAAACTATTAGTATGTTCACAAATGCTATTGGATGCAAAAAATTTGGTTTGATGTAAATAAATCTTTCAGAAAGATGTCTATATATCTGTACTTTTTTAAAACCAAAATTTTCTGTGTGGTTTTTTTGGAAATTTATTCAAAAACTGATATCAATACAATGCAACAGAATATCAATTCGTCGGCTTAGAGACACAAAAATGTAACTACATTTCACGTTTTGAACTTCAAATCTATGAAATTTAACTTACCTTAGTGAGTTTCGTAGTGAGGAGTTTTCGTAAACTCCTCACTGGGGTTTTAGGTGTTCAGAAAGAGGTGTCACTCAAAAGAACTCACTAAGGTAAGTTCAGTGGCGTAGATATCTCAAAACGAGACAAAATGTAGTTACATGTCTATGTCACTAAGCCGACGAATTATATCCTGTTGCATTTTTCTATTATGGTCAGTACTTTGTTTATTTCAGATTCTTTAATGTTTTTGTATGTAATAATCTGTAGAGAAAATGGAATACACTTGACAGAATGGCGGTTAAACATTCATTCTTAAATAAGCATACTTTGTAGTGTAGTTTAGTGTATATACAGTGGAACCTCGATTATCCGTCTCTCCATTAACCGTCAGGGTCTGTAAGTTGTATTGAGTACATAAGCAAAAATTGAGTCAACAATTCATTTTGTTTTTGAGCATTGCGATAAGCCAAACGAAATTCTCTGAAATGTACAGTATCTTCTTCTTCTCCTTCTTCTTAACTCAGGAGAGACTCGTTAGTCTCTGGCACTTGGTCATAAGACCTTTGTACCAAACCCTATTCTTCTCCTTAAACATTAATAAGTCCTGTGGCCTCAACGAAGGCCAACAGTTTTCTTATTGGTAGTTTTAGGATCTCTTCTGGTTCAAACCTCATTTCACCAGTGAAGTCCTGCCTTACATCACCTAGCACACTGCAATGGCATAGTATGTGTATGGCAGTTTCTTCTTCCATTTCGCACTTTCTGCACCATGGTTCATTCACCTTACCTAGTTTGTATAGGTGATTTCTTAAACGGCAATGTCCAGTTGCCATTTCAGTGACCGTTTTGATCTCTCGTTTATTGAGGTTCATCAAACTGTTCGAGAGTTTTTTATCAATATTGTTGATTATTTTTTTAGTCTGGATTTGCCCTTGAGTGGTTTTACAAATGTACAGTATGCTACCACAGCATTTGTTTATGTAAACAATTTTTGTTTTTATTCATGTGGCAACAGAGGTGGACGAAACAGATTCAGAAGCTGACACATACTTGGAATTTGACAGTGGCGATGTCGATGATGTTATTGCAACTGACAAAGATTTGCATAAAGAAGCTAGAGAAGCTGCATTGTACATGCAAGAATTCATCGAGTGGTACCTACTCTCGATAAGAAGAAGCCAATAAAGTAGATTGCATTATCTTACACCGATTAAGAAATTCAGCCATTGCAAAATGTGAAGCAACAGTAAAGCAAACAATTATTTCAGAATATTTTAAACCAAATTGATTCGTTTGTACAAACACAGATACCTCTTATATTGTCAAACAAAAGAGAGCTCAGAAGAGCAATAAGAACAATGCTCAAGATAAAAGCTCGAAAGACCTGTAGGGGAAAATTTAAGGAGTTAGGATTATTAACGGTGACAGGGCTTTATATATATGAGTGTTTACTGTTCCTGTTCAAGAATAGGGATAGGTTTACACATTCTGAGCCAAAACACAGCATACCCACTAGGTATGTAGGGCTCAATTTTCGTATACATAGGTTAGTCGCAACAGAGAGGGGACCTACATATTCATGTATAAAATTTTTTAACAAATTACCTGTTAGAATTAAATTGCAACAGAATTTTAATATATTTAGAGCTGAAATAAAAAGCATTTTATTGGATTTAGAACCATATTCTGTGTATGAGTTTTTAAATCACACATTTTAACTCATAGTAGTTGTAATTGTAATTTTGTATGTATATTAGACACTTATTATTCAATTGTGACAATTTGCTGTAAGTGTGTTGTTTACAATTTTTTTAATAGAAGATATTTTGAATTTGAATTTGAAAACGTACAAATAAAATTTGAGGTTTGTACTATGTATTTTTATTTTTTTAATGTTCTGTTAACCGTCTTTTCGATTATCTGTCATACCCTTGGTCCGGTGCCCTGACGGATAATCAAGGTTCCACTGTATGTATCTACAATTCAAGATATATTTTTCATGATTTTAACATGGCTATTATTTATAATAGTAGTATTAGTATTAATTATTTCTTTTTGATAGATTTCTGTTAAATAACAATTGAATCACTGTTTGAGACATGTCCACAACAGGATAGTTGTAAAAAAGTTCAAAAAACATCTCGGGTTGCCGGGTTTCTCTTGATTCAGAAAAATTTCTCAACTCTCTCTAGGTTCATTTAGAATGTTAAACAGAGTCTGGTTTCTTTTGAAACATGTGACTCTCTATTTAAGGTTAGAAAAAATGCAAAAAATGAAAATCGATATTCTTAGACATGTTGGGTTTCTGAAACAACCTATTCAATTTACGTTTTCATGTAAACTTTTACTTTATAGATATGTTCATACTACCTTTATAGAGGTGTTTAGACAAAAAAATACTTATCGTATAAACTGTTTTTACTAAATTTTAGAAAAACTATTATAGTAATAAAGTCACTTTACTAAATTAAAAACATCTGAAAGCAGTATACTAACGTCATTCATACTTTTCAACTCATACTACTTTTCGTTAACACTACAAAATGTTGTTGATTATGTGCTAAAGTAACTAAAAATTGCTAAAAGTGCTAAATAACACTCGAAATTGTCTTTCACTCTATTTCATTTTTTCAGGCAGCTGATTATAAAGTATTATTTGCAGATTACAGAGTTAAAGTACTGAGAAATAGCATATTGAAGATGGATGATTGTATTAAATGATCTTTAAATTTGGTGGGGTTGTTAAACCTTGTTAGGGTTTTTAAATATTTTATGTTTCACTATATTTTGACTCACTGTAAACTGCTTTATTTACAGAATTAGAAAAAAATGTAAAATATAAAAGTTACATAGTTTTTGAAAATGATGGTAGAAAAACAAAGAAGGTGCAAACAAAATGTCTGCAAATGTTAACTTTGTTAATTTAAATGGAACACCCTGTATATGGTTACACATTTGAATAGAACGTTCTGTAACGAACATTTCTATATTGATTTTGATGGGCCTATCTGGAAGAATAAGCAAGATGCTAGATATTTAAATTAGCATTTAGTACCATTTAAATTAACAAAGTTAACAACTGGGGCCATTTTTTTGCACCTTCTTTGTTTTTCTACTATCATTTTTGAAAACTACATAAAAATCATGTAACATTTGTATTTTACAATTTTTTCTAATTTTGTAAATAAAGCAATTTAAAAGTGGTCAAAATATAGTGAATAACTCTGTACAGTTCGATGTTAGACATCACTAATGGGGAATACTTAAATTTGTAGCTATAAAATGTCAACAAAAAAATTAAATGTTTCCCCTCACATTGTATGCCTAGTATGGTCAGCTTAACTTTAACACATTAAGTGCTAGAAAAAATATTGAAAAAATGCTCCCCAGGCCAAATAGTAGGTCCGTCACTATGCAGTGGTCCCTAGGGACTTACATGGCATATGTGGTAGGTACTTCCTATATTAGTTCCTAGGGACCGCCATGGCGCTTAACGTATTAAGCTAGTGTTTTACTTTTTGTTTCTTAAGAAATTGTTTTTAATTATTTCCTTTAATATAAGCTTGAATTTTTTTTTAATTAAATGATTCTTAATTTCTGATTTTGTATTTTTTCTTCATCACATGGTTAGTTAACTTTTGTTTGTTTGATACATCTTAAAGTGCTGTCTTCTTCTGAAGGCTGACACTCATTACTATTTATATTCTGTTTAGGTATAGCTGCTCTAAAAAGATGATTAGAGGAGCATTAAACCACCCCCTGAGATGGAGCAGTCGGTAACATTCATTACATTTCAACACTGTGCTTTCCTAATCTTTCCCTGCATATTCTGCAGAAGCCAGTATTTTGTTCCTCTCATCACATGGCCAAGATATTGTAGTTTTCATATCTTTATTTCATTATGTAGTTCTGTTTCTTTTGAAAGGATTTGCAAGACTTCATCATTCATGAAAAAAATGACCAAAGTAGTCTGTAATGAGAGTTATCCGTGATTTAATTGTAATTTGTACCCATCAACAAATATGGCATATTATGTATTCTCTCAGTAATTCAACTGCTTGTAAATTTCTCTCTGATTACATATTCAATGTAAAATTTAATATAGTCTGTTCGCTAAACCCAGACGCAACTTTCTAGATATTTTATTCGGTAATTTTGCCAATTTTAGTAAAATTGGCAAAAAATAATTACTAAATAGTTAATAATCACTAAATAGTTAATAATTTTGCCAATTTTTGCAAAATTGGCAAAAAACAAAAAAATTATCGACTAAAATATCTAGCCAGTTGCGTCTGAGTTTAGCGAACCGACTATATAATCAAATAGACAATTTAAAACCATTGTATCCACTACATACTTAAGAAACTTCAAACTATTTCTACTTAGTTAAAATGTTCTAATTTTAATATGAAAAATAAACAATTGATATCTTCAAATAATTTTTTACTTATTATATTTCTTCTCTTATTTATGATAATCATCATGTAAATATATGTTACAAAATATAAATACATTTTATTACTTTTTCTACTGTTGTTTTTTACTATTCACAAAGAATATATACTCTCCTAGAAGAAACTTTTTTATGGAAAAGATGGTCACGTTTATTTGTCACTTCAAAGCAGGCTTGTTGACGAGAGATGTTGCGGCTGCGGTGCAGGCGGTGGTGAGATCGCGTAAGCTCCGTAGGCGTTGTCAAGTCTATGCACCTACTTAGTAGGAACACAAAATATTATGCTAAAACGTTACAGGGCAGTACCCTTCTACTCACGTCTATATTCTTTGCTATTAACACATACGGTAACTGATTGAGAATGAGGAGATATGAGCTTTTTGTATTTCCTTTTAACACACACACCGGCAAAATTAGCCGAACACGTTAAAAATGGGAAATGTTCGATGTCTCGTATTTCATAAACCAGTGGTCCGATTGGAGTGATTCTTTTAGTATGTTATATCCTTAGTATTTAAGAATATCGGTGTAATAATATTGTTGTTAGACAGGTAAATGTCATTTTATACTGGGTGTAACAAGCATACTGTGTTTTTTTCTTAAAGTTCGGAACACCCTGTGGAATATTCCAGCATATATAAAATATTAAAATTAAAACTCGATTGTAGAATTTTGCTTTCTTAACATTTTCTTTTTGGATTCATTTGCTTATGTTGGAAAATAAAAAAGTTATGTGCTTTAACAACTAGCCATGTTTTTTATCAATAAATCCTCAGTAGGGGAGAAAAGTATGCTAAATTTGCAATTACTCTAGCGTTCTTGTGACCTGGAGTGGATTGTGAAGAGTGGGTGCTACAACCAAAAAAAGTTAAGTTTTCCATAAAGTGTGGGACTCTCCATTTTTCAATTTAATTTTCCATTTCCACCAATCGTTTTTTCCGATTATAGCGCTATTTATCCATAATAGGAAAAAATGTTGTGAATAAAAGTTGCTTATTTTTACGTCAAGGATCCAAATCTGCAATAAAAATTGGGGGCTCCTATTTAATATTTTAATGTAACCCCCCACCCCACCTCCGTGAGGGGTCGTGTTTGGTGCCATTAGGTATATTTTTGAAAAATATTGAATAGGTGTATTTTGCAGTTTTATGATCTGATGTTCATTTCGCAAAATATCGCAGGGTTCGTATTTTTAATTTTTAATTTACCCCACACCCTCTCCGTGGGGTGTCACGAGCCCCCAGGGAGGTGGGGTGGGGGATTTCATTTAAAATCTTAAATAGGAGCCCCCAATTTTTATTGCAGATTTGGATTCTTTACGTAAAAATAAGCAACTTTTATTCGACATATTTTTTCAAATTATGGATAGATAGCGCTATAATCGGAGAAAAATGATTGTTTCAAATGGAAAATTAAATTAAAAGATGAAAAGTCTCCCACTTTGTGGAAAACTTAACTTAACCTTTTTCTGATTTTAGCACACATACTCTTCACAATCCAATAGGTTCCCATAACGCTCGAGTAACTGCAAATTTAGTATACTTTCCTCCCCTACTATGAGGATTTATTGATGAAAAACATGGATAGTTGTTAACGCACATAACTTTTTTATTTAATCTCACATAAGTAAATGAATCGAAAAGGAAAATATTAAGCAAGCCTAAGTCTACAATCGAGTATTAATTCTAATATTTTACATATGCTAGAATATTCCACAGGGTGTTCCAAACTTTAAGAAAAAAACACAGTATGATTGGTACACCCGGTATAAAATGGTATTTACCTGTCTAGCAACAATATTATAACAGCGATATTCTTAAATAATAAGGCTATAACATACTAGAAGAATCACTCAAATCGGACCACTGGTTTATGAAATACGAGACATCAAGCATGTCCCATTTTTAACGTGTTCGGCTAATTTTGCCGGTGTGTGTATGTGTAAAGAGAAAATAATACAAAAAGTTAACATAACACTTTCATGGAATGTCTAAAGCGAAAAAGACTCAACAAAAATGGTTAACATAGTGAGAAATCTCTATTGGACCCAGCAGAGAAAATAAAATACTTCTGTAGTCTGGATCGCGGAAGGTCTAAATTCGATCAAGAATAGAGCAATCAATAGCAGCCGTTTTGAAGGTATTTTTTGGCATCCATTTTATTGCAATTTATTTTATACAAAATAATAAACAATACATATGAGTGTTAAGAAAGTGACACAGTCAGTATTCACCCAGTGGTGAATACCTAAAAGAGTATAGCCAGGGAGGTAGTGTCAAATTTGACCGGAGAAGTTTAGCATGGATGCTTTCTTTTTATTTAGTTAGGTATTCCAAAGCTTATTAACAAATTATGTGTCAGCTGGCCCAAAATCGGGGATTTTAGACAAGAAAAGGTAAAATATCAAACTTGATGGAAAAACGCTACAACTTATGTCAAATATTTATCTACGTGACTTACAACTCTTAATAGCCTTGTTGACTTCTCTCCTAGCTTTCACTCAGGCAATCCGGGTTCAAATCCTGGCGTTGAATTTTTTTTTTGTTTTAAAATTGACATTTTATTTTGAAAAATAATTATTTTTATAATACCACGTTTGTATTATTTATACGAGACAATATAAAAAAATCTGTATGTCTCAGGCCCGGTCTTTTCACCTCCGAATAAAAGTTATTCAGAGGTTTATTTGACAGATTTACATGTAATCTGCCGGATAAACTTCCTAATAAATATTTATTCGGAGGTGAAAAGACCGGGCCTTATATAATTATGCATAGAACTTATGAAATAGAACTATGCATTTGATCATAAATATTATGATTGACCTTAATAAGCAAAGTTGTTGTAAATGAACCCCTGAAGCTTCCTGAGTTAGTACGACTTGGTACGACCAATCTAAGTGAAAAAGGGGGTTGCCCTCCCCACCTCCTCCCGACATTTTTTTATTTTTTGGACAAACTGTTTTTTTCTTAATGTAATATGATGTAGAACCAAAAGATACATTCAACCGTAATTTTTCACTTTTCTATCACCAACCCCCATTTTTTAATAGCAATCCAAATATTTCACTGTTCTCTATGATAGGTATATAAAAATGGATGTTTTCTGTATGAGGAGCGAGTTAAATTAATACTAAATAGCTTTGTCATGAAATATATCCAGTGGTTACAGCCAATTCTTTCCAAACGGAATATATCCAATAGAAAATAGCTATCGAAGCAAATCAATCAAAACACAATAAATCCAGTATTCCGCTGAATAACGCCCTCATTATAAAAATAATTATTTTTCAAAATAAAATGTCAATTTTAAAAACAAAAAAAAAATTTCAACGCCAGGATTTGAACCCGGATTGCCTGAGTGAAAGCTAGGAGAGAAGTCAGCAAGGCTATTAAGAATTGTAAGTCACGTAGATAAATATTTGACATAAGTTGTAGCGTTTTTCCATCAAGTTTCATGTTTTACCTTTTCTTGTCTAAAATCCCCGGTTTTGGGCCACTGACACATCATTTGTTAATAAGCTTTGGAATACCTAACTATAAATAATAAAAAGAAAGCAGCCATGTTAAAATGCTCCGGACAAATTTGACACTACCCTCTGGCTAGTATAATAATTGAATTAATACAGTTATTAATAATTAATTGAATTAATTTGAATAGTACAATAGTAATAAGTTGGAAATGATTAGTTAGTGTTGAGGTCAAGAGTGTCTGTTCTTTTTAGTCTTCTGTTCTGTATGGGTGTCAGGAGATTGGTGACCAATATGTTTGGGTGAACCTGTAGTCTATTGTGGTACTTGGAGCACAGAGAAATAATTTCTTCTTTGACGGTTTGGACTAGATCCCTATCGGTTTGGACTGGTTAAGATCCCTATGTATATTATCGTTAGAAATCTAAGGAGCTTGGCACAGTTGCCTTAGAACTTTTGATTGAAAGCGCTTTGAAAGAATTACATAATATCTGATCACTGTATTGTCCATGTGCTCAATAATAAAGTAACTAAAAGTGAAGTCATTGAAACAAAACAAATTCGTTCTAAATAATAATATATGAATATGGTAAACATGTTGATTGAAAAATATTGGGCATATTCTTCGGTAAACATCGATGAAGTTACTGATACTTTCATCAATAATATCGTAGATGTTTTGAATAGAGTGTCACCAGTTAAAACTGTGGAAGTTAAGAACTTTGGTAATAAATGGTTTGACAACACTTGTAAATTGGCAGTTAAGAATAAAAATCTTGCTTATAAAAGATTTTTGTTTACAAACGATTGCGTAGATTGGAATAACTATAAAATTGAAAGAAATAACTGTGTTAAGAATTTTAAAACAAGTTAAAATTAGATTTTATGAGTCAAATATTGATAGGAATAGGGGTAATTCTAAACAAATGTGGAAACATCTCAAACAGTTAGTAGAAACTAATAAAACTATATCACAATTTCAAAGTCTTGAACATGAAGGTGTAACATAATAGTGTAAATTTGGCAAACATATTAAATCAATATTATGTTGATAGTATTAAAGATATTATTGTAAGTTTTGACCAAAATAGTGATATTAATTTAAATTTGCAGACAGTTGTTTCATCTGATGTAAATTTTGAAACTTTTGAGAGCGCTCTGAGCTTCGCTGGTGTCGCTCCTAGTGGATTATAATTCAACTTTTACCGGTAATTTTTAAATTTATTATTAAATTGATATCGCTTAATATTTACAACGCTAAAAAGTAATTAAATTGTAAAAAATTTTTTTAAGATTTTGCTAATCATTTTGACGTTCTATTGATGAAATATTAATTTCTTACTTCGGATACTTTCACAATTATCGTGTAGATGGCGCTAAGATTAATTTATAATTACATATTACGGAACATTAAAAAACGTAAATTGAGTATTTAAAACGTAAGTATATTTAAGGTAAAAATATATACCACAGCTTTGACCAACTAATATTTTTTATAATTAATGTTTTTAATTTTAATTTTAAATTAATCACTTTGACATTTATGTCAAATTCCCAGTAAACGTTTACAGACTTGTCACTACTGGCGCTCCCGAATTTATAAATATCCCCTCTACGTACGAGCTCACAGCGTATACAATATAAAAAAAATAGTAGGGATGAAGTAGGTCTTGATATTATCAAAAATCTATTTCAGGTGTTAGGTTATCCTTTATTAAATTTAATTAATATGAGTTTAGAGAAGGGCCTGGTGCCCAAGCAATTTAAAATATCAACTACAGTTCCTGTTCCAAAAGTTCCTAATACTAATAAACTTGATCAATTACGTCCAATAAATATGCTCCCATTTTGTGAAAAAGTTTTAGAAATTGTGGTGTACAATCAGCTGATTAAAATTAGGTACTTCAAATAATATCCTGTATAATTACCAGTCTGGATTTAGTAATTCTCATTCATGTGAGACCGCATTACAGTTAGTTGTCTCAGATATGAAAAGTATTAGAGAGATATTGCATAGTCACTTTTGCACTTGCTGTATTACAGCACGCGTTATTTTGACAGTAGAGCATGCGCAGATGTGATATTTGGCTTACGCTGCGTTATTGAAAATAGTGCCTGCCGCTATTAGGGGAGCCGTTACGCTGTGCGGTATTCGTTGCGCTATTTTCTTTTCAGGTTATGTTTGTTGTTTTTCTTTCATTTAAACCAAGTTTATTTGTAATGATTTTCTAAAATGAGTACCTCAGACAGTAGCAAACGAATCAGATTTACATCTGATGACGATTTGTGTTTATTAAAATAAGTTGTAAGTCAAAATCAATTGACTTATTCAGAAAATTGGACGTTAGTTCAGGAAAATATGAAGTGTACAACAGGAATTTTTTTTATTTTAAGAACACTCAAGGATCATTTTTTCTCATGCTCGATATTTGGAAGAGAATTCAAACCTTCCTTCCATTTAAATCAAATTCTTTATTTTTAGCATGTAATAGGTGTTTGTTCATCTTCCAGAATGTTATGTGCAAGATGATAAACTAGATGTTCTTATCGTTAGCATTGGCCAAAATGAGAACTTCTAACTAAATCTTGATCCAAAATTGCATACAAATTAGACAAACAACTAATCTTAATCGAGCCGTAAAAATACCGCCACCAAAATGTTGAGCAATATCTGTATTTATGACACGTCTGAGAAATGGAAATTCTGTCAAAATAGCGCGGTGTAAATAGCACAACGTAGGCTGTATTAAATTTGCAATATCTCTCTAATAGATACGACAGGGGTCGGTATATGCGCAGTTTTTATAGATCTCAAAAGAGCATTTGAAACAATAGATCGTCATATACTTCTTTTGAAATTAAAGAAATATGGTTTTAACGGAACAGTTTTTAATTGGCTGGAAAATTATCTGTCAAATAGGTACCAAAGGACTAAATTAAATAGTGAAATGTCAAATCCACAGTTAAATGATATTGGTGTGCCGCAAGCAGAGATATGTAAAGAAAATAGATCAGGCTAGTCATATGTCACTCAATGCATCGGGGTGTAACGCCGATATCAAGTACGGTGCCTAGCTCTGCCGTCCGTTAGCTAAAACATCGCTAAGCCACCATAGGCCGATTTTGAGTTATAGATGCCACACTATATAAAAAAAAATTCTCTATCGATCTGTCCTGGATTCGTATTTCTAAGTTTTGTAGTTTCAAAGATAGCATAAGCAAAAACATCGTTATCTACAACAAAATTTTAACTTTACACAGCTTAAACTACGTTTATCCACATTACTTAACTAAAACATCAGAAACCGCCTTCAATAATAGTATTTTGTTTAAATTTTCATTTAAGCTACCTAGCTAAAGCCACGTTGCCCAAAGTTATACAACTATAAGACCGTTAACATACTTTAACTTTTTTTTAGTCAAGGTTTATTTCACTACATCGCGAAACAATACTTAACTAAAAAGCCGTTATACACAATTACTACACTAAAATATCGATCAAATTTCTTAACGATATTAAAGCTAAGGAACATTTAAAATATTGCTGTACGATATTAAACTTAAACATCACTAACCGCCCTTAGCGTGTTTTGCGATAAATAATCTCCTAGAAGTTCCATAACTAAAACACCTTTAAGTAACAATACTACGCTAAAACATCACTAGGCGACCTCCCACTCACCGTCTCAACTGTTCTACACTGCGGTCATATGTCATATCGTATATCGTCAGTGTCAATCTGTCATCTGTCAGTATTGTTCTATTGTTGGTCGGAGAAAGTACGTCACGCGCTTTTGGTGAACAGGCTATTTCACGCCAAATCATCAATATTGCTAAGAAAATTTCTTGATAAGTTCCTCCTTGTTATAATTACTAAAATTTTTAACAAATGCGCTTAAAAGTTAATGGAATCTTAATTACGACTTGTACTGTACAAGATGAAAGATTGTATATTTTGTATGTTTCCATGATAGTGTGTTTGTGTGTATGACAATTTATGTTGTTTAAGAAATATTTACTTGTTTTCTAATCCTATTCCAATAATACCTATTATTATTCCTAGTAAATGTAATTTTTCGTTTTTTGCAATTCTAAAATTTCCCGGCGATCTCAACTCATATTAGATATGGTAACGTTACAAATACCAAGTTCGGATTACTTTAAGATGCGAACAGAAAACAGAATTTGTAAACAATTTGTATGCTCGACCATATTCCATGACGTCGGCAGTTTCAACAAATTTAGTGAGACTCAAAATAGTTTAACATCTTACCAATCCCGAAATTTGATAAATGAAATTACTATGCTAAACAAAGCCTCTCCCAGCGTATCATTAGAAAACACTGATATGTTTTGTAATGAAGAAATGGCAGCAGATGATTTTCCTTCTGGTAATGTACCTGATTCTATCCAACATAATTCTTTTCACCCTGATAATAATACAACACCATCATTATGCCCTAATATATTAGATTTTAATTCAGACAACTCAGTTCTTGACGAAGATTATATTCCGGATTCAAGCGAAGATTTAGACGATTTAAATTTGTCAGAAAACATTCCTTCGCACCGAAAATTGCCAAAGAAGAAAAGTCAATTACGAACTTTTTCTACAAATTTAACCGAGCCTTCTACTTATACAGCTACACTCACCAAATCTTCACCATCTCATACATTCCGTAATTCACTATCGTCAAATAAACATAAAAAAAGACGTGTTACGACAGATTTTCGAGAACTAAGATGCATTGAAAATGGAAAAAAAAGTGCCAAGAAGACACACTGTAGATTGGTCTAATAAAAACAAAAACAGTAACACTATGCAAACGAAAAGCACTGGTACGGGGAGAAGTGAACTTGATGTCCAACCACAGAAACGAAAGAAGTATGACACTGGCCTAGGTGAACGGATTAAAGAGAAGAGAGCTAAAAAGCAATTAGAATACTGAGCAATTTACTAAACAAGATAGAGCACAGTTAAACTCTGATTTTTGGAGTTTGTCTTTTGAACAGCGAAGAGTTTTTGTTATGTCTCAAGTGGCTGTAGCAGTTCCGAAAAGAAAATACACAAGTGAACCTAAAAGAAAGCCGAAAAGCTGTTTTGCGTTTAAGAAGAAAAGAAGTGGATCTGTTATTGACGTGTGTAAAATATTTTTTTTTGACTACCTTGGGTTATAAAAAAAATAACGACGCGATATTGTGGTCACTTGATGCTACAAATCTCATTCAATCCGACATGCGCGGAAAACACCAGAAAACGCCTCGTATAGATCGCCAGTTAATTAATAACCACAGAGTATGTATGTATTACAATCATTCAATCCTGCATAGCACACTACAGATGCGAGCACGCGTCATTGAGACGATATTTACCGAGCGATATCAATATAACTTCTATGTACAAAGATTTCTGTTCAAAATATCCAGAAGAAAATAAAATATGTCCTATGAGGTTTATCGCAAACAACTCAAAACTTTGAATATTTCATTCACTCGACTTGGTAATGAGGAGTGCGAAATGTGTGAGTCTTTTAATTTACATAAATAGCAAACATCACATGATTGTAATACTGTAGTAGATTGCAATCCTTGTGTCGAATTTCGAAAACATCGCCTTAAGTATACACAAGCCAGGGAGTTGTATACTAAGCATAAAAATCTGGCTCAAAGTGACAATGTATTTTATATATCTTCAGATTTAAAAAAGATCATAATGCTACCAAGATTAGAAACCTTTGAAAGTATAATCTTTTGTCCACGTTTAATTACTTACAATCAAACTTTTGCTCCACTGTAGTTAATTTCGAAGACGCAGTTGCTTCGATAAATAACTCCAAATTGATAGTCAAATCTATTTCACCACAAAATTTTGTTAATGTTCCAAATTTGATAAGTGAGAGGCGTATACAAAAAAGTAACCCAAGAGGTTACTTATAAAATATGAAACATGTTTGTTTTAAACGAAATTTATTTGGGTTACTATATAAAAATAATTTTAATGAAGATTTTATATATCTGGAATTTATGACTGACAGATATTTAAAAAATCCAAGTTGTATGATTCTCACATTTCGCACTCCTCTAAAAAGCGTTGAACTTAACCGAAAAACTACGTCAATTGACAAATTAACGCCTATAGTACCGCCACATAAATTGACATTTTGGAAAACATTACCAACAAAAACTGATGACTAGGAGGGGAATGAAACTAGATTTATGTTAACGTTGATAACTTTTAAATATTGTTAATGATAATATTAAAAGAGAAACAATTTTTATGATTGGGAGATGGGCGGACAGGACGGATAACAATGTTTTAAAATAGGACATTTAAAAATAAATCTAGTTCCTGATTCATGAAACAAGTATTAGTACTATTTGTTGTTTATTTGGGTTTATATGACTGCGGACACTAAATCCATTCGCGATGTTAGTACTATTATTAGTGCTTTCGTATTCACGCGAAATATAGTAGGAAAAATGAAAGAATACCCATGAACGAACATATAAAACACGCTGTATTTTCCTGTCACCGTGTCACACAAAATTTTTTTTGTGTGACACGGTGACAGGAGAATACAGCGTGTTTTATATGTTCGTTCATGCGTATTCTTTCATTTTTCCTACTGTATGTCTCATCAAAATCTTATCCACTCAATCTATCCTGCGCGCCCGTCCCTTATGTGTTTTGTTATTTTTCTTAGACCAGTCTACGAAATTAAGTACATAAATAATTACATTCTTTTCATCTAAAAATTTGATATTCATTTGATAAGTTTTATTTTTTGTTCGATTTTTTATTTGGCCTATGAGTGCTACTTTGTTTTTATACCTTTTTCATTTCTTTAATAATAATAAATGTTTCTTGTCCAAAGTTTGCCGTTTTATTTTGTTGGTTAAAGACATTTAGCTGTATTGCTTCAAATCTAAGGCATTATTACTTAACTAAAACATCGCTATTAAAGAAAGGTTATTGTAACGTCCCTGGTTTTACGGCCGTCAGCCTGGTGCCTGTATTGTTGGTCGCGGTAACAGATTCTTTCCGTGTAAAAGGAGGTGTTTTTCGTCGGCGGCTGAGAATGGAAATGTTTATGACACGCGATAGGAGCAGGTGCATTTTGGAGGATAGTAAAAGGGATTTATGATTTCGTTTGTTGGGTGTTGAAACTTCTAAGAGACGAGAGAAAAACAGATTCGAGGATTTTATGGCAGTGTTATTTTGTTCTTTGGGGAGTGCGCTGCGAAGAACGGTCAAAATAAAAGACGATTGGAATGTTTTGTTTTGCTCGGCGTGTGTGTAAGCGAACGAAGGGTAATTTTTTTTCTTGTTACGGATTAATTCCTTGAGGAAAGGGGTGCGATCGGAACTACTAGTGATCGGCGGAAAAAAATACGAATTCGCGTAATACCGTACTAACTATGTCCGAAGTTGTCGTCTAGAGTGTAGACTTGGAACACTAAATGGCGGATTAGCTGGGACCCGGGAGCAGTAAGACAGTGGCGGATACTAGAGGTGGTGTCTCATCGCCATCGCAGAGGACGTCAACCAGTTCGTGTGTTTGCTGAGACTTCGGAAGTCGTAGATTTAAGGTAATTGACTTTTCTTATTTCTTAGTAGGACCTTAGAACATTATAGACGGTTCGATACTATGGTGGCAGCGGTGGGATAGATTAGTTATTAGTTGTCGTGGACATTGGGCTGTCTACTCGGGGTATAGGTGTGACGAGAACCAAGCGAAAGGCACGGTGCCGACGGGTGTAAGACTGGGGTTTTGTTTTGCCTCTAAAAACCATGGCGGAAGTTGGTGACGAGGTAGATAGATTGAAACAAGAGTTAGAAAAGGCGAGAGAGGAAGTATGCAAGTTACAAGATGAGAGACAGAGAGTCGCCCAAAATGAACTAAACTATTTGAGAAAGGAGATGGAAGAACTGAGAATGGCCGGAAGTAGGAGGGCGGAAATGATAGGTGCTAGAGAGGTAAAAGAATGGTGTGGAAGCGAAGGAGAGATGGGTGTAGAGGAGTTTGTTGAGAGAGTAGAGATGTTGCAGCAAATTAATGGGTGGACTGAGCAGAACACAGCTGATTTGGTGAGACGAAGGATGATTGGCGAGGCGGCGGAATTTTTGCGAAATGCGACGAGTGAGAAGCAAGAGGGATGGACATGGAAGGAGATAAAAGGACTGCTATTGCAGCGGTTTGGGGTGAAGAAAGACAGAGTGGATGAAATGGTGAAACTAATGAACATCCGACGGAAGGAGGGGGAAAATTATCGGAGATTCGCTGATAGGTGTAGGACAGCGGCGCGCTATGTTGTGAAAGAATATGAGAAAGAAGAGGAAAAGAAAGTAGCGAATGAGATTCGAGAGGAAATGATCTTGGGAGTATTCATGGAGGGTTTAAATAGCGAGGTACGACGTGTGGTGAAGGCTAGGAAGGGAGTAAATACCCTGACGGCAGTATTAGATATGTTGAAGGACATAGGAGAGGAAGGTGACCGGAAAAGAGTAAGGAAGGTGAGGAAGGAACTAGAGGAAGAAGAAGCAAACAGCAGCGATTCTGAGAAGAGCTTTGCGACGGTAGCAAGCAATAGCAGCGAGCGAAGAGGAATTCGGCGGATAGAAGGTGAGAAGAAGGAAGGATTTGTAAAGATGGACCGTGCAGAGGTTATAGTAGCGGCCGGAAGTAAATGGCATGATAGGGCGAATCCGGCTGGAGAAGTGCAAGGAGAGCGTTATACCCCATGTAGGAGGTGTGGACAGGTTGGTCACTGGACACGGGAGTGCACGATACATCTGGGCAACCAGAAGAGTGGGGATTCACGTTGGAAACCGGAAGAACGAACACGGTTGGGGAAAAGGGCGAGCAACGAAGAATGCTTTCAGTGTGGGCGACCGGGCCATTTTATAAACACATGTCCACAGACCATATGCGATAATTGTGGATATGGCGGTCACGTGTGGAGACAGTGCCAAAATACTGGAACATCCGCGAGGAGGGGTTCATTTTCGCGGCGACAACGGTCATGGGAATTAGATAAGTCAGACAGGGAGGTGGAAGATTATGCGAGCCTAGCCGGAAGACGGGCTGAAAGCCGTAGCGTTTCCCCAAACTAGGTGGCCCTCCAGGTTCCCCTAGCTTGGAGATGGCCCAGAAAACTGGAGGGGGATATATTGGGAAAGCGACCGTAACCGCAGGGGGAGTAACATCCTTGATAATTACGGCCGATTTTCAAGGGGCTAATAGAAAAGTTTTAGTGGATACGGGAGCCGATGTAACCTTACTGCGAGAAGCTGTGGAGGGTGTACCAGTCATCACCGGCCGAAGCGAGACCATTACGGGGGTGACGGGGGTATGTCAACGCATCCAGGGTAAGCAGAAGCTAAACGTAACCATCGGTGATACCGCAGCCATACATGAGGTATGGATAGTCGATGTGGACTGTGGAGCTGAAGGTATATTGGGACTCGATCTGATGAAACGACTTGGACTGGTAATCGACGTTAATAGAAATGAATTGCGGACGAAGCAGGCCATGATACCTGTTATACGGAAAGTCACTCACGAGATACTGGGAGATAAAAGGAGAAAAGTAACATTTGATTTACAGCGAAACGAAATCAAGGAGTATCATGTGGAGACAACAATGAAAAAGCTAGGAAATAGCGGTAGTGGGGTTAACCGTAAGGAAACTTCTGCTCGGCGAACATTAGTGATCGCAGCGGATAGTCATGGACGCTTTCTGAAACCACTTCTTCAGCGATGGATTGGAGATGAATGGGAAATCGAGGAAATGGTTTGGCCAGGTCATGGCACTGTAGATATTATTAATGGGGTACAGCAACGGACGAGTACACTTGGAACTAATGATTGTCTCGTTTTGCTAACGGGCACCAACGATATTCGGCGGAAACAACAAGAGCAAGCAAATGATGCAAGAGCGAGGTTATTTGTGAAGACAGAAAAACCTAAGATTATTCTCTGCAATCTACCAAAACGATTCGACGTAGTATCAAGTTCTACTGTTGTTGAAGACGTCCGTCAACATAATTTGGACTTGTTAATGGTGATGCAGATACATATGAATGTAGATCTGGTCGATATATACAGCGGCACAAGGAGAAGCGATTATACCAAGCAGGGATTCCATTTTAACCTTAAGGGAAAGATTAAGTTAGCAGAAAGGATTCGAGAGGTCTTGCAACCCGACAAGAGATGCTGTGAGATGCAAGCATTGACAGAATATGTAATGCGGGATAAATATTGGGAAGTAATCAAAGAAGTGATGGAAGAAAATGCACAGCAGCGTACAGCGAGCAAAAGCAAAACGAATAGGGAGCGAAAGAAAACGATAAAGCGTACATCTGATGAAAGTGGGATACGTGGTGGAATAGAATTGAAGAATCGCTTTAAGTTACTTGAGGCAGAGGAGGAAAATATCCCCATTATTTTGCACCAAAGCGAAGAGCATAGAGAGAACCAGAAGAAACATGTTGAGTTTATACGGGATTATTTCAAAAAAATACGTTCTCACCTAAACAACGAGCATAGAAAGAACCAAAAGAAACATGTCGCGTTTGTACGGGAATATTTCAAAGAAACAAGGAAAAATGGAAGGAGCAAGGGAGACGAATTTGTGTGTTTGCAGAGGATTCAGATTCAGGGAGATCATATGGATGAAGGAGAGTATTTTAAAGTAATAGATGGCGAGATTCAGCGGGCACCAAAGGATCGGCGAATAAGAGCAATTTGCGGCGGAGTCTGTCAGAAAAATTGGGAGCCAGCTGAAGTGGTACTAAAAAGTAGGGCCCACCTGCCAGCCTGGAGCGAAACTATACTAAAAGCCAAAATTAGAGGAACGAACCAACCGGAGGAAATAATTGTCGAGCAGTTTGGACACCTACCATCAGGTGTTAGAGTGAACCGAGTGATGGCAACGCGAATGGGAGATAATGTATGGGTGAAGTTCATAAATTGTAACCAGGAACCCGTGGAGCTAAGTTCGGGAAGAGTCGTAGGAAAGACGGCAATAATCGCTCGAGATAATACGAAGATGGTGAGACAGGTGAGAGCTGAATCTCAAGGGTCCGACTTCACAGAGGAAATTCACAAGAAGTTGGCCCACTTGTCAGTGGGGCAGGAAAAAAATATAGGGGAGATATTGCTTGAATACCGCGATGTGATGGATGCAGAGACGGAGGGGGAATTCTCATGTACTAATCAGGTGCAACATAAGATCGTCACGGGGGATGCTGCCCCGATAGCTAAATCGGCTTATAGAGTACCTTTCCGTTTGCAGGACGAGATGAGACGGCAAATACAGGATCTTCTGGACAAGGGTATAATTGCACCGTCGACTTCACCGTGGGCAGCGCCAGTGGTGTTGGTAAAGAAAAAGGCTATGGAGGGGGAGGAGGCAAAGTACAGGTTTTGTACTGATTTTAGGGGGTTGAACGCGGTGACAAGGGCGGACACCTATCCCCTTCCCAACATAAATGAAACATTGGATCGGTTGGGAAAATGCAAGTGGTACACGACCATTGATTTAGCCAGCGGGTACCATCAGATTGAGATCAGACCAGAGGACCGAGAGAAGACTGGGTTCAATACGATTGATGGACACTATGAATATAACCGGATGGCGTTTGGACTGTCAGGAGCACCAGCAACGTTCCAGAGATTCATTGACGCGGTACTAATGGGAATAAAGGGGACGGAGTGCTATGTTTACTTGGACGACGTAGTGATCTTTGCAGCGGATGAGACGGAACACAATAGGCGGTTGCGAAATGTTTTACAGCGGCTACGTGAAGTAGGTGTTAAAGCGAACCTTAAGAAATGTCAGTTCATGATGAGTGAACTAATATATTTGGGTCATTTAGTCACCAGCGCAGGTGTAAAACCTGACCCACAGAAGGTTGTAGCAATACGCACATATCCGCGGCCGAAGACTGTGCGAGAAGTACGCGCCTTTCTGGGGTTGACGGGATATTATCGGCGATTCATAAAAGGGTATGCGGAAATAGCTAAGCCGCTAACAGAACTAATAAAAGTGGAAACTACGTTTGAGTGGACCCCAACTAGAGTGGAAGCGTTCGACCGACTAAGAGAGAGTTTGTCGAAACACCCCGTATTGCGCTATCCAGATTTTGAACTGCCATTCATTCTAGCGACTGATGCGTCGGGACTAGCTTTGGGTGCGGTTTTGTCACAGCGACTTGAAGGAGAAGAGCATCCGATAGCCTACGCTTCAAGGCAACTCAACACGGCGGAAAGAAACTACTCGGTAACGGAGAAGGAACTTTTAGCGATGGTTTGGGGAATCGGTCAGTTTAGGTGCTACTTATACGGGCGGAGGTTTAGCGTAATCACCGATCATGCGCCGTTACGTTGGACGTTGCAGGTGAAAGATCCGTCGTCTAGACTAGCGAGATGGCAAATGAAACTGGCCGAGTACGAGTATGAGGTAGTGTATAAGCCGGGAAAGAGACACGTAAACGCGGACGCTTTAAGTAGAGCCGTAGCAAATGTTAGGCGCGATGAAGATTACTCAATAGATCGGGAGTGGATCAAAAGAACTCAAGAGTCTGATAACGAGTGCCAGCGTTATGTCAACAGTGGGAGCGAGGAATATCGAAAGGATTTGGACGGCATACTATACAAAGTGACGGACGGTAGGTGGCGAGTCGTAGTACCCGTGAAAATGAGAAATCGGGTGTTGAAGCGGACACATGATGAACCGAGTGCGGGACATTGTGGGGTACAGCGGTCACTTCAGCGGGCGGAGTCACAGTTTTACTGGAAAACCATGCAAAAGGACGTAAGAAAGCATGTTGAGGACTGTAGAGAATGTGGACGGACGAAAAGTGTAAATAGGGTGCCCATTTGTGAACCATACCATACGTCTAGACCTCTCGAAATGGTAGGAATGGATATAGTGGGTCCTTTGCCACAAACGCAGAGAGGTAATAAATATCTCTTGACGTACGTAGACCACTTTACGCGATATGCTGAGGCGATACCCATAAAAGACTTATCGGCCGAAACTGTGGCGCGTGTTTTTGTGAACGAGGTCGTTCTTCGGCATGGAGCGCCGGAGCGGTTACTGACGGATCAAGGGACAAATTTTGTTTCGGAGCTAATGAAAGAAGTTTGTAGACTATTGGGAATCAAGAAGATTCAAACCACGGCGTATCGGCCCCAAGTAAATGGACGGGTGGAGCGATTGCACCGAACACTTATTGGAATGGTGAAGCATTATGTGAACAGTAAGGCACGGGACTGGGACGAACATATAGGACTGGCGCTAATGGCTTACCGGAGTGCGAAACATAATGCTACGGGGTTCACCCCAAATTGGTTAACCTTTGGGAGGGAAGTACATATTCCTTTTGACTGTGACGTGGGACCGAGAATAGATGACCGAGGAGAGTTAAGCTACCCAGCGGAACTGCGAAGGCGACTGGACGAGGCTTATATATTAGCAGCAGAACAAGCGCGGAAACTAGAACAAACTAATGCCGAGAGAATGAATCGGGGAAGGCACGAGAGAAATTTAAAGGAGGGTGATTATGTATATATTCAAAATCCGATCGTGCCCAGCGGAGTCAGTAAGAAGTTTTTCAAACCATGGAGTGGGCCATACAAAATCATAGAAAAACGCGGGGCTGTGAACTACGTGGTAGATAAGGGCGACGGTAAGACCCAAACTTACCACATAGATCGGCTAAAATATTATAAAGCCTGGGAAGATCCAGACGTATCGGAAGAACAAATCGGCAACCAAGCAAAACCTACGTTATCCCTTCCGCGAATAATAGAAGATGGAGTAGAGGAGAGACCCAGGATGACCGACGACGAGGGAAGCGACGAGGAAGGAGAGATTGTATGGGGTTATGCAAGAGAGCCAGAGGTTGACGACGATGACTTAGGGGGTACGGCAGATATTGGAGACGTTCCGGACGAATCGAGAGTGATAGCCCCAAGAACGAGAAGGCCTCCACAGCGATACACTCCAACCTCCGATGGAATTGGCGAGAGTGAGTTCTGGACAGATGACTCCGGTCTCAGTGAAGAACTGCGGGACTTGCAGCAGCTTGCGGACACCAGCAGTGAAGAAGAGCAGATGGTAGCGGCAGAAGTAGGGGAAAGTTCGGGTAACGAGGAAATCCTAGACATAATTAACGAAGCAACCGTGGAGGAACCTGGGTTATCAAGAGGAGGCCGGCCTCAGCGAGAGAGGCGAAAACCCCTTAGATATCGTATAGAGGATTGAAAAGGATTGCCCTTGGGGCAATCTTTTTATGTGGAGGGGAGTGATGTAACGTCCCTGGTTTTACGGCCGTCAGCCTGGTGCCTGTATTGTTGGTCGCGGTAACAGATTCTTTCCGTGTAAAAGGAGGTGTTTTTCGTCGGCGGCTGAGAATGGAAATGTTTATGACACGCGATAGGAGCAGGTGCATTTTGGAGGATAGTAAAAGGGATTTATGATTTCGTTTGTTGGGTGTTGAAACTTCTAAGAGACGAGAGAAAAACAGATTCGAGGATTTTATGGCAGTGTTATTTTGTTCTTTGGGGAGTGCGCTGCGAAGAACGGTCAAAATAAAAGACGATTGGAATGTTTTGTTTTGCTCGGCGTGTGTGTAAGCGAACGAAGGGTAATTTTTTTTCTTGTTACGGATTAATTCCTTGAGGAAAGGGGTGCGATCGGAACTACTAGTGATCGGCGGAAAAAAATACGAATTCGCGTAATACCGTACTAACTATGTCCGAAGTTGTCGTCTAGAGTGTAGACTTGGAACACTAAATGGCGGATTAGCTGGGACCCGGGAGCAGTAAGACAGTGGCGGATACTAGAGGTGGTGTCTCATCGCCATCGCAGAGGACGTCAACCAGTTCGTGTGTTTGCTGAGACTTCGGAAGTCGTAGATTTAAGGTAATTGACTTTTCTTATTTCTTAGTAGGACCTTAGAACATTATAGACGGTTCGATACAGTTATCAAATAAGTGATGTTTTAGTTAAGCATATAATATAAAAAATGGCTACTGGAGTAAACTATTTTAGCCAAAAAACAATTAAACACCTTTAGTGATGTTTTAGACAAGGTTTTGTTTTAAAAATTAAATCAAAACCTCAACTATAACGTCATTAAATACCGTAGCGATATTGTAGTGTCGGAATTATTGATAATTTAGTTATGTAAAAATTGCATCAAACATTTGTTCCAAAATACTAAACTACAACGTCAGTAAAGTACGGTTAGCGATGTTTTAGTAAAGGTTTTCATATGTAATAAATAATAAATGACATAGCTAAAACCACTTCTATTGTTTTTTTATACCATAAAATAAGTAAATTTTGTTTGAAACTCTATTTAATTGGAAGAGAATTAAAACACGGTCCTTCCGAAGTAACATACATACTTCTACGATAAATAGTTTTAAAGTAGCAATGTCTTGAAAATGTTCCCCTCTTTTTTGCTCATATCTCAAAATCGGTCTGTGTGGCTTAGTGATGTTTTAGCTAACGGACGGCAGAGCTATCTTTGTCTGTCGTGCGAGTGTGAGCGTATCTACCAAGAGGTGGGAATAACGGAACGACAGTGACACACAGGCGGCGGCCATCATATGCTAGAGAGAGAAAGCTAAGCACCGGTAGAGAGAGATAGATAGACCGCCGACACGAACTGTTCCGCGTTACGCTATTTTTCGAACTGGCCTAATCTATTCTGTTATATCTATGGCCGCAAGGCAGTGTACTTGGACCTCTACTTTTCATATTACACATTAATGATTTTGGAAACGTATAGGGCTTTTCATCGATTGTTATTTGTTTCGAGCTTCTGTCATGTGTCACATAATATTAATATATCTACGTCATACGTTATTGATATAGCCAATGATACAAACAAAAGACGTATGGCGTAGATATATTAATATTATGTGACACATGACAGAAGCTCGAAACAAATGACTGTGAATGAAAAGCCCTATTAAGCAAATGTAAAATTCATCTTTTTGCTGATGACACATTAATATATTTTCATGGGGAAGATTTTGTTGATGTAGTATGTAGTGAACACGATGAATCGTGAATGGCATTTATTAACTGAAAGATTTAAGTTAAAGAAATTTAAAGTCAATGAGTTAAAATCTAAATACATGTTTATTGGTAATAATACTCTTTTCGGGAAATTCTTAAGTTTGGATGTTCACATTAAATTAAATAATGAAAAAATTGACATGGTTCAGGAAATAAAGTATTTGGGATTCATATTGGATAGGGAACTAACTTTTAGTAAACATGTTGATTACATTTGCAGAAAGATAGGGAAAAAATAGGTTTTTTTCGAAGAGTATCACCATTTTTGACATTTCAAACTAAATTAACAATTTATAATTCGTTAATATTACCTCACTTTTTATATTGTTGTTCATTGATTTATACAGGATGTTCTAATTATGACAGGCTTCAAATTCTCCAAAATAAGGCTATGCGAGTAGTAATATTGAGATGCAATCGATATACTCGAATTCAAGATATGCTGAAAACTTTAAATTGGTTAAAAGTTGAACATTTTATGTATGTCCAATCTATGACATTCTTATTTAAGATGGTAAACCATTTATTGCCTGAGTATTTGAACAGTCAGTTGGTCCCGATAGCAAATGTTCATGAGCATAGCACTAGAGCTGCAAATTCAATAAATTTTTATGTTAGAACAACCAACAAGTCCAGTTCAATGAAAAGCTTGTTTCATAAAGGAATTGTACAGTTCAATAATACACCTTATCACATTAAAAATAGCCATAATGCAACTATCTTTAAGAGATTATTAGTCCATTATATTAAAACTAAGACCTAGAAACCAATTGGCAATGTTTGTTGTACTTCCAGTGTTTTTATTTTATCTTCTCTTTTTTTATATATATATATTGAATGTTTCTGATTAATTTAATTTGACAATGCTTATTTCTTTATTTGTTTAGTCTCATGTTTTTAATTTTTGTAATACTTTATGATAATTATGCAGCGCTCCTTGCCTTGACAATTCTTATGTAATTTGTACAGGTGTGGAGTGCAATGTTTTTGTTTTGTGTATTATCTATTATGATAAATAAATAAATATCTATCTATATCTTGAGTAAATTTGTTTCACTGGCAGTTCCCCAGATTTGGATGCCATATACGTCCAGATGGGTTTCAGTACATATTTGTAGAGCAGCAGTTTATTGTCTAGACTTAGGCGTGATATTTGATTCATGAACCAGTACGTCTTTCTATATACGAGTCCCAGTTGCAGTCGTTTGTTCCAAATATGCTTTTGCCATGTTAGGCAGCGTTTTTTGAAGATGAGGAAATTTCTGAGTAACCAAAGACTCAATCTGCAAATGTTATATCCACTCTATTCTTCTCTATGGCATCGAAGCTTGGACTGTTCATCATCACCATTCAAGCCGGATCTATCCATTGCTGGATATAGGTCTCCCTCAGTCTTCTCCATATATTCCTGTTTTGTGCTGTTTGCATCCAATTTTTGTCGAAAAAAATTGGACTGTTAATGTTTACTTAATGAGAAAGCTGGAAGTTTTTGAGATGTGGCTTTTTAGGAGAATTTTGAAAATACTGTGGACCGATCATATTATGAACGAATTGGTGTTGCACAGAATGGGAAGAGACCACCATTAAAGAGAAAAACAGCATACTTGGAGCACATACTTAGAAATGATAAGTACAACTTCTTACAGCTGATTATGAAGAGTAAAATTGAAGGAAAAAGGGGTCCTGGTAGACGACAAATATCCTGGCTGAAAAACATTCGCAACTGGACCGGGTTAAACACGCAGACGTTTTTCAGAAAAGCAGAAGATGGAGAAGAATTTGCAATGGTCATAGCCAACATTCATTAGTGGAGTCCGCACTAGAAGAAGAAGAAACAGTTATGTATGACTATTTGGAAAATTCTCGAGAATGAAAAATCAGAGAATATTCTCGATATGGAGAATTTTCGAATCGGGGGAGAAACTATTAACATCAGATATGCAGACGACACCGCGATCATGGCTGAAAATATCGAAGATCTTTAATTCCTTATTGATCGAGTCACTAGAGAATGCTCCAATAACGGACTTAACATAAATGCAACAAAGACAAAGTTACTTGTGGTTAGTAAACAAGACGTCGGCCCTATGCAACTAATTGTCAGTGATGAATCAATAACAAAAGTTAACCATTTTAAATACCTAGGATGTTGGATAAACGAGACACTAAATCCGGATGAAGAAATTAAAACTCGTATAGAAATTGCAAGAGGAGCATTTATGAAACTTAGATCTATTCTGAGCAACTCTCAGCTGAATTTACAACTAAGAATCAAGTTCCTAAAATATGTGTATCCTGTATTACTATATGGATGTGAAACCTGGATCATGAAGGTTAACATGATGAACAAATTAGAAGCCTTTGAGATGTGGTCGTATCGTAGAATGCTCAGAATATCTTGGGTTCAACGCATTTCAAACAGAGAAGTCTTAAACAGAGTAGGTCAAGGCGAAGGTGACTTAATGAAGATGATAAAAGAGAAAACTTGAATATCTGGGGCATATAATGAGAGGTAGCAGATACAGGATGCTGCAGTTAATACTCAATGGAAAGATCGACGGAAAAAGGGGAATTGGTCGAAAGAAATATTCATGGCTCCGAAACCTTCGTCAATGGACTGGCTTATCAGCAAATCAATTGTTACATGCCGCACAAGATCGAGAACGATATCGGCAAATTGTTATGGAAGCTACCCACGCCTAAAAATTTGGGCACGGTACTTAAAGAAGAAGAAGGAGAATTTTCTGAGATTGAAACCCTATGACGCACTTAGGGATATTGTTGAAGATGAAATAGGGTATTAAAAATCATGAAATTATATACAAAATTATGAGACTAAACAACAGTGTTATTTATATATAAACAAAATACAAAAACAACAGAGAACACAAAATTTATTTGATAAAAAAATGAAAGTTTCTTCTTAACAACAAATAATGGATGTGGTGATTTAATCAGAAAAACATGAGCCCTAAAATTTTCAGAATATATTTCTATCATGAGCTCATCCTGGTTATCTACATTCTGCATTTCAATGTACTGATGAGAAGTTGTGGGATTTTATTTTTCATGAGTCGCCAGCTCAGTCATGAATTGGTCTACGTCTAAAGGGGCATTTAGACGGGCTAGTTTTTGAAGCAATATGTTGCCGAAAATATATATTTGGTATGTTTCTGGCAAGTGTAAAGGCATCTAATGAAAATATCGAAGTTTGGCTGAGCCATGTGGTCGAAATCTTACTGGTTTTGAACACTATTGCAGTGCTTGATGCGTTGCTGATAAAGTCGAACTGCTGTGGAAAATTTTGCATGTTGCTCTGTATTTCCTCTTTATATCCTGTATGTACTCTGTTAAAATTTAATTTGGTTTTGTCAAAACATACAAAGAAAAGATGAACATGTGGTCAAATGAAATCACAAGGTTTATTAATGCAGTACATTTACGTCCAGGGTTGTGGAACTTGGCATACTTCTGGAACTATGAGACAAATGGAAGAGTAGTGCACGCTGAATAAATACATACTTTTAGTATATATAAATAAATATTGCTAATCTTGTTGAGATTGATATTGCGTTTCTCATGTTTGATCTTTCTTCTCTATTCTTCCTATCATATTTATTAATAGTTCGAAATCACTTTTTGGCATTCTTGTAAAATTCTTAAACAAATAATTCTCTAGCATTATTTCCATAGTTAAATTACTCATTGTTTTGCGTTTACTTAGAAAAGCCGTATCAAAATTTTCCGTTTTTCATTTTTCTTTTTATGTAACGTCTTAGCACGATTAAGGACGCAGCAACTCTCGAGAGAATATTCTCTTCTTAAATCATTATGTATGACATAATCTACTCAAAAAGTTGACAGGTATACACACTTTGAACACATTTTTTTTAATAATCTGTTTGAAAATTATTTCTGTAGTGGAAATTGAATCATCAAATCTTTCTAGGTAAAAATGTAATTGTCATTACAAACAACTGTGGCGAATCCCATAAAAACACAATATTTAACTTAGGCATGCCACAAGATAACAATTTCAAAACCTTAGATTAGGTTCAATATGAGTGAGTGCTTAACCAGCTGGAAGTATAAATTGTTAAAAAATTTATAAAAAATTCAATTAACCATAAAGCATGTTCAAAAAAATATCGTTGAAGTGTGAAAAAAAATTGGAGGAAAACAAACGCTTACTACATAATTTTTATTATAATACTAATATGCAATATTACAGAAACCTATTGCATTCAGAGTATACAGTTAACATATTTTTACAAATAGTGTAAATTGTACAAAAATTATCACAAGATAAACACCCACATTATTCAGCAGGTACTGGCGATTATGAAGAAGGAATTATTAAGGGCACTGAAAAACAAATACATATTAGTTATATTATCATTTTCGGATTAAAAATAATCTAATACAGAAGAAATCTTATACAGTAAACGCCACCCTACTAGATACATATGGGTAGTTACCTAATTGCTATGCTTATGGGCTAATCCAGTCTGTCAAGAAACTATTCAAAATAATTGTTTTTTCATACAAAAAATACATTAATTAATAGTATTATTACTCTGCTTTACATTAACTTTATTCAAACACCAAGAATATTACAATATTTTAAAACTTTTAACACTTTAACAAACTTGAATAAATGTCAAAATTAGATCAGCTGTATTTAATACAGCTGATCTATTATTTGTCAACTTTCTATGTTAATATTCAGTTTCTATACATTTTCTAACATTGCAACAAGTGAAGGGTCCAGGACTGTAATAGCTCAATGTTCATATGTACCTAATAGGGTGGCGCTTACTGTATGTCTAAGATGTAGGGAGGTTAAAAAATAACCTACTAGATCTCATAAAATCTACTATGGACTAAACATTTAAACAATTATATTTTGCAGCCTACAAACAAAATCGGCTTTATGTTAGGAATAAATTAAGGTATATAAAAGCAAGGTTACTTATTAAAACATGGAGGATCCAAACTCAGTGAAAGAATTCATTATCTAATATTAATATGAACTAGGGAGCAAATGACGGAGGATGGTAGTTGGCATTATACTGCCAGTATATAAGGAATGAGGTAAGAGGAATGCCAGAATTATAAGTCAATTGCATTGCTAAATGTGGTATATAAAATTCTTTCTGGTATCATCTATAATAGATTGTTAGAATACTCCAGAATATAATCAGTGATTATCAATGATGGATTCAGACCCACCACAGACAATATATTCATACTAAGAACAGTTCAGGAGCAAGCTTATGAATGTGATAGAACTATATAATATGTATTTAGACTTTGGTCTCAGAGGTCTCAGAAAAATGGTGATAAGCTCGATTGATAGGGAAAACAAAAACAAATATAATCAGAGAGAACAACGGTAAAAGAAGAAAGTTACCGACGCAAAGACAAAACTTTAGCTCAAGTAAAAAACAGGACCAAGTTTTATGGTCAATCGATCGTGGAAGAACACATAACACTTGTGCATGAGCCAGGGTGCAAATATTTCGGATATGGGTATCCGCTGTCTGGTATATTAGAAAGTATCAAATCCAGCTATTGTATGTAACAAAACAGTCGTAAATACTGGCGTTAAGGGTGATGTAATACAGCTGTTAGAAGAACATCTTAAAAAACCGATTCAGTGGTTTGTATGTCTGCGACATTGAAATGATTTACCCCTTGGACATCAAAAGAAGTTTGCCAGTGACCAAATCAAAAAACGTGAGGGTCTTCAAACTTTCTCCTATAAAAATTTTGATTCAAACAACTACTTTGAGTTAATTAACTAACAAGAATATAACCTTACAGAACCACCTATATTCTCTAGATTTTCGAGTGAAAATCTGCGAGATTTTATTAAGAATCCTAACTTAGACCCTTTTAACATTGAGATTGAGATATATCACTGCCACAAACAATGTGTAGAACGATGTGTCAAGCTTGTGACACAAGCTTCTCTAGCAGTTTGTGGAGCGTATTCGAGGGAAGGATTTATAAAAACTCGAATTGATTCCAGAAAAACTATGCCTCACTTTAATGCTAAATCGGAAGACATCTTCGAATAGAATGCTTTTACCATATTTTTTTGTAATATTTATATATTAAAAAACTTGGGTGACATCAGGGAGACGAATAAGTTAGGCTATTTTGTTATAAAAAGAATGTTTTAGCATACTATTCTTAAGTAAAATTTTTAATTGTCTTGTGAAACCAGAAAATATTTTCCAATTTAAACCAAATTTATTTATTCAAGTTCTATAAGGTATTACATTTCCCTTACAAAAGAAATTCGCATATTAATGTATTTTTTTCTAATTTTTAGTTGCCGTGTGGGGCAGAAAATATTTTTTTATTTCAACGCAATTTTATTAAAATACAATAGTGTGTTGTAATACTAAATAGTGTGTAGTAGGAAAAATACCAAAATACTTAACAGTTGATTGGGCAACTTTTGTGAAGTATGTATTACTTTTCCATCGCAAAAAAAAATTTTTTTTTTTTTTTTTTCACCTTTTTCAATGCACCCTAGTGTGGATGCCTTCACATATAGAAATCAACTGAAATAATTTCGAAAGTAGAAAAGTTAATGCACATAATATTTTCTGTGGGAATCATACATACTAGGCTAATAAAAGATTGATGACATCAAAATTATGAGACAAAAGAACAGAAATGACTATTTACAGAACATTAATTAGACCTGTAGACAATTTGTCTTTGTTTAAATATGTTACAAAATTTACTATTATAACAGGATCCCGGAAATTAAATTATATTATCTAAAAGAAAATTGGTTTTGGTGGAAGAGATATCAAGAGCCAGAGGATTAAAACACATCTGTTATTTTTTTATCTTGATTCATTTTCATTTCAGTACACTTATAGGTATTTTTATTGAAATTTATCAAAAAATTATGAATAATCAGCTTTTGCTTACATGCTCTTATGACACCCACAAGTGCTCCAAATATGACTAAATTTGCAAGTACAGACTCTCTGCTCTTTTTCTTTTCGCTATCGTTATCTCTGGGACCAAGTCCGCCTTGATTAATTCTCCTCATGATTAATTTGTTTCACTATTCACTATTTTGAACAATATTTCAATTCTGTATTTTTTAATATTCCAAAATTTGAGTGTCAAAATTGAAGAGAAAATTGAGGTTATAGGAGTGAACTGTCACTTGTCACTCTTGTCAGTATCGCCAACGATTAATCGGTTTTTTGCTGGTATCGAAAATCATTCATGGTTTGGAGTGAATAATTTTACAATCCACAATCCACAGTCAAAAAGTGAAAACCAATATTTTAAATTTCTCCGAAGAAAATATTAGTTTTTAGCGTTTTTTTTTTCATTAAAGTTCTACTGTAGTTCACCTACGATTCAGACGTGTTTATCGGCAAGAGTAAAACCAAATTAAACAATATCCGGTTAAAATTGTGTCTTAAAATAGTTGTTTAAATTTGGTGGTATATAAGGAAGTTTGGATAGAGTGTTCAAAACCAATTAAATGGACCTGCAAGTCGGGGGGAAACCCCCTGACCCTGTACCCCCAGATATACCTCAAAAAAAGATAAGTTTAATTAAAGATGTAAGTATGGATATTTATCCAGTCGGACAGGTGACAACCTTTAATAAAAATAACATTTGTAATGAAAATAATCCGGTAAGTACTGATAATAATTTATTAATTAATCAAAATTCGTCAACAAATGATAAAATCGACAATATTATGTCAAAAGAAAGAGAGGAATTTGTGTATATAAGTACTGATTTAGGGCCATACCATATTTATGTTGAAAATAATACAGCTGAATTCAAAGGCAAATTAAATGCTCTCAAAATTGGAGATATAATTCTCTCTAACTTCCCGCAAATAGATAACAAAATTATTAGTATTGATTCTATAGGTCGGAATAGGATTAGAATCAAGTTAAAAGATTATAAATCAGCGAATTTTCTAATAACTCATAAAAACGATAACATTTTTGTTAAAAATAACTTTGTATTGTACATTCCAAAATTTATTCTCCATAGACAGGGCGTCATTAGAGATATTGAACAAGACTTTTCGGATGAGTATATAAAAGGTAAAATAAAACCATTTGATCAACATTGCAATTTTGAAGTTTCTAACGTCAAAAGAATAAACCGTAAAGTAGAAAAAATTACAGATGAAGGTAAGTCAATAGAATATGTTGCTACTAAGTCTTGCATTGTTACTTTTAAATCCCAAATTTTGCCAAAATATATTTCTATTAATAAGGTTATTAAGGAAGTAGAACCCTACAAACAAAAGGTACTATTATGTTATAACTCCCTCCGTTTCGGCCACCTAGGTAGTCAGTGTAGAAGTAGACCGAGATGTAGTAAATGTCAGGAATCCCACACCACAAAAGATTGTACTAGTACTGACTACCTACCAGTTTGCTTTAGCTGTCAAGGAAATCACCTTACAACTAATTTATCTTCTTGTCCAGAATTTAAAAGGCAAAAAATTGTGAAGGAAACCATGAGCTCTTCCAATGTTAATTTCTTTGATGCAAATAAACAGGTCCCAAAAAATACATACGCCAACATAGTCGCTCTTAATACCTCTGCCATGGAAAATAGTGTAATTTCCTCGACAAATTATCCCCAACGGATTCAATCTGGACTTACCCCATCTAGCATAATACAGTCTCATTCTTCTCAACCACAATTCTCGCAGACCCAGAATTTACAACCCAAATCGTATAAAAATAATTTTACTAATTACATGTTTTCTTCTCCTACATCTTCAAGCCCAAACAAAAGGCACAGGCCAATTAGCCCTAATCCCATTGAAATTTCAAGACACGAAATTCTTTCTCAACCAAACTCATCTTTTGTCTCGGGAGGAATTTTTAATAGTCAACATTATTTAAAAAACTCAGTTGGAGTAAAATCACAATCAGAGGAATTAAATTCAACAATAAGTTTAGTTTTAGAAGTAGTTCTCAATATTATAAATAATATAAAACAAACAAATAATTTTAATGTATCAGAGTCAGAAATAGTTCAATTAATTAGTAATCATGTAAACCAACCCTTGTCTTCAAATTCGCAGACATCACAAATATGAATATGCTGCAATGGAATTGTCGTTCAGCAGTAGCTAATAAAGTAAATTTAGAATATCTGCTATATCAAAATCAAATTTCCATAGCATTACTCTCAGAAACCTGGTTTAAATCAAAATACTATTATAATTTTAAAGGTTATAATTGCTTTAGATCAGATCGTGCAGACGGGTATGGTGGAACTGCCATTTTATTAAAATCAAACATAAGATGTGAAGAAATAAATCTTAAAAATAGACATCCTTTCACTCATAAATGTATTTCAGTTCAAATTTTTCGAAACAAAAATCCTATTACTATTGTCTCAGTATACATTGAACCAAAAACCCAGATATCTGAAAGACAATGGTTGGAATTCTTTACAGATATTCCTAAGCCTTTTATTATTGGTGGCGATTTTAATGCCCACAGTATCGCATGGGGCTGTGAAATTGAAGACAATTATGGTAAAAAACTTTTAGAAAGTATTGATCATTGTAATTTGATATGTCTGAATGATGGGTCGCCCACATTAGCAACTAGTAACAGTCCATCTGCTATTGACTTAACATTTTGTACTCAAGATCTTTCAAATTTTTTAACGTGGAGTGTCTTACAAGATCCTCATGGATCCAATCATCTTCCGATTATCATAAACATGGAAACAGATAATACAACTTCATCTCCAACTGAAAACTTTCATAAGATCTGGAATCTTAACAAGGCCGATTGGGACTTATATACCTCTGTACTAGAAGCTGAAAATTCTCCCGGTAATTATCAACAGTTAATAGCAAACATCAATAAAGCAGCCAATTTAGCAATACCGAAGTTTTCATCTAACGTCATACATAAGAAACAAATCTCAAACCAATGGTGGTGCGAAAGTTGTAAAACTGCTGCTGATAACCGTAAAATTGCATACGGAAAATATAAACAAAACCCTACAAGGAATAATTTATTTGAATTTAAGAGACTTGATGCTGTCGCAAAAAACTCTTCAAGCAAAAGAAAAAACAGAATTGGATAGAGTACTGCGAAAGCCTTAACTCCAAAACAAAAATCAGTGAAGTATGGAAGAAAGTAAACGCCTTTAAAAACCGCAAACAGTCCAACAAGTTTCCAATAAATCCAAATTCAAGCTGGCTAGATGAATTTCATAATAAAATATCTCCTCAGTGGGTACCTTCCCAATATTTTCCAGAATACAGCGAAACAGTTTCAAGGGATAAGTTTGGCTTAGAACAACCATTTAAATTGTGGGAGTTAGATCGAGTACTTAGTCAACAAAATAGCAGTGCTCCAGGTAAAGACAATATTTCATATTCCATGATATACCATATACCACTTCAATATAAAATATCATTATTACATATTTTTAATGAAATTTGGAATGACACGTCACAAATTCCAGAGAGTTGGAAGGAATATATTCTAATACCTATTAAAAAACCTGGAAAACCAGAAAATTCTTATAGTTCATATAGACCAATATCCCTAGCTTCTTGCTTCCTAAAGACGTTAGAAAGATTAATAAAAAATAGAATTGAACACTGGTTAGAGCAAGAAGATATTTTCCCAAAATCTCAATATGGATTTCGAAAATCAAAATCAACTCAAGATGCGATAACTTCCTTAGTCTCATCTATACTAATAAACTTTACTGATAATGCGTATACTATGGCTGCTTTTCTAGATGTCTCTTCTGCATTCGATACCGTTAATTTGGACATTATGTATAAAAAACTAGTAGACATTGGTTTTCCCATCAACTTAGCTAGATTTCTGAGGACACTGTACACTAATAGATGGACGGTTTTAAAAATCAACAATTCCATCTCCACTCCACGTCTTACAAATATAGGACTACCACAGGGTAGCATATTAAGTCCAATGTTATATATTTTATATAATATTGATTTAGAAAATTGTATTAATAGCACAACAAAGATTATTCAATATGCTGATGATGTAGTAGTTTACACATCCCACAAATCATTGGATATATGTAAAAATAATTTTAATGTCTCAATTAAGGCTGTTCTTAATCACTATCAAAATATTGGTTTAGCAATATCAGAATCTAAAACAGAAATTTGTATTTTCTCCAGAAATCGTCAAATTCCACAAGGTCATTTGGCAGTAGGTCAGATTCAATATCCTATTAAAAATTGTATAAAATATCTCGGTACTTATTTGGATAGAAAACTTCTATGGAAGGATCACATGCATCATATCATAAAAAAGTCTGAAAATGCAATGAATATTCTACGAGCCTTTTGTAGAACTAATTGGGGTGCCGATCCAAATATAGCACTTTTATTTTACCGTACTATGATTCGTCCTATTTTCGATTACAGTTGTCATCTGTATGGAACTGCTGCAAACACACATTTGAATAAATTAGAAATACAAAAAAATAAATGTCTTCGACTTTGTCTTGGATATTTGAAGTCTACACCCGTTAATATAATGGAAGTTGAGGCGATAGAACCACCCCTGGAATTTCGACGACAGTTTTTAAGTGATAAATTTATTACTAGAGCTATAGGAAAAAATACAAACTATCTGCAGGATATACATAAGTTATAAATTTTAGATCTAACTCATAAATATTGGACAAAGAAAAAATGTCCCCTTCTTGTAGATAGTTACTTGAAAATATCTCAATACCGAAGTACTTTCTATACTTATGAAAATCAAGTTTCACCTATGTATTCCCATGTATTAGAAGAAATTTTCTCAAAACAAATTAATACTTTTTTTATGGATATTAATTTAAATCCAGCCGTTTTTCAATCATTTATACTTCATAAATGGCCACATTATCAGTTTTACTATACAGATGGATCCAAAGTACAAAACAAAGTAGGATGTGCAATAATCAATATTCAAAGTGGATTTAAAAAATTATTCAAATTGCCTTGTGAATCATCGATATACACCGCTGAAATGATAGCGATACTTTTTGCTTTAAGACACATATTTAGTAACGAACCCTATAGCTGCATAATATTTACAGACAGTAAGAGTGTCGTTGATAGACTAACTAACGTACATAAGTACCAACAGCTCAATCATATAGAACTGGAAATTATGACTCTTTATAATAAAATTGCAAATTTAGGAAAAAACATCATTATATCATGGATAAAGGGACACGCAGGCATTAGGGGTAACGAAATAGTAGACAGGCTAGCCAAATCCGCCCTAGAAATAGGCGAAGAACTTCCCATGAACTTACTACCCATTTCGGATATTGATATTATTAGTAGACGACACCAAAAAGAAAATTGGCAAAGGTATTATCGAAACACGAGAACTGGTAGTAATTACAAACAAATGCGACCTGAAATTCCCATTAAAAGATGGTTTCATTCTGTATCAAATCGCCATTTCATAAGAGTTATAAATAGATTGAGATGTAATCATGCTCTTACCCCCCTTCATATGTACAGTCTGGGTCTCACAGAGTCACCTAACTGTGAGTGTGGAAAAGAAGGTAATCTACTACATATTCTCCTCGAATGTTCACATCAATCAGTAAATATAAACAAATTTTATGATAATCTTAATATATTAAAAATTCCACTTCCGTCTACCTGAAAAATTTGATTTTTTCTGAAGAGATTAATATATTAAAAACAATTTACGAACATATCAAAAATTGTAAATATAGATTGTAGCAATAAAATTTACCCTGTATTTAAGAAATTTTGTTAAAACAAAGCAGGCATGTTTGTTAAAACAAAACAAACATGTTTGTTTTGTTGTTATTTTGTTTTAAATCCTGTAGATTTAAGTAATTATTGTATATTATAATTGAAAAAAGAAAAGAACAAAAAAAAAGAGAAAAAGAAAAGAAAAAAAAAATAAAAAAAAATAAAATATGCAAAAAAAAAAAAATAAAAAATGCAAAAAAAAACTAAGAAGATGTAAACCTCCGCGAGGATGAATCGGGTTTACGTCTTAGCGTAGTAAAAAAAAACAATTTATAAAAAATAACAATAAAAAAATTAATAAAAAAAACAAATTAACAATATAAAAAAAAATGCAAAAAAAAATAAAAAAAAAATAAAAATTTACAAAAAAAAAATGAACAACCAAAACAGAGTATTATTTAGATAATAATTGTAGATAATAATGTTAGTTTGTTATGTATTTAGAGTTAGAAATACAGAAAAAATTCCTCTGATAGAAAAATCAAATTTGTTTGTTTTTAAAATAACAAAATGTCTGGCTAATTGGCTCGGCCAAGGCCATCAAATTCACTCAAAAAAAAAAAAACAATCCACAGTTTCACAAAGCTACTTTTATAGCTTTTATAAAGCAATTACGTTTATTTTAGCACAAAATAAATAATAATAAAAAGTATCTTTATATAAATTGTTTGAATGATAAATTTATTATGGATAAAAATCGATGAATCCAGTCCTGACCATCGAAATGTTCGAACTTGTCTTTTGAACTTGTATCACGGAACACAAGATTTTATGCACATATTTTAGGCATATTTATATCAGATTGATTCTGATATTATGGATAATTATAATTAAATTTATTATGAAACATTACCTGATTGCTTCAATTTATATAATTTAAATAAAATATGCATTTCTAGGAATCGGTTAATATGTTATATACATGAACTTGATATGATAGGTCGTAAAAAGATGCCTTAAATCAGGTCAGCCAATGAGAATGTGCTGCGCTCTGGTGCTGCATAAAATAATTATTTTTGATACTTTGTTGATTATCAAATTCTTTTTTACTTATCTTCCATTTTTTACTTTTTGTTTTGTTTGTGTACGTCACGTTGTGCGTCTATAAAGTGTGTTTTTTATTAAACATTTAATTTGTTTACGAATGGTGATTGTTGTTAAAGTTTAATTTCGGTTCTTGTTTCGTTTTAGTGACATTGAAAATGATCTAAACATCCTAGCCCATCTCAAAATATGAAAATGTAAACAAAAAGTAGGAATGTCTTTTTCATAGGGTGTCTTCAAATGTTTCGCTACTCTTTTATTTTGTTATGGGCAATCATTTGTTTAATAGTGTCTTCCTTTTGTCGGGGTAAGTTTTAAATTTAATATTTCGTTGATTCTATGGCGTAAAAATGCATTATCAAATTAATGAATCCAAAGAATGCAAAGTAAGCACTTTGAAAGATTCTATGAAGTGAATATGATACAAAAAAATATTCGTTATTTTATAACAACACTAGTGAAACAGTATCAAGTTTTCTCAAATTTATATATTTTTAAATGATCTTTTTGTCAAATGCACCAAAAATATTTCATTAGAACTAAAGTTTCATACATTCTAATTTCATAGATTTACAGTTTTTCCCTTGATATTTTATATTTAATCATCATATTACAGAATGACAGAATTAAATAATAAATTAGAACTAAATTTGACACACTTGTTGCCCAAAATTATTTTCAAATGTCCTTAAATTAAATCATAAATTAGCATTAAATTTAATGCACTTGTTGTCTTTAGGTTTGTAAAGTTAATAAAATAACTGCAATCACTACATGAACTACTAGATATTATTTTATTTATTTATTTATAGGCCAGTCATCGAGATCAAAAATAGAATATTACCTACCTCCAATTTCTAGCAGATTTTAATGAAATTTTGCGAATATCCGTTATTTTACAATTTGAAAGCACAAAACATCGTTTTATTAATATTTATCATTCTGTAAAAATAATGATTTGAACTTAAATGAGTAAAATGTAAACTATTGACTTTTTCTAGAAAGCGAGAAATCATAAGAACAGATTATTTTATTAACGAAGTAAAACTTGAAAGGTTAACAAAAATCAGAGATCTAGGGGTGTTATTCACCAGCAACTTCTCCTTTAATGAGCACATTCTCAAACTAACTAATGATTGCTATAGACAGTTAGGCTTTATCCTAAGATCCAGTAAAGAATTTTATTGACACTACAATTAAGCTTTTTAATGCATATGTGAGGTCAAAACTCGAATATTGTTGTACCATATGGAGTCCCTCCACCATATCACATGGTGATATGATAGAGAGGATTCAGAAGAAGTTTTTGAGGTCTTTATATCTGAGGAAATTTTTGATTTATCCTTTTAAGGTTTCCTATAACTTGCAGAGAATGCTTTTTGACACTGTGTTATTGAGCGAAAGATGTAGAAATGCCCAAATCATTTTCATATTTAATATATTTATTTATTTATTTATTTACGGGTCTCCCCAATTTAAAAAAAAATATACATATATAAACAATAAGTAGAAGTAAAAGTAGTATTGGTAAAGTCCAGTAAAACAGTAAAAAAACTAAAAATAAAATAAAATGAATTAAATGAAAGTGTGACAGCATAAAACTGTAGTAAGTACATTACAATAAAACTAAATTTAACATACACACAATCCACGTTATGCAGTGACAATACATAATAATATAATATAAACTGACATTAATCAACTAACTACAGACAATAAAAAAATTAACAAATTACATAATACAAAAGCATTATCCATGGCAAAAATTAACAAATCCACTGAAAATATAATATTAAATATTAAATATTAAACATAAGTGCTGACCGGAAAAACTGATTTTAGTTGGTTTTTAAATACTCGACTGGAAGAAGAGAATAAATCGATGTCCAAATCATTCAGGCGACTTAAAGTTCTATCTATTGGTGAGTTAAGACCATAGTTAGTTAAATGATGAGGTACATGGAACAAGTTATTATTTCTCAGATTATGGTTTGGAATATTAAAGTTTATTAATTTTAATAAATCAGGACAATTGATTTCACTATTTAATAGTTTATAAATAAAAGCTAGATCATTTATAATTCTACGGTCTTTTAAGGAGTGCAAATTGAGATCACTACGGATGATGGTATAGTTGTGGTTTAGTTCAATAACATTATATCCCAATCTGTATGCTGCAAATCTTAAAAACTTATTTTGAACTCTCTCGAGACAAACAACATGAACATTATAAAATGGTGACCAGACAATAGAGGAGAATTCTAATATAGATATAACCAATGATGAGTAAACAGCCTTTATTGTATTAAGGGAAAGATCAGCACAACTGCGAAGTATATAACCCAGTACTTTTGAAGCCTTTGCTGTCACATAGTTAATGTGATCCACAAACGTTAAGTTTTCATCGAATATTACTCCTAAATCCTTTACTGCTCTAACATAAGAGAGCGCTTTACTGTCGATGACATATGATGATTGATATTTTTTTGCAACTTTGTGGAAGCTAATGAAATGACATTTATTAATGTTTAAAAAGAGTCTGTTTTTGTTACACCACTCAACTAAATTATTGAGATCGTTTTGAAGGAGACTACAATCTTCATGATCTTTGATAGATCTGTAAATCTTCAAATCATCAGCAAATAGCAAGTACTTAGAGTGATTAAAACATTCACCTATGTCGTTAATAAACAGATTGAACAGAAGGGGCGAGCAATGAGCACCTTGTGGAACTCCAGATTTTATTTGTATTGTATCTGACATAAATGAACCCAGTTTGACTTTTTGTGTGCGACCTATTAAATAGCTATCAAACCACTTTAAAAGCAGATCGCTGAAACCATATGCCTTAAGTTTATGTAGCAGTAAGTAGTGGTCAATCCTATCAAAGGCTTTTGAAAAGTCTGTGTATACACAATCTACCTGACATTTTCTTTCCAGATCTCTGATAATAGATGTTTCATAAGATAGTAAGTTTGTAGTTGTGGATTTCTTGTGCATAAAGCCATGTTGATAATTATTTATTAATTGTTGACAAGTAAAACTAATATGGTTATAAATCAACTTATCAAGTAGTTTAGGAATGGTCGATTGTTTAGATATACCTCTGTAATTTTCTATATTTTCTCTTTCGCCAGATTTAAAAATTGGAATTAAATGGCTAGTTTTCCATTTATCAGGAAGAATGCCTAATTTCAATGATAAGTTATATAGAACAAACAATGGTTGAGTTAGACTGTAAGCACAGTTTTTCAAGAAAAAATCGGGAAGACCATCCGGTCCAGCTGTTACATTATTAGAAAGTTTTGACAAACCATCGAAAATAACTTCCGCTGTCAAAGAATCACACTTTATAGATGAATAATTATTAAATGTGTCATGATAACTTACATCCAGGGAAGAAACATAAACTTCAGAGAAGTAAACAGCAAAAAGTTCACTTATCTGATCACCATTCACAGCTTTTTTATCAGCTAGATACATATTATTAGGAACATCATATAGATTATTTTTTCGGCTAAAAAATCTCCAAAATGACCTGGGATCGGTATTAAAATTATTTTCAAGGTCTTTTTTGTAATTCACAAAACATTCTTTAGATAAAATATTACATTGACTACGTAACTTTGAAAATTCTATGTAATAACAGCGATTGCCAGTATTCTTGTAATTTTTGTGAGCTATTTTCTTTTGGATGATTAAATTTCTCAACTCAGCATTGAACCACTTTGGGAAAGTTGATACCTTACTTTTCTTTTTGGGCACAAAAAGATTTAATGCCATACTCATAATATGATAGAAATTGTGTACTGCAGTATTTATGTCATTTAAATTTAAATACTTGTGCCAATTGATAGGTCCCAAATAATTCTGTAAGCTAATATAATCAGCGTTTCTGAAATCATAGTAAAATTCTTGGCACAGTAAATTATTTGTAATGCCCGATATAGGTAAATCAAAGGAGTATGGTTTGTGATAAGTAGATTCAGAAAAAATAGGATCTATTGCAGATGAAACTAGAATACTATCCACATTCGAAAATAGTAGATCTAAAAACTTATTATTAGAGTTAGGAATAGTAATATGCTGTTTAAAATCAAGAAAAGCATAACATTGTGCTACACTAGAAATGTTTTCATTCATCTGAGATGGTGATATATTATTTAAATCGGAAGTTATATTAGGCAAGTTAAAACCACCAAAAATATAAAAGTTGCATTTATTATACTGAATTCTCAAATCTTCAATCGTTTCAACATGTGATAGATAACAATTATTTGGACTGTTAGGAGGAATATACACGCCACCAATGATAAAATTAAAATTTGAAACAGAACAAGATATAAATAACTGTTCCACTGAATTGTTTATATTATACTGAATATAGTTTATCAAATCATAGATTCTCCTACGATTCTTTCATTTATAAATTTTAATGTACCAGACCAAAGACTTAGATGTAGACACACTTTATTTGAACTGCTAACTGCAAAAGGGGACTTCCAACAAATTTTCATAAATTCACTTTTTGTTATTTTTGCGTTCTTTACATGTAAACACATTGTTTTCAACAAAAAGGGGACTTCTGCATCTATTCTAAGTACAGTGGAACCTCGATAACTCGGATTAATCGGGACCACGACCGATCCGGGTTATCGAAAATCCGAGATAGCCGGAGAATATGGTAAAAATTAATAAAATACGGTATACTTACAGATAAACTCCGTTAGAATTGAAATAACATGAAATATTTTTATAAATATGCACAGTACATATTACCTACTCATTACAATTCTAAAAAAAACACCAAACCCAAACAATGGTAGGGGAGCAAAGTATGCTAAATGTGCAGTCATTCGAGCGCTTTGGAGACCTATTGGGTTGTGAAGAGTAGGTCCTAAAAACAAAAAAAGTTAAGTGACATTTTCCATTTTAGTGGGCGCTTGCCATTTTTTAATTTAATTTTCCATTTCCAACAATCGTTTTTTCCGATTATAACGCCATCTATACATAATTCGAAAAAATGTTTCGAATAAAAGTTACTTATTTTATCGTAAGGAATCCAAATCTGCAATAAAAAATGGGGGCTCCTATTTAAGATTTTAAAGTAACCCCATACCCCACCTCCGTGGGGGGTCGTGTTTGGTGCCATTCGATAGATTTTTTAAAAATAATAAATAAGTGTATTTTACAGTTTTTCGATCTGATGTTCATTTCGCGAAATATCGCGGGATTCGTATTTAAAATATTAAATTTACCCCCCACCCCTCTCCGTGGAAAGTCGTGTTTGGCATCATTCGATAGATTTTTAAAAAATGTTGAGCACATATTTTTTAGTTTTTTGATCTGGCATTCATTTCGCGAAATATTCGCTTTTTTCTTGTGAAACTTTGGGACTCACCCATTTCCTTACGCCCGGCTCAAATCGTCAGATTTTTTAAATATACACTCTTTTGCATGTACTTAACTTACCTTATCTTAATCTGATAATTTCGAGTTTTTTTAAGGATAGATTTTTTTTTTCGGGCCCCCCTTAACGAACTCCCCTGTGTTAAGAGCCAATATATGGTAGAGGTACATCTGCAGGGTACCAGGTTTCTCGCCATATGATAATCTGACGCGCTCGAGTAACTGCAAAAATCCCCGCTTGGGCTCCCCTACCACAATACAAGACACACAATACTAAAGACCATTGTTTATAAAAGAATTTTTTAAATAGTCTTTCCTAAACAATGCTGACAGTTTGAAATAAAAAGGAATAGATACTACAGACAGCTGGCTGTTGTTTCTGCGGCGTGTACTATGAGTAATTTTTAATCTCGTGTTCAAATTACACACATAAGTACACGACACAGAGAGTCTAGACACATTATCTCTCAAATATTATATTACATACACTTTTATTGTTGAAAGGATTGTCTGATAATTAACTATTTTGATTGGAAATAAGCCACAATTAAATTGAAAAATACAAAATATTGAAAATCAAAATGTTTATCTGATGAAAATCGGTCCGGGTTAGCCGGACTTCCGGGTTATCGGGGGCCGACTTATCGGGGTTCCACTGTATATTGAAAATGGGGCTAAAATTTCTGTAACTGCAAAAAGTGGACTTTTACAGCAGAAATATAACGAAAAATAACCGAAGAAGTGACATTTTTGCCTTTACAACGCGAGTTTACTCTGAAACACGCCCATTAATATCATCCAAAGTTGAAAACATTAGAAAAATGCTCAGATTCATCGACGATGGCAATATCCCATTTTGGAGGGAAATAACAGAATGGCCCACTGTTCACCAAGTTCATAATTAATACTATGGACTATTTTCTATTCCTTTCTTTATATTACGTGTTGATAATGGCAAATAAAGGTGTTTTCTAGCAAGTAGTGTTTACCTAATTGAATTATTTCTAATAATTTTCATTTTTATTACAGTTAACTGCAAAAAGGGGACTTCTACACAACATTAAAATGTGAATATTATACAATTATAATTAAAATTATTTACAACTTATTTACTTACAGAATTATGTATAAAGCTATATTGAACATGTATACCAAGTTTTCCGTTTCTAAGAGATTTGGTTACATAATTATTTAGTTTTTACCTTCTCCTGTAAAATTTGCTTTTATGCAGATGTCCCCTTTTTGCAGTTAGCGGTTCATTTAAAATAACTCCAGAATATGCAAACTCCCCCATGGCAAACTGCTTAATGGCAATGAACGATTTTATCGTGACTGAAGACCTTGACCTATATAATATGAAAAAGAGTACTATGCTACATAAACTGTGATACCCTTATTTATTGTTTTAACGTGTATTTGTTTTATTGTATTGTATAAATTATTATATGTTCTTATTACCTTGTATTGACCAACTGTGCATTTATAATTGGCATCATTGCTGTAAATGTGCAGTATAAATAAATAAATAAATAAATTTACATGGGGTTGTAAGCTATAACATTTAGGTACTTATTCAAGTATAAACATAACGGAAAGGTTTGTTCCAACCATGAAATTGCGGAAACACTCAATCAGAACAGGGTCTTTGAATAAAAGTTAAATTAATTATCATTTAATGTAAAACGTAATTTGTAATATTTGTGTGTACTTAATGCACTACAATGTTACATATTATGATTAATTAGATATTGTGATTAAAAGCTTTAACACAAAATGCATTCTTCCTAGAGTTCTGGCCCTCCACTAGAGGTTCTTAAACTATGTGTTCCCCCATTAAAGAAGTTTGTCCACCACTCCTATTCGCTGTGTGCAAGTACTTGGAGGGGATACGAAAAAGGATCGTGCAGATATAGTGGACAAATCTTGCAACTTTCTTAACAATATATTTCTTAACACATTTGCGGACACACTGTCATTTTATACACATATTCTTATGGAGTAAATGACTGTCATGACCATGAGCATAAATTCATATGCAGTCATGACCGCGAATGTGTTTTAAATAATTCATATTGTTAATTGAAATTGTCAAATTGATATTTCATACCTACTGTCATTGAAGAAAATGGGATTTCGCAAATGATGTGAGATGTGTTATAAATTGTAAAAATTATATGTTGCTCCACAATATTGATATGATATGCAATTATTAAAGTGAATTTAATTAATGGTATTTTGCTTGTATAGTCGTTCGCTAAACTCAGACACAACTGGCTAGTGATTTTAGTTTGTAACTTTTTTGTTTTTGGCCAATTTTGCCAAAATTGGCAAAATTATTAGGAGGGGATGTAGTACTGTGGATCAAATCTTCAAATATTAGCAGAAAGTCACGATAATGAAAAACAGACAGTCACACTTTTTCTAGACTTTAAACAGGCATTCGACAGAGTGAAAAAAAAAGAACTATTTAAAGCACTCAGAGACTTAAACATTAGCACGAAACTGATTAAAATGATAAAAATGACATTTGATAAAACAGAAAACAAAGTCGAAAGTACATAACAACCTAACTGAAAAATTTGAAGTCAGGGAAGGAGTGCGACAAAGGCATCCATTGTCATCACTGTTGTTCAATATATTGTTAGAAAAAACCCTACCAGAGGCACGCATAAACAGGTCTGGCCTTGTATATTCCAAGAAACACCAGTGCCTAGCATTTGCAGATGATATTGTGATCATAACCAGAAGTTGTTCTGAAGCTATTTCCTTGTGGCATTTTTTATAATCAACTATTTTTAATGGGAATAAGCCACAATTTTACCAAAAAAATGATTTTATTAATGTTTCGAAGCCCAAATCGGGTTTCGTTGTCAAAATACAAAATACTACTAAAATAAACAAAAATGTTGTTGCTAAGTAAAAAAAGTTCTTCTAATAATTTATTTAATCTGACTCATTTATATTGGCAATTCAGACGTATATTATACATTTTAAAGTAGAAGACTTTAAAATGTTATTGCCAATATTTATGAGTTGCGTTCCTGGGACGACTTTACTAAAAGATAGTTCATTTGATTACATGAAATCAATCCCAACTCAAGAATATCCGTCACAAAAAAAATCATAGCATGTGATCTGTCTTTAAAAAGACAACCAAATGCAATGATGACAGTAAAATTCTCGCTTTAGAGATTCCATAATAAATCACGAGGAAAAACCAGGAAAAATCCTTGTGATACTATCCCGACATCGTAAGTATTTGGTCTTACATTTAATTTACTTTCAAAAAACTAATACAAAATTCTGACTTTATTTTATATTCTAACTTTTAGTACAAATTTTATATTTTAGTATTACTTATTGTATATAGTAACAAGTAGACTTCCGAACGGTAAGGTTGTATCCGAGACGTTCTTATCAACGAGTAGTTAAATTAGTATATTATTAAGGATATTATTTATCCTGAGTGATGTCCGACGATCCAATTAAATGGTCGTTATGTTATCACGAAACCAGAAACCAAGAGTCGATTAATAAGTAAGTTTTTACTTTTATTTTTATTAAAAATAAAGGAACAATCATTATTTTAAAATGTTTCCTAATCAGACGCCAACTGAGGCAATATTAGTCCAGGAAAAGAACGTTTTATTTTCAGAAAATGCACAACGTTCGCAAAATGAACAAGCATTATATAATGCATGGGTTCAATCAGAAAATAATGTTCAAAAACTTAATATAGATAATCAGCGCCTAAATCAAATAATTATCACAATGGAGCAAAGATTAGCAAAGCTTGAGAATACCCAACAAGATATAGGGTCAACAGCAAGCGCCGATACAACAAAAACCAAAACAGACAAATCTGAATATTTTACCGATGAAGAAGATTTAGCCAACGAAACGGAGTGGATAAGACAAGAGAACAGGAGGACCAAAAAACGCAAAATGGATACTTCATTATCTCCTCCCTCTCCAAAGAAAGCAACAGCTGTAAAGCAAATTCAAAAGTCAAAACTGCCACCTCCGGTTGTAGTAGAAGGTTTCGAAGAAAAACAATAGTCTTGTTGTACCACAGCAATCTACCTTGATTTTAACAAAACAACAAGAGGCTTCAGCAGACAAACATGGACAACTTCAAGGAAACTCTACGAAAATTAATGAGAATGTCATACAAGGTCAGTCAAAAATAAATGAACAAGTTGTTAGTTTAGAAATTATGAAGACACAAACTCAGCTAATAATGAATGATGTGTTAAACATTAATAACGACGAGACAATAAAACCTGATGATTCAAGACTAACTGTTAAGTCTTCACATGAAAATCTTGTAAAACAAACTCAAATTAATAATACAACGAATCAAAATGCTCCATCATCGTCAAGTAAAAATCAACATATGGATGGTTGGGAAACTCAAAGAAAAAGGGGTTTCTTAAAAAATAAACGACCAGCACCCATTCAAGGCAAAAGAAATGGAACTTCCAATCTTAAAATTGCCCCCAGTGTGTCTAGTTATAGTTGGATTTTCTTGTCAGGTCTCACTGACGATTCAACAGCAAAGGATGTGCAATCATACATGCTAGAAAATGGGGTTCAAAATAGTGTCATAGAAAAGTTACGCACAAAGAAAAAGTTCATTAGCTCTTTTAAAATTGGAGTAACACAAGAGAGCGTGCCCACAGTCCTAACTCCTGATTTTTGGCCAGTCGGTCTTTATGTTAGTGAATTTTTAAACCTGAAGAATCTAGCACCTCAATAGATAGGTTAAATAATCAACTTGAAAAAATTGCTTCTGACCAGGTGTGTATAGTGCACCAAAACCTTCAATCTATAGGAACAAGTCATGATGCTCTTCAAGAATTTCTAAACGATGAAAAAAATGTTCTTGCTATGTGTGTGAGCGAACATTGGAAAACCATCGATCAATTGTCCGCATATAATTTGGTGGGATATTCACTGGCATCAGCATTTTGCAGGCAAAATGGATATGGAGGCACAGCAATTTTTTTAAGGAATGGTATAGAGTATGTACATAGAAGTGACATAACCATATTTGGCGATGAAGAATGTTTTGAGTGTTCTGCCGTAGAACTCTCATTTTATAAAAAAAAGGTCATAATCATATGTATATACAGAACAAGCACAAAACCTGTTCATGACTTTTTAGTAAAACTTGAGTCAGTTCTAAATATACTACTGAATGAGCAATGCACATGTTTTATTGCTGGAGATTTTAATTTAGATATAATGAATGTTAAGGACAGTAATGCTAAAGATTTCAGTGAATTGTTGCAGTCTTTTAATTTTGCTCCTTCTATTTTAGAATATACACGGGTAAGTAGGACTTCTCAAAGTTGTATTGACAATATTTACACTAATATAAACGTTTTTGATGCAGAGGTGGTAGGCACTCATATGTCTGACCATACTGCCCAGAAGGTGTCCTTTACTTTGCAAATAAGTGGAAAACTCAAAAAAGTTAAAAAAAGAATTTTTTCAATTACAAATAAAAATAACTTCAAGTCTATGCTTTTTAGTCAAAAATGGGACTCAGTGTTTTTTACCCCTGAATCACTGGTAAATGAGCAATGGGATGCTTTTGTCAGTATTGTTGGGTCTACCTTTGATTATTGCTTTCCTATAGTCTCAGTTCAGCAAAAATGTACGGCAAAAAAAAATACTAAAACCTAATCAGCAGGTTGCTGCATGTAAGAATGAGCTAGACATCCTTCTAGTGCTTAGTAGGTCTGACAGGGTCTATAGTGAGGCTTACAAAACAAAGAAGCAGGAATACAATCGTCTCCTGAGTGATGCAAGAAGTGCTCATTATGAAGAGCGTATAAATAACAGTGAAAGCAAATCAAAATGCGTTTGGCAGATTGTTAGGGAAATTAATGGTACAGTTACAGAATATGTCGATCAAACTTCGAATATTAGTGGTAAGCCTGAGGATATTTGTAATAACTTTAACAAATTTGTACTTCATGCAGGTCCTAATTTAATAAAAACTCAACCTCAAGCCACTTTTTCATGCAGTATTCCATATAACACCAAATCTTTTTTTCTTATACCAGTAACTATTTCTGAAATTCTTAATATCATCTCAAAGCTAAAAAATAAAAAAAGTGCAGGTTATGATGGGATCTCGGCGAATCTGTTGAAACATTGTGCAGAAGAGATTGCAGAACCATTGTGCCACATTATTAATAACTCTTTTAAGTATGGTATTTTCCCTAACCAACTAAAGTTAGCTCTAGTGAAACCTTTACATAAAAAGGGAGATAAAACCAAATTGGAAAATTATAGACCCATCAGTTTACTACCGACATTTTCAAAAATTTTCGAAATAGCAATGTGCACAAGACTTATAGCCTTTTTCAATGATGACCACCTAATTGCTGAATCACAACATGGATATCTCAAGGGAAGGTCTGTTGAAACAGCTACATACGAATTCGTGGATAAGATTTTGAATGGATGGGAGAACGGGGAGATTTCCTTGGGAATGTTCCTGGACTTATCAAAAGCGTTTGACAGCATAGATCATCATATTTTGATCAACAAACTAGAAAGATATGGAATTCGTGGCCCTGCTCGGGACTGGATAAGAGATTACCTCACTGACAGACGACAAAAAGTTATTATAACTCGAGAAGGACAACAGTTTTCTTCAGAAGAAGGGAATTTACAACTTGGTATTGCTCAGGGCAGTGTCATGGGACCACTTCTTTTTGTTTTCTACATTAACAATCTTGGTAGCGAAATACTGAGCAGTGAGTCTCACCTTGTAAATTTTGCAGATGATGCAAACTTATTAACATTAGCATCAACGTTTGAGGATCTTCTGAGTATTTCTTCAGATCACTTAAAAACAGCTCAGAATTGGTTCTTAAAAAATAAATTGGTTTTAAATACTGAGAAGACTAACTGTGTTTGTTTTCACACAAAGCAAAATAATGAGATAATTCCAGAGGAGATTGAGTTGGATGATCAAACTGTTGAATTATCAACAAATACAAAATTCTTGGGTATTTACATAGATCAACATCTAAATTGGTCAGAGCATCTGTGTGTTGTTCGCAAGAGAATCAACATGGCATGTTATTCATTACGAGTAATGTCTAAGTATTTGAATTTACAACACCTTAAGACAGTTTATTTTGCAAACATCTACTCAGTGCTCAGATATGGTATTATTTTCTGGGGAGGAGGAACTGATGTTGATAGAGTATTCATTGCTCAGAAGAGAGCAATAAGAACAATGCTCAAGATAAAAGCTCGAAGGACCTGTAGGGGAAAATTTAAGGAGTTAAGATTATTAACTGTGGCAGGGCTTTATATATATGAGTGTTTACTGTTCCTGTTCAAGAATAGGGATAGGTTTACACATTCTGAGCCAAAACACAGCATACCCACTAGGTATGTAGGGCTCAATTTTCCTATACATAGGCTAGTCGCAACAGAGAGAGGACCTACATATTCGTGTATAAAATTTTTTAACAAATTGCCTGTTAGAATTAAATTGCAACAGAATTTTAATATATTTAGAACTGAAATAAAAAGCATTTTATTGGATTTAGAACCATATTCTGTGTATGAGTTTTTAAATCACACATTTTAACTTTTAACTCATAGTATTTGTAATTGTAATTTTGTATGTATATTAGACACTTATTATTCAATTGTGACAATTTGCTGTAAGTATGTTGTTTACAATTTTTTTTTTAATAAAAGATATTTTGAATTTGAATTTGAATTTGAAGATGCTGCCAACTTAAGTAAGACTCTAGTCGATGCTAGTATTAAATTCACCATGAAAATAATAAACAGTGAAGTCATAAAAATCAATACACCCGACAGTAATGAGTATAGAAAACTAATAAACAGTTTAAACACGAGTAAACTTTCCTATCACACATATGAAAATAAACAAGAAAGACCAATCAGAGTAATGGTTAAGAAACTACATCATTCCTATCAGCCTAATGACATAGTAAAGGAGCTACAAAGAAGAGGATATAAAGCTATACAAGCTGATAAGAAATTGAAGTGGAGAACTAAAAAACCTCTTGATACGTTCATCCTGACGTTCAGACAAGATGAAGATATAAACAATATCTTTGGAATAACTGACATTTTGAGCATGAGAGTAAAAATTGAACCACTAAGGAGCTTGAAGCTGGTACCACAGTGCAAAAGATGCCAGGCCTATGATCATACCTGGAAATATTGTAATAAGGAACCAAGATGTGTTAAATGCATTGGTAAGCACCTTACCAAAAATTGTCAGAAACCACTAAAAGAGGAACCAAAGTGTATCCATTGTGGTGAAAATCATCCTGCAAGCTACCGAGGATGTTATGTAGCCAAAAAATACAAAAGCTGAGAAATCAGAGAACAAATAAGGCCAGTCTACCAAAACCACCACAAAGGGTCAATGAGAAGGAAAAGCCAAAAGCACAAAACGTCACTGCAAATAGAAAATACAGTGATGTAGTTAATAATGTAAAACAAACGGACCAAGAATTGGAAACCGAGAATACATTGAAAATAATATTAGAAAAACTCATCAAGATAGATGACAAAATAATACAAATAGATATACGCGTTACTAGATTGGAACATAGCGCTAAAGGAGCTATACCGAAAATTCGAAATGGCTAAGCAACTACGAATCATGGAATGGAATGGCAATGGGCTTCTACAACATAAAAATGAACTGCAAACTATCCTAGATACAGAAGTTGATTTATGTCTCATAGCTTAAACACATTTCACGAAACAATCTTTTATAAAGCTTAGAGGATACAGGGTATACCACACTATACATCCTGGCAATGCAGCCAAAGGAGGCAGCGCACTAATAATAAAAGATAACATTGAACATTATGAGGAGCTAAAATATGAAACAGAACACATACAAGCAACTTTGGTATGTGTCAAACTCAAAACTAATTGCGAAGTTAATGTAAGCTCAATTTATAGCCCCCCTAGGCATTCCATTAAAAAAGAACAGTATGTAGAATACTTGAAAAGTTTGTGAAAAAGATATATCATTGGAGGTGACCGTAATGCAAAGCACACCCAATGGGGATCAAGATTAACAACAACTAAAGGAAAAGAGTTACTGGCAGCCATAAAAGAACAGAAATGTGAAGTAATATCAACAGGTAGACTGACTTATTGGCCAACAGATACAAACAAAATACCGAACTTAATTGATTTCTTTGTTATTAAAAATATTTCATCCAACTATGTAGATATTAATGAAGGTTGGGATATGAATTCAGATCATTCACCCATAATACTCACTGTGAGTGACACGATTATCAGAAAGGATTGTAACCCAATACTAACAAATAAAATAAATGGAACTAAAGCCAACAAGAATGAAGACCATTGACCATATCATCTAGACTACAGCACACAGACTACTAGCAACTAATAAATAAACTAACAGACTGGGAAAGCTTTAGATCAATCCTTGAAGATAGAATTGAACTAGCAGTACCATTAAAAAAACCTGAACAACTAGATGAGGAAGTTGAGTTGCTTGTACAAAATATACAAAAATCAGCATGGGAAAGTACTCCTACTGTAAGATCAAACGTCAAAGGAAAAAACTATCCGAAAGAAATTAAAAAGTTAATTAAAGAGAAAAGAAAACTTAGAAGGAAGTGGCAACAAACCAGAGCACCCCAAGATAAAACAAATTTAAACAATGCTAGTCAAAAACTTAAAAGAGAGATTCAAAATATAAAAAATGAGTTAATCAGTTATTACCTGAGAGAGTTGACGGTTAATAGTAGCACAGACTACTCTCTATGGAAAGCTACAAAAAGGCTAAAAAGACCAGTAACCCATTCTCCACCCATTAAACTAGAAGATGGTAGCTGGGCTAGAAGTAATGAGCAAAAGGCAGAGAGATTTGCCACATATTTAGAAAATACATTTAAACCGCATGATGACCAAAATAATGATCAAAAATATCGATAGAGCCTAATCAGACAGAGGAGAGAATCAGACCAACATCCCCGAAGGAAGTAGCTGATGAAATAAAAGACAATATAAATCCTAAGAAGGCACCAGGATATGATCTAATTACTGGAGAATTACTAAAAAACCTGCCTCGTAAAGCCATAGTCAAATTGACCAACATCATCAATGCTGCATTGAGATTGAGATATGTTCCAAATTTAAGGAAAATAGCTGAGGTTATAATGATACCAAAACCAGGAAAATCACCAAATGAAGTGTCTTCATATAGACCATTATCACTTTTACGTGATGTCGAAGCTTTTTGAGAAACTTCTGCTAAAAAGAATAAAACCAATAATAGAAGAGAAAAAAATGATTCCAAACCACCAATTTGGCTTCAGAAATAAACATTCTACGATTGATCAGGTACACAGAATGACTAACATAATTGAGAAATCATTAGAAGAACAGAAAGTCTATTCTACAATCTTTTTAGATGTAGCTAAGGCCTTCGACAAAGTTTGGCATGAAGGTTTAGTCTACAAACTCAAAATTCTTATGCCTAAACAATATTCAGAAATTTTACAATCATATATATCTGACATATTTCAGAATTAAGCAAGAAGACGTGTACACTGATCTAAAAGAAATCAGAGCAGGAGTCCCTCAAGGAAGCGTATTAGGTCCTGTTCTCTACCTGTTATACACATACGATATACCTGAAATGGAAAATGATACTATATCCACATTTGCAGATGACACCGCTATCTTAGCAGTAGGTGCTACCAGCGAAGAAGCAGCAGAAAAATTACAGTTGGCAATCAATAAAATACACAATTGGACTAAAAAATGGAAAATCAAATTAAATGAATCTAAATCTATTCATGTCAATTTTACAAATAAAAAAATCGAAAACATTCCAATTAGAATAAATGATGCCCAAATACCATATGCATCTTCTGCAAAATATTTAGGTATCACACTTGATGCAAAGCTTCGCTGGAAAGTCCACATTAAAAAGAAAAGGGAAGAATTAGGTATCCGTTACAAAAAAATGTATTGGCTGATGGGAAGAAACTCTGCATTGTCCACATATAACAAAATACTTTTATACAAACAAATACTTAGGCCAGTATGGATGTATGGTTGCCAACTCTGGGGTTGTGCCAATTCAAGTAATATTCAGATTATCCAGAGATTCCAGAATAAAGTATTACGGAACATCGTTGATGCTCCTTGGTATATCCGAAATGTCGACCTCCACAAGGATCTTGAGATGGAAAATGTAGACAAAGTTATCAAGAAGATGGCAGGTAGTCACGAACAACGGCTCCATAGTCATGTAAACATCGAGGCCATCCAGCTCCTCGATAATACTGGGCTAGAAAGAAGACTCGAAACGAAGAAAGCCATTTGAGTTAGTGTAAAGTGTTAGTGTAAAAGCAGAGCATAGTGTTGTATTGTGTGTTAGTTTTAGTTTTAAAATTTCATACTTGTTAAAAAAAATAAGAGGACACCATAGGGTTAAGATCTTAGGTTATGTATCATTTAGTAATATAAGTTAAAGAAGAACTGATAATTGGTCAACTGATGACCAGATTTTAGTAGTCTAAACACAGCTTGTGTTAAAAAAAAACTGATTGTGTATCTATGTACATATTGTTAATATTATTTATAATTTAAACATATTAAAGTCAGAATTTGGTATTAGTTTTTTTGAAGGTAAATTAAATGTAAGACCAAATACTTACGATGTCGGGATAGTATCACGAGATTTTTCCTGGTTTTCCCTCGTGATTTACTATGAGATCTCTAACGCGAGAATTTTACTGCATTTGGTTGTCTTTTTAAAGACAGATCACATGCTATGATGTTTTTGTGACGGATATTCTTGAGTTGGGATTGATTTCATGTAATCGAATGAACTATCTTTTAGTAAAGTCGTCCCAGGAACGCAACTCATAAATATTGGCGATATCATTTTAAAGTCTTCTACTTCAAAATGTATAATATACGTCTGAATTGCCAATATAAATGAGTCAGATTAAATAAATTATTAGAAGAATTTTTTTACTTAGCAACAACATTTTTGTTTATTTTAGTAGTATTTTGTATTTTGACAACGAAACCTGATTTAGGCTTCGAAACGTTAATAAAATCATTTTTTTGGTAAAATTGTGGCTTATTCCCATTAAAAATAGTTGATTATAACCAGAAGTAAAACAGAATTAAGAGAGATAGTGAGAAAACTAAAAGAAAAGGCAAATAGCAAGGGCTTATATATTAATGAAATGAAAACCAAATATATGGAATGGACAGACGTACCATTTATTAATGGTCAATATAAAAGTATTAAAGAATAAAACCTACAAATTTGAAAAAGTCAAGAAATTTGAGTACCTGGGAGCGGTATTCTTGAGTGAATCTGGTAACAGCAAGGAGATACATAAAATATGCCTGGAAATCACTGTCTATATGCCTTAAATAGAGTGCTGGGAAGTACCCACGTATCTAGAAGCGCCAAAATCAGGATTTACAAAACCGTAATCGGACCTGCAGTCACCTATGCGAGTGAAACATGGACACTAACAGCAGTAAAAGAATTTAAACTTCAGATATGGGAATGAAGAGTTTAGAGAAAAATGTACAGCAGAAAAACCATAAATGGCATATGGGCACACGGAACAAACCAAGAATTAAAAGAATTATACAAAGAGCCTGACATAATGGCAATCAGATTAAGATGGATGGGACACTTGCAGGGAATACCCCAAACCAGGATACCAAAGTGCCTTCTAACTACTGCAGTAGGGGGAAAGAAGAAAAGACCAAGGTCAAGATGGAAGTGCAGGAAGATATCAGAAGATTAAAAGTTAGAAACTGGGAAATAAAAGCAAGGAACAGAAAAGAATGGAGAAGAATAGTCAACCAAGCTGTGGGCCTCCTAGGCCTGTAGTGCTAATGTATTATTATTATATTTTATGATGAAATAAATTATTTGTAAAACATCTATCATTTCTAAAATTACTTTGTAAACTAAAGTTATTAGAACTTGTATCCATTGTATTCTATGTATTATTACTTCGATATTTGTAAGTATGTATATAATAAAATTATCTTCTTCCTTATCGAAAGCAATTGCTTGCTCTATGGAATCGGGATTTGTTAATCTAATTACTAATTGTATGTAATAATTAAGGCCATTTATAAAAGTTTTATGACGAAGATCTTTATATTGTTGAACATTTAAGTACATAATTGGTCATTTGAAATATTTACTTTAGAACGAAGAATTTTTTAGCTTTTAGTCTGTTAAATTTACTAAATTATCTAAAATATCCTACACACACAGTGAATCAAAAATATATAAGTATATTATCCTATAAGACTCTTGGATCAACTTGAGCCTTTTTCCCAGTAGCCTTTTTCCTTTAAGCCTTTTTCACAATAAGAAAATCTAGGCCATAGGATGCAGTGGTCTAATTTGAAGATGGTACAGGATTTACTACAGCATCTAACACGTTACTTTTTGGAATAGGTACAAAAAGTGCAGAATGTACCTTAGATCTTCTTAGGGGAAAAAGGCCCAAATTGGTTTAGAAGTCTCACAGGATATTACTGTTATAATGTACAAATATGGTTTGGTAAAATTAGGAAACACATGAATATTTCATAGGGCCCGGATAGCTCAGGGGGTAGCATGTCTGACTTCCACTCAGGTAGGCAGGGGTTTGAAACTCAGCGCCGTCGAGAACATCCAGACACCTTAACAGTCTGAATAAAAATGAGTACCTTGGGTAAAACCAGGGGTAATAATAGGCAGGGTTGATTCATTTTAAACATTTTGTTTTAATCAACTGTTTTAAACATTTGTTTATGTTTAAAACAGTTTTTGTTTAAAACACTTAAATTAAACAAGTGGTTTATTTTTTCATTTTCTTTATTAATATACTTAATTCGCTCTATTGAGATTCACTTTGACACTGACGTTAGTAATTCCTTTTTTGAAAAGTTCAGTTGTCAGAAGTGACTGGAAATTACTACAAAAGCAACGCACCTGCTCATATCCAATATTATTAATAGTAAACAGACATAAAAATAACATAAACCTTACGCCAATCAGTAATTATTTATTTGCACCATTATAATATATTGATAACAAATGAGAAAATTATTTATTGTACAAAATAAAAATATTTTGTAGAAATAAACTTCACAAAATTTTATGAGATTAGTAGACACTCCCACTATTTGTAATAATTCTTCTTTTTTTAATGAAAGATTAAGTTGATTTTAGCAGTTAATAGTGTGAGGTAGGAATTTTTGTGTTGTATGTTTCATATTCCGAATGTGTCAAAAAAAATCTCGCGAGAGCGAATGTAGTATATGTATAATGAACATCAAAAAAATTATTAAACACATTAGGGACCGTTCAAGTATTACGTAACGCAGGTTGGGGGGGGGGGGTCAAAAATCTTCAAAAACCCATTACAGTGCGTTACCTAGGGGGAGGGGGGGGTAAAAATCGAGTTACGTAATACTTGAACGCTCCCTTATAATATAAACTTTTTAACATACATATTATTATTTATTAATTAATAATCGGAACACAGAAAAAAAAATTGGAAAACTTAAAACAGTTTGCATACAAGAGTTAATCAATTTCTCAAAACTGTTTCAGTCTCATAGTAGTATTGTAATCTAAATCATCAATCTGATCAGTCACGTCATCACTGATGGAATTAAGTTCTTTAAAAACCAACTTAGAAGCTTTGACATTGCCTAGTGGGCCTAGCCAATTACGTAGTTTGGAATGGTAAACCGTATGATGAGAAGAGTCTTTCTATGTTGGCTGACGATGCAATAGCTCTGTGAAGCTGTTGAGAAAGTTTCAATGCTGTAGTATTTATATTTTTCTTAGAACGCCATCATGCCAATGGCTTTACGTTCTCAATTAGATGTTTAGAAAACATATGGTTTAAAGTTTAAATAAAGGGTACACACTTTGCCTGGTAATGATAATAATAATTGAAAATGCTTCTAGATGATAATTTATAATGGATGGATGATGGTTTATTTCCACTAAAGCGATGATCAACCAAATTTGCCAAAAAATGAGCTGGGGTCACCACAAAATAACTGATAATAGGCGTTATTGCAATAGCTAACTTGCAATGCGAATTTATAAATAATATATAGTCTGGGGTTCCCCAGGCAATTTCTTATCTATTATTTAGTAGAATAATAGATCAAACACCTTCAATTAATGGTAGGGGAGCCAAAGCGTGGATTTTGGCAGTTACTCGAGCGCGTCACATTATTACATGGGGAGAAACCTCGTACCTTGAAAATGTACTTCTACCATATACTGGCTCTTAATGCAGGGAAGTTCGTTAAGGGAGGGCCTAAAAAAATCTATCCTTAGAAGAACTCAAAATCGTCAGATTAAGATAAGGTGAGTTAAGTATATGCAAAACAGTGTATATTTAAAAAATCTGATGATTTTCACAAAGAAAAAAGCGAATATTTCGCGAAATGAATGACAGATCAAAAACTAAAAAATACGTACTCAATATTTTTCAAAAATCTATCGAATGATACCAAACACGACCTCCCACGGAGAGGGGTGGGGGGTTACTTTAAAATCTTAAATGGGAGCCCCCATTGTTTATTGCAGATTTGGATTCCTTACGTAAAAATAAGTAACTGTTATTTGATACTTTTTCGAGTTATGGATAGATAACGCTATAATCTAAAAAAAGGATTGTTGGAAATGGAAAATTAAATTAAAAATGGAAAGTCCACACTAAAATGGAAAACTTAACTTAACTTTTTTTGGTTTTAGGACCTACTCTTCACAACCCAATAGGTCCCCAAAGCGCTCGAGTGACTTCACATTTAGCATACTTTGCTCCCCTAACATAATGTTATGTTTAAGAAAATATGATTTAAATAATGTTTTCTTCTAAGTTTTATTTGTTTAAAATATTAAATTTAATAAGAAAAAAAAACATGTTTAAAGCAAAAAAAAAACGTTTTAAACAAAAAAACATGTGTTTAGTTTAAAATTAAAAAACATGTTTTTTGCAACCCTGATAATAGGCAGTTGAAGCGTAGCACTGGTTCGGTTACCTTTCTTGTATACTGTAGGCGTAGGCCCTAAATTAGCAGACTACCCTGCTATAATCCTAAAGCCGCGTTAGCTGTATAAAACGGGAGACTATTATTATGAATATTTTCATTACCTATAGACTTCAGACCATTCTAGTTCTTCCATCTGCACCAATGGGATTCTGGACGATGCTGGTTCCTTACTCCTGGTCTTGGCTTCTCCAAAGGGTTGTGGAAAATGGTTGTTCCTAGCCCTGGACGTTTGGCTGTTACCATATCGCAAAATTTATGCAATTATCCGTAAATCTTTGTAAAGAAAAATTGTACATGAAATTCGATAAGTTTAACCCAAAGACTTTATAAAATTTCGAAAAAAAACCTTCTGTTGGCTGCACCAATTACGATAATCAAAACCAAAAATGAGTTTTTAAAAAATTTTATTTATTTTATTGCCATTTTATTTATTTATTTTATGACATATATTATATTACCACATTGACTTGTTCTATTGATACCAAGGTAAAAATATATAGGGTGAGGCAGATAAAGGGCCTATTAGAAATATCTCGAGAACTAAAGGTAAGAGGATCATGAAAATTGGAATACAGGGGTTTTGAGGCATGAACTATTTAATGAAAATATTTTGGTCTCTTTGCTACTTCCGGTTATACCGGAAGTTGATTGTAACTTTGTTTTTTTAAATGAGATACCCTGTATATTTTTACATTTTTGGATTCTGCTCGATGTCTTCTTTCTTAAAATATGAGGTTTTGTAATATTATACAGGGTAGTTTAAAAGATAATTACGGTTTTTTATATATTTTGTAGCAAACTTCACACCCTATAGAATTGTACTGATTTGATAACAAAAACTCAATTTATGTTCAAATGATTTTTAATATAGTCTATTATTATAAAAAATTATCAATATAGCGAAATGTTTAATTTTAGTATACAGGGTTGGTCGAAACTCGGAATGAGTATTTTCTGAGTTTTCTTAAATGAAACACCCTGTATTTTAGTATTGTAATGAAATGATATTTTATAGTACTTTTTTATTTCTTAAGCATTCCCTATACATAACTGCTTTAATTTGTAGTTATTCGTAGTTCTTTAAGTCAAACATTAATTGCAACAAAAATTACGTGAAATTTTATTAGGTCGCCGTGAAAATATTCAATCATAAATAATTTTTTGAAAATAAATACATTAATCGTTAATAATCGAAAATAAATACGTTAATCTAGAATGATCCTTAATTTATTAATATTGGATCAGACACCAAAATACCTACGTTGTTAAGATTGTTGGTGCATAAAATATTTACAATAGTTTTTGTTCGATCAGATTTCTGGTAATCTAAATGTTCAGTTCGTTGAAACCGCTCTAATAAATTTTGAAAAGTTTCTCTTTTTGGTTGTCATCTATCATCGAATTGCTGATGATAAATTTTTATTGCTAGTAGCACATTTTTGTTATACTCTCCTAGAACAAAAAAACATGTTAATCAGTTCCTCATTAGAAAAATTCATATTAGTAATGGTAGCAAAAGCAACTGGAACTTCAAAAATAATAGCAAAGCAAATGTTTAAGCATATATATATATGGTCAAAGTCATAGCCAACTAGATAGAATGTTGCATGTTTTTATTAATATTAAACACACCAACAATCTTAACTACGTAAGTATTTTGTTATATTAACCAGTATTAATAAATAAAGTGTCAGTCGAGATTAATATGTGTTTATTTTCGAAAAATTATTTATGATTGAATATTATCACGGCAAATCAATAAAATTTCACGTAATTTTTGTTGCGATTAATGTTTTTCTTAAAGAACTACGAATAACTTACAAATTAAAGCAGTTAGGTATAGGAAATGCTTAAGAAATAAAAAAGTAGTATAAAATATCACTTCATTACAATAGAAAAATATAGGGTGTTCCAATTAAGAAAACTCAGAAAATACTCATTCCTAGTTTCGACCAACCCTGTATACTAAAATTAAACATTTCGCTATATTATTAATTTGTAATAATAATAGACTATATTAAAAATCACTTGAACATAAATGGAGTTTTTGATATCAAATCAGTACAATTCTACAGGGTGTGAAGTTTGCTACAAAATTTATAAAAATTCGTAATTATCTTTTAAACTACCCTGTATAATATTACAAAACCTCATATTTTATGAAAGAAGACATCGAGCAGAACCCAAAAATGTCAAAATATGCAGGGTGTCCCATTTAAAAAAACGAAGTTACAATCAACTTCCGGTATAACCGGAAGTAGCAAAGAGACAAAAATATTTTCATTAAATAGCCCATACCGTAAAACCCCTGTATTCCAATTTTCACAATTCTCTTACCTTTAGTTCTCGAGATATTTCTAATAGGCCCTTTATCTGCCTCACCCTGTATAGTATGGGATCCGAATATAGGTCGATCTGAACCCACCTGCTTGCTAAATGAAACATTTTTTTTATTAAATTTCATACATAGACAAATGTTTCTAGCATGAGTTGCCTATCAAAATCGTGTCATAGCTATCCTTAAGGGGGGCCGAAGGGGTTAAAATCAATATTCCAAACACATTTTTTTAAAGTATGGTAGAATTATTTTACTTTTAAATTAAATTGTCATATTTAGTAAAATTCATAGATTATTCAAGGAAAAATATTGAAAAATAAGCCAATAGTGGCAGTTTTTTAAAGACACCTCAAAAAACAATGAATTTTGCGATGGACATTAGAACTAATGATTAGATTATGGCAAACAAATGATTCAAAAATATTTTATTAGCTTATGAGTTTATTATTAGTTAAGAATTTTTTTTTGCAAAAAAGGGTGAAAATCAAAATATTTATTATTGTTAAACAAAATATAAGCATAAAACAAAAAATATCTCGATAGCGTAACCTCAAGGAATGTTTAAAGAAAATATATACAAAATTCCAGGTGAGTTGGCCAAGTAGTTTTTGAGTTACAATGTCTACAGCCTGAAAAAAGCAGTTTTGAGAAAAACGCGTTTAAGGTATTGTTAACTTTTATTTTCAATTTCTTTTTTGTCTGTCAAATGGTAAAGTGATACACACCGGACTATGTTTTTAAATCGCGGAGTAATTTACAAAAGAAAATAAGAACAGCTTTTGACCGTTTCTCACTACGCTCAAGCGCGCTGGCACGAACTTGCTGCAAAGCGAGTCTGAGGTATGGAGATAGTGTTCAATAGCCCTACCTTCGACTCGAATTGCAGCAGGTTCGCGCCAGCACGCTTGAACGTAGTGAACAACAGTCAACAGCTGTTCTTATTTTCTTTTGTAAATTACTCCGCGATTCAAAAAGATATTCCGGTGTGCATCATTTTACATTTGAAAGACAAAAAAGAAATTGAAAAAAAAAGTTGACAATACTTCAAACGCGTTTTCCTCAAAACTGCTTTTTTCAAAGGCTGCAGACACTCAAAAACTACTTGACCGACCCGCCTGGAATTTTGTATATATCTTCTTTAGACACTTCTTGAGGTAACGCTGCCGAGATATTTTTTGGTGTATGCTTATTTTTTGTTTAACAATAATAAATATGTTAATTTTCACCCTTTTGGCAAAAAAGATCGTTGTTTTGACTTCCGAGTGATATCAAAAAGTCAAAATTAGATAAAACTAAAAAACTCGACAGCGTTACCTCGAGAAACTCATAAGCTAATAAAATCCTTTTGAATTTTTTGCTTACCATGATCCAATGAAGAATTCTGATGTCCACCGCAAAATTCATTATATTTTGAGGTGTCTTTTAAAAATTGGCCACCGTTGGCTTACTTTTCAGTATTTTTCCTTGAATTTTTCTTGAGTAATCTATAACTTGTATTGAATACGCCTATTTAATTTAAAAATAAAATAATTCTACCATACTTTAAAAAACAATTTGTTTGGAATATTGATTTCAACCCCTACGGGCCCCCCTTAAGGATAGCTATAACACGATTTTGATAGGCAACCCATGCTAGAAATATTTGTGTATGTATGAAATTTAATAAAAAAAATATTCGGATATATATTCGGATCTTAGACTAATAGTCCTAATAGTCTTTTTCGGCATAAGCAATATTTTGACCATTTTTGACTTTACTCTTTATACTGAGCACTCTAGAAATAATCTAGGGTCATATCTGACAACAAATGTGTTTATATTTTATTTCCTTTGTGAAATAATGAAATTAATTTTAAATATTTTTTATTTTTAGGTAATGAAACCCCACTCTTGCTATACTCCACTATGTACGATATTCGCCTAGTGAATACCACTAGAGCATATAAACCAGAAGTTATCATCAAAAACACCAAGAATTCAACATCTTACATAGCTACATTAGACTACCATTATGCACTCAAGAAAATATTTTGGGCTGATCATGAAAATGAAAGTATTTTTAGTGTTGATTATTATGCAAAGGGGAATATTACAAACAAAGTAAGTATTTTTTTATTATTATAGTCTTTTCTTTATTAACATGTTGGCTACCGTGAGACATAAATGCTGTGTCTCATGCTGTTCTCAATAACAGTCATGTGACACACCATAGTTGTCTCGTTAGCATAGAAACAGGAGCCTTGTGGCCATATAAACCCATTTTTAAAACGTTTTTATATACTTGGTTTGGTTGGTGTCACGGACTCGCAAATTTTGTAATCCATTTTAAAAATAGTTCTAGGCTACGTAGGTACCTGAAATTTTCAGAATAGCTTTGAACTAGCTAACAATGCAATATTTAACTGCTATTATACAGGGTGATTGATTAGTAGGGTAAAGCTCCTTAGATCCGTTATAGTAATGGATAGCGATAAAAGTTAATAACAAAAATTGTAGCCAACTTAGAGCTTCACATTACAAAATTAGTTAGAATTTTACAGGGTGTTCGATAACATAGTGGCAGATCAAACTTATGTTTTTTTTAATGGAACACCCTATATTTTATTTTATATTCGAAATCTTCTTAATTTCTCCATTACAAAAATATAAAGGTTTGGTATGTTATACAGGGTATTTACAAAGTTATAACAAATTTTATATGAACAAGTAACAAGTTCAACTCCCTGTATAAATAAAAATAAGCACAACGGCAATGGTTTATTGATGCCATATTTTTTTACTTATTATCAAAATTTTCATAAATGATTGATATTCCTGATTTTCTTTATATTGAATACAGGGTGAGTCAAAACGCAAGTACATTATTTTCTCAGCAATTTTAAATGAGACACCCTGTATTTTATATCACTATCGAAAAGTACTATTGCCCTACTTTAATTATTACTGAGCAAATTATTAATTATGGGTCTAAATCTTTCCAAATTTTAGGTAAGCCATGACTGAATTGTCTAAAACTGACAATTTACGATTACTGATTATCAATCTGTAATCAAAGTTGGCTACAATTTTTGTTCTTAACTTTTATTGCTATCTATTACTATAACGGATCTACGGAGCTTTTCCGCACTAATCAATCACCCTGAATGGATAAATCGATTTTTTTTATTTCAAACTATTTTAAAAATGTGGTTAATGCAATGATATTTTAAAGTACGTTAATAAATCGATATCTACAAATTGATGGTGGGTCAGTGGCATTAGACTTCAGACCGAGAGTTCCCTAGTTCGAACACGGCTGTTGCGTATCTTTCTTTAATTTTTTTAATAAATAATTAAAAGTTGATATACTTCAAATTCGTATTTTATAAGTTATATATAAATATTATATATACCATTTGAAACAACCGTGGTATTATAAAAAGTACTTTTTTTATACTAGTGTAATTTTTGGAATTATAATTTTAACAGTTAATACACCTACTAAAAATTCATATTTTATTCTTTCGAAACATGTTGTGTCCTATGTATAACAAAACCGTGTTATTATAAAAAGTACTTTTTTATCATAGTGTAATTTTTGGAATTTTAAGCATTTTATATAGTCAAATTATTTTATATTCTCTCCTATAAATAATAAAAACGTTTTATTATAAAAAAGTTCTTTTTTATAAAAGTGTAATTATTTTAACATTATGGCTGCCAACGTATTAAATAAAAAAATTGAGAAGTATCTTACTGAAGGAAGATTGTATAAATAATAATTTTTGTTTTGTCGATTTAAATCTTAAATGTGCAATATTTACTTTGTTTCAGATGGAAATTGTTACTGATGTCGTAACACCTGATGGATTAGCATGTGATTGGGTAACAAATAAATTATATTGGACTGACAGTGAGACCAATCATATTGAGGTAGCTACCATAGAAGGAAAATACAGGAAGGTTTTATTTTGGACTGATATTGATCAACCTAGGGCTATTGCCCTGGTGCCTTCTGAAGGGTGAGGTGTTATTTTACATATTAACATACATACACATTGGAAAATTCTAGGGATATTTTTATAACATAATAAAATTAATGAAAATAAATTTACGTATTCATTTAATTTCAATTGAATTTATACAGTGGCTCGTCCTGTAGATTTTTGTGAGTAAAACCTAACTGCAAAAGTGATAACGAATATTTGACAGATATTTTTACAGGAGAGGGATAAACTATAGGTTTTACACTGCAGTAAATATTCTGCTAGTTTCGATTACGTTCATGCTATAAACATCTTGTTTACTTAGAGGATTCAAAATATTGTTTTTTTATCATGGAACCAGTGCCGGTTTAACCTAACTTCGGGCCCTGGGCGCTGAAGGTTTAGGGGTCCCATTCATTGCTATTCGTTGTCAGTTTTTTAACAAGAAAACACATGCATTAACTATAAAGGTTTATTGTAAAATCCATAAAATAATTTTTTTTAAACAAGCAAGAAGAATAGCAAACGTAAAAAATAATCCCGGGCCGGCATAGCTCAGGCGGTAGTATGCTTGATTCGCGTGCTGGTAGGCCGGGGTTCAAATCCCAGCGTCGGCAAGAACAACTAGACATTTTTAAAATGTCTATAGGCCCAAGGTCGACTCAGCCTGAATAAAATGAGTACCTTGGGTAAAACCAGGGGTAATAATAGGCGGTTGTAGCGTAGCACTGGCCCTGTTACCCTCATTGTATACAGTAGGCCCTAGATATAGCAGACTACACTGCTATAATCCCAAAGCCGCGTCAGCGGTATAAAACGGGAGACTGTTATTATAAAAAATACAGAAAGTTTCACAAAACAACACATGACAAACAAAAAACACATTCTAAAACATACATAAAGACAAAAATTAGATCACTTTTGTCTTGACTTGGCATTCGCAAACTGCCATATAATATTACCACAATTCAGTTTCTCCAGTTCTTCATTCTCTATATACAGTAGTGATAATGCGTCTAGGTTTTCTTGACCCAAATTTGATCTTAAATATGTTTTTATTCTTTTTAAAGCCGAAGAAGACCGCTCGCCTGACGCATTAGAAATTAGTATCGTCAAATAAATTTGCAGTTAAAATATTGGGAAAAGTTGCCTTTACATCCTGGATGACATCAAATTTTTCATAAAATGTATGTTTATTTAAATTTTGGCATAACGTTACAAAATGAGTAATTTCAGTATGCAAGTTATCTTTGGTTTCATCAACATCTTTTTTATATTTCTCGCATAAAGTATTAACTGACGTCTTGACTTCTTATTTATCTAGCGTAAAGGAACATCTAAAAGCTGATGTTACATCCTTGTAGCATTCAATTCTCTTTAAAAGATCTTGAGTAATATTGTCGAATATAACATTAAATACTTCAATTCTGAATATCTCTTGCCCCTTTAACATGATTTGACTTTCACTTGCTTCTTCGAAAAATGTTTTTATTTTCTTTATTCTTTGAAGGTCAGTTGTATAAAAGTATGTACATGTTCAAACATCAGTAGATGTTTGAAATATCCTTGCCTTTTTCCTGTTTTTGTTCAATTTCGCTCTAAACTTATTTCTTACGTCTCCAACAAAGCTCAAAAGAGATGCCATTAATTCTACCCCAATTGACACGTTCTACGTTTAAATCCACAGTTTCTAACGTTTTGCTTGTTGCATTCACTAGTTCCAAAATTCTTGCCCAAATCAGTGTTAATAGAACTGTCTCAAAGGTATCCATTTTATTGTACAGTGCCTTGGCTTCACTTCTATCTGCTGATTTTTCATCTCTATAATTGCTTAACTGGAAAAAATATCTTTCATGGATCCGTATTTTTTAAATAATGCATTTACAGCGTCAAATCGGGCGGACCATCTAGTTTCAATTAATCTTTTTATACAACATTTGCCGCTTTCTTTCAGTAAATTCCACATTTCAGGAGAAGCCGAAAAAAACGTGTAGATACTTTGAACAGTTCTGGAATAACTAGTTGCTTCCAAGCTGGATTCACATGCAAAATTCACTACAATTCGAGACATCTTTCTGACAACTTTCTGTAGTTTTTGGAAAAGGGCCCCGCCACAAACATTGACACCGGGCCCCCGTGGAGCTAGGCTACGTCACTGTGTATAGGCGTGAAGAGATGTAACAATAAAACATAGGCTTTTACAGTGTATTGGCGTATATGCGTATGAGATTTTTTTCAGAAAATATGTAGATTATTTAGCGACTTTATTTTTTTCTAATTTAAAGGAACGGGCCCCTGGGCGCCCGCCCCATTCTCCCAGTGGATAAACCGGCACTGCATGGAACGACCTCATTTAACTTTGGATGAAATAAATAGGGCTGTAGGCCTTCTTCAATGTGGCATACAGCAAACTAACATAGTTGAGCGCATGGAAGTCTCCCAAAGTGTTAAAAGTCAATTGTGGCGGGATTTTTGTGACACTGGAAGTTCAGCCTAGTGTCTGATTTTTCATGTTAACCAACAATTACAGCACCTGAATTGGTTAGTGACTTGTAGACGGCCCACCAGGTAGCCATAGGCTGTGATACTGTAGGAAATCATCTCCATGGAGCCAATCTCCACAATCCACGGACATTGAGATGTCCACCTGTCTCCAGAGGCAATCGCGCTGCAAGATTATAGTGGTATCAAGAATATCAAAACGGGGATGCAAATGATTGCTTTTTACAAGACTATGTTGAAAAGGAGGCAATTCAGTGTATCTCCCTGCCTCAGTAACACATGTGTTTCAAATACTTGTGATTAGTCACCCTGTATTCCTACTTTACAAACAACATTACACAATGTAGCCTTGGCCTTTGTAGCATTGTATTTTCGTGTTCATCTTTGTTGCATAAGTTGATATACATCATTTTTTCTTTGGGTAATGTGTTCACACTCATCATTGAACCAGTCTTGTGCAGTGGTGGTCTTCCAAGTCCTAGAATATTATAATAAAGACAGTTTTTATTCGATTCAGAGTTGGACCACCATCTCCATATAGCTATTTCAGCATCCCATGCATCTTCAGTGAAGCTATGCAGTCACAACTCTGAAGCGAACATTAACAACCCTGCCTATTTAAAGGAAACCATCGCGATAAAATGATTCCACCTTTTGAGACGCAATCTAGCGACATCTCTCGCAAAACGAGGAAAACAAGGAAAAGCCCTAGATACAAATTTTACTACTTTATAAACAATTAGAATAATTGAAATAAAAATATAATAAACAATATTTTAAATCCAAGACTTTTCGTTAATAAACTGCTTTCTGGCTGCATCCTGTATCTCTGGCTTTTCCAATATATAAGCACAAGAGACGACGAAAATAGGAGAAAGCAGATAGGACACTTTGGCCACGCATTTACCTTCTCTCCGTCAAGGAAAAGGACCGAAAATCCTATAATATTATTTGCTACCGTTTAATATTGTTCTTGTACGTTTCCCATTGTTAACTAGCTGTTAGATCCTCATTATGTTTTTAGTTTCGATATTTCTTTAACAAGGAGTTCCCCCTCTAAGGGTTTTCCAACGAGGAGGTACTTTGCCGGATAGGTAAGGTGAGAAGGGTAGGAATAACTGTAAAGACAAGAAATTTGGAATACTTGGGTCACGTTATGAGGCACTACAGCTAATCATCCAAGGAAAAATAGACAGCAGAAGGGGTCCAGACAGGAGGAGACTCGTGGTTCCAAACTTGCGGTAATGGTTCGGATTGTCATCTGCCGAACTATTCAGATCTGCCATAAACAAAGTCAGAATAGCCATGTTAATTGCCAATATTCGGAACGGACAAGGCACAGGAAGAGGAAGAAGTTTCGATATAGTTTCGAAACATTTCTAGTGTTTGTGGATTTTTGAGGAGTTTAATATTGTGGCGGATTGTTTTGGTGCTTCTCTCCTTAGCATTTGAGATTCTAGCTCGAATCTTTGTGCCAAGTACAAAGTGGTTTGAATCAATGTTGGCGCTTTGGTAGGTGTCAACATCCATTAGGTTGAAGAGTCTAGCATCATCTATAAGCACAATTTTCACCAAGATAAAGTGATTATTATTCTTATATCCTTTTCATGCACTTCTTTGCTTCTGAGGGTATGAACATGTCACAAGTAATATAACGTCTCTGCGTTAAATTGATTCAATATTTTAAACATTGTTACCAGATCTAACAATCTTAGACCAGCATTAGTTTGCACCTTTTACCATTCTATTATTTTTGTCAAATGTGTTAGATATACAGGGTGTCCCGGAAAATAATGGCTTTTACTAAAATTTACATTTGGCAACACGGCAGTTTTATTTATTTTGACACAGCGAAGATAAAAATATACAATAATTATTGTAAACACAAACAGTCATATCATAATCACTTGTAACCCCAGAATAGGTACATCGTATTGTTGTGATATTGTCATGATTTCGATCGCGAGTATCATGATATTATGTTAATTAAGTTTTAGTGCAAGATTTACAGCATGGCTATCTACCTCGAAGAAAAACAAAATCTTCAGAGAACCCGAATTTCTGTGTTAAGTGTTGTGTGTTGTGTGCAGATAAAGTTTATTTTACGAATGGTGTGTTTAACTTTCATGATTGCCAAAAGTATGAATTTGTTGGCTGGGATTATTTATAATCATCTGATTGAACCATTTGAACTTCCCAGAAGATTGAATGGAGAAAGTGTACTCAAATGATTTGCAACATGTTCTATCGATAATTCTTGAAAACGTATCTTTATTGTAATAAAAAATGTTCATGTAAGTTAAATACAAACATTATTTATTAGATATTTAATAAACACAAATATTATGCTGTTTTTCTGTCACTGTTATCAGTATTTTATCAATACATATTATGCCTATGGTCGATGATTCATGATAGTTGAGTTACAGTAAAATTGTTTTAACACAGAAGAAGGAACGCAGCGTTGCCGGCTGTATTTGCTTTTCTGTGGACATTAATCAAATGCATTAAAATTAATAAATTATTTTTTTGAAAACGGTTGATTCTGCAAAAAAAATTTATCAGACTTTTTTGCTCTAAATGGTGCACTTAGCCCATACCTTGAAGGAACGCACTATTTTCCGGGACACCCTGTATATTGTATTCTAATATGCACATTCACAGTTAAATCTTATTTTAGTTTTATGTTCTGGACCGATTGGGGAGAATTACCAAAAATTGAACGAGCCAGCATGGATGGAGCTCCAAAGTCAAGAAAAACCATAGTATCGGATAATATCTTCTGGCCCAATGGTCTAACAATTGATTACAAAACCAAACATGTATATTGGGCTGATGGAAAATTAAAATTTATTAAGAGGATGGATTATGACGGCAAAAGTTTAGTAACAGTTTTAGATAAAGCATCGTACTATCCATTTGCTTTGACTCAGTTGGAAACAAAAATGTATTGGACTGATTGGGAAACAGGGTAAATAGTTATTTTCTCATAGTAACATATTGTGAATTCTCAGTGAATGAAATCTGTCATCACCATTATCATCAATGGCGTTACAATTCTTCGTGAGTCTTTGCCGCGTTTATTATTGGCTTCCAAGTTTGTCGGTCCTGTGACACTACTTCCGATTGTGTTACTCCCATTTTCTCCAGATCTTCTCTAGCTGCATCTTTCCACCGTTTTCTGGGCCGTCCTACAGACCTATCTGCATATACTGCATATCACATGCCATGCGCTTCTTAGTCTATTAGTCTTTATGTATCTGACTATATTTTCCTTTGTGAAAAGAGACTCTAACTCGTTATTGTGTCTGCGCCTCTATTCGATGGTCACGCTGTCTCTGCAAAGGCCATATATCGGATTTTTCATACCCACACCAGCAATTTATTTACTTCTCTTTTTGTTAGAGTCCATGTTTCGCTTCCATACGCGACTGCTGGTCTTACATAGTCTGGATTTTTGTACCTCGTGAAAGAAGTTTTGACTTCATTAGCTGTTGCATTGTAAAGAAAGATCTGTTTCGTGCCATTATTCGTCTTTCAACTTCTCGTTCTATTTTGTTTTCATTGGTGATTGTTGCTCCTAGATATTTAAATTTTTAACCACTTCAAAGTTATGATCGTTTATAGTAATATTTTGGCTTATTCGCTGTCGTTCTTATTTTAAAACGACTATGTATTTTGTTTTGTCTTGATTAATTTTTAGACCGATATATTTAATACAGCTTCTTTTCAAAGCTCGAGAAAAGAATAATCTAAAAAAAATAATGAAATCTGTATTAAAATGAATAGTTAACAATTCTCCAGAAAATTCTTTTTTAAAAAGATTCATATTGCCATATAATTTGTTTCTTAAAATTCAAATAACGTACAATTTCTAGGGCTATCCACTACTATGATACATCTGGTCAACAGAAACAACCTTTGGAATTGTTGTCGGTGCAGAATCCAATGGATATACATGTTTGGGATCCCCAGCATCAACCTAACATTACCAGTCCATGCCAAGTAAGCAATGGAGGATGTTCTCATTTGTGCCTTCTATCTCAGGATCCATCAAAGTTTACCTGTGCTTGCCCGATGGGGTTTAAACTTATAGATAATAAAACATGTTATGATAAACCTCAGGAACTATTGCTATTAGCGAAAAGGCCGGAAATTCGGTTGATTTATCTAGATTCCCCAGAATACAGTTCTAAGGCTCTACCTCTCGATGTAAAATATTCTATAGCTGTAGATTTCGATCCAGTCGACAATTATATTTACTGGTCAGACGATGAAGTTAAGACGATACAGAAGGCCAAAATTGATGGCACAGAACAACAGGATGTGATTTGGGCTGAAATTCAACACCCTGATGGTATCGCGCTTGACTGGATTGCTAGAAACATTTACTGGACTGATGCAGGGACTGATAGAATAGAAGTCTCTACACTAACCGGAGGATACCGAAAAGTTATTATTATGGATAAATTACATGACCCTAGAGGTAAGACTATTTCCAAAATATTTAAGTGTACTATAGTTACATTTACTTAATTATATAGGGTGAGGCCGATAAACGGCCTATTAGAAATATCTCGAGAACTAAAGGCAACAGAATGATGAAAATTGCAGTGAAGGGGTTTTGAAAGGTGATTTTTGTTAGATGAAAATATTTTCATCTATTTGCTACTTCCGGTTATACCGGAAGTTGCTTATAACTTCGTTTTTTTATGGGACACCCTGTATATTTTTACATTTTTGGATTCTCCTCGATATCTCCTTTCTTAAAATAGGTTTTGTAATGTGATACAGGATATTTTAAAAGACCCGAAGATTAACTTCGTATCAATATTCACACCCTGCAGAATAGGGAACTTGCACTAAAAAATTTTTTTGCATAAAATTGTTAATTTATGTTTTAAAATGTTATATTCAAAATTGTACGTCTTACAATGAATAGTGTACGTACAACATCTGATCAAAGTTCCACGCCTAAAATTTCCGTTTCAAACAACTTCAAAAGCGAGAGCTGGGGTCTGACGTCATAGGCCACTCGTATCGTTTGCCCGTTCGGTGGGCTATTGCATTTAATGCAGTTTGCCCATAGATAAATAATATAGTTGAAATATCTTGTTTTACTCTGTGGCAAAAATGATTTTTTCTGTGACAGGCAAAATATTAACATTTGATCTGTGTTCAAAATGTATCTAAAATGTATCTGTTCTATGTATCAAAAAGTTCTTTTTTATGAAATTACTTTTGTCGTTTCTTGTGTTGAAGAACAAAGAAGAAACAAGTAACTTAAAAATAAACAAAACTTTTAGTAATAAAAGTAAGAGTAACTAAAAAGTATTGGTGCTACTATAGTATGCGGTCTACAGTCGGGTTTCTACTATAGCTTGCGATCTACCGAGGGATGCGGTGTAAGTATAAGCTGAGATGATAAAGATATTAACTTGTAAAATTACAATAATGATTCTTCTTATTTATGCGTATTATTAACTTTGTAAAGAAGGATTTTGTTGGCTATGTACACGTTCTATCGGTACGTCTGCTAATCACCATAATCTTTTCTCAGAAGGCTTTGAACACAATAATGAAAGGCTCCAGTAGGTACTAATAAACATTACAATAAAATATAATCTTTATTATAATGCAAATTACTCCGTAATTTTTTCCAGGATATACGAAATCCTTCGATTAGAGGTAGGTGGATCAAACCCACGGGGTAAACCGTATACTATAATATAATGATACCAAACTATTGTTATAAACGGTTTAAACATGCTTATTAATAACCCTTACTTATTTGCATTGACACCTCGCATTTCTCCAATAAAATAGCTTTCACTACTTTTTATAAAAGTTGCCACCATGAAGACATCAACGGTAGGTAAGTTGTCAGACTTACCCTCGTCCGTCATATTATGCGTCTTAAACTCTTTACAAAGTAGCACTCAACTTTATCAATTTCAGTTTAAAACTAAGCTGATTGGGGAACTACTTATTACAATATATAAGATGAACATAAATAATACCTAGGAATTTTCCATTAAAGACGATTAAAATGTAACCCGTGATACCTACCCTAATCGCGTTGTTTCCGAATGCTAGCCCGGTTGACCGTGGCCCGTGACGTCGGACCAATAGAAGGACGTTCAAGAGCCTCCTAAGATATTTGAATTTTATAGCATTTTCAAAGCGTCGTAATTAGCGTACAAAAATATTTGTATTTTTCGCCTGCAAGCGTTTTAAGATCATGTTACCTTATGTTCTTTAATATCATTTTAATATTTAAAAATTTATGCAAGTTCCCTATTGTAGTAGTTTGACATCAAAAACTATACTTCCGTTCAAGTGGTTTTTAATATAGTCTACTATAGGACTTTTCATCGAAGTTGTATAATCTGTGTATAATATTAACATACACGGATTATACGACATATGACAGAAGCTCGAAACAAATGACTGGGAATGAAAAGCCTTATTGTTAAGAATCATTAGTATAGCTAAATTTTTAATTTTAGTATACAGGGTTGGTCGAAACTCGGAATGAATATATTTATATTCTGAGTTTTTTTAAATGGAACACCCTGTATTTTAGTATTGTAATAAAATGATATATGGTACTATTTAATTTCTTAAGCATTCCCTATACCTAACTGCTTTAATTTGTGAGTTATTGGTGATTCAACCCAAACAATAATTGCAACAAAAAATACGTAAAATTTTATTAAGTTGGCCGTGAAAACATTTAATCACAAATAATTTTTCGGAAATAAATACATATTAATCTAGAGTGATCCTTAAAATTACCAATAATTCACTAGTCAACAAATAAACAGAAAAAAAGTTGCGACTGACGTTAAAATGGCTGTACCGGGGAGTTTAAAGCGTCCTGAATGCGAATTCAAACACCAAAATGTTCCACCACGTATATATTTTGAGTTATCTTCTTCTTAAAGTGCTGCGCATTTCTGCGTAGGCGTCCACCGTACATTGTCTGGTAAGGTGAAATGTTAAATGTGGAGTTATATAATGCATCAAATATTGCTGTTTATTATACAAATTCTACTATACTATATACACGTAAGTACAGAATTAGAAACAAAAACTATAGTAAGTCTTTTGTACACAATTTTGTGCATATCCCAATTTTCCCATAACACTATATGGATTAACACAAACACACATTTTATTCTGCATAGTAAAAAACGAGGATAGCTCCTGGTTGTTCCTAAATATTATAAGTTGTACTGGCTAGTAAATTCTATTTAAAAAAATCCATTATTGTAATCTAGAACCTAAGGGTTAAGCATGTCCTTTGGACCAGTGAAGGATCTCGAACTAAATCATGTAATTCGGGTTGTTAGATGCAATAAAGTGCTTTTTCGTGGGTTTCGGGAAAATAAGAATCATTTTTTTTTCTGATACATCATCAGGTTCACTTTTATCACCATACATTTCCAAATCTTTCTCCCAATTTGCCGAGGTCCTGGAACTGGTAAATCTTCTCCATAAAAGCCAGTTTTATTGCTGAAGTAATATCTGGATATTCAATTTTATGCTTGTTCTTCCTGGAAAACCCAGACACTTTTGTCATGCAGGAGTAACAGTCATTAAAAAAGTTTAGAACTATATAAGTTTAAATGTGTAGGTTTACTAAGGACTACCTTTGGTTTATTCTTTATTTAAATGTTAATGTGTTATTCGTAGGCATTAGATAACCCAGTGTTGCCAAATTATGTACAATTTTTAGGAAAAACATTAATTTAATAAGTTCACGCCCCGATATAAAATATTACAAATTACTGTTTTAAAAATTTTTTAGTAAAATAAGCATAACTTAAAAATCATAACTCATTTTTTTGAAAAAATCATAACTCAAAAATCTTACGTGTTAGGAAATTTTTATCATCATAATCATATTCAGAGAGCAAAAATTAACAAAAAACAGCATTTTGCATTCGAGTCGCAAATTGGTTGTAAACTAGTGAATGGTTTAGCTACCAAAATACCGACGTAGTTAAGATTGTTGGTGCAATTAACAATTAAGCACAAATTAAAGCAGTTAGGTATAAGGAATGCTTAAGAAATAGAAAAGTACCATAAAATATCATTTCATAACAATACTAAAATACAGGGTGTTTCAATTAAGAAAACTCAGAAAATATTCATTCCGAGTTTCGACCAACCCTGTATACTAAAATTAAAAATTTAGCTATACTAATGATTCTTTAAGAAAGAAGACATCGAAGATAATCCAAAAATGTAAAAATATACAAATATAAAAAAACGAAGTTATAAGCAACTTCCGGTATATCCGGAAGTAGGAAATAGATGAAAATATTTTCATTAAATAGATCAGTCTTCAAAACCCCTTCATTCAAATTTTCTTGATTCTGTTGTCTTTAGTTCTCGAGATATTTCTAATAGGCCGTTTATTTGCCTCACCCTGTATAGTGAATACAAATATTAGCGAAGCGAATAGGGCGTATAGGGGACATTTTGGGGACTCTTACTTTCTAAACTAAAAAAAGACAATTTTTAAATATTTTCAAAGAAAAAACCTTACTTTTATGGTTATGATACATGCCATGTCAAATCACTCGAGACAAAAACTTTTGGATCTCCGATTTGTCTGAAACTTGGTTTGTAGCTTCTGCGAAACGTAAAAATAAACTAAAGCTGAAACATTTAAGCCCGAACATTATTTTTCTTCTTTTTTTTTTCTCACAATATCATTTTTTGCGCATTCACAGTGATTTGGTATTTATTTATACAAATTTGTTTATATTATAAAGTATCGATGAAAAAAATTATTTTTTAATAGAAGGCCATCAAAAATGTCCTTATAAGGTATTATAACAAGTTATTTTGATTCAAAAACAAGTTTTTGATCAAATTTTATTGTAGAAAACGTTAAAATGCATCTTCGGTTTGGCTGAAAGTTTACCCACATATCCGAAACACAGGACTTTAGGTGGTTAAAAGGATTTTTATAGTCTTACAATACAAAAACAGTTACATGAAATAATATCAGTCTCAAAAGTATATAGTACAGTCGTGATATCATTTGACCTTGCATGCCGAGCTGCCCAAAATTTTATTTTTCTGATCTTTAGGGGAGAGAATTAAATTTTATACAATTTTGATTTCTATCATTTTTTCCCAAAATTAATATTTGGTAGTACGTATGCGGTAAAGGCGCAAGCGTAAGTCCTGATTGGTTTTATAGCAGTGGTTTTTGTTCAATATATCTCAGCCATTTTCAACTTTTCTACAAAAATGGCAGGAAGTGAAATTGTTCCGAATAAATCGTATTTACAATTATTACAATTTTTGTCGTGAGGTCGATATTTTCCGAGTTAATTGTATGTACAGTAGACGCCTATATTTTTGACTCTGTTATTATTGCATAACACTTTTTTCGTATTGTAAAATTAAAAACGTTTGATCGAAAAACGTGTTTCTTCTTCTTTCTCGAAACTCCTTATGCCCCCCAGGGGCGTCGGAGGAAAAACGTGTTTTTGAATCAAAATAACTTGTTATAATGCCTTATAATAACATTTTCGAGTCCCTCGTATTAAAACATTGTTTTTTCCACTGATACTTTATGATAAAATATACTTTGTTTAAATAAATATCCAATCACTGCAAAATCACTAAAAATGATATTTTGAGAAAAAAGAGAAGACTGTTCGGGCTTAAATGCTTCAGCTCGAGCTTATTTTTACATTCCGCAGAAGCTATACACCAAGTTTTAGACAAATCGAAGATCCAAAAATAATTGGGGCCACAAAATCGCCTGTTTCAGCCACTTTGTTGATCCACAGAGTAGCGCAGAAGAGTTGTTCGTCTGTTTTAAACCTAATGTTACAAAACTGACTTTACGCGGTTGACTTTACTATTTCATAATTTATATTTTTAGGCACTAAGTTTAATTTTAGTTGACTTTATGTATTTTTTAATAAATTACTTCTAAACAAATGAAAGACACTGAATTTATATCTTTTATTTTACAAACTACGATATCTAATTTATTTATTACACCAAATCCAATAATTTATCTACATAATTACAATTACAAAAATATATCGCGCTCGATACATATCACAGTACACCGACGTATTCAAATTCACAACTGACTTACTAATTCCAAAAACCACTATTTATACATTATTACAATGTTCCAGAATAAGAAAGATTATTACGGAAGAATTCATCTTATTCTAGAATAACAATCGAAGGGTTATTTACATAGATATCAAATAAGCATTTTCTAGAAAGAAATGTCGAGGTTAATATACCTGTTAAAAAGGTCCCCCTTTTAAATGCATTCATAAATCAAATTCGGTAAACAAGACCCTTTTTGTTAAATTATAATAAATAGTCAAGGAGCTGAAAACAGTCGGGTGACAAAATCACGTCACACTAACAATCATTTTCGATCAGTTTCAATAATATAAAATACATGCTCGCTTTGTAGGTTGTAGAACTCAAGTGTCGAGTTTTGCAGACGCACAAATCAGGCGTCGCGCCCGTTGTTTTGGGCCTGGTAGGTACCGTTATAAATACACCCACAACTTCGTTTCTGCTTTGAATTTCTTAATAGGTTAAGTTTTAGGACAGTATTTCTATAATACAGTATGCAAGGCAAAATAAACAGTACTCAAATAAATATTGAAGTGTTTATGATTATTTATACATATATCTAGTATACATTATTGTAACATTATTCACGACTACGTTCCCGATAAAACAGATGTTAAAGATGTCCTCTGGCCAGTGGCGGATCTACGGTGAGGAAATATGAGGAAATTTCCCCTTAACAAGGTCCAAAATTAAAGAAGGAAAATTGTTCAAACATAAAAATATATTGTAGCGGAAGAGAAATCTTGGCCGATCCCCGTATAACAGTAAACACCTCGAGAATGACGTAATCGGATGTGCTAGGCCTCGCCGGAGAATTCTGGAAGGTACGTCACGTAGGCGGAACAAGCCGATAGCTCGAGATGGGAGTCGATTGTTCCAGAATAACAACTGGGTATAAATACGGGCATATTTTGTGAATAAGTTTAGTGTATAAGATAAATTCGTCTGTAACTTATATAAATAAAGTCGTATATAAATTACGAACCGCTAGTTTTATTGTAATTAGAAGTAATTACACTAATCACGCTACAGTTGGTGTCGGTGTTCGGTTAACTTAGTGCGATATAAATAAGTGAATTACAGAGAGACTTTAAAAGACTTTTGAACTTTATTCGTCGGGAACAACCGGAGTGCGTTAATTGTTCGGTATTCGGAAAGACTTTAAAATACTTTTGGACTTTATTCGTCGGGAATAGTTAAAGTGCGTTGATTGTTCGGTATTCGGAAAGACTGTTAAAAGACATTTTGGAAAGTACGTGTGTGCCGACCAAAGATGTTGCTACAAGAACTTACAGTAAAACAGCTCCGTGAACAGCTCGAGGAACGGGATCTGGACAGCAGTGGGCTCAAGATAGTCCTACAAGCACGACTCGAGGATGTCCTCACGAAGAACGGAGAAGACCCAAAGACGTTCCACTTCCAGTCAGCAGAACAAGTAATCTTATCGAAATTAAAAACTGTTTCTGAAACGATCGATGAAACTTCTAGAAGAAGCGACGAGAAACTTGAAGAAGTTAGTAGACAGAACAACGAGAAATTTGAAAGTGTTTCTCAAAAGATCGATGAAACTTCTAGAAGAAGCGACGAGAAACTTGAAGAAGTTAGTAGAAGAAGCGACGAGAAACTTGAAGAAGTTAGTAGAAAAAGCGACGAGAAATTCGAAAATGTTGCTAAAAGATTCGATGAGACTTCTCAAATAATTAAAGAGGTCTGTAGGCAAAACAACGAAAAACTAGAAGAAGTTTGTAAACAGAACAATGAGAAATTTGAAGAAGTTTCTAGAACATTCGATAAGATGCAGAAAAGTGTAGAGACCGTAGAAGAAAAGATCAAACAGCTAGAGAGCAGGATAACCGATACAAAAGTACAACCATCAGTTAATGCAGCAACGTTAGATCCTTTAGTGAAAGATGAACTACCGAGAGACGAAACGTCGCATAATATGAGATTCAAATTACCACCATTTGATGGAAAGTCCTCTTGGTCCATATATCTTAGACAATTTGAAGCTATTGCGACCGCCAATCATTGGACCGAACAGGAAAAGGCTGTTTCCTTGACTGCTGCTTTGCGAGGTGATGCTGCAGATATATTAAGATCAATTCCTAAGGGTCAAGAAAATTGTTACCAGACCTTGTTCACTCGTCTAGAAAAACGCTATGGAGATGCTCATCTACAACAAGTATACAAAGCACAACTGAGAAGTAGAAGTCAACGAGCAAGTGAGAATCTGCAAGAATTTGAAGCAGATGTGGCTCGTGTGGTGCGGTTGGCTTATCCAGAGGTGCCAGACAGCGTTTTAGAAGAAATTGCGGTAGATACCTTCGTCAATGGGCTGAAAGATAGTGAACTACAGAAAGCTTTACGACTAGCAAGACCGAAAGTTTTAGATGAAGCACTTGCTATTGCCTTGGAACACGAAGCAGCTAGCCAAGCTTCACGAAACAATCGAGTAATAACCGTGGAAAAAGGCGATAAGAGAATAGATGAACGTTTGGTGGAAATGGTACGGAGGGTGATTCGTGACACGATCCCGAAGAGACGCGTGAAGAGGGCTGGAAGAGTTGGTTCAAATGCTGATGCCCTTTCGAGACGACCATGCAGTGCGAATTGTAATCACTGTGCCAAATTAGAGGAACGATTTTGCCCCGTGAGACGAACCACCGTAATTAATGAGCAATGGCAGCCCCAACAGTTACAAGACGCCCAAGAAGATGATCCATGTATAAAAAGAGTATTGGATTGGATGCGGCAAGGTGAGAGACCTAGTTGGCAGAACATTAGTGCATGTAGTCCAGAAGTCAAGGCCTACTGGAGCCAATGGAATTGCCTGGTACTAAAAGATGATCTTCTGTACAGAACCTTTGAGAACGATGATGGTACAGAATCTAAGCTTCAGTTAATTGTACCTAAAAGTAAAGTGTCAGAAGTATTGCGTCAGTTGCATGACGGTACATCAGGTGGACACTTTGGTATTACGAAGACTCTGCAAAAGGTTCGAGAACGGTTCTATTGGGTGAACTGTAAAGATGATGTAAGAAGATGGTGCCGAAAATGTGAACCGTGTGCATCCGGTAATGGTCCGGTTGGTAAAAAGAGAGCACCCATGAGACAGTACAATGTTGGAAGTCCTATGGAAAGAGTAGCTATCGACATTGCAGGTCCATTTCCAGAAACCGATGCTGGAAATAAATACATCCTGGTAGCCATGGATTATTTTACAAAATGGACTGAGGCCTATGCATTACCAAATCAAGAAGCTGCTACCGTTGCAGAGGTACTTGTTAAAGAATTCTTTAGCCGATTTGGTGTTCCCTTGGAGATCCACTCCGACCAAGGGCGAAACTTTGAGTCAGCTCTTTTCCAAAACGTTTGTAAATTGATTGGTGCCAATAAGACCAGAACAACACCCCTGCATCCTCAATCAGATGGGATGGTCGAGAGGATGAACCGAACGATGGGTAAACACTTGTCCAAAGTTGTATCTGAACATCAGCGAGATTGGGACCAACACATTCATTTATTCCTGATGGCCTACCGCTCGGCCGTAAATGAAACTACAGGTCAAACACCAACCTGCCTGATGTTGGGTCGTGAAGTTCGGTTGCCCTGCGACCTAGAGTTTGGCTGCGGACCTTCCGAGGAACATGTTGCAGGCGAAGACTACGTTGACCGCCTGAAATTACGAATGAACAACATTCATGAACTTGCCCGACAACACATCCAGATAGCCAGTGACAGAATGAAAGATCAATATGATTCTCGATGCAAGAATGAAAGCTTCGAAGTAGGTGATCTTGTCTGGCTTTATAATCCGCAACGTCGTCGAGGCTTATGTCCTAAACTGCAAAGACAATGGGAAGGTCCATATGAAGTTAAAAAGAAAATAAATGACGTAATATATAGAATTAAGAAGTTGCCAAACGGTAAACCAAAAGTTATTCACATAAATCGTCTTGCACCATATGCTGGCTCAAATGAAACAGAAGAAGCACGAGTCCTCCAACAGGAGATGAAAGATGTCGCACAGCCAAGTTTTAATCAATTTATGTCAAATTACGCAGCGAGAAAGAGTGCTAGATTCGGCGTGACCACAGAAGTTCAGCAAGATCTGTTTGGTGTTCCAGAAAACGTCTCTCTGGCCCACTGTGTTGCCCAAGACCTCGAGATGACTAAAGGAATATCGTCCGTATTCAATAGAAAGTTCGGCCGCCTGGACGAGTTAAGAAATCAGCAGCCTAAAATTGGAAGAGTACTGCGATTGGAAGATGGTCCTCGATCTTTGCTGTATATGGTGACCAGAAAGTCTTATACGGACACGCCAAGCTACGAGAACATATGGCGTGCTCTAACTAATTTGAAGAAAATCGTGTGTAATTATGACATCAAAAATTTGGCTTTACCAAAAATAGGCCATGCAGTAGAAAATCTGGATTGGAAGATTGTGAGAAGCATGCTTGAAGTGGTCTTCAGAGGAACTGGTGTACAAATCACTGTGTGTTGCATGAACCCGAAGATGTCGTACCCTTCAAAGACAGTAGACTGTTATTTCTTCTTGAAGGGTGTATGCAGAGCTGGAGAGTCGTGTAGATTCCGCCATCCTGGGCCTTCATTTAGAGTTGCTGATCGAGACGCTCAGATCTTAAGAGGGGAGCAGTGTAGCGGAAGAGAAATCTTGGCCGATCCCCGTATAACAGTAAACACCTCGAGAATGACGTAGTCGGATGTGCTAGGCCTCGCCGGAGAATTCTGGAAGGTACGTCACGTAGGCGGAACAAGCCGATAGCTCGAGATGGGAGTCGATTGTTCCAGAATAACAACTGGGTATAAATACGGGCATATTTTGTGAATAAGTTTAGTGTATAAGATAAATTCGTCTGTAACTTATATAAATAAAGTCGTATATAAATTACGAACCGCTAGTTTTATTGTAATTAGAAGTAATTACACTAATCACGCTACAATATCTACATATTAGCTGATATGAAACCGAAACCACAGAAAGACAAATTCAACCCAATAAACACGCTAGTTAGGAAAATTAAGGGAATTTAATGCCTATAAGTTATTATTTATGTCTTTTATGTAATCTGTCATCTAACCTGTAATCTAGAAATAAGATCGAGAATAGAACAGGCCAGAAATTTTTTCGAAAAAAATCAAAAAACTGCTTTGTGATTCTCGAATAAAACTCGAAATTCGACTACGTTTATCCAGATGCTACGTCTGGTCGACTCTTCTCTATGCAGTTGAGACATGGACCGTTAAAACATCAACCGGAAATTAAGTTGGAGGGCTTTGAAACGTGGATCTACCGGAGAATTCTCAAAATTTCGTGGACATTGCATACCTCAAACGAAGAAGTGCTGCATAGAATAGGCAAGGCAAGAGAACTTTTCAACACAGTGAAAATTAGAAAAACATCTTACCTAGGCCACTTACTGAGAAATAATAAGTACCAATATGCTCAACTTATAGTGAAAGGGAAGAAGTGGACTAGGAAGAAAAAGACTATCGTGGCTCAGAAACATCCGACAATGGACAGGGCTAAATTTTGAACAGCTAATAAGAACAGCTGAAGACAGAGAAGAGTTTGCAATTGTAGTAGCCAACCTCCATTGAGAAGACGGCACTTTAAGAAGAAAGAATGGAATCTGAGTTTATCTTTGTTATTCCTTTTAGTTGGTTTTTCATTGGAAGTTCACCCCTAAGGCAAATTTCCCCTCCCAGGGCAAATTTCTAGATCCGCCACTGCCTCTGGCAGGAGAAAAATCTTTAATTCTAGTTCGCAATTCCGAAATGGTAGAAGGTGGATCTGTCTGACTCCTTCAGAATTCCCCATATATACGCATCTGGTAACGTTAGTTCTGGTGAGTGATAACTCCCAAAATAATCGCGCAGTATTCAAGAGACTCCCTGGCAGTGCGACAGGTTGTCACGTCCTGCTGAAACCACTGTTGATTTTAAGCTTGGACCGTTTTCGTGACCTTTTCCGTATGACCGAAAATAATACTCCACCATAAAAAATTTTTCTGCAAAACAGAACCATTCTGAGGCACCTAACATTATCACGACGTTCACATACGTTATAACAACGTTCGGAAACCACTCAGTACGTTTCTGCGCCTGACACATACAAATTTGACGCATACGAATTTCAGTACTGTTTATTTCGCCGCATGCTGTATAAGGAATGCTTTTACGTAACAAAACAAAAACCGCATATTAATTTTTATTTTCTTTTAACAGGTATTGCAGTTGCGCCAGAATTAGGTTGGCTTTTTTGGTCAGATTGGAATGAAAAAGAGCCTAAAATTGAAAGGTGCAATCTTGATGGCTCTGAAAGGGTTCAAATAGTTACTGAAAATTTAGGTTGGCCGAACGGTATTACTTTGGATCATAAGAAAACGAGAATATACTGGGGAGACGCCAAATTAGACAAAATTGAATATTCGGATATGGATGGGTCTAACAGGAGAGAGCTTATTGATGACAATGTACCGCATGTATTTGGATTTACTTTGATGGGAGACTACATTTACTGGACTGACTGGCAAAGAAGAGCTATCGACAAAGCTAATAAAGAAACAGGTGAGTAAATGAAGATTGATACATTTTGAGTTTTAAATAAATAAGAATGCAGCCAGAATATTTTTAAATCGATTTCAAGGATTTTACAGTATATTTTTTAATTACCCATTTAAGCGTTCAATTTTTCACATGCGAAAAAATAATATATTTTTTGCAGTATCAAATCCGAAATACCTAGTTTTGACAACTTTCAGTTTTAATTTCTTTTTGTTTGTCAAATCGTAAAGTTATGCACACCAGAATATGTTTTTGAACCGCGGGGGGCTCTCTACATAGTAGAGGGGGACAGCTGCTGAACGTTTCTCACTACGCTCAAGCGTGCTGGCGCGAAACCGTGACAAAGCCAGTTGAAGGTAGAGATATTCAACATGTTGTATCTTTGGCAATTTGATGCCCATCAATTTGAAATTTTCAGAGAGTGTTCTTGAAGTTATGCACTTTCTTTTAAAATAACAAAAAAATAAAAAATCTCAAACCAAACCTCCTCCTTAATTAGTTGACAATAAGTCTTCTTTTAAAATTTTGTGAACTCAAAACACTCTGTACTTAGGTATAAGGAACTCTTATTAAACTGTATCTTATTTTTTGCGGACAATTCGAAAATGCAATAAAATACAGGGTGTCCCATAAGAAAAAAATATAACTTTGATATGCCGTAATTTATTGGGACGCCCAATATATTTCCAAATAATTTTCAAATGTAGCTTTTATCAACTTACAAACTATTAAATATTAATATTAATATTTATTGACGGAAAACACCATTTTACAATTAAAGTAACAAATTTTTTAAATATTTTACCCTTTTGCTGTATTCTTTTGATTTTGATCTTCCGTCTCGTTAGTGGTGACTCACCCTGTACATTTTTTCACAGGGGGCGAAAGAGAAGTGATAGTTGACCAAATGGAAAATGTGATGGGTCTCAAAGCAATAAATTTAAACGGAGCCGTTGGGTGGAACTTATGTAAAGAAAATAATGGTAACTGCTCACAATTGTGCCTTTATAAACACAACAAGGAACGAGTTTGTGCTTGCCAAATTGACCACGAATTAAAGAGGGATGGACAAACTTGTATCAAACCAAAAGCCTTCTTGTTGTATTCCAAAAGAGCCAATATTGGAAGAATTGGGATTGAAAATGAAAATTATGAAGTTACTGTTCCTATAGCTGGTATTAAGCATGCTAGGTAAATTAATTTTGTATGGTTATGACTTTGATGTTACGTATATTATTTATTTTTGGAAGTTTTCGATGTTAAAATATTTTTATAACTGTTTTCTATTCCAAGACAAGTGCTGCCATGTAAAAACAGGTAGGACACACTGATTAAACGATCTTCCTTTATAGCCCAATAAATGACCGTTTTGTAGTGTAATTTCCAGGGGCAACTCCGAATTGCATTAAAATTTGGATTTAGGTTCTACTTACCCTCCACTTCAAAGTTGAATTTGTACCGTTGGTTGCTTTTACTTGGGGGGTGACATTTACCCCTTCTCGGAGGGTGAAAAACGCGTGTTTGGAATAAGGCCGGAAATGGATAAATTGACTTATTTTAAGCACCTTTTGTTCTATAAAGTTTTTCACGGAAGTCAATACTTTTCGAGTTATTCGCGATTTAAAATGTTGATTTTTCGACAAAAAAACTACGTTTTCAGACCGTTTTTCCCAAATAACTCAAAAAGTAAATATTTTATCGAAAATAATGTTTTTAGTAAAAGTGTAGCCTATAAAAACCTAAAAAAATGGTGTACCAGTAAAGTCTACAAATTGAGTAGAAGCAAAGTTGTAGCTCATGAAAAATACGTTCTTATTCGTCTAATTCGAACTCGAATAATTCAACGCGAAATCACCGAAGAAAGAAACGTTTTTCGGGAGAACCTTATTAACATTTTTAAAGTTTTTAAAAAAAGCTTATTATTTGTTTTTTACAAAAGTTTACAGCATTAAAAATAAACGAGTTACACTAAAAAAAAAAGTTGGCCCCTTTTTTTTTGGTAAAAAAAAATCGTGAAAACCTCCCTTTATTTAGCACCCTCAATGAAATTAATCGTTTGGCTTTACCATTTATTTTAACTGTATGTGTATTGTTTATATAATCTGTAAGTTTGATTAGTTTGAAGTCCTTATTTTTGAAAACATTTGGTTTTATAGTAAAAAAAAAATTTCTAAAAATTTTTGAAAAATTTCATTTTTGCAAAATAACTTAAAAAGTATTAGTGATAAGAAAAATCTTAAAGAGTAAAAAAATGTAGGTTTTGCTATTATAAATATGTTAGTTTCATTTTGTTTTTCCGTAAAACAAAAATTGGTTAAGATATGGCTGTTCAAAATTTGCATACACTCGTGATTAGTGACCCATTCAAGCTTTCTCAATTATAACCCTTTCAAAGATAAACACTTTAAACCGGCGAGACTGACAGATCATATAAAAAATAGATAGGTAAGTAAATTGTTTGTAAAGCGGTAGCGATTAATTTCATTTGGGGAGCTAAACACGGCGAGATTTTCATGATTTTTTACAAAAAAAAGAGGGCCAACTTTATTTTGAGCGTAACTCGCTTATTTTTAATGCTAAAACTTTTGTTAACAATTAAAACAAAGCTTTTTATAAACACTTTAAAAAAAATTAAATGGGTTTTTCCCGAAAAGTGCCTAATTTTTCGGTGATTTCACCTTGAAATATTCGATTTGGAATTAGTTGAATAAGAACGTATTTTTCATGAGCTACAACTTTGTTTTTATTTGATTGATAGACTTTACTGATACACCATTTTTTTGGGTTTCTTATAAGCTACACTTTTGCTAGGATATTTTTTTCGATAAAATATTTACTTTTTAAGTTATTTGCGAAATACCGTCTGAAAACGTAGTTTTTTTGTCGAAAAATCAACATTTTCAATGGCAAATAACTCGAAAATTATTGACTTACGTAAAAACCTCTATAGAACAAAAGTTGCTTAAAATCAGTCATTTTATCCATTTCCGGTCTTATCTTGAACGTATGTTTTTTCACCCCCGAGAAGGGGTGACTGTCACCCCCCAAGTAAAAGCAAAAAACGGCACAATTTCAACTTTGAAGTGGAGGGTAAGTAGAACCTAAATCCAAATTTTCATGCAATTCGGAGTTGCCCCTGAAAATTACACGGTATCGCCGAATTTCCCGTTCATTTACTAGGCTATTAAGTTAATAGCTTTTAACAAAATTGGTCATGATTTTTGTCTTTTGGTAATTAATATTCAGACCTATCTTGCATACTGCATCACTGAATTCTTTTAATGGCGGCACCATACTTCGCTACAACCATCCTCTACCACCATTTTGTATGTATTATTTGTTATGCGTCTTATTAGGCCGCATAGGAAGAAGTATGGAGGGTTCATTCGTCAATATTCGCTTAGCACGCATAGCAAATACGCCTATCCGTCCAGTTGTCGGTTTTTGCACACTTCAAAGAACAAATATTTGGGCGCATATAACGTAGCCGCATAACGCATAGCGAAGTGTGGTGCCGCCATGACATATCACTGGCAATTTTTATTATTCCTAAAAATTATACATTTAAAACTACAGTGCGTCCATAAAGTAACGCATAAATTCATTATTTCGTAAGACGGCGGTTTTAAAAAGAAATCCCGAAACAGGTCGATATTTATTTTTAAATTTCGATTTTTTGGCATATATATCATACTAGTGACGTCATCCATCTGGGCATGATGACGTAATCGATGATTTTTTTAAATGAGAGTAGGGGTTGTATGGTATCTCATTAAAAAGGTTATTTAATTATCTATTCACTAATATAAACATTAACTTAATTACTTATACAGAGCGTTCAAAAAAATGTTTTTTAGATTAAATTAATTGAGACAAAAAGAAGAATGTATGTAATTTATTTGATTCAAAATACGGTTTACTCTTGTCAGAAAACAAAAAAAAATATTTATTTAACAAATAAATATTGTTTTTCGCTTAAATTCAATGTTAGAGCTGCCACACACCTCCCTCTTCGCAGTTTGAACATTTCGTTTAAGCGAAAATCAATGTTAATTTTTCAAACAAATTTTTGAAGTTATAACTCTTTAGGCACGAGGGTGAATTTTTATTTTGCCGGGCGCATGCGCACACCGACATTATGGTTTTAGTCGCTCAAACGTTATACGGGATCTGATTGGGTGTTAAAATCATCTGTCAATATTTGTTCAAATGGATATTATGCATAAACAAATGTTGTGTATATTAGTTTTTATTTTTGTGAGGACAGAGACAAAAAGCAAGTTTATAATTATTGTAGTGACTTTTTAAATAGTTTTTAAAAGCAACAGGTACGTACCTTATTGTAAATGTTTCAGTATTGTAATAAAAAATTACAAATTAAATACCTATTTGGAAAATATACCTACCTAGCTAACCTAGCTACTTACCTACCTAGGTAATGCTTTGATTTACCAACAAAAATCTCCATCTAATATATTTATTTTTTAGTCTATATTTTGTTGTAATTTAATTCCACAAGAATCAAACTTATTTGATTAAACTAAGAGAATAAGCAACTGTCAAAAAATTTTAAAACATTTAGATGTTATATCGTCCCACTTCATTTACGTGTCTCGGTAGTTAAATTCTCCGTGGGATGAGTTCAAAATAATCTAACAATCTGATAGACGCAGGTTCAATTCCCAATGCAAACTTTTATTTTTTTTTTAACATTTTATGATTGTAAGTGTATTTTTTTTTTTACAGAAAATACGTATTTAGTTAAAATTTTCTAAACAACTGTTCAGAAATCATTTCTTTGTTTCATGTTTCAATGTGTTTGCGTGTGTTTTATTCTTTTATTTTTTTAATTTTTGGTAGGTATTGTTTTAATAAAAATTTTTGGAAAGTAGTAACTATTAAAATTAGTTTAATATTTAAATAAAATATAAATAAACTGTTTAAAGTATATTGATTTCGTTGAAATCATATATTAGAAGTATAACTTCTTACGTGCGTACAAAGTACACACACATTCTTTTTTTTTTCTGTTTTCTGACAGCAGTAAAATGTATTTAGAAATTAATAAATTGCATACATTCATCTTTTTGTGTCAATTGATTTAATTAAATTTTTGGACACTGTATAAATAATTATGTTAATGTTTATATTAGTGATTAGAGAATTGAATACCCTTTCAAATGAGCTATCACATGACCCCTATTCTCGTTAAAAAAATCATCGATTACGTCATCACTCCCAGATTGATGACGTCACTAGTATGCTATATATGCCAAAAAATCGTAATTTAAAAATAAAAATTGACTTGTTTCGGGATTTTTCCTCAAAGTCGCCGGTTTACGAAATAATGAATTTATGCGGTACTTTATGGACTCACTTTATACCGGGTGGTGAATTGGAAAACGGGCCATAGGAAACTCAGTGTAAAATTCTAAACTGTTGAATTCCTGCTTCCCTAATTATTTTACATCAAAAGACAATAAAAACTATTTGTAGAGGATTGAAATCTGTATTGAAAACAACTATTAAAATTGTTCTACGAATTAAACATATTCCGAAATTTTGTAAAAATTACTACATTTTTCAGTTTTTCAGCCCAAAATTAGGCCACACACAGTGCCATAATGTGTCACAATGAAGTTATTATTTTCACATTTTTGAAATGTCAATATTTTATCATTTATTGTTTAAAAACAATACAGTTATAGGTCTGGATCCCTCGTATGAAAAAAAAGTTGATTAATAGCAAGCTGAAAATTTGTTAATAGCTTAAGGGTGTGTAGTCGGACAAACTTTGATATATGGGAACACTGGAACAGGGGAAGTTTTAATTGTGGAACAGGTTCAAAATTTGGAACGGTCAGTCCACGAAAACGGCACATGTATTTTGTCCGACAGAACAGACTTAAACTCTCCGAACAGAGATTAAACTCTCATGCAAAAATCAGACTGCTATTTATCACCAAATGGGAGTTTTAATGAGTGGAACATGTAGAATATGTCAAATGACAGGAATTATGACAGGTGATAAATAGCAGTCTGATTTTTGCATGAGAGTTTAATCTCTGTCCGGAGAGTTTAGTCTGTTCTGTCGGACAAAATAAATGTGCCGTTTTCGTGGTCTGACCGTTCCAATTTTTTAGCCTGTTCCACAATTAAAACTGCCCCTGTTCCAGTGTTCCCATATATCAAAGTTTGTCCGACTAGACACCCTTAAGCTATTAACAAATTTTCAGCTTGCTATTAATCAACTTTTCTTTCATACGCGGGATCCAGACCTATTATAGTCTATTCGCTAAACTCGAGACACAACTGGCTAGATATTTTAGTCGGTAATTTTGCCAATTTTAGTAAAATTGGCAAAAAATAATTACTAAATAGTTAATAATTACTAAATAGTTAGTAATTTTGCCAATTTTTACAAAATTGACAAAAAAAAATTACCGACTAAAATATCTAGCCAGTTGCGTCTGAGTTTAGCGAACCGACTACACGAACAATAAGATACCCTCAGTTGCGGAGAAAGTATTAATAATAAAGATTTTTTATTCAGTCAATGTGTGAGGGGTGTGAGCACTGTCAGTTAAATAGTAACATGTGGCCTAACTTTTACACACATACATACCTACTGTGGCAAATGTATTATATTTTTCAAAATTTTGGAATGCGTTTAAATCGTAGAACAATTTTAACTTTTGATTTTAATACAGATTTCAATCCTCTACAAATATTCTCTCATGACGTTTGATGTAAAATAATTAGGGAAGCAGGAATTCAACAGTTTAGAATTTTACATTGAGTTTCCTATGGCCCGTTTTACGATTCACCGCCCGGTATAGAAAACTGTTATAAGATATTGGTGAATCCCAGTTAGCCTTTAGAATGATAATTCATTTTGTCACCCTTTTTATACAGAAGAATTATAATGAAGTTATTCCAATTTATAGGTATTTGTTGACTATACCAGAAGGGATTAAAGAGGTCCTTTATTTTCTTGAGAAGAGATGTTCCTCCAAGTTTTATGATTTCTGTATGTATAATCTTCGGGCTCAGCTGTTGATCTTTCGCCTTTTAATGAAACACCAAATGCACGTAGATGATTTATTAATGTAGAATGACACTAGGGTAAACCCCGGGAGATACGTTGCTTTACCGATATGTTTCGTATGAAAGTTAAATTTAGACTACCATGATGATGCTACATGTTGAATGTATGAGGTGACTTGAAGGAACAGGGTTGCCATATTAAATTTCTGGAAATCCCTAGACGGGAGCTTCAATTTCCTCTAGAAATCCCTAACTCAATTCACAAGCACAAAACATGTAATTGTTTACTATTCCGTGTATGATAGAACAAAAAAAAGAAGAAATTGACATTGTCAGCTGTCAGTGTCAACAAAAAAGAAGAAATTGTCCTTGTCAGCTGTCAATTTCAATAAAAAAAGAAGAAATTGTCATTTGTCAATGTCAACAAAAAAAGAAGAAATTGTCAGCTGTCAATGTCAATTTGTAACAACATTAAAAGTCAACAAAGTTGAAGAAAACTGTATTGTTAAGTTTGAATTCTACATGTTTAATCACTGCATAGTAGGTGGCGCTAGCAATAAATATAAAAATTATGTCACACTTTAAAAATCCCTAAAGGCACATCTTGCCTGGTTGAGTTGACTCTAGTGAATGATTCTAGTGCATGCTCTTTCTTAGCTGAAGGATAAATTGGATCACAGCCCACACCACTTTCGAACAAAGGTTTTTATAAATTAATGTCCATTGCCAAAATATTGTTTACGATTTGCAATAATTAAACTACAGTGGAACCTCGATAACTCGGATTAATCGGGACCGCGGCCGATCCGGGTTATCGAAAATCCGGGTTAGCCGGAGAATATAGTAAAAATTAATAAATAACCTCCATTACAATTACAAAAACATGAAACACATATGCACAGTACACATCTAAATTACGTATAGTTGTATAGAGTGTAGAGTTTTGTTCATTTCTTGGTAAAAAACTCAGTCATACTGTAGAGATGTACCGACACCATAATATGGTAGGTCTGGATCCTGCGTACAAAAAAAAATTGATAAATAGCAAGCTGAAAATTTGTTATTAGCTTAAGGGTGTCTAGTCGGACAAACATTAATATATGGGAACACTGGAACAGGGGAAGTTTTAACTGTGGAACAGGTTAAAAATTTGGAACGGTCAGACCACGAAAACGGCACATGTATTTTTTCCGACAGAACAGACTTAAACTCTCCGAACAGAGATTAAACTCTCATGCAAAAATCAGACTGCTATTTATCACCAAATTGGCGTTTTAATGAGTGGAACATGTAGAATATGTCAAATGACAGGAATTATGACAGGTGATAAATAGCAGTCTGATTTTTGCATGAGAGTTTAATCTCTGTTCGGAGAGTTTAAGTCTGTTCTGTCGGACAAAACAAATGTGCCATTTTCGTGTTCTGACCGTTCCAAATTTTCGACCTGTTCCACAATTAAAACTGCCCCTGTTCCAGTGTTCTCATATATCAAAGTTTATCCGACTAGACACCCTTAAGCTATTAATAAATTTTTAGCTTGCTATTAATCAACTTTTTTTTCATACGCGGGATCCAGACCTATGGTAGCATAATATCATATTATGATGCTGCAATAAATTTATTTTAAAGATTCGTCTTTATCAATCCTACCTAATGTTTCTAGTTTCTTTTCCATTGTCACTGCAACATTTTTACGTTTTGTTACCATTACGTAGACAAAGCAAACACAATCTGAAGCACGATTACATTACAGAACGGAAGTGATTAATAGGCTGTACTACACACAATACAAGAATTTTTAAATAGTCACGTCTTTTTTAAACAATGCTAAGACAGTTTGACATAAATAAAGAAAAAGGAATACAGACAGGTGTCTGTTCTTTCCGATAAGCTGAGACGGTCGCTCTGGCTGCCGCCGTGTGCATGAATCATTTTTACTATTGTACTTATGTGTTCAAATTACACAAATACACATTATCTCTGAAATATTATTTGGCCTACATACATTTTTATTTGATAAAATTGTTAAATTGTTTATTTGTTAAATTTTTGTCTGATGAAAATCGGTCCGGGTTAGCCGGACTTCCGGGTTATCGGGGGCCGACTTATCGGGGTTCCACTGTAATTAAATAGCCCGCACATGTAATTATACAATAACAAATTGGTTCATGTTTTTGCTGATTTGTTGTGTAGAACTAACTTTGCGACTATTTCTAGTATTTTTATGTGTCGGTTGTCACAAGACCCCTTTCATCTCTTAGCTGGAAGATGTTTTTCTACTTGCCGCTATTTTTCGTCACATTTTTCAAGTGAGTTGTGAGCCTTCTTAAATTAAGTGTTTTCAATAGCTCTATAACAATAATTACGTATTACTTTTTAGTATTCAAAATAGTATTTTATCAGTATAAATTTCATTTTTCAGTGCCATAGATTTTGATACAAACACAATGCGTATATACTGGAGTGACAGTAAGCTTCGGACAATAATGAGAGCATTTCTCAATGGCTCAGATATACAGCGGGTGATAGATCTCGGTTTAACATCACCTGAAGGTATTGCTGTAGATTGGTTAGGACTGAATATTTATTGGACTGATCCAGTGTCACACCGAATTGAAGTTTCCAGATTAATGGGAAGAAGTAGACGAACTTTATTATGGAACGAAGCTTATGAGCCACACAGTATTGTTGTGGATCCTGGAGAGGGGTAAGTAGATGCATAAAACATTCAATTTATATTTTAAAGTTAGTATTTTTTGAAGTAGTAAATAGGGTTGAGGTATTAAATCGTTTATCCAATGCTGTAACAGAATGTGATATTATTTCGACTACAAACCTTTAATATGAGCCAAAATCTTCTTTAGAATAGTCCCTCATTCCATACTATCTCTAGCAACCCTTCCCCGTTTTTTAACTTGTGGATAACCCGATGGATTTTATGTAGTTCAGTCATTGAAGCTTTTTAGCTCAGAAATTTTTTACTATGAACTGATTTACATGAAATTTTGGAATTAGGCTTATCCTACCCTTAACTTTAAAAGTAATATTGACCCTACCTCCGTTTTCACCTTGGGGGTGATTGCCACCCCTTTTAGGTGGTGGATATTTTTTTCAAAATAAACTCAGATATAGATAGAAGACCTAATTTTAAGCAACAAATGTTGTATAAAGTTTTTTCAAGAACCCAATACCTTTCAAGTTATTGGCAATTGAAAATTCGGAATTTTCTCACGATTTTCAACAGTTTTTTGCAAATATCTCCAAAAATATGCATTTTAACGATAATATTATAATGAACAAAATTGTAGCAGGTAAAAAAATGAATAAATTGGTTTTTAAATAGTGCAATATTAAGCGAGATATTGAAGATCAAAGCCGTTTTTTATTTTGTGTGAAATTTAATCGATGTATTCAATGCCATCTAGCGGAGAGGGAATACATTTTATGCATGTATATGAGAAAGGATTTTATAGTGTTTAAAATAAGCTTTAAAATGAGCACTGTTAAAAGTCTTTTGTACGTAAAATGAGTGAGCTGTAATAAAAAAAGAGGAACATCCAATGTTTATTTTAATAAGTTACAGGGGTGAAAAAAAGAGAAAATTGAGTGTGATTTTTAATTTCAAGTATCTCGTTCAAAAAAAGCTTTTTATTTATTCTAAGTGACTCGGTCCTCGGTAAGGATGTAATCTTTCAGTCTGCGTTTAAAATATTTATTAGTTTTTCCAGGATTCGAAAAGAATGAACACCATGTCCGTGGTGACATTTTCCAAATCGAACATTCGCTATCTTTGTCATACAACGCACTCAGTCGAATATAATGTGCTGACAAGACAGTGACAATTTTAAATATTTCACACCGCTTCAGGAATATTTTGAGTTGTTTATTAAACAACATTCTGAGTGTATTTGATAAATAATTGATTTATAGGATTTATTGATTTTTAAGACGTGAAATTAATAAAAAGTTAAAAAAAAAACCCCGGCGTGCAGTCACGGATTGCAACGAACGAAATGGCATAGATGCCCTAGCGGCAACTGCTAGCAAAAGACTAGGTTTTCACTCTAATGGCATATAGAATAATATAATGTTACTCTACATCCCACCAGACTGAAAACAATGGGAACCTTCTCTGGTTACAGCTCTGAGGCTTCTACAATTTGCAAGCCATATGTATGCTGAGACTAAGGAAGATGAGGGAATTTTACAATTTATAATTCACGTCCCATCTGCTCAGCGCGGTAAAGTTCCAACGAGAATGGTTCCCTTCGTACTCCAATCAGAGTAAACATGTAAATCAAAAATGAATAACCATTTTCAATTTCGTTGCAAAACGAAAATACAGCCGCATCATATTCTAGTACAATCATAGAGTGCAGCAAGCACCTCTACCGGTTTCGAAACTTATTAGTCTCTCATCAGGAGGCACATAATATAAATATGCTGCTCTCTCTGATCCAACCAAAACAAACCCCGGCGTGCAGTCACGGATTACAACGAACGAAATGGCATAGATGCCCTAGCGGCAACTGCTAGCAAAAGACTAAGATCTGGTGGGATGTAGAGTAACATTATGCTGTTTTTTATGCCATTAGAGTGAAAACTTAGTGTTTTGCTAGCAGTTGCCGCTGGGGCATGTATGCCATTTCGTTCGTTGCAATCCGTGACTGCACGCCGGGGTTTGTTTTGGTTGGATCAGAGAGAGCAGCATATTTATATTATGTGCCTCCTGATGAGAGACTAATAAGTTTCGAAACCGGTAGAGGTGCTTGCTGCACTCTCTGATTGGACTAGAATATGATGCGGCTGTATTTTCGTTTTGCAACGAAATTGAAAATGGTTATTCATTTTTGATTTACATGTTTACTCTGATTGGAGTACGAAGGGAACCATTCTCGTTGGAACTTTACCGCGCTGAGCAGATGGGACGTGAATTATAAATTGTAAAATTCCCTCATCTTCCTTAGTCTCAGCATCCGTATGGCTTGCAAATTGTAGAAGCCTCGGAGGTGTAACCAGAGAAGGTTCCCATTGTTTTCAGTCTGGTGGGATGTAGAGTAACATTATGTTGTTTTATATGCCATTAGAGTGATTATTTCATTCATAGGAGATTCTGACCAATAGAAAGCTACAGAAATCTAAATTAGACTGATAATTTTTGATAATTTCCCGTCGTCAAGTATATTACGTCAGATGCCCGTCGTTGCTATGAAAAAATACATTCAGTGACATTAATGACAATTAATGTTTTAAAAATTATAAAAGTGATGACTTTCAACCGTAAAATATTTATAACAACTGTGTGTTTAATTGTACTAATTTGTACTTACATAAATAAATTACAATAAAATTTTGGTTTTGGACAGTTTTATTCATGAAATAATCGCAACAAATTGCACTCGATCTTTAAAATTAATATAGAATTTTAGAGCTCTTGTGCAATTACTACTGAAAACTTAGTCTTTTAATAAAAAGTTATTTATGGTTTATTATTTATGGAAGATTCAAGCAGAGAATACATCAGGATAATATATTCTGTGATCCAAGTATTTTGTTGTTAAAGATGTTCAAAAATTTATATAAGCGTTCCAAAGTAACAATATGTTATTAAAAAAATCACTTTTCCATAAGCTGTCCAACTAAGACTGATTCTTCTCTTCAGTTCATGGGTCTGATTACCCCTGCCAATTATAATTTCATGTCCAAATAACTCGTCCAAATAGCTGGTCTTATACTGTTCAGTCTATGACGTTGAACAATCCTCGAGCATTGAAAAAACAGATGATTGACCTGATGATAAAACTGCTAATTGATTTGAAAGATTTGAGGAACAAGTGAGTGATCATACCCAAATTGATCATTTACTTGTGGGTTTTCGTTTGACACATACCTTGGGTAACGACCAACGAACTGTCGATATTGACAGTATTGACAATTCGTTAAATAAGTACAGTATACAGGCGGAAAAATGAAAGTATAGGGCTTTTCATTCACAGTCATTTGTTTCGAGCTTCTGTCATATGTCGTATAATCCGTGTATATTAATATTATACACAGATTATACAACATATGACAGAAGCTCGAAACAAATGACAATCAATGAAAAGCCCTATACGCTGTGAGCTCGTACGTAGAGGGGATATTTACAAATTCGCGAGCGCCAGTAGTGGCAAGTCTGTAAACGTTTACCGGAAATTTGACATAAATGTCAAAGTGATTAATTTAAAATTAAAATTAAAAACATTAATTATAAAAAATATTAGTTGGTCAAAGCTGTGGTATATATTTTTACCTTAAATATACTTACGTTTTAAATACTGAATTTAAGTTTTTTTAATGTTCCGTAATATGTAATTATAATTTAATCTAAAAATCTTAGCGCCATCTACACGATAATTGTGAAAGTATCCGAAGTAGGAAATTCATATTTTATCAATAGAACGTCAAAATGATTAGCAAAATCTTAAAAAAATCGATTACAATTTAATTAATTTTTTGCGATGTAAATGTTAAGCGATAACAATTAAATAATAAATTTAAAAATTACCGGTGAAAGTTGAATTAGTAATCCGGCTAGGAGCGCCACCAGCGAAGCTCAGAGCGTATACCCATGAACGATCACATCAATCACTTATTTTGTATTTGCTGTCTTTTTCTATAAATAACAAACGTTTGTTATAGAAAAAGATAGCAAATACAAAATAAGTGATTGATGTGATAGTTCATGGGTATTATTTCATTTTTCCGACTGTAATTTTGTTGTAAGTGTAATATAGCCTGGTAGATCTTTAAGTCATCCCATAGTTGGTTATATATCACTACTTACGATATTTTTCCTGCTATAAAAGATTATAAAAACTAATAAACGTTCGTGTTTTAGATATCTTTATTGGTCTGAATGGGGCACAACCAACTTTATAAAAAAGGCAGCTATGGATGGAAAAAATCAATCAAAACTAATTTCTACCGTTAATCCTGCTAATAGCCTTACTTTAGATTATGAGAAAAAAAGATTGTATTGGACTGAAAAGGATACACCAGCAATTTTGTCCTCCGATTTGAATGGCAACGACCAAAGAGTGGTTGTTAAAGACAATATATTAGAACCTGTTGGTTTAACCTTGTACAAAGAATTTATTTATTGGAGTGATAACAAAACAGGTAAGGTGTTTCATAATTTTGTAATATAATGTTTACTATGGAAATTAATCTCAAATTTTTAATCCATTCTTAACTGTTACATGGGCGAACTATCATAATTCACGATGGAAAATATTAATTCATCTCTTTCTACGCCACAAATAATACATTACCTATCTGTTTGAAAGGTAAGGAAAATTGACAAATATTTATTCTTTTTGTAATTAATATACACTTCTACGAAAGATATAATGTTCTATTAAATACCTCACTAAAAGTTTAGTGACCAAAAAAGGTGTCTCAGGGGTGTATCATCTCCCACTCTTCTTTCAATATCTACTCCGAGGAAATATTTAAAAAATGTCTGGAAAATGCAACAAAGGACATAAAAATAAATGAAGAGTTAACAAACAACATAAGATAAGCCAATGACACAAAGATCCTTGTCGGCAGCATATATGAATAATTACAACAGAAAAGGGTTAACGAGGTCAGTAAGGACTGAGACTTAACTTAAAGAACCCAAAATTGATTCTGATGTGCAAAAAAAATGACAACCTGCTCGACAATTACGGATAAAACAGGATACGAAACAAGTACAACATCATCTTCTTCTTCTTTAAGTACCGTGCCCAAATTTTTAGGCGTGGGTAGCTTCCATAACAATTTGCCGATATCGTTCTCGATCTTGTGCGGCATGTAACAATTGATCTGCTGATAAGCCAGTCCATTGACGAAGGTTTCCGAGCCATGAATATTTCTTTCGATCAATTCCTCTTACATCATAACAGCATTCAAAACAACCAACTCTCTTAGATATATCCTGTCCAAAATCAAACCCAAAAACACAAGAAAGATCCAAAAATAATTCGAATCTATAATATACCCCGTGAATGCAACAATTTCTACGTGGGAGAAACTGCAAGATCGGACACTTCAAGAAGTCCCAGTGCTGTAAACATGCCTGAGACAACGAGCACAGAGTACTGTTACGTTTAAATTTTGTGCCAGAGCACAAATATAATTTGTCATAAATATAAATTAAATGTTTACTGTACTGGTCTATTATATTTTTGTGTGAATTGGTCGTAAACGTATAATTTTATCAGTCTTGCCAAAATACATTTTTAGTGGTATTAAATAGTAATTATTAACTAATTATTTATGAGTATTTGGGCACTACCTGTAGGCAACACATAAACACATACTGTTTTATATGTTTTATTAATTAGATATTTAAATGAGTAGTTGATATCTTAGGTCCAAATAGGTTTAAGTATTGGCGACACTGATTGAAAGTGGAAGAATTTCCTTCCGCTGTCGAGGAGGGGACATTTTGAAATGTGGTAGTGGAGATTGTGCTAAGCAAATTTTGAAAAGGGCGTGATCACAAATATTCTGGATGAATCCAACCTCTTGCTGAGGGATTTTATTGCGCACCCCTCTATAAGGGCTGCCTATTGTGTTAAGTGTTCCTAGGTCAACCTATTCTAAAGGGATAAGTATATTTGTCGTCTCCTGTCGGTCTTATGTCCCATTGAGATTCCTGGAATATATGGAAATTTGGGAGTTTTTGAAGACATTGCGAATTGCTTAAAAACCCCAGTTCAATGATTGGTGTAATTTGCTGGGATTATTGTTCCGGGTATGAAGAATCATTTTTGTTTCCGGGTATGAAGAACTGATTTTTTTCTGGTATGTAGAGCTTTTCTACCTTTTCCTCCTGGTAGAGGGACTTGTAAGCAGAATTGACTTTCATGGTATAGCAAGTTTTCCTCTCTATAAATGGACTTTTGTTTTCGTGTACGTAGATATTTCCTACTGAACATGTTTCCTGGATTTTAATTGGAGTAGGTTTGCATATTACATCCTCTTGCTGGTTTGTTAGACTCCCGATCACGTTTGGAAATCCGTACTGGTTTTCTGAAAAGGAGTAAGTGAAGGCCATATTGACGGCGGAGGAAGAAATGCTCTTGTTATTAAATTCAGATGAGTTTAGTTGTATAGTCGGACGGTAAGTTCTTGTATATACTTTTTTACTTTCCTGGCTTTGTTCAATATCTACCAATATTATTTGTTATTAGCCCAGGTATTGAATACTATTGTAAATTAATTAATTGTAAAACTAATGTGTAATTAATAGTATATTTAACCCTATAAATGACATCAAATATTTATCTTGACGGTCCCATATCTGATCAGATACGCGGTGATTGCTATTGTGTGCATCTACACCTCTTCCTTAATTTTATTGTTACTGCTGATAATAATATTATATAATAACTAACAATTTATTATCACGAGACTAACTTATGTTCTACAGGTTGTTTAATTTATGTTTTTATTATGCTGAAATTATGTTATGTTATACAGGTTGTTTAATTTATCTTTTTATTATGTGGAACTTATAGTATTGATAAATCATGAAGAGAAGTATCCATATTTCTCAAAGGTGGTCTCGAGGTAACGAAGTACAAAAAACTCGAAGAAGTACCATAATTGTTGTACAGTATTGATAAATTGTTATACAGTTTTTGGAAAAGAGGTGCATTTGTTCGATTGGTATTTATTTATTATTTTGTTTTGTCAGGACTTGCCGATTCCGTAATTCTTTTCATTCATTTATTTGTTTTACTTATTAGAAGAGTCAATACATGTTTGGTTTAGTTTAAGGCTCGTTTTATTTCTTGTCTGTTCCGAAAATAAAACATTCATAGCCGAGGGGTAGTCCGTTGGTACGGACTGGCGCCCATTCTAACATCTAATTTAGGTAAAAAGAACTCCGACTCACTCCGCTGCCTGACAGGGTTCAGCTAACCGGACATACCCCTATGTCCTCCCTTCTACTTGCTAGCAACTTGAAGGGTGGGGGTGACAGTACAATGGAAAGATGCATCAATAATCACGAAATAATAGGTCATGAACAAGAGAAAAGTCAAAGAAGCAGCCCTCATCCTACTTAACGAAGAAAAATACAATATCAAAATATACAAGATCAAAAACAATAAGAAACCAACAATAGCGGAGTAAAAGAAATCTGAAAACAATTCAATTTCATACACTATACATATGCAACACACAGTACACGAACATACATATATATACAAAAATTAAAAAAACTTTAGTCACACAAACAAATTAACACAAAATAGCACACAAAAACAATCATAATTTGATACCCTAGGCCCTAGGGTAATATAACTCCACCCTGAATTTTTTTCAACCGCACACTTTAATATTTCCAGAGTGGAAACCAAAACGTCAAACATTAGTGAACTAAATTCCACATCACACCACTTTCACATCCACATCTGAACATAAGCCTCTTCAAGTCTTCCTTTCCATTTTTTTTTATTGTACGCTACTTTCAGCCAATTTTTCCCAGCAGTCTGTTTTAGATCATCTGTTCATCTCATAGGAGGTGTGCCTCTGGGCCTTTTGTGTTGCTATGGTCTCCAGGTTAGAATTGTTCTGTGCCATTTGTTTAGATCGCTCCTAGCTACATTTCCATCTGGAGCTACGCTCCAGCGTATTCCCATTTCAATTTTAATGATTTTTGTACCACATCGGTGACTTTGGTATTCTGCCTTATCCATGTATTTGTTTCCATGTCCTTAAGTGATATGTCTAGCATTGCTCTTTCCATCCCGTGCTGAGTGACTCTAAGTATAATCGTATTCTTTTTTGTGATTATCCATGTTTGTGCCCCATAGTTAATATCGAAATAATGCATGCATCAAAAACTTGTGATCTAAGATTTAGCTGAATTTGTTGATTTCTGAGTATTGATGTGATCTTGATTATTGATATGAGATAATATTTTTATATGTCATTTAATTTAATCAATGCATTAATAATAATCTAATTAATTTACCAGATCACATATCAATATGTTTTCAATCTCAGGGCTTTTTATAAAATTAATTACTTACTTACGTGGCTTCTAAGTATTTCTCAATGGTTCCTAATCGGGATAGGAAAGAAAAGAGTAAAATAATAACACATATGGGTTACAATTGTAATCAAAATATTGTTTATTTTATTTAAATGGCAATCACTGCTTAATATTTGCTATATCTTATTATTCTTAAACATAACATTTACACATGGGAATCTTATTTCCTTTTGGTTTCCAATTGAAAGTTTTTATTAACATTTAACTATTATGATTTATTAGCAACAATTCTATTTAAGTTTGATGAAGCTTTTCTGATATTATTGATTATGTTTCTTCAATTTTAAATGTGGTATTTAATACGAAAAACCCATACATTCATGTCCAAACAAATGAGACTGACCTTTTTCTGGTGAACTGAGAATGTCTTCACACAAAACCCGTTTCCTGCTATCCTTGGCTGCAATCAAAACCTCGTCCTGGCTTCCAGTAATGTTCTCCTCTGAAACTAGCTCGTATAGCTCTCGTTTCCTGCTTCTGTCGTGATGCTGTGTTCTACCTTTTTCGAAACTGCAATCAGCTACCGGGAACTCTTGGCTCAAGGAGGTTCTTTTACTCTCAACCTGGACTACCTCTCGTTCCACGATAGATACTCCACACTCACGGAACTACACCGGCTTTCTCACTCTCCGTACACTACCGTCTACTACTGGACTTCACTTCTCGACAGCTCAAAACATTCTGATCTCTATTTGTCATTCATTCCCCTACTTTCTAAATATCCCTTCCAGATTCACAAATCAAATTTCCACCACCAACTCTCATTCGCAGTATTCCTCAAAACCAATTTTTAATCTTTCTAAATATGCTTAATGGATTTCAAAAGAAAAATAGTTAATTCCCATTCTAAAATTACTTTCTACTAATTACAAAATTTAATGATCTATTATCTACTTCCACTAAGTCTTATTTAGCATCGGCTAATGATCGAACCTTCCGCGAACAACGATAATGACCTATTATCGATTTCACTTGAGTTTTATTTAGCATAGGCTAATGATCGAACCTTCCGCGAACAACGATAATGGTACGCGCCATTCACTTTGTTTGTTCTAAGCGCATTGTCCCGAGTTTCGTTTAATCACTTCTTAAAATTAAATATAACAATTTGTTGTATACAGGTTGTTCTAAATTTATATACCCGTGGTTGAGAAAATTGAAAATATTTTATATTAAATTGAATTCTGTTTATAATTATCAAAATTTAATTTTCATATCAAATAGAAATATAACAGTATATAGTTCAGTTTGCCGAATGCTGCCCATGCTAATTTTCTTCTTGTTTTTATTTCTTCCTTTTGAATTTCCCTATTTAGTATTATTTTTTGTCCTAAGTATATATTCTTTAACTTTTTCTATAACTTTGTAGTTTATTATTGTCACGGTTTCTTCGGAGTACATGACTTTGGTTTTGTTTAAATTCATTTTCAGTTTTATTTTAGAAGATTCGGTCTGTAGTTCTAAAAGCATGGTTTGCAGTTCTTGTAGGTCAGTAGCTATCAGGATTATGTCATCCGCAAATCGTAGATTACTGAGGTATCGGTCATTGATGTTTATTCCCTTATATTTCCAATTTAGGTTTTTAAAAACGTCCTCCAAAACTAAGGTGAACAGTTTGGCTTTGGATGATAGAGTTTCTCCCTGTTTGACTCCCTTGTTTAATGGTACAAGGTCGTGTATTCATTTTTATTTAGGTAGTATGTAGCTGCAGCTTGTTTCATAGTTTCTTTTATTAAGTTAATATATCTGCTGTCTATTCTACAATTTTGCATTGCGTTCATTACGGCCGTGTCTTCTGTGGTGTCGAAAGCTTTTTCGTAGTCTACAAATGCTATAAAAACTGGAAACGTGTATTCGTTACATTTTTCTAAGCTAACTAAATTAATTAAATTAGAAAAACAAGTTGATTAATGTTTGCCATAGCAGTTTCACCAGAGTCGTTTTTCATTTTTTTACCTCTGAAGTAAACAATTTCAGACCATGGCCTATAAACCCAAAAAATAATGATTCATTACAAGTTCATTGAAAGTGTTTTAAATACTGATTGTAGATATATTTTTTAGGTGAAGTATTTCGTGCAAGCAAATCGGACGGTAGCAATAGGATAAGAATGCATAAACTGGACGGTGTGACAGATTTATTGGTACATTATCAATTAAAAAGTAGGAACACGAACCAGTGTGCGACAAGTAATGGCGGTTGTTCACATTTATGTCTTGCTCTTCCACCGAAAGCTGCCGACGAACAAACGGGATATACGTGCGCCTGTCCTAATCATTATACATTGAATCAAAAAGAATGTATACGTAAGTATTAAACTGTACTCTGCCATCATTCTTAGTTAGTCAATTTTTTTACTTCCATTGAGTAAATCCAGAATTTTTTTGTTAAGTTAGTAAAGATTTTGCTTCTAATTGCTTTAAAGAGATTTATGCCAAATATGAAGCGCTTTCAATTTTATTATTTTTCCAATTCTTTGGCACCAAGGCGTATACCTATTAGTCTGATATGTAATCTCTCTTGCCGATTGGGGGACTGAGATTTAAAAAAAAACATTAGTTCTAGAAAGTGTAATCTTTTTAGGCATATAATAATAATAATGTTGTGTCAAGTGAGTAACTGGGAAAAAAGTATTTTTGAAGTCTAAAATATATTAGATAATTTATAGCTGAGCAAAGTTCAAAATCGGTATACGTTAAAAAAATAAATTTTGTCCTCTTCCCATAGAGCAATTTTCTTAATTTTTTTTTGTGTTCCCAAGTAACTCGAGTAGAGCCACCTAACTCACTCATTATTATGTCAAAGTTGCTTTTGCTTATACAGGGTGATTGATTAGTAGGGTAAAGCTCAATAGCTCCGCTATAGTAATAGATAGCAATAAAAGTTAATAACAAAAATTTTAGCCACCTTTGAGCTTCACATTACAAAATTAGTTAGAATGTTACAGGGTGTTCGATAACACAGTGGCAGACCAAACTTATGTTTTTTTTTTAATGGCACACCCTATATTTAATTTTAAATTCGAAATCCTGTTAACTTCTCCATCACAAAAATATAAAGGTTTGTTATGTTATACAGGGTATTTACAAAGTTATAACCAATTTTATATGAAAATCTTAACAGGTTCAATTCCCTGTATAAATAAAAATAACTAAAACAACAATGGTTTATTAATGCCATATTTTTTAACGTATTGTCAAAATTTTTAAGAATGGTCGATATTGCTAATTTTCTTTATATCAAATACAGGGTAAGTCAAAACGCAAGTACATTATTTTCTCAGTAATTTTAAATGGAACACCCTGTATTTTATATCACTAGTGAAAAGTACCATTACCGTACTTTAATTTTTAGATAGATAACATTCCCTATGTCTAAATTTATTAGTTTTCGAGATATTTTCATTTTTCAACGGACCAGTAGTGTGGCCACCCAAATCACCAGCATTTAATAAACTGGACTGATTTTTTTGGGGTTACGTTAATAATGAAGTTTATAAAATACCTCCAACAACAAGGGATGAGATGAAAAATAGAATACAAAGTGTATTTCGATGTGTTAATTTACAAATGCTCCGTAGAGTAAGTAGCTCATTCAATGATCGTTTTTAGGCGTACATAAATGTGTTAGAGATAATTTTGAACACCTTATGTAATTAAATATTAAAAATATTTTATTAAAAGTAGCTTCTAATTTTTTCAAACATGTTTTTTGCAAAATGTATTACTGATAAATTATGTTTCGTTCTTTATTTGTTTTGATTGTATATATTTATTTATTTGTATAATTATAATTGACCGGTTGTACATTGTTACATTTACATACAAAAGTAGTGTTTAATTGTCTTCACAAAATATTGTATTTTGTGTTTGTGTGTTTTTTTGTAAAATTTATTACTAATTTTCTTTGTTTATTTGTTGCATTTACATAAAAAGATAGTTTTTAATTGTTTCAAAAATGTTGCATGTAGTGGTTGTGTTTTTGTTTGTAAAATGTATTACTAATAAATTATTTTTATTTCTTTATTTGCTACAGTGTTACATTGATTACCGGATTGATAATCGGTAATCTTCAATTGTCAATTCAGTCATGGCGTACTTAAAATTTAGATAAATTTAAATACCTAAAATAATTTGCTCTGAAAAATGAAAATATCTCGAAAACTAATAAATTTGGGCATAGGGAATGTTATATAAAAATTAAAGTACGTTAATGTTACTTTTCAATAATGATATAAAATACAGGGTGTTCCATTTAACATTACTGAGAAAATAATGTATTTGCGTTTTGACTCACCCTGTATTTGATATAAAGAAAGTTAGCAATATCAATAATTCTTAAAAATTTTGACAATAAATAAAAAAATATGGCATTAATAAACCATTGCTGTTGTGCTTATTTTTATTTATACAGGGAGTTGAACTTGTTACGATTTTCATACAAAATTGGTTATAACTTTGTAAATACCCTGTGTAACATTACAAACCTTTATATTTGTGTGATGGAGAAGTTAACAGGATTTCGAATATAAAATAAAATATAGGGTGTTCCATTTAAAAAAACATAAGTTAGGTCTGCCACTGTGTTATCGAACACCCTGTAACATTCTAACTAATTTTGTAATGTGAAGCTCAAAGGTGGCTAAAATTTTTGTTTATTAACTTTTATTGCTATCTATTACTATAGCGGAGCTATTGAGCTTTACCCTACCAGTCAAATAAATTTATTTATTTGTTTAAAAAAAGATTGTTTAAATAATTATACAGCTTTCAAATGAAAATATTTGTATTTTACACGTTAAAAGGTACACTTGTGGTAAGTTTATATAAAAAAATTTCTACAACTGGAAAAAATATGTAGCTTTATTTTCTTATAAATAAATTAATTTATTATAACAAAATAAAAGTATTTTTGACATTTAATAATGCGTTAGTTAGATGGCTCTACTCGAGTTACTTGGGAACAAAAAAAAATGAAGATAATTGCTCCATAAGAAGCCGAGAAAATGCAACGTATACCGATTTTGAACTTTGAGATTCCATTTTCTTCAACCTGATTCTTGATTGAAATTTTGGTTTTTTTTTTTTGTTATTTTTCATTCGTAATACCGATAGTTTTTATTATAATAATATATGTTATGGGTCTTTTTAAGATATGAAAATTTATGTGGAGAAAGAGGACTGAAATAAAAAGGTGATGATTCAAAAATTACAATCCTATTGTTTATATTTTCACAATGCCGGTCAACTTTGACCGGTTGTATCTCAGGAACCACTCATCGCAATTAAATGTTTTTTTAAGAAGCGTCCTGCCGCGCTCTTTTCAATACCGTTTTCATAATTTAATATTTCCCGATATATTCTATTTGTTTATAAGCCAAAACATTGTTTATAATTTTAAAATATTCCTGAGGCCGCGTAAACAGTCGAATTTCAATTTTTTAAAGTGCATTAGATAGGTATAGTGCCTTTTTATACAAAAATCATAGTTACTGTTATGCATCATAATTATTATGGCGACCGTAAATTTTTAATTAACAATTTAATTATTGCTAAACTGTTTATTCAATTTTCATCAGCTTCTGGAAATATACTGTCGGAAAAATGAAATAATACCCATGAACGATCACATCAATCACTTATTTTGTATTTGCTGTCATTTTCTATAAATAACAAACGTTTGTTATAGAAAAAGACAGCAAATACAACATAAGTGATTGATGTGATCGTTCATGGGTATTCTTTCATTTTTCCGACTGTAATCTATGCCAAAAGAGCTTTTATATTACCAAGTTATGTAATTATTGATAAATAATTACTTACCTAAAATTTTAGTTGAAAATTAAAGATTTTGTTGGAAAACCTCGTATTTTCCGAGGAAAATTTTCGTCGCAGTAAATCGGGAAAAACGTGTCTTTATGCAGAATTTAATTACGGTGAATTTTTATTTGGGTGTTCTTTGGTGTAAAGTTAAAATCTTTGGAGTTATAGAGCAAAAATTGAAAAAAAAACACGATTTGCGGGCGCCATTTTGTTTATAAAAAAAGTAGCACACTATATGCGGACTTTGCATAACTATATTATTAATAGAATCATAAGATTCGATTCCAGCAATAAAATTGCTGGTAAATAGCTTTTCCCAAAAATGGCCTATTCTCCGATAATCTGCCCAGACTACTAGTGTAATGATCTTAGTGTAGTTTAGGAAAATTTGTCTTGTTATAATTTTTTGATAGTCAACATTCTAGCGTATTATTCCATTTGAAATAATTAATTTATTACTGTTTTAGCACCTGTCAATTTTATGATATATAGTCTAAGAAACTTAGTTGTTAGATTAGTTCCTGATACATCCGATTGTCCGGAAGCAGTTTTGCCCATTCAAGCTCTAAAAGCTGTCAAGGCAATCGATTATGACCAAAGAACAAATTATTTGTACTGGGTAAGTTCTTATTTAAAAATAAAATTTTAAGGAAAATAAGATTATCACAAGGAAAAATTCCTGTAACTGGCTGTATACCATAAGTCGCAAAAAATAAAAACCTTATCTTGTAAAAGATATATTTAAAATCCGTAAAAAGGGTTATATCACAACAGAACGTTTTCGGAATCAATATTCCATCATCAGTGTTTTAAGTTGTTTTAAAATTGAGAAGGTTACATTATATTACAAAATTTTAAGGGATGTTAAAAATATTTCCAGATTAACTCATGGCATCACATTACATCAAACCTATTGTTTGGAATATTAAAAAGTAGGACCTCACATGGCAGTTTCAGTTGTCATCTAAACTTTTACATGTGAGGTCCTACCTTTTATTCCATCCAATATGATTGATGTCATGTGATGCCAGGAGTTAATCTGGAAATATTTTTAACATCCCTTATAATTTTGTAATATAATGTAACCTTCACAATAGGGAACTTGCACATAAAAATATTTTTGCATAAAATTGTTATTTAGTGTTTAAAAATGTTATATTCAAAATATTTCGTCTTAACAATGAATAGTGTACGTACAACAACTGATAATAGTTCCGCGCCCAAAATTTCCGTTTCAAACAACTTCAAAAGCGCGAGCTGGGGTCTGACGTCACCAACCATTGTGTTCTCGTTCGCCCGTTCGGTGAGCTACTGCATTGAATGAATTTTGCCATGGCTAGTTGTGCGTGTCGAATAACTGTCTCGTTTGCTCGGTGTTTATATTATTGTATTTAGTGTATTTAGTGTATAATATACTTTATCAAAATGGAAAACAAACCTGCGCAATATAAGTAGGTACTATAGGGTGGCCGGAAAGTCCCTTTACACTAATGAATTGTTGTTGTTATAATACATAGGGAAAAATAATAGCAGAATGTTGTTCGTAAGTTATTTATTAATTATTTTTTTATCTAAAACATCGATGTGCATACCTCCATTGTCGCAACACAACTTGGTACGACGCCATGTTCGTATGCTCATCTGTCTCAGCATGTCCGGAGTCACCGAGGTAAAAGCTTGGCGAACTCCGTTTCTCAAATCGTCATTCGAAACATATCTGTGTTTTCTAACCTCATCTTTAATGAAATCCCACAGTGCATTGTCCGGCGTTGTCAAATCTGGACTTCTTGGAGGCCAATGAATTGGAGAACCTCGCCCAATCCATCGGTTCGGGAAGATTTCATTCAGACGTTTGCGAATATCGCGAGCAAAATCGTATGTGGCGTCATCTTGTTGAAAACAAACAGTGTCAGTAGTGAGTTGAGCAATCAATTGCGATAGTAACCACTCGTTCATTATCTGCAGATGCGTTGATTATCGTGTTAAGCTCTGGAGACTTCAAAAAAATATAGCCCAAACAGATAATTTGGAGCTAATCCAGGTCATATCATAACATAGGCGGGTTTTTTCATTTTCTCAAAGGCATGAGGATTGTCCTTTCCCAAAAATAAACATTTAGAATTCGAGAAATCGCACACTTATCGGTGACCAGAACATTTTGTTTATCACATGCTCTCGGAAAGCGTTGAAGCAGTAAATTGACACCCTTCAATTGTATAATCATTTGTGACTGCCATCATGTTTCAGTCGCAACTATTGTTATCTACATACGTGACCAGACAGGTGTCCTTGACGATGCGCATGCGCCGGAACGCAAATAAACATTAGCGCGGTGTTAAAACATTATTATTATTAGTGTAAAGGGACTTTCCGGCCACCTTATATATAGTGCCGGAATGCCAAAGCACAACTGTCAGAACATCCAACAAATATTTTTTTACACTACCAGTAGAACCAAAAACGTCGGTCGAGTGAAATGGCTAAAGGCATGCACGCGAGATAAAAAGGATATTACACAAAGTAGCAAAGGTCTTTATATCTGTGAGGATCATTTCGATGTATTTATCTAATTAGGTACCTAATACTAATAAGACATTTTCTATTTCAAGAAAAAATATTAGGTAGTTGTCGTTTCATGAAATGTACCTACTTAAACTTGTTTATTTGTTGCAGTTGGTGTTGGAATACTTCCAACAGATATTTTCTTTTTCTGTTACATTACTCGTTATTCGTTATAAATTATCGGCACGTTGTTAAAACACGCAACTTTACACGTTACTATGTAAAAATTATTGAAAAAACAATCTGACAATTCTAAAAATTTAACGTCACTAAAAACATCAAAAAATTACTCTCTCGATAAATTATAATTTTAGCGCTTGTTCAAGACCAAAAAAGAAATATAAATATTGGTGTACTATTTCAATACATATTTTCCAACTACCAGCACCACGAAATCGAAGGAAAAAATTTGTACGTATTTGAAAATTATAATAAAAATTTAAATAAGACTCCCGTTACTAACTATCTACATCCCATAGTAAGGAAGACGGTAGCAAATACCCCATTCTTTTACAGTTGGAACAAGACATGGATAACTATATAAATTTAAGATTATGGGTGGTCCCAAAATTAGTAAGTCAGGTGTTGTCCCGCACATATTTGATTGTTAACCAGACAGAAAACGAACTTTTTCTGAGCCCATGAGGGAAGCAGCTCTTAAAAGGGTTAAACGTAAACGACAGCTTCTTGAAGATGCCGCTTCTACCTCTAGGTCTGTTCTAGAGGACAATGATGATAATAGACAGTGTGGTCCTAGTTTCACAAACTTTGTTCAACCAGGACCTGAATTAAACCAACCAGCTTTACCTCAAAAACTGAATAATGCATCAACACAGACTCACATCAAAATCAGAAGTAAAGGTATTCAGTGGATTTGTATTTGATTATTCAGTAAATTTCAAGAGTGTTACAGTCGGGTTGTCGCCATTGAAAATACATAATAAGGATGCAGGGACTTCACCTACAAAAGACTTGCAAACATTGTTTGAAGATACAAAAAGTGAATCAGGACATTCTGTATTTGATTATAATAGTCAATATAGTGGTAGTGATGACTATTGGTACAATGAAAGTGATTCTTTATCTTGTGATGAAGATGCGAAAGAAGAGGAAGCAAAACAATTTAAAATGTTGTCTCTGAAGTGTACAGTGATGAAGTTACAATACAGACTTAGATTATATACGTTTCAATTAATGGAAATATGTTGTAAAACACAAACAATGCATCTATGTATAACTCTAAAAAAGAACAGGACACACATTTATGTCTCTTGGAGATGATTTCGGCATAAGCGAAAGCAAGGCTTCGAGAATATTTGCAAGATATGTTCCATTAATTAATAAATATGTAAGATCTTGTATTTTTAATCCCCCAGTTGGTCCAGTTAAATTTTATATTAATTACCCTTAGCATTTCAATTAAAGACGATTAAAATGTATTATACAATCCCCAGAATAGCCTAATCGCATTCTTTTATAAAACCCTCGTGAGTAATAGTATCTACTTATGCGTTTTAAACACTTTAGAAGGTAGAAATTTCTAAATATTTATAGCAAGAATATAAATAATAACTGGTAATTTCCAACTAAATACGATTAAAATGTTATATACAATTCCCGTAATACTCTAATCGCGTTTAACCTGGCTTGACTCGTAGCCCGGTTGTGGTCTGTGACGTCAGACCAATAGAAGGACGTTCAAGCGCCTTCTAAGAAATTTGAATTTTATAGCATTTTCAAAGCCTCGTAATAAGCGTATGGGTTGAAAATATTTGTTTTTTTTACATGCAAGCGTTTTAAGATCATTACCTTATGTTTTTTAATATTATTTTAATATTTAAAAATTTATGCAAATTCCCTATTTTACAACTTAAGGGTTTTTTACCCGTATATTTTGGTGGCTTAAAACACTGATGATGGAACATTGATGCCGAAAACGTTCTGTTATGATAAAACCCTTTTACGGATTTTAAATGTACCTTTTACAAGATAAGGTTTTTATTTTCTTTTTTTTTTAATAAGATTCTTGGACAAAATTATTGCGCCACTTGGTTTTCAGGCTAATATTTGTATATTTTATACAAAAGAGTAAGTTCGCTTAGATACACACTTTCTAGACTTGTCATATCTTTACAAATAATATGACTGTTAAAGCAGCAATTCTGATCCGCTTAATAAGACCTTCGATTTTCACCATTTTATATTTAAGTACATGTTATTTCAAGATGCCCACAAAGTTTTACCAATAGATACAATTTATTTATTCCTTAATTTACAGCTCAGAGTTTGTAGAGTAACATGCTTTCGAAAAAAAGCAAAAACAAATACAATAAACAAACAGACCAAATCACAGTGCGCTGGCCAGTACAATCTGTACGTTGCTCATTTGCAATTTCAGTGCGAAAATGACAATGACGTTATTATCGTGCCTCTACTCACTAGACGCAGTCCCTGCAGACTTTTTCTCATTTTCCAAGCAAAAGAAAATCGCTTCTTTGTTCTCTCTGTGTTGGGTCATGTTTCTGTCCCCCTTATGTCACTATCAGTCTGATGATTGTTTTATAAATATTGTCATTTTTCAGGATGCTTTAATTATTACTCAAAGTAACTTATACTCTTTGTAAGCGCTACTGTGTGGATTCACAGAGTAGCGTTGCAGAGTGGTTCTTCTGTTTTTGCGCTTAAGGGCACCCGAAGTCCAATTTAACGACAATGTTAACATTATGTCACATAGCTCTGTAACCAAAGCACTTAGAGACCCAATTTTTGTGTTATTTTGAAAGTAGATGTATTTTTTAGTGCCGCGTAGATTTTTGTAAAGTTAGAGTGAAAGAAACATTTATTTTAAATTTTTTTAAAATACTCTTACAAAAAAACCCAAAAAAGTTTAGATTTTATTTTTTATTGAAGTTATACTTGTTTAGGCACGAGGGTGAATTTTTATTTTTCTGGGTGCATGCGCACACCGACAGTATGGTATTAGGCGTTCAAACGTTATACGGGATCTGATTGGGTGTTAAAATCATCTGTCAATAATTGTTCAGTATGTAGATTATGGATAAACAAATGTTGTGTATATTAGTTTTTATTGTTGTGATGGCAGAGAAAAAAGCAAGTTTATAATTGTGGTGACTCTTTAAAAAGTTTTTAAAAGCAACAGGTACGTAATAATTGTAAATGTTTCAGTATCCTAATAAAAAATTACATAGGTAGGTACCTACCTATTTGGAAAATTTAAAATGAACCTACCAAAATAGTATGTAATGCTTTATCACTATGCTTTATAGTATGTAATTATCATCAAAATTTCTGTCAATATTCACCTAATATATTGTTTTCTTACTCTATGTTTTGTTGTATTTTAATATTTCAATATTCTACAAAAATCAAAATAATTTCGTTAAATTCAGAACTGTCAAAAGTTTAAACCGTTTAGTTAGTCGAGCTTCCCACATGATGCATGTGTCTCCGTAGGTAAAAGTGTAAGATGAATGAATTTCAATACTAACTGCACTAACATAAGCGGGTTCGAACCCCAATAGAAACTTTTATTTTTTTATTTTTTTTTATACTGGTTCGTCCACATAAGTAGGAATAACAATTTTTAATTTTCTTGTTTTTGTAAAGAATATTTTAATTCATTTTCTTTTCAATATTATGGGACACCCCGTATATACGAGTAGGCCAATACCTAATTCAGTGAGTATGTATTAATTTTTATCATTATTTTCAAGTAAAAACCTTAAAGTTTTTTGTATGTAATTACCTGCCTACTCGCCTCATTTAAAAAAGACAATTCGCCAACCAACTCTCTTGGTTAACAGTCACAATTATTCCGAAAAGTGTATAGAAACTCAATATAGTCCTCGCGAGTGATTTATACTACTCAGCAATAGCAGTACGAAAAATAGCAGGCCTGCTCCAGCTTGTGCAACGAGAAATGACAAGGTAGGAAATATTTTTATTACAATTTACTTTAAGGTCTGGTTTTTTTACTGTTATTTTTTTTTATTCTATTTTAAATTCACCCTATGCTAAACAGTCCACTAATAAAGCTCTCACTGAGTTAGTAGTCTCCTCCAAGATGATTTATTGGTCCTTCGAGCCGGATAGATCCATTTTCTATATTTTTTTCTTGCATTTTTCATTTTTCTAAGAGGGTAATATAGTCGGGGAAAGTTTCTTTTAAACCTGAATTGTTTGATTTTATTGTCATACTTTGCTAATTTACAAAGATCAGAATCAAATTCAGGTTATTTAACCGCATTTCCTTTGACTTTATTTTTTGTTATTCTTTAACATAAGGCGATAAAATATTCTTTACAAAATTAAAATCACGTATCAATTAGTACATTGGTTTTTTGTTTGTGCCGATCGTTAGTGGTACCTATACCTCAGTTAATGTTGTTTTTTAAGTAAAAAAGGAACACATTAATGTAAAAGTAATTATTATTAAATTGTCAACGTCGGCCAATAGACAAATTTTGTTATAATAATTATTATACAGGTTGACTCTATTATAGATGAAACTGTGTGTTTATTTTACACAGTAATTTTTATTTAAAGGGTTTATGTTTTATAATTATTTTTTGTCTATAAATATTCAAATAGCAGAGGACATAGTTTTCTATTTTATTAGCACAAAGTTCGGTTGTATTTTATTAATTTTCGTGTGGTGAACCTATTTTATTTCCTAACGCTAATTTCATATTTTTCTAAATTTATTAATTCTACATTTAAATTTACAAAATGGCAGATAAAATTAAAAAATATCAATCTTTAAGACAAGTTGAAGTGCAACAAATGACTGAAATTCATGCTGTTGCTTTAAAGGTAGCTGCTGACGATAAGAATTTTTACCCGGTTTTGGAAGTTATGTATGAAGGATTGGAAAAAATTCGTGACAATTTTTATGATCTTCATAATAAAATAATTATGTTAGTTTCTGAGCAAGATAATGAGGACGCGCTATTTAAAGTCGAAGATGATTGCCGTAGTAATTTTGACAAATTATATTATAAAATTAAATTAACATACGTGCAAGCCTTTAGAAAATCTTCAACATCAAGTCAGCAAACTACATCAACTTCACAGTCTCAAAATCCTTCACCTATAAATTATTTTAATTTACCGAAACCGGAATTGCCATCTTTCAGTGGAAAAATAACTGAATTTAGAAGTTTTATAGATCAGTTTGATGCTCGCGTTCATACTCTTACTTACTTACAACCAATTGACAAATTTAATTTGTTACTATCGTGTTTAAAGGGTGCAGCGCGCGATGCTGTGGATCATATTGACATCACAGCAAACAATTATCCAATTGCCTATGATCTGCTTTGTGAAAGGTTTAATAATGTTAGGGTAATCGCTGCCAATTTATGGAATAACCTTGAAAGTTCACCACAACTGACTTCAGAAGATCCAAAAGAACTACGCAAGTTGTTAGATACATTTTCGAAAAATGTGGCATCTCTAAATAAGCTAGGACTAGCCACAGTACATTGGGATTTTATACTTGTTCAAATGATTTTAAAACGATTAACTGTTTCTTTAGTAACACGTTTTGAGCTTTTTCATAATAATTCAACCATCCCAAGCTATAAAAAACTGATTGATTTTTTAAATCAAAGTTGTCTCGCTTTAGATAATATTGATTTTCACACTAAACCAAAATCTAACTTTTCTAAAAAACCTAATTCTTCCAAATCTACATCATTGCTTGCTCAAACAGAACCTGAACCAAAATGTTCTATCTGTAAAACTAATGATACCCATGCCATTTATAAATGCTCCGTTTTTTTGGCAAAATCTCCTGTAGATCGATTTCAATTAATAAAAAAGAACAAGATGTGTATTAACTGTCTTGGATCACATCGTTCTAGCCTATGCAAATCTACATGGACTTGTCACTCGTGCCATAAAAAACATCATACACTCCTTTGCTTCTCCTCTTCTAAGAAAGAAGAGAATGTTCAAGATTCGGCGGCATCCACTTTAAATTCAACGACTGGATCATCCGTTTCTGTGTGTTTTTCTTCCGCTGATAAAAGTACTTTGCTTTCCACTGCATGTATTGAGGTGCTTGATTGTCACGGTAACTACCAACCTGTTAGGTGTCTGTTAGATTCGGGAAGCATGACGTCCTTCATCTGTCAAAAGACCCTTAGGCGTTTAGGTTTACGTCCCATGAAAACTTCAGCTAACATCCAAGGATTAGGTTCTATGCAGTCGACCACTAATTTAGGTGGGGTTACCATTTCTTTTAAACCAGTACGTAAATCTTCTCCTATTTTGACAACCGATGCGTTAGTCTTGACAAAAATATGTGAGGATCAGCCTTTATGTAATTTAGAAGTTAATACTTGGCCCCATATTGCTAATTTAAAGTTAGCAGATGATAACTTCTTTCGTAGAGGATCCATCGACATTCTTTTAGGAGCTGATGTATTCTCTACAATTCTTTTGGATGGACGTATTTACGGCAATCAAGATCAACCTGATGCAATTAATACTATATTTGGCTATGTGCTTATGGGAAAAGTAAATATTTCAAAGGCACCTACTCTTACTTCTTTATTTTGCCAAGTTGAAGATACGGTTTCTTTGGATCAGCAAATAAAGAAATTCTGGGAATTAGAAGCAGTCCCTGAAGTTTTTTGCTTAGCTCCTGATGACGCTAAAGTGGAAAATATGTTTATGAATACTTATAAGCGTGAACAATCAGGACGCTTTGTAGTAGAGCTACCTTTTAAGGAAGAAAATCCTGTCTTTCCTAATATTAGATCACTTGCTCTTAGTAGGTTTTATTCATTAGAAAGAAGGCTTCAAAAATCTCCTGAACTTTATGACCAATACCGCACCTTTATGAAGGAATTTGTTGAGCTCGGTCACATGGAACCTGTCCCATTGAATAACTTCGATTCACCTTATGTTTACTATTTATCGCATCATTGTGTTTTAAGACCTGAAAGTCTAACAAGTAAATTAAGGGTCGTTTTTAATGGTTCCGGGCATCTTCCAAATCAACCCTCACTCAATGACAAATTATTCACTGGTCCTAAGCTTCAGACTGACATCTGTACAATTTTGATTAATTTTCGATTGCATGATTATGTAATTACGGCCGATATTTCTAAAATGTATAGGCAAATTTTAATTAATCCTACTCAAACAGATTATCAAAGAGTACTTTGGCGTTCTAATAATTCTGAACCTGTTCGAGATCTTCGTATCAACAGAGTTGTTTATGGTCTCTCTTGTTCTCCTTATCTTGCTATTAGATGTCTACATCAGTTGGCTAATGATGACGGGGATTCGTTTCCTCTAGCAGCCGAGGCACTTAAAACTGGAACCTACGTTGATGATATCATTTCTTCCTGTCCTAGTTTCGAAAATGCCTTAGCACTAAGAGACGAACTTATTGCCTTACTTGCCAAAGGAGGTTTTGAGTTGAAAAAATGGTCCAGTAATGTACCCGATTTATTGAAAGGATTAGCTGTATCAGATTTAGCAATAAAACCTCTTACATTTAATGATGATATTTCGTCCAAAACACTTAAAGTATTAGGGTTGGAATGGGACGCTTCTTCGGATACATTTGCTTTTAAAGTTCAAGTTTTAGACTCTTCTTGTACAAAACGTCATCTTTTGTCCAATTTAGCAAAAATATTTGATCCTCTTGGATTTTTATCTCCAATAACATTTCTAATTAAACACCTTATTCAAAGAATATGGACTCAAAAGATTGGTTGGGATGATGCTCCATCAAAAGAAATTATCCGTTTGTGGAAAAAATACATTGATGATGTAGCATATTTGAGTAAATTAAATTTACCTCGTCGTTTATTAATTGACGATATTTTACGCTTAGAAGTTCACTGTTTTGGTGACGCTAGCGAGAAAGGTTACTGCGCTGTCTTGTACTTTCGATGCTTATCACCTTCAGGCCAACCTTTTGTTTCTTTTGTTATAGCTAAATCTAAGGTCGCACCCATTAATAAGGGACTTACTATTCCCAGATTAGAATTGTCTGCTGCGGTTTTAGTGGCTCGACTAGTCTCCTTTGTTTCTTCTGTTATTAAAGATAAAGTAGAAATCAAGGAAATATACTGTTATTCTGATTCTGCTGTTACATTACGTTGGTTACAATCTTCCCCTCATCAGTGGAAAACTTTTGTGAGCAATAGAGTAGCTTATGTGCAGGAACGAGTAACTTCTTCATGTTGGCACTATGTTCCTTCTGAAGAAAATCCTGCTGACATTGGTTCAAGGGGTTGCTTACCCTCTGAGTTAATTAACTGTTCCAAATGGTGGGCGGGGCCAACCTTCTTACAATCTGATCCGCTAACGTTCTTTGAACTTAATTCAAAGGAGTCTACTAATGTAAATTTGGAAGTGCGGACTGTCGCATTGATTGCTGAAATTCCCAATAATTTTTTAGATATTTTATTGGATCGTCATTCGTCTTTAAATAGGTGTGTTCGATGTTTGTGTTACATTATTCGTTTTTTCCATTATGTAACCAAAAACCGATATGGTAATCTGGAAATAGGTTGTTTAAGTTTATTGGAGCAACATAACTCCTTACTGGTTTTTGTTAAACGAACACAGCAGATCTTTTTTAATACTTTAATAAATTGTATCCAAGATAAACAGCTGCTTCCAAAAAATTTAAGAAAGCTTTCACCTTTTATCGATGCAAAGGGAATTCTACGTGTAGGTAGTCGCCTAGCTAATGCGCCCATTTCGTATGATCGCAAATTTCCGGCATTACTTCCTAACAGTTGTAAATTAACTGATATGATTATTGAATCTACTCATCTGCAATATCTACACGCCGGGCTTCAAACTGTTCAATACCTAATTTCTCAGCGTTTTTGGATTATATCTTCCAAACGAGCCATTCGTAGAGTACTGTCTAAATGTGTTAAATGTTTTAAGGTGAATCCTTTGTCCCCAGTTCCGTTAATGGGAAATCTACCGCTAGCTCGAATATCTCAACTAAAACCTTTCAGTAATGTTGGAGTTGATTTTGCGGGCCCTTTTCCTATAAGAGCTTCCAAACTTCGAAAGTCTCAAACTCTTAAAGCGTATTTGTCGCTTTTTATTTGTTTCTCAACAAAAGCTCTTCATTTAGAGCTCGTATCTGATTTATCCACTGACGCGTTTTTAGCTGCGTTTAAGCGATTTGTCAGTCGTAGAGGCCGATGTCAACATGTTTATAGTGACAATGGCACTAACTTTGTTGGAGCCAGAGCAGAACTTAACAGATTGGCATCACAAGCTGCTTCTCATGAATCTATTCAATGGCATCTCATTCCCCCTTCTTCTCCACACTTTGGAGGTTTATGGGAATCTAATATTAAGACGGTAAAGGGTCATTTAATTCGCACAATTGGAGAACAAGTACTAACTTTTGAAGAGTTATATACTATTTTTTCTCAAATTGAGGCCATCATGAATTCGAGGCCAATATGCCCGTTAAGTTCAGACCCAAACGATCTTAGTGCGTTAACTCCAGGACATTTTTTGACCATGGAGCCTTTGAGTGCTCCGCCCGAAGAAACGTTGCTCGATGTTCCGCACAATCGGTTGAATCGTTGGCAATTATTAAATAAGTTGCACCAACAGATTTGGGAACGGTGGTCTAAGGAGTACCTCCAAACTCTTCATCAAAGGGCTAAATGGAATTCTCCGTCTCCAAACGTCCAACTAGGTACCTTAGTGGTAATCCGCCAAAATAATATTCCCCCGCTACAATGGCCTTTGGGCCGTATAATTGAGGTTCATCCTGGATCTGATGGTATAGTTAGAGTGGCCACAGTGAAAACTAATAGTGGTATATATAAACGCTCTATAGTAAAATTATGTCCTTTGCCTTTTGAGCCGTAACAATACTGCGTATTGTGGTGGGCGGTTGTGGTTCGTCCACATAAGTAGGAATAACAATTTTTAATTTTCTTGTTTTTGTAAAGAATATTTTAATTCATTTTCTTTTCAATATTATGGGACACCCCGTATATACGAGTAGGCCAATACCTAATTCAGTGAGTATGTATTAATTTTTATCATTATTTTCAAGTAAAAACCTTAAAGTTTTTTGTATGTAATTACCTGCCTACTCGCCTCATTTAAAAAAGACAATTCGCCAACCAACTCTCTTGGTTAACAGTCACAATTATTCCGAAAAGTGTATAGAAACTCAATATAGTCCTCGCGAGTGATTTATACTACTCAGCAATAGCAGTACGAAAAATAGCAGGCCTGCTCCAGCTTGTGCAACGAGAAATGACAAGGTAGGAAATATTTTTATTACAATTTACTTTAAGGTCTGGTTTTTTTACTGTTATTTTTTTTTATTCTATTTTAAATTCACCCTATGCTAAACAGTCCACTAATAAAGCTCTCACTGAGTTAGTAGTCTCCTCCAAGATGATTTATATACATTTTATGATTGTAAGTATATTTATTATATAATTTTTTTTTTCAGAAAATACGTATTTAGTTAAAAAAATTTCCGACAATTATTATTGTTCAGAAATCATTTGTGGCATTTTTTAATGTGTTTGTGTGTTTTATTCTTTTATTTTTTAATTTTTGGTATTTTTTTAATAAAAATTTTTGAAAAGTAGTAAGTATTAAAATTAGTTTAATATTTAAATAAAATATAAATAAACTGTTTAAAGTATATTAATTTCGTTGAAATCATATAATAGAAGTATAACTTCTTACGTGCGTACAAAGTACACACACATTCTTTTTTTGTGTTTACACATACAAATAACTGACAGTTCCACTGAAACTGAGACTGAACGGAGAACTGATCTGACCATCTAAAAGTACCTTAATGGCGTGTCCGCATTGGTAAATTTTTCGTGCGTATTGAACTCGAAAGAATTTGCGTCGCAAATTTTTACCAGTGAGAACGCGGTGCTCAAATCATTAAATCTTCGCTCGAAAACAACCGAAAGTTTTTTTGTACAATTTATTAAAATTAGTTAAATTGTGACAAAATAGATAACGATACAGTTAATCAATAATAAAAAAAGTGTCGAAATGGAACTACATGGCAGCAGATTGCTGCTACGCGCCCGACGTTGAAATTTTTTAGGGCCCGAAGGTTAAAATAATGTATATTTTGGTTCACTTTTGGAGGCAGTAATATTTTTGTAGTTAATTTGTGTTTATTCTGAATTGTGATTTAAAAAACACTTTTTTTTTCAGATTGACAGTAAAGCAAGGGCGATAAAGAAATCAGAAGCTACTGAACAAAGAATTGAGAGTGGCAAACCAAAAACTGACACCAACGTAGTTTCAAGCCATAAGGAAATACAACCGTTCGATATCGCCTTGGATCCACTAGGAAGACTGTTATTTTGGACCTGCGAAATAAATGACGTGATAAACGTAACGTACCTAGAAAATCAAAATTCTTTTGGCAATTTGGGAAAGAGGGAAGGCGAGCGACCACGCCTTATAGCTTTACATGTTGACAAAAGGTAATTATTAAAATTTCAGGTTAATAGAAACTCAGAGTTTTCGGGATTGATTGGCTTTAAATAGCGAATTTAACTAAAATTAATTAGGTATGTAACTTATTAAAATAAACATTACAGAAGTTTTCAGGGACTTTCGGCACTTGGTAAGAACGTAACCTTTCATTCTGCGTTTAAATTTATCATAAATGCTTATTAGTTTTCTCAGGATTCGAAAAAAAATGAATCCTATTTAATTAGCATTGGAGCCGAAAGTTTGCACCGATCCCCTCAAGGGGATGGGTACGTATTTTCGGCGGCAATGCTATTCAAATGGGGATTCATTTTTTTTTTCGAATCCTGAGAAAACTGCATTTTTGGGAAACTGCATGAGAAACTAAATTTTTGAAAAATTTAAAAGCAGAATGACAGATTACGTTGTTACCGAGGGCCGAAAGTCCCTGAAAACTTCTATAATGTTTATTTTAATAAGTTACAGGAGTGAAAAACTAAGAGAAAATATAGTTTGATTTTTAATTTCAAATACCTCATTAAAAAGAAACTTTTTATTTATTCTAAGGGACTTTCGGCCCTCAATAATAATTTAGTCTTTCATTCTGCGTTTAATTTTTTTAAAATATTTATTAGTTTTTTCAAGATTCGAAAAAAATGGACACCATGTCCGTGGTGATATTGTCCAAATCGAATATTCGCTATCTTTGTCATACAACGTACTGAGTCAAATATAATATGATGACAGGACAGTGACAGTTTTAAATATTTCGACCCATACAACGAAGACTATTGTAACTCAATTTTGGTTGAACTGAGATAATCGCGTTTGAAAATTTTTCGCAAAGAGTTCGCTGTAAGAAATGACGATATCTTTGGAACAAATACTCCTTACACACTGAAATTTCTGATATATTATATTTAAAGGGTTTTAAGGGATTTCACAAATCAAACATAACAAAAAACACATTTTTTTGCTAAATCTTGTAGACTTAGTAACAGTAAATGACGTTATCTTTGGAAGAAATACGTCTTACAAATTTAAATTTCTGTTATATTATGTATAAAAGGTTTTAAGGGATTTCACAGATCAAACATAACAAAAAACAGATTTTTTGCTACATTTTGTAGACTTAGGCCCGGTACTTTATGTCTCCGTTAACAGCCGGTTAGTTAACCGGGGTTTAATCGGGACAGAAATATATGCATAACATAGACATAAACGCAATTATACTTATTATTATATTCATAAATAATTATAATAATAATTATAATTGCTTTTATTACAACGCAAGAGGCCCTATGAGGTACTTTTCTGTCCCGATTAAACCCCGGTTAGCTAACCGAGGTTTAACCGGGACATAAAGTACCGGCCCTTACTATAGTTTTCGTCGAAACATTTACCGAAAAAATACTTATTCTAGACTAGACTTACTAGTAACAGATTTATTGAAGCAAAACAGTACTATTTAAAAAATTGTAATAAAAAACCTTTCTATAGTTAATCGGAATAACTAAAATTAGAGTCTAAGTAGAGAAAACTATAGTAAGTCAAACAGTTTAACTCAAACTTGGAATAGCTTCCGCTGTTTCTTGCAACGAAGACTACAGTAACTCAACTTACTATAGTTTTCGCTTTCAGGAGTGTGGGTCAGTAAATACACATGCAAATGCTTTACTGGTTGCCTTAAAATTCATACCTGATTTACCATACTTTTCCACCAAATAAAGCTTAAAAAAATAATAATACCATAATAGTAAGTCAAATGTAACGTTTTTTGAGTTACGATAAATAATTAATTTATTAATTAATAATTAATGTCAATGATTGTCGAGGAGGTTTCATATACATACTATGGTTTACTGTAAAGAGACCGAAATCATTAGACCGAAAAGCACTTTACCGAAACCTCACTAGACCGAACAGCAGAAGACCGAAAAGCAGTTCTTTTTACTTGTCGCAGTAAAAGAGATAAGACTAATGTAATTACAACTAAATGTTATTTGGATGGTTATTATAAACAGTTAAAATGGTGTTAACGTCACTCTACCCTTAATTTATTTTTACCTTCACTAATTTATTTAACGGATGAAAATTATTTCATATCAGACTGTACAGAGTAACAATTTACACAGTCTATATTATAAAATAATACAAAAAAAATACAATAAACAAAAAGACAGATATATAAAATCTTAGCATAATTTACTGCAATCTTTTTTAATTTATGTACCATTTCGGGCTAATGATGTTCGGTCTAGTGAGGTTTCGGTAAAGTGCTTTTCGGTCTAATGAGTTCGGTCTACTGCTTTCGGTCTATGATTTCGGTCTAATTGTCGTGTACCACATACTATCTAGCATGATAGAATAATTTTATATTGTACTGTAGTGTAGGGAGTAAACATTTTTAGAGCTTGATCAGATGCAAGAAAAGTAAACAGTTCTACAATGAAGACCACATTTTTGTTTAAATGATCGTTGTTACTAAAATTTGTTTGTTTTAGATTACTATTTTATACCGATATTGGTAAGACGCCACAATTAGTACGTGTAAGATTAGATGGTTCTCATAGAATCGTTATTACTAAGGCAGCTAATATTACAGCTATAGCGGTAGATACCGAAAATGATTTGATCGTGTGGGCTCAAGGACACGGAATATACATTAGTAATATAGATGGAGAAAATCAGTAAGTGAATTGTTTATCTTAGTTCTTATCATAAAAAAATAATGTATGAGGTATAAGTTAAAGATATGTGTTATACAGAGAGAGTTATGTGTATGGAATGTCTCAATTATCTTGTAAAGGGCTTTTACGATTTTTATAGATTTTGGTGAATAAGGGTCTACTAATGCGGCCGATATTATAGTAGTACTACTTACATTGTTGTCAGATTTTCTATTTTATGGAAATCTAATGGACTTTCTTATTTCAAATGTACCCGTGTATATTTTTTACGTTTTGAAATCTTTAAGAAATACTGATTATTTTTCATGTAATATTCTCTATACCCAAATTCCGTAATTTCGGAGTTATTGCTACATTTATTTAAAACAAAAATTAAAACAAATTATAAAAAATCAATTTTTTCGGACCGGACAGTCATTATTTTAGGTTCATTGGATCATTGGGAACAAAAAAAGGTCTGTACTAATTTTACTCTAGAGGTGATCGTTTTTGAGTTATAAACGATTTAAAACTGAAAAATATATACGAGAAGTGACGATTTTGAAGGTTCAAAAACAAAAGTAGAAAATATTATTTTTGAAATTAAGAAGTACCTAAAGTCGAGTTCATACCTTATTTTATCGGTTGTCAAAAAGTAATTTGGGCTTGTTTCATTTTAAAACATTGTTTTTTAGTTGTTAATGTAGCCCGATCGCCCGTCCTCTTATAAGCGCTTCATTAACAATGAAAAAACAATGTTTTAGAATAAAGCATGCCAAAAATGTTTATGAAGAGCTGATAGATGAAGGTTTTAACTTAAATTTAGGCACTTTGTAATTTCAAAAGATTAAATTTTTTACTTGTGTTTTTGAGCCTTAAAAATAGTAATTTTTCGTTTTTTTTAGTTTTAAATTGTTTATAACTCGAAAATGATCAAAAGAGAAAAATTACAAAAGATCTTTTTTGTTTCCAATGATCCAAAGAACCTAAAATAATGTCTGTCCGTGCCGACAAAATTGATTTTTATAATTTGTTTAAATTTTTTTTAATAATAAATGTAGCAATAATCCGAAATTGTGGCATTTAGATATAGGGAATATAACATGAAAAATAGTCAGTATTTCTCAAGGACTTCAAAACGCAAAAAATATACAGGTTGTTCCATTGGAAATAAGAAAGTTCATTAGATTTCCAGAAAAACAGATCTGACAATAATGCAAATACCACCCTAGTATCGGCCGCATCACAAAACCCTGTATCCGAGATAACTGAGGCGTTCCATACATAAAACTCACTCTGGATAAAAACTTAAGAATGTGCATTCGTATTAAATTCTTTATTATCATTTTTAATTAGTGTTTAAAATTAGTTCTTATACAGGGTGTTTGGTAACGAATGGGCCATAGCTTAACCTCAGATTCCTGAGCTTAAAATAGGTCGATTTAACTAACTTAACCTTGGTACGAAAGTTGATAATAACCGAAATAAAGGGTGTCAAAGTTCAACTGTTATTTTATTTATTCTTGGAATATTTCCTGGCAGGCATGAGATAACAACACGAAATTTGATAAGCGGGGGTTTTTGGGATAAGAAATGTAAATTCGCCACCAAAAATGATTGTATTACCCAAAGGGCGCCACATACGTCTTTCAGTGCTCATTTAATACGTTACATTTTTTTATCCCCCACTCTACATACTTTTTGAATCAAAACTTTTATTGTCTTAATATTTTTACTTAAAAAAGGTGTACTACATTCATCTCGCTAAACTCAACTGTTTTCGAGATAAACGCATTTTAAATCTGCGAGGCAACATAATTTTTTGCATAATATCATTGTAGTTACACCCGAAAAATAACTTAAAACTATAAAAATTTCTAAAAATGTATCGCGAATTTCTTCAAATGAAATTTGCGATGCAATGACATAAATATGAGTACTGGTACAATTATTATGGTTTCAAGTTTATTTTTCGGGTGTAACTACAATGATATTATGCAAAGAATTATGCTGCCTCGCAGATTTAAAATGCGTTTATCTCCAAAACAGTTGAGTTTAGCGAGATGAATGTAGCATACCTTTTTTAAGTAAAAATATTAAGAGAATAAAAGTTTTGATTCAAAAAGTATATAAAGTGGAGGATGAAAAAAATTGAACGTATTAAATGAGCGCTGAAAGACGTAAGTGGCGCCCTCTGGGTAATACATCATTTTTGGTGGCGAATTTAGATTTCTCATCCCAAAAAACCCCGCTTGCCAAATTTCGTGTTGTTATCCCGTGCCTGTCAGGAAATATTCAAGAATAAATAAAATAAATGTGTAACTTTGACAGTCAGATGATTTTTGATAGAAAAAATTGTATAATCAATAAAGTTTTGCAGTTAAATTTCCTATACGCTCTGAGCTTCGCTGGTGGCGCTCCTAGCGGATTACTTGAATTATCTTTCACCGGTAATTTTTAAATTTATTATTTAATTGTTATCGCTTAACATTTACAACGCAAAAAATTAATTAAATTGTAATCGATTTTTTTAAGATTTTGCTAATCATTTTGACGTTCTATTGATAACATATGAATTCCTTACTTCGGATACTTTCACAATTATCGTGTAGATGGCGCTAAGATTTTTAGATTAAATTATAATTACATATTACGGAACATTAAAAAAACTTAAATTCAGTATTTAAAACGTAAGTATATTTAAGGTAAAAATATATACCACAGCTTTGACCAACTAATATTTTTTATAATTAATGTTTTTAATTTTACATTAATCACTTTGACATTTATGTCAAATTTCCGGTAAACGTTTATAGTCCAGAGAAATAAGGTTTTTCTCGTGACACTTCCCCCTCCAGGCCGAAACCAAATTTTTTGAGTAGTATGGACATCTATATTATTAACCTATATGTTTCCTGCAGCCGATTTTGATGATATACATAGTTATAAACAAATGAAGATCGAAAAACGGTAAATTAACGCTTTTTTCGTCTATTACCAAAAAGTTAAGTACTTTAAACAAATTTGAGAGTAAGAAACTCATAAATCGTATAAAAAACTTCAATATGGCATTCGCTGAATATGTCCATCCTTATTGGTTGCTTAGAAAATTGCAAAATAAATCATAAATATTGAGTTTTTATAAATATTCATAACTTAGGTAAAAATTAGCTTAGAATCTTCTTATTACACGCAATGCCGAGACTTCTTGTACTTAAATTATATTTTAAATTTCAAAGCAATTGGTCAAATATTTTAAAAGTTATTTAATTTGTTTATCCCAAATTCATTTTTTTTTGCAACACTATAAGTCAGAAAATTATGAGGTTACAATAATACTTCGGACAGTTTATGAAAGAAGAAAATTTATACTATTACCTTAATTAAAAATAAATGACAAAAAATAATTTTAAACAGTGTAAAATTATTTTGCAAAAACATGTCGATTTTTTGCTTACTTATAAACAATTAGAATAACTTTTTAACCGTTACCCGTAGAAAAATTATTTTTTCATATTTAGAAAGACTGAATTTTTATACACATTTAGAAAGAAAAACAACTGTTCTAGGAGATTTAGGGACAAAGTTAGCCCCCCCATTTTTTTGATTAATTATTTATATGGGAAATAAGCCACAATTAAAATGAAAAAAATAATTTTAATAATAAAATTATTTTTTTCATTTTAATTGTGGCTTATTTCCCATATAAATAATTAATCATAAAAATGCCACAAGGAAATAGCTTCAGAACAACCCCATTTTTTTAATTCACATGTTTTTGCAAAATTATTTTGCAATATTTATAATTATTTTTTGTCATTTTTTTTAAATTAAATTAATACTGTAAATTTTCTTATTTTATAAACTATCCAAAATATTACTGTAACTTCATCATTTTCTGACTTACAGTGTTGCAAAAAAAATTAATTTTGGAAAAACAAATTAAATAACTTTTAAACTATTTGACCAATTGCTTTGAAATTTAGGGTATAATTTAAGCACCATAAGTCTCAGCATTCCGTGTAATAAGAAGGTTCTAAGTTAATTTTTACATAAGTTATGAATATTTATAAAAACTCAAAATTTATGATTTATTTGGCAATTTTCTAAGTAACCAATAAGGATAGACATATTCAGCGAACGCCATATTGAAGTTTTTTATACGGTTTATGAGTTTATTACTCTCAAATTTGTTTAAAATGCCCAATTTTTTAGTAATAGACGAAAAAAGCGAAAATTTACCGTTTTTTGATCTTCATTTGTTTATAACTATGTATATCATCAAAATCGGCAGCAGGAAACATATAGGTTATTATTATAGATAACCATATTACTCGAAAAATTTGGTTTCAGCCTGGAGGGGGATGTGTCACCAACACGATATTTTTTTTCCTTATTTCTCTGAACTATTACAGATTTGCCACTACTGGCGCTCGAGAATTTGTAAATATCCCCTCTACGTACGAGCTCACAGCGGATAAGATAAAATTGATTTCAAATTGTCAAAAACCGTTATTATTATTGTAATATTACTACAAACCAAAAAAGTATCAAAAAACAATGTTTTTCAATAATATTTTTCAGGTATTTAAAAGCCACATAGAACCTTCAAGAGTTACCCAGAAAATCTTTTAAATATAAAAAAAAACTACACAAAATGTCAGTACAATCGCTCAAGTGGTCTTTGCAAAATAATTTTGTAATCCTAATTAATTAGGTATTAATTTTCAAAATTATGCCGAGTCTACAGAAATACCTTTTTTTACAGATATTAATAGGGTATTCAAGATTTTAAATAAAATTTGGATAATTTAAATCCACTGAATAGGAGAGTCTACGGAATTTTTTAAAAAAGTTTTTTTAAAAATTAGAAATTTTTATATACATCTATCTGGTCTAGATTTGGTTTAGGTTTACATTTCTCTGGTCATATTCCAGTTTTTTTTTTCTTTTTTTTTTAATCCACCTGTTAATATTTTGAATTTTGCATTGTTCGCCTATATGTACTTCTGTTGCTTTGTCTGTCTCTTAATGATATGCCCGCTATTGACCTTAATACAGTAGAACGTCGATAATCCGAACCCTGGTAATCCGAAGGATCGCTAATCCGAACGCAAAAAAAAATATAAAATTAAAAATATGATCACGGACCGAATTTTTGGATTTAATATGACAATATGGGCAAAATATGACCGCGGATTTTTGTTTTGTTTATGCAGAAATACATACAATATATTTGTTTATTATGTAGGTGTTTTATTCCTTATAACTAAAACGTATGTATGTTACAGTTCAAGTTGATTATCCAGTTGGAGTTGACTTTTACTAGTTGAGTCAACTCTAACGGCTGGTTTCAGTAAAATTTGATTATAAATATTGTAATAAAACGAGCGATTTCGTATTTATATACGACTTTATTTATATAACTGTACAGACGAATTTATATTATACACTGCACTCATTTACAAAAACAGTTCCAATTTATAGCCCATCGTTATTTCTCGAAAATTCTGCCCATCTCTAGTTATCGTCCAGACGTTCTTAGAATTGCTCGTCTTTCCGTCCCGCTACATCGCGTCATATCTAGAAACATCGTCGTGGAATGCCTGCGTGGAGATGGGACCCGTCAATTTTAGAGAAAATACGGCCCAAAGGATCTAAAAAAAATTGTATGAAGTGAAAAAATTATTTTTGCGAATTTGTTTAAAATCATTGTTTATCGCCAAACGTCACTAAAATCATTCATTATTGTACTCATTTGCCCTCATTTTCGGCAGTAAAATAACACTTTGTTGTATTGAAAGAAGAATGTTACTTTACCTGCCGCGATTATTAATCAAATTAACCGAGATTGAATGTAAGTGGTCAATGGCAGCAATCGATTATTTATTTGAGTGAAATTAAAATTTATTTACTTTAATTATTAAAAATATTGTACAAAATTTATCTTATTATTAATAAAATTTATGTCAAAAAGTAAAATTCTGTAGTGTTTCGCAATTATATTCATACAAAATAAATCAAAACTTTACAGATTTAGTAATTAGGTAGGTATACAATATTGATAACTATCGATTAAACATCAAAACCGGCCATCATGCAAAAGTCATCTGTCATTACTGTCATACGAATGTTTTATTTCGTCTAAAATTAAAAAAAAATTTCCTCAAAGTTGTAAGTAAGTATTAATGTTTTTTATGACTGACGATACAATTTTGTACGCACCACCTCAATACTCTTTATCGAACGCGTCTGTTACTCGCTTCGCTTCCTCTGCTCGTAATATCAGACTCGTTCGATAAAGAGCCACTTTACTGACTTGGTACATAAATAACTATTAAACAATTTTTCGACCGCGGTACCGCGTGACACCCTGTGTATTTTTGTATAAGGATTGTTATACGGATGTATTTCTTTCGAGTAAGTTTGTGCAAAAAATCAAATCAGAATAATTTACCTAACGGGGGCGACGTTACAGACTATACTAATAAGTAGTTGAAACGGTCAAAACAAAGAAACGCACACTCATCAAAAATGCACTTGAGATTCTCGTATAATCAACATTTACTGAATCGATCCAGGAAGAGTCAACTCCAACTAGTAAAAGTTGATTTAAATTTTTAAAATCAACTTTTACTGCTCGTTTCAGTTGGAGTTGACTCCGACTAGTTGGAGTCAACTCTAATTGAGAATCAACTTGAACTGTAACATGTACATAATATGTACAATGTTTATGAGCTTTGTATGTATATTTTGAACATATATGTTCGATAATCCGAACTACCCCTGTACCAATTAGTTTGGATTATCGACGCCCTACTGTACTTTCATTTCGATATTGTTGATTTATCTTTCGACAGATTAGTCTTTCGGTTATTATCAACTTTCGTACTAAGGTAAGTTAGCTTAAATCGACCTATTTTAAGCTCAGGGATCTAAGGTTAAGCTATGGCCCATTCTTTACCAAACACCCTGTATATGTATTTTTTTTCTTTTAGACACGTAGTTTTAAATGAAAGCAACTCCATTATCACTCAGCTGACTGTACATCTGGGCTTCCTCTATTGGATAGACAAAGAGTTGGATCAGCTCCAAAGAATAGAAATACTCTCAGGAAAGTCTCGATCAACCTTACCGATTCAAGCATCGCATATACTCGATTTGATCTCAGTGAAACATTACACGGAAAATCTCTGCTCTCGCGCATCACATAAGTGTTCGCATTTTTGTATACACAATAGCTCGTCCTTGATCTGCGCTTGTCCTCATGGAAAGATCCTGAACGATGATAGAAGGACGTGTTTAGTGCCTCCTCATTGTGGTGATGATCGATTTACGTGCAATATACCAGAAAAGGTGAGATTTTACTTTTGTGTTTTCTGTAATAGCCTAAATTAATCCGACTTCACCCATCTGCTCTCCGGAGAAACATGTTTTTATTAAATTTCATACATAGACAAATATTACTTGCATGAGTTGTCTATCAAAATCTTGTCATAGCTATCCTTAACCCTTGTCGAGCGGCATAATTTTACACCGTTAACAGACGGCATAGGTACAATTGTACATGTTATATATTTTCTTAAAAATTCATTAATCTAAAGGGAAATATATGTTAATTTTAAGACGATATGATTTATTACTAGCATAACTGGTAAAAACTTGTTGAATATTGCAGTAAATAAATAATAATATTCGGTATTTTGTTCTTGAACGGATTTATAAAAAAAGATTAGAAGCCGCTATGGAGTGATCGCTCTTATCTATCGTAACTTATTGAAATTACTACAACAATAAACTTGAAAATAGTGATCGTCAACAAATTCTACGAAGAGTAGCATTGTATTGTATTTTAATTGGAAACGTAGATCTCATCCCCATTTAGTTGTTTGGTGTTTGTCAATACGTGTATACCTAAAAATTATCTTGAATAATAGTGACTATACATCTAGTCTACCGAAATGGCGACAAAAAGGTGTGGATTATGGGGTATATGCCACTAATTCGTGCAGCAATGTCTTATAATCCTTTCAAGACCATCCTAAGATTTATATGATTTAATAACGAAAATACCCGCGAAGAACGCAAAAAAAAACGATAAAGCTGCACTCATACGAGATATCTAGACAATAATGCTGAATAAAAATTTGCAACAACGCTCCAAACGATCCTAATCTATAACCACTTACGAACAATAATTATTGTTTCCATTTAGAGGCCGTACAAATTTTAGACAATACGTTCCAAACTCGCTAAATATGGGATCAAGTATTTTTGGCTTGTGATGCATCAAACGCTTATCTCGAACAAGATCAACTTTATATTGGAAAAACAGCATATGGTTCCCGACAAGTTTACGTTGGCGAACAAACAATTTTGGATCTGGTCACATCTTATAAAGGTTATTGGCAGAATGTTACCACAAATAACTTTTCGAAGTTATACTTCTTTACGCGCGATATGAGGATGAATTTTTATATGTTAAAACCTACGATCCCGGCGCATGCGCATTATAACTTTGTTCTGATTGGATGTTCAAATGACATGTCAAAAATTATCCAATATGGCAGCTGTAGCGCAGCTGTGGTTTGGACGGTTGACGGATTGGTTATGTATGGTTGTTGCGTTTTAAAATTTGTGGGAAGAGAAACAACAAAGGTTAGTTAATAGTTATACTGCCTTTTTAAATAGTTTTCATATTATATTTTTGAAGTTATACTTCAAAATGTTTTAATTTATGTATGTATCAGTCCAGAAAAGGTGTGGAAAGAATATATTAGTGTTTTTAAATATATTTTTCTACAAACGTGTTAAAAATGCAAGTTTTAGGACTCCATAGGAGCGTTAAAAATGCTACTTTAAGGCACTAGTGCTTTAAAAATTTTAAGGCACTGCAGTTAAAAGTGAATTGTCAAATTGTGAAACGTCAAAATATTTATATTTCATTTATTAACATTAATATTAATAATACAACTTGCGTAATTTGAAAAAGGTGGTTTAAAAGGTTTTTTATTATAATTTTGTGTCTTTGGATTTGTCTTCCTTGGGCGTAAAATAATAAAACATCTATTTTTATATTTCACTTGTCACCGTGATGTATAATTATGTATATCTGAAAAGTAAGTAGCATGCGGCTTGATGGCCTTGTTGGTAGAGCATTGGACCAGAGATAAAAAAATCGCGAGATTGCGGGTTCAAATCCCGGACGATTCATATTTTTTTCTTTTTTTTTTTTTTAATATTTTGCATTGTTAAGTTTTGGTTCATTTTTGGTCATTATTGTTAATTTTTTGTATTGTAACTGTTAAGTAGGTATATTTATTTCGTTGAAATTATATTATAATAGAAGTATAACTTCTTACGTGCGTACAAAGTACACACACATTCTTTTTTTACCAGTTTTGAATTCGTTAAATTTGAATTTTGAATGCATGGCACATGACGTTAGTAGGGCTAGTAGGCACAATTAGAAAAAATAAGACATTTCAACCCAAAAATGTGCAAGCAAACAAGGAAAGAGCTGGTTTTTCCACAAATTTTGTATACAATCATGATGCTACTGTATGCTCTTATATGTGCCAAAGAACAAAGCAGTAGCGTTACTCTGGCCCATGCATATGACAGAACAAGTAGAAGACAGTGAAGTGTCAAATCCGGAATAATTCAATACTACAATAAAATCAAACCGGGTTTGATAACGTGGATAAAATGCTGGGTAAGTATTTGACCGTCAGCATTTTATGTCGAACATTGCGTTGGCCCTTTGCCTTTTTTTATAATATAATTAACGTTACTGACTACATTATACATCAAAAGCATAATCCATTACAAAAAACAAAGGACTAATGCAGAAAATTTTTGAAGGATCATTCTAAAGATATCTGGTTGCCTTCATTTCAATATCAAAGTTAAAACCGGATGATGATGAGAGTCATTTTTTTCGTAATGCTGTAGAAATGGTCCTTGATCTAAACAGAGTATGTATTTGCTGTAGATGCTCCTCCTGTGGGCAGACCGCAGAAGACGTGGGCAGATGATATCAAACAATTCGCGGGAAGCAGTGGATGAGAATTGCCAAGAGTAGAAATCGATAGAAGCAATGGAAGAGGCCTATGTCCAGCAGTGGACGAACACAGTTTGAAGAAAAAGAAGAAGACTCCTTCTCAAGTATCTCACAGTACTCCAGTAACCGGAAGTTGTCGTGTTTGTCGACACGAACGGAAAAACAACGTAAAACGAGAAATACTTGTATAGTATGTTTTCTACCTGTGTGTGACGAGCATTCTTTGTCTAAAACGATATGTATGTGGTGCGAAAATCCACACTAATCTTTTTCTCATGATCATCTTTCAGTGCGTCGCAGGTTTTCGATTTCTTTCTAACGCATTAAATTGTATGTGACAGAAAAAAAGGCACGTCCGAGATTACAGACAGTAAGTTAGTTATTCTAGTTGTCGATAGATGGCGCCATAATAAAAAAGATATTTTTTTTTAATTAGATAATAATATTACAAATATAATCTGTATAATTTATAAGACTGTACAAATCAAAGAAAATACCATTTTATAAATGCAAGAAACACATTTTATTTGTTTTTATTCCAAATTGAAAATAAAATGTGACAACTGTCAGATTTAACTAAAATGTCATGTTAGAATAAATGTCATAAATGTGTATTATCACGGACTTACTCTTTTTCCTATCATTTGTTACGCACTGAAAAATGCTCATGAAAAGGACAATAACATTCATTTTTGTATTTTGATTCAAATAAGCTATCAATTAAATACAAAATATATTGTTTCTTTAAATTATTTATTTAAAAATGTACAAGGTACAAATGTACCTATGCCGTCGTTTATGGGGGTAGGAAATATTTAAGCCTCCTTCTTGGAACTGAGTAAAGATTTTTTATTAAATTTGGCTCACATAAGCTACTGCATAAATGTAGAGATGTCACAAAATTTCAAGTCTCTACCTCTTTGAAAAAAAAAAGTTATCACAATTTGAAAACTCAAAAGTTACAATTGTACCTATGCCGTCCGACGAAGGTTAAGGGGGGCGTAGGGTTTGAAATCAACATGTCAAGCACATTTTTGTGAATTTTTAAAATATGGTAAAATTATTTTATTTTTGAATTAAATAAACATATTCAGTGCAATTCATAGAATATTAAAAAAAAATTCAAGGAAAAACTTTGAAAAATAAGCCAACGGCGCGCGGTGGCAAATTTTTGAAGACACCTCAAAAAACAATGGTTTTTGTGGTTGAAATCAGACCTCATCATTGAATCATGTTAAACAAAAAATTCAAAAAGATTTTATTAGATATTATGTGTTTCTCGAGGTAACGCTGTCGAGTTTTTTAGTTTTAACGATTTTTGATTTTTGGGTATCGCGCAGAGGTCAAAACAACGATTTTTTGCAAAAAAGGGTGAAAATCAACACATTTATTATTAAATGAGTGAAAAATAATTTCGACAACGATTCAAGTAATCTGTTAACCGAGGTACACAGTATCAAGCGGCGCCGCTAGGAGAACACTCCAATAATGTGTCACAGATTACTTATATGAAACGTGGTCATTTTGTACTCTAAAATCGAGTAAGGTATGACATTTATTATATATAGTGAGTGTCATAAGGTATGACATTTATTATTGTTAAACAAAAAATAAGCATAAAACAATAAATATACAAAAATACAAAATTCAAGGTGGATCGGTTAAGTAGTTTTTGGGTTACAATGTCTATCGCTTTTGAAAAAAGCAGTTTTGAGAAAACTATTGTATTGTCAAATTTTATTTTCAATTTCTTTTTTGTCTGTCAAATCGTAAAGTGATACACACCGGAATATGTTTTTGAATTGCGGAGTAATTTACAAAAGAGAATGGGAACAGCTGTTGACCGTTGGCCACTACGTTAAAGCAAGCTGGCGCGAACCTGCTGCAGAGCGAGTAGAAGGTAGGGATATTCAACACTATTTCCCTACCTTCCTACCTTGGACTCACTTTACAGCAGATTCACGTCAGCGCGCTTGAGCGTAGTGGGAAACGTTCAACAGCTGTTCTCATTATTTTTTGTAAATTACTCCGCGATTCAAAAACATATTCCGGTGCGCATTACTTTACGAATTGACAGACAAAAATTAAATTGAAAATAAAAGTTGACAAAACTTTAAACGCGTTTTTCTCAAATCTGTTTTTTTTTTTTCACTGTAACTCAAAGACGACTTGACCGATCCGCCGGGAATTTTGTATATATTGTCTTAAGAAATTTTGTAAGGTGCGCTGTCAAGATATTTTTGAAGTTATACTTCTTTAGGCGCGATTGAGAGTGAATTTTTATTTTTCTGGGCGCATGCGCACACAGACAGTATGGAGTTCGTTGCTGATCTTTCAAGTTATGTATGTATCAGCGCAAATAAGGTATAGAAAAAGAATATGTTGGTGTTTTTAGTAAATATATTGTTTATTATAATTTTTGTGTCTTTGGATTTGTCTTCCTCGGGAGTAAGATAATAAGTATTTATTATAACATCTTTATACTTCACTTTATCTATTTGTTACCGTGATTTGTAATTATGTCCGAGATGTCACGTAAACAGATCAATGATGCCTTCGTTGGTAGAGCATTCGACCACAGGTCCCGGGTTCGAATCCGGACGATTCATATTTTTTTTTTAATTTTTGGTATGGTTTTAACCCTTAACTACAGACATCCCAATATTAGCACGTAATTACAGATCCCCGGTATTTTTTACCGGTCATTATAAAATAGGGTCAAAATATAAAGTTAATAATAAAAAACAAAAAAAATTGCATTATGAGTTTTTCTGGAGTCTCAGATATGGGAAAAATGGTAAAATAAGTGATTTTAATAATATAATACAAGATTTTTGTAGAATAATCTATTAAACCAGAATTTTGGTAACATTTTTGGTCTATTGAAATAAACGGCCATAAATGCTATGAATAAAAATTTAGACTTTTTTTTAACAAATAAACGTAACGTAGAATCACAAAGGAAACATAAAATAGCATTTACAAAAATTTTTACATCCATGAGAAAAAATCTGCAAGGGGTAAAATTATCACAGAATTAAATGGCAATTCCATTTTTGCAAAGTGGCCTCAAAATTTTTATTGTCAAATTTAATCTTCATTGAAGGTCCAGGATGACTTCCGCAGTCCATTTTTTACTTTTTTCCTAAAAACATAAAAAAATAATATGAACATTTCAGATTTACAAATATAGTACTTATATAAAAATACTTACTTAAAACAGACATCCGGTAATTTTTACCGGTTAAGATTTTTGATGTGTGCTAGAAAAGAAAATATTGACAATACACACTACACGCTTTGACTAGCATTGTTATGCAAACTACCCGAGAGGTACATAGACACATGAACTTGTAAGTCGTGAGGTTACCATGAAATCCACATTTTGGGAATGCCCGCCGGTAAAAAATACCGGATCTCTGTAGTTAAGGGTTAATAAACAATTTTTGAAAGTGGTAGGTAAGTATTAATATTAGTTTAATATTTAAATAAAATACAAATAAAGTGTTTAGTATATTTATTTCGTTGAAATTATATAATAGAAGTATAACTTCTTACGTGCGTACAAAGTACACACATTCTTTTTTTTTATGCTTATTTTTTGTTTAATAATAATAAATATGTTGGTTTTCACCCTTTTTCTGCAAAAAAATTCGTTGGTCTGACTTCTGAGTGATACCAAAAAGTAAAAAATCGTTAATACTAAAAAAAACTCGAGAGCATTACCTCGAGAAACTCATAACCTAATAAAATCACGGTGTTAAGTGTTTGTAAAAATATATTGAATACGCCACAGTTTATGTCACATCGCCATTATATCAATCTAATTGTAAAAACCCTAAAAGAGGCGTCATGTACTTTTAGAAAAAGTAAAATATAACTTGAAATCAGTTTAGTTTGTCTATAACTACAATAAAATAAGAAACTGAAGTGTCTAGGAGTATTCCCCGTGTAATAACTCCACACTGCCTCAAGAGTCCACACTGACTCCATTTCTTTTCCAAAATATAGTTGTTGTTGCATATATTTTCCTTTTTTTCCTAGCGGCCTTTTTTGTTCTCTTTGTGTTCCTTTATCTGCCTTGTTCTCTCCACTATTAATCCTCCGTTCCTGGTTGATACTAGATCCATTTGCCTTAGTATGACATAAAGGTGTCACATTGAAAGAATCAGAAGCGGAATCAAGGTGCTTAAACTTGATTCGTCGTTCTTTAGAATAACTTTCATTTAATTTCTTAATTGAGTCTCGTTCTTCTTCTTCCTCAGCTTTGCCGTTTTCAGGGTGCGCTATTCTTTACTCTTTGTCATTTGTGTCCATAGTATCTTCTTCACATAAACATTTTTCTCGCAAATGATTGTGGTGCAAATATGGCTCCTAGTACTCGTTTTTTCTACTACTACACTATTAGTCCATTCACTAACAGTAAAATATTGCAAAACCTCTAAATTTTAAAGAAACGCTTGGATTCACATGACAAATGGCATACACATAGCTAACTTGTCAAAGAAAAAAAGTGATATTGTGCGGATGTGTGCTTTTATACTGGGGGTGAGTTTCGCCCCTTTTCGGGGGTGAAAAACTATGCCTTCAAAATTAAGTCCGGAAATGGATAAACTGACTAATTCTAAGCAACTTTTGTTCTATAGCGGTTTTTCACTAAGTTAATACTTTTCGAGTTATTTGCGAGTGAATATATATTCATTTTTCAATAAAAAAAAAACACTTTTTAGGTGTTTAAAAAAAGCTTTCTTTCTGTTTTTTAAAAAGTTTCTAGCATCAAAAGTAAGCAAGTTACGCTCAAAATAAAGTTGGTCCCTTTTTATTGGTAAAAAATCGTGAAAATCACCACCAAATTAGCATTCTAAATGAAATTAATCGTTATCGCTCCACAAGTTGCTTACTCGTGTATGTATTGTTTATATGATCTGTAAATTTCATCGGTTGAAAGTGCTTATTTTTGAAAGGGCTGTAGTTGAAAGGGGTTGAACGAGTCAATAATTACTAGTGTATGCAAATTTTAAACAGCCATATCTTAACCAATTTTTGTCTTACAGAAGAACAAAAAAATCCAAAATATTGAGAAAAGCAAAACGTACATTTTTTCTGTTTGAGATTTTTAGTATCACTAATAATTTTTAAGTTATTTTGAAGAAAAAGCTTTTTTTTCATGTAAGTAAAGCAACTTGTGAAGCTACAGCTACAGTCGAACCCGCTTATTGGAATAGCCTTCGTACTAAGCAAAAGTATTCCTATAACCGGGATATAGGGCTTTTCATCGATTGTCATTTGTTGGGAGCTTCTGTCATGTGTCACATAATATTAATATATCTACGTCATACGTCTTTCGTTTGTATCATTGGTATATACCAATAACGTACGACGTAGATATATTAATATTATGTGACACATGACAGAAGCTCGAAACTGACTGTGAATGAAAATCCCTATTCTAATAACCGATCATTTTTTTTTCGGCACCTCAAATTTCTATTTCTTAAACCGAGATATTCCTATAACCGGTATTCTAATAGCGGGTTCAACTGTATAATGATTAATTTCATTTGAGATGCTAATTAGGGGATGATTTCCCGATTTTTTTTTACCAAAAAAGGGACCAACTGTATTTTGAACGTAACTTGTTTACTTTTGATGCTAGAAATTTTTTTAAAAACCAAAAATACAGCTTTTTTTAAGTAAAAATAAAACTTGCAATGAGTTTTCCCCAAAAAGTGCTTCATTTTTTGGTTATTTCACGTTGAAATATTTGATTTGGAATTTGACGAATATGAAACTAATTTTCATTGCGGTTGATGAATCTAAGCGGTTCCTTAAAATTCGGAGAAAAACCATGATTCAATGGACTTTATTGACTGTTAGGTTTTTAATATGAGAAATATATAGGGTGTCCCAAAAGTAGTGGAACGGTCGAATATTTCGCGAACTAAACATCGGATCGAGAAACTGAAAAATACGTGTTCAATCATTTTCAAAAATCTATCCAATGACACCAAACATCAACCCCCACTACACCCCCTGGAGGTGGGGTGGGGGTAACTTTAAAATCTCAAATGGAAACCCCTAGTTTTTCTTGCAGATTTGGATTCGTTACGTAAAAGTAAGCAACTTTTATTCAAGACATTTTTTCGAACTGTGGATAGACGCGCTATAGTTGGGAAAAACGATTTATCCTGATACCATAGGTAAATTATAGAAACGGTCAATATCTCGAGAAATACACTTCCAAATGAGAATCCAAAAAACAGGTTTATAATATTTTTCGAAAACCTATCGATAAACACCAAAAATGACCCTACAACCCACCCCCTGGAGACGGGGTGGGGAGTAAATTTAAAATCTTAAATAGCAACCCCCACTTTTTATTGCAGATTCGAATTCGTCATGAAAAATGAAGCAACATTTATTCGAAACATTTTTTAAAATTGCTGATAGATGGCGCTAATAGATCGTATTTTTCCAATTAAAGCGCCATCTATCAACAATTCTAAAAAATGTTTCGAATAAATGTTGCTTAATTTTTCATGACTAATCCGAATCTGTAATAAAAAGTGGGGGTTGCTATTTAAGATTTTAAAGTTATCCCCCACCCCACCTCCAGGGGGTGGGTTGGACGGTCATGTTTAGTGTTACTCGATAGGTTTTCGAAAAGTATTAAAAACTTTGTTTTTGATTTCTCATTTGGAAGTGTATTTCTCGAGATATTAGACAGTTTCTATAATTTACCTATGGTATCAGGATAAATCGTTTTTCTCAATTATAGCGCCATCTATCCACAGTTCGAAAAAATGTCTTGAATAAAAGTTGCTTACTTTTTCGTAACGAATCCAAATCTGCAAGAAAAACTAGGGGTTTCCATTTGAGATTTTAAAGTTACCCTCCACCCCACCTCCAAGGGGTGTAGTGGGGGTTGGTGTTTGGTGTCATTGGATAGAGTTTTGAAAATGATTGAACACGTATTTTTCAGTTTTTCGATCCGATGTTAAGTTCGCGAAATATTCGACCGTTCCACTACTTTTGGGACACCCTGTATAATATTATAATGAAAATAACAAAAGCTTTGAAATGTTTTAAAATAAGATATAATTTGTATTTTTAGGATAAAACCGAATGTATCCCTATTGCGTGGAAATGTGACCGCCAGAAAGATTGTGGAGATGGGTCAGACGAAGCAGACTGTCCGAAATGTTTGCCTGATCAATTTCGTTGTTTAAATGGACAGTGCATTGATAAAAAGAATTACTGTGATAATTTTCCACATTGTAGCGATAGATCGGATGAGAAGAATTGCTGCGAGAATGGTTTTCAGGTATTTATAATTGCGTCATACATTTTACTTCATTTTAATCCATGCAATTATTTATTTTAGTGTCCTCAAACCGAAGTGTGCCTTCCCTCCTCGTTAGTCTGCGACGGTAACGAAAACTGCGCAGATGGATCAGACGAAAAAGACTGTAGAATATCAGTAAAACCGGCAACTCAAACCATATTATTATCTTTTTTAGCTTGTTTGGTTGTTTTTGTGGTGGTTTCCCTTTTATTTTTCCGGAAGAAACTTATGCCACGAGATGAAGAAGTCAACGATCAGATGGAATCTTTAAATCCAATGCATCCTAATGGCGTTGGAAATTTGAAATATCGTAAAGGTAAGACATTAAAATAGTGCGTTTTAACCCCTTAATGTACACGCTCGACTCTGACACGAGCACGCCTTACTGGCAATTTTGTACACGCTCGACTGGGACACGAGCGACCATTAAATTTTAATCCTTTAATTTTTTAAGCACTTGCGAAGTGGGTATTTGTGTAGAAACGTATAAATACTTAAACAGTAGTTCCTAAATACATTTTTTTATTGCCCAGCCGGTGTTAATCATTGTAAAATGATATTTATTTATCTAAACTAATACCTTGCAGTTGGAACCATTGACAATTGATACGAGTTGAATTTTGTTGAATTGTCAGAATTTTATTATTATTGTTCGTCCGCTATAACTTTTCCCATGCGTCACGATTCATTTTCAAACAAATTTGGTCAAAACATAAAGTGAAACGATCGTCGATGTGTATATACATTTTGTATACTGTATTACCAGATAACGGCAGTTCTCGCCAGTGGCGCACACCCACTCCCTCCTACACGCGACACTATATATACACGAAATTTTCGATTTTCTAAATCTGACTGAATTGAAAATTGGGCCAACTCCCATCTTAAAGTTTACGAAAAGACTCATTCACTCATATGTCAACCATACATTTTGGTCCAAGGGTATGGATTTTACGGCCCTTCCTATTTAGGATCTGTTTTTCGTTCTCGTCCCCAAAACTCCCAAAAAACTTCGACAATTTAAGTGCGATCTTGGCGGCTTCTAATAGTACTGATCATTACCTTTCCAACGCATGTCTAATTTTAAACATCGATTATACCATTCAAAAGTTACCGAGCCCAGAAATATGACTCAATTTCTATTTAAAAAAGGGAAAATATTTGTGGATATGTATGTATGTATGTGTGTGGAAAAGTTAAACCGATCTGAATTTTTTTTCTGTGTTTGAAGAGGGAGTCAGGGCCGATTCAGAACCGGTGTAGTTTGTGACTTTTGACCACCCATAAACCAGCTATAGGACTTGGTAGGTACAAAACGGCATATTTTTTGGGGGTATATATCTTCGGTTCAAGAAGAGACAGGAGAATAGCAAATACACCAAATCAATAGTGTTGAGTTAAGCTTTTAAATGGTGTCTAAACCGTCAGGATCAGACATACACACGGCTCAGTATAGCCGAAAAACTGAAAAACTAAAAATTTTGGTTTTTCGACAATTACTCAAAATTTCAAAATACGAATTGTGTCAATAACTGAGTGTTTGTAGAAGGACTCTAGACGAATGTAACGGTGTTACCCCATATCCAGGAAAATTCGAATTTTTAAGTTATAGACCTCATAAGTATGATCAAATCTATTTCCTATGGGAAAAACGGTTTTTGAAGCTCAGTAATTCCTGTAATAGCTTCAGTTATCATACTTGACCTTAGATGCATCAGATACTACTTGTCAATACGTTTCAAACACATGTTTACTGATCAAAATCGGTTAAGCCGTTTAGAAGTTATTAAGCTGCAAAAGTATAATCCAATTAACGATTATTTCCGAAATGGTTTATGTAGTTATAGTGGTTACGACGCTTAATTTGATCTGGCAACGGGCAATCCGAGTTCATTTACCGGCCATCGCAATATTTTTTTTTCAATCTATTTCGAATAGAAAAAAGAAATCTAGTGTCATTCGATGGACACTAGATCATTTGGGAGATAATGCGACAAAGGCGACCATTTATAAAGCTTAATCGAGAAACATTGCATTCAACTTCATACATTTAATTTATAAATAACTTTGAAAAACTCCTGATACAAGAATAAAAAACCGCTAAACGCCGTAAAAATGAGTGGCGCATACACTATTCCAGCTACAAAAGATCTGATATGAATATTACGTGGCGCGAAAATGTATTTTCATTTTGATGCAAAACAAAATTCTAGTTTTATTTTAAAAGATTTTTCCATAATATTTGCTAAATTTTAAGTAAACGCGCCAGAAATGGGTGTCAAAATTCAAACTATATCAAAGTTACTCTTTTGTGGCGCGTTTTACTTCAAATTGAGCAAATATTATGGAAAAATCTTTTAAAATAAATCTAAAATTTTATTTTGCATCAAAATGAAAATACATTTTCGCGCCACGTAATATTCATATTAGATCTTTTGTAGCTGGAATATTGTATGAGCCACTCATTTTTACGGCGTTTAGCGGTTTTTTATTCTTGTACTATATACTACACACATCGGCGTACGTTTCACTTTATATTTTGACTTAATTTGTTTGAAAATGAATCGTGACGCATGGTAAAAGTTATAGCGGACGAACAATATACAAAGCGTTAGTGTATTAATTTGTAGTAGTTTGAAGTAAATCCTGTTTTTTTCTTTATTTATAACTTTATAATTTAATTTTTTATACAAATTTCGTATTTAGGATTATTTTGTCAATAAATCTTATTATATGCAAAAAAAACCACCGTAATTTTTAAAGATATTATAATGTGTATATTATTGTATTATGTTAGAAAATGGAATTTAATAACTCCCCTCACCCCCAGGTAAAGTAATGGTGCTACGCCGCTGTAAATATTTTTTCAATTTAATTATAATATATAAACACAACATTTTCACTTAAAAAAAAATTCGATCATTTTTTGACCGGAACTTCAAAGTTAATGTGTACACTAAGGGTCGATTTCTCATACCTGCGTTAATCTATGGTTCAGTTGAACGAGGTTCACCCGTGATCTGTGGTTTTGTTTGAAATGCATTTCTCATTGCGCGTTCATGTCAGCGCTCGTTCTACAGCTTTCGAGAAATGCCAATAGATGGCAAAAGGTAAAAAACTGTCACCATTTTGAACTACCATTTTTATGCTGTTTTTGAATAAAGTTAAATTTAAGTATTTATAGTCAAATAGTCATTTTAATAATTATAAATAAATATTATAAAAACAAAAATAATGTTATCGTTTATCGTTAGGCTTAATATAATAAAATAGGATATATTTATATTATGACAGCGTTTCGTGTTAATACAACGCATGCGTAGTCCATGGAATCATCTGAACTGAGTTCTGAAATCTTTGAACGGCCGAATTCCACCGTTCAAGCATCGTTCAAGTTTAAACTGCCATCGGTTGAACGTGAATTGAGAAAGACAATTTTGACTTTAAACTGACGTTTACTAGAAGTTCAGTTTAAACTGGAGTTGAACTCGATATGAGAAATTGGCCCTAAGGGCCAATTTCTCATATCGAGTTCAACTCCAGTTTAAACTGAACTTCTAGTAAACGTCAGTTTAAAGTCAAAATTGTCTTTCTCAATTCACGTTCAACCGATGACAGTTTAAACTTGAACGGTGGAATTCGGCCGTTCAAAGATTTCAGAACTCAGTTCAGATGATTTCATGGACTACGCATGCGTTGTATTAACACGAAACGCTGTCATAATATAAATATATCCTATTTTATTATATTAAGCCTAACGATAAACGATAACATTATTTTTGTTTTTATAATATATATTTATAATTATTAAAATGACTATTTGACTATAAATACTTAAATTTAACTTTATTCAAAAACAGTATAAAAAAGGTAGTTCAAAATGGCAACAGTTTTTTACCTTTTGCCATCTATTGGCATTTCTCGAAAGCTGTAGAACGAGCACTGACATGAACGTGCAATGAAAAATGCATTCCAAATAAAATCGGAGATCACCGGTGAACCTGGTTCAACTGAACCATAGATTACCGCAGGTATGAGAAATCGACCCTAAAGGTCCGCTTGCTCATTCGGAGTTTAACTCAAGTTCAGCTCCATTACCGAGTTCAAGGCATGAAGTGCGTACCACCGTACAACGCACTTCATGCCTTGAACTCGGTTATGGCGTTGAACTCCGAATGAGCAAGCGGGCCTAAGGGGTTAAAAGGAGAATTACATTTATATCTGTGATTTATTGTTTTCATTGATGCAGTTTTATTTTGTTGATAAACTTCATGTGAAGGGTTTTTTTTATTTTTAAGTGACAATTAATATTGGTTATTAACTCGTGCGCTTGAGTGTATATAGTAACTACTTTTCTAAACCTTCCTAAGAATGATATCAGTTACTTTACGGTTCCACTCTTGTCTTCACATACAAACCGGTGGATGGTCGACTTTCCGATTCTGATAATCTTTGAACACATTCCATCTTATAATCGACACTTTTTCTGGCTGTTTTCTATAGGCTATGAGAATTTGCTAAAAAACCTCAAAACCTGATAATAACTTAGGGCAGCAAGAATGTTAAATGAAGAACTTTATAAAGATAGTTGTTTATACCATGTTCTTGATGAGAACAGAGGCTGATCAAAACAGAGACATCGAGAGAGAAACAGACATGAAAAATAGAAAAGTCAAAGAAGTAGTCTCATCCTAATTAATGAAGAAAAATGTGTAGCAAACTCATGTACTGCTATACAGTGTCGAAGCTTGGACACTGATGAAAGCTACTGAAAAGAAGATCGAATCCTTCGAGATGTGGATCTACAGGAGGATATAGAAGATATCTTATGTCGATCATGTCACCAAGCCTTAGGTCGAAGATCTACAGCCTATGAGAAAAGCAAAAGAAGTGATTGACTTAGTGAAATAACTTAGAAATAACTTAAGCGCTTGAGTACTTCGGCCACGTAATGCGCAACGAAGAAAGATATCAATTCAAAGAACGGTCAACAAAACCATTTTTTTATTGCCTTGATCGCTAACATCCGGACCGGAAGGTACTGAATAAGACGAAGAATATGGCATACACTACGATCATTATCATGAGCAATTACTAGTTTTACTGTTGACTTCTTTGCCCAAGCCGAAATCTATAGTTTCAACAATTGACTATTATTGTTTTAAATTTAAAATTAGTGTCTCATCTATCTAACTATTACGTTTATTATTTACTAATTTATTTCAAATATATCTTATTGTGTTCCTGTTTTAATGAAATTAACGCGATTATTTCATTCATAGGAGATTCTGACCAATAGGAAGCTACAGAAATCTGAATTAAATCGATAATTTTTGATAATCTCCCGTCGTTAAGTATATTGCGTCAGATGCCCTTCGTTGCTACGAAAAAATACATTCAGTGACATTAATGACAATTAATGTTTTAAAAATTATAAAAGTAATGACTTTCAATTTTATAAAAACTGTGTGTTTAATGGTACTTACATAAATAAATTACAATAAAATTTTGGTTTTGAACAGTTTTATTCATGAAATAATCGCAACAAATTGCACTCGACCTCTGAAATTAATATAGAATTTTTGCACTCGTGACACTTTGACATAATTTCACTCGCCTTCGGCTCGTGAAATTAAAACTGTCAGTGTCACTCGGAAAAAATTCAATAATTTCAGAGCTCTTGTGCAATTACTACTGATAATTCAATAACAGTCGTTTTGACTCATCGTCATGGAAACCAAGATCGTCGTCATGCTAACTAATTATATTGAAAGTTTGGTTTTGACAACCTTGTCAAAGAATTAATTTGTGTATGTATTTTCATATTAATTAAATTCATTGATTAAGATTTGGTGATTTTTAAAGACTCTTAGAAAAAATATTGTTCCTAACTCTTGCAAAAAGTCTCTTTTCCGCACTCGACTGCTTGCCGAACTCCCGCTTCGCGTCGTTCGGCAAACTGCAGTCGCGTGCGGAAAAGAATGACTCTCTGCACTTGTTAGGAAAATAACTATTAACTATTACGATATGTTAAAAGTAAGTACATTTTTAGGAATACCGGACATTGTAAGAATGTCGATGCTGAACGATAGTGGTTGTCCATCTTCATTTGATCGACGCCATGTTACTGGTACTTCGAGTAGTTCTAATACCAACGGTTCCAGTGTTACGGGATATCCGTGTGAAACGCTCAATCCCCCACCTAGTCCTGCCACTACTGCAGCTTCAACAAGAGGTAAAATATAAGTCAAAAGTATAATTTTTTTTATTATTGTAGCAGTTTTTACTGTAATAACTTATAATTACAAAGAAACAAGCGGTTCGTATTTATATACGATTTTATTTATCTAACAGTACAGACGAATTTATTTTACAGACTAACTCTATTTACAAAGATATATATCGAATACAAAAAATAACAACCATGTTCTTGAACGTTCCAGAAAAACGGAATCGCCCGTCACTAGTTAATCCGTGGCCTTGACCGTCGATCATTCTCGAGAAGTCGTTTCCTCACTTGTACGGTGAGTCATTCCTCCAGATGTCTCCTTACGTGACGCGCTGTCGAGACGGAAGTTGTTATTTACGGTCGGTAATTCGTCACATTATTAAAAAAAGTATCAGCTCGAATAAAATATTTATACTAAGTCATACGAGTCAATATGATAATTGTATATATGAAAAAATATGAGCCAAATAAATATCATTATCTATTCTGCATTTTCCATCCATATCTGGATATATACGTTTCCCACTATTTACACCCAGCTCTGATCTGGACCTCTACAATTCAATTTTTCATAAGTCAGCAATTTATTTTTCGCATATCATGATTTCATCAATTTGAAAAGTTCGGTTGTACTAATGGCAAATGTAAATACTGCTGCCCATTAGGTCAACCTGGGGAATAGAAAATTAGTTAAGAACGATAAATTAGAGAAACCCAGGTCTATACGTTGGCAGAGGCGACGCTGTGTAAAGAAATTATCGATGAAGTTGACTTGATGTGTCTTTAAGAGTTACAAAGAACAATGTTTTGTTTAACCCTAATAGTCATATAACCAACTACGGATACCATGCTCCATTGCCACGGCTCATGAGATTGGGTAATTGTTATAATCTAGATGTAACAGGGGTTTCTTTAGCGAAATTTCGTAAACAGGTGGACAATCTACTAATTTGACTGTTTTTTGTAAATATCAAATATTTCTATAAGTTCTAATTTGACTATTTTTGTATGTTCTATTTTACTGTTTAATAAATAAATAAACTGATTATTGACCCCTGTAACACTATATTACACTTCGAAGTTTATTATCTCTTATAGAGCGAATAGCTTATCTCTTTGCCCCTTCACCGCTGCCAGGGCATTTGGTTTTGGCCCAACAACCTACGGTAACACTTGAACACTCAAGACCATCGTTCGCACTGGTAATAGACAAAAATACCAATGATGGAACGCCACAATACAGCATTGGAAATCTTATGAAAGTAAACTACCTAGCTAGAGGAAGACAAGAGATGAGATGGGTCGATGACATAAAAAGAATAGCTGGAACAAATTGGAAGTATATTTCTCAGGATAGAGACTGATGACCTATGTCCAAACATGGACGATAGAAGGCTAAGAAGAAAAAGAACAAAGCATTAAACTGCGACAGAACTATAGGGCCTGCGGCCCCGTCTACCTGAAAGCCCAACGGCGATGTTGATGCGGCGATGCCATTTAATATTTTTCTGAATCTTTTTTCTTGTGGCATCTCAATGCAATTTACTATTTTTATTGGCAATAAGCCACAATTTAACTTTAATAAGTCTATTTTAATGTTTTGATTTCCATTTCGGCAATTCTTTTCAAAATACAAAACATTAATTAAATACAATTTATTTGGACGTTTCGATCTCCACTTAGGAAGTCGTTCTCAAATTACAAAGATGAGCTTTATTTATTAATGTTTTGTATTTTGAAAACGATTTTCAAAATGGAAATCAAAACGTTAAAATAGACTTATTTTAAAATGAAAATATGGCTTATTTCCAGTAAAAACAGTAAGATACCATTTAAATCAATTCGCCCAAATTTTATTGTCTTTTTCACATTTTGACTGGCCAAATAAAAACAATAAGTTTGGCAACAATGCTGAACCTCTTCTCTTGAATTACTTCCACTATTAAATTTTCGACAAGAAATTTGTGATGTTTCTCTCACTTTTTAAAGTGCATATCTACGCTAAATTTTTTCTGAAACTATATACAGTATGTCCTATGTAAGTTGGAACCATATGGAAAACTTTTTTATTATTAATTTTACGAAAAAAAGTTAGTCCCTATAAAATGCTCTGCATAGTCTAAAACCTAAGATTCAACCATCGGCTATCAAATTTTATGAATATTATACGAGGTATGTCAAAAAATATGAATTTCGCTCAAGAGTAAAGTAGCTTTATTTTTCACAATATGGAAAATTGTTATTATGAAAAGTTGTTTGGAATTAAGAACTATATTCTAATATATAATTACATCCTTTTAATTAAAAAAAAATTGAACATTTTTCTTAAATTATGGATAACCAACATTATTTTCAGTTATTTCAATTATGATAAGTCTTTTATTATTAATTTTACGAAAAAAGTTATTCTCTATAAAATCTAAAACCTAATATACAACCATCTTTATCTTGTATCAAAGGTTATAAATTTTATACGAGGTATGTCAAAAATTATTAATTTCGCTCAAGAGTAAAAAATTCTTTATTTTTCGCAATATCGATGGTTGAATCATAGGTTTTAGACCATGTAGAAGTAGAATAACTTTTTTCGTAAAATTAATAATAAAAAAGTTTTCCATTATGGTTCCAACTTACAGTGACATAGGTACTGTATAACATTATGTATAAAATATAATTTATATATTTCCAAATAAACTAAATTTGGTTCTTATTTTTACAGCAAGTAGTCCCTCCCGGTACCGTCCTTATCGTCATTACCGTTCGATAAACCAACCCCCGCCGCCAACACCTTGCTCTACAGATATCAACGACGAAAGTGACTACAATTATCCGACAAAAAGTAGGTACGATGGAGGCCCCTTTCCTCCACCGCCTACTCCTAGATCAGTGTGCCATCAAGAAAGTTGCCCGCCTTCGCCGAGTTCGCGCTCGTCGACTTACTTCAGTCCACTGCCGCCTCCGCCTTCTCCGGTAGCATCGCCGAGGGGCGGTTACGATTCATGACAAATGGTCATTTTCAGTTTTTATTGAGATTAGTATGTAAAAAGATGTGCAATTTTATATTTGCGACGGCAGTTTTACAAAATATATTTAATTCTTGTTAAGTATTTGGTCGTTTTATTGTAAGTACCTAAGTTTATTCACATAAGCTATGCAGGAGATGTAAACATTAGTTGACAGCGATGTCGTCATCAGCAATATGCGAGATCTATGTATTCAGTGATTACGATAATTGATATATTATACAATAAAAACTAATAATCAAGAAAAGTGATAAAGTGGTTTTAATAATATAATGTTACTATGGAACGAGTAGATAAATTTTGAACATCTTTAACAACTAAAATCGTTGTTTACATGCTGTGCATCTCTTATTGAAATTTAGTATAGATATTTTCCTTAAATCCTTTTATTATAGCGAGACCTGAATTAAAATCAAGAAAATAAGTTAATTGCCTGTATGGAAAACCAGAAACGAGTTAGATCAAGAAAATTGAATGAGTTAGGTCACAAATTCAAAGAGGTGGCTTTTGGCCCATTCCACTGCGAGTTTTTTTTTATATCTATTGTGGTCCTCTAGCCTGACCCTTTTTAAATGGACTAGTAACTTCGAGACTAAACCTTCCATGTAAGGCGCTATTTTGTAAAATTTAGAAGATATTTTATGTAGTTGTTCTGTTGGATAACAAAGAACACATGTTGGAATTATGCTACATATTTTTAGTAACGACGGCCGGTAACTTATAATCGGACGAGATGTGGGATTGGTTCTTTTTGACTTTTTATTAGCGCATAAAATAAGCGATAGATGATAATAAATAGAAAAAGTAGCTGGGAGGCTAGTTTAGAGATTAATAAACAAAAAAAATGGAAGAAACAGAATGACGAAATGGGCGCCACTTTGTCTTTGGAGAGTAGGACAAAGGTAATACACTCCTGGCCAAAAAAATCGGGACACCTTAAAAATGGGTCATTTTTAGTGTCTCGAATCTCCTAAACCTGTTGTCCGATTTTAGTGATTTTTCTAATATCTTATAGCCTTATTCTCTAAGAATATGGATGTAGTAATAGTGTTGCTGAACAGGTAAATGTCATTGTATACGGGGTGTAACAATAATACTGTGTTTTTTCCTGAAAGCTCGTAACACCCTGTGGAATATTCTAGCATTTAAAAAATATTGAAATTAAAAACTCACTGTAGCCTGAGCCTTTCTTAACAGTCTGCTTTTTGACTCATTCACTTATGTTGGATAATGAAAAAGTTAGATACTTTGACAACTAGCCATGTTCTTCATCAATATTATCTTAAGGGGTAATTCTGCATGAAAAAATAATGACCGTTTGATTGATAAACACATGTCTGCAAATGCTTCGTTTCCGAGATACAGGATGTTGAATTTTTTCTTATACACTGACGATTTATTTATTACCCTAAAACCGGTTGAGATATGCAAATGAAATTTGATGGATCTTAAGAGGCACTTATTGCGCATTTTGTGACATACAATTATGTATTTTATATTCACCATTATCGTGCATACGGGTCATATTACCTGTATGCACGCCAATGGTGAATATAAAATTTTTAGTTGTATGTCAAAAAATGTGGAATAAGTACCTCTTAAAACCTACCAAATTTAATTCACATATCTCAACCGGTTTTAGAGCAATAAATAAATCGTCAGTTTGTAAGACAAAATTCAACATCCCGTATCTCGGAAACGAAGCATTTGCGGACATATTATGTTTATAAAGCAAACTGTTATTATTTTTCCATGGAAAATTAACCCTTAAAGTTTTGTCGCACTTATTTAGAAATACCCTGTATTGATGAAGAACATGGCTAGTTGTCAAGGTACCTAACTTTTTCATTATTTAACATAAGTGAATGAGTCAAAAAGTAGAATGTTAAGAAAGGCTAAGGCTACAATTGAGTTTTAATTTCAATATTTTTTAAATTCTAGAATATTCCACAGGATGTTACGAACTTTCAGGAAAAAACACAGTATTATTGTTACACCCGGTATACAATGGCATTTACCTGTTCAGCAACACTATTACTACATAGATATTCTTAGAGAATAAGGCTAACATATTAAAAAAATCACTAAAAACGGACAACGGGTTCAGGAGATTCGAGAAATCAAAAATGAACCATTTTTAAGGTGTCCCGCTTTTTGGCCAGGAGTGTATTTTTAAATAAAAAGGAAACTAATAAATTTACTCTTACTTACCCTTGTTAACTCTCTATTATTGAAACATAAAAAAGGAAAGGATTTACCTCATTATGAAAATCAATATAAACTTACGTGCATAGAAATCGGCCTACTTAAAAATTTGATCATTTTTGATGTCTCATATTTTTTAAAGCTGTTGGCCAATAAATTTAAGTGATTTTTTGAACATGTTATAGCCTGATTTTTTAACAATACCACGGTAATAATATTGTTGCTAAACAGGTAAATTTTTATTGTATACCGGGTGTACCAATCAAACTCTGTTTTTTTCTCAAAGTTCGCATCAACCTGTGGAATATTCTAGCATTTATAAAATACTGAAATTAAAACCCAACTATAGCCTCAGGTTTTCTTAACATTCTGTTTTTTGATTCATTCGTTTATGTTGGATAATAAAAAAGTTAGGGACTTTAACAAACTAGACATGTTCTTCATCAATACACGGTGTTTCTAAATAAGTACGACAAACTTTAAGAGGTAATTCTGCATGAAAAATAATGACATCTGGCTTGATAAACGTATGTCCGCAAATGTTTCGTTTCCGAAATACGGGATGTTTAATTTTTTCTTACAAACTGACGATTTATTTATTGCTTTAAAACCAGTTGAGATATGCAAATGAAATTTGGTAGGTTTTAAGAGGTAGTTATTGAGGATTTTTTGACATAAAATTAAGAATATTCGCCATTGGCGTACATACGGGTAATATGATCGGTCATATTACCCGTATACGTGCCAATGGTGAATATTAAATTCTTAATTTTATGTCAAATAATCCGCAATAACTATCTCTTAAAACCTACCAAATTTCCTTTGCATATCTCAACTACTTTAAAAGCAATAAATAAATCATCAGTTTATAAGAAAAAATTCAACATCCCGTATCTTGGAAACGAAACATTTGCGGACAAACGTTTATCAAGCCAACTGTCATTATTTTTTCATGCAGAAGTACCCCTTAAAGTTTGTCGCACTTATTTAGAAACACCGTGTATTGATGAAGAACATCTCTAGTTGTTAAAGTACCTAACTTTTTTATTATCCAACATAAACGAATGAATCAAAAAACAGAATGTTAGAAAAACCTGAGGCTATAGTTTTATAGGTTTAATTTCAGTGTTTTATATATGCTGGAATAACAGGGTGATGCGAATTTTGAGAAAAAAACACAGTTTGATTGGTACACCTGGTATACAATGAAAATTTATCTGTTTAGCAACAATATTATTACAGTGGTATTGTTAAAGAATCAGGCTAAAACAGTTCAAAAAATCACTTAAATCGGCTAACAGGTTTAGAAAATATGAGTCATCGAAAATGACCAAATTTTTAAGTTGGTCGATTTCTATGCACGTAAGTTTAGTTAACAAATTAGTCGATTTTATTGACATTATCAAAAGAACATGAAATTTAGTTGTTACAAAAAATAGATGTTTACAATTTTAAATACCTTTTTGTTCTTGTCGGATACCTGAGTCCTAATTCTTTAGGAAAACGTCTATTTCACATCACTGGTCACTATCTCAAGTTTAACACTGGGTGGAGGTTACAATTTTAGTTATATTAACACCATGAAAGTTCCAAACTGCTATCACAATGAATTATTGTTACTGTCAACACTACACTGTGAATTGTGACTGAACGTTACACCATGTAGCTCTTTGCTGCTGGCTTTGCTTAGCCTAATTCTCAAAGAATCCCACATTTGCCACTCTGACATAAAATGTTCTCTGCTGTTTCTTCCTCTAGGTGGCAGAATCTGCATAGGTCTTCATCTACCAATCCCATCGGCTTCAATTGCCTGTTCATCTTACAGCGCCCAGTGGCGTAGCTGAAAATTGGGGGGCTCCCCCGCGACAATTTTTGTGGGCCCCCGTATTATAAACATAACGACAACTAATATCAGTATAATTACTAAAAGATGTGTAAATGACAATATTAAATATTGACCTTTCTTTAATAAGTCTTCATCAGTTAGTGTTAATAGATTTTTTGGAAGTAGATATTAAAACCAATTATATTTACTTGTCTCTTAATCCGACAAATCTATTAGTAAGTTGTTGCACTATTATATCTAAATTATCATTGAAAACATTAACTTCAAAACTGTTACTTTTTCGTCGCAGCCGGGCTCATCGTAAAATTTTTTATACGTTTTATCTGTTTATTTGTAAATTCCGGTATAATACCCCACTGTTCTGCTATTCCTGTTGCTTCTACAAAAGTTTCGGAAAACGAATTTCTCATTTCTCGAAGATTATCACGAGTTTTTTCAAAAAGTTGAAGGGCGACCGTTAACTCCGTCGTTTCATATTGCAAAAATTTTGATGTTAGATTAATAAAGTTAAGTAGTTTAGATTAAAATTTAATACTATTTAATAGTAATGTGAACGGCAAATTCAAAATTATTCATATGCTCTGATAATGTATTAGCTTCTAATTTTGCATAGTTTTTTAGATAGCAATGAAATTTTCGTTAAAGATTTCATTACTTGTCGGAGAGCTCGACGCAAAGCCATAACAGCATCATGTCTGGATGACAACCCGGTTGCACATAACCACGGGTTTTAAATATTGGCAAACGCGATGAATCCAAAGTCGTAATAGTACATAGTAAATCCCATCTTTTAATACTTGCACTAAAAAAATCAAATAATCTCTTAATTATATCGTAAAAAAACAACTCCTGTATACCGGCAACGGCATCATTCAGCACTAGGTTATGGGATGCACAATGAACATAGGAAGCTGTTTTTTCCTTAGACAAGGAAAAAAGAGAGGACGGGTAACACCCATTTAACACACACGTTCCAAAAGTGAAGCCAGTTTTTGGTTTGTTTGTCACCAGAAACATGGCGGTCACGTCAAAAATAACAATGGGTTGCCAGTGGTGGGTGTTCGTTGAAGGTTAAAATTTCATAAAAAATAAAGTAAATCATCATCTAAAATTCGTAATAAAAACATATGTATGTATTGAAACATATGTACGTAATATGAGCAACTTAATAAAACATTTACCGTACACAAATTCTTCATTTTAAATACATTTCATGTTTTTATTTTAAATACTCAATGCATAACAATACCCCAAAGATACGTCGATGATCAAAATCTCTGGTGTCGGTTTGGCTTCACTTTTGGTCATAGGATTACTCGTCCTCTCTCTTTCCTTGTCTAAGGTTTTTTCAATGTCAGTTATGCGCCTTTGTCGCGTGAATATACTACACTCATAACGCTTGTCCCATCATACCCCTTTTCCTCTGCAGTTGTGTACGGAAAGGTACTTTGATTGTATAAATTTTAATTTACAAGACCTTCTGCACTTTGGTCTAATATGCGAATAAATCCCAAAAAACTTTCAACAACTTCTGTTTTGGAAGGTAAATTGTTTTCATCGCAAGTTATTTTTACATACCTAAAAATAAACTAAGCTGATTGCATTTTGAAATATCTTGAGCGGTATCAAGAATTATTATTGAATAAAAACAACTTTTTTTTCATTAAATTAATTTATTTATTTTCAATTTCTTGAGCCAGCAAATTTATAACTTCGTTTTGTATTTGCGTGCTCAAGTAATTTGTTTTTAAGATATTATTTTTATCGATTAATTTAGCTAAAACAGGATCATATTTAGCTAGTAAAAGAACCACCGACAAAAAATTACCTTTTTGGAACTCACTTTCATCTAATCTACCAACATGTCCACGAAACGCTAAATTGCACCCGGAGAGAGTAAGAGTTACGTCAATTACCATTGACATATTAAGTGTAGACTCGGCATACTCACCAAAAAAGCGTAACGCGGAAACAGCATGGAAAAAGTCGATCGGTGGTCTATCTATCTCTTTTAACCAAGCGACCACGCGCATGTGACCGACAAAGGTGGCTAGACCACTCAATCCTATGTCGACCTTACACCTCGATGCATGGAGTGGCATATCCCTAGCCACGTCTATCCTTTTACATGTCTCTGTCAATTACCCGTTTCATTACTTCCTTCCAAATTCCCTATTTTGATGCTTATTAGAAAAATATGTTTTGGTCCCCAATTTAAAGAAAGTAAGTATTAAGCTTGAAGGCTTTAAGGGGCCCCTCCTAACGTCGGGGCCCCCGGCCTTGCGGGTCTGTCAGCTACGCCACTGACAGTGCCCTGTTAGCAGAGCTACTATGGCTTTGGCCGTTTCCTATTTTTGCTTAAATCTAGGCCTATGTTTTGTAATGAAGTATTTCGCCTTTCTTAGTCCTGATGAATTCCTCCACCATACCAGAGATTTTGGTCACGAAGTGAGAATATCAAAAGAAATATGAGTCAAGGATTCCTTGTTACCTTTCCTCCACCGCCTACTCCTAGATCATTGTGCCATCAAGAAAGCAAGAAAAAAAGCGTTAAACTTTACAGGGGAAAGTTTATTTTTCCCTTACACTATGCACTTTTCGATTCACCTGGTAGATACACGTGCAGGGCTGATGCCTGCCAGGTCATGGTTTTTAGCCTTGGTGTGCTATGAGTTAGCACTATACAAATTTCAAGCCTTACAGGAAGACCGTTACTAGGAGGGTTCACTAACTCTTAAGACTATAAGGCGCGATGACGTGGGTTCTGAATTACTAATGAGAGCCACATTTGTGGTGGCCTGAATCTTAATAATTTCACGACTGCGGCCATTCCTTGTTCGTGAACAGAGTTTAAACGGAAAATATTTGCTTTAGTGGCAAATGTGTAGTACTTGGTGGCACATCAGGTTATGGGTGGAATTATAGTAGACAGGATTTCGAAAAATTTGGCAAGGAGAGGGAAGAAAAGACGATTGAAAAGATGATTGTAAAATGGAGGGGACTCTACAAAGAATTCATACTAATTTAATTAAAGACATCTCCAAATACCCTACTGATTTTAAGAATTTGTTAGGAATGTCGAAACAGCATTTTTTGGAACTTGTTCGCCCTAAAATAAAAAAAAAATCTAATATGAGCGAAGCTCGATCAACCAGGCATTTTCTAGAGGATCCTCCTTACATGTATGTGCAGGGGAAGCAGGTACAACATTACCTCTAGTGAATGATGATTGCATTGCACCCATGTTTCCTACACAAGCGTGTTTTTGCATTTTTTGAAACTGTCCTGCCTTTTGTAGTGTTGTTGTTTCAGACCCCATGTTTTGTAACAGAACCTACGTCATGTCCAAAGTATTTTGTGTTTGGTATAATATACTATGTACAGGGTGTTTGGTAAAGAATGGGCCATAGCTTAACCTTAGATTCCTAAGCTTAAAATAGGTCAATTTAAGCTAACTTACCTTAGTACAAAAGTTGATAATAACTGAAATACAGGGTGTCAAAGTTAAACTTTTATTTTATTTATTTTTGGATATTTCCTGACAGGCATGGGACAACAACACGGAATTTGGTAAGTGGTGCTGGTATTGTACAATCTACTAAATTATGTTAAACAAACGTTTCTGGCTACTACCAGAGGCGTACGACGGGGAACGTGAATGGTTGACCCTTCCCAAATTCTACGCCACTGGCGGAATTGCTATTTTAGTTCAATTTTTTGATTCTCCAATACTCTCTATGTAAAAAACATACTCTTCATTCGTAACGATTAAGCCATTAGTTTTCGATATATTTGAAGCTAAAAACGAAGGAGCATAATACATTAATCAAAATAAGTGTGCCTTTTCATTTTTAACTTCAAATATCTCGAAAACTAATGCCTTTAACGTTACGAATGAAGAGTATATTATTTGCATAGAAAGTATTGGAGAATCTAAAAATTATGCTAAAGTAGCAGTTTCCTCAGTGGCGTAGAATTTGGGAAGGGTCAACTATTCAATTTCCCCTGTCGTACGCCTCTGGTAGTAGCCAGAAACGATTATTTCACATAATTTAGTAGGGTGTACAGTGCTCACACTTTCTGTCAAGTATCACACATATATGTCAAATTATTTTAAAGTATTCTTTTTTTAAATAATTTATTCTTTGTTTTAAACTTTAAGAACTATGTGTGCCCGGTACTATAAAACTATTTGACATATCCTTATGGTACTTGGCAGAAAGTGTAGGTACTGTACACCCTACTAAATTATGTTAAATAATCGTTTGTGGTTAATACCAAAGGCGCACGACAGGAGAAAGTGAATGGTTTACCCTTCCCAAATTCTACGCCACTGATGAAACTGCTATTTTAGCATAATTTTTAGATTCTCCAATAGTTTCTATGCAAATAATGTACTCTTTATGCGTAACGATAAAGTCATTAGTTTTCGAGATATTTGAAGTTAAAAATGAAAAGGCACACTTATTTTGATTAATGTATTATGCTCCTTCGATTTTAGCTTCAAATATCTCGAAAACTAATGGCTATATCGTTAGAAATGAAGAGTATGTTATTTACATCGAAAGTATTGGAGAATCAAAAAATTGCACTAAAATATAAATTCCGCCAATGTCGTATAATTTGGGAAGGGTCAACCATTTACGTTCCCCCGTCGTACGCCTCTGGTAATAGCCAGAAACGTTTGTTTAACATAATTTAGTAGATTGTACAATACCAGCACCACTTACCAAATTTCCTGTTGTTGCCCCATGCCTGTCAGTAAATATTCAAAAATAAATAAAATAAAAGTTTAACTTTGACACCCTGTATTTCGGTTGTTATCAACTTTTGTACTAAGGTAAGTTAGCTTAAATCGACCTATTTTAACCTCAGGAATCTACTGTTAAACTATGGCCCATTCTTTACCAAACACCCTGTATATGTTTTATTTTTGGCTCTGCCTTACGACTTTTTTCGTTTCATTTTCTTTGTTTGGCGTTTTAGCTAACTATATACATGCAGAACAGATTTTCGTTTGGACACTACCTTATTATATTTATATAATATATTTATATCCGTCTGCTTATGTCCCATTATTTTAAGCACCCCTTAACGTAATAAAAGAAAATAACACAAGGATAAATAAATGCCATTTTATTTTATAATTAAAAGAACCTTGAAACAAGGAAAATAGACATTGAACACACTGGTATTTTAAGTTATATATTATAGATAATACATCAATTTCTTAAAAACTATATCACAGATAGTTAACTGGTAGTTAAATATTACCAGATTATAAAATTCAGACATGTTCCATTTAATATTTAATATAAATATATTACATACAAAAGTCTTAAAATTCTATAGCATCCCATAAACCACAAATATACCAATTATTACATTAATAATTTAAAATGGAATTATAAAAAATTTAGTCGTATCTATTGGACCAACAGCTAGCAATGTCAGAAAAAAAAAAAGATTTTAAGAAAGCTGATTCTTTAATATATTACAGTACACACTTGATACTCCGACGTTTTGCAATCCGACACGCTCGGTAGTCCGACGCAGTTCCCCTCAAGGTCGCCGCCGTGTCTGCTTGTACTGAAACCTGTCGCGACATGAATTAAATATATTAGCCTCCATATTTCTTTTAATTAACATGGTTTAGTTAGCCGAAATGGATGTTTCATTTGCATAGTAATCTGGGTAGCATTTTACTCACAAAATTTAAGAATATTGTAGGCTACTGCTAGCTAAACAATGCCAAATATATAATCACTTTCGGTAATCCGACACCCCACACCCCTTTGGTCCCATACCTGTCGTATTATCAAGGGTCAACTGTATTCCCTATGCTTCCTCGAACACCGTACCGGTCATCTGGCTACTGATACAGGTTGCGTTCATTACATCGAATTTAAAATTATTTTAAGACAAATTTTTTTTTGTCATTTTTAAACATTATTAGAATCACAGTGTGTTTATGATTCTTGTCGTGTTGCTATTTAGTAAAATAATTTTAATACAATATAATGGCTAGTAAAATACAATGTGTGTTCCGCAAGGGAAAAAATGCGAATATAATAACTTTTGTGGATGAAAAACAGTTAAAGTGTAAAGTAAAAACAATTTAAAATATAATAATGTACAGCTACCGCACCAAGTTAATACCACTGACGGATACCATAGAAAATATTACAGTTCTTTTATAGCCTTAATGGCTAAGTATCGTAACATATCTGACATTAATTTAGATTTAAAAAAATTTTCTAATACATCAAGTTCTTCGCTGTCAAGCGTAAGTGAGACTGTATTAGGTAGTGATGAATTTTCCAATTTATCGTCGACAGATTTTCCTAGTACATATAGTTCTCAAGACATTATTATCAAAGACTTCAGTTAGTGTACGTGAAACAGTGGCATATGGTGATGCTTCTTCAAGTTCATGTACTAGTTCAGATGTCCAAGCAACTAACTTTTGTCCTGAAATCCCGCCGATCGATGATCATCAGTCAACATACACAGGTAATAAAGAATATGTGGAAGAATGTGTGGAAAAGATCGAAAACAAATTACACAAAATACAAGAAACCAATTTTACATTCCTGTAATGATGTTAAGGTATATGACAAAATAACAGAGTGGGTAACAAAATTACAAAATCAAGAGTTTTTACAAAAGATTAATGATATTAAAGCCTCAAAGAGTTTAATTTTTTATCATTAATTAATAAATTAGTTAATTAAAAAAATTGATTTGAATAATTTAAATAAAAAACAATGATTTCATAACTCAAAAATAATTTATCCCGGTATTTTTTATTATTTTGTTGAAAATTTGGGCAATAATTTTTATTTATTAATATTTTATTTAATTCGGTCATTATCAACTAGTTTCAGATAAATAAAAATTGCTTTAAATACCGTAGTTGTACTCCTGTCTCTTTTCCGCCAGTCTACTCTACCGCTACATCTCTGTGACAACTAACATATTATTGGGATACCCTACAACATTAAATCGATCTTGCTGGTGACTGCAACCGAATTAATGTATGGCAAATTTATTTTGCATTTACTTATTTGTAAATAATATAATATTAAAATTACAGACATACTAAAATGATTTAATTTTCCTATTATTATTTATAAAAAATAGCGTCTGGCGCATATTTAGCAATCACAGAAATGACCGGCAATTATAATTCATATTTCTAATAATGTTCTAAAAGTATCGACAAAAAAATTTCGTCTTAATAGTTATTTATGATGTAAGTGTTAAAAGTACAATTTTAAGGCACGCATGTGAAAGTTTGCAGAATGAGCGAAGCGAATTCTGCAATTCACATGAGTGCCTTAAAAGTGTGCTTTTTAACACGTATATCATACAATATTTTTTCTACGAACGTCTTATATACCAACAATTATAATTTATTCATTCTCAATTACAGGACAATGCCTACAAAAACTTTTACTTGAACTTGACTGACATTCCATTTTTATATTTTTCTTGACATTACAACTAAACTGCCTATATGTCAATACATAAATCATAACAACTATAGAATAACATCTACTTTTATTGTTGTATATTCTAACAAATTTTAATAGTTTTTTTCTACAAACGTGTTAAAAATGCAATATTACAGTTTAAATTAAATTTTAAAAAACCTTTTAAACCACCTTTATCAAATTGCGCAAGTTGTACTATTAATATTAATGTTAATAAAGAAAATATAAATATTTTGACGTTTCCCAATTTGACAATTCACTTTTAACTGCAGTGCCTTAAAAATTTTAAAGCACTAGTGCCTTAAAGTAGCATTTTTTACGCTCCTAGAGTGCTAAAAATTGCAATTTTAACACGGTTATAGAAAAAATAATTTTAAATTCAATATATTTTGCAGCACACCTCTACGGGTGTGCTGCGTAGTAATGCACGCAACCTGTATCAGTAGCCAGATGGCCGGTACGGTGTTCGAGGGAGCATAGGGAATAATATATTAAAGAATCAGCTGTATTACGCTTTCTCGAAAACGTTGCTAGCTCTTAGACTATATTTAGTTATTAGGACGAGGATTATTTTCTTTATTTCGTCTACTCGTCGTTCTATGAAGAAGCCTTTTGTCTCTGGAATTTGCGCGTTTGACACTTGGTCTCTTTTGGACAGATTCTGCACTTATCGATAAACCGGCAATACCGACTGAAAAAAAAAGAAACTAAATTAGTTTATGTGCTTATATTATATAGGTAGCTATAATTTAATTAATACACTAGCATAAGATGGTGAAGATACGTGAGTTGTGGAAATTCAAAATGGGGGGACAGGTTACCCGTTACTGTTGTGCAGTGTTTTAACGTGATATAAATATGGAAAATGTGCGAAAACATAACAGTTCTAAGTCATGAAAAGCAGGAAGTAATGTATACCGTTTTCTAACCAGCACCGTAAAGTGCTGATTAAAAAGTTTACAAGATTCACAAGAATTAAAAAAAAATGAAGCAGAAAAAGTGTTTTCTAATCCGCCAAAATAAACAAGGACATCAAAAATTTAAATGGATCAAGGACATCAAAAATTTAAATGGATGCATTTGATGAAAATTTACTTATTAGCACTATTGTTGTTGTTTGTTTGGGTTTATATGACTGCGGACACTAAATCTATTCGCCAATTATTAGCACTATTCTTATATACTTATTCACATAACGAAGAAAAAGCACCGATAGTTAATCGCTTACATAAAAAATAGTAAGTATATTAAAATATAAGTGGATATTGAGGTCTTTAAAAAACGCGCGATTTTTCGAGCAAGTATATTAAAAACCAGATATCCACGAATACTTTAAGCTATTTTTTTATTGGTACACTTTGAAATCATGTATTATTACTACATAAAATTGAAATAAGAGCTAATAATATACAATGGTTGAATTTGTGCCGTACATCAGTATACCTTTCGTTGTAATGGAAATGAGAAAAACAAAAATTAATTTGCAATATGTCACATAAGACTAATTGTTATTGCTGGTTGTATATTGCTTAAAAAATAGGTCTGGATCCCGCATAAGAAAAAAAAGTTGATTAATAGCAAACTGAAAATGTGTTAATAGCTTAACGGTGTTTAGTCGGACAAACTTTAATATATGGGAACACTGGAACAGGGGAAGTTTTAATAGTGGAACAGGTTAAAAATTTGGAACGTCAGACTACGAAAACGTCAGATGTATTTTGTCGGACAGAACTTCCAATTGATTTGTTGCCCTTTCATTAAACTCTCATGCAAAAATTAGGCAGCTATTACTAACCAACATGATTCCTGTCATTTGACATGTTCTTCGTGTTCCACTCATTAAAATGCGCAGTTGGTGATAAATACCAGTCTGATTTTTGCATGAGAGTTTAATGAAAGGGCAACAAATCAATTGGAAGTTTTGTCCGACAAAATACATCTGACGTTTTCGTAGTCTGACGTTCCAAATTTTTAAACTGTTCCATCATTAAAACTTCCCCTGTCCAGTGTTTCCATATATCAAAGTTTGTCCGACTAGACACCCTTAAACTATTAACAAATTTTCAGCTTGCTATTAATCAACTTTTTTTCTTATGCAGGATTCAGACCTAAAAGCAGAATCACGGTTAATACTGCAAAAATCGGAAGACGCTTATAAAAAGTAATGCATACAAGTTCATTACATGTATAAAAGAGCAAAAGGTAACAGATACAGATGAACGAGTTGTTCTTGCTTACTTTCAGTACAAGCCGTCGACTATGTGGACTAGAGATTCGAAATTTCGAAAATTATTTAAAATAGTTGATGGTGACAAGGTAACTTTAAAACTAGCGCGTTTTTGAAAGTTGAATTTAAATACGCTGATGCGGACTTTAAATAAGCAAAATCGGGTACCAATAAAAAAAATACTGAACAATGTTGTTATTTGGAGAATATCGAAATGTCGATGAAAGAAATTCATGGAATAAAACCAGAATCAATTGTCACATTTTAATAGAAAAGTGCGATATACATAAATTGCGACTAGATTATTTACGTAGAATTAAAGGATACCGAGCTGAAAACAATACAATCGTCTTCACCAGTGTCAAATTAATATCAACAAAATAACATAATACAAATATAAACAAACATTTAAGCGTAAGCACACATATTCATTATTTCAGAAACCTTCTAAAATAGACTTAAAACAAAGTTTGAATGACCATCAATTGATACATGTGTTGGACATTACGTCATCAGTGTTGGCGTAATGACTCAATCGACGAATTTTTTAAAATACAAACCGAGTTCACGGGATACCTCGTTTGAAAGGTCTCCTAATCAGCTTTGTGACAATCTATAATTCGAATGATTCTTTCTAAAAATTATAGTTAAGTAAGATGGAATTGCAATAAACACTCATTCACTGGACTAAATTACGTTAGCAAAGAATTTACTGCCAGTCTTCTTTATTGCATCATTGCTGAAGGTCTTCAATTTCAATATTTCTTATAATTTTATTGTATATTATAAACCAACGGGTTTGGATTAACCTTGCATAAATAAATATTCAAATAATTGCATTTTTGCCGAGGTGATTAGGAGACCTTTCAAATGAAAGTGTCTCATGACCTCAGTTTGTATTTAAATAAATCGTCGATTACGGCATTACGGGAATACTAATGAAGTGTCCAACACATATGACGTATAGCAACTGATGGCAATTTAAAAATTAAAATTAACGTGTGTTAATATTTTTTTAACGTCGTCTGTTTCTGAAGTAATGAATTTATTCCATACTTTTGTGTCATACTGTATAAAGAATTAGTATCTATAAAAATGTTTAGTATGATCAAGCAAAAACCATATTTAAAATGCAGTTAAGTAAAGATAAAACATCATTTACAGATTTTTGAAATGACTATTATCAAAAATACAACAAAATAACTGAGATAACTATAAAAACGGTGGAAAAATTCTGCTACTTAGGGTCACTAATGAACTGTAACAACAAAACCAAATTCATCCAAAGACATAAGAAAAAGCATATGCGTAGCTAACCTTTGTTTTTTTTTGCCTAGGCGCTCAACTAAGAGCGAAAAGTATGTCAAGAGCAACAAGTGCAAAATTTAATAATTTAATAAAACAATAATACGCCCAGTGCTCACTTACGGATCGGAAACATAAGCAATGACGACGAGATGAAGATTTACAACGAATCTTTGAAAGAAAATTTATTGAGGGAATACCTATATGGCGGAGTTAAAGAACAGGTATGGAGAAGACGACATAATTTCGAACTCGAGACTCTTTGGTGATCAAAATATCATGAAATCCATCAAAATATGGATGAGCCATGTTATCAGGATGAATGAAAGCGATCCTGTTAAAATAACTATGCATATATGTATAGTGTAGGACAGTGGTTTTCAACCTTTTTGAGTTATGTACCAGAAAATTCTTTGAATTATTTTTGGTACCACCTACCTGAAATACCTATTAAGTTAGGTCTTCTTCTTAAAGTTCCATCTCCTATCGGAGGTTGGATATCATAATGGCTATGGTCATTTTGTTGGCTGCTGCTCTCAAGAGTTGTAATGAACTACAGTTAAACCATTCTCTAAGGTTCCTCAACCAGGAGATGCGTCTTCTTCCTTGGATCCTTCCTTGCATAACAATTCTCACCAACTCATATTTTTCTCCTCTGGTAACGTGACCCAAATATTCCAGTTTTCTTGTTTTTATACTGTTCATAATTTCTAACACCTTATTTAAACGTCGTAGCACTTCAACATTGGTGATCCTTTGAACCAGAACTGAATTTTCAATATTCTTCTGTAACACCACATTTCGAACGCTTCTATGCTTTTTATGTGTTGTCTCTTCAATGTCCAAGCTTCCATTCCGTATAGTAATATAGAAATAATGTAGCATCTTAGAGCGCTCAATCTGAGAGGAAACTGAAGGTCTTTGTTTGTAAGCAGTGTCTTCATTTTTGTAAATGCTTGCCTTGTAGTTTCAATTCGGACTTTAATTTCTTTGCTTTGGTCATTTTTGTCATCAACCCAGGTTCCCAGATTTTTGTATGTATTTACATTTTCTATTTGGGTTTGGTCTAACATTAACCTTTCATTTCCATGTTGCGTTTTTGAGACAATCATACATTTAGTTTTTTTCTTGTTTACTTTTAGTCCATATCGAATGCAATAATCGTTAATTCTATTTAACAATTCTCCTAGCGATTCCAGGGTGTCTGTCATTATAACGGTGTCATCAGCGAATCTTAGGTTATTTACTATTCTTCCATTTAGAGAGATTTCATCACTTAGTTCCGCTAATTAGTTAATAGTTAGGTAATCTAATTAATTACAAATATGCTGGATTTTGGCTGTTTTTGTGTTTTATGTACCACCGCAAATAATGATATGTACCACCAGTGGTACATATACCACAGATTGAGAACCCCTGGTGTAGGAAACAGAGGTTGAACCTTGCAAAATGGACACACGTCCGGTTTTATTTTTTTCTGATATGGTATATCAAGGGGTGCTTATTATGAGACTAACTTTTTCTTAAAAAATTTCACCCCGGAACCCCCCCCCCCGTTCCACCCCTTTAAAGGGGGTAATTTGTGGTTTTTGGCGAAATGTACCCTTTCCTGTACGTTTTGTAAAAAAATTACTAACAGTAAAATCAAGAGGACTATATTGCCTACTATTTATTTCCCGACAGATATGTCTATCACCCACCGTTTAGCGGGGGTGGCGCCCCAAAGTTGACAAATTTTTAAAAAAGATGTTTTTAAAAAAATTATTTTTCCCTAACTGTAATGAAAATTAAGAAAAAAACCCTGCGGCAATTAATCACAAATAAGTGGCTGATTTTTTGGTATAGGTTTCATTTAAGGGCAATTGCAAATTTCTTAATTACAGGGTGTTACATTTTAAAAAACCTCTTTTTATACCATCTGAACCGCCTATGCTAGAGTAAAAAAACTTTCAGCGATTATCCATGTACTAGTGTTATTTACAAATTTGTATAATGCACCCCCATATTATCCCCGGAACCACCCAAAAAAAAGGAGAATTAATAAAGAAAATAATCAAAAATTTATTTTGGGCCACCACTGTGGCTTTAGGGGTGCAAAGAAAATAAAATATGCATAGGTCATAATGTGTAGCAGACAGTGTGTTCTTTTATTTTCCATAAGTACGTTATCCATAAAATGAATAGGTGACGAAAAAAAAAACAAAAACTGGAGCCCGCCAAAGCATTTCTGAGGTTTACGGCGCAACTGTGCCGTAACGGTTGCTTATGCGAAAAATATGCATAGGACCTTATTTGTAGAGAAGATAGTGGTCTTTAATTCTGTATAAGTTTTGTTTAAAAAAAATGCATAGGTAATGAGAAAATCGTCAAAACATGCTCTCCAAGGGATAGGGGTAGTTTCTGCAGTTTATTTTCAAGGATAGGGGTAGTTTCCGCAGGGATGTTGCAATAATCATATATATTTATGGGTCAAAAGCAAAAAAAAAATTTTTTTCAACCCCCCTTTATTTATTTTTTTTGCTACAGGGGTTGCATTAAGAAATCGCTTTTGGTGTCCATGCATGGGTAATAAGAACGTGCACAAAATGTTATATGAAGCATTTTAATAAAGGGCATGGTGTGTGAATGATTCCAATAAAATCACTCTCTTTATTCATTCTCCTTTTTTTTGGGTTGGTTCCGGAAAAAAATGGGGGTGCATTATAGAAATTTGTAAATAACACCAGTACATGGATAATCGCTGAAAGTTTTTTTACTCTAGCATAGACGGTTCAGATGGTATAAAAAGGGGGTTTTTAAAAATGTAACACCCTGTAATTAAAAAAATGGACAATTGCCTTAACGACGTTCTACACCTTCGGCAAAGAATTAAGGATTTGCATGAAATTTTAGTATGTTATAGTTTACTTAAAAAAACTAAGACTTGATTTTTTAACAAATGTTTTACCGTGCCGTTTAATTACTATTAAGGGTCAAAGTTAAGTTTTAACATGGGATCTTATGGGAATTCTTAAAAAGTTAATAACTTTTGACCCAAATTTACGATTTTTAATTATTTGTGCTTAAATTAAAGGTTTTTGTGTAAGGAATAACATATTAAAAAATGAGGATTGTTTACCGTACCATTATTAAATAAAAGTGAAATTACTGTTTCGAAATTTAACAAAGTTGGTAGTAGTGAGATCAGCTGCACTCGTAGTTATATCCGAAACTTACGTGTCAATCAAAGGAGACTCGGTGGTCTAGTTGTTGAGCGTTCGGTCAGAGATCGAAAGGTTACGGGTTCCAATCCTCTACGATTCATTTTCTTTTTTGGTGGTTTTAATAAAATTTTTTTGAAAGTGGTAGATAAGAAAGTTAGTTTAATATTTGAATTGAATACAATTACTTCGTTAAAATTATATAATAGAAGTATAACTTCTTACGTGCGTACAAAGTACACACACATTCTTTTTTTAGGTTATGCATGTACGTTTTTATCTCCATACTGCCCACACCGGTGAGCGGGCGAGCACTACGCCGGCGAGCAGACATGATTTGAGTATTCTGCTATAAATGCATTGTTACCAACTTTCGCTTGCATATAAGTTTCCCCCCCTTTCCTCTGAGAAGCATACTCCGCAACGAAGGTGTAGAACGTCGTTAAATGAAACCTATACCAAAAAATCAGCCACTTATTTGTGATTAATCTCCCCAGGGTTTTTTCTTAATTTTCATTACAGTTAGGGAAAAAAATTGTTTTAAAACATCTTCTTTAAAAACTTATCAACTTTAGGGCGCCACCCCCGCTAAACGGTGGTGGTTAATAAAGATATGCTGTCGGGAAATAAATAGTAGGAAATATTTTTTTTACTATTACTTTATTTAATTACTTTATTTTACTATTTAATTTTACTTTTTTATTTTACTATATAATTTATTTTACTATTTAATAAATTTTTTGCAAAACGTACAGGAAGGGCTACGTTTCGCAAAAACCACAAATTACCCCCTTTAAAGGGATGAAAAGGGGGGTTCCGGGGCGAAGTTAGTCTTATAATAAGCACCCCTTGATATACCAGAAAAAAAAAATAAAACCGGACTTGCGTCCATTTTGCGAGGTTCAACCTCTGTTTCCTACACTAATAGGCCGGTCGGAAGAAGAAGGGGGTGATATAAAAGTCAGATATCCGGATGATGTGCAGAAATATTTAAGGGAGATTAAAGTAAGGGGATTTAGAAGACAGGCAATCGACAGAGAAGGATGTAAGAATATTTTGAGGTAGGTCAATGCTCACGAAGGGCTGTAGCGTCAGCTGATGATGATATAAGAATATATTAATGAAGATAAGAATCTTTTAAAATCGGATATCAATATTATGGTTTAGTATAATTTTACTCTTTTTAAATTTATCGAATGCAAAACTGTTAATGAATCACAAATATTATTTGTTGTGAATAAAGTTATATTTCTGTAAGTACATTATCTATTATAGCTTAGATATAGTGTAACTACTTACTAAGATTGTCATATCTTTTACCTATGGTCCCCGACGAAGATTTTCGTAAAAATGCATTAGTTAAAGCGGACACATCCATCTCGTTCAATGGAAAATCCAAAGAATTGCGACAACTGGCGCAGTCTCCGGATGGGCCCAAAAACCATTGAGATCTCGTTTTCATTCTTTCGGTTTGTCTTTCGTGCACCTAAAGTAATAAAAAATTGTATGAATAATCATATTTTTAGAAAGAGGTGCCATGTGATTGCTTTTATAACATACAAGGCTGCTAAATAAAAGATACAAGAACTATCAAATACACTGATCAAAATGGAAAAGGAGCCATTAAATTAATTTTAATGTAAATTGTTTATTGCATTAGGTGGGAACTTACATGTACGTCCACCCAGTAGACATATACAGGGTGATGAATTGGAAAACGGGCCATAGGAAACTCAATGTAAAATTCTAAACTGTTGAATTCCTGCTTCCCTAATTATTCTACATCAAAAGACATCAGAAACTATTTGTAGAGGACTGAAATATTTAGGCCACACACAGTGCAAGAATGTGTATAATGTTTGTATTCGAGAACTAAAGTCAGTAAACAAATCTTGTTGTCTAGAGACCTAAGATTTAAAAAGGCAATTTTGTGTGGATTTAAAGTTATCAATTTATTTAGCTTATTGGTAGCTGTTGGAATTTGTGTAAGTTTAAAAAGAGATCACAATGGGGGTGACTGATTTTGTAAAAATGTCTCAAATAATCTAGGGGGATGTATCATTAAGAAAGCACAAGCTCAAACTTAGACGACTAATTAAATAGACCTTAGATGTAATTAAATAAAAATAATCTAATCATAAACAGAATTAGTTCAAAACTACTAACATCTTCCTTTTTCGTTTTGATCAGTGTATATTGAGAAGTAGAATAACCCCATATGCAGAAGAGAACCTCGGGGAGTAACAAAGGGGTTTTTGATCGGGGAAATCAACAATAGCACAGATTTTTAGAATCGGGCAACTACTGGAAACGAATTGGGATTTCAATGAAGTACGCCAGTTGTTTTTAGATTTTCGGCAAGCGTATGATAGCATCGTAAGGGATAGTGTGGATGAATATAGAAAATATAGGGGTAGTAATAATAATAGTCTCCCGTTTTATACAGCTAACACGGCTTTGAGATTACAGCGTGGTAGTCTGCTATGTCTAGGGCCTACGGTATAAAACGAAGGTAACAGAGCCAGTGCTACCCCTGTTACCTCTATTAGCTCTATTATTACCCCTGGTTTTACCCAAGGTACTCATTCTATTCAGGCTGAGTCGACCTGAGGCCTATAGACATTTTTAAAAATGTCTAGATGTTCTCGCCGGCGCTGGGATTAAATCCCCAGCCTGCCTACGTGAAAGTCAGACTGAGCTATCAGGCCTGCTAAATATAGGGGTGCCCAGTAGTATTAAAGATTAGTGAAATTCGTCCAACATTTGAAAATTATGATGTATTCATAAACACCTCGAGAACTGTTCCAGGGTAAATATTCATTGAGGAATCCTATGGTCAAGGACTAACTCCAGAGTTAAAAGGCTGTTAAAAAAACCAACTGCTGTGAAAAGCTACACGATGAAGATTTTTTTAATGATAATACTTGTCAAGCTGGAGAAATATTATTTGCTGCCATCTTAAAGTAACGGACATCAAAATGGCATAACATTCTCGAAAACTGAAAAATGTACAGAATAGTAGATCTATTTGCATTCAAAATGATACAAGGTCAAACAAAATTGTAATTTTAATTTGTAAAGGTGGAATTTTATTAAAAATAACATTTACCAGCTAGCCTAATAATTATCTTTTATTCCAAATCGTTTTTCTACTTACTTGCAACAAATAGCTTAAACTTCTTGTACTTTCTGCATACTTATTGACAGCCTTAAGTTCGTCTAAAGTCATTTTTAATCCAGAATAGTTCTGACTAAGTCTAGAAGACTGACTTGCGCTCAAAGAACGAGAAGCGTTATTCTAAAAGCGAGAAAGGGCATATGAAAACATATCGAAGACTAATCTTTTTTGTTTTTAAATTTTATTAATATCAATGGTAGTAATATCAAGCAAAAATAGCTTTAAACAAAAAAAAAAATAAACGGTTTCGTTTTGATTCAAATCGGGTCCCTTGCCATCCGCCGATACGTGTTTCTAAGTCTACCCGTTATCAAGAGGGCTTTGCAAGAAGACCGATCTGAATCAAAACGCCCGTTCTGTCGGTATAAATAATGAAATATTTATACCGGAGTATGGTTAGAACAACCTCTAATGGGGAACGATGAAATGATGCGAATTTGACGAATCAAGTTACTTGATTCGTAGTCGACACTCGCTTCAAAAATAGCTTTGCTGTAAATAGCGAAAAGAGATTATTTTGCACTCTCATGCTGTATTATAGCAATTAAATAAAAAAATGAAAAACTATAAGTTTATTTTTAATTTTCTGATTAAAGGAGAATTACTAATTTGTATGTTTCATATACCCAAATATAATAACGAAGTGGCAACTACAAGATAGTTGTTAACAGCAGTTACAAATACTTAGTGTTATAAAGTACACAAATATAAAAGCATTGTGAAATTTATGTTCAAACAGAAATTACTGGCACAGTTAAATGAGAACCTTAAATTGTATCATATTAGTCTATGCGAAAATATAGAAATATAGAAAAACGATTGTTTTTTTTTTGTTTTATTTTTTTTATGGCCTTGGCATAGCCAATTAGCCAGTCTGGTTTGGTATTAACGCAATTTCACAAGTTAAATTACAATATGTTACACATTTTCATATATCATATAATATATAGACACATCACATACAGGGTGGGGCATTAGTGTGACAAAGTCCAATTACTCATTTGTCGTAGGAGATACAAAAAAAAGGTATTTAGGTAAAAGTTGGGGCACACATAGTACCATAACTTAAAAATATTTTCAAATATACAGGGGCGTACGTATTGACAGGGTGACACAAACTTGTTTTTTTAAATGGAACACCCTGTATATTTTTACATTTTTGGATTCTCCTCAATGTTTCCTTTTTAAAAATATATAATTTTGTAATATTATACGAGGTAGTTTAAAAGTTAATTACGTTTTTTTGTTAATTTCGTAGCAACATCTACACCCTGTAGAATTGTAATAATTTGACATTAAATTCCCTATTAATATTCAAACGATTTTTAATATAGTCCACTACTGTTAATCATTAACAGTATAGCGAAATGTTACATTCTAGTATACAGGGTGGTTGGTCGAAATTCGGAATGAGTATTTTCTTAGTTTTCTTACATGGAACACCCTGTATTTTAGTATTGTAATGAAATGATACTTTATGTTACTTTTTTATTTCTTAAGCATTCCCTATACCTAAGTGCTTTAATTTGTAAGTTATTCGTGATTCTTTAAGCCAAACATTAATTGCAACAAAAATTACGTGAAATTTTATTGGGTGGCCGTGAATATATCCAATCAAAAATAATTTTTCGAAAAAAAAGTACATAATAATCTAACCTGATCCTTAATTTATTAATATTGGATGAGATATCCAAATACATTCGTAGTTAAGTTTGTTGGTGCTTAAAAAATGAATCAAGCATACAAAATTCTCCCTAGTTGGCACATGTTCTCCCCATGACACAAAATATGTTTGAACATTTGACAATATACTATTTATATAGTTCCAGTTGATTTGTTACCATCACTAATATTAATTTTTCAAATGAGGAACGGATTAAAATGGCTTTGTGCTAGGAGAGTATAACAAAATTGAGCTACTTGCAATAAAAATTTATCATCATCAATTCCCTGATAGACGACAACCAAAAAGAGAAACTTTTGAAAGTATACTAAAACGGTTTCAACAGACTAGATACTTAGATTGTAAGAACGGTTGTACTAGCATGCAGATCCTCAGTGACACTAAGGATTACATTTAATTCCTGTTTTCTTCACTTACAATAGTTTTTGTTCGATCAGATTTATCATCGTGTCCAGTCCGTCAAGTGTCCAGTCCGTTAAAATCGTTCTAGTATATTTTTAAACGTTTCTCTTCTTAGTTGTCGTCTATCAGGGAATTTCTGATGAAAAATTCTTATTGCTAATAGCACATTTTTGTTATACACCATTAGCACAAAAATCTTATCAGTTCCTCATTAGAAAAATTCATATTAGTAATGGTAACAAAGCAACTGGAACTATAAAAATAGTATAATGGCAAATGTTTAAGGAAATTTAGTGTCATAGCCGACTATGTAGAATATTGTATGTTTTTATTAATATTTTGCGCACCAACAATCTTAACTACGAATTTATTTGGATATCTCATCCAATATTAATAAATTAAGGATCAGGCTAGATTATTATGTATTTTTTTTCCAAAAATTATTTTTGATTGAATATTTTCACGGCCACCTAATAAAAATTCACGTAATTTTTCTTGCAATTAATGTTTGGCTTAAAGACTCACGAATAACTTACAAATTAAAGCACTTAGGTATAGGGAATGCTTAAGAAATAAAAAAGTACCATAAAATATCATTTCAGTACAATACTAAAATATAGGGTGTTCCATTTAAGAAAACTAAGAAAATACTCATTCCGAGTTTCGACCAACCCTGTATACTAAAATTTAACATTTCGCTATACTGTTAATGTTTAACAATAGTAGAATATATTAAAAATTGTTTGAACATAAAATAAAAATTTGATGTCAAATCACTACAATTCTACAGGGTGTAAATGTTGCTACGAAATTAACAAAAAAACGTAATTATCTTTTAAACTACCTCGTATAATATTACAAAACCATATATTTTAAGGAAACATTGAGGAAAATCCAAAAATGTAAGAATATACAGGGTGTTCTATTTAAAAAAAAACTTAAGTTTGTGTCACCCTGTCAATACGTAGGTACGCCCCTGTATATTTGAAAATATTTTTAAATTATGGTCCTATCAGTGCCCCAACTTTTATCTAAATAACTTTTTTTCGTATCTATTACGACAAACGAGTAATTGGACTTTGTCATACTAATGCCCCACCCTGTATATACATTTTTATTTATTTATTATTAACGATGGTTGGAAACGGAAAATTAAATTAAAATGGAAAGTCCCCACTAAAATTGAAAACTTTACTCAACTTTTTTTGGTTTTAGGACCTACTCTTCACAACCCAATAGGTCCCCATAACGCTCGAGTGACTGCACATTTAGCATACTTTGCTCCCCTACGCGTTCACGGGAAAACTTTCGAGAATAATTATTATCAGGAAGCAAATACACTGCGCCTCAGGGAAAATGACCTCATCATTTTGATGTCTCGAATTTCCTTAACCTGTTGTCCAATTTAAGCGATTTTTTTAATATGTTTAACATATTATTCTTTAACAATATCGCTGTAATAATATTGTTGTTAGAGAGGTAAATTGTCATTGTATACTGAGTGTACCAATCAACTCATAAGCCAGAGCGCCCGGGTTCGAGCCCCGGCACAGACAATCCATTTTCATTTCTAAAAATGATACGAGCTGTTCACCGTGCCTCGGAGAGTACGTTAAAGCCGTCGCGTCGCGTCGGTCCCCCTGGGCTAGTGTAACATCGACACTAGTTACTTGAAACAGGGTTAAATATGTAAATGGCGCCGGAACCTGTCCGAAAGGATCTGCCCGGCAAAAAGCCATACGATATTATTATTATTTTTTACCAATCAAACTGTGTTTTTTCTCAAAGTGGAATTACCACACCCTATGGAATATTCTAGTATTTATAAAATACTGAAATTAAAACCCAACTGTAGCCTCGGGTTTTCTAACATTCTGTTTTTTGATTCATTCGCTTATGTTCGATAATAAAAAGTTAGGTACTTTAACAACTAGCCATGTTCATCAATACAAGGTGTTTCTAAATAAGTGCGACCAACTTTAAAGGGTAATTCTGCATGAAAAAATAATGACCGTTTGCTTTATAAACATATGGCCGCAAATGATTCGTTTCCGAGATACGGGATGTTGAATTTTTTCTTACAAACTGATGATTTATTTATTGCTCTAAAACCGGTTGATATAAGCAAATGAAATTTGGTAGGTTTTATGAGACAGTTATTGCGCATTTTTTGACATGCAATTAAGAATTTTATATTCTCCATTGGCGCGCATAAGTGTTATATTACGTTTCTTTATAAAAATTTCGAGGGTATACGAGCAGATTGCACTAAGTCAAAAATCACTGTTTTGAGAAAATCAAGTTTTAGTAAAATTCTTAAATATAAATCAAAATTACACAAAAAGTATTACTTTTAGTGTAATTTTATTACTGGTATAGAAATAATAATGGTATTTTAAAGAATGTGGTATATTACAACAACAGTTATTGTTTTTGGTTAATTAGTAATTATTTTTTTAATAAATAATGAACTGACTTAGTGCATTCTGCTTGTTCATAATGTTACTATTTTACACAAGTAGACACACAACTAATCCTTTTTTAATGTTAATTTTAGTTGTATCAATTTTATCATTATAATGTTTTATCCTATAATATTAGCTAATCTTATCCTTTTGAAAAATAAAAATAAAAAAGGACAATAGAAATTTTCAGAAATTTAATTATTAGATACAAAAAAATACAAAAAGCAAATAGATGATTAGTCTTCTTTATCTAGACCTGGGCATTTAGGATTTTTAAAAACTGCACATAGAAACTTGTAACTTTTTGAATTGTATTCAAGATGATGTCGGAAAAAAGTCTACAATAGAAAAATGGATGGAAATGCATACTTGAATTTTAAAAGTGCAAAGAATGCATCCAAAGGTGCATAAATATATCCAAATAAGTGTATTGAGGGCCAGATTTTGTCACTCGATAGTTATATTGATCGCTGACACCATCAGAACCGACCACCGGAGCACCTGATGCCCAGGTTCACTGCTAAGACACATGATCTGGAGTTTCGTGGATTTTCGGTAAATTGATGCAAACAGATTACTCGAGGGTTTTTGGGACCGCTGAATAAGAATACGACATCAGAACGACCCCCGATGCATAAACACCCTCCAAACTCTATAAGGTAACATGCCTTAGCAGTGACCTTGGGCACCAGGTGGTCCGGGTTCGTTTCTGATGGCGTATTCGTACTAAGTGACCCCAAAAACCGCCTAGTGCATGCATTAAGTGCCTAAATCCCTCGAAACTTCGAAGATGGCGTGACTCTAGACACCAGGTGTCCGTTCTGAAGGTGTATTCGCCTTCAGCACACCCAAACACTCCCTGAGTAATCTGTTTGCATCAATTTAATGCCGAAAACCCTCTAAACTCCAGAAGATGATGTTCCCTAGCAGTGACACAGTGCCCTAGGTACCCCGAGGGTCGGTGCTGATGGCGAATTCGTATTCAGCGACCTCAAAAGCCTCCGAGTGACAAAATCTGGCCCTTAATTATCTTGACATGTCTATGCACTTTTTGATGCATTTTAAAAAGGAATTATACATTTACACCCATTTTTCTATTGTAAACTTTTTCCCGACATCATCCTGAACACAATGTAAAAAGTTGCAAGTCTCTAGGTGCTGTATTTAAAATCTATTTACTCCGGTGATTTTAATGATAAAAGATCTAATCTGAATCATAGACATCAGGTTCCGGCAGAACATTGATAATTTTTTCATCAAACGGCAAATCTTTGTACCACCTGTGAAATAATTCTGGCTTCTGGTATTACTTTCTTCTCGCATAACTGCATTAACTCATTCTTTTTGGCACAACTAATGTTAATCGGCGTAGAGTACAATTTTGGAAAATTTTCGACATTAAAAATAGTTGATTAGCACAGCACGGCTTGATCTACGGGTTGTCACATTTATGGCCCTTTAATAAGGTAAAAGGTTTCTCTTTTTCGTACATTAACCTATTGATTTAAACCTAACGATAGGTATACAGATTGTAAAACCAGAATGTTCTAAGTCAAAGTTAATGCAGTGTTGTATGTTCGGTTTTCGCAAAAATAGTACAAGCAGAGTGCATTAAGAGTACTTAATGCATTCTGCTAGTAAATGAAACAGTCAAACTTAGTATTAAATTTCTATCTGTTATTATAATAAGTACGACTTAGTGTGTTTTTGCAGAATATAGAGCATACCTTTTTATATACAAGTGCATGAATAGTTGAATAACTAAAAAAATTGACTTAGTGGGTTCTGCTGGTATACCCTCGATTTCTTCGTTGTACTTTTATTTGTTTGTGATTTTATTACTCCTATTAGATATAGCAGATAGTATTTTTATAATTTTAAAAATACATACGATTTAAGATTTTCATCTTACTATGCCTTGAGTATAACCTGTTTTGTAAACATTGACGTACTTTATCCGGCCTTAAATTATACAGTATACAATAAAAATACGTGGTATACATATTTATCTAGCTCTAATAGTTTTGCCAAAGTAAGTCTTTCGAAAATTACCTGAAACAATCCGTTTTGCTCTAAAGACACCGAAAGTCGTGTACAGGACTCTAGTAACTCGTGCCCAACTATAATCCCCAACGATGTCAGGCTAACTTGTGGTTGCAGTCCAGATTCTAACAAAGTTGGCGTCGACTGACATTCGTCCATTTGGGACATGGCTGTAAATAGATTAATAATTAACACATGGAATATAACTTCATTTCTTAAACCGCCAAAAATATTAAAAGTACAGAAATAAGAAATTACGTTAAACCATGGAGTTTATCTATTATGTGTACATATTAAAGAGGTTTGCCTATTTTTTCCAGAATGAGAAAACTCAGATACCATATTCGCTCCGTGCATGACTGACGCAACAGCTAGCTAGTCGCCTGACATTTTTGGCGAGCACAATTTTACGTTAAACGTATGATACACATGACATATTTGACGTTAAGATGTAATAATTATTTACTATTTTTGATAAAATTTGTTATACAAACAATAAGTGTGTTCGCGGAGACAGTCAGGGACTAGTCCACGACAAGTGGAGCATGCGCACTTTAAAATAATATGAATAATACCGTTGATAAATAAATATACAAAGTATATTTACTATTAATTAACTCATACAGAAGTAAAAACTTCAAGTTGTATACTGGTATAAAATCGTTTATTAAAAAACTTCATAAAATGTTGTGCAAAACGTTTTCGTTCTAATTCAGAACATCTTCAGTGCATTCTGCTAAGTAATTGTAACTAGCACACTATTCAAAGTGGTAACTTCATAATATATGGTTTACATGTTAAAGGGCCTAGCCGGATAAGATGATGAAAAGTGCCCCCAATTCGATTAGAATTCCATGTAGGTCACCGTTTAGCATATATAGTGAAACTAACTTTCTGAAATTTTTAGCTCCCTAGGTGGTCATGTGACCCACCTAGAGCCTAATTAGGGTTTTTATTTTTTATCTCAGCCGCATCGAGAACTAGCGAAAAACTTTAAATAAAAAAGTTGTAAGCTTTAAAAAGTTCTGTCCGAATTTTATTTTTAATTTTTGGCGGGAAATTTAAATTTTAGAACGATTTTAAAATTTTAAATGAGTATAACAAAATAACTAAGACATTCGTTTTCACGAAAAATATATATAACGTGTATTTTTGGATAATGTTTCACCCTGAATTTTTTCAAATTTTTAAAATTGGTGAAACGCACCTTTAAAAATAACAAAAAACTGCATTTTTTCGGGTTTTTTTTCGTTTTTTGATACAATTTTATACATATTTTTCAAAAAAGGTAACACCGTCACTAGAATAGGTAAAAAACTAAAAATTAATTGGGGTTTGCCTAATAAAAATTTTTTGTAACGCCATCCATTTTCAAGGGCGTTGAAGAAAACAAAATTTTACACATTTTTTACGATTTTGCCGAAACTACTGGCAACATTGTAATAAAATTTGGCGGGTTTTAAGAGGTAGTTATTGTGCATGTTTTGACATACAATTAAGGATTTGATATTCATCATTGGCGTGCATAGGGTAATGGTCTGAACTTTTCAAAGAAAAAAAGATAGTACGCCACTGACATATTTCAAATCAACAATCATTTTTGAATTCCTCATTCAATTTGCGATAAAAAACTATTTTCTCACTTTTTCATACGACGCGCCGTTTTGCTGCAAAAAATAAAATATCTTAACGCTTCCAAAGTATTCGAATTAGTTTTTATAATGGATGTACGAGTTTATGTAGATGTAGATGTAGAAACTAGTATTTTTACTACAAAAGCGATATTACGTAGGTCAAAATTTTTGACGTAAGAGAACTGTCAAAACATTAGAATGTGACTTTTCATTATTGCCATGTTTATTATACGTAGGTCAAAATTTTTGACGTAAGATAACTGTCAAAACATTAGAATGTGACTTTTCATTATTGCCATGTTTATGGTCAAAATTTTTGACGTAAGACAACTGTCAAAACCTTAGAATGTGACTTTTCATTATTGCCATGTTTATAATAAACATGGCAATAATGAAAAGTCACATTCTAATGTTTTGACAGTTCTCTTACGTCAAAAATTTTGACCTACGTAATACCGCTTTTGTAGTAAAAATACTATACTAGAAGTTCGAATGCTTTGTAAGGGTTAAGATATTTTATTTTTTGAATAAAAATGACGCGTCGTATGAAAAAATAGGAAGATAGATTTTTTGTCACAAATTGAACGAGGAATTCAAAAACGATTGTTAATTTGAAATATGTCAGTGGCGTACTATCTTTTTTCTTCAAAAAGTTCAGACTATTACCCCTATGCGCGCCAATGATAAATATAAAATTCTTAGTTGTATGTCAAAAAATGCACAACAACTATCTCTTAAAATTCGCCAAATTTTATTACAATGTTGCCAGTAGTTTCGGCAAAATCGTAAAAAATGTGTAAAATTTTGTTTTCTTCAACGCCCTGTATCTTGAAAATGGATGGCATTACAAAAATTTTTTATTAAGCAAACCCCAATTGTTTTTCAGTTTTTTAATTATTCTAGTGACGGTGTTACCTTTTTTTTAAAAATATGTATAAAATTGTATCAAAAACGAAAAAAAAAACCGAAAAAATACGGTTTTTTATGTTTAAGGGTGCGTTTCACCAATTTTAAAAATTTGAAAAAATTCAGGGTGAAATATTATGCAAAAATACACGTTATATATTTTTTTTTCGTGAAAACGAATGTCTTAGTTATTTTTTATACTCATTTAAAATTTTAAAATCGTTCTAAAATTTAAATTTCCCGCCAAAAATAAAAAAAAATTTAAAGCTTACAACTTTTTTATTTAAAGTTTTTCGCTAGTTCTCGATGCGGCTGAGATAAAAAATGAAAACATAAAAACCCTAATTAGGCTCTAGGTGGGTCACATGACCACCTAGGGGGCTAAAAATTTCAGAAAGTTAGTTCCACTATATATGCTAAACGGTGACCTATATGGAATTCGAATCGAGTTGGGGGCACTTTTCATCATCTTACCCGGTTAGGCCCTTTTATGAAAATATGGTGACTACCAGTCGATGTTATAAGATTAAATTAAGTACATGCTTAAAGGGCAACATGCTTCCCTGCTCGAAAAAACACTATGTACTTGCCAGTTCAATAAGTTTTTTCTGGAATAGAGAGTTGCTAATTTAGACTTTACAATAGATTCTAATTTTTAAACAATTTTAATTACATTTTCAAACAGTTATTAACAACCATTACATTTTAATTAAAATCCAAAATTGTAACTTTTTAAAATTCAAACACTTTTTGAAGTTCTTAACCAAAAATTGACTTTATCTTGTCTTGTCATGTCACTCTTTGTCTATTGAAAGTCCATGTTGCCCTTTAAGCATGTACTTAATATAATCTTATAACATCGACTGGTAGTCACCATATTTTCATAAAATTTAACATGTAAACCATATATTATGAAGTTACCACTTTGAATAGTGTGCTAGTTACAATTACTTAGCAGAATGCACTGAAGATGTTCTGAATTATAACGAAATCGTTTTGCACGACATTTTATGAAGTTTTTTAATAAACGATTTTATACCAGTATACAACTTGAAGTTTTTACTTCTGTATGAGTTTTTTAAAACTATGGTATACAGCCAACTATTGGGATTTTTCCATTAATTTTATATGAATTAATTATTAATTATTAGTATACTGGTATATTTATCAATAAACGATAATACATTTTATGGAATTAAAGTGCGCATGCATTGTCGTGGACTAAAAGTCACCGACAGGGTCCGCAAATAAACATAATGACACTGACATTACAAAAACTCGCCAAAATTGTCATATTTCGTCGCTACGGACGCTGGCATAGTTTTGTGTATCCCCACCGTGATCACGCACGGAGCGAATATCATTTTATACCGCGATTATACAAGTAACTGTAATATAAATCTCTTTTATGGGAGACAAAAACGTTTGTTGAGCTGCACGGTAACTTGTACAAGATGATTGAGGCTTTTGAAATGTGGGCTTACCGCAGAATATTGGGGATATCGTGGATGAACAGAGTAACAAATCAAGCGGAAATGCAGCGGCAAAACAAAGAAAGAGAAATACTGAATATCATAAAAAGAAGAAAACTAGAGTACTTTGCCCACGTGATGAAAAATCGGAAATACATGAAATTATTCAAGGAAAGATAAGAGGGAAAGCGCCGTCCCGGCGCAGAAAAACATCCTGGCTTAGGAACCACAACACTATTAAGTCAGCTGTGGACAAAGTAAAAATCATTCAATTGATCGTCATTGTTCTGGGAGGACAAGGCACCTAAAGAAGAAGAAGAAAAAGACTTATGGAGACACGAAGAGAACTTACGAACAAATACCATAAGAGCGCACGCCTACTGCGACAGCTTAATAAAGATATAAAACAATGATAAAGGACTTAAGACGATATTACGCCAAACAGATTACAACGATTGCCGAGGAAAAATAGAAGTTAAAGTGTACTGAAGAGAAGTCAAGCTCCAGGTAAGAAAAATATTGTTAAGTTAGTATGTACCGGGTGTCCCAATAAGAATGGCTCTCGGCCATATCTCAGGAACCCTTTATATTACAGCTTTGAGAAAAAAATGTTTATAACAGAAGTTCCCCCGGGAAAAGCCTGGAAATTATTTTCATAATTGAATGTTCACCGCTAGAGGGCGTAATTCAATATCAAAATTTAAAAAATCAAAATTTTACAAAATTTGCCTAACGAAAGGGCACTGTAAATCCGATCAACGTATTCTTCATAAAATTCTGCGCATATTTGATTTCACTAGATTAAGTCTATCTTTCCAAATAAGAGGTGGGAGTGAGTGGGAATCTTGTTATGAAAAAATGGCTGTAAGTCCGGTTCTGCTAAATCGAATTTTGCAAACTTGATCTTGTTGAAAACTGCTCTTTTTCGTCAATGTAAGAGTTATAATTTCGAAACAGCCTATTAAGTAATATGTCAGCTAGAAGGCGTTATTTAATTATTTTCAGAAATCTAGTTTTCTTTGGAAAATATTAAATACAAGTATGCATTTTTAATCCTGTATTACAAAATTAGATCAAATTAGCAACAGAATAGCGAAAACCGCATGTCGATACCTTTTTTCTGTCTCGAGATATCTTAAGAAACGTGTAAATTTTAAACCTAACCGTTACTGGTTACTGTCACCGGTAAACGAAGTTAAGGAAAGGTAGTGTGGTGTGGAAAAAACAAAGAAACATTTTCCAGATCTCAACGTATATAATTAATTAAAACAACAATAAGACAAACACTATAAAATATAACAAAGAAATAAAAACAACTACTTAGTGACGACTTAAATGTTCAAATTATTGAACGGGGTTTCGTATTCTCTGGATCATTTTTTCTCGAGTAGGCCTAGCTGCAAAAACAAGGTCTTTAATTCGTCCTCATACCTAAATAAAAGTGAAATACCAAACCGTCCCCACACCAAACAGTCAAATCTGGTGATAGTCAGATAATTAGACCTTTTCTTTTCGATAATGCTATTATTGGTGAACGCTATCTAATTTTTTTAAGGAATGAATTGCCTCTTCTTCTGTAAGATGTACCGCTAGCAATTCGTAGGTCCATGTTGTTCGGCACGATGATTGTCCCGCGCATTTTTCCAGAGTAGCAAGAGATTTTTTAGATGAATCATTCGCTGATAGATGGAAAGGACGTGGAAGCCTATTTTTTGGCTAGCCAGATCACAAGATTTAACTGTTTTAGGCTTTTATTTATGGGGGCAGATTAAAGACCTTGTTTTTGCTGCTAGGTCTACTACTCGAGAAAACATGACCCAGAGAGTAGGAAACGCCATGCAAAGCATTGCGAGAGCAGAAATTGAGACTGCTATTCAATATACTCTTAAAGATTAAATACTTGCATCGAAAATTATGGGCCATAATTTGAACACTAAGTCATAAGTCGTCACTAAGTAGTTGTTTTTATTTCTTTGTTATATTTTATAGCGTTGTTTGTCCTATTGTTGAAAGTAATACACGTTGAGATCTAAAAAATGTTTCTTTGTTTTTTCCACAGCACACTACCTTTCCTTAACTTCGTTTACCGGTGACAATAACAGTTATGTTTAAAATTTACATGTTTGTTAAGATATCTCGAGATAGAAAAAAGGTATCGACATGCAGTTTTCGCTATTCTGTTGCTAATTTAATCTAATTTTGTAATACAGGATTAAAAATGCATACTTGTATTTAATATTTTCCAAAGAAAACTAGATTTCTGAAAATAATCCTAGCTGGCATATTACTTAATAGGCTATTTCGAAATTATAACTCTTACATTGACGAAAAAGAGCTGTTTTTAACAAGACCAAGTTTGCCAAATTCTATTTAACAGAACCGGACTTATATAGCCATTTTTTCATAACAAGGTTCCCACTCACCCCCACCTCTTATTTGCAAAGGTAGACTTAAACTTGTGAAAATTAAAAATGTGCAGAATTTTATGAAGAATACGATGATCGGATTTCCAGTGCCCTTTTGTTAGGCAAATTTTGTAAAATTTTGATTTTTTAATTTTTGATATTCAATTACGCCCTCTAGCGGTGAACCTACAATTATGAAAATAATTTCCAGGCTTTTCCCGAGGCAACTTTTGTTATAAATATTTTTTTCTTAAAGTTGTACTATAAACGGTTCCTGAGATATGGCCGAGAGCCATTCTTATTGGAACACCCGGTACATCAGAATGGACAAATAATAACAGATAAAGAGAAGATTATTAAGTTGAAGAAGTTGAAGAATTTTACACAGAACTATATAGAGCAAAATATAAAGAAGACATTCCATAAATAACAATTGAAGAAGTCTCAAAGTCATTAAATCACATGAGAAACAATAAAGCAGCTGGTCATGACCAAATCGTTAATGAGATTGTTAAAGCAAGAGAAAAGATAATATTAAAAGCATTGGCACAATTATATAGCTCATGCATTTCAAAAGAAGGTACACAGTCTTAGTGAAATAAAGCTGTAAGAGTAGTCATGCACAAAATGGGAGATATAACGAAGCTAAAAAACTATAGACCTATTAGCTTGTTTATAAGTTATATGAAGATAATAACTAATACATTGACACCAAAACTAGACACCTATCAACCTTGTGAGCCAGTAGGATTTCGAGCTGGATATGTAACAAATGATCAGTTTCAATCAAGTCGTTAATAGGGCTTTTCATTCACAGTCATTTGTTTCGAGCTTCTATCATGTGTCACATAATATTAATATATCTACGTCATACGTTATTGGTATCTACAAGGTATCTACCAATGATACAAACCAGACGTATGACGTAGCTATATTAATATTATGTGACACATGACAGAAGCTCGAAACAAATGACAATCGATGAAAAGCCCTATTGAAAAAACCATAGAATAAAATGCTGTCTCCCAATCGAAGGTTGGATATTAGGGTGGGTCGAAAAAAAATAATGATTCATTTTTTAATCGCTATACCGCGGAAAACTTGCCTTTGGGGTATATAAGTAAAATGCAAAGTAAAATAAAGTTATATATTGAACCCCCAGCTAGCGCATCATACTTAAAATTTAGTTTTTTTCAGAAATCAAGACATTTTTCAATTATTTTTACATTCTTTAGCCAATAATATTTAAACGTGCTATAGTGAAAACTGTTTAGTTAATAGTTTAAAAAATAGGAAATAAATTTGAAACAGATAATATCTTTTAATATGATGTAGCGCAAAATACTCAAAAATTGATAAAATTCACATATTAGCACCTTAAAAGAAGGTGTGGTCTAGTATGTTGTGTTGGGTGTTAATAGCACAATCCATTTTTTGTTCTTTTACTTTACACTCCATTTAATTGGAATAGAAGTATTATAGTGTGTTTAAAGTTATAAAGGATATAAATAAAAAAACTTATAATTTTAATAACATGTTTAATTGAAACAAAAAAGAAACCAAATTGTATCCAAACAATGTAAACAAATTAAATGAAATTTTGACTTTAGAAAGAGTCTTTTACTCACTATTTCTGAGTGGGTACGTTGAAGCTGCGCTTGCTGTCAAACTTTGGCATCGAAGCTCTGGATGCTACGGCAGATCTTATGAAACTATCTCGTTCCTTAGGACCGACGACTTTTTTAGATGCTTCAGTCACTAACTTGACGCAAAGTTCCACGGCTTGAGTATGACATGGAAATTTTCCAAAGTTCCAATCCTCGGGTGATTCACCAGCAGTGATTTTAGCCCAAACTTCATCATCAGAGACTTCTTCGTAACAGTGGTGGTGGTGTAATTTCAGTGGTGTTCCAATCAATTAATTCAGTATAGTCAGTCACATGAAAGTTGATTTTTGGAGGTCGAAAAACCCTAATTGTTTCTGTTTTTGTAGCTAACATCCTTGCTTTGATTATTCTTCGGAATCCTAATTCTCTTATGTGCTTCCTTTGATCAACTATCATCCTCAGTAGCAAATTTTCTGGGGGGTGGGAAAAAATGCATTTCTTTCGATTACAGGATCAACTACTTTAATCAAATTCTCTGGTAAAAATCTGGTTGATTTGATAGCCTCAAAAACGTGTTCAGATCCATCTGTTATGTATTTGCTGTTCTTTATTTTGAACCATACAGGCATGTATGATTTAAGAATGAAGGATACTAAAAATTTATGTTCAACTGAAGGCGTTTCCACACTTACATACAGTCTCAAAACTCTGTTAGCTGTAGTCAACCATCGAGAGTGGGAAAGTGTACCCGGTTCTCGAACAGAAGTCCACAAGGCAGTTGCCTGACTTTATCGCACAACTTATGTCTAGAAGATACTGTTGATCTTTACTCAAAAGATTGCGATTAATGTCCGGTAATTCACAGTAAACACTTACAAAATCAACAATTGGAAGTTTTTCACACTTACTAAGCTGGTTGCCAATTGGCCACTAAATGACTTTGGCCCAGTCGTTTCAATATCAAGGGTTTGAAATAAATGCCGGAACGGCAACTCGTTGAAATGCAAAAGGCATATTACCCACTGCAGGGGTCTTTTTACGTTTTCTTCAATAGAACGAACCAAACCATTTATATCCTTTATAACTTTAAACGGACTATAATAATTCTGTTCCAATTAAATAGAGTGTAAAGTAAAAGAACAAAATATGGATTGTGCTATTAACACCCAACACAACATACTAGACCACACCTTCTTTTAAGGTGCTACTATGTGAATTTTACCAATTTTTGAGTATTTTGCGCTACCGCAAATTAAAAGATATTGTCTGTTTCAAATTTATTTCCAATTTTTAAACTAATAACTAAACAGTTTTCACTATAGCACGTCAAATATTATTGGCTAAAGATTGTAAAAATAATTGAAAAATGTGTTGATTTCTGAAAAAACTAAATTTTAAGTATGATGCGCTAGCTGGGGGTTCAATATATAACTTTATTTTACTTTGCATTTTACTTATATACGAGGGTCGTTTTTTTTCAACCTCCGTTTGTCCATAAAAAATTCCCGTGAAACGTTTCGCCATTGCGGTGCGCAGTGGGCGACAGCGCATCTCCCCCGCTACACTCTACATTAATCCCGACTTCCAGGAATCAGTCTGTACTGTGTTACACACGAAACAACATGGCCGCGACAATTAGTTCTCCCGCCAAGTGTGAATTACGCGCTGTCATTCGCTTTCATTTGACACACACACTTGACACATCAAGGATGTGTCAAATGAAACTTGTGGAAATTCCATTGCCAACGATGTTAAAGTGAAGCGACGGTTGTTTCTCACCGCTTCATCAACACGTTGAACAAGCTCATCTGTAACTACAGAATTACGAGCTTGACCCCCTTCGTCATGCACATCATTTCGTCCTTCTTTGATTTTCGGCACCATTCACGCACAACTCCATCACTCATAAACCCTTCTCCGTACACTTGACACATCCTTCGATGAATTGCAGCTGCACTATTGCCTTCTGCCTGCAAAAAGCGAATGACAGCGCGTAATTCACACTTGGCGGTAGAACTAATTGTCGCGGTCATGTTGTTTCGTGTGTAGCACAGTACAGACTGATGCCTGGAAGTCGGATTAATGTAGAGTGTAGCGGGGGAGATGCGCTGTCGCCCACTGCGCACCGAAATAGCGAAACGCTTCACGGGAATTTTTTATGGACAAACGGAGGTTGAAAAAAAAACGACCCTCGTACCCCAAAGGCAAGTTTTCCGCGGTATAGCGATTAAAAAATGAATCATTTTTTTTTCGACCCACCCTATTGGATATCATCATCACTATCTTTACTCTATCTACCGCTGCTCTGAAGGGTTCTAATAAACTACATTTAAACCAATTCCGTAAATTGAAAGATTCGAAAGATTTTTGAAAAATATTGAACACATATTTTTCAGTTTTTCGATCCGATGTCCCTTTCGCGAAATATTCGACCGTCCCGCTGCTTTTGGGACACCCTGTATAATATCACTACTAAATATTTTTAAACTCCATAGTTTAAGGGTAACTCTTAATTTGCACTTAACCTTTAAAATATTCTCAAAAATGCTTCGAGTTATACACAGGTATTCCATCCCCATGCTGTTGAAGTGTTGGATGAGCCATCTTGATGCAAAACGTCGAAAATGTGATTATTAAAATATGATATGATTATCTACCTATCCAAGAAGGACATCACAGTAACAAAATACAAGGGGTTTTAGATAAAAAGACAATCATTCAAAAATAATGGTACTACTAACAAAATACAGGTATACAAGGTATTAATATATTTCAGTTTCATGTTATATAATAAAACTAAATTTCAAAATAAATTCATGATTGTACCTGAGATTGAGATTTAAATTAATAAAGTTAAAAACACCTTGTATAAAGCAAATCGAAACCAGAAATTGAAATGTCCACTAACAAAAGTATTAAATCAATCCTAGGAAAAAAAAGAATTTTGTAAATTTAACTGTAGCTTTTAATAGATTTTAAATATACCTATAATTTATAGGGTAAGATTTTTATAAACTTTTATAATATTGTCTGTTTATCATAACTCTCTGTTAATTTCACTTAAACCAGCAACCTCGACATACAGTCCACACCCTTGAAATTATATTACAGTGGAATATCTCTATAATGAACACGGATATTACGAGGTTTCGCTTATAACGAGGACACTAGATGTCCCATGAAATTCCTATTGAACTATAACACCTCTATAACGAGGCATATTTGGTTATAACGAGGAAAAATGAAATCGAAGAATATGTTTCTTTACCTGTTTTTAGCGCGGTAATCGCTATAAATAAATAGCTCAACTGTCTGTATATAGAAAGGCCCAACAGCTGTGTTATTATCGAGGCCAGTGCTGTTATAAACTAAACCGCCTAAACCGAAATTTACAATTTAAAATAGCGAAGTGTCATTGTTCAGGTCGACCATCGACACCTAATAAACTATGTAAGAGGCATCAAAACATTTCAATATTATTGTTGTCTGATATAACGAGATCCGCTTATAACGAAGTAATTAGTCCGCCATTTCAGTTCTCGTTATAGAGGGAGTCTACTGTAATAATTTCATATCTTGGCAAAAATGGGAAGAAACTGGCACCAAATAGCACAAAACAGAGAAGAGTGGAGAACTCACGGGGAGGCCTTTGTCCTGGAGTGGATGCAAAACAGGTTGACGAAGAAGAAGAAGAATTCCATATGTACCGGGTGTCCCAATAAGAATAGCTCTCGGCGATATCTCAGGAGCCGTTTGTAGTACAGCTTTGAGAAAAACATTTTTATAACAAAAGTTGTCTCGGGAAAAGCCTGGAAATTATTTTCATAATTGTAGGCTCACCGCTAGAGGGCGTAATTACATATTAAAAATTAAAAAATCAAAATTTTACAAAATTTGCCTAATGAAAGTGCACTGGAAATCCGATCATTGTATTCTTCATAAAATTCTGCGCATATTTTATTTCACTAGTTTAAGTCTACCTTTTCAAATAAGAGGTAGGGGTGAGTGGGAACCTTGTTATGAATAAATGGCTGTAAGTCCGGTTCTGCTAAATCGAATTTTGCAAACTTAGTCTTGTTGAAAACAGCTCTTTTTCGTCAATGTAAAAGTTATAATTTCGAACCAGCTTACTAAGTAATATGCCAGCTAGGAGGCGTTATTTAATTTTTTTCAGAAATCTAGTTTTCTTTGCAAAATATTAAATACAAGTATGCATTTTTAATCCTATATTACCAAAATAGACCAAATTAGCAACAGAATAGCGAAAACCGCATGTTAATAGCTTTTTTTTATCTCGAGATATCTTACGAAACGTGTAAATTTAAAATTGTAACTGTTACTGTCACCGGCAAATGTAGTTAAGGAAAAGTAGTGTGCTATGGAAAAAACAAAGGAACATTTTCCAGATATCAACGTATATAATAGGGCTTTCCAACGCTTCTCATTTATTTCGAACCTCTGTCATATGTATACACGATGTCATATGTATACACGATGTCATATGTATACACGATCAATATTATACACGAATTATACGATATTATGACAGAGACTTGAAACAAATGAGAAGCGTTGAAAAACCCTATTAATTAAAGCAACAATAAGACAAACAACACTATAAAATATAACAAAGAAATAACAACAACTATTTAGTGATGACCTAAATGTTCAAATTGTTGCCCATCATTTTTGATGCAAGCATTTACTCTTTCTAGGGTAGATTGAACATAGGTCTCAATTTCTACTCTCGAAATGATATCTCGAGTAATGTAGTATTTAAATGCTTGCATCGAAAATGATGGGCAACAATTTGAACATTTAGGTCGTCACTAAGTAGCTGTGTTTATTTCTTTGTTATATTTTGTGTTGTTTCTCTGATTGTTGTTTTAATTAATTATAAATATATACGTTAACATCTGGAAAATGTTTCTTTGTATTTTCCATAGCACACTACTTTTCCTTAACTTAGTTTACCGGTGACAGTAACAGTTATGTTTAAAATTTACACGTTTCTGATATCTCGAGATAGAAAAGAGGTATCGACATGCGGTTTTAGCTATTCTATTGCTAATTTAATCCAATTTTATAATACAGGATTAAAAATGCATACTGGTATTTAATATTTTCCAAAGAAAACTAGATTTCTGAAAAAAATTAAATAACGCCTCCTAGCTGTCATATTACTTATTAGGCTGGTTCGAAATTATAACTCTTACATTGACGAGAAAGATTTGATTTCAACAAGACCAAGTTTGCAAAATTCGATTTAGCAGAACCGGACTTACAGCCATTTTTTCATAACAAGGGTTTTTTCACCCCTACCTCTTATTTGCAAGGGTAGACTTAAACTTGTGAAATCAAATATGCGCAGAATTTTATGAAGAATACGATGGTCGGATTTCCAGTACACTTTCATTAGGCAAATTTTGTAAAATTTAGATTTTTTAATTTTTGATATTCAACTACGCCCTCTAGCGGTGAACCTACAATTATGAAAATAATTTCCAGGCTTTTCCCGAGACAACTTTTGTTATAAAAATTTTTTTCTCAAAGCTATACTATAAACGGTTCCTGAGATATGGCCGAGAGCCATTCTTATTGGGACACCCGGTACATGACTATATTGTACCGGGTGTCCCAATAAGAATGGCTCTCGGCCATATCTCAGGAACGGTTTATAGTAGAGCTTTGAAATAAAAAATTTTATAACAAAAGTTGCCTCAGGAAAAGCCTGGAACTTATTTTCATAATTGTGGGTCCACCGCTAGAGGGCGTAATTGAATATCAAAAATAAAAAAATCTAAATTTTACAAAATTTTCCTAATGAAGGGGCACTGGAAATCCGATTATTGTATTCTCCATCAAATTCTGCGCATATTTAATTTAACAAGTTTAACTCTACCTTTGCAAATAAGAGGTGGGGGTGAGTGGGAACCTTGTTATGAAAAAATGGCTGTAAGTCCGGTTCTGCTAAATCAAATTTTGAAAACTGGGTCTTGTTGAAGACAGATCTTTTTCTTCAATGTAAGCGTGATAATTTTGAACCATCCTAATGAGCAATAAGCCAGCTGGGAGGCGTTATTTAATTTTTTTCAGAAATCTAGTTTTCTTTGGAAAATATTAAATACAAGTATGCATTTTTAATCATACTTTATAAAATTAGATTAAATTAGCAATAGAATAGCGAAAACCGCATGTCGATACCTTTTGTCTATCTCAAGATATCTCGAGAAACGTGTAAATTTTATACATAACTGTTACTATCACCGGTAAACTAAGTTAATGAAAAGTAGTGTGCTGTGGAAAAAAACAAAATAACATTTTCCAGATGTCAACGTATAAAAATATAATTAATTAAAAAACAATATAAAGAGAAACGATATTTTAAATTTAACACAGAACAAAAAGAACTACTTTTTTTTTCCCTGGAAGCCGTCTGTTGTGAACCGGTTGTACTGCAGCCACTTGGCTTATTGTACATCTTCCATTGTTTATGAAACCCATTCCAGAATTCTGGAACCCTGTACCAGCTTGTACAGGTCTAGTGGGTGGGTGCCATATAATTTTGGAGTCATTTCGATGTCTCCGAAAAGTGTTTGCCGCCTCCGATCCAATGTCTCACAGTCATGCAAAATATGGTTGACTGTTTCAGGTTCTCTGTTACAGAGTCTGCAGCTCAAGTCTCCATGAAACAGCCCCATTGTATGCAGGTGACCCTTAACTGGCGCATGTCCAGTGAGGAAACCTGTTATGACTCTGAGCTGATTCCTGCTTGTTTTCAGCAGTAACTCAGCTCTACTAGCACATGTCCGTCCGATATACATCTTGCCATGTGTTTGACCGGGTACACTCTCCCAGTGTGAGTTGTGTTGGCTTCGGATCCAGGCTTTTTTTCGTTGGCGGACGGTGCTTTTTGGCACTCCCACGGCCGGCTCTGGACCCAGGTATTTTGTAGCTGATGCTCTCTTGGCAAGTGCATCAGCTCTTTCATTGCCGTATATGCCCCGATGACCTGGAACCCATACCAGTATAACACTGTTATGTTGTGCCAGTCTATCAAGTTCTTGTCGACATTCCCACACCAGCCTAGAGTTCACCTTAGGGCTTATAAGAGCCCCAATGGCTGCTTGGCTATCTGTGCATATGTTAACCCGCTGCAGTTCGAATGCCCTCAGGTTGTTTTCTCTTGCACACTGCAAGATTGCAAAAATCTCTGTCTGAAATACGGAGGTACATTCTCCCAGTGGAATAGAAATGTTGAAATTTCCACCACTATAGAATATTCCTGCGCCCGAACCGTCTGCAGTTTTAGACCCGTCCGTATACCAGGTGCAACCCTGCAGTCTGGGTCGAGAGTTTCCTCTGTCCCATTCGTCTCGTGGGCAAATGTCCACTTGAAAAGGTACTTCAGGCATATATCTTGATGTCATATGGTCAGAAATCATCATCCATTCGGCATCATTAATTTCATTCGTTATTTTACTATGTCCTGATTTAACTGGTACGTTGCTCAGGTTTTCTCGCAGTCTATAATAGCCCATTCTCGCCTCACCTCTTATTGTTATATGTAAAGGAGGGAGATCCAGTAGTGCCTCCATAGCTGCCGTAGGTGTGCCCCTCATAGCCCCCGTGATCCCGAGACAAGCAAGTCTTTGCACCTTGCTTAATTTGATGATGGCACTTTTTTGCTGCACTTTTGGCCACCATACCACTGATGCATATGTAATTGTGGGTTTTACTACCATGTTATAAGTCCAATATACCATGTCTGGTCTCAAACCCCACATTTTTCCATGAGTACGTCTGGCTACCATTAACGTAGATACCGCTCTCTTCGTTATTCTTTCTATCTGCTGATTCCAAGTAAGTCGTGAGTCTAATATTATCCCGAGATACTTTACTTCACTCACCAGATTTAAATGTATACCATTTAGACTTAGAGGACCCAATTCCTCTGAATTCCTTCTTTTAGTAAATTTCATGATTTTGGACTTTAGAGGACTGATGTTAAGCCCTACATTTGAAGTCCATTCTGTAACTACTGTCAGAGCCTGTTGCATTCGATCTCTGACTGTACCATTAAATTTTCCGTGGGCTAAGATGACTAGGTCATCCGCATAGCCCAGGACGTGATGCCTATCGTTGTCGAGTCTAGCTATCAGGCCATCCATGACCAGATTCCACAATAGAGGAGATAAGACTCCCCCCTGTGGGCAGCCTCTGGCTACCTGAGCTGACACTGTATCCCCTAGCAACGTAGCATATATCACACGGCTTCTCAGCATGCAGTCTATCCATCTACAGCTTGTTTCGTCTATTCCTTTTAGACGGATCGCCCTTGTGATCGCTTCGTAAGAGGTGTTGTCAAATGCTCCCTCAATATCGAGAAATGCACCCAACATCACCTCTTGGTTTTCTAGAACGTACTCCACTCTCTGTACAAGATGGTGCAGTGCCGTTTCTGTGGAGACTCCCGCTCGATATGCATATTGTCCCCGATGTATCGGACTTTCAACCAATACACCATCCCTGATATGCCTATCGAGCAGTTTTTCTAAGGTCTTCAGTACGAATGACATCAGACTTAATGGCCGCAGAGACTTGGCCCTTTCCTGTCCGATTTTGCCAGGTTTGGGTATAAAAGCCACCCTTATCAGCCTCCATGCTTTTGGTATGTACCCCAGCCCTAAACTAGCCTGCAGTATCTTACACAATTTTTTAAAAAGAAGGTCGTTTCCCTTCTGTAGAAGTATTGGATAAATCCCGTCCGGACCCGGTGATTTATATGGCTCGAATGAGTTTATTGCCCATTTGATTTTGTCCTGGTTTATAACTTCTTTTGCCACATGCCAGTTTTCCCTAGAACCATAATTCATGATATCCAGTCCGGTTTGCCATGTGTCTAGTGGTATCAGTTTTGTCTCAGACTCAGGAAAGTGCACCCTGAAAAGCTCTTTCAGGGTGTCTTCACCATTCTGAGTGTATTCACCTGACTCTTTTTGGAGCGAGGGAAAAAAAGAACTACTTAGTGACGACCTAAATATTCAAATTGTTGCCCATCATACACTACTCTAGAATACATTATCCAGAGAATACTAAAAGCCATTCAAAGCATATCGAGAGCAGAAATTGAGACTGCTGTTCAATCTACTCTTGAAAGAGTAAATGTTTGCAACGAAAATGATGGGCAAAAATTTGAACGTTTATGTCATCATTAAATAGTTGTTTTTATTTCTTTGTAATAGGGCTTTTCAACGCTTCTCATTTGTTTCGAGCCTCTATCATATGCCGTATAATCCGTGTATAATATTAATATACGAGATATGAACGAGGCTCGAAACAAATGAGAAGCGTTGAAAAGACCTAATATACAAAAATGCCAAGTTTCTTGTAAAAGGTATATATTAAAATACCCTAAATAAGGGTCAAAATACAAAACGTTTTCGGATTAAGGAATCCATCATCAGTGTTTAAAAGCCAAAATTTGCATGCCTGAGCCACCAAAATGTATAGGGTAAAAACCCTTTAAATGTAAATAATAAAGATGTTTTACATATTTATATAAAATTCATCGGATGTAATAGATAAACCTGGATGTTACCCAGGGCAACACAGGACTCTCCCCACGTAGTTGGAACTTTTTTTTTGGTGAAAACCTCACATATTGGATTTCAATGGCCAACTACATTTTGGTGGCTCAGGCATGCAAATTTTGGCTTTTAAACACTGATGATGGATTCCTTAATCCGAAAACGTTTTGTATTTTGACCCTTATTTAGGGTATTTTAATATATACCTTTTACAAGAAACTTGGCATTTTTGTGATTTATGGTATACAGCCAGCTACAGGAAGTTTATTTTCCTCGTGGACCTAATATACGTTGACAGCTGGAAAATGTTTCTTTGTTGTTTCCATAGCACACTACTTTTAATGAATTATTTCGTTTACCGGTGACAGTAACAGTTATGTTTTTAAATTTACACGTTTTGTAAGATATCTCGAGATAGAAAAAAGGTATTAACATACGGTTTTCGCTATTCTGTTGCTAATTTTGTCTAATTTTGTAATATGGTATTAAAAATGCATGTTTGTATTTAATATTTTCCAAGGAACACTAGATTTCTGAAAAAAATTAAATAACGCCTTCTAGCTGGCATATTACTCAGTAAGTTGGTTCGAAATCATAACATTTACATTGATGAAAAAGATCTGTCTTCAGCAAGACCAAGTTTGCAAAATTTGATTAAGCAGAACCGGACTCACAGCCAGTTTTTCATAACAAGGTTCCCACTCACCCCCACCTCTTATTTCCAAAGGTAGACCTAAACTTGTCAAATCAAATATGCGTAGAATTTTATGAAGAATACGACGATCGGATTTCCAGTGCCCCTTCATTAGGAAAATTTTGTAAAATTTAGATTTTTTAATTTTTGATATTCAATTACGCCCTCTAGCGGTGGTCCCACAATTATGAAAATAATTTCCAGGTTTTTCCCGAGGCAACTTTTGTTATAAATATTTTTTTCTCAAAGCTGTACTATAAACGGTTCCTGAGATATGGCCGAGAGCCATTCTTATTGGGACACCCGGTACAACGAGGAAACAATGTCCAGAATTACTATGAAAAGTTAATATGTCACTTTATATATATATGTTTTGTTTTACAAGTGTTTTCTTAACTGTAATATAATTTGTTTATCATCAACATATTGAGAAATAATCTGTAGGTACATCTTATCACTTTTGGAGATTAAAGTTATAAGAATGAAATTAAATTTACAATGTCATTCATGTTCTAAGAATATAATTACTGCAAAAGATACGAGGAATATTTGATAAAATAACGTAGTCATATAGTAAGGACAGATGACAGATTACCAATAGGAACTGAGATATGACAGAGCTCTAAGATAATATATACAGTATTTCTCATGATCATCTTTCAGTGCGTCACAGTTTTTCGATTTCTTTCTAACGCATTAAATTGTATGTGACAGAAAAAAAGGCACGTCGGTGATTACATTTCGTCGGTGACGTTTTTATAACATTTATTCTAGTTATTCTAGTTGTCGATAGATGGCGCCATAATAAAAAAATAATTTTTTTTAATTAGATAATAATATTACAAATATGATCTGTATAATTTATAAGACTATACAAATAAAAGAAAATACCATTTTATAAATGCAAGAAACACATTTGATTTGCTTTTATTCCAAATTGAAAATAAAATGTGACAACTGTCAGATTTAACTAAAATGTCATGTTAGAATAAATGTCATAAATGTGTATTATCACGGACTTACCCTTTTTCCTATCATTTGTTACGCACTGAAAAATGATCATGAAAAGGACAATACCTAGGTACTAAATGAAGCAATAATAGTCCTCATAGCCCTAAATAGCTTTTCACCTCGCAATTTTTACAGAATGGATCAATTTGCTTGAAAACTTGAGAATAAGTAGTGGATAGTCCATGAATCAAAATCTATATGATGCCGACAGGCGCTTTTAGCATGGGGGTGGTTGCCACCCCATCTCGGGGGTGGAAATTTGGTATTATATTTTGACCGCAAAGTTAATAAAAACATTAATTCTAAGCAAAAAATGTTCTATACATTTTTTTGATAAAATTAATAGTTTTTGATTTATTCGCTATCGAAAGTGTTAGTTTTATATCTAAAAAATCAATGTTTTTCGATGGTATACTCATTTACGATTCACTCAATTTTTGCCGTAGAACAAATTGTATCAAACCAAGTTCTTGGGAATTAAATTAACTACAATTTCACATTTTTTCGTATCTTTGATGCTAATCTTTCTATTCTGAAGAAAATGGCATTTTTTACCAAATTGCAAACATTCGTTATTCGCTTTAAACTTCGCTAATCATTCTAAGCCAGTCAAACTTCTAGAATCTATTAATAATACATAAATAAAGAAGAATAAATAAGGCCAATGACTAAAAACACCGCTAACTTACATTATTATGCTTCCAATTGGATTTCTCCTTTATTTTTCAAAAAAATATATTGATTTTTTAACCGTAATTTTTTAATTTTTTATCTTAGAAAGTTCGTTAAAAAAGAATTTTGTAGGTTTGTACAAGATCTATAAGGCTATTAATATTAAATCATTTTAAAATGCTCAGTCACAAAAAAAGGTGGCATTGAAAGGTGGTTTTTGCATGATATTACAAGTTTTCATTGTCAATAGCTTACTCAATTTTTGCCGTAAAAAAAATTTTTGCAAACCAGTTTCTTGGGAATTAAATAAGCTACAATTTCATATTTAAATATTTTTTCGTATCTCTGATGCTAATCTTTCTATTCTGAAGAAAAAGGAATTTTTTACCAAACTACAAAAACGCGTTATTCGCTTTTAACTCCATTTTTTTTAAACTAATTCTAAGCCGATCAAACTTCTAGAACCTATTAAGAATACATAAATCAATAAAACCAAATCAGGTCGATGACAAATTTTAATTAGGACGGTGATTAGGGGGTTGTTTACGACGATTTTTTTGCTGAAAAAAATAGGGGCTGACATTCTTTTCATTATAAGTAAGTCACTTAATTTTTTTAGCTTGAGATTTTTTTATTTCTGGAGATACATATTTTTGAATACTTTAAATTAGTTTCAACAAGTTATCCTCGAAAAATGCATAGTTTTCCCGTCCTTTGACTTTGAAACTACAATATTTAGCATTTGACGAAGAAGAGCCAACATATAATAAAGTATAGCTCGATTACTATTGGTCTTCAAGAAAATAAAAAAAAAAGTTTTGTTTATTTTTTCAAAAGGTACATTTTTGTTAAGTAAAGTTGTTTTGATAAAACGAAAACTTTTTGAGTTATTAGCAGAAAACTGATTAAAAACATATACCATCGAAAAACATTGATTTTTTAGATATAAAACTAACACTTTCGACAGCGAATAAATCGAAAACTATTAATTTTATCAAAAAAATGTATAGAACATTTTTTGCTTAGAATGAATGTTTTTACCAACTTTTGCGGTAAAAATGTGATAAAAAATTTCCACCCCCTGAGTCCGAGATGGGATGGCAACCACCCCCATGGTAAAAGCGCCTTTCGGCCTTATATAGATTTTGATCCTTGGACTATCTACTACTTATTCTCAAATTTTCAAGCAAATCGATCTATTCTGTAAAAATTGCGAGGTTTTGTCCTATTTTAAGCTTCATTGCTTGGACTACAACTTTCTTTGGAATTTTTCCTAGACAAATAGACGGCATGTGACTGCATATATTGTCTCTTTCGTCTGCTTTATTCGTCGTTTTCTTGCCTTATAAATTGTAAAAGACAGAGAAAAATGATATAACCAGAAATTGGTTCCAAGAGAGGTTTCAGATCTATGGATCTGGGACTTCTCATTTCTTCTTATATTTTGTGTTTTAATAGATACAGTTAGAGTATGAGTTATGGATAAAAAATGCATGAAAGGCTATTATCAGAGACTAATAATAGTTGTTAAAGAACATATGTTTCTGGCTTCGATTTTACATGCTCATCATGGTACACGGATAGTTAATTGTAAGGTTCAAATATACAAAAAATGTGTCTATAAGGGAATATTGTTGCTTGCAAATAAGAACTGTCTCATAATTACTTGCAAAATACGTCTATTAACTTGACATTTGTTGTAACTTTTCGTCAACAACAGTACCTAAAAATTTTATGAGATAAAACACCTAATAAAGAAGTTTTTATTGTTATAAAATGCAAATTTGATTGAAAAAGTTATAAATGCCATTCGTGTTTGAGGTTATCCTACTATATTCTTGTAGGACTGTTTTATTGGCACCTAAATTGTCTTGAAGATTTTAATAATTACGCATTAAAAAAGCTTGGGTATCATGCAACGTTTAAAATTTGCTTTTCTTAATTTTAAATATTTCTGTGATATCATCAACGAAAAATAAATACCCAACAGAAAAATTACTTAAAAAAATATAAATAACTCTTAAGGGAAAGGCGCAAAATGTCGCCTGTCAAAATTTTCAATGTGTTTTAAAACGTAGACATATTATCATAGACAGAATGTCATGTTGAGCGAAGTGACGACACCATCCTTTTTTGTGGCTCAGTGCTGTTTCACTCTTACGCATAGTAGAGCTGCAACAGTAGTCCTCCCTTTCCGTGCCTATACCCCCACTCAGTTTCATGTTAGATTCTCGATAAAATGTGCTAGAAAGAGATACCGCAAATCTGTCCAAGAGATCTTGTCGTCAGGAAGCGCGTAGGGCCGACTCAGTCTATGATAATGTATATGTCTATGGTTTTTTAACGCATAGTAAAGCTGCGACAATAGTCCTCCCTTTCCGTGCCTATACCCCCATTCAGTTTCATGTTAGATTCTCGATACAATGTGCTAGAAAGAGATACCGCAAATCTGTCCAAGAGATCTTGTCGTCAGGAAGCGCGTAGGGCAGACTCAGTCTATGATAATATACAGTATGGTGCAAATGAAAGGAATAAATTCGTTATTTTGTAAACCGGCAAGTTTAAAGAAAAATCCCGAAACAGGTCGATTTTTATTTTTAGATTATGATATTTTAGCATATATATCACACGCGTGACTTCATCTATCTGGGCGTGATGACGTAATCGATCATTTTTTAAATGAGAATAGGGGTCGTATGCTAGCTCATTTGAAAGGTTATTCAATTCTCTATTCAGTAATGTAAACATTAACATAATTAATTATACAGGGTGTCCAAAAACAATTTTTTAAATTAAATTAATTGACAAAAAGAGAAGAATGTATGTACCTAATTTATTTAATACAAAATACTTTTTACTATTATCAGAAAACAGAAAAAAAAATATTATTTGAAAAATAAACATTGCTTTTTCGGTTAAATTCAATGTTCAAGCCAGCTCCTGCTAGGCACCTGCTTTTTGGAAGTTTGAACAATTAATTTAAACGAAAATCAACGTTAATTTTTCGAATTAACATTTTTTTCCTGTTTTCTGACAGTAGTAAATGCATTTTGAATTAAGTAAATTACATACATTCTTCTCTTTTTGTCAATTAATTTAATTTAAAAAATTGTTTTTGGACACCCTGTATAATTAATTATGTTAATGTTTACATTACTGAATAGAGAATTAAATAACCTTTCAAATGAGCTAGCACACACTACCTATTCTTATTTAAAAAAATCATCGATCACGTCATCACGCCCATATGAATGAAGTCACTTGTGTGACATATATGCCAAAATATCATAATTTAAAAACAAAAATCGACCTGTTTCGGGATTTTTCCGTAAAAGCGCCGGTTTACGAAATAACAAATTTATTCCTTTCATTTGCACCATATTGTATATGTCTATGGTTTATGGTAAATGCCTTACGTCATACTTCAACCCATATTATATTATCTCATCATCAGAGTCTGCAATTGTGTTTAACCAGCTGCCTAGATATTTAAAATTAGTGACACGTTCTACTTTCTGTCCATCTATCCTTATTTATTGGTGAGCTATATTTATTTTGCCAACTCCCATCCTCTTTGTTTTCTTCATTAAACGTGCTTCATTTGTCAATTTTAATAACATTTGAAGGTCTTCTGATCATATATTATATAAAAGTCTTCTAATCAGCAATTTATATCTGATATTATTGTTTCGGCACCAATTTTTATTATTCCTTCGTGTCTGCTATCCAAGACTTTCTTCATTATTTCCTCGGATTATAAATTAAAAAGATTTGGCGATAGGTAATACACAGCCTTGTCATACTCCACGTTGTATGGGAAGTTTCTTGGTACAGCTGTCTTCAGTTTGGACAGATGCTACCTACTTGGTTTTAATATAGATATTTTAGTAGTATTAAATAATAGTTATCCAATACTGTCCTTTCCCCGCATTTAAAAAGTAGGTCTAGTTGAACTCAATAAAATTCCTTTATGTTGTCAATGAAGCAGATTTAGACATTCTAGCGACATTCACATTTTTTTTATGAGAACACACATAATAAGATCTGTCTTACTAAGGAAGTAAAACTTTACTTGTAGGTAGATGGTATACAGGGTGTTTCAAAAAAAAGGTAACCCCGTCTCTAGGGTAGGTAAAAAACTGAAAAATAATTGGGGTTTGCTTAGTAAAAAATTTTTGTAACGCCATTCATTTTCAAGATACAGGGCGTTGAAGAAAAAAAAATTACGCATTTTTTACGATTTTGCCGAAACTACTGGCAACATTGTAATGAAATTTTATACGAATATGTTTTGGAAGCTGATACATCCCATGAATTTGTTTTTATATCTGATTCTCATAGAGCGCGCTAGTTACACGGATCGTACTAAGTATTAGTCAATATAACTTTTTTAAGAGTATAATTATTAATCAAAATTTCAAGTAAACTTAAACACCATTCAATTTTACACGAAAAAGGTACTCTTGGTAAAACTCGATACTGTGTACCGTTTTCGGAATATTTTGATTTGAAAATTATGAAGTAATAATTGATGCTGGTAGTAATGATAAAGTTCTAATAGGTATACCTCTATTTTCTCCAAGTGTGCCATGGAAATATGACATTTATTGATTGTTATTACGATAAATCAACAATAATTAGAGTTTTTAAACCTTGTTTCAATTTTTCAATTTTCAAAAATGCGTAAATTTTTTTTTCTTCAACGCCCAATATCTTGAAAACGGATGGCGTTACAAAAATTTTTTACTAAGCAAACCCCAATTATTTTTCAGTTTTTTACCTACCCTAGAGACGGGGTTACCTTTTTCTGAAACACCCTGTATAAATTTATTAAAAATTTTTATCTAAAACGATCCAAATTGTATTGAAGTGGGTACATCACTAGTACAAAAAACACAAACGTTTTCGGACCAATCAGTCCATCATCAGGTTGAAAACCTAAAATAAGTAAACCACTGTATAAAAAGGCCAAGTTGAGATTTTGACTGTTAGAAAGTTAGGAAAAATTAAAACATGTGGTTACTTACTTCAGATCCAAAGTAGTTGGAACTAGCTACATAGTTAGGTCGAAAGACCTTAGTATTACAAGAATTAGGCCATTTCGGCTACACGACAATAAGTCGACTTTTATATTCACTTTTTTATATTCTTTTAACATCGACTTATTGTCGACATTGTTGTAGCCGAAATGGCCCAATTCTTGTAATACTAAGGTCTTTCGACCTAACTGTATGTAGCTAGTTCCAACTACTTTGGATCTGAAGTAAGTAACCACATGTTTTAATTTTTCCTAACTTTCTAACAGTCAAAATTTCAACTTGGCCTTTTTATACAGTGGTTTACTTATTTTAGGTTTTCAACCTGATGATGGACTGATCGGTCCGAAAACGTTTGTGTTTTTTGTACTAGTTGTGTACCCACTTCAATCCAATTTGGATCTTTTTAGATAAAAATTTTTAATACATTTATTTACCATCTACCTACAAGTGAAGTTTTACTTCCTTAGTAAGTTTTTTATTATGGAATACAGCCAATGAGAGGAATCTTTTCCTTTATATTTTAAGATCTGTTTTGTTCCTAAGCCATTTCTAAAAACAAACTGTTATCACTATCAGAGTAATAAGTCAAAATTCATCGCATATCGTAGGTTTACTCTTCTTTGGCAATGTTATGAAGATCCAATACTCTGTTATTTTCCATTCACTGTAGATTTTATCATTGATTATAAACTTACCCATGATTTTATTGAAGAAGGTGATTATAGTCCGTTCTTTAACGGTAAAATATTGCAAAACCTCTAAATTTTAAAGAACCGCTTGAAATGACATGCAATTTGGCATACACATTGCTAACAAGTAAAAGAAAAAAAGTGATGTAGTGCCGATATGTGCTTTTGCTCTGGGGGTGGTTTTCACCCCTCTTGGGGGTGAAAAAATATTCGTCCAAAGAAAGTCAGGAAATGGGTAAACTGGCTAATTTTAAGTAAATTTTGTTCTATGGAGTTTTTTCACTAAGTCAATACTTTTCGTGTTACTTGGCAGTGAATATGTTCATTTTTTCAACAAAATAACTACGCTTTTAGACGGTTTTTCGCAAATAACTCAAATAGTAAGTATTTTGTCGAAAAAACATTCTTCGCAAAAATATAGCCTATAAAAAATTTAAAAAAATGGTGAATATATCACGTCTTTTTACCTAGTAGAAGCAGAGTTATAGCTAATGAAAAATAGGTTCGTATTCGTCAAATTCCAAATGGAATACTTTAACGTGAAATAACCAAAAATGAAGCACATTTCGGGGAAAACTCATTACAACTTACAAGTGTTTAAAAAAGCTTCATTTTTGTTTTATAAAACAAAATTGTTTTTTTGTTTAAAAAATTTCAAGCATCAAAATTAAACAAGTTACGCTCAAAATAAAGTTAGTCCCTTTTGGTTTTGGTAAAAAAATCGAGAAAATCACCCCCTAATTAATATCTTAAATGAACTTAATCGTTACGACTTCACAAGTTTCTTGACTCGTGTATATATTGTTTATACGATCTGTAAGTTTCATCGGTTCAAAGTCCTTATTATTGAAAGGGCTGTAGTTAAAAGGGGTTGAACGAGTCGCTGATCACGAATGTATGCAAATTTAGAAACACCAAATCTTGATCAATTTTTGTCTAACAGAAAAACAAAAAAATACATAATATTCAGAAAAGCAAATCTGACTTTTTTTGTTTTCCGGGATTTTTGGTATCTCTAACAATTTTTAAGTTATTTAAAAAAAGCACATTTTTCAAAATTTACTTTGAATCGATGAAACTTACAGATCATATAAACACAACATAAGTAAAATAATTTGTGGAGCGGTAACGATTAATTTCATTTAAGTTGCTAATTAGGGGGTGGTTTTCCCGATTTTTTTTTGCAAAAACAAAGGGGAAATTTTTTTGAAGGGAAGGTTTTTTGCAAATTTTTTTAAACACTTTAAAAAAGTTATAAGGGGTTTTCCCCAAAAAGTGCTTAATTTTTTGGATATTTCACGTCGAAATATTCTATTTGAAATTTGGTGAATATGAATCTATTTTTCATTGGCTATAACTCTGGTTCTACGAGATCCAGAGACCTAACGCGTACACCATTTTTTTACTTTTTTATAGGCTATATTTTTGCTGAGAACGTTTTTTTCGACAAAATACTTACTTTTTGAGTTACTTGCGAAAAACCGTCTAAAAATGTGGTTATTTTGTTGAAAAATGAACATATTCACTCGCAAATAACTCGAAAAGTGTTGACTTAGCGAAAAAGCTCTATAGAACAAAAGTTACTTAAAATTAGTCAGTTTACCCATTTCCGGACTTGTTTTGGACATATATTTTTTCACCCACAAAAGGGGGTGAAAGTCACCCCCAGAGCAAAAGCACACATCGGCACAATATCACTTTTTTTTCTGTGACATGTAAGCTATGCGTATGCCAAATTTCATGTCAATCCAAGCGGTTCTTTAAAATTTAGAGCAAAAACCGTGAAAGAATGGACTATTAATAGGCGATACTCTCTTCGTCCAGCGTTTAAACATTTCGGAGGGGATTTGTCGGATGCAGTTGCTTTGTTATTTTTTGCTTGTTTTATTGCTCTTTTGACTGATTCCAATATACTGGGGATTCTACCTATCTCGTTGTTACAAATTAGTGTATGACAAATGTTCTCGGCTGTCATCTTGGAAAAGACAAGTGACATATTTTCCCATTCTTTACGATGTTGTTCATGGTCAAGATTTTTTCCGTTGGCATCCTAATGTAGGTAAGCATGTTTTGGGTCTCACAGTTTTGGGTCTACAAATATTGGAGGTCTTCGATTTCTTTACAATCTTTTTTGAGCCAAAATTCTTTTAATGTTCATTTTTATGGTTTTATTGATATAGTATTTATTCGTATTCCTGTCTACAGTGATGAGCGCGCTAATAACTGAAAAAATAACGCACAAGATGGAAAACATATTAAGTTGTGAGATAAAAAGGAGATGAAACTAGTAGAGGTGGGAAATTTAGCGATAGAAACCTATAAATTTACATTATATTGATTGTTTTCTACCTTTATATGTATCAGAAGAGTATGTCACCTAAAACTGTCACTTTCAAAGTGGTAGTTGCCAAACTCGTCCGATACGTCTCAAGGTGGGAAACAATCAATATAATGTAAATATATATGTTTATATCGCTAAATTTTTCGCCTCTACTAGTTACATTTCTTTTTATCTCACAACCTAATATGTTTTTCTTTTTTTTTTTGTGTTATTTTGCGGGTTATTCGCGCTCATCAATGTATATAGCTTTTTCGTAGATTGACCAGATCCAGAATTTCTTGCGTCAACCGTTTCTCTTTTGCTAGGAGTTTAGCGGGTTTCAAGGATGATTTTGCGCAAAATGAAGACATTTGCTGCAAAATCAGTTTTTGAATGTCATTAATGGTTCTGTTTTCAATTAATGCTCTCTTTGTTTTCTGTATTCCCGAGTTAATAGTTTGTAAGGGAACTAAAGCATATTCGGTTTAAATGGCTTTGTAAGTATCATAAGCTTGATTTACAACTTAACGCAGAGTAAATAATTATGGTTTGAGTATAAGTCCATACCTGGATTATTCTTCATCTTCTAATATTATTCCCGAACCGGTGATTTATTAAAACAGGGTGTACATACTTTGCTCCGATTACTCTATTTTGGCGTTCATCTTGGGTGACTTCCACGTATATAGGCGTCTCTCTGGGAGTTGCAACCAGCTGTTTGTTACAAAAAGACCAACTTCTTAACAGAATTCGACCAATCTTTCACTTCTTTGGTTTAATCGGGAGTAATGGTTTAAGATTATATTTTCACATACAGTTTCATACTATAGGAGTGATATTTTTATGTTTGTTTTTAAAATATAATCAAACCTAACAAAAAAAAGGGTAAAACTTCCAATTTTAGCAATCTGGAGACATATTAGCAAAGATGATTCCAATATACCGACCACCAAATGTTTGCGTTAATATGTGCTAACTTTAAAAGCAAGATGAAACCCAAATATGTTTTTAGCGAAAAACCTTACACTTTGGAAATTGTATTGAAAGTAGAAATCAAATGCAGTAATGATTGGTCAGTGTCATCAGTTTTTATTTACTTTGAAATTTTTTACATATTTAACACATTATATTTAGTCTAGGCGCCAGAGGGGTCACCGTGTCATTTTCAATTCTGATGGACAAACTCAACAGTTTCTTATGGATTTTTGGCTGCTGATTACGAATTTCGAGGGTGGATTTCGATCCGAGTGGTCAAAAAATTGTTATAAACAATTTAATTGTTTATAAATTGTTTATAAGGCTCTGGCTCATAAACTAAAAGAGATAAAAAAGAATGTTTCAAATAAAATTTGTTCGTTAATAAAAACGAAGAAAAAAACGTTTACTAAACTTAAATCCAACAGTTAGAACTCAAGATATTTTAAAATTAGTGCACAATGCAAATTGCAAAATAAGTATTTATCGAAGCTTTATCGATCGTAACTCAGTTTCTACGTATGCAAATGAGCCCTAGTAGGTCTTATTTTAAAGCTTCGTTAATAGGCTTCCAAACATAGTTTGTTAAATTACTTTATCTTTATTTGTTTTAAAGTTATACCAGTTTGAAATTATAATTTACTTAAAAAAATTGTCCATTAATTTGTTTATAAGGGTTTCAAGTAAATTTGAGCTGTAAACATTTATACTTTAATTAACAATAATGATAGAAAAACTCAAAAGGAATATTTTGAGCTTTTTAAAATGTTCGTAAGTTTATTTTTGGTCAAGATATCGATATTTTAATGGCGCGCTAGAGGCGCAAAATCGGCTCACAGTCAAGTATGTAAGTATTTTTCGACGCTTTATCGATCGTAACTCGGCTTCTACGCATGCAAATGAGCCAATATGTAATATCTATATAAAAATGAATCGAGTTCTTTTATAGCATCATCATTGCATATAAGACGAGCATTTATGTTATGGCGGCATACACACAATTGGCGTGCCTTGATGATGTTGCAAAAGAACTAGATCCACTTTATATGGACATCATTATAGATTAGACTCTGAGGCCCCAGAAAGTTTTAGTTTTACTACCTATAAGAACAGACTTAGTACCACCATGTAACTGTAAAAATTGCTCTAAGAACTTATGCAGAAGTAAAAATGCTGAGATTCTCTGTATATCTCGATGAAGATGCATGAAAGATAATGTTTGTAAAAATAGTATTAATAAATAATATTAACTTAATGTTTAGTTATATTTCTGAAATATTAGTTTTTAATGTTTTTTTTTCTCATTTAGTACAAAAAATAGAAGACAAAGTAAATAGAATGAAAGGTGATACTAGGTACAGTATGATGATTTAACTATAAGAATTATATGATAAAATTTTATTAGGATCTTCAAAAATGAAAAATGAACATACATAACGTATACAGTGCGTCCATAAAGTAACGCATAAATTCATTATTAGCTAAATAAACAATATTATTAGAAATTCCCGAAACAGGTCGATTTTTATTTTTAAATTATGATTTTTGTGCATATACATCATACTAGTGACGTCATCCATCTGGGAGTGATGACGTAATCACTGACTTATTCTTTTAAATGGGAATAGGGGTCATGTGATATAAACATTAATATTCTTATTTGTACAGGGTGTCCAAAACATTTTTTTTTTATTAAATTAATTGAGACAAAAAGCAGATTGTAAGTAATTTAAATTCAAAATACGTTTTACTATTGTCAAAAAACAGGAAAAACATATCTATTTGACAAATAAATAATATTGTTTTTCGCTTAAATTCAATGTTAAGGCTGCCACCCACCTGTTTGAACATTTCATTTAAGAGAAAATTAATGTTTATTTTTCAAATAAATTTTTTTTCTAATTTCTGACAGTAGTAAAATGTATTTATTATGTAATTAATTTAATTAAAAAAATACCTTGTACTTATATTTTTGGACACCTTGTATAAATAATTATGTTAAGGTCTATATTACTGGATAAATAATTAAATACCCTTTCAAATAAGCAATCAAATGACCCCTATTCCAATTTAAAAAAATTGTCGATTACGTCATCACGCCCAAATGGATGACGTCACTAGTATGATATATATGTCAAAAAATCGTAATTTAAAAATAAAAATTGACCTGTTTTGGGAATTTTTTATAGTGTTGTTTATTTAGCTAAAAATGAATTTATGCGTTACTTTATGGACGCACTGTATATACATAGATATTATAATTTGCATCGAGCAGTTAGCGCGTGAACCTTTGCGCGGGGAGCCAATCTCGCGCCTCAGAGCGCGCTATTAAAATGGATATCTTGGCCAAAAATAAACATATGGGCATTTTTTTAAGCTCAAAATATTCCTATTGAGTCCTTCTATCATTATTATTAATTAAAGTATAAATGTTCATAGCTCAAATTTGCTTGAAACCCTTATAAACAAATTAATGTACAATTTTTTAAGCAAATTTTAATTTCAATCGGATATAACTTTAAAACAAATGAAGACAAAGTAATTTAGCAAACTTTGCTTGAAAGCATATTTATTAAACTTAAAAAATGAGACCTTCTAAGGCTCATTTGCATGCGTAGAAGCTGAGTTACGATCGATAAAGCTTCGAAAAATACTTATTTTGTAATTTGAAATTTGCATTGTGCACTAATTTGAAATTTGCATTGTGCACTAATTTTACAATATCTTGAGTTCTAATTGTTGGATTAAGTTAAGTAAACGTTTTTTTCTTCGTTTTTTATTAATGAACAAATTTTATTTAAAACATTCTTTTTTATCTGTTTTAGTTTATGAGCCAGATCCTTATAAACAATTTATAAACAATTAAATTGTTTATAACAATTTTTTGACCACTCGGATCGAATTCCACTCTCGAAATTCGTATTCAGCAGCTAAAAATCCATAAGAAACCGTTGAGTTTGTCCATCAGAATTGAAAAGGACACGGTGACCTCTATTTGGCGCCTAGACTAATTTAAAAAATATTGTTTTTTTATTATACCGAGTAGTCGGTGCGTTTTGGTTCAGATCAGTCTTCTTGCAAAGCCTCTTTGATAACTGGTAAACCTAGAAACACGTGCCAGACGATGGCAAGAGACTCGATCTGAATCAAAACGAAACCGTTTATTTTTTATTTTGTTTTACACCATACTCTGTATTAAAGTAGGGGAGATAGGGGTGCATTCGGCCACGGGGAGCATTCAGCCATCTGATTTATTTTAAAATTTATTTAAATTTCCCGCATAAATCAAAGGAAACAGGATCGGTAACGTGGTTGTTCACATCCTGACTAACATTGTGAAAGTGCTTTGTGTATGAAGTGAATTTAAATGAAGAACGGATAAAAACGAGGTATAAGGTTAAGATTTTTTTCTGAATGGGACAGTGCATTCTCTGTTTGACATGTACAATATTTAAGTTCTATATTTTGGAAGAAGATGCTTATATATTGCTGTTTTAATTCCTCTGTGGTGTTCTAGCCTATAAATAGCACTTGTGGATATTCACGACGTTTTTAAATATTTTGTATGCTGGGGAGCATTCGTCCACACATAAATAGTCTTTTCAAATTGAGATTTATTTCTGTTTTTTGACTTTCAGATGCCACGAAAACGAGTTCTAAAAACAGAGAGAAACTCGTTGGATGAAAATACAATAACACAAGCGATAAAATCTCATTTTAATGGTACTTGCTCCGAACGAGAAGCAGCTAGAGTAAGCGGAATCAAAAGGTCAACTTTGCAAAGCCGAGTGAAAATTTTTTTATCCAAGACCACCAAAGAACAATACTTAAAGGAGGCAATGGCAGAGTCAGGATGACTCGGGACATGACAGCGATTTGGATGACGACCCACCAAAGTATGGTAACAAATATACTAATAGACAGGTTTTTACTGTGGAAGAGGAAGCCGAGTTGGAGAAGTACATTAAAAAGTGTTCCGACATTAACTATGGTCTAAGTCTAAATTATTTTCAGGTTAAAAAACTAGCTTATGAATATGCAAGTGCTTTACCTTATTGTCAAATTCCTCAGGAATGGCACCAATCAAGACAGGCTAAAGAAGGATGGAGAAGAGGGTTTATGGAACTCCACAGAAAGCACGAGCCTCAGCAGAAGTACAGCTTTTAGTAAGTATAAAGTAGATCAGTTTTTTGACAACCTTAAAGAGTTTTGGATCGCTTTCAATTTCCTGCGGAAAGAATATACCACCTTGATGAGACGGTAGTAACAACAGTCAGTAAAAATTGTGAAAATGCATCAAGAAAGAAACGTCCTAAGAATTTTGTTAGGAGCAGAACAAGGGAAGAAAAGAAGAGGGAGACCACAAAGGAAGTGGTTGGATGCCGTCGGACTGACAGAAGAAATGGGTACAAGAGACTGGAGAGAACAAGTGAAGGACCGGAAAAAGTGGAAGAATTTAGTCAAGACTATCGAAGCCAAGGGCATCTAGGCATATAGTGACGAGTACATTCAATACCGCAAAATTATCTATCTATACCATCAGTATAGCTCTGTTAGAAAGGATTATTTTTTCGTAAATTCTTGTCCTATTATCATATCATATCATATCCTGTTTTCATATTTAAATTAACCCATTACACTACTTTATTTAAAGCATTGTCAGGTATGTTACGATAAAACGAAACTATTTCCTGTCGACTTTTTACTATAATTTCTATTTGTAAAGTAACAGTTTCAAAAGAATGTGGATTATTTCCGGAACTCATTAGACAGATACTTACTCGTTTCTAATATTTTGAAATGTGGCTAACAATTAACCAACAATATTACATACAGACCATTAATTTACCGCCATTCAACCGTTAATTTCTATACGATAAGATATTTTCGTGTTAGACCGGTCTATCTGTGAAAAATCATTGATTTCAAGTAAAAATGTTATACTACAGATGTTTGAAAGTTCTAAAAGGTATGTGAGAGATAGCTGATGAAAAATTTTCAAAATTAAAATACATAAAAAATTGAGCCAGATAATTGCAAAAAAAAACCCTTTATTTTTGTAGTACTTTATAAATGTTAATGCCTTTGTTTTGTATAATGATAATATGTGATATACAGTGGCGTAGTGTAGTGGGGGCGGCACTTTTTAAAGGGCGGCAAAATTTAACCAACATTCGCCAACATATGATCAGACAAATAAAAAAGGCTAAGTATTATTCAATTTCGACAGCACTAAAAATCTTTCTCATAAAGATCAAACAAGTCGGGTATTAAAATACGTAGTAATTGAAAATCAGAAAGTAAAAGTAATGGAATCTTTTATAGATTTCATTGAAACTAAAGACAAAGCTACTGAAGGAATTTCAAATATGATTTTGGACAATATTCCAGCTGATGGCCTAGATATAAGCAACTGTAGAGGCCAAGAATATGATAATGCTGCTGTTATGGCTGGAAAGTATTCAAGAAATAAACCCTATAGCTGAATTCTTACCTTGCTCAAATCATTCGTTAAACCTAGTTTGTTTACACGCCTCAGTAGAGGTGGATTCAGTAACTTTTTTCGGCACTTTAGAACGTTGCTATTCCTTTTTTTCCTCATCAACACACCGTTGGGAAGTTCTGATAGCAGCTACAGGCAAAAGCTTAAAATGGGTTCAACACACGCGGTGGAGTGCAAAAAGGCGATGCCGTAAATGTGACACGGCATCATTACAAAGACATTCTCGTCACTTTGGGAAAACTGACAGAGGCAGGTGAAAGCTTAAACACTAGGACATATGCAGGTGCTTTATTAATAGTTTCGATGCAGTCATTTTTCTTTCTTTGTTTTTTTTGCGCCTGTGGCAACCGGTGCTACATGAAGTGAATGATGCACAAAAATATTTGCAAACAAGGGGACTTAACATAAGATTGTGCGCTTAGAAAATAAATGCTTTGCAGATGATATTGACAAAGAAAGGAGAGGTTATGCAAAAAATATGTGTGAAGAACTTGGAATTTCCATAAATCCTCCGAGGCGCATAACAAGAAAGCATATTTTTGATGACGGAACTAGAGATGCTAACTTGTCTTGTGAAAATGAGTTGAGACGAAAGCTGTTTTCTTCGTTAGATAGTTATTGTACAAATTCGTGAGCGTTTTCAACAGCTACAGAATTTAACGGATAAGTTTGCATATCTAAAGCCGGCTATATTATTAGATCCAGACAACACTGAATGTAATCTAGACTACGCATCTGACGAAATTGACGAGCAGGATTTCAAGCTGGAACGACTATGACTGCGGATTTTCGTTGCTGGAAAATCCAAGCTGGAAGATACTCTGGCCTATATTTTAATAATGTTCCGAATATTTTTCACAGTTGCTATAAGCACTGCCAGCTGTGAGAGAAGTTTTCAAAATTGAAGTTGATTAAAAATTATTTAAGATCGACAATGAGTACTCTATGACTAACTAATTTGGCTATTTTGTCTATTGAGCAAGAGGTGTGTGATGCGATAGACATTGAAGGTGCAATAAAAGACTTTGCTCTTAAAAAAAGTAGACGTATAAATTTTTAATTGAAGACGGAAGTTTTGTTTTTAATTCTAACAAATACTCATATTACTTTTCAATAAAAATAAAAATATAACATTTTAGTATCGTTCTAGTTCTAATTAAAAATTGATTTTATTTAATCTTGTCGATCGTCAAGGTATACCTAACCTAATCTCAAGTGATAAGTACCTACGTTATACCAATGTATCTAATTGTTTAAAGTAAAAGAATTTTTGTATTAATAAACTGGATTGTAAAACTTGGATAAACTTTTTTATTTAAAATCTAACCTGTATAATGCAAAATAATGATGACTGTTCTCGCCGAAAAGTTCTCTATAATTAATGTATATAATGTATAGTATACATTAAATTAAAATACCTAAATAAGAGGGCGGCAAAATTGTCTTCCGCCCCGGGGCAGCCGACACTCACGCTACGCCACTGGTGATATAACTACTAAAAAAAAACACTTTTCAAGAAACAGAACCTTCTATGGCCAATAGGAAACGAAAAAAGGCGGATTTTTTCTTAAAACCATATTTTCATTGTTTATTAACATTAAGAGCTGAAAATTGAACGGATTCTAAATGAAGATCTCAAGCTTATGATCCAAGTTATAGATGGCATGTACAGTAAAGGAGTAAAAAGTTATAACCCGTTTACGTGATGGGACCTATTCATAAAATACCGTCACGGAAAAGTGGAGGAGAGAACTGTAAGCTGCAATATCTCGGCTTCTATGACAGGTAGAACTTTATTTTTTTTAACTGGATGTAAGAATAATTGTTGAAATGAGTAAAATGAATGTCGACCACGAATCAAGTAATCTATTAACCCAGGTACTAAAATACCAACGGGTGACGCTAAGAAAATATTCCAACAATGCATCTCAGATTACCCATCTGAAACGTTATCATTTTTGTACTCTAATATAGAATAGGGTATAAAACAAAATAAAAATAAACGGTTTCGTTCTGATTCAAATCGGGTCCCTTATTATCCCCCGACACTTGTTTCTAGGTCTACCCGTTATCAAGAAGACTTTGCAAGAAGACTGATCTGAATCAAAACGTCCGTTCTGCTCAGTATAAATAATGAAATCTTTAGACCCGGCGCAAATTGAACCTAAGCGAGACGCAACCTGCACCGGCTAACTGCGTACAGTTTTGCGCATCCTACTATCAGTACATTCGTTCGCAGGTCTCGCTTGGGAACGTTTGTCATCGACGTACAGTTTTCTTGGGCCGTTGGATGCGTGACTCGCCGCCAGATGTTTATTTTTACTTGTTTTTGTTTGTGAGATGGACTTATCTGAAATGAATACGGATGGTACCTAAGTACAATTTATTATGATAAATAAAAATATAGCATACTCAACACCCCGAGTGAAAACTGCGTTGTCTTTGTCATTAAATTCTGATAACTTTTGCTAGACTAAATAAGCGGCGATACGAAATTAATAATCAAAGTTATGCCTTTACAAAAACACATTATTAGAAAAATAAGGTGAAAAATTATTCATGTTACTTAAAACCGTAATCGATAAAAATATTGTACCTATTAGCCTCAAATTCAACTTGTCGGCATATTACATTTTTGTTTATTACATATTACATTTTTTATGCTTAAAAATTAAAAACGAAATATGCAGATAGTGTTATTTTTTATGACCGATCAGTCGCGGAGGGATTGTGAATTGTAACCTGCAGTAATTGTAAATGATTGCGATCCTGCAGTAATTGTAAATGATTGTGATCCGAGCAGTAAATTGAGGAATATGAGTTGTGACCGAGCAGTAGGGGAGAGATTATTTTAAATATGTAGGTATTATTTGCAGAAATAAAATACTCCGTGTAAGATATCTTTTTATGCACCCGCTTATGAACAAATTCGATGTTTTCGGAAGTCATACCGCTACGACTAATAGGGACGTATAGAGATTTTTAAAACGTTACTAGTTACAAGTACGGAAATACCGATTTTAAGTTGCCTACTCAATTCAGTACATGGATCAGATACATCAGACTTTTGTAATCAGTATTTGTACTCAGTACCACTGAGAACCGGTATCTAAAGTAACCGTTACATGTCCGCACTGATTTTGCCCGTCTCTATTCGCCACGTCGATAGCCAACGGTTGGGCTGTGTTCAATACGCGGCACGCTAGAAAAATAAATGAACGGGTCACCCGTCCCGCCGGCGCACAGTGTTCAAAATTGAAGGAAACGTGATGGTAAGTACAAAAAAAATAAATCTGAGAATGCCGAAATTAAGGGGTTTGTTTGTACTACTCATGATGCAACTTCTTAGCAAAAATTGATTTTTTATGTTTGTTGGGGCCAGATGTATTAATGATCAAAAGTACAAAATTCAATATAATTTTATACATCAAATTTAAATCCTAAGAGGCTGCCTTTTACTTTGGTTATTCTTGTTCTCATGATCATTTTTCAGTGCGTCACAGTTTTTCGATTTCTCTCTAATGCATTAAGTTAGATGAGACGGAAAAAGCGGTAGCTCCGTGATTAAACACAAAAATAATGCAGCATTACAATGGTTATATACATAAGATGTCTATTCCTAACCTACGTTTGATTCGTTGATATTTAGAATGCGCGTTTTTTCTAGCCAATCAAATACACGTATTACGAACATTTGACGAAAACTTCGTTCATTTTGGCCATTTTTTAGGAGTGTCAAAGAGTCAAGTGACGGTTATTATTCAGGTCAGTATTTTGTGTGCCTGTCATTTTGAAATTTCTAATTCGACTTCCCTTGTGTTTCACAACGTCTTTGTGCATTTTTGTGTGTTTTGGTTTAGAATTTAGTTCGTTAAAAGTTAGTCATTGGCGTGAGGAGACTAGAGACATTTGAGATGTACCGAAGAGTGCTAAATATCTCATGAGTAGATAGAATAGCCAACGTGGAGGTAATGAGACTTACGCATAAGGAACGAGAAAACTAACAAATAAGAAGAAAACTGAGATATATGGGACATGTGATGAGAGATGTATATCTAATACTCCAGGTCATTATGCAAGAAAAAGATCTATAGTAAGGAGACGTAACTCATGGCTGAAGAACCTTAGGAACTGGTTTGGATGTAATAACAATGAATTATTTAGAGCCGCGGTTTCAGAAATAAAGATCGCTCTGATGACTGCCAACTTTTGAAGCGGAGACAGCACCTAGAGAAGGAGATAAAATCACAATTAATGGATAGTTTTGTGTCATTTTTTAATGTTTCCATATTTATAAATTTAATTAACAATATTGTTTACTTTTTAATTTTATTCCCCTTTATAAAAAATACCTACATGTTAACATATTGTGTAAAAATCAAATATACTAAATTACTAATTAGTTTAATTCCACCAGCTTTTCACCTATGGCTAAGTACGATTCTAGCATCTGTCAGATTCGTCAATAATTACATGAAATAAGTCTCGACACACCCAATACAGTATATGACGTCATAATTAATGACGCACTGAAAAATGATCATGAGAACAAGAATATTACTTCATTTATGTGGATAGCTAAATAAAAGTACATACTTTAGAGATTAAAATAGCATAGTTACCTTCACGGAAAGGTGATTTTGATATAATCGGCTGTCTAAAAACCTATACAATTTTTGACAAAATTAATGTTTGACAGCGTATTACGTTTATTGTGCCATCTTGTGCCACAATAAATCCTTCACTAAATGAAAGATTACAATGTAAGGAATAAAAAAATATATAAGACAAACTGCGCAGAGGTGCGCAACTGAGTACATTGCGCATAAGTTTGCATCGAGTGCCGCGCGCATTTGGTCTGAATTAATAATTGCACTCGTACGTATTGTTTACATGTATGTCAAACACATGTTATTTGTTAGGGTTACGAAAAGAGATTTTAGTTTTGATGAAGTAGTGCTATTCCTCAATAGAGAATAGACTCTCTATGTAAATAACATACTCCTCACTCCTAACGATAAAATCATTAGTTTTCGAGATATTTGAACTTAAACAAGTAGGTAACGACACAGATATTTTGATTAATGTATTGTGCTGCTGAATTTTTAATTTCAAATATCTCGAAAACTTATGATTTTATCATTATGAATGAATAATATACTCTTCAGTCTTAACGATAAAATCATTGATTTTAGAGATGTGTATTTGAAGTTTAAAATTAAGCGGCACAATACATTAATATCTGTGCCGTTACATGTTTAACTTCAAATATCTCGAAAACTAATGACTTTATCGTTGCGAATGAAGTGTATGTTATTTACATAGAGAGTATTGGAGAATCGAAAAATTGCGCTAAAATGGCATTTCCGCCAGTGGCGTAGAATTTGGGAAGGGTCAACCATTCACTGTCCCCTGTCGTACGCCTCTGGTAATAGCCTGAAACGTTTGTTTAACATAATTTTATAGGGCGTACAATACCTACACTTTGTGCGAAGTATGAAAAGGATACGTCGAAAAGTTTTAAACCACTGAGCAAAAATAGTTTTTAAATTTTTAAATAAAACACTTCGTAACTCTGTAAGGAGCCACATTTTATTTAAGTGATTTGGGTTAAATCCTAATATTTTAAGGTCTAGAATCTACAACTCAAAGATTGGACATTCTTAATGAAACACCTTGTATAACGATATTTTTTAAGTAATTCACCCCCTAATGAAGGGATGAAAACTAAAAAAACGACCCATATTATATATATACTCGTTATACGGTATAATACCTCAAATATTCCAAGTTTTCAGTGATATAACTTTTCCAGTTTAAACAAATTTAGTTTCGATCACGTTTTGACCAATTTTGAACACTGTGCGGCGCAGGTTGTGTCTGGCTTAGGTTCAATTTGCGCCGGGCCTTATACCGGAGTATGGTTACAACGACCTCTAACGGGGAACGATAAAGCCCTTGCAAAAGACCACTTGCGGGGTCTTCTTGCAAAGCCTTCTCTTGATAACGGGTAGACCTAGGAACACGTATCGAGGGATGGCAACGAACCCGATTTGAATCAAAACGAAACCGTTTATTTTCCATTTGTTTTATACCATACTCTGTATTCTGAGTACTCTGAGTACAAAAATGATAAAATCTGAAATGCATTGTTGGAATATTTTCCTATCGTCGCCCGTTGGTATTTTAGTACCTGGGTTAACAGATTAGTTGATTCGTTGTCGACATTCATTTCCTCGTTCCCCGTTAGAGGTCGTTCTAGCCATACTCAAAAATCATATTACATTCAATATTTATACCGAGCAGAACGGACGTTTCGATTCAGATCGATCTTCTTGCAAAGCCCTCTTGATAACGGGTAGATCTAGAAACACGTGTCGCGGGATGGCAAGGGACCCGATCTGAATCGAAACGAAACCGTTTATTCTCATTTTGTTTTAATAATTATTGAAGTTTAAAGTTTAGTAAAATTAGACTATGGAATAGTACAAAAATATTATTTATAGGTACTTATTAGCTACTTACTTTCAGAAATAATAATAGCTTCATTAGATGCAAATAAAATGAATTATTATATTGAAAAAAAAAACTATAAAATTAAATAAAAGAATTAAAATGTATTGTATTAATTTATAATAATTATGTATTATATATTTACATTTCTTGCGAAATCACTAAAGGACAAAGCAGAAGAAAAGAAACTGAAATGGTAGGGACACATTATCAGAATGAATGAAACTAAACAGGTGAAGAAGATATGGGAAGCGAGAAAAATAGGGAAACCCGTAGAGGACGACCAAGAAAAACATGGAACAATACCATTAGCGAGATTCTCGAAGAAAGAGGGAAGACATGGAGTGAGGCGAAGGAACTAGCTAGATACAGAAAAGAGTGGCGTAAATTTGTATAAAAGAGGTTTTCGATTTAGTATGTACATATATATGTATGTATGTATGGACATATATTTCTTGCGAATTAATAGTAAAATGTAATAACTTTTTCCGGAAAAATTTAATCAACTTTTTTTCCAGAATTTTCCAATTTTTCGGACAGGTAAAAATCGCACAATTCCTATTATTATTGTTGAGTAACTCAATTAAAAAAGAATGTGTGTGTACTTTGTACGCACGTAAGAAGTTATACTTGTATTATATGATTTCTTAAAAATAAATATACTTTAAACGGTTTGTTTTAATTTTTTTTAAACACCAAACTAATTTTGTGCTTACCGCTTTCAAAAAAATAAAAAAAAGTATAGGATTGCTCCGGATTCGAACTCAAGACCTCTCGATCTCTGGCCGAACGCTATACCAAATACGCTACGAGGACTGTGTCTGTATCGGTTCGGACGTACCTAATGACAATTCACGGTAACAAACAGACAAGGTGAATTATAATAAATATACAATAAAATGTTTTAATAATACTCATCTTACTCCTGAGGAAGACAAATCCAAAGACACAAAAATTATAATAAATATATTTACTAAAAGCACTAATACATTCTTTTCACACCTTTTCTTCCACTGATATATTTATACATGAAAGATTTAGCAACTAAACGCCATACCGTCTGTGTGCGCATGCGCGCAGTATTATGAAATTTTACTCTCAATCGCCCCTAAAGAAGTATAACTTCAAAAATTCCATAGAAGCCGAGATATTGCAAATTTTGCCAACGCGCTCCAATTTGAGTTTCAGACTAAAAAAAAACGAGCTCAGACAGTTCTCCCCTCCACTCTTCCGTGGAGGTATTTTGCGTGTACCATCACTTTAGAATTATAACTTTTTTCACCTTCACTGTATATGCCATCTATAAGTTGGATCATAAAATTTATGTCTTCATTTAGAATCAGTTCAATTTTTTTGCTTTTAAATATGATTTCAAGAAAAAATACTACTTTAGTTCCTATTGCCACAGAAGGTTCTGTTTTTTTTTGGAAAGTGTGACGTAGGTGTATGTAAAATTTTACGATTTTGTCGATGTGAGAGGGTATATACCAAGTGTACCAATTTCCAAAGTGTAAATTACGCAATAAAATAACCAATGATAAATCCCAGTAATATACCAATTTTGTAGAACTCACCTGTTATGACTTCCTTCTATAAACAGTTTATAATAAAAACCCCACACCTTTGCTGCCTATCAAATGGGTTACATCTGTTCAAATTACAAATGATCTTGATTATGGATATCTTTGTTCTAACCTAATATAATAATTAAAAAAATAAATCGTCCTGTATAACAAATACGCCAGAAATTTCACTAGAAATTTACAAATTTTTGTTCAACTCCACATTTTGAGTGTTAATAAAAGTCAATATATAGTCCAGGGCGCATCTGTTTTGAGATGGACGTTGAGAGGTGACTCAAATTTTTTTTGCAGAAATTGCTTGAAAATAAATCAAATAATAATATTTGAGTTATCCTCCCTCTCAAAAAGGTCCGGAACATTGTTTAAATAATCAAAATGTCAAAAATTGAAGGAAAAATTCGATTTTTTTCTTCGTTTTTTGATTATAACTTTAAAAGCATTCATTTCCGAGAAAAGTTGTACTGATATAAAAGTTGCGTAATTAAATTTCCTATAACATAGAATTGGTTAAGAATTTAAAAAATAGTCACCCTAGTTGCAAAATAGCAATAATTGCGAAAAAACCATACAAAAACAAGTATTCGCATTTTACGTTTTTCAACCATTTATGCTACACTTAGGACCTTCATATTTCACCCAGAAAAACTTCATGATACAGTAAAACAATACTGTAAATTTCATTAAGATCGGTTCAATAAATTTTGCAAAATAAATTTTGCAATCCAGCTTTCGCAAAAAAAATTCATTTTTTCAAAATGTTACAGGACTGAAAATAAAGCAGATAGCAAGTTGAATTTTTTTTTGCTTATAGAAGTGTACTGTACCTTTCATTTGCAATTTTCAAATTTAAAATCGATTAATTACCACGGCGTCAGAAAATTTTTGAAATAAACAATAATTTTTGGTGCTACGCGCATGACAGCGGTGTTCGATTCACACAAGTTGATTTCCACCAAATTTTCTTCCAATCATTATCTAATATATTATTTTACTCTATATTTTGTTGTATTTTAATATTTTAATTCCACAAAAATCAAACTAATTTTATTATTGTTTGTGAAATATTGTTTAAACAATTGCATATGTTTAAAAATAATAAAATTTTATTATTTAAGTTGAAATATATGAACAAAGAAAGCTTTTGCTAATAAAAGTGTTATTTCAAAGGATAGAGTATGTGTTTTTGCATAAAAATCTTTACTTAAAAATCTATTGAACCGATCTTAATGAAATTTAAAGTATTGTTTTACTGTATCATAAAGTTTTTCAGGGTGAAATATGAAGGTCCTAAGTGTAGCATAAATGGTTGAAAATCGTAAAATGCGAATACTTGTTTTTGTATGGTTTTTTTCACAATTATTGCTATTTTGCAACAAGGGTGACTATTTTTTAAATTTTTAACCAATTCTATATTGTAGGAAATTTAATTACGCAACTTTTATGTCAGTACAACTTTTCTCGGAAATGAATACTTTTAAAGTTATAATCAAAAAACCAAGAAAAAAATCGAATTTTTCCTTAATTTTTTGACATTTTGATTATTTAAACAATGTTCCGGACCTTTTTGAGAGGGAGGATAACTCAAATATTATTATTTGATTTATTTTCAAGCAATTTCTGCAAAAAAATTTGAGTCACCTCTCAACGTCCAAATGTACTAATATTTTTACAGATGCGCCCTGGTCTAATATTACATAAATGTTAATCACAAAGTGCAGCAAAGCAAAATATGTTATGTAATACTGCAGCCAATTATTTTTTAAAATCGAATTGATCATTGAATCATAGATATATTCGTTGAATTAATTGATTATCGATAAAAATAGTTTCACGACCGTTGTCCTATTTTAAATTTTATTACTTGGAAACTACCATTTTAATTTGGAGTTATATAACTTTATAACTAAGGGTGATTTCGAGGAGATCATCTTAAACCACTGCAATTGTTCCTTCCGAGGCCGTCTAGAGACATAGCCTATAGAGATTGTATTTTGACTTGTACTCTGGGCTAATTAGCAAAATACAAGGAAAAGTTATTTACCAGCAATTTTATTGCTGGAATCGAATCTTATTATTGTATGTATTAATAATATAGGTATGCAAAGTCCGCAGATAGTGTGCTACTTTTTTTATAAACAAAATGGCGCCCGAAAATCGTGTTTTTTTCAATTTTTGCTCTATAACTCCAAAGATTTTAATTTTACACCAAAAACACCCAAATAAAAATTCACCGCAATTAAATTCTGCATAGAGACGTGTTTTTCCTGATTCATTTCCACGAAAACTTTCCCCGGAAAAAGCGGGTTTTTCCAACAAAATCTTTAATTTTCAACTAAAATTTTAGATAAGTAATTGTTAATCAATAATTAAATAACTTGGTAATGTAAAAGCCCTTTTCGTATAGATTATAATTCCAGAATCCGATGGAAATTGAATGAACCGTTTAGCAACAATTGAATTGTTAATTAAAAATTTACGGTCGCTATAATAACGACAATAATTATGGTGCATAAGAATAACTATGATTTTTTTCATAAAATACACTATACCTATCTAATGTACTTTACAGAATTAAAATTAAAATACTTAAGCGGCCTCAGGAATATTTTAAAATTATAAACAACTTTTTGGCTTATAAACAAATAGGGAAATATTAAACTAAATTAAATTATGAAAACGGCATTCGAAAATCAGCGGCAGGACGCTTCTTTTAAAAGAAAAAACTAATTATTACGAGTGGTTCCTGAGATACAACCGGTCAAATTTGACCGGAATTTACGGCAAAGATATAAACAATAGGATCATAATTTTCAAACCATCACCTTTTTATTTTTGTCCTCTTTCTCCACACCAATTTTCATATCTTTAAAATACTTATAACATATATTATTACAATAAAAACTATCGATAATACGTGTGAAAATTGCCAAAAATAGTAAAATTCCAATAAAAAATTACGTTGGAGAAAATGTAGCCCTCAAAGTTCAAAACCGGTATACGTTAAAAAAATGCATTTTCTCGGCTTCCCATGGAGCAATTTCCTTCATTCTTTTTTTGTTCCCTAATAACTCGAGTAGAGCCATCGAACTAACGCATTATTAAATGTCAAACTTGCTTTCGTTTTGTTATAATAGATTCAATTTATTTATAAGAACAGAAAACTACATATTTTTTCCAGTTGTAGGCTTTTTTTTAGATAAACTTGCTACAAGTGTACCTTTGAAAGTTAAAAACATAAATATTCTCATTTGAAAGCTGTATACTTATTTAAACAATTTTTATTTAAACAAATTAAAATTTTGTGTTATAATAAAAAAATTAATTTATTATAACAAAACAAAAGCAAGTTTGACATTTAAGAATGCGTTATTTCGATGGCTCTACTCGAGTTACTTGAGAACAAAAAAAGAATGAAGGAAATTGCTCCATGGGAAGCCGAGAAAATGCATTTTTTTAACGTATACCGATTTTGAACTTTGAGTGTTACATTTTCTCCAACCTAATTTTTGATTGAAATTTTGCTATTTTTGGCAATTTTCACACGTATTATCGATAGTTTTTATTATAATAATGTATGTTATGAGTATTTTAAGGATATGAAAATTGGTGTGGAGAAAGAGGACAAAAATAAAAAGGTGATGGATTGAAAATTATCATCCTATTGTTTATATCTTTGTCGTAAATTCCGGTCAACTTTGACCGGTTGTATCTCAGGAACTACTTATCATAATTAAACGTTTTTTCTTTTAAAAGAAGCGTCCTGCGGTTGTTTTTCAAATACCGTTTTTACAATTTAATTTAGTTTAATATTTACCGAGATATTCTATTTGTTTATAAGCCAAAAAATTCTTTATAATTTTTTCTCTCATGGGAAAACAGAAAAGGGAGATTGGAGGTATTTAAGAGAATTTGTTTTAGCGTGGGAGTTGTATAGTCAGTCGATTTTAAGATGAGAACCGCGATAGTCGTGTTCTTGGGGATAATACGTAAAAAGACGCTTTAAGACGTACTTATATTATGACAAGCCGGTTATAATATTGTTTAGACGCAATTATCTCTAAATACATTTCTTTTTGTAAAAACAAGAACTCGTAAAATTTTAGTCGCAATTACACAAACACTTTTACATTTCGTCAATTTAATAGTATCAATAATTTAGTTATCTATTTTATTAATTAAAACTGTTAAACATCACACGGGCTTTTGCAAAATATAATTTGCAAAAGTATGCAAATACAATTTGCATACGGGAAAAAATAATCTAACTTTTTAGTTAAAAGATAATCTAACTTTTTATTTTTTTTATTATATACCTTTTTAAAATGCAGTCTAAACAAGCTCTTAACGATTTTCCAAAAATTAGTTTAAATCTTAGAAATTCGGCATTAAGTGCTGTTAAGGCCTTGCATGTTGTTGCATACGGTGATAAAGGGTTGCCACGACAAACTAGGAAGAACTTGCGGAATTTTACAAATTTTGCGTGGGATAAAGAATTCGAGGAATATTCTACAAAATTAGACGACGTGAAAACTAAACTAAGCATGCCGGACTTAGTAGCAGTTTGCAACGTTTTGATCTGAACTACGCTGGTTCAGAGGACGACGCGATTGAACGTATTTGTTCATTTTTGAACGACTTCAATTTTGAAGACGAGAATGACGATGAGGACGAAGACGCTAGCGACGATGACGGTGATAAAGACGTTTATCACAAGGAAAACGGTAAAGACGTTACCGAAGACGATGGCGACAATGAGGATAACGACGTTAATAGTGATAGACGCTTATCACGAATAAGAAGGTAAAGACGTTAGTTACCGACGACGATAGTAATGATGACCATATGGAGGATAAAAGGACGACGGATTTATATACGAGGAATAGATCAAAATCAAACAAAATGACGAGAGGTAGACTGAATGATTCATTTGCCTTAACTTTTAGAGACGTAGAGGACAGTATACGAAATTTCGACGGAAAAGACGATTATCCCATAGGAAAATGGATCGCTGATTTTGAAGAAATTTCCAATCTGATGGGATGGAATGATTTGCAAATGCTAATTTTTGCTAAACGATCTCTAAAAGGAATAGCTAAACTGTATATACAGTCAGAGAAAGGAGTTAATAGCTGGAAGCTACTGAAGAAAAAACTGACAGCAGAGTTTGAGAACAAAATAAGTAGTGCCGAAATACACAAAATGCTGATGAATAGAAAGAAGAAACAAGGTGAAAGCGAACAGGAGTATGTACTAAAAATAAGAGAAATCGGTAGCAGAGGAAACATCGAAAATGAAGTCATAATGCAGTATATAATTGAGGGAATTATGGAATATGGAAAACATCACAGGGACTTTTATTACGATTGTCTTTAACGAATCCTACATATCTATTTCTTGTTTTCCGTTTTCTTCAAATATTACACCTAGGTATTGATATTTACCGACTTGCTCTATTTCTACCCCATCTATTTGCATATTTATCCTTTTCCTATTTCTATCTATTACCATTGTCTTTGTTTTACTCTTGTTCAATTTCATACCGTATTTTGTTAATACCTCATTCCATACTATCAAGCATTCTCTTAGGTCTTTCTCGTTTCCTGCTGTAATAACCACATCATCCGCAACTGCACATTCTGTTATCCCTATTTGTTTTAATTTCCTATATCCTATGTATATTGGTTTAGTTCCTTGTTTACTTTCTCTTATTATTTCATCCATAAATATTATGAATAGAAGCGGACTCAATCCCCCTCCCTGTCTAACTCCTACATTTGTAGCAAATTTTTCTGATATCATATTATATCTTATTACACAGTTATTTGTTTCTTTATATAAATTTTGTATTACCCTTATTAGTTTCTGATTTACATTTTTCTTTTTTAAGCATTTCCAAATCGTTGCTCTATTTACTTTATCAAATGCCTTTTCCATATCCATAAAGGCTAAAGTTTTCAATAAAAACCTAAATTTTCAATAAAAACCTTAAGTTTTCGCAATAATAACGAGTTTTTTCAAAAGAAACAATTATTTGAAATACATGGTGATTCCATGTAAGCTTTGTTTTTGTTGTGTATTTACCTACAAAAACGTATTTTGCTTTTTCTGTTATTTCTGTCTAATATCAATGTTTCGAAACTGACTATAATTAACAGTTAACATATTGTTATACAGGGTGTCCCAAAAGTAGCGGAATGGTCGAATATTTCGCGAAATGAACATTGGATCGAAAAACTGAAAAATACGTGTTCAATAATTATATTTACAAAAATCTATCGAATAACCCAAAACACGACCCATACTCTACCCCCTGGGGAGGAATGGGGGTAACTTTAAAATCTTAAATAGCAAACCCCAGTTTTTATTGTAGATTTGGATTCCTCATGAAAAAATAAGTAAGATTTATTTGAGACATTTTTTAGAATTGTTGATAGATGGCGCTATAATCGGAAAAATACGATTTTCGAAAAAGTTGCTTACATTTATTACGTAAGGCATCCAAATCTGCAATACAAACTGGGGATCCCATTTAGGATTTTTAAAGTTAGCCCTACACCTACCTTCCAGGGGTGGCAGTGGGGGGTCGTGTTTGATGTCATTCGATAGATTTTTGAAAATTATTGAACAGGTATTTTTCAGTTTTTCGATCCGATGTTCATTTCGCGAAATATTCGACCGTTCCGCTACTTTTGGACACCCTGTATATATTCTTCTACATATTGAACAAAAAATAAATAAAAACAAACACAAAATAAGACAAACAATAAAAAAATGACTAATTTATTATTGAAAATACTTATAATATCACAGTGTATTTAACATTTAAACATGTAATGGAAACATTTTTGAATCAAGTTGAATACTGAAAAATTTACAAAATGCACACAATTAGTTGTGTTTTGAAGATCCCAAAAATTAAGAGATGAAAAAGTGTTTTAAAAATATTAACGAAAGTGTTTCAGAGACATTATGGAGATTTTTTGTGAATTGATTAAAGCAACTTTTAATAATGTTTTCGTTTTGATCGGTTTAAATGATGACATCAAATAGTTGTTGTATTCTATAAAAATATATTTGAAATTGAAGTTATTTAACAGTTTTCTGTTATAAAACATATTCAATTAAAGATATTTTTTCGCCCTAACATCTAGCAGATGTTTTTAAATGCAGTTAATGAATTAGCAGAAGTAGCAATTAGTGAATATCACAAATATAGTGATTTTAATATTATTTTCAAATATAGCAATAGTCAAAATGAGAATGAACAGTTATACGCCCCAGAAGATTGCAAGCCAGAAAAACGGGGATAGAAAAGTTGTACGATTAACTGCAAGATGTGATGGATACAGAAAAGCAGTTGGCAATAATTTCCAGATGACTTCAATGTCAGAATTGGATCATCGGTAATAACACGAGTGAAACAATAGAATTTTTGATAACTGAAGAATCATTTTATTGTTACGAAATGGAACAGACTCTTTGTACAAACAAATGAGTATGTTACTTCAGGCGAAGCATCGGACTGGGCTACATACTAAAGGCATGGAGATCAACAAGGGTAGCATTCATACCAAAACCTGGCAAAACCAGACAGGTATCGGCAAAATCCTTAAACCAATAAGCCCTAATGTGTCTCGTACTGAAGACATAAAAACTGATCGGCAGACATATTAGAGGCTGAATACTAGTTGAAAGACCGATGCACCAAGACAAATATGCATATAGATCAGAAGTATCAACAGAAATAGCACTTCATCTAGTACAGAGGACAGAGGGTGAAGTATGTCCTGACACCTGCCACCTGACAAACAATGGGATGATGCTGGGAACCTTTCTCGGCATGGAGGAAGCGTTCAGCAATACCCCATTTGAAGTAATCATTAAAGCCATTCGTGTAAAATGAATAGACGAAGTAAACTGCAGGTGGATATATAATGCATTCTTAAGAGTCGCATGATACAGTTGGTGAGATCATATCAGCACACGTTGCCAATTGATGCTCGCAAGGAGGAGTATGGGTTGATTGTTATAGTAAGTAGTACAACTAGTACTAGTAAGAATGCTAAATGTGGAATACAGAAAGATGGGCCTGCAAATAAATATGAAGAAAACGGAATACTTAGCAATATCGGAAGAAGATATAAAAATTTTGGAAATAGAAGAACAAATAGAAATAAAAGGGACGAATAAATTTAAATATTTAATATATGTCGAAAAAGGCAACAATAGAAGAGATTAAAACAGATTGGGGCAACAGGATCTTGAATAAGACAACTCCATCAATCAATCTGGAATAAAAACATCAAAGAAAAAACAAAACAAAATGGTATACCAACCAATAGTACAAAGTATTATGACATATGCAGCAGAAATTTGGATCATAAACAAAAAAAACAAACGAACATTCTGGCTTGATCAGAAGAGACAATATATCACATGAAGAGATAAGGAGAAGAATGAAAGTGGAAAAAGATGCCCTGCATTATATACATAGATGAAAGAAGCATGGAAATGCATGGATAAACAAGGTTGCAAAATGGAGCTCAATAGGAACAAGAAAGAGAGGATGACCGAGAAGATCATGGAAAAATAAAGTCGACGAAGCCATATCAAAGAAAGGATTTGAAGACGGAGACTGGGAATATCGTGAAAGCCAATTCAAAATTGGCTGGAAAACAGTCACTAACAATACAATATCAAGAAATGAATAGCCCCTTCAGGCACAAATCCATATAAAAACAAAATCATTAGTAACATTGACAAGAGGCTTCTGTATAGTCTAATGAATCTTAGCAAACAAGATATAAGGACGATTACACAGCCTATAATAATGTGAAATAAGGCGGGTATACACAGGTAAAACCGGTGTTAAACTCTCCATACGAAAGTTGATGGTTTTTATGCAGAGTATATGACTTTAGAGGATGTAGAGTTTAATGAAAGGACAGGTCTGGCACAAAGATCTCACGATGTAAGAAGAATAATAAGAAATATGAAAGTAGTATTATGGAATTAAAAACATAGACCAAAAGAAAGAAGTAGTTATAGATATAATATATATAGGTACATAAAAAATAGTGTAACGCAGTTTATGTCAAAGATACTTAATGCCTCAAAAAAATGAAATTCCGTAAGACTGGGAAATGAAGGAGTGAAGTGGACGTGATAACTACACCGCACAGGTTGTTTATCGCGTTGACCTCAACAGGTGAACATTTTTAGTAGATATAAATCCCATCTGACACGGCTAGGATGAGATTATGATGGTTTTTCTCAACCACAATAAAGATATGGTTAATCGGAACGAGAATTAAAAACTGGACTGCAAGTTAGAATATAAAATATATAGAGAAGTTCTACGTGTGGAATGCATCGATTTAATCAACCATTTCTCTAATGTCATAAAGTCACCTCTGTATATGTCACCACAAACTGTTCAATCAAGCGCTGGAAGACGTGTTTAATAAGTTGAAATGGGAAAAAACAGGAATTAACATCAATGGACAATTCCTTCGCCACGCAGATGACATTGCTCTGATAGCTGAAGACAAAAATGAGCTCCAAAAAATGCTGAAAGAGCTAGATACAGAAGCAAGAAATACAGGGTTAAAAATGAACTTTCAGAAAACAAAAATAATGATTAATAATAATGAAAACGTTACAATAACTATTCAAAATGAAGAAATCCAAAAGTGCAAGAGTATAATCCGGGTCAAGTATTTAGGCCTAGCAAGGAGAACCAAACATCGGAGGTGATCAGGAGAATCAGATTGGCATGGGTAGCGTTTGGAAAGTTCAGCTACATTCTCAAAAATAAGAGATACCCGCAATACCTAAAAACAAAAGTCTACACCCAATGTGTACTGCCGGTATAGACATATACAGTGAGCACGTAAAGGTTGGAATAAATTCATTTTCTCAAAAATGGACGATTTTGGAAAAAAATCCCGAAACAGGTCAATTTTTATTTTTAAATTACGACTTTTTGGTATATATATCATACCAGTGACGTCACCCATTTGGGCGTGATGACATCATCGATGATTTTTTTAAATGAGAATAGGGGTCGTGTGATAGCTCATTTGAAAGGTAATTCAATTATCTATTCAGTAATATAAACATTAACATCATTATTTATACACGGTGTCAAAAAAAATTTTTTTGAATTAAATTTATTGACATAAAAAGAAGAATATGTGTAATTTATTTAATTCAAAAACATTTTACTGTTTTCAGAAAATAGAAAAAAATGTTTATTTGAAAAAAAAAATCATTGCTTTTCGCCTAAATTAAATGCTCAAATTGTCAAGAGGCAGGTGGGTGGCTGCTTTAATATTGAATTTGCAAAAAACAATATTTATTTGTCAAATAAACATTTTTTCCTGTTTTATGATAGCAGTAAAATGTATTTTGAATTAAATACATTACACAGATTCTTTTTTTAGGCCAATAAATTTAATTAAAAAAAAATTTTTGGACACCCTGCATAAATATTTATGTTAATGTTTATATTACTGAATAGAAAATTGAATTACCTTTCAAATGAGCTATAACACGACCCCTATTCTAATTTAAAAAAATTATCGATGACGTCATCACGCCCAAATGGGTGACGTCACTAGTATGATATATATGCCAAAAAGTCGTAATTTGAAAATAAAAATCGACCTGTTTCGCGATTTTTTTCCAAAGTTGTCCATTCTAGAGAAAATGAATTTATTCCAACCTTTACGTGCTCTCTGTATAGTGCAAACATACACTGATAAGAAATAACATGGGTAAGGTATTAAAAACACAAAGGGCCATGGAAAGAAAAATGCTACAAGTACATCTGAAGGATAAGAAAAGAAACGAATGAATAAGAAAAATCACTAAGGTCAAAGATGTAGGTAAATGAAAAAATAGCAGAACTGAAATGGAAATTCGCTGGGCACAATGCAAGGCAAAAGGACGGTAGATGGAATAACCAAATACTACACTGGAGACCCTGGGATACCAAAGAGGAAGACCTCAAATGAGATGGATCGACGACATCAAAAAACAAGGTTGGTTCCAAATGGATGAGTATAGCCCAGGAAAGAGAATCCTGGAGAGAAAAAGGGGAGGCTTTGGTTCAAGAATGGTCGAAATAGGCTATAGATAGATATAAGTCACCTTAATTCTTCCTTCATATATATGATATTTGTTCTATAAGTATGAAAGATGATATGTTAATATTAGTATTAATTATTCTGGATATCTTGCATAAATAAACACTTTTTCCACCTTGTAAAAATTTTTGAAGAAATCCTGAAAAAACAACTAACGTAGTACAATAAAATTGTAGCGTTTTAAGGAATAATTGTAGTTATAAGAAAATCAAACATTTTATGTCACAATCGAGAACTATTGTGCTTTAATCTTTGGAATCTATCGTACAAAATATATATGTGACGCTAAAATGTTTCTTTTTCTCACATCTAACAAATCCGCAGAAACAATCGCAACATCTAAAGACAGTAGGGTCAAAATTACAATACTTATACATAAAAAATACTAATGTGTTAAAATGTGTTGTTGGTACGTATGAAATCATCCTCATCATTACCTTCCAAATTGAAATTACTGTTCCAGTGATCATAGTATTCGCATTGTAGCCACGTCTTTTTACCCAGTTTCATTTGCCCTTTAAGAAATATAAACTAGTTGTTAATTGACGAAAATGTCGATATTCTCAATGGAAATTTTATCATTATTATATCAGTTATAATACACTGGATAAATATCAAAAACATATCTGTAACTGAAAAACTCATATTAACTAGTCACATAATTTTTAAAATTACATACTACTGTCTTATGTACTGAATACAATAAACCACTAGCTTTAATATTTGTGGACAATGAAAAGGCCTTTGACACCATATATCAACAAAGAATGATGGAAGCCGTGATAGAATGCCGAATTGACTATCGGTATATAAATATAATAAGTAAACACATATACCAAAACGCAACACCCAGTGTTAGAGCGGGTGGTCGTCAAACCCAGATATTTTCGATACAACGTGGAGTAGGTCTGGGGGACACCATATCGCCGAAACTGTTCACTACGCTTTTGGAATACCTACATAATATGTAAAATGGCAAACTTGACCGACAAGGGCATAAACATAAACGGAAAAAAGTTTAGTCATTTGAGATTTGCAGATGATATTGAACTAATGGGCTATTGATTATGTATTTTAGAAAGGAACTACAACGTTAACAGGGTTTTATTGTTTCATATAGTCAATGGACCTCTATATTTGAAAAAACCGCGGAGTGCTACCATTTAAATGGGTGCGTTTTTGAGAAAGGGCTGAATTAGTCCCTAGGCACAGTACGAATTAGGAGTGAGTTCTATGCACATTTAGTGCAAACACGTCTATAGGAAAATTGTTCCAGGTTAAATTTACTATCGAAATATCACATTTTAAAGTCAAAAACATGTTTTTTTACAAAAATATATCCAAAAGAAAAGCAAGAAAAAACATGAAAGATAGCAATTTTGTTTTTGCCCCATAACTTTTTTCCACGGGAATATAGGTATAGGCATTGCTTCACAGAAAAAAACTTCCATTCTTCCTCTTTAAACTGGCGTTTGGTAGAAGTCCCTGTGATTTACAATTTCCAAAATATGATTTTTCAAATTTCGCCACTCACAGCGATTTTGGAATATTTTCCTTATTACTTCGCAAACATTGTTCTGTAACTTTTTTCTACGCATCTCTAGGTATACGCAATGGTACTTACATTTAGTAGAAAGAGAAGTCAATTACCTTTAAAATGTTCTGTCATAGAAGGCCATATGGCTATATTTAAGCAAGATATGGTTTTTCAAAATTTTATACTTTTAATGATTTTTGATATATTTTACGATTATTTTTAAATTTCTCATTATAACTTTTTTTATTGTATATTTGGGTATATACATTGTGTAATAAAAAAAAAGCTCATTTTCTTTACTTTAAAATGGTGTACTGTAAAAAATTCTAGGACTATTTTTCAACAAGATATGCCTTTTCAAAGTGTGACAATATACACATGCAATAGTTGGAACCATATGAAAAACTTTTTTAGTATTAATTTTATGAAAAAAAGTTATTCTTTATAAAATTCTCTGCCTAGTCTGAAACCTAAAATGCAATCTTCAGATTGCATATATGCTTTTTCAAAGTGTGACAATATACACATGCAATAGTTGGAACCATATGGAAAACTTTTTTAGTATTAATTTTATGAAAAAAAGTTATTCTTTATAAAATGCTCTGCCTAGTCTGAAACCTAAAATGCAATAATAAGATATAAAATTTTATTAATAGTGTACGAGGTACTTATGTTAAAAAATATGAATTTGCTCAGGAGTAAAGTACCTTTATATTTCACAATATCGAAAAGTGTTAAGAAAAATTATTTGGAATTAAAAATTATATTATAATATGCAATTATATTCTTCTAATTGAAAAAAAAAATAAAATTTTTTAAAATTTTTGAAGTTACACTTCTTTAAGAGCGATAGGGAGTGAATTTTTATTATTCTGCGCGCATGCGCACAGAGACAGTATGTTAATCGTTGCTGAATATTTTAAGTTACATGTATCAGTCCAAAAAAGGTGTAGAAAAAATATATTAGCGTTTTTAGTAAATATATTTATTATAATTTTTGTGTCTTTGGATTTGTCTTCCTCAGGAGTAAGGTAATACGTAATATTAAAACATTTTTATTTAATATTTCACTTCGTCTATTTGTTACCGTGGTTTGTCATAATGTCCGAGAAACAGTCAAAACAATGCCTTCGTAGCCTCATTGGTATAGCATTCGACTAAGGATCGAGAGGTCCCGGGTTCAAATGCGGGCAATTGCTGTCCTTTTTTTTGGAAAGTAGTAAGTAATTATTGAAATCAGTTTAATATTTAATAAAATAAAAATAAACTGTGTATTTTATTTCGCTGAAACCATAATATAATACAAGTATAACTTTTTACGTGCGTACAAAGTACACACACATTCTTTTTTTAAATTACGGATACTCTTGGATATCCTACGGATATCTTGTTTAAAAATAGTCCTAGATTTTTTTGGAATACACCATTTTAAAGTAAAGAAAATATGTTGTTTTCTATTATACAATGTATATCCCTAAATGTACAAGAAAAAAAGTCATAATGAGAAATTTAAAAAATAATCATAAAAAATATCAAAAATCATTAAAAGTATAAAAGCTTGAAAAAGCAGAACTTGCTTCAAAATAGTCAAGCAACCTTATGCGATGGACCATTTTAAAGGTAATTGACTCCTCTTTCTAATAAATGTACCATTGCATATACCTAGAAATGCGTAAAAAAGTTACAGAACAATGTTTGCGAAATAATGGAGAAAATGGCCCAAAAATGCTGTAAGCAACGAATTTTGAAAAATCCTATTTCGGAAGATATCAATCCTAGAGACTTCTATTAAACGTCATTTTAAAGAGAAAGAATGTAAGTTATTTTTTGCTGAAGCAATGTCTATACCTATATCCGCGTGGAAAAAAGTTATGGGGCAAAAAACAAAATTGCTTTCTTTGGTGTTCTTTTTTTGCTTTTCTTTTGAATATATTTTTGTAAATAAAAATATTTTTGACTTTAAAATGTAATGTTTCGATAGTAAATTTAACCTGAAACAATTTTCCTGTAGACGTCTTTGTACCAAAAGTGCATAGCACTCACTCTAATTCACTCTGTGCCTAGGGACTAATTCACCAATTTCTTAAAAACGCACCCATTTAAATGGTAGCACTCCGCGGTTTTTTCAAATTTAGAGGTCCGTTGACTATATGGGACAATAAAATCCCGTTAACGTTGTAGTTCCTTTTAGCTCTCTTATTTTGAACATATTCAATAGTCTATAATAGCTGATAGGATAGATGAGGCCAAAGAACTTTTAAATCAGCTCTACCTCTTCTCGCTAGAAGGGGACTGAAAATAAATATAATATCTAAAACCCAGATGATGAAAATCTTGTAGTCAGAGAAGATATATGCGTAGGAACAAGATCTATAGACCAGATAATGGCCTATAAACACCTAGGTCATGAGATTCGCATAGGAAAAGATAACCAAACCGTTGAGCTTCTCCATCGTATAAAACTGACTTAGCCAGCCTGAACCACATTTTCAAATAGTCTGACATAGGTACCAATATGCCTTAAAAGAAAAATATTTAATCAGTGTGTTTTGCCACTGTTGACTTACGGAGCGGAAACGTTGACCATGACAAGTAGTGATGTTGATTATAGTTACTTTCGAGTATTCGTTACAAATCGTTACTTTTGTATAAAGTAATCATTTACACACAGTATTTGCTACTTTTATTACTATGATTACTTTTGTATTTGAGTACCGGCGTAGATCTAGATAAAAATATAGGGTTCTCGCATTCGATCTTTGTTAATGACATCCATTACATATTTTACGTATACCATTATACCTCCCTCTGTTTCATCTTCTACCTTCTCCTCACTCTCACACCCTTAAAACGCTTCATACCGATAACGATATTCGATAACACTCGTAAAATACCGGTCCCGTCCGTTACTCGCTGGGATGCGATTGGTAAAAAGTAATCAAGTGTACTGGATGTATTTCATTTCATATCACAGTCATTTGTTTCGAGCTACTGTCATATGTCGTAAAATTCGTGTATATTAATATTATACACAGATTATACAACATATGACAGGAGATCAAAACAAATGACTGTGAATGAAAAGCCCTATAGTCGTTACTCGCTCTGATATGATTGGTACGAAGTAACAAAGTAATCGGAATAATCAAAGTAGATACAATAGTCGTTACTCGCTCTGATACGATTGGTACGAAGTAATCAGAGTAATCCAAGTAATCAAAGTAACGAGTACTTTTTAACGAATAGATACTTTTTCAACATCTCTAATGGCAAGGGGAACAGTGCAAAAGATCCGTGTCTCAAAGGGCGATGGAGTGTGCTATGTTGGGCGTTTCACTACGAGACAAGATCCCAAACCGCCAGCTATAACAAAGATCAGGAATGGCTGATGCTGATGCAGTAGAGAGAATAGCAACACTGAAATAGAACTGGACAGGGCACGTGGCTCGAATGACAGATAACAGATGGACAAAGCGGATACTGAAATGGAGACCAAGAGATGATGCCTTGCGGTCGTCCATCAACACGTTGGACTGATGATCTAAAACGTTGTCACAGGAATTTGATGCAAGAGGCACAAAATCAAAATAGATGGAAAATTATGAGAGAGATCTATTTCAAGTAGTGGACAAGCGAAGATTGATTGATGTTGATACTAATGTCTAAATTTCGAAAGTGTTAACGACATTGATAATTGTCCAGTTACAATTACGTTTGCAGTTCATTTAAGAAATGTGGAAAAGCTTATAAAACAAATAACTTTACCTTGACCAAAAAGAATAAATAAATTTTTAAAAGCTTGCTTTACACCCGTTTGCACATATACGGAGCAGAAACCTTAACTCTCACAAAAACATCAGTTGAAAAATTGAGGACACAACGAAAGATGGAGAGCTCAATGCTTGGAATAAGCTTAAGAAATAGAGTAAGAATCGAGGTATTTCGTAAGCGAACCGGAGTCGAAGATATTATCAAACGTATTACAAAAATGGAGATGGGCGGGACATGTTGCAAGAATGAAGGACGACAGATGGATAAAAAAAATTGCTTGAGTGGAGACCACGGGCAAACAAGCGAAGCTGCGGGAGACCTCCAACGCGGGGACCGACGACCTCAAAATAATTGTGACCAATTGGATAGCTGTCCTATGCTGAAAATGTCCTAGGAGAATATCAAGCCGGTTTTAGGGCAAACAGATCCACAATAGATCAACTATTCACGCTGAGACAGCTTCTAGAAAAGGGATGGGAGTATAACAGACCCATACACAATCTCTTCATAGACTTTCGACAGGCATATGATAGCGTAGAAAGAAGCCAAGTATTTAATGCCATGGCGGAGTTCTCAATACCAAAGAAACTAATTCGGATGACTAAAGTCTGTATGGAGGGTGGAATATCAAAAGTACGTGTAAATAATAAACTGACAGCTTCGAAATAAACAGTGGACTCAAACAGGGTGATGCGTTATCTCCACTACTTTTTAACCTTGTATTAGAGAAAGCCATGAGGTCGGCAGAAATAAAAACAGAACTGCTATCGGTTCAAGGTCCCAAGTTATTACTAGCTTACGCAGATGACATTGATCTCGTTGGAGACTCCATCTTATCCACAAAAGCCATTTTCAACAAGGTGGAAGGAGCAACAAGCGAATAAGTAGGGCCGAGGATTAATGAAGAGAAGACGAAATATATGTGTATAAATAGAACGACACGAAGAGACAGGATAGGACAAAATGTGACGGTCAACACCTTCAATTTCGAAAGAGTACAACGTCTTAAGTATCTGGGGGCCGTAATCACAGGTGACAACGATGTTACTGAAGAAATAAAAGACAGAATCCAATCGGCAAATCGCTGTCTATTCGCACTGGATAAGCTTATAAAATCAAAAAATCTTACAAGAAGTTCCAAGATCAAAATCTATAAATCCATCGTCACACCTGTACTAACATATGGATGCGAAACGTGGACCATTACCAAATCAAACGAAGAAAAGCTCAGACGTTTTGAACGAAAAATACTTAGAAAAATTTTCGGACCTCACCACGATATTAACACAAACCAGTATAGGATCAGAACCAACATCGAATTAAAAGCACTCTACAATGACACCGATATTGTCCAAGAAATTAAATCACAACGAGATTAAGATGGGCAGGCCACGTGCACAGACTTCATAACGAGAGACTTGTAAAACTGGTATGGGAGGAGATTCATACAGGCAAAAGACCACTCGGACGTCCCAGAATGCGATGGAGAGATAACATCCAATCAATCTCCGAAAAATGAACATTCCATTTGACCGTAGGTTGATGGAAGACGGAACAAATTGGAAGAAAGTTGTACAGTCAGCCAGGACCCACCCAGGGTTGTAGCGCTACGTGATGATGAATTGGATAGCACGGGCGCAGAACAGTAGAAGATGGAAATATCTGGAGAAGGACTATGTTCAACAATGGACAAATCAAGACTGATTGATGATGGTTTACATCCCGAAAGTTCACCAGATTTTCTGTTTTCTGCTGATACGTTTTCTCGACTAGGTTTTATGAAATAATGCAGAAAAAATGCAGTCCAGGACAAAGAAGGGCTTCATAGTTGAAGAACTTGTGGTATTGTGATGATACAAGCATGTCTAGGGTGGCAGTGAATAAAATTAAGATAGCTTTGATGGTAACCAACGTTCTGAAAGACCATGGTACATGAGGAAGAAGCTTGTACCTTAAGGAGTTACATAGGTCTTGATGGTAAAAAAAGTTACTTTAAAAAAATTATATCTCAAAAACTAAAAACTATTTTTATTTATAATTGGAACATGTAAAAGTATAGTACCTACTTAAGGTACTCTCAAAAAAATTTTCAGCCAAAAATTTTCATTTTTGTAGAGTTGACTGCAATTTTTCGACAACAGCCCTGTTTTGCGGTGGGCAGCATAACTAAACTAAGTCCAGTCTCATCTGAAATCAAAAAAATCAAAAAGTTTCTTGTAGTTTATACCTCTGGCTAGTGAATGAACGAAGTAATTTTTATTAGGTGAAGTTGTTTTTGTTTTATAAAAAAAAACTACTTTAAAAATGATCATTTTTGAAAAAATGAGAAAAATAGGGGTCGAAAATGTGTTTAAACTTATGTAAAATCTTCAAATTTCAGTTTTTTTTAATTCCTTCGTTCATTCACTAGCTAGAAGTATAAACTAACAAAAAACTTTTTGATTTTTTGATTTCAGATGAGACTGGACTTAGTAATGCTGCCCACCGCAAAAAAGGGCTGTTCTCGAAAAATTGCAGTCAACTCTACAAAAATGAATATTTTTGGCTGAAAATTTCTTTGAGAGTACCTTAAGTACTATACTTTTACATGTTAGTAATTATAAATAAAAACAAGTGTTAGTTTTCGAGATATAATTTTTTTAAAGTCACTTTTTTGCCTGCAAGACATATGTAACCCTTAAAGGCAGAATCAATGAAAAAAAAAAATGGAATCATTTGAGTTGTGGGTGTATAGAAAAAATGTGAAAATATCGTGGGCAGAATACATCACAAACAAAGAGGTTCTGAGAATGGTAAACAAAGAAATGGAAATTGTGAATACAATCAAAACAAGGAAAGAGAAGCATAAGGAGACGTAGAATATCATGCCTGCGCAACCTTAGGGAAAAGTACGCGCAATTTTTAGATTCTCCAATACTTTTTATGTATACAGCGTGTCTACTTGAGTTGGAAACATATGGGAAACTTTTTTATTATTAATTTTACGAAAAAAAGTTATTCTTTATAAAAAGTTCTGCATGCCCCAAAACCTAAGATTCAATTATCAGATATCAATTTTTCTCAATATTATACGAGGTATGTCAAAAAATATGAATTTCGGCTAAGGGTAAAGTACCTTTATTTCTCTCAATATCGAAAATTCTTATGATAAAAAGTTGTTTGGAATTAAAAACTAAGATGAAATATGCAATTACATGCTTCTTATTGAAAAAAAAAAAAAAAATATTTTTCTCAAATTTATGGATACCCAACATCGTTTTTAATTATTACAAATATCATAACTCGTTTATTATTCATTTTACGAAAAAAAGTTATTCTTCATAAAAAACTTTGCATGGTCTAAAATCTAAGACACAACCATGATATATCAACTTTTATTAATTTTATACGAGGTGTGTCAAAAAATATGAAATTCGCTCAATATTATAGCACCTTTATATTTCACAGTATTTCAATTAGAAGGATGTAATTGCATATTGACACATAGTTTTTAATTCTAAACAACTTTTTTAATAACCGTTTTCAATATTGTGAAAAATAAAGGTACTTTACTCTTGAGTGAAATTCATATTTTTTGACATAACTCGTATAAAATTAATAAAATGTCATATCTGTTGGTTGAATCTTCGGTCTTAGGACATACAGAGATTTTTATAAAGAATACCTTTTTTTCGTAAAAGTAATAATAAAAGAGTTATCGTATGTGTAATGAATAAAAACGAAGTTAGTATCAATAAATTTGAGAAAAATTTGGAAAATATTTTTTTTCCAATTAGAAGCATGTAATTACATATTTGAGCTTGGTTTTTATTTCCAAACAACTTTTCATAATAAGAATTTTCGATATTGAGAGAAATAAAGGTACTTTACCCTTAGCCGAAATTCATATTTTTTTACATACCTCGTATAATATTGAGAAAATTTGATATCTGATAATTGAATCTTAGGTTTTGGGGCATGCAGAACTTTTTATAAAGAATAACTTTTTTTCGTTAAATTAATAATAAAAAAGTTTCCCATATGTTTCCAACTCAAGTAGACATGCTGTATAAGATACTCTTCATTCGTAACGATAAAGTCATTATTTTCGAGTTTTGAAGTTGAAAATTAAACGGCCAAGCTATTTTGATTAATATATTGTGTCCCTTCATTTTTAACTTCAAATATCTCGAAAACTAATGATTTTATCGTTACGAATAAAGCGAATATTACTTACATAGAATGTATTGGAGAATCGAAAAATTGCACTAAAATAGTACTTCGGCCAGTGGCGTAGAATATGGGAAGGGTAAACCATTCACTTTCCCCTGTCGTACGCCATTGGCAGTATCCGGAAACGTTTATTTAACATAATTTACTAGGGGATGTACAGTACCTACACTTTCTGTCAAGTATGATAGGGATAATATGTCAAATACTTTTAGAATACTGGATACAAATAGTTAATATTTAACCCAAATCACTTAAATAAAATGTGGCTCCATACTGAGTTACAGGATGTTTGATTTAAAAATTTAAAAATTATTTGTACCCAGTACTTTAAAAGTATTTGACATATCCTTATCATACTTACCAAAAAGTGTAGGTACTGTACACCGTACTAAATTATGTTAAACGTTTCTGGCTACTACCGGAGGCGTACGACAGGGGAAATTTAATGTTTGACCCTTCCCAAATTCTACGCCACTGGCGGAAGTACCACTTAAGCGCAATTTTTCGATTGTCCAATGCATTATATGTAAGTAATATACTCTTCATTCGTAACGATACAGTCATTGGTTTAGTCCAGGGTAATAAGGTTTTTTCCATGACACTCGAGCAGCCAGGGTACTGAAGCGTTTTTTCGACAGGTAATACCTATAAGAGCAAATTGTAACTATTTCCTGCGTAGGATCTGGCGGCCATTTTTATTTATAAACAATTAACTGTCAAAAATGGCATTTTTCCCTTTTTTTTCAAATCAATGGAAAACAGTGAAACTTATGGTTTTTTTAGTACAAATATCTTTGAGATTATGAAAAAAGCTTTAAAATGACGTATTACAAACTTTGATATACTCATTTATTTTTAATATACTTGCGAAAAAAGTTCGGAATTGCAAAAAAAATTAATTTCGCAATATCTATTGTAAAAATTAGTGTACAGCTTTGAAATTTTTATCATATAAGGGTTCTTTGGTGCTTAATATGTGATAAAAATTTCAAAGCGATTCATTCAATTGTTGCAATTTTATTCAAATTGTTTATCCCAGAGAGCATTTTTTTTACAATAACATAAGTCAGAAAAAAATGACGTTAGAACCATTCCACATGTGTCAAATGAAAGAGCATGAGCTATATTTTCAACTTGGTTTAAAAAAAGCGAATAAAAAATGCATTTATTAGTAATAAATAATTATGCAAAAGTATCGTAAATTTTTCCTTATAAACTTTTTATTTTGTTATATAAAAAATTATATATATTTATTACAATTTTTTATCAATTATGATATAAATAACATTACTTGGTAGTTGTGCACTTAAAACAGGGTAAAAAAGTTAAATTTTTTTGGAAAAAGTTATTCAAAAAGTTTATAAGGAAAGATTTACGATACTTTTGCACAATTATTTATTACTAATAAATGCATTTTTTATTCGCTTTTTTTAAACCAAGTTGAAAACATAGTTCATGCTCTTCCATTTGACACCTGTGGAATGGTTCTAACGTCATTTTTTTCTGACTTATGTTAGTGCAAAAAAATGCTCACTGAGATAAACAATTCGAATAAAATTTGAACAATTGAATGAATCGCTTTGAAATTTTTATCATATATTAAGCACCAAAGAACCCTCATTTGACAAAAATTTCAAACCTGTACACTAATTTTTACAGCAGTTATTGCAAAAATATTTTTTTTGCAATTCCAACCTTTTTTCGCAATTATATTAACAATAAATGAGTATATCAAACTTTGTAATATGTCATTTTAAAGCTTTTTCCATAATCTCAAAGATATTTGTACTAAAAAAATCATAAGTTTCACTGTTTTCCATTGATTTGAAAAAAAAGGGAAAAATGCCATTTTTTGACAGTTAATTGTTTATAAATAAAAATGGCCGCCAGATCCTACGCAGGAAATAGTTACAATTTGTTCCTATAGGTATTACTTGTCGAAAAAACGCTTCAGTACCCTGGCTGCTCGAGTGTCACGAACAGGGTATATTTTTGTCTTATTACCCCGGCCTAGTTTTCGAGATATTTGAAGTTAAAAATGAAGGTACACAATACATCAAAATAGCTGTGCCGTTTCATTTTTAACTTCAAATATCTCGAAAACTAATGATTTTATCGTTACGAATGAAGAGTATATTATTTACATAGAAAGTATTGGAGAATCGAAAAATTGCGCTAAAATAGTACTACGGCCAGTGGCGTAGAATGTGGGAAGGGTAAACCATTCACTATCGCCTGTCGCCCGTCTCTGGTAGTAGCCAGAAACGTTTATTTATCATACTTTAGTAAAGTAAGACAAGGTTATGTCAAATACATAGTTTTAAAGTACTGGGTAAAAATAGTTATTAAATTTTTAAATAAAACACGCTGTAACTCAGTAAAGAGATACATTTTATTTAAGTGATTTGGGTTAAATCTTAATATTTTGAGGTCTAGAATCTACAACTCAGAGATTGGACATTCTTAATGAATCACCCTGTATATGCAAATTTGTGACACATACCTCAGTAAAGAGATACATTTTATTTAAGTGATTTGGGTTAAATCTTAATATTTTGAGGTCTAGAATCTACAACTCAGAGATTGGACATTCTTAATGAATCACCCTGTATATGCAAATTTGTGACACATACCTACATCTTTCCGGAATATTTACTATATATTATCAATTTTTTAATACGCAGAAACTTAAAAATCTAATCCATCCTAATAAAAGTATAACCTACTTTAGAAATTTCGTCAAAATACTCCAGATTAACCTATGGAGCTTATCTGCTACAATAAAATTCAGCCTTCAAAAGTGTTTTTGTAGAGTAATAATAGGAATATTTACTAACAGTTATTTTTTATTGACATGAGAGATAATTGTAGATAAGATAAGACATTAGTAACTCAACAAATATACCTGGTATGAAATGTTAATGAAAATGTTACCTAAATTCGCAAGAAAAATGAAAATTAAAACAAAAATTAAATGAGACTCAAATAGTAAACTTGTTCTTGTATAGTCGGTTCGCTAAACTCAGACGCAAATGGCTAAATATTTTAGTTCCTAACTTTTTTGTTGTTTGCCAATTTTGAAAGAATTTGCAAAATTACTAAATATTTAGTAATTATTAACTATTTAGTAATAATTTTTTTGGCAATTTTATCAAATTGGCAAAATTACTAGCTTAAATCACTAGCCAGTTGAGTCAGTTTAGCGAACGGACTATACGCGTTTCATATTTTTTCGTTTTTAAGAAAAAACAAATATTACCTAAAGTAAATAAAAAAAAGTTGTTTTTATACTAAACTTTCATTATGCTGCTTAATTGAAAAAAGAATGTAGATGTAAACAATATCTATTTAGTTTGACACGTGGATAAAATAATATAGGAAATAATAAAGCGATAATAATATGCACCCGTGAACAAAAGTAAGGTATATGTTAAAGCCTACTGTCTGCTTCTTATTTCTTATTTATTAAAACAGCTTTGTCTGTAGTGAAGTTGTAAGGGTTGATAAAAATTTATTATTTTTCAATATGAAGTTGTTTTCAATATGAATGTTTGTCGTTTATAAGACTATACGTAGAAATTTAATAACCTGTGTACAGTGTATTTATATCTATTAAGCAAAATATTATATTTAGACCAGGGCGGATCTGAAAAAAAACAACTACATTTAGGTTTTAGAGGTGGCATTTTGATAGTTGCAGAAAAAGTTGTGTGATAACTTCAATAATAATAATTTACTTATTGTCCCTCTCAAATACACTGCGCGTCATAGAAAACGGGCACCCTAAAAAATGGTTCATTTTTGATGTCGCGTATCTCCTAAACTTGTTGTCCGATTTAAGTGATTTTTTGAATATGATATAGCCTTATTCTTTGTCAATATCCCTGTAATAATATTTTTGCTAAACAGGTAAATTTTCATTGTATATCGGGTGTCCGAATCCAACTGTGTTTTTTTCTCAAAGTTCCCAACACCCTGTGGAATATTCTAGAATTTATAAAATACTGGAATTAAAACCCAACTATAGCCTCAAGTTTTCTTAACATTCTGTTTTTTGATTCATTCGCTTATGTTGGATAATAGAAAAGTTATGTAACAACTAGCCATGTTCTTCATCAGTACAGGGTGTTATAAGTCTAATGGGTTTTAGGGACTAAATAAGTTCGACAAACTTTAAGGGGTAATTCTGCATTAAAAATAATGACAGTTTGCTTTATAATCATATATCCGCAAATGCTTCGTTTCCGAGATACGGGATGGTAAATTTTTTCTTAAAAACTGATGATTTATTTATTGCTTTAAAACCGGTTGAGATATGCAAATGAAATTTGGTAGGTTTTAAGAGATGGTTATTGCGCATTTTTTGACATGCAACTAAGAATTTTATATTCACCATTGGAGCGCATACGGGTAATATGACCGATCATATTATTCGTATGCACGCCAATGGTGAATAAAAAATTCTTAATTGTATGTCAAAAAATGTTTAGTAACTACGTCTTAAAACCCACCAAATTTCATTTGCATATCTCAACCGGTTTTAGGGCAATAAATAAATCGTCAGTTTGTAAGAAAAAAATCAACATCCTGTATGTCGGAAACGAAGCATTTGCGGACATATGTTTATAAACAAACGGTCATTATGTTTTCATGCAGAATTACCGCTTAAAGTTTGTCGTACTTCTTTAGAAACACCCTGTACTGATAAAGAGCATGCCTAGTTGTTAAAGTACATAACTTTTGTATTATCCAACATAAGCGAATGATTCAAAAAACAGAATGTTAAGAAAACCTGAGGCTATAGTTGGATTTTGATTTCAGTATTTTATAAATTCTAGAATATTCGACAGGGTGTTGCGAATTTTGAGAAAAAACCACAGTTTGATTCGTACACCCGGTATACAATGAAAATTTACCTGTTTAGCAAAAATATTATTACAGGGATATTTATAAAGAATAGGGCTATAACATATTCAAAAATCACTTAAATCGTACAACAGGTTTAGGAGATACGCGACATCAAAAATGACCCATTTTTTAGGGTGCCCGTTTTCTATGACGCGCAGTTTAGTTCAGGAATATTAATAAAATGATTAAAATATTTAAAAATTTCAAAAGTTTTTTTCCACTTTCTTTATTCTATTTGTTCCAGGCCCTGTCTAGAATATTGGAGAACAAAGTCGGGGAGTACTTAAATAGAAGATCGAGTTATAGGCATTCATTTTGATATGTAGAGTGTGCTCGTTTTAAATTGTGTTATAAAATAGATACTGTAAATAGTAAATGTAATAAATTATATAAGCGTGTGTAAATAAGTTAAGAATGAAAACTAATAAATTAAGTTTTTTCAATTAAAATAAAGTGTTAAAAATATAATAAAGTAAAGCACTCATTACAATATATTATATTTCAATATTTTTAATGGAATAAAATTTTGTTGCGGAAGATTTTAAAGAATTTCTATCTTTTATGTAAAATTATGTCAAATCTATTGAATTGATTTTAATTAAATTTGGTGAACAGTATTATTACGTTATAAAGATTTTCTGTACGAATGATGGAGGCCCTAAGTGCAATCTAAGTAGTTTAAAAACATTGAATACGATAAGGATTATTTTACCCCCCTTTTTATTTATTGCTATTTTTTCATCAAGGGTAATGCATTATTTTAAATATTCAAATTTTTTATTAATATTCCCGACCTACATATTTGAAGGGGAGGGAAGGTCAATTATTATTATTGAAGTTAAAACACCACTTTCTTTGCAATAATCAGAATACGACCTCTTACACTCCAGACAACAGATCCGCCCTGGTCTAGTTTGCTATAATATCTGCACATAAAATAATAGCTCATGTTCTTTATGAATCATCCTTTAAATCTAATCGATTTTAATTTGTAACCGTTACTAATACACATGTTTTCGGTGTATATTGGAATTATAACGATTTATTGTGGGCTCTGTTCCATCGCGTTTAATGTACCCTGTATAATTCGTAAACTAATTGTAAAACATACATTGCGTCAGAGAAAACGGGCCACCCACAAAATGGATCATTTTTGATGTCTCGAATTTCATAAACCTGTTATCCGATTAAAGTGATTTTTTAAATATGTTATATCCTTATTCTTTAACAATATCGCTGTAATAATATTGTTATTAGAAAGGTAAATTGTCATTGTGTACCTGATGTATCAATCAAACTGTGTTTTTTCTCCAAACCCTGTCGAATATTCTAGCATTTATAAAATACTGAATTTAAAACCCAACTATAGCCTCCGGTTTTCTTAACATTCTGTTTTTGATTCATTCGCTTATGTTGGATAATAAAAAAGTTAGGTACTTGATCAACTAGCCATGTTCTTCATCAATACAGGGTGTTTCTATATAAGTGCGACAAACTAAAAGGGGTAATTCTGCATGAAAAAGTAATGACTGTTTGATTTATAAACATATGTCCGCAAATGCTTCGTTTCCGAGATACGGGATGTTGAATTTTTTCTTACAAACTGACGATTTATTTATTGCTCTAAAACCGGTTGATATGCAAATGAAATTTGGTAGGTTTTAAAAGCGCATTTTTTGACATTCAATTAAGAATTTTATATTCTCCATTGTATGTCAAAAAATGCGCAATAATTACCTCTTAAAACATACCAAATTTCATTTGCATATCTCAACCGGTATTAGAGCAATAAATAAATCGTCAGTTTGTAAGAAAAAATTCAACATCCCGTAGGTATCTCTATCTCAAAAACGAAGCATTTGGGAACATATGTTTATAAAGCAAACATTAGCCATTACTTTTTCATGCAGAATTACCCCTTAAAATTTGTCGCACTTATTTAGAAACACCCTGTATTGATTAAGAACATGGCCAGTTGTGAAAGTACCTAACTTTTTTATTATCAAACATAAACAAATGAATAAAAAAACAATGTTAAGAGTTAAGACAACCTGAGGCTATAGTTGGGTTTTAATTTAAGTATTTTATAAATGCTCGAATATTCCGAACTTTGGAACGAACTTTGAGAAAAAAACACAGTTTGATTGGTACACCCGGTATACAATGACAATTTACCTCTCTATAAACAATATTATTACAGCAATATTGATAAAGAATAAGGCTATATATAACATATTAAAAAATCGCTTAAATCGGACAACAGGTTTAGGAAATTCGAGATATCAAAAATGACCCATTTTAAGGTGTCCAGATTTTTTTGACCAGGATTGTAATTTTAGAACCTGCTTAGAAAAATTCTCACGCCCTCTAATTTAATTTCTACTTCTTAATAAATTCTGAACTAAGCTGGTGTTAGCGATAAAAAAGCGTAAATCTCAAAACATAAAAACAAACATAAATATTTCTAAAACTGTAATCACTTACCAAGCAAATATCTTTCTAGCGCCGTATATTCGTTAGGGAAAGATCCATTTGTTGGAGGTGGTGGGTATTGGAAGGAACAGATCCATTCTCCTTGAATTCTCAATACACGTCCTGTAACCCTGGCATAGTACTCGTAATTTTCTCTCCCGAAGAGATTGGAACTGGCAAATTCTTCAATCAGGTGTTTCATCACTCTGGATGCAACCTGAATCAAGATTATTGTAATAATATAAAAATAGTATTAAAGAAGATATTAAAGAAAACTTTGATATGAAAAGAAAGAAAACTTTTGAAAGAGAAAATGAGATAGAAGCACGCTTTGTATATGTTGAGGTTCAAAAGTAAAAAATTTGTGTTTCCGAATATTTCTTCTGTATCAGTTTCATAAAGTTAGTGTATTTTTGATATTTACTAAATAGTCCTGTCGCCAGTGGGGGTACAACGGCCTCCTTAATTCAGATGGACTTACCCAAGTTTTTTTATGTATTTTGACCAGTAGAACACGAATTTTTTGGGTAACAGTCGATCCGGATGTCGATAAGATTGTTATAAACAAAGAACTTGAGGAATCACAACAGCGACTTTTCGCAAAACAAAACATTGTTTTGTATTTTTTGGGTGATTCTCAGCAAAAAATGGTCTTACAAGTTTTTTCGTAGGATGCATAGTTTTAGAGATAAACGCGGTTGAACTTTCAAAAAATCGAAAAAGTGCAATTTTTGAACCCGAATAACTTTTGATTAAAAAATAAAATAGCAATTCTGCTTACTGTATTTGAAAGTTCAAGTCAAATTCTATCGGTTTTGATTATTTGCATTGCTAAAAATTAAGTTTTTATTTGTTAAACAAAGCCATAAACACATAGTGTTTCCCGTGCCCAATGCATGCGTTTTAATGTACGTAATCTACGTAGAAATTCTGTATGCTCGCCTACTCGTTCGATTTCATATGGGAAATGCATTGAAAACATCATTCAATCACTATGTGTTTATAGCTTTGTTTAACAATAAAAAATTAATTTTTAGCAATGAAAGTAATCAAAACCGATAGAATTTGACTTGAACTTTCAAATGCGGTAAGCAGAATTGCTATTTTATTTTTCAATCAAAAGTTATTCTGGTTCAAAAATTGCAATTTTTCGATTTTTTGAAAGTTCAACCGCGTTTATGTCGAAAACTATGCATCCTGCGAAAAAACTTGTAAAACCATTTTTTGCTTAGAATGACCCAAAAAATACAAAACAATGTTTTGTTTTGCGAAAAATCGCTGTTATGTGATTCCTCAAGTACTTTGTTTATAACAATCTTATCGACATCCGGATCAACTGTTACCCAAAAAATTCGTGTTCTACGGGTCAAAATGCATAAAAAAAACTTGGGTAAGTCCATCTGAATTAAGGAGGCCGTTGTACCCCCACTGGCGACAGGACTAAAAGATTTGGTTCTAGTTTTAACAGTTTTTTCATAACCTCACTTATGTTTCAAATAGTCTGGTTGGGGTTAGTTGAGCAATAGTTGCTCAACTAACTCCACGTTTTTGTTGACGTAGAGTTGACCTCTGTTATCTTTTTCTTGCTAATAAACATAAGCTTTGTCTTCTTTACGTTTATATCGAGTCCATATTGTTAACACTGTAATACGTAATTTTGTTCATAAGAACTTGTAGGTCTTCTAGGTCAGGGGTCCGCGGTCCGCATCCGGACCGTGAGCTACTTTTGTGCGGACCCTCATTAAATTCAGAACATGGCGTTGGGTAATTTTGAAAATGTTTGGCCATGAAATTGTATATTATGCTTGACTCAACTTATGTGTGCGAAGCCGCTTTATCAAGAATGAACTTTATTAAAAATCGGTACAGATCTCAGCTAACAGATGAATATCTCAACTCCCCAATGAGAATCAATTGCACCAAACTCACTCCAAACTTCAGACATTTTTCTCATTGATAATTTAATTTTGTAAAGAATGACGAATTTTCTGATTCGGTTTTTTTTTTGTGGATTCCTGTTCAAAAATGTCTCCTTGAACAAATCAGAAGGGGCCCGGGATGCCGGGCAAAACAATCTTTTTATACAAATTCAAAATTACCTTTTAGCCCCGAAAATTGTATTTAAAAATTGTCTCTTGTCATTTTTTTCAGAAGTTGATGGTTTTCGAGTTATAAGCGATTTAAAATCTGAAAACTGTGAAAATACCTACGCATTTTCGAGGTTTGAAAACTCATATGTAAATTATTAGTTTTCATGTTGCCAAGTGCCTAAATTGAAGTTTATAAATTCAATTTCAAGATTCTAACGAGTACATAATCGGGACTTACTTCAATATAGACAGTTGTTTTTTAATTGTTAATTATGCGAGTCCACTCAACTACCAAGTCGCCGCCCATAGCAATTTATGGTGCGTCTCTGTTGCACTTATTATACATATTATACGTACTTATGCAAAAAATGCCCAACAAATACTCCACATTTATTAAAATTTTATAAAAAAAAAAAGAAGCCTCGGAGGTGTAACCAGAGAAGGTTCCCATTGTTTTCATTCTGGTGGGATGTAGAATAGCATTATGTTGTTTTATATGCCATTAGAGTGAAAACGTAGTCTTTTTGCTAGCAGTTGCCGCTAGGGCATCTATGCCATTTCGTTCGTTGCGATTCGGGACTGCACGCTGGGGTTTGTTTTGGTTGGATCGGGGAGAGCAGCATATGTGCCTCCTGATGAGAGACTAATAAGTTTCGAAACCGGTAGGGGTGCTTGCAGCACTCTCTGATTGGACTAGAATATGGTTCGGCTGTGTTTTCGTTTTGCAACGAAATTGAAAATGGTTATTCATTTTTGATTTACATTTACTCTGTGTGGAGTATGAAGGGAACCATTCTCGTTGGAACTTTACCGCGCTGAGCAGATGGGACGTGAATTGTAAATTGTAGAATTCCCTCATCTTCCTTAGTCTCAGTATCCGTATGGCTTGCAAATTGTAGAAGCCTCGGAGGTGTAACCAGAGAAGGTTCCCATTGTTTTCATTCTGGTGGGATGTAGAGTTGTTTTATATGCAATTAGAGTGAAAACTTAGTCTTTTTAAAATTTTATAATTTATTATTAATATATTGTTTTCTTAATGATTTATTTATTCAATTAATTATTGCCAATGTGCTAATTAAGTACGCCAATAAAAACAAATGGTCGAAATTGAAATAAACCCCGATAACTCATCAGAATCTTGAAATCGAATGTTTAAACTTCAATTTAGGCACTTAACAACCGTAAAAATAATAATGTACACATGAATTTTCAAGCTTCCAAAATGCTTATTTTCGCATTTTTCAGTTTATAAATCACTTAAAGTTTTGAGAAAAAGGACAGAAAATCTTTTTTGTTTAAGATGACCCAAAAATGCTAAAAACATATTTTCGTGAGCAAAAAAGGTGATGTTTTGGATTTATTAAAAAACTGTTAAAAACAATTTCTGCCTAAAAATTTCGCACTGCACCCTTCTGATTTGTTTACCGAATTGGAACAATCAGACAGGTAGTGTTAACTCCGGACCCCGGAAGTGTCATAGATTTTCGAAACGGACCCTCAGGAAATATAATTGGTGACCCCTGTTCTAGGTTGTCCGTAAATACTACGTGATCTTCATATCTGACGTTGTTTAGCCGGTACCCATTTAATCTAAATTCACAATCAGGATGCAGTAGAAATAAACAAACCAAGACACTTCAATGTCACGAGGAGAACCCTCGAATCATGATTTACAATGTATAGACTTTGTAAATGATGATTTGAGATTTACATAATGTGTATAAACTTACGTGCATAGAAATCGGCCCACTTAAAAATTTTGTCATTTTTGATGTCTCGTTTTCCTAAACGTGTTGGCCGATTTAAGTGATTTTTTGAACATGTTACAACCTGATTCTTTAACAATACCACTGTAATAATATTGTTGCTAAACAGGTAAATTTTCATTGTATACCGGGTGTTCCAATCAAACTGTGTTTTTTTCTCAAAGTTCGCATCACCCTGTGAAATATTCTAGCATTTATAAAATACTGAAACTAGAACCCAACTATAGCCTCATAGACCAGGGCTCATCTGTAAAAATATTAGTACATTTGGACGTTGAGAGGTGACTCAAATTTTTTTGCAGAAATTGCTTGAAAATAGCTCAATTAATAATATTTGAATTATCCTCCCACTCAAAAAAGTCCGGAACATTGTTTAAATAATCAAAATATCAAAAAATTAAGGAAAAATTCGATTTTTCTCTTGATTTTTTGATTATAACTTTAAAAGTATTCATTTCCGAGAAAAGTTGTACTGACATAAAAGTTGCGTAATTAAATTTCCTATAATGTAGAATTGGTTGAAAATTTAAAAAATAGTCACCCTTGTTGCAAAATAGCAATAATTGTGAAAAAAACATACAAAAACAAGTATTCGCATTTTACGTTTTTCAACCATTTATGCTACACTTAGGACCATCGTATTTCACCCTGAAAAACTTTATGATACAGTAAAACAATACTGTAAAGTTCATTAAGATCGGCTTAATAGATTTTGCAAAATAAATTTTGCAATCCAGCTTTCGTAAAAAAAATTCATTTTTTCAAAATGTTACAGGACTGAAAATAAAGAAGATAGCAAGTTTAAAAATTTTTTGCATATAAAAGTGTACTGTACCTTTCATTTGCAATTTTGCAAAATTGAAATCGATTAACACCACGACGTCAGGAATTTTTTTAAATAAACATTAGTTATTGGTGCTACGCGCAGGACAGCGGATAGTTTGCTCTGATTGGGCATTCCAATGACCTTTGATAATGATTGATACATTTTAATTTTTATTACATTTCGATATAGATAAATAAATTTGTTTATTGCAAAATAAAAACACATACTCTATCCTTTGAAATAACACTTTTATTAGCAAAAACTTTCTTTGTTCATATGTTTTAACTTAAATAATAAAAGTTTATTATTTTTAAACATATGCAATTGTTTAAACAATATTTCACAAACAATAATAAAATTAGTTTGTTTTTTGTGGAATTAAAATATTAAAATACAACAAAATATAGAGTAAGAAAATAATATATTAGATAAAGATTGGAAGAAATTTTGGTGGAAATCAACTTGTGTGAATCGAACACCGCTGTCCTGCGCGTAGCACCAAAAATTATTCTTTATTTCAAAAATTTTCTGACGCCGTGGTAATTAATCGATTTTAATTTTGAAAATTGCATATTAAAGGTACAGTACACTTCTATAAGCAAAAAAAATTTCAACTTGCTATCTGCTTTATTTTCAGTCCTATAACATTTTGAAAAAATGAATTTTTTTTGCAAAAGCTGGACTGCAAAATTTATTTTGCAAAATCTACTGAACCGATCTTAATGAAATTTACAGTATTGTTTTACTGTATCATAAAGTTTTTGTGGGTGAAATATGAAGGTCCTAAGTGTAGCATAAATGGTTGAAAAACGTAAAGTGCGAATACTTGTTTTTGTATGGTTTTTTCGCAATTTTTGCTGTTTTGCAATTAGGGTGACTATTTTTTAAATTTTTAACCAATTCTATATTGTAGGAAATTTAATTATGCAACTTTTATGTCAGTACAACTTTTCTCGAAAATGAATACTTTTAAAGTTATAATCAAAAAACGAAGAAAAAAATCGAATTTTTCCTTCCATTTTTGACATTTTGATTATTTAAACAATGTTCCGGACCTTTTTGAGAGGGAGGATAACTCAAATATTATTATCTGATTTATTTTCAAGCAATTTCTGCAAAAAAATTTGAGTCACCTCTCAACGTCCATCTCAAAACAGATGCGCCCTGGACTATCAGGTTTTCTTAACATTCTGTTTTTTTTAATCATTCGTTTGTGTTGGATAATAAAAAAGTTAGGTACTGTAACAACTAGACATGTTCTTCATCGATACACGGTGTTTCTAAATAAGTGCGAAACATTTTAAGGGATAATTCTGCATGAAAAAATAAAGCGTATGTCCGCAAATGTTTCGTTTCCGAGATACGGGATGTTGAATTTTTCTTAAATTTTTCTTACAAACTGACGATTTATTTTATTGCTTTAAAACCAGCTGAGATATGCCAACGAAATTTGGTGGGTTTTAATATGTAGTTATTGCACATTTTTGACATACAATTAAAAATTTAATATTCACCATTAGCGCGCATACGTGTAATATGACCGATCATATTACCCGTATGCACGCTAATAGTGAATATAAAATTCTTAATTTTATGTCAAAAAATCCGAAATAACTAGCTCTTAAAACCTACCAAATTTCATTTGGATATCTTAACTGGTTTTAAAGCAATAAATAAATCGTCAGTTTGTAAGAAAAAAATCAACATCCCATATCTCGGAAACGAAACATTTGCGGACATAGGTTTATAAAGCCAACTGTCATTATTTTTTCATGCAGAATTATCCCTTAAAGTTTGTCGCACTTATTTAAAAACACCGTGTATTGATGAAGAACATGTCTAGTTGTTATCTAACTTTTTTATTATCCAACATAAACGAATGAATCAAAAAGCAGAATGTTAAGAAAACCTGATGCTATAGTTGGGTTTTAATTTCAGTATTTTATAAATGTTAGAATATTCCACAGGGTGATGCAAACTTTAAGAAAAAAAACACAGTTTGATTGGTACACCCGGTATACAATGAAAATGTACCTGTTTAGCAACAATATTATTACAGTGGTATTGTTAAAGAATCAGGTTATAACAAGTTCAAAAAATCACTTAAATCGGCCAACAGGTTTATTAAATATGAGACATCAAAAATGACCAAATTTTTAAGTGGGCCGATTGCTATGCACGTAAGTTTATATTGAAAATCATAATTTGGGAGTGCTCCTTGTAACATTGAAGGGTCTTGGTTTATTTATTTCTACTGCATCTTGATTGTGAATTTAGTATAGTAGAATACCTTTTTCAGATTCGTGCAAAGCTTCGATAAATATTCTTTCAGAGTAGAGATTGAAATTTAGAGGAGACAAAATACAGCATTGCCTCACTCCACGCATGATCTTCATATTATATTCAGTGTGTTTACCTTCAACTCTGAGATTTGTGGTCTGATTCCCTTAAAGGTTTCTAATTATTTTCAGATCGTGGTTGTTAATTCTTGCTTCTTGTAATATTTGCATTTGCACTGCAATTTTCGTAATTGCTTTTATCTCTTTTTTTATGAATAGTACTGAGGTTATGATGTTTATCTCTCCATAGAAATTTCGCTTGTGTGTATGGATTCTTGTACTAGTTGCCGAAGATATTCTATAATTTGTTCGTTTCATACTTAAACAATTTTGCGGTCCAGGTGTTTTGTTCCTCTTCAGCTATCCCGCTTTACATACATTTTTTAATTCTGTAATTCTTCTGTAGTTAATCTTGTTTACTAGCCTATTATTGCAATTCACAACAACCTAATCTAAAATTATTTCTGTAAAGTGCGTAAAATACAGAAGTGATAACATCATTAAACAACTTATAATAACCATAGGAGCAATCAAATTAAGGTAAACACTTCAAAAATTCTACGAAGTTGTATTGCACTTACTCGTATAGAGACTTTTACAATATTAACAGATGCTTTCTTGGGGACTGTTAAAATTTTTGCATGATTTTAAAATCGTAAGATAAATAAAAATACAAGAGATACAAGAACAATTTCTTTATATCTAATTCTTACCTTATATTTTGTGACGTCTTCCATTCTGGCAGTTTTCCCATCACTCACGCAGGAATGGAAAAAACTTGGTGCTACACTAACTCCTAAAGCTTCGCTAGTCATACCAGTAGCTGCCTTTTCGCTATTCGAAGCTATTACCCTGAATGTACCAAACAACAGTACCAATAGTCTTTGTGTATATACTGGCAATGAAATAATGATTCTGTAACAAAGTAGATGAAATTTAGATAATATTAAAAACAAATAGAAATATGTAAAAGTTACATAATCTAGTTACTAGAGAGTGGACTCTCTCTATAACGAACACGGATATTACGAGATTTCGCTTATAACGAGGTACACTAAATGTCCCATGATATTCCTGTTGAACTATAACACCTCTATAACGAGGCATATTTGGTTATAACGAGGAAAAATTAAATCGAAGAATATTTGTTTTTTACCTATTTTTAGCGCAGTAATGGATATAAATAAATACCCTAACTACCTGTATATAGAAATGCCCAACACATGTGTTATTATCGAGACCAGTGCTGTAATAAACTTCACCGCCTGTAATAAACTTCTTCCTTTATCTACCGATATTGAATATTGTAGGAAATTTACAATTTATCTCTCATTGTTCAGGTCGACCATCGACACCTAATAAACTACGTAAGAGGCATCAAAACATTTCAATATTATTGTAGTGTGATATAACGAGATCCGCTTATAACGAGGTAATCGCCATTTCAGTTCTCGTTATAGAGGCAGCCTACTGTAATATAGATAGCCTTATTTACATAATAGATTGGTTAAGAACACGGCTTTTCTAAAAATAACATAGTTTAAAATAGACAACTTAGAGATCTGATAGAATCACCAAAATAGAATCAGACGATAATATCCGAGAACCTAGATTTAGGTACAACCTTGGCACGAGGTAGCTTTTTAGAAACAGTAACATGAAGGCTTCCTCTATTCTGTCAATATTAGTTAGATGTATAACGATTATGATGACGTTCTTCCATAATTCTTGTTGCTCCTTTGACATTAGTTCTACGTGTTTCTCTTTTATGTTGTTCCTACTGCATCTGGATGTTGATCGGTCTCTATATTTCTTTCCTTCCGGATTTCCCTGGATAATTAGCCATGGTCCTGTAAATATTTAACTAGAGAAATGCCGTAGGTTGTTAACCTTAAGAACGAATTATGATGACGTTCATCCAGAGTTCTTGTTGCTCCTTTGACATTAGTTCTACGCGTTTCTCTTTTATGTTGTCCCTACTGAACCTGGATGTTGATCGCTCTCTACCTTTCTTTTCTTCCGGATTTCCCTGGATAATTAGATGTGTTCCTATAAGTATTTAACAAAAGAAATGTCGTAACCTTAAGAACTAATCATTTGTAGCTATGTAAATTTAAGAGAATGAATTCTGTATACAAAGTCGACTACTTAGAGCATTTTCTGACAGTCAAACTTCTAAAAAAGACGACAAAGAGGGAACGATAAGAACAAGATAAAGAACAAAAGGTGTATTTAATAGTATAGTTCACAACCACCAAATCAACAATATTATGGTATATTGGTATAATGAATCATAACTGTGTTAATATTATGCAACTAAGGCAATAATCTTATCGTATGTTTTTTAACTTGTTCTATAAAAAAATATATTCCATCAACGCAAAAATAAACAAAGCCATCGCTGTTATTATCGGTATTAATATTATAATCGAAAATAGTCCTGGATCCCGCGTAACAAATAAAAGAGTATTAAGAAGATGGGTACGTATTTTCGGCTGCAATGCTATTCAAATGGGGATTCATTTTTTTCGAATCCTGAAAAAACTAATAAGTATTTTTGAAAAATTTAAACGCAGAATAAAAGATTACGTTATTAGCGAGGGCCGAAAGTCCCTGAGAACTTCTATAATGTTTATTTTAATAAGTTACAGGGGTGAAAAGCTAAGAGAAAATTTAGTGGAATTTTTAATTTCAAATATCTCATTCAAAATAAACTTTTTATTTATTCTAAGGGACTTTCGGCCCTCGGTAATAATTTAGTATTTCATTCTGCATTTAAATTTTTCAAAAATATTTATTGGTTTTTTCAGGATTCGAAAAAAATGGACACAATGTCCGTGGTAATATTTTCCAAATCTATCTTTGTCTTATAACGCACTCAGTCGAATAGAATATTGTCAGCGTATTGTCAGTCAAACAGTGACAATTTTAAATATTTGACATGGCATCGGGAATATTTTGAGTTGTTGATTAAATAATATTGATATACATATAGTGTAGATATTTGATAAATAATTGATATAAGGCCCTGGGTACATAATTCGCAAATATCCCTACTTTTTCTGCCTTAACACGGCAAATTACGTGTAGTAAAATTCACACTGGTATGGATATGTAAACATTACTATAGTTTATTTTTTAACCAGCAGGAGTACACTAAAAAGACAGATTCACACCCAAGAAAGTCATTAGAATAATAACCAAATATATCTTCTTTTTGGTTGATCTAGTCGGCCCTCAACGGTAATCCATAAATATTATATTAAATTAATACGTCGCTAAAAAGTTCAAAAAACAACTGCTTTTTATATAAAAGCAGACTAACAATCTAAAAATTAAAGGAATAAGACAGAAAACACAAAAATCGCCTATATAACTTAATTAACCTATGAAACGTCACTAGTGTCAAAATTTGATAAATGTCATTAGTGCCAAAATTTTAAAACAATGGAGTAAACTTGTCTGCGGTTGGACCAATTACAAACAACCATTACAACGCGATAAACTTGAATCACTCCTCTTGGTTAAAAAACAAACCAAAGAATGTCATTCTACTTGAAAATGTCATCATTAACTTAAAGAGATGGCTTTTGAATGTTCTTGGATAACTGTTATTTATTGTATAATTACAAATTATTAATTCAGTTAATAAATGTGATAATTTTTTCACTAACTATCTATTCAGTGATGGTAATAATCTATATGTACAAGAAAAACTAATACTCAATCCAGAAAAGAGGAAAAGTGTTAAAGTGATTTTTTAATAATATACTGTTACTATGGAACGCTTACAATTTTGAACATCTTTAACAACAAAATACTTGGATCACAGAATACAGTTATGAGCGCGCTAATAACCGGCAAAATAGCTCAAAAGATGGAAAATGTATTAAGTTGTGAGATAAAAAGAAATGCAACTAGTGGAGGTGGGATTTTATCGGTATTAACTTATGGTCCAAGAGCTGTGAGACATTTTTGAGTAGGTATTTTAGGCAACCTGAAAATTTTTCAGGGGACTCTTCCATGATAGCCTAATACAAAAATGCCGGTCTGGCTGGAGGGTAGCGGTTATTTTCCCCAAAAATCCCCCCCAAAGTTAAAAAAAAGGGTAAAAATTGTTATTACAAAAAATATCAGTGACGTGACTTTAAACTAAATTTAAATATTCAAATATAAAGAAAATAAACAAGCCAAGCGATTTGAGGGCGATTTTAACTCTGCAAGATACTTGCATGGGCGTCACAGGATTATTTTCAGGGGATGCATCTGAACTTCAGAAGATTTCATCTGAATCTGTACATACTATTAACGAGTATAAAATATACAACTATACATACATAGCTATGTATATTTCTTCCGGAGAGGGAGGTGCAATTGTTATTTTGACAGGGTATTTTTTAATATTAAAAATAAATATTCTAAAAAGACAGGTTTTTTTGGTGAAATTTTCCAACTGCCATGTCATCAAACAAATTACGCGTGCATATAAATGAAAAGCGCTATAGGTAAGCAGCACTGTGAGAAAGGGCGTATACCGATAGCTGTTTGCGTCCTCTGTTCTAGCGGAGCGAGTCCGTTTGCTCGAGAAAAATCACGTGACCTGGCGATACCCATGTTGTTGTGCCTCGAAACGTTAGAGTAATTATTATATATTACAGTTTTTTAAGTAACTTTTTCTTAATCAAAAGAAAATAATACGTACTATACAATAGATTTTGCAAATATGATAGAAAAAGACAAATTTATTATTATAAATATATAGGTAAAAAAGTTTAAAACTATAAGCTAAATAAATTCGGTGTCCGAATCTTGTACTTCTTCTTCAAACTCCTCATCTGAGCTTAAATATTCATTCTCTTCTTCTTCCTCAGACTCGTCAGTCGAAGCCTGCACAATCACGGGCGCATCTGAAGAAAGACTTGCCATTGTTGAGATGTGGTGTTATCGAATAATGTAAAAAATATCATGGACACAACATGTAGCAAACACGGAAACATTAAGAAAGATGAAAAAGGAAAAAGAAATACTCAACAGTATGAAGGAAAAAAACGAGCTACTTTGGTCATATACTAAGAAATAAAAAACCTGATGTGATTGGTTATATAAGGAAAAGTATTAAGTAATGGTGTCGGTCTTGACGGTCCAGTTAGCTGGGGCTCAGTCGATCGACAAGTTTAGTGGATTTGCGATTTGCGGTCGCTGGTTCGAGCCTCAGCTAGGTCATGAAATTTATAAAAGGCCAACGCCGTAGTATAAAACTCAATAGAGTCTACGGCTTGGTCTGGAATAAACTGGCGTCTGATCGGCCTATGGAGGAGCGGTACGGGAAGGGATAAGGGCTTCCGGCTTGGTGATACTCCTCCATAGATCCCTACCGAAGGGCGTTGACGCCTAAGAACGGTGTATAGATAGATTAAGTAATGGTTATATTATAAGTAAGAATACGTAGCAACTCAATTAATTAATCACTAATTAATTTTTATTTAACTCTAAATACATATTACAACTATTTATAGATCAGGTAGAAGAGGAATCTGAGTCTCGAGGGGAGTCTGACGAAGAAAAAGAGAATGAATATTTAAGCTCAGATGAGGAGTTTGAAGAAGAAGTACAAGATTCGGACACAGAATTAATTTAGTTTATAGTTTTATACTTTTCTACCTATATATTTATAATAATAAATTTGTCTTTTCTTATAATATTTGCAAAATCTATTGTATAGTCCGTATTATTTTCCTTTAATTAAAAAAAGTTACTTACAACAACATGGGTATCGCCAGGTTACGTGATTTTTCTCGAGCGAACGGACTCGCTCAGTTACAACAGAGGACGCAAACAGCTATCGGTATACGCTCTTTCTCACACTGGTGCTTACCTATAGCGCTCTTCATTTATAATGCACGCGTAATTTGTTTGATCACGTGGCAGTTGGAAAATTTCACCAAAAAAACCTGTCTTTAAGAATATTTATTTTTAATATTAAAAAATACCCTGTTAAAATAACAATTGCACCTCCCTGCCCGGAAGGAATGTACATAGCTATGCATGTATAGTTGTATATTTTATACGTTAATAGTATGTATAGATTCAGATGAACTCTTCTGAAGTTCAGATGCATCCCTTGAAAATAATGCTGGGACGCCCATGCAAGTATCTTGCAGAGTTAAAATCGCCCTCAAATCGCCTGGTCTGTTTATTTTTTTATATTTGAATATTCAAATTTACTTTAAAGTCACGTCAATGATATTTTTTGTAATAACAATTTTTACCCTTTTTTTAACTTTGAGGGGGATTTTTGGGGAAAATAACCGCTACCCTCCAGCCAGACCGGCATTTTTGTATGAGGATATCATGTAAAAGTCACCTGAAAAATTTTCAGGTTGCCTAAAATACCTACTCAAAAATGTCTCACAGCTCTTATACTATTATAATTTACATTACCATTATGGATAGTTTCCACCTTTACACCTTTAAACGTCAGCTAGTTAACTTCGGTCATAATTCTAAGTATAACGTTCTTTCAAACCTAGTTTTATTAAGTTATGTATGTCTTCTTCTTCTTTTGTTTATTGGCCTCTACCTGCATGGGTAATTGGCTAGTCCATCGTCTTGGAATAAAGGAAAAATCCCTTATTCACCTAGAATGTAGAGTTGATATCGGACAAGTACAACAAAGGTAAAAACTTTTCTCATACAGGGATAACTGCCAACCATTACACAATCTGCTTCTACTTCTTCTTCTCGTTCTTTAGTTAATTGGCAATTTTGAATTGTCATGGGAGAAATACAACAAAGGCAAAAAGCTTTCTAGCTCAGGGACAAGTGCCAACAATAAAGGAAGAAGAAGATCATTACAAGATTGCGTAATGTGGCATCGGTTAGTTAAAGTGAAGAACCCAGATGATTACAGACTGTTTATACAAAAGATTGTATTGTTATTTTACCCAGATTTGAATTATCTAGTCGTATGTAATTTTTGACATTATTTGAATTTGAAATTATTTATTATTTTATCCATTCATTTCCAATATTTTACTTTCCTCATAACTACGTATGACGTTAACATGACATTAACATTTTTTTTTGATTTCGCATAAAGTAAAAATCAATTGAAGACAATAAAGCAAAATAAAAACAGTTTAATTAGTAGTAATTTTTTATTCTAAAATTAACTTAATTTCTACCATGATTTTAGACGTCTCGCATTCACTCATGTCACTACAGAATTGTCGAAGGTTGTTTCAAATCCCACATTTGTGACTTTTTTGCAATAATTAAATATTAAAATTTGAAATTATTGAGTTATTAACTCTAAATTGTAGATGATGGGATTTTTCTTTTATTCTGACAGGATGAGCTGGCCAAAATACCCATGCAGGTAGAGGCCAATAAACCAAAGAAAAAGAAGACATACATAACTTGATAAAACTGAGTTTGAAGGAACGTCATTATGTAGAATTAGAATTATGACCGAAGTTAACTAGCTGACGTTTAAAGGTATAAAGGTGAAAACTATCCATAATGGTAATGTAAATTATAAGTTAATACCGATAAAATCCCACCTCCACTAGCTGCATTTCTTTTTATCTCACAACTTAATACATTTTCCATCTTTTGAGCTATTTTGCCGGTTATTAGCGCGCTCATCACTGTATATTATACTGATGTATTATTTGCTTGGATTTTCCACAAATAATACACAATAAATAACTTTTTATTAAGTTCACGTCTTAAATCAATTATTTATCAAATATTATTTAATCAACAACTCAAAATATTCCCGATGCCACGTCAAATATTTAAAATTGTCACTGATTGTCACGGTCTGACTGACAATATGCTGACAATATTCTATTACTGGGAACGACTGGGTGCGTTGTAAGACAAAGATAGATTTGGAAAATATTACAACGGACTGAATTTCGAATCCTGAAAAAACTAATAAATACTTTTAAAAAATTTAAACGCAGAATGAAAGACTAAATTATTACCGAGGGTCAAAAGTCCCTTAGAATAAATAAAAAGTTTATTTTGAATGAGATATTTGAAATTTAAAAATCACACTAAATTTTCTCTTAGTTTTTCACTTCTGTAACTTATTAAAATAAACATTATAGAAGTTCTCAGGGACTTTCGGCCCTCACTAATAACGTAATCTTTCATTTTGTGTTTAAATTTTTCAAAAATACTTATTAGTTTTTCCAGGATTCGAAAAAAATGAATCCCCATTTGAATAGCATTGCTGCCGAAAATACGTACCCATCCTCTTAAGACGTGAACTTAATAAAAAGTTATTTATTGTGTATTATTTGTGGAAGATCCAAGCAGAGAATACATCAGGATAATATATTCTGTGATCCAAGTATTTTGTTGTTAAAGATGTTCAAAATTGTAAGCGTTCCATAGTAACAGTATATTATTAAAAAATCACTTTAACACTTTTCCTCTTTTCTCGATTGAGTATTAGTTTTTGTTGTACATATAAATTATTACAATCAATGAATACATAGTTAGTGAAAAAATTATCACTTTTATTAACTGAATTAATAATTTGCAATTATACCAATAACAGTTATCCAAGAACATTCAAAAGCCATCTCTTTAAAGTTAATCATGACATTGTCAAGTAGAATGACATTCTAGTAATGTTTATATATCCATACCAGTGTGAATTTTACTACACGTAATTTGCCGTGTAAAGACAGAACAAGTAGGGATAGCCGTAAAATATTTGCGAATTATGTACCGATGGCGTTAATAGAAGCTGAAAATTTGTTAATAGCTTAACAGTGTCGAGTCGGGACAAACTTTGATGTATAGGAACACTGGAACAGGGGAATCTTTAATAATTGTGGAACGTGATAAACGTGTCATCCTAACGAGTTTATGATTGTGAAAACTAGCACGCTGTTTTTAAGTTTATTCAATAGATAACGTTATACATAGTGATGAGCGTGCTAATAACCGGCAAAATAACGCAAAAGATGGAAAACATAATACATTGCGAAACAAAAAGGGATGAAACTAGTGGAGGTGGAAATTATCGTTATAAACGTATAAATTAACATTACACAGTTTCCCATCTTTAAACGTATCAGAGGAGTATGACAACTGTCACTGTAACAGTAGAATTTTATAAAATACTCCTGTCACAGACATCTAAAGGTGGGAAACTACGTAATGTAATGTTACTTATTTATATGTTTATAACGATAATTTCCACCTCCACTAGTTTCATCTCTTTTTGTTTCGCAATGTATTATGTTTTCCATCTTGTGCGTTATTTTGCCGGTTATTAGCGCGCTCATCACTGTATAATACATGAAAAAATGTTTGTCCGACAAAAATGTTGAGCATTTTAATAAGTCCGACACGTAGAACATGTCAAATGACAGGAATTATGTTGGTGATAAATAGCAGTCTGATTAGGTAAAGGTTTTAGCCTGAAAGGGTAAAATATCAATTGGAAGTTCTGTGCGACAAAATTCATGGGAAGTTTTCGTAGTCCGATCTTACAGGTAGCTGAAGAAATAGTAGGAAGATATCAGTGCGGTTTCCGTCCTAATTAATCAACAACGGACCAGATATTTACAGTGAGGCAGATCCTTGAAAAAACTCTAGAGTTCGGCGTCGACACCCACGACATATTCGTGGACTTCAAAGCCGCATACGACTCAGTTAATAGAGGTAAACTTCTACTTGCTATGGTAGAATTTAAAATACTGCTTCATCTTGTCCAATTAACTGAACTTACGCTCACAGGAGCAGAGAGCGTGGTAAAGATCCAGAACGATTTCTCAGCACCCTTCCATTGCAAAAATGGACTAAGGCAGGGTGATGGACTATCTATCGTGTCTCTTATTTAACCTGGCATTAGAAAAAATAATTCGAGACTCCCAAATTAATACGAATGGTACTATCTTTAACAAATCAGTACAAATTGTCGGACACGCAGATGACATATAAAATCATAGGTGCCGGCATCGGCGCGTCAGCTACTATTTCACACAATTTTTGACGGGACATGGATCGTTCAGGAAGTTTACTCATCGTATAGGGAAAACCGTGGACGATCTATGCCCTGAGTGTGGAGTAGTGGATGACGCGCAGCATGTCGTCTTCGTGTGCCCTGCATACCAGGCGGGACGTACCGAGCTGCAGCTGGGACTGGGATCCCCTCTAGGCGAGCCTCACGAGCTAATTGATAAAGCTATCAATAGCAAGAGAGACTTCGACCTGATCATTGCTTTTGTCACGAAAACAATGAAGCACAAAGAGGAGAAAGAGAGGCGACTGCAAGCGGGATGACCGTCTATTTATTTATGTTTTAACGTTTTTATTTTTGTGTCGCAGATGGCAGCCAGTGGGGGGAGGATCCTTTACATCCAACCTGCGCTGTCTGTCTTATTTTAACTAGTTTTACTTATTTATTTATTTTATCTTGTTTTATCTCCTTATTTACTTCTTCACTCTTATTTATACAATATTTATCATTTTAAATCAATTTTATTACTCAAATGTGTTGCGTGTTGTAAGCGGTAGTCAGCAGGGGGAGGACCTTTTACATCTAACCCATGCTGACCGCCTTTTTATTGTTTTGTTTACTTTCTGTTTTGTCTTGTTTTTTTAGTCTGTTTTTTGTTTTGTATCAGGTAGTGGGGGAGGATTTTTACACCCAACCTCACTGACTGCTTCCTTTTTAACTGTAGAATGAATGGGTATGAGTGTGAGTGCGAATTGATGAAAGCACGAATGTTTGGAGTTGCTCGTAACTGTCGACTGGTATCCTTTTGCTAGTTCATGTTTGATTGGGGGCACCCCGGTCGCCCCACCCGCACATGGGCTGCACGGGACGGTCGTCTTCACCGACCGGTCTTTGTGCGGGGTGTGTGCGGGACGAGGCGGCTGGGTGGCCGCTTAATCTACGGAGTGCACGCAGAGGGTGCCCGGGGGGAGTTATGAGTAAGGTCGACGGGTCAGACATGCTCGCCAAGAGCGGTTCCAGACCTGTCGGCTGGAGGAAGAGGAGGTGAGTTTAGTCGGTAGGCGGTTCGGCACGGTGAAGCGTGACGGATCGAATCCGACACACCTGGGACACCTTCCCAGACGGTCTTTTGAAGATTCTCACCTCCCAAAAAAAAAAAGATGACATAAAATCATAGGTAGATCTAAAGAATCTCTGACTGAAGCATTTCGGTCGTTAAGAGCATCTGCACAGAGAATGGGGCTAAATATAAATGTTCAAAAGACCAAATATATGTGTTGCACTAGGTCAAGCATCCCGACACCTACAAGAATAATAATTGACGACCTAGAGCTGGAAGGTGTTGACACCTTCATATACCTAGGCTCGCTGCTAACTAAAGACAACAATGTCAGTGAAGAAATTAAAAGAAGAATAGTGCTCGCCAATAAGTGCTACTATGGCTTAAGAAGACAGATGGCCTCAAAACTACCTAGAAAAATTAAATTGACTGTCTACAAAACACTAATAAAACCAGTGCTAATATATGGCTCAGAAACTTGGTCACTTACTCAGAATGACCAAGAACTGCTCAAACGTTTTGAGCGAAAAATTCTAAGACGAATATATGGTGGCATAAAAGAACAAGGTTTGTGGCGCAGGCGTTACAACTTTGAGTTGTATAGAAATTTTGGAGAACCTGACGTACAATTCATTAAGGTAGCCCGCTTTAGACGGATAGGGCATGTAATCAGGCGAGAGGAAGATGCCATAGTCAGAAAAGTTTTTGACCGAAGAGGGCCGATAGGGCAACGAGCAAGAGGAGGACCGAGACTTAGGTACCAAGACAACCTAGAAAATGATTTGAAATCTATTGGAATTAGAGCATGGAGAAGAGTTGCCAGAGACAGGGACGAATGGAGGATTGTTCTGAAGAAAGCTTTGGCTCATAAAGAGCTGTAACCCCACTGATGATGATGATGATAAGTTTAATGAAAGGGTAAAATATCAATATGTCCGACAAAATTCATGGGAAGTTTCCGTAGTCCGATCTTACAGGTAATGCCTGTAAAAAGACGGTACCGGGTTGCCTTCAACATGGAGATCTCTCCACAATCACAATAGCATTGCTTCTTTCATTATCAAAATATACTTTCTGTACAAAAGGAAAAAACTAACATTTAAATTAAAAAATCAGTATATCAGTTCTGTGAAGCTTGTCCAACCCAAGGTCCAATTCCGAAATATTACAAAAACGTATCCCCAAATATTCAATGTATATTGCAAGTAATAAATTAAAATTATTTTGAAATACAGGGAAAGGAGGATGTATCATTCATGGATGGATGGATTTTTAATCCATTTAAGTAGTCTAAGACGGAAATTCTATTATAAATTATTGTTTTAACATTTATTCTTTTAATCCATAAATGTATTAAAAAACCGGCAAATTAAAAATCTATTTTTACCTCAAAATATCTAAATTAATCACGGCAATAGACCAGGACACTTAGAACAAAAAATACCGGAATAAATCGATTTATCGACTTTTGCGATGTGTTCAGGATGATGTCAGGAAAAAAGTCTACAATAGATAAATGGGTTGAAATGCATTTACAGTGCATAAAATGCATTCAAAAGTGCAGGAACCTGTCAAAATCAGTTCATTAAGGGCCCGATTTTATTACTCGGAGGTTTTTGGGGTCGCTGAACATGAATACGCTATCACAACGGATCCCCGGAGTATCTGGTGCCCAGGGTCACTGCTAAAACACGTCATCTTCTGGAGTTTTGAAGGTTTTCGGCACCAAAGTTGATGCAAACAGATAACTTGCAGGTTTTTGGGGTTGCTTAACACAAATACGCAATCAGAACCGACCCACGGAGCACCTGATGCCCAGAGTCACTGATAAGGCATATCATCTAATGGTTTTAAGGCATACCATCTTATCTTTCAAGGATTTTCGGGACTAAATTAATGCAAACAGTATACTCTGGGGTTTTTGAGGTCGCTTTTGATGCCCGGGGCGTACATGCATTCACCCTGGGCTCCAGGTGCTCCGAGGGTCACTTCTGATGTCATATTTGTGCTCATCAACCTCAAAACCCTACTAGTAATGTGTTTGCATCAATTTAGTGCTGAAACCCCTCGAAACTTCAGATGACGTACCTTAGCAGTAACCCTGGGCACCAGGGAGTCGGTTTTGATGACGTATTCATGTTCAGTGACCTCCTCAAAACCCCCGAGTAACAAAAGCGGTCCCTTATACCGATTTTGTCACGTTTATGCACTTTTGGGTGCATTTTATGCACTGCAAATGCAATTATGTATTTCACTATGGCAGGAATGCCAACCTTCTGACGATATCAATTCTTGCAATGTGTGGCCTGGCATTACCATGCATAAGCATAAAATTCTCCACAAAAAAATATGCAGTATAGCAGAGTTGCCGTGTACCGAGAAATTGATTAACTTCGTATCATAACAATAGGGCTTTCCATCGATTGTCATTTGTTTCGAGCTCCTGTCATATGTTGCATAATCTGTGTATAATATTAATACAGGGTGAGTCATGAGGAACTGTACATACTCCTACCTCGTATAGAGGCCCCTATGGGGAATAACAAATGCCCATTAAAAAGTGTCTGCTCCCATTGTTTAATAATATACAGAGCGAGTTTCGCATTTTGACAGAAATTTATATTCGTCATAATTTTTGAACGGTCAGATCGATATGTCTCTTATTTTGGTCAATCGTTACACTATTACCACCTAATCAACTGATTTATTCAAACTAGAAAAAAATCAGGTCCGGCTTTAAAAAATTAGTTCGTTTGGGTCTTAGAAAAAATTTCACCCTGTATACGCTTTTTGAAAACTCTAATATTAATTTTACAAATTAGACAAATAGGCAATTAAAATGACAGATTTATTTTTTCCCCACACGATTGCTTAATTTTTTATAAAAAAATCAAATTTGACTATGAAATAAAAATTTGGTAAAGTGAACCATAGATTTAAAAAAAATTAACTTTTATTACAAAAATTTATTTTTTTAAACAAATATTTGATTTATGTTACCACCCAATCAACTGACTTATTTAAACTAGAAAAAAATCAGGTCCGGCTTTAAAATATTAGTTCGTTTGGGTCTTAGAAAAAATTTCACCCTGTATACGCTTTTTGAAAACTCTAATATGAATTTTACAAATTAGACAAATAGGCAATTAAAATGGCATACTTATTTTTTCCCCACACGATTACTTAATTTTTTATTAAAAAATCAAATTTGTCAAAATCGCAATTTTACCGTAAAAATAAAAAAAAAATAAACAACGTTTTTCTTAAAATTAAAAGTTTCACCATTTTTTTTTTTTTCTATAACACGTCTAGATCTAATACTCCCCATAACACTTCTCTTTGGACTCTATAGTTTAACATAGACGTGATCAAATAGATAAATTTTAAATTTTTTCACTTAATTTTTGCGATTTAACTTTGCAATTCACGAAGCTGCACTTTTTATTTTTTTAAATTCATAACTTTTACGAGAAGAAGACTGAAAGTCTACAACAATATTGTCATAGTATTCACAATGGTAAGAGATATGTGCTGTAAAAATTTCAAAAAAAAAATTTAAATGGAACGTTGTAGCGAGTTAAACCGTGATTTCATCTTTTTTTTTTTTCATTTTTAGGTTAAAATTCCGATTTTGACAAATTTGATTTTTTAATAAAAAATTGAGTAATCGTGTGGGGAAAAAATAAATATGCCATTTTAATTGCCCATTTGTATAATTTGTAAAATTCATATTAGAGTTTTCAAAAAGCGTACACAGGGTGAAATTTTTTCTAAGACCAAAACGAAATAATTTTTTAAATCCGGGCTTGATTTTTTTCTAGTTTGAATAAATCAGTTGATTGGGTGGTAACATAAATTAAATATTTTTTCAAAAAAAATTAATTTTTGTAATAAAAGTATTTTTTTTTAATCTATGGTTCACTTTACCAAACTTTTAATTATTAATAGTAAAATTTAATTTTTTTTATAAAAAATTAAGTAATCATGTGGGGGAAAAATAAATATGGCATTTTAATTGCCTATTTGTCTTATTTGTAAAATTCATATTAGAGTTTTCAAAAAGCGTATACAGGGTGAAATTTTTTCTAAGACCCAAACGAACTAATTTTTTAAAGCCGGACCTGATTTTTTTTAGTTTGAATAAATCAGTTGATTGGGTGGTAACATAAATCAAATATTTGTTAAAAAAAATTAATTTTTGTAATAAAAGTAAATTTTTTTAAATCTATGGTTTACTTTACCAAATTTTTAATTCATAGTCAAATTTGATTTTTTTATAAAAAATTAAGTAATCGTGTGGGGAAAAAAATAAATATGTCATTTTAATTGCCTATTTGTCTAATTTGTAAAATTCATATTAGAGTTTTTAAAAAGCGTATACACGGTGAAATTTTTTCTAAGACCCAAACGAACTAATTTTTTAAAGCCGGACCTGATTTTTTTTAGTTTGAATAAATCAGTTGATTAGGTGGTAATAGTGTAACGATTGACCAAAATAAGAGACACATCGTTTTGACCGTTCAATAATTATGACGAATATAAATTTCTGTCAAAATGCGAAACTCGGCCTGTATATATTATTAAACAAGGGGAGCAGACACTTTTTAATGGTCATTTGTTATTCCCCATAGGAGGCTCTATACGAGGTAGGATTATGTACAGTTCCTCATGACTCACCCTGTATACACGGATTATAAGACATAATAATATGTTAGAAGCTCAAAACAAATGACTGTTAATGAAAAGCCCTATTAAATGATGTGATTAATGTTAAAGGAAACGACATATACGATACTAAAAGCTAGTAAGAGTTCTGTTTTACTCGCAACTTGTGTAATTTAATGTAAAAGAATTGCTTCTTCTGTTATTTCCTTTCCTAGCATTCTATTTTTATAATTACCAATAAGTTGTTTTTTAGGGCAAATTCTTTGTTGGGTGAATTTAATGAAAAAATTGCTAGAACAGATATCTAAACAATGATTTCCAGAAGTGAGTAATCAATTACACAATATCGAAAGGTAGACACAACATATTCCGATGTATGACACATCTAGACAAATAACATTCAACAAACAGTATCTGTTGTTTTTTACTGAACTAACAACACAAAAATTTTTATTAAAATTATTTGTGTACAGGATAGAAGTCACGTCCACCTTTTACATGATTCAATACCATGCATCAACAACGCCACTCTTCCTCTTAGAAACAAAGAACGCATATATTTTAAATATATGCATAAATAATGATTGCTCTTTCAGTACCAATATTGATATGTTAATTAATACCATAATTAAAAAACAATACAGTAAGTATAAGTGGTTAGTACATCAACCACATTCTCGTGGTATCAGGGGCGTCATTTGGGCGTCCAGGGGGGGGGCATTTGCCCCCCCCTGGCCCTAAAAAATGACTGAAATTTACAAAAAATACATCAATATTCATCATAACATCATATATAATGTATTGTATATATAGTGCTTGCCCCCCCCCCAAACAAAATTTCAAATGACGCTCCTGCGTGGTATTCAGGTATAATGATTTATAATGAAAGTTTTTACAAAAGATCACTAGATGTCGCTTCTGAAATTTCCACGCTTCTTCCTCTAGCGTCGTATCTATTGATTATATGAATTTAAAAACAATTACATATGAATAACTCTTGCCTCTCACTTCTACCCGGAACACAGATTGGGCACTTAATTTTAATCGGTAAACACTCAAAAATATTCGAGAAAATATACGTCAAAAAGCTGAAGTCGATAACAAAAATGATGCACTTAATTCCAGACTACCAATTTGGATTCCGAAACAGACATGGCACTATCGAATATGTACATAGAATAACTTAATTAATTATAGTTAACAAGATTAACGATGACTTCCAACAAAAACGTTATTGTTCTGCTGCATTTATTGATATGTAACCAGCATTCGATAAAGTTTGGCATATTGGACTCTTCTACAAAATTAATAAGCTACTTCCATATCCCCACTTCCTGTTACCAAAATCATACCTAACCAATAGACACTTCCTTGTCAGGCAAAACCAAGAATACTCTTCTCTGAACGCCATTAAATCAGGGGTACCACAGGGCAGTGTACTCGGACCTATCCTGTATTTGTTGTACACAAGTGATCTTTCTACTACATCGATGGTTACAATAGCCACATTTGCGGACGATACAGCTGCTCTCTCTTCACACGAAGACCCAAAGATGGCATCAAGACAACTTCAACTCTGCCTTAACAAGATACAAAAATGGCTGTCGAAATGGCGCATGAAAGCAAATTAACTAAAATCTACATATGTAACATTTACACTCCGTAAAGAAACTTGCCCACCAGTACAACTTAAGAACAACAATTTACCTCAAGCCGAAGATGTAAAATGCTTGGGAATCCACCTAGACAGAAGACTAACATGGCGAAAACATATTTTCACTAAACGCAAACAGTTAGGACTAAAGCTAAGCCGTCTATACTGGATTACCGGCAGAAACTTCAAGTTGTCTCTAGAAAACAAACTACTGGTCTACCTACAAAGCCATTATAAAGCCCATTTAGACCCGGTATCCAGCTCTGGGGAGCAGCTTCTAATAGCAACATAAATATAATACAGAGGTTCCAAAACAAGAGATTCTTGATGCTCCGTACTACGTATTACCCAACTACGTGATCCAAAGAGACTTAGCAATTCCAACAGTGCAAGAAGTGCAACAGTGAATATAGTGCAACATATCGCGAAAGAGTGTCTGTACATCCTAACGAGTTAGCCAAGCGGTTGTTTGAAGACTTACATGAACATAAAGAAAAAAGATTAAAAAAATTCAAACCAGGAGACTTAATTAATAGGTTTAAGTAATTTGTAATATACATTTTTTGTAAATAGTAAAATATTGTAAATAGTAGAGGTAATGCCACAAAGTTCGCAATACCTACATTATAAAACAGAGTGCTTAATGGAGCATCATGTACATGTCATAATCATTTATCAACAAAGACGCTTATTGTCATTACTGATAGATTGCAGAATAAAGGAGTTAAAAAAAATTTTAATCGGCTCAGTCCCTGCTGTGAGATGTTTTTGTCTACTATAAGTTTATGTAAATAATGTGCAGTTTTGTTTTGGCTTTAGTCCAGAAAGCCACTGCGCATCCGCTAGGGAAAATATTCTAATTCGTATTTTTTGCACAATCTTACTCAAAAAGGACTCCTTTTAACAAATTTCCATGTTGCCAGGACCAAAAGGTGGTCAAAAAATTTTTAAACGTTTTTTTTTGTTTTTTTCCTAAAATTATTTTTTTTGCATGGAAAAAAGTTTTTTTAGGTTTTTTGGATCATTCCAAACAGAAAAGGTCTTTAGTGACTTTTCTCTAAAAATGATAGTTTTTGACATAGAAGCGAATAAAAATTGAAAAATTGCGAAATCGGCCATTTTTAGTCCTCAAAAACTATGTGAAAAACTGAAAATTTGAATGTTGCCAAGGTAGGTAGATATTCTTTAAACATCGATTGATGAAATCCCTAAGAGTTTTTTGCAATAAAATATTCAAAACTTCTTTGTTTTTTTAATTGCTAATCAAGCGTGCGCGACACTATTTTCCACCGACAGTATGGTGCAAATGAAAGGAATGAATTCGTTATTTCGTAAACAGGCGACTTTAAGGAAAAATCCCGAAACAGGTCGATTTTTATTTTTAAGTTGTGATATTGTGGCATATATGATATACTAGTGACGTCATCCATCTGGACGTGATGACGTAATCGATGATTTTTTTAAATAAGAATAGGGGTCGAGTGCTAGCTCATTTGAAAGGTTCTTCAATTCTCTATTCAGTAATATAAACATTTACATAATTATTTATACAGGGTGTCCAAAAAAAATTTTTTAAATTAAATTATTTGACAAAAAAAGAAGTAGGACACCCTGTATAAATAATTATGTAAATGTTTACATTACTGAATAGAGAATTGAAGAACCTTTCAAATGAGTTACCACACGATCCCTATTCTCATTTAAAAAAATCATCGATTACGTCATCACGCCCAGACGGATGACGTCACTAGTATACCATATATGCCACAATATCATAACTTAAAAATAAAAATCGACCTGGTTCGGGATTTTTCCTTAAAGTCGCCAGTTTACGAAATAACGAATTTATTCCTTTCATTTGCATCATACTGTCGGTGGAAAATAGTGTCGAGCACGCTTGATTAGCAATTAAAAAAAATAGGAGTTTTGAATATTGTATTGCAAAAAACTCTTCGGGATTTCATCAATAGATGTTTAAAGAATATCTACCTACCTTGACAACATTCAAATTTTCAATTTTTCACATAGTTTTTGAGGGTTAAAAATGGCCGATTTCGCAATTTTTCAATTTTTAATCGCTTAATGTCAAAAACTATCAACTTTAGAGAAAAGTCACTAAAGACCTTTTCTGTTTGGAATGATCCAAAAAACCTAAAAAAAACTTTTTTCCATGCAAAAAAAATAATTTTAGGAAAAAAACAAAAAAAAACGTTTAAAAAATTTTTGACCACCTTTTGGTCCTGGCAACATGCAAATTTGTTAAAAGGAGTCCTTTTTGAGTAAGATTGTGCAAAAAATCTGAATTAGAATATTTTTCCTAGCGGATGCGCAGTGGCTTTCTGGACTACTTTGTTTACTGCAGTTCAGTTGCACTCATGTTATCCGATTTCCATAGATTTCTTTTTTTTTGTTATAGTTGCTGTTGATATTTGCTTTCAAATATTTTATGGAAGTTACCTGTTCTATTATTGTCCTTTGGCATAATACATTTATTGATTATCTTTGAAAATACTGAAATTTTAGTTTTGGAAACGAATTATATTTTGTAGTTCTTGTTCGTTGCTTGCTATTAGGGCGGTATCATCGACGTACCTGATGTTGTCTATGCTGGTTCCGTTAATCTTGATTCCACCTTGGACCTCGTCGAATGTCTCTCTGAATGTAGATTCCGAATATAGATTACAATAATAGCGGTGATAAGATGCAACTCTGTCGCACTCCTCGTCTGGTTATGTGCTTATTTCAATTGTTAGCGTTAGTTGCAAATATAGTTAGTCCAGAGAAATAAGATTTTTCTCGTGACACATCCCCCTCCAGGCCGAAACCAATTTTTTTGAGTAGTATGGACATCTACATTAATAACCTATATGTTTCCTGCAGCCGATTTTGATGATATACATAGTTATAAACAAATGAAGATCAAAAAACGCTAAATTTTCGCTTTTTTCGTCTATTACCGAAAAGTTAAGCACTTTAAACAAATTTGAGTGTAAGAAACTCATAAATCGTATAAAAAAATTCAATATGGCGTTCGCTGAATATGTCCATCCTTATTGGTTGCTTAGAAAATTGCAAAATAAATAATAAATTTTGAGTTTTTAAAAATATTCATAACTTATGTAAAAATTAACTTAGAACCTTCTTATTACACGGAATGCTGATACTTCTTGTACTTAAAGTATATTTTAAATTTCAAAGCAGTTGGTCAAATAGTTTAAAAGTTATTTAATTTGTTTATCCCAAATTCATTTTTTTTGCAACACTACAAGTCAGAAAATTATGAGGCTACAATCATACTTCGGACAGTTTATGAAAGAAGAACATTTATACTATTACCATTATTAAAAATAAATGACAAAAAATAATTTTAAACAGTGTAAAATTATTTTGAAAAAACATGTCGATTTTTTGCTTACTTATAAACAATTAGAATAACTTTTTAACCGTTACCTGTAGAAAAATTATTTTTTCATATTTAGAAAGACTGAATTTTTATACACATTTAGAAAGAAAAACAACTGTCCTAGGACAATTAGGGACAAAGTTAGCCCCCCCCCCATTTTTTTAATTCACATGTTTTTGCAAAATAATTTTGCAATACTTATAATTATTTTTTGTATTTTTTTTAATTAAATTAATACTGTAAATTTTCTTCTTCCATAAACTATCCAAAGTATTAGTGTAGCTTCATCATTTTCTGACTTACAGTGTTGCAAAAAAAATAAATTTGGGATAAACAAATTAAATAACTTTTAAACTATTTGACCAATTTCTTCGAAATTTAGGGTACGAATTAAGCACCATAAGTCTCAGCATTCCGTGTAATAAGAAGGTTCTAAGTTAATTTTTACATAAGTTATAAATATTTATAAAAACTCAAAATTTATGATTTATTTTGCAATTTTTTAAGCAACCAATAAGGATAGACATATTAAGCAAACGCCATATTGAAGTTTTTTATACCGTTTATGAGTTTCTTACTCTCAAATTTGTTTAAAATTCCTATTTTGTTAGTAATAGACGAAAAAAGCGAAAATTTACCGTTTTTTGATCTTCATTTGTTTATAACTATGTATATCATCAAAATCGGTTGCAGGAAATATATAGGTTATTATTATAGATGTCCATATTACTCAAAAAATTTAGTTTCGGCCTGGAGGGGGTTGTGTCACCAACAGGCTATTTTTTTCCCTTATTTATCTGAACTAAGTTCTGTAATGCGCTAGTCTTGTTCGTCAATTCCAGTTCTCAGAATTTGCGGGTGGGGAGGGGGTGGGTTTCTTTAAAATCTTAAATAGGAGTCCCCATTTTTTATTGCAGATTGGATTTCTTTGGAAATGGAAAACTGAAATGGAAATGGAAAGTCCCAACTAAAATGGAAAACTGATTTTTTTTGGTTTTAGGACCTAATCTTCACAACCCGATAGGTCCCCATAACGCTCGAATAATTGCAAATTTAGCATACTTGTCTTAATCTTTTTCTCATAGGAATCTTTCAGTGCGTCACAGTTTTTCGATTTCTTTCTAACGCATTAAATTGTATGTGACAGAAAAAAAGGCACGTCGGTGATTACAGACATTTATAACATTTATTCTAGTTGTCGATAGATGGCGCTATAATCGAAAAAAAAAATTATTTACGAATTATATAATACATCTAACAATAAAACACTGAAAACGTTTGTTTTCTATACTTCCACAAAATTTATTATAACTATGTGACTACAGCTGTTTCGGCAGAATGCCTATCTCAAGTGATTTAGTTTACTTCACTTGAGAAAGGCATTCTGCCGAAACCGCTGTAGTCACATAGTTATCCATCAATTATAATATATAATATATCTACGAATATAATCTGTATAATTTATAAGACTATACAAATCAAAGAAAATGCCATTTTATAAATGCAATAAACACAATTGATTTGTTTTTATGCCAAATTGCAAATAAAATGTGACAACTGTCAGATTTAACTAAAATGTCATGTTAGAATAAATGTTATAAATGTATATTATCACGGACTTACCTTTTTTCTATCATTTGTGACGCACTGAAAAATGTTGTTCTGAAGCTATTTCCTTGTGGCATTTTTATAATCAACTATTTTCAATGGGAAATAAGCGACAATTTTACCAAAAAAAAAAAGATTTTATTAACGATTCGACGCCCAAGTCGGGTGTCGTTGTCAAAATATTATTATTTTGTATTTTGACAACGACACCCGACTTAGGCGTCGAAACGTTAATAACATTTTTTTGGTAGCACTGAAAAATGCCCATGAAAAGGACCATGCCTACTACACTGGCGGGCAAAAAATTTAGGTCACTAGATGAATTATACACGTTTGATGCCTCGAATTTTCTACACCTGTTGTTCGATTTGAGTGATTTTTTTAGTATCTTATAGCTTTATTAGTTAAGAATATCAATGTACATATTAATATTGTTGCTAGACAGGTAAACATCATTTTATACCGGGTGTCACAATCATACTGTGTTTTTTTCCCTTAAAGTTCGGAACACTCTCTGGAATATTATAGCATAGATAAAATATTGAAATTAAAACTCAATTATAGCCTTAGGCTTTCTTAACATTTTCTTTTTTCATTCATTTTTTTATGCTAGATGATAAAAAAGTTAGGTACTTTAACAATTAGCCATGTTCTTTATCAATACAGGGTGTTTCTAAATAAGGGCGACAAACTTTATGGGGTAATTCTGCATTAAAAAATAATGACTGTTTGCTTTATAAACATATGTCCACAAATGCTTCGTTTCCGAGATACGGGATGTTGATTTTTTTCTTAGAAACTGACAGTTTATTTGTTGCTCTAAAACTGGTTGCTATATGCAAATGAAATTTGGTAGGTTTTAAGAGGTAGTTATTGCGCATTTTTTGCCATACAAATAAGAATTTTATTTTCACCATTGGCGTGCATACGGGTATAAATATTTTAGATACATCCCGTATGCACGCCAATGGTGAATATAAAATTCTCAATTGTATGTCAAAAAATGCGCAATAACTACCTGTTAAAACCTACCAAATTTCATTTGTATATCTCAACCTGTTTTAGAGCAACAAATAAACTGTCAGTTTGTAACAAAAAATTCAACATCCCGTGTCTCGGAAACGATGCATTTGTGGACATATGTTTATAAAGCAAATAGTCATTATTTTTTATGCAGAATTACCCCATAAAGTCTGTCGCACATATTTAGAAACACCCTGTACTGATGAAGAACATGGCTAGTTGTTAAATTACCTAACTTTTTTATTATCCAACATAAGCAAATGAATCAAAAAAGAAAATGTTAAGAAAGACTAAGGCTACAATTGAGTTTTAATTTCATTATTTTATCTATGATATAATATTCCACAGAGTGTTCCGAACTTTAAGGAAAAAACACAGTATGATTGTTACACCCCGTATAAAGTGAGATGTACATGTCTAGCAACAATATTAACACATTAGACCGGGCAGTATCGTCGCCCCCGCTAGCGCAATTATTCCGATTCGATTTTTTTGCACAAACTTACTCAAAAAGAGGTCCTTATAACATATCCACAGGGTGCCGGGCGGTGCCGTGGTCGAAAAATTTTTTAAACAATTTTTTTAAACAAATTCACAAAAATAATTTTTTTATTTCCAAAATTTTTTTTTAGATAATTTGGGTCATTCTGAGCAAAAAAGGTCTCTAGTCATCTTTCTCTAAAATTTACTGTTGTCGAGTTATACGCGATTAAAAATTTGAAAAATGCGAAAATGGCCATTTTCAAGGCTTCATAACTCGATCAAAAATGATTATTATGAAATTCAAAAAGTGAAAAAATAAAGATTCAAATACCTTCTTCAGCGTTCTGAAGAGATTTTTGTCATTAATTTATTGCAAAGCTGTTATTTTTAGTTATTAACAATTAGCGCTATAGTCTAACTGTATCGTCGCCCCCGTTAGCGGAACAATTTCGATCAGATTTTTTTGCACAAACTTACTCAAAAAGGGGTCCTCATAACATATCCACAGGGCGCCTTGCAGTGCCGTGGTCGAAAAATTTTTTAAACAATTTTTTTTAAACAAATTCCCAAAAATAGTTTTTTCATTTCCAACAATTTTTTTTTAGATAACTTGGGTCATTCTGAGCAAAAAAGGTCTGTTGTAATTTTTCTCTAAAATTGATTGTTGTCGAGTTATATGCGATTAAAAATTTGAAAAATGCGAATATGGCCATTTCAAGGCTTCATAACTCGATTAAAAATGATTATTATAAAATTCAAAAAGTGACAAAATCAAGATTCAAATACCTTCTTCAGCGTTCTGAAGAGATTTTTGTCATTAATTTATTACAAAGCTGTTATTTTTAGTTATTAACAATTAGCGCTATAGTCTAACTGTATCATCGCCCCCGTTAGCGGAACAATTTCGATCAGATTTTTTTGCACAAACTTACTCAAAAAGGGGTCCTCATAACATATCCACAGGGTGCCTTGCGGTGCCGTGGTCGAAAAATTGTTTAAACAATTTTTTTTAAACAAATTCACAAAAATAATTTTTTCATTTCCAACAATTTTTTTTTAGATAACTTGGGTCATTCTGAGCAAAAAAGGTCTCTTGTAATTTTTCTCTAAAATTGATTGTTGTCGAGTTATATGCGATTAAAAATTTGAAAAATGCGAAAATGGCCATTTCAAGGCTTCATAACTCGATTAAAAATGATTATTATGAAATTCAAAAAGTGACAAAATCAAGATTGAAATACCTTCTTCAGCGTCCTGAAGAGATTTTTGTCATTATTTTATTACAAAGCTGTTACTTTTAGTTATTAACAATTGGCGCTATAGTCCAACTGTATCGTCACCCCCGTTAGCGGAACTATTTCGATTAGATTTTTTTGCACAAACTTACTCAAAAATAGGTCCTTATAACATATCCACAGAGTGCCGGCCGGTGGTCAAAAAATTGTTTAAACAATTTTTAGACCACGGCACCGGCCGGCACCCTGTGGATATGTTATAAGGACCTCTTTTTGAGTAAATGTGTGCAAAAAAATCTAATCGAAATAGTTCCGCTAACGGGGGTGACGATACAGTTGGACTATAGCGCCAATTGTTAATAACTAAAAGTAACAGCTTTGTAATAAAATAATGCCAAAAATCTCTTCAAGACGTTGAAGAAGATATTTGAATCTTGATTTTGTCACGTTTTGAATTTCATAATAATAATTTTTAATAGAGTTATGAAGCCTTGAAAATGGCCATTTTCGCAATTTTCAAATTTTTAATCGCGTATAACTCGACAACAGTTAAGTTTAGAGAAAAATAACCGGAGACCTTTTTTACTCACAATGACCCAAATTATCTAAAAAAAAAAATTGTCGGAAATGAAAAAATTATTTTTGTGAATTTGTTTATCGGAATCGGAATAATTGCGCTAGCGGGGGCGACGATACTGCCCGGTCTACATTGAGATTCTTAAATAATAAATCTGTAAGATACTAAAAAATCACTCAAATCCGACAACAGGTTTAGGAAATTGAACGCATCAAAGTGTATAATTCATCTAGTGACCTAAATTTTTTGCCCGGCAGTGTATTACAGTTGAGTCCACGATTCTTTACTTGTGCGTCATTAATAAATGGCGAGATAAAACACATACTTTTTATCTAGCATCATTCTCTTCCACGTATGAAACTAAAGACATATTATTATTACATAAACTTATTAAGTAAAAACACATGTTATTTTTATGAACCCTCTAGACTCAGTACATTGTAAAAAGATAGGTACAAAAAAGACGCTTTCAGATTTTAAGTACAATTTGTCACGATTCTGGTTTGTTTACTTTTGTGTACAGTCTGTTGAATTTTTTGCTGTTTATTTGTCGAATTTTTGACATTTAGAAGTTTTTTATATTACACAAACAGTTGTTTTCACAACTAACTTTATATTGGAGTTTGAAATTTTATGGTAAGTGTATTTTATTTTGCCATTAATTTTTACAACATACAAAGCTAACCTCATTCACGCAGTTAAGGAAAGGTGGTGTTTAAGTTTCCGCCAAAATGAATAAAATGACAAAAAGAAAATACATTGTTGATTTTTTTTATAAATTGTTTATTGATTTATTAATCACTAATGATATTAAAATAATTTATCATAATCTAGCTGTAATTCTGCACCAAAATTTTAAAACAAAACTTACATTTGTCATTTTATTTATTTGATAACGTCAAATTTTATAATATAACCCGTGATCGGAGTAGTAGCCTCTTTCTGTCAGTTACTGTTGCATTTAGTAAATTTCCGACTTATTTCGTATGCTTTAAATGATGACGCAAGGGTAAAAAACCCTGAACTCAACTGTACATACGTTTGCTCATAACTGGTAGCGACGTACCTACACTAAGCGCCAAAATTAACGCACCACCTTAAAAATGGGACATTTTTAATGTCTCATATTTCCTAAACCTGTTGTCCGATTTTAGTGATTTTTTAAATATGTTATAGCTTTATTCTTCAAGAATATCGATGTAATAATATTGTTGCTAAACAGATAAGTATCATTGTATACCGGGTGTAACAATGATAGTGTGTTTTTTCCTCAAAGTTTGGAACACCCTGTGGAATATTCTAGCGTATATAAAATATTGAAATTAAAACTCAACTGTAACCTTAAGCTATCTTAACATTTTGCTTTTTGATTCATTCGCTTATGTTGGATAATAAAAAAGTTAGGTACTTTAACAACTAGCAACGTTTTTCATCAATACAGGGTGTTTCTAAATAAGTGCGACAAACTTTAAGGGGTAATTCTCCATGAAAAATAATGACCGTTTGCGTTATAAACATATGTCCGCAAATGCTTCGTTTCCGAGATACGGGATGTTGAATTTTTTCGTACAAACTGACGATTTATTTATTGCTCTAAAACCGGTTGAGATATGCAAACGAAATTTGGTAGGTTTTAAGAGGTAGTTATTGGTCATTTTTGGCATACAATTAAGAATTTTATATTCACCATTGGCGTGCATACGGGTAATATGACCCGTATGCACGCCAATGGTGAATATAAAATTCTTAGTTGTACGTCAAAAAATGCGCAGTAACTACCTCTTACAACCTACCTCTTACCTCTACAACAGGTTTAGGAAATATCAGACATTAAAAATGTCCCATTTTTAAGGTGGTCCGTTAATTTTGGCACTTAGTGTACTTACATGTTTAATGTGTGCAATAATTGCTTAGAAATGTAAATTTGTAATATGTTTTTCTAATAATTATTTTTTCCGTTAAAATTGTAAAACTTTGAATTCATACTATAGCCAATTATATTTTTTATATTAACACGTGTGCGGATTTGTCAAACTCCATTAGTAAAACTTGTCAATGGAATACACATGCTTGGCACTTTTCAATAGTCTATTGTTGGTTGATCATCATATTAGAAACGCACCAGTGCACAATTAGGTTTTACTGTTATTAAACAGTAATAACCAATTCATTTTAATGACCCAAGAATTTTCTTTATGGATACGTGTATCCTGGTGTACATTTGTGCAAAATTTATTTTTGAGTGGTTTCAGTTTCCAAATTCAAATGTATTTTAATAGTAGATACATATTATGTATGTCGATTTCCATAGAAAATATGCACTTTTTTTTGCCAAAAACATTGATTTTGAAATTTAAGAGCACACTGTTAGGACCATTTTTTTGTCCTTTAATACTTAAAACATACGAGGGTAATTATGTCTTTTTTGCGAACTTTCAAAAATTGAATAAGCGAAATAATAGTAATTTTGGAGTGTAAAATGTTGTGACTTAAACTCACTGTAGAATCTGTTAAAAAAAACTAGTACATACAAACCTTTTTAAAAAACAAAAATAAAGGCCCATTTTTATGTCTAGTTTGAAAATAATGCTTTTGTTTTTCTCTTCATTCTCAATCTACAGAGTGAGTTTTATGTATGGAATGCCTCAATTATCTCAGAAATAGCTTGCACGATTTTTATAGATTTTGAAGTATGCGATGCGGCGGATATTATAGTGATACATTACATTGTTGTCAGATCTTTAGTTTTTCTGGAAATCTAATGTACTTTCTTATTTCAAATGGTTCATTCTGTATTTTTTTACCTTTTGAAGTCGTTAAGAAATACTGCTTATTTTTGCTGTAATTTTCCCTAGACCTAAATGCCACAATTTCAACAAATAACAACTGTGGCGTTTCAATAAATTAGTATTGTGGTGATCAATTTGTGGTGATTAAATCCACATTATATCGAATTTATACTATAAGCAACGAGTAAAAGTACGTGTTAACGATCAGCTGTCAGAGGAAATTGACATCAGACGTGGAGTGAGACAGGGATGCGTGTTGTCGCCAATTATTTTTAATGCCTACTCGGAAGAGATCTTGAAAAAAGCTCTTGAGGGTGAAACCGCTGGAATAAAGGTAAATGGAGTTCCCATTAACAACATTAAATATTTGGGATTTTCAGAGGCTGGTAACCAGAATAGCGGAGTTTGAACAAGAATACGATCTCACAATGAACGTCAGGAAGACAAAGTTTATGAGAATTTTGAAAACTCAAAGAAATAACGAGAATCTCTTAATACACGGATCCAATATCGAACGAGTCGACTAATATGCATATCTTGGAACAATGATCAACTCCACAGGTCATTAGTTATAGGAAATCAAAATTAGAATAGAAAAGGCTAGAGCAAATTTTAACAAAATGAGAAAAGTGTTCTGCACAAGAGATTTGAAGTTGGAGCTAAGAGTTAGGTTGGCTAGGTGCTACGTTTTCTCGACTTTGTTTTATGAAATGGAAGCTTGGACTTTGAATACTGCATCAATGAAAAAACTAGAATCATTCGAGCTGTTGGTGTACAGAAGAATTCTGAAAATATCGTGGACAGAACACGTCACAAACAAAGAGGTTCTGAGAAAGTTGAATAAAGAAATGGAAATCCTAAATACCATCAAAACAAGAAAATTGGAATATCTCGGACATATTACACGTGGAGGGAGATACAGCTTGCTCCAATTGATTATGCAGGGAAAGATTCAAGGAAAGAGAAGCATAGGGAGACGGAGAATATCGAGGCTGTGCAACCTGAGAAAATGGTACAGATGTATATCAAATGAACTTTTCAGAGCAGCCGTCACTAAAACCCGAATAGCTTTGATGATTGCCGACCTCCGCCGCGGAGATGGCACTTAAAGAAGAATTTATTGATATTCTGATATGGTGAAATTCGTAGTCATCAAGAAACGTGTAATATCTTTAATAATTAATATGCTAACAACCGAAATCCCACAAGATTAAATTTAACAAAGACTGGTGCAGTACAAAAAGTATTCAAATCAGGGCGTAGAAAAGCTGTATCAACTGAAAACAAATCTTTCAATGTTTGTATCCTATTAGAACTCGATCCAAACATCCGTAATGAAAATTTTACGTGAAAATAAATTCCATCCATACAAAATTAGCTTAGTTCAAGAGTTGTCAAATGATGATCTCGATATACGTGAAGAGTTTGCAGACATACTGACGGAAAAATATTACTTAAAGGCAAAGTAAATCTGCATAATTATTGTAGATACCTACTGGTCATGTAACAATCCTCGTTGGATGCGTAAATGCCACACACGGATCCAGAAATACTTAATGTATGGGCTAGAACAATAGGCGACAAAATAATTAGTCCCTTTTTCATTGAGGGAAACTTAAATGGTCTTGAGTTGGTACTTGAATTGGCTCGGTTACGGAATAACAATATCAAAACGACAATATTTGGCTACAACAAGATGGTGCTCCAACTCACTATGCGTGTGAGTTGAGTAGTGATGTTGATTATAGTTACTTTCGAGTATTCGTTACAAATCGTTACTTTTGTATAAAGTAATCATTTACAGTATTCGTTACTTTGATTACTATGATTACTTTTGTATTTGAGTACCGGTAATCATATCGAGAATCGTATTTCTCAGTAGGTAGATAATTTGTATAGGTATTCCGATATAACCACGACCTTCACTGATCTGTTTAAGGGATAAATAGTTACTTTTGTATAAAGTAATCATTTACAGTATTCGTTACTTTGATTAATATGATTACTTTTGTGTTTGAGTACCGGTAATCATATCGAGAATCGCATTTCTCAGTAGGTAGGTATTTTGTATAGGTATTCCGATATACCTAACAACGACCTTCACCGATCTTACTTACAGTATTCGTTACTTTGGTTACTATGATTACTTGATACTTTTGTATTTGAGTACCGGTAATCATATCGAGAAGCGTATTTATCAGTAGGTAGATATTTTGTATAGGTATTCCGATATAACAACGACCTTCACTGATCTGTTTAAGGGATAAATCGTTAATTTTGTATAAAGTAATCATATACAGTATTCGTTACTTTGATTACTATGATTAATTTTGTTACTTTTGTATTTGAGTACCGGGAATCATATCGAGAATGGTATTTCTCAGTAGGTAGGTATTTTGTATAGGTTTTACACCGATCTGTTTAAGGAATAAAAATTATTTGGTTACTATGATTACTTTTGTATTTGAGTAACGGTAATCATATCGAGAATCGTATCTCTCAGTAGGTAGGTATTGTGTATAGGTATTCCGTCACACCCTTAAAACGTTTCATACCGATAACGATATTCGATAAAACTCATAAAATACCGGTCCCGTCCGTTACTCGCTGGGATACGATTGGCATCTTTTTATAGAAAGTAATCAAGTGTACTGGTTGTAGATACAATAGTCGTTACTCGCTCTAATACGATTGGTACGAAGTAATCAAAGTAGATACAATAGTCGTTACTCGCTCTAATACGATTGGTACGAAGTAATCAGAGTAATCAAAGTAAATACAATAGTCGTTACTCGCTCTGATACGATTGATACGAAGTAACGGAGTAATCATAGTAATCAAAGTAGCGATTTGCCTCTCTGTATAGTAATCGTTACTTTCGGTATCCATAAGTAACGAGTACTTTGTAACGAATAGTTACTTTTTCAACATCACTATAGTTGAGACAATACCTATATAATGTGTTTCCCAGAAAATAGATTGGAAGGCGTGGTTTTATCGAATGGGCCCCGCGATCACCCGACATGACTCCTTTAGACTAATTCATGTGAGATCCACGATGTGATGGTATAATTTATACACCATCGTTTATAAAACAAAACCTGTCCTTATTCAGGAAGTAAAAGATGATTACCGCAGAAATAAAAATAATTGAGTAAGTGAATACTTCTGAATTTTTTGGTCATAACAACTCACTTTTGAAGTCTTTGGTCAATCTACCATCTTCCCCGGCTTCGCTTGTTTTCCCGTGGTCTCCACTCAAGAAATGTTTTTGTCCGTCTGTCGTCTTTCATTATTGGGTCAATCCATGCCAATTGCCAAGTGGTCCAATATAAGTTGGTTTCTTGACTATTTTTAATATTTTTTTATTTTTCTACCTTTTAAACTTTCTACCTATTTATTTTATTTTAAAAAAAATTAGTTTGCCATGACATTTTCACGGAAAACATGGCTTCGCTCTTTAGCCAATATTTTCACTGAGGTTTGTCCTAGAACAATAAATCAAAAACCAAACTTTTTAGAAAAGTCTGCTCTAAAAAAATTGCCTGTAGCAATATTCAATTTCAAACTACCCTTAAGGCCTTAAACGAACCTCAAAGTTTGAAAAGGTAAACTGATAATAAAATTCCATTTTTAGCATTTTTTTTAACAGCATAAGGCAAGCCGATAATGGTTTGTAATTTTTTTCTGCAAAAGACATACGTATATACTTTAACTAAAAAAAGTTTGAGCTTTGAGACTTGAGTAAATTTTTTGAAAAAAAATTTCAAAAATGTAATTTTTGGAAAAATCTCAAAGTTTGACCCCTTATATCTCTGATGGGCACGGATGAAAAAATTTGAAATTTGGCTGAATGTTAGCCCCTAGCAAGTAGAATAAGGAGTAAAAATTTTTAGTTGCAGACTTACCTCATATAGTGGAGTCACTGAAGGTGGATATGAGCTATTACCTCCGATTTCGTTGAACCTCCATCGATTTGCATGAAAATTGGTGAGTGGTTAGAGGATATCTCAAGGAACAAAGGTGACATAGTGCCAACTTGCGCTTTTACCCTGGGGGTGGATGCCACCCCTTTTCGGGGGTGAAAATTATTTTATTAAAAATAACCCCATAATTCCATAGAGAGGCAAATTTCAAGCAAAATTTGTTATATAAAGTTATTATAATAAATCAAAACTTTTTGAGTTATTAAAGATCAAAGATTTTTATTTTTCTTGAGAAAAATGCATGTTTTTAATCAATTTTTCATCAATAACTCAAAAAGTGTAAGTTTTTGCAAAAAAGTTATAATCATCAAAATAAGCTAATAAAAAATGAAATAAACCCCTTACTACAAAAACCTTTTAGTGTTAACTAAAAGTGAGTTATAGGTAATTGAATGTATATTTTTTTCGGCGAGTAAAAAACTCTAAGTATTCAAGCTGAAATAACGGGAAATTGATGCATTTTATAACATAAACTTATTAAACATTTGCCAAAGTACTTAAAAATATCTATTAATTGAGCCCCCAAACATTTTGATAGCGTTAAAATTTACGCTCCAAAATTTTTTCAATATTTATCTTTTAAAAATTTTTCCAAAAATTGTTATTGTTTTTTTTTTTAATAAATCCGTTCGTGTTTAAGATATCAGGTTCATCTAAAAATAGTTTGAAAGTAAATTTTAAGTGCTATTTAAGCACGCTGAACATAATCTTTAAAACCCCTTACTTTTTTAAAAATAAAAGGTTAAATGACCTCGGTTGCATGGTTCCCACAGCAAAATTTAAGATTTAAACGTTTCTATCTCGGTTATTTTTTACCCTATAAAAATAGTAAAACAGGTAAAATATTTGGCACAGAAAAGACTAAGATTTGGTTATATATAATTTTTTACGTATATTGAGTATTTTTGGAGTTATTATCAATAGAATATCAGAATTAAAATAATTTTAAAAATTATGATTTTTTTAAATTATATCTTTTTTTCAAAAACGTGCATTCTAAACCGGTCTTATCGAACACATTACTTATGCTAATATAAAGAAGTTCTTTTAAGGATTACTATAAATTTAAATTTTTCTGGAAATGGCGTATGTTTTATTTTTCACTTTTTCCTACAAAATTCGAAACGGTTCTCTTATTTTCATTATAACTTGCTTAATTTTGACGTTATTACCTTGTTCTGAAGCTCATTTGATAGGTATTCCGAAGTACTTTGGCAAATGTTTAGCAGGAATATTTTATACATTGCATCGTTTTGCCGTTATTTAAGCTTGAATACTTAGATTTGAGTACTCGTCGAAAAAAATACACATTCAATTGCCAATAACTCACTTTGAACATTAGTTTAGTTCTTTATGTGAGGAATGTATTCAGTTTTTTATTATCTTGAATTTCAGTAATAATAACTTTTTTGTAAAAGCTTATAGTTTTTGATTTATACGTGAAAAACCGATTTAAAACATGCACTTTTTTACGAAAAAATAAAATCTTTGGTCTCAAATCTCATCTTTGGTAAAACTCAAAAAGTGTTGATTTATTTTAATAACTTTATAAAACAAATTTTGCTTATAATTTGTCCCTCTATCGACTTATGGTATTATTTTTAATAAAATAATTTTCACACCCGAGAAGGGGTAGCATCCACCCCCAGGGTAAAAGCGCAAGTTGGCATCATGTCACCTTTGTTCCTTGAGGTATCCTCTAATTACTCACCAATTTTCATGAAAATCGATGGAGGTTCAACGAAATCGGAGGTGAAAACCTTCAGTGACTGCACTAATATAGGAGTTACAGGCCTAAAAAATGGTCAAAAATCAAAATGGTCAAAATTTGAGATTTTGCAGGCAGGGTAATTAAAATTCAAATAACTGTCTAATGAAATAAAAATTAATCTATTTTCACCAGATTTTACAATAAATACAAATTTATACAGGGTGGGCCAAAGAAAAGAATTCACTTTGATATTCGGCAGTTATTACATTTTAAGGGAATGCCGAAACAGGTCGATTTTTATTTTTAAATGACAATTTTTTTATATATATATATTTCATACGTCTCCATGACGTGTCATCGTCAGTGACGTCATCCATCTGGGCGTGATGACGTAATCGATGATTTTTTTAATGAGAATAGGGGGTCGTATGTTATCCCATTTGAAAGAGTGTTCAGTTCTCTGTTCAGCAGTATAAACAATAATATAATTATTTATACAGGGTGGCCAAAAAATAATTTTTGAATTAAATTGACAAAAAAAGAAGAATGTATGTAATTTATTTAACTCAAAAGACATTTTATTGCTGTCATAAAATAAAAAAACAAAATTATTATTTGGCAAATAAACATTGCTTTTCACTTAAATTAATTGTTCAAACTGTCAAGAGGTAGGTGGGAGGCTGTTTGTGATTTAATTTAAGCGAAAAGAAATGTTTATTTGTGAAATAAACATTTTTTCTATTTTCTGATAGCAGTACAATGTATTTTTAGTTGCCACAAGACCCCTATTCCCATTTAAAATCATCACGCTCTGATGGATGACGTCACGTAGTATGAAATATATCCCAAAAAGTTGCAATATAATAAAAATGGACCTATTTCAGCATTTCCTTAAAATCTAATAGGTAACTATTGCCAAATATCGAGGTGGACTCTTTTCTTTGGCCCACCCTGTATACATTTGTATTCGTTGTAAAATCTGGTGAAAATACATTAATTTTTACTTCATTAGACAGTTTATTTGAATTTTAATTACCCTGCAAGCAAACGCTCAAATTTTGACCATTTCGATTTCTGACCATTTTTTCAGGCCTGTAACTCCTATATGACGTAAGTCTGCAACTCCAAATTTTTACTTCTTATTCTACTTGCTAGGGGCTAACATTCAGCCAAATTTCAATTTTTTTTCATCCGTGCCCATCAAGGATATAAGGGGTCAAACTTTCAGATTTTTCAAAAAATTACATTTTTGAGATTTTTTTTTTAATTTACCGAAGTCTCAAAGCTCAAACTTTTTTTATTTAAAGTATGTATGTACGTATGTCTTTTCCAGAAAAAAAATTACAAACCATTATCGGCTTGCCTTATGCTGTTAAAAAAATGCTAAAAATGGAATTTTATCAGTTTACCTTTTCAAACTTTGAGGTTCATTTAAGGCCTTAAGGGTAGTTTGGAATTGAATATTGCTACAGGCAATTTTTTTAGAGCATACTTTTCTAAAAAGTTTGGTTTTTGATTTATTGTTCTAGGCTAGGACAAACCTCAGTAAAAATATTGGCTAAAGAGCGAAGCCATGTTTTCCGTGAAAATGATCGACACGCTTTAACAAAAATGGCCGTCAACGGCAAACTAAATTTTAAAAAAATAAAATGAATGGAATTTTGTACTCTCCATAGACTGAAGTTTAAAAGGTAGAAAAATAAAAAATATTAAAAATAATCAAGCAACCACCTTAGGACCACTTGGCTTGGATTGACCCTATTGCGACATGTTGCGAGGAAGTTGGTAGACGAACTAATTATATTTCTCAAACTTATTCCAAGCATTGATCTCTCCATTTTACGTCGTGTCCTAAATTTGTTCGATCTCTCTTCTCTTGTTATGTGTCCTAAATTTGTTCGATCTCTCTTCTCTTGTTATAATAGACCATTTTCATAGCTGGATTCGTCTTCTTGCTTATCCGTCCAATATCCGAGGTTTTGCTTTCGGTTCTGTGAATCTTTATTGTTTTTACCTTATATGCTAGCTAGAACAAATTACCAGATAACGGCAGTTCTCGCCGGTGGCGCACAATACCCCTACATGAGACACTATATACAGGGTGATTGATTAGTAGGGTAAAGCTCAATAGCTCCGCTATAGTAATAGATAGCAATAAAAGTTAATAACAAAACTTTTAGCCACCTTTGAGCTTCACATTACAAAATTAGTTAGAATGTTACAGGGTGTTCGATAACACAGTGGCAGACCTAACTTATGTTTTTTTTAAATGGAATACCCTACATTTTATTTTATATTCGAAATCCTGTTAACTTCTCCATCACAAAAATATAAAGGTTTGTAATGTTATACAGGGTATTTACAAAGTTATAACCAATGTTGTATGAAAATCGTAACAAGTTCAACTCCCTGTATAAATAAAAATAAGCACAACAGCAGTGGTTTATTAATGCCGTATTTTTTTATTTATTGTCAAAATTTTAAAGAATTATTGATATTGCTACTTTTCTTTATATCAAATACAGGGTGAGTCAAAACGCAAGTACATTATTTTCTCAGTAATGTTAAATGGAACACCCTGTATTTTATATTATTATTGAAAAGTAACATTAATGTACTTTAATTTTTATATAACATTCCCTATGCCCAAATTTATTAGTTTTCGAGATATTTTCATTTTTCAGAGCAAATTATTTTAGGTGTTTAAATTTATCTAAATTTTAAGTAAGCCATGACTGAATTGACAATTGAAGATTACGGATTATCAATCCGGTAATCAATGTAACAATGTAGCAAATAAAGAAATAAAAATAATTTATTAGTAATACATTTTACAAACAAAAACACAACCACTACATATGCAACATCATTTTTGAAACAATTAAAAACTATCTTTTTATGTAAATGCAACAAATAAACAAAGAAAATTAGTAATAAATTTTACAAAAAACACAAAAACACAAAATAAAATATTTTGTGAAGACAATTAAACACTACTTTTGTATGTCAATGTAACAATGTAACAAATAAGGAACGAAACATAATTTATCAGTAATACATTTTGCAAAAAAACATGTTTGAAAAAATTAGAAGCTACTTTTAATAAAATATTTTTAATATTTAATTACATAAGGTGTTCAAAATTATCTCCTAACACATTTATGTACGCCTAAAAACGATCATTGAATGAGCTACTTAACCATTGTTGAATGAGCTAACCATTGTTGTTTTGTTTATTTTTATTTATACAGGGAGTTGAACTTGTTACGATTTTCATATAAAATTGGTTATAACTTTGTAAATACCCTGTATAACATAACAAACCTTTATATTTTTGTGATGGAGAAGTTAACAGGATTTCGAATATAAAATAAAGTATAGGGTGTTCCATTAAAAAAAAAACATAAGTTTGGTCTGCCACTGTGTTATCGAACACCCTGTAACATTCTTACTAATTTTGTAATGTGAAGCTCAAAGGTGGCTAAAATTTTTGTTATTAACTTTTATTGCTATCTATTACTATAGTGCAGCTATTGAGCTTTATCCTACTAATCAATCACCCTGTATACACGAAATTTTCGATTTTCTAAATCTGACTGAATTGACAATTGGAATACTCGTCCATCCATATTCATTTTGGTCCAAGGGTGTGGATTTTACGGCCCTTCCCATTTAGGGTCTCTTTTTCGTTCTCTTCCCCAAAACTCCCAAAAATTTCAAAAATTTAAGTCCGACCTTTGCGGCTTGTGATAGTACCGATCATTACCTTTCCACGCATGTCTAATTTTGAAAATCGGTTATACCGTTCAAAAGTTACCGAGCTCAGAAGTATGACTCAATTTTTATTTAAAAAGCGCAGTTCCGCATAGGGTAGATTTTGACAAAGGTTATAATTACTACCTAAATCCAAATTTTTAAGGAAATTGATCTTGGTTTCCAAAATTCCACGAGAAAATGGCTGTTGATTGGACTAATGATAAATGTGACCATGAGTATATAAATTATAAAAATTAAGTAACATTGGAAGTTGTTGCTGTAAAAAATTAACAAGTATTAACATCTATTATAAATCGAATAATTAAGTTATTTATATTTCAACTTAATTACACAGTAATTTAAAGGCAATGCATTGAATTAGAAAAAATTAAACGTGGATTAGAAAAATAAACTATTATCCTATCAGAGAAGGTTATGATAAAAAAAATGTTTTTGTAGTTAGTTAATCCACAATTTGTTATGATGATAAAATAAAAGATCAAAGGAAATAAATAAAACCCTCAAGAAATATTATAAGATGCTATCAATAATCACTAATTAGCATATCAATTCAGATCAACCACAAATATATCATTTAACCACAATATCATACGATACAACAAGGAAACTGTTTATTCATTTAACCACGCATTCTACTGACCACATCAACCACACAACAATGGTATAATAATAACTAATCTTCCAAGTTAAATGAATATTAAAATTAGTTGTCACCGCGTCTGTCTATTATATTTTTTGTTTAACACGATGCCTATTAACTGTCTTTAATATTTTTTTGGTTTTAAAGCATTTTTTAGTGCCCTCCTTTACGGAGTAGAAAGCTGGAGTCTAACAGAAAATGCCATAAAGCGGAGAGGCGTTTGAAATGTGGTGCTACCGACGTATGTGTTGAGGCTCTCATATACACCCTACAACTAACATACTTAACTATTCTCCAGAGGCTAAGAAAAGACAAAGAAATAATTAACACCGTAAAGAACAGAAAATTGCCTTCATTCTTCCACATTGTGCGTAATGATAAATACAGACTACTACAGTTGATTCTACAAAGCAAGATTGAGGGCAAGAGAGGCCCTGGACGTAGACGTACATCCTGGCTGGCCAATCTTAGGAAGTTGGCTGCTCTAACGTCAACTGATCTATTTCGAGCTGCTGTGAATGGAATAAGATCGGTCAATGTGGTCGCCAACATCTCTAGAAGATAGGCACATTTAGAAGAAGAAAGCATTTCTTAATGTTTGAAACCATACATTTCTTAATGTTTGAAACCATACATGTCCTTCTTTGTGTGCCATGCTTGTTTTCAGGCATTGACTACCGTCATGCTACATGCAAAGCTGCTGGAATGCTTCTCGGTTGGTAGCTATAGGAAACAATTTCTCGACTGTTCCCCCTGTTCATTGTCTAATGTTACGCCCAGGCCAGTTATTTTCTTTCGACCCAACGTTTTCCTTCTAATTTGCCCTAAATAATCAACCGGAGTAAGTGATATTTAGGTCCCTTCATTATTATGACCAAAGTGTTGGACCTTTCTCATTGTGATGGTGTTGACCAATTTTCGCTCTTTGTGCATGGTTTGTAGCACATGTTCATTGGATATATCTGCTGTCCACGGGATTTTGATCATGCGACGGTAACACCTAGTGATGTTAGAAGAGAATATTCTCAAGAGAATATTCTCGAGAATATTCTCGGCCAGAAAATTCTCTCGAGAATATTCTCGGCAAAAATTTTCTATATGTATTTTCAAAAACCGAAACAAAAATAAAAACTAGATACGGGTCAAATTATTATAATTTAAAAAATATGTAGGTATATTGTTTTTGCCAATCCCATGAACCACTAGCAAGAGTGTTTACAGTGTCAATATTAATTTATTGTTTTGGTGCAATATTAACGTGCAAATATTTAGAATGGCGTTCATTTAAGCAGGGAAGAACAAGTTGAGGAAACTGAGTTTGTAGATAATTTAGCAACTTTAAAATATGGTGATGAGTCGGCTGAAATAATTGCAGATTTGGTACTTTATCGGTCTAAGGAGGGATTTTTTGTAAAACCATACGTTGTAAAATCAATTGAAAAACTAGACTTAATCATATGGTGAAAAGGTACATGTTTCGGAACAAAATAAACTAAAATAGTAGTTGATTAAGCATGCCTTCATCCAGTGCAGCGACTGAAAGAAGTTTCAGTACTTATGGTTTTTTTATCCACTCCTCTAAAAGAAACCGGCTCACTGCTGAACGGGCTCGTAAGGTAACTTTTATTGCTCACACTTTAAAATTATTAGACGTAGACCAATCCATGACTGAGCTGGCCACTCGTGAAAAACAAAATCCCACAACTCATCAGTAGGTTGAAATGCAGATTGTAGATTGACTAGGATGAGCTAATGATAGAAATAGATTCTGAATCTGAGGTCTCATCTTTTATCATACCACATCGATTATTTTGCTGTTAAGAAGAAAATTTCATTTTTTTATCAAAGAAATTTTGTCTTTTCTGTTGTTTTTGTATTTTTTTATATACAAAGAACACTATTGTTTCGTCTCATAATTTTGTATATATGATCATGATTTTTAAAACCCTAATTTTCATCTTCAACAATATCCTTAAGTGCGTCATGGGGTTCATTCTCAGAAAATTCTCCACATCGAGAATATTAATATTCTCGAGAATATTCTCCGATTTTTCATTCTCGAGAATTTTCCAACACTAGTAACACCACCACTCATACACTTCTAATATGTATGTACATATTTAGATTTTTAACTTTGTATTTTCCTGGTTTCACATCTATAAACCAGACCAGACGTAATACTTTAGCACTCTTAGACGCGTGTTTACAGAGACTTCTGTTACATAATACAGATGACAACTTTTGCGTGCCAGTTTTATTCTGTTTTAAATTTCTTCATCGTTCTTAACCCTGCAGTCTAGATGCCCAGTTATCTAAAGTGTTACAATTTGTCTAAAGTTTTGTTATCTAGTTTTAGTAACGAGTCTTCAATAATAATTTTTCTGACGACCACCCATTTCGTTTCCTCTACGTTGGTTAAGCCCTTTTCATTGCATTCGTTATTTACTGCGTTTAACAGAGTATAAAGCTCTTCTAAACTGTCTGCCATTACGGTGGTATCCATTTAAGGTATTTTAAAACAAAAAAAAAAGACTAAGTTTTTCAACCTAATAAAAATATTTGTAAATTAAATATTTTTAAAAGATTTTTAATTGAAAAACTTTATTGGCCCATTTCCTGGTGACAACCTCCAAGGCTTCTACAATATGCAAGCCAAATGGATGCTGCAGTGAAGACTAAAGGGAAGGAATTCTACACTATGCAATTCACAACCCCCGTCTGCAGCGTGGTAAAGTTCCAATGGAAAATGGACCTAGTTACTCTATAGGAGTAATACTAATATAAAAATAAAAATGTATACCATTTTTATTCATTCAGTTGCGGTGCGAAACCAAAACTGTCTTAATTTTTACTCAGATCAGAGAGTGCAGCCAGCACTCTTATCGACGATTTCACCTCTTGTTAGAGGTTCATCAGAGACTGCATAGGCTGCATTTCTCTGGCCCAGGTAAAAATCTTCGACATATCCATCTCCCACCGCAACTGACGAGATGGTAGTAGGTGCCTAGCGGCATCTGCTAAATAAAAGACTAAGTTTTTCAACCTAATAAAAATATTTGTAAATTAAATATTTTTAAAAGATTTTTAATTGAAAAACTTTATTGGCCCATTTCCTGGTGACAACCTCCAAGGCTTCTACAATATGCAAGCCAAATGGATGCTGCAGTGAAGACTAAAGGGAAGGAATTCTACACTATGCAATTCACAACCCCCGTCTGCAGCGTGGTAAAGTTCCAACGGAAAATGGACCTAGTTACTCTATAGGAGTAATACTAATATAAAAATAAAAATGTATACCATTTTTATTCATTCAGTTGCGGTGCGAAACCAAAACTGTCTTAATTTTTACTCAGATCAGAGAGTGCAGCCAGCACTCTTATCGACGATTTCACCTCTTGTCAGAGGTTCATCAGAGACTGCATAGGCTGCATTTCTCTGGCCCAGGTAAAAATCTTCGACATATCCATCTCCCACCGCAACTGACGAGATGGTAGTAGGTGCCTAGCGGCATCTGCTAAATAAAAGACTAAGTTTTTCAACCTAATAAAAATATTTGTAAATTAAATATTTTTAAAAGATTTTTAATTGAAAAACTTTATTGGCCCATTTCCTGGTGACAACCTCCAAGGTACAATATGCAAGCCAAATGGATGCTGCAGTGAAGACTAAAGGGAAGGAATTCTACACTATGCAATTCACAACCCCCGTCTGCAGCGTGGTAAAGTTCCAACGGAAAATGGACCTAGTTACTCTATAGGAGTAATACTAATATAAAATATTTCCATTTGGCTTCCAAATTTGGCAAATTTGGCAAATGGGAGTAAGGTTTTAAACGGTTCCAGAGTATTATCTATTAATTTCCAACCCCAGTCTTCTGGATTCAGTTCATTGCCTAGCCATGTTTGAACTTGACAATATACTCGATACAAATGTTGAAAAGCAGATGCTGATGTTGGAGGAAGACATGATAGTTGTACTTGTTTCTTGTTTCGCGTATTTTTTTACAAAAGTTAAGTATCGGTATTTATCAAGACAAATAACTTTTTTTGGAGCTCCATAAACCGCAAGAAGAAAGCGAATTCCTTCCGTAATTATTGTTTGCGGTGTAGAATCAAGTTCTGTAAAAACTTTACAGCAGTCAGTCAAATCTTTTTTTTCGAATAATTTAAGTACTGACGTTTTGCCCCTTCTGTACATTGCGGACGTAGTGTCGCAGCCGGTTATCGCATGCAAAAATAAAATGTACTTTTGGCATTTGGGATAAGCCGATAAACTATTCAAAGAATATATCTCTGTTCGCTGTTGAACCCTTCCAGGTTTCAGAAAATAAATAACTTTATGTACTGGAGTCCTTGCAGTAATCAGTACCAACAAATCAACACCTTCACCATCTACAATTGTTGTGTTTGTTGCCTTAAATTTTTCAATTGCTGTCTCAATTATAAGGACATCTGCGTCATTTTTAGCTTGTTTCACTTCAATATTCGCAGCTGTTAATTTGTCAGTTTACATTTCAGCTTTCTTTCAGCTTTCTTCTTGCGGTTTATGGATGTCCAAAAAAAATTATTTGTCTTGATAAATACCTACTTAACTTTTGTAAAAAATACGCGAAACAAGAAACAAGTACAACTATCATGTCTTCCTCCAACATCAGCATCTGCTTTTCAACATTTGTATCGAGTATATTATCAAGTTCAAACATGGCTAGGCAATGAACTGAATCCAGAAGACTGGGGTTGGAAATTAATAGATAATACTCTGGAACCGATTAAAACCTTACTCCCACCTGCTCCAGAAAAACTCCTTAACACTATTTTTTGCAATTGCAAAAAAGGTTGTAGTGCCAAATGTGGATGTAAAAAGGTCGGGTTGCTGTGTTCTCTAGTGTGTACCAACTGCCAAGGTCAGTCTTGCTCAAATGTCCAGTTTAGTACAACAGAGGAAGGCTCCTGTGATTTTAATGAAGAGACCAATGACTTAGTCACATTTGAACAATTTTTGAACATCCAGCAAGAGGAAGAGGAAGAAGATGAAATCGAAGAAGACTTGACTGTTGAAGTAGACTTTCAAGAATATGAATCTGATTAAAATATCTAAAGAAATCAAAACAATAGTTAACCTAAAAATCAATAGCAATATCAATAATCAATATCAATAATAAGGTAATATCTAGAACTTGACCGGCATTGTTTCCTTAAATTATCCCAAAATTGTCAAAACAGTTAGTGGAGTAGGCCTACAGGGGAAACCACGTTAAAATACGCGCCGAGTACACTACCTCACAAGTGGTGTGGAAACGTGTGCATATCATGTATAATGTGACTCTTTGAATCGCGATATCTCATGAATGGCAACTCTTAGGAAAAAAATAGTAAGGACTATTTTTGTAGAGAATTTTAAGATCTACAACTTTGGTTTAAGGTTTTTTTTTTTGGTAAAACTTATCGTTTTCGAAAAAAATCCAAAAAATCTCAAATTTTGACCTTTGACCCCGAATAACTTTTGACGCACACATGGGATCGATGGGGACTTTTTAAACTTTATTTGTTATGGTATACTCTAGCTCTCCACCAAAATTTGGCTCTCCGGCAATTTTTGTTATTTGAAATGTCTATATAGACCGGGTTATATGTAACGCTATTTGAAACACTGATTCAAAATTGGCATTAAACAACACAACATTGGCAATAAAAAAAGTAAGAACAAAAAATGATACCAAATAGGAGACAAACAACTTAAAATAATCTGCTATGCAAACGACGCAATAAACAAGGATACAAAATGGGAGAAAAACAACTTAAAATAATCTGCTATGCGAACGATGCAATACTAATATCTTAAAGTGAAGATGATTTACAACGTATGCTGCACCAATTTAATATAACCTCTAGAAAATTTAACATGTTAATTTCCCCAAAAAATATTAAATGCATGGTTATAATAGCATATCTAATAAGGTGTAAATTAGAGCTGGGGGGTTAGATAATACAACAAGTCATGGAGTTTATATAAATATCTAGGCATCACACTATCTAGCTAAGGAAAGCTCGAAACGGAAATGGAAGACCAGGTGAATAAAGCAAACAGAGCCGCAGGTTGCCTGAATGAAACAATATGGAGAAATAAAAATATCGGAAAAGAAGTGAAAGGCAGAATGTACAAAACAGTCATCAGACCAATAATAACATACGCGGCAGAAACACGACCTGATACAGAAAGGACAAAAAGAATGCTAGTTTGAAAGTGTTATGTTACTCTCATTTTTTTTACCTTTTGAAAAATCAGATATAATTTTCCAAGCACTTTTAGAAGGATTATCTGAGGTGTTTATTATATTTTGGTAATGGCATTTTTTTGGTTAAATTTAGAAGCTTTTGATACTCTCTTTTTTTATGTCTATAATAATCACGCAACTCTGGAAATGCCCTAGATAATGCATGCAAATTTTTCAATTGATAACTTGATTGTCTTACCTCATTATTAACCCATTTATTACTTTTTAATTTGGACTTTTTATTTATAATAGGAAAATTTATGTTAAAATGATACATAAAAATATTAAAAAAGGTATTAAAAGCAATATTTGTATCTAGGATACCATATATTTGATTCCAGTCCTCACTTGAGGTGTCATTTATAAATTTGTTTATAGTAATGTCATTAAAATTTCTTTTTTGATAGAAAACACTCGACTCACCCGCCCCAAAATCAAACTCAATCAGTGCAGTTCGATGGTCGGAAACAGTATTGTCGTTTACACAAGTAACAGAAGAGTTTGAAAAATTAACAAAGACATTATCAATCGTCGTAATGCTGGTATCCGTGACCCTAGTGGGCCATTTTACGAGATTAAAATTTAGATTAAAAGAAGAAAGGACATTTTGTAGTTTGATAACATCATAATTTAAATATCTTGTATCAACATTAAAATCACTGCATACAATAATATAGGTATTAGATTTAAAAACGAAATTTAAAACCGACTCAAGATTTTCTAAAAAAGTATTAATATTGCCAGAGGGGGATCTATAACAGTTTAATATTATAACTATGTTATTTAATCAGTCTTTATATGAAATGCAACAAAACTCTGAATGTTTATTAATACAAAACTCGTGAACATCGATTTTGTTTGATTTGACACCATTTCTAACCCATATTCCTACGCCAACATGTGATAAGAATGGTAGAGGATAGGCTACTAAAAAGAGCACTGAACACTAGAATGCAGGGAAGAAACTGTTTTTTTTTTGAAAAATGGCTTTGGCAGAGCCAATTAGCCAGACTTGTTTGTGATTGATTGCAGATTCATAGTCATAAATTTCTTATTTCATAATATAAGTACACACTACAATATTATTTTTAGATACATAGGTACATTGTGTTGCTTTTTTTATTTTGTTTTTTTTTAATTATATTACTGTGTTTTTTTTAATATATATTTTAATTTGTGCTAAACACTTTTTTTTTAGTTTCTTTTTTTTATTTTTCGTTTCTTTTTATTTTTGTTTAATTTTTTTTATTTTTTTTTTTGTTATTATTTTACTATGTGTTTTTTATATATATTTTTTTCTTTTTTTTTAATTTTTTCAAACCACATTAACAAATTAGGCCTAGTTAGTAGGTATATATTACATTTACACCTTGTATTTACATAATTTAACATGTTTATAAATAAGATGAAGAAGGTCCATATCATTTATAAATATTAAAGTATTAAGGTTTATTGGGAAAAACATTTAAAATTTTTTAATTCCTTATAAAGGTCGTTTATATTATTTATTTGTAAATGACATTTAAATTGACATGAGTTAGATCTCCGATTTTGGTACAATTAGGAGTTGAAAGTACAAGAAACTGGTTGGAAAGTCAAAAAAGCACTGGGAAGACCTAGTAAGCAGCTACGCACTTCTAAGAGTCCTTGTACGGTGAAGAGCAGCCACATAGACAAACAAGGGTGGAGGCAAAAAATAAAGGAGGCCAAAGCTCAATTTGGGCTGTAGCGCCGCAGAAGAAGAAGAAGAAGAAGAAGTACATATCTACGCTTACTACTTAATCAATCGAATGGTAAAATTTATCTCCAGGCTGGGTCCTAAACTACCGAATAAACACTGTAGGTATGCACTGTATAGTGATAAGTCCGAAAAAGATCATACCTATTAGGTGCTAGGAAATCAGCCGTGAATATAGTGATATCGGCTGAAATTTTCGGAATTGTTCGGAAGGAGTATTTTACACTAGAAACAATGTCTTCAGTTATAAAGATTCTTCTCTTTCAATTATTTCCAATATTAGTCAAATTACGAAAATATTTTTAACTTTTTCGAATGGAAATGAATCTAAATCTAAGAGTCTAATGTAGATACTAAGTAAAAGTACTTACTTATGAATCTCTTCTTGTTGTACTTGAAAATCCATAACATCTATAATTTGGAAAATCTTATTTTCAATGTCTTTACCGAACACACCTCCTGGTACTTTTCTAAGAAATTTTTTGAGAACACTTGCTATTGTGTATACACTAAAATTGTCCATATTAACCAGTCTTCCAGTCTGTAGAAAATGTATAAGTTTTTTCATCGCACCCTGGTTACCAGGAGCCCTGAATACATCTTTTCTGTAAGGTGCCTCTTTGTTTAACTTTAGAATGAGTACCTAAAAAATATCACACTGTAGTTTTTAGTTCAGATTATCAACAATGAATATTTTACCAATACTTTAATTAACAAAAAGAAACTGTTTTTTATGTAGTTTTTATCAAATATTGCTTTAGGGATAAACCACAATTATCTCTACACTTTGCAATTTTTGCATTTTTTTTACATGTTATATGTCTGCCTCTAGTTATAGATATAGACTTGGATCCCGTGTACCGAAAAAAAGTTAATTAATAGGAAGCTGAAAATTTGTTAATAGCTTAACAGTGTCTAGTCGGACAAACTTTGATGTATGGGAACACTGGAACAGGGGAAAAATTTGGAACATCAGACTACGAAAACGTTCCATGTATTTTGTCGGACAGAACTTCCAATTGATTTGTTACCATTTCATTAAACTCTCATACAAAAATCAGAGTGGTGTTTATCACCAACTAAAACTACAGTGTGATATTTTTTATGTACTCATTCTAAAGTTAATGTGCCTCTTTGTTTAACTTTAGAATGAGTGCCTAAAAAATATCATACTGTAGTTTTTAGTTCAGATTATCAACAATGAATATTTTACCAATACATTAATTAACAAAAAAAACTGTTTTTTATGTAGTTTTTGTTTTTTTTTATCAAATATTGCTTTAGGGATAAACCACAATTATCTCTACACTTTGCAATTTTTGCATTTTTCTTTACATGTTATATCGACCATCGCTTCGAGCATCGCATTGAGCATTGCATCGAGCATCGCTTCGACCGTCGCATCGACCATCGCATCGAGCATCGCATTAAGCATTGCATCGAGCATCGCTTCAAGAATCGCATCGACCATTGCTTCTCCCATCGCTTTAAGCTTCGCATCGAGCATCGCTTCGCCCATTGCATTGCATCGACCATCGTTTCGATCATCGCTTCGCCCATTGTATCGCATCGACCATCGCTTCGAGCATCGCATCGACCATCTCTTTGACCATCGCTTCGCCCATCGCATCGCATCGCTAATATACGCGGGTTCGATCCCCAATGCGAACTTTTGTTTTATACATTTTATGACCATATTTATTAAATAATTTTTTTCAGAAAATGCGTATTTAGTTAAAATTTTTGCCAACAGTTATTGTTCAGAAATCATTTCTTTGTGGCATTTCAATGTGTTTGTGTGTGTTTTATTCTTTTATTTTTTTAATTTTTGGTATTGTTTTAATAAAAAATTTTGAAAAGTAGTAAGTATTAAAATTAATTTAATATTTAAATAAAATATAAATAAAGTATATTAATTTCGTTGAAATCGTATAACAGAAGTATAACTTCTTACTTGCATACAAAGTACACACACATTTGTTTTTTTTAATATAGAATGCCTGGGCCGGCCAAGTCTTGTAAGAATTTATGGCCATAAAAAATAGTCAGTAGATTTAATTTTATTTTTAATTTGAAATTTGATATATATAGATACTACTTTAGGTCAATTTTTGTAGGATGAGTATCATTATTCTATTTAAATTTATCATATCTCCTTATTAGTCAAGGAAATGAAGCATTTTGGCTCGCAATTTTTTCGTCCAGCATGGATTTACTTGAAATTTTCACAGAAGGTAGGAAATAGTCCAAGAACCATTTTCTATATCATACTGATGTACGCTAAAACCTTGGGGGTAGTTGCCACCCCATCTCGGGTGGTGGGATTTTTTTATTACATTTTAACCATGTAAATCGATGTAAACAGTAATTTTAAGAAAAAAATGTTTTTTACATTTTCTTCGTAAAACTAATATTTTTTGAGTTATTCGTGGTTGAAAGTAACAGTTTTTCTACGGAAAAATAGACTTTTTTAGAGGGTTTTTTGAGAATAACTAGAAAAATATGCATTTAATAAAAAAAACTGTAGATATCAAAATTGTACCTTTTAGTAACACAAACGAAACTGTTTTTCTATAATATTTTTACGACCAATACAAACCGAGATACGGCATGTTAAAAGTTAGCGTTTTTACAAATACAAATACAAATAACGGGAAAACTTTGCATTTTTCCAGGAAAAGTTACATGATGTTTTTTCAAGCACACAATAAGATCTTTCAAAAAAAATAATAAAAAGTTTCTAGCATAAAAATTAAGCAACTTATGATCAAAAAAAAACTCAGTACCTGTTTTTCTCTACGAAAAAAACAGTGAAAACAACCCCCTAACTACCCTTGTAACTAAAAATTGGTCTTCGCCTTTCTGTAATTCCTTTTATATTTATATTGTCAATACACCCAAGAAGTTTAAATTATTTAAAAGTCCGAATTTTAGAAAAATTTGAGTTTAAAGAAAAATTGATTTTTTGCAATTTTGCATTGTTTATCATTTTCTTCAAAATATCTCCGAAAATACTGGAGATACGAAAAAAATGATAGACTACTAAATTGTAGCTTTTTTAATAGCTAAAATTTCCTTATGCATATATTTTCATTACAGTGAACAGTTAGCGAGATATAGCTGTTTAAAACATCTATTTACGAGCAAACATTCCCTTAATAAGGGGCCTTATTCGAGCCCTTTAAACCCACCTCAATTAAAAATTAAGATATCTTAAGGAATTTAATTTAAACAGTCTTATTACTCTTCAAAAATCCTACAAAACTATTATTCAAAAAACTTTTTATCTCCAACAATGAAGGAGCTATGTTTATAAAACGATTTTTTTTTTTAAATTCGAATAGTCCCCTTATAGAGCATTTTCAATGTACCTATATAATACCACAGAGCCGGTTCGCATACTGGATGACTAAAAAACTATTTGTATGTGTATTTTTATATATTTGTAAATTCGTATTTTTGTGTAAATGTTTTTGTAATTCTTTAATTCTACTTTTTTTTCTGTATAGATCCATTAAATTGTCTACTTATAAAAATTGCAATTTATTAAGGGTGGTTTTTAAGGGTTGAAATATTATATTATATCCTAATGCATAAAACAATCATTATTTAACCAGTCAAAACCAAATTTTACCTATAATAAAGTTTACAATGGTTTTATATAATTTTTGACAATAAGGGTAGTTTACACCCCTAAAAATAATCAACGCCCTTGAGCATGATATAGAATATGAAGTACAGGGTAAGATGATCCTAACCCCAAATTTTTATGTAAATTGATGCAAGCCGAAATTATTCTTTTAGGATAAGCAAACTTTTCATATATAGCTCCAACAAGGGTGGTTTTAAGGGTTGAAAATATCTTAAAGCACAAAACAATCATTATGTACTAATAAGAAGCAAGTGTTGACAATATTAAAGTTTAAAATGTTATTTTATAATTTTTTACAATTAGGGGTGGTTTTCATCCTTAAAAAACCAAAAGCGTACAACGGCTCAATATAGAAAATGAACTAGAGGGTGAAATGAACCTAATCCCAAATTTTTGTACAAATCGAGGCTGGGCGAAAAAAATTGCGAGGTTTTGCCATTTTTCCAGCTTCATTTCCTCGACTATATACAATTATACATTTTGTGTTTAAGAATCTGTCTCAAACAGAAAAATAATGGTGCCTGTCAGAATTATCAGTTGAAATTAGGGATTCCAATGAACTGTCAGTGGTGGTCGGTGGATGGCTAAACTGACATGCCCATAGACATAGTTAAGGGGGGTGGTCATGGCGTATCTAATGTTTACATTGAATATTGACAAATTTGTAAAGAATATCCTGTTTGGTTTTGTTTTTTTGTTAATTGTGTAGCGAAATTTGTGAAATTGTGATAGCAAATTAAATATGAAGTGGTTTAAACATTGGATACGCCTATGGATGACAGTTTCGCCATCCAGCAGCCATATTATATCACGTGATTTGGAATGCCTAATTGAAGTGTACTGTCGTGAACTAAAACAAATAAAACTGTTTTGATCACTTCTTGATGATGATTTGGGAAGACCTGATAAATAGCTTATGAAGTGACCTGCTGTGACACCTACAAATTACCTTAAAAAAATCTGTTTTGACTGCTAATAAATAAAGTAAAAATATCTCTACCTCTTTAAATTGTGTAATTTTAAGTTTGTTTGTTGTTGTATGTCAATATTATTTATCTTATATGAATATTTACTTTCTTTTGTATAAAAGTTTTTATAAGGCATGAATAATCATTTTTTACCATGAATTGTAATACTTAATGACTCATTTTTATGTAGGTATAGGTATAGGTATATTTTATGAGAAGAATGAATTACTGAAAGGAAAATATTGATATATCATTCTACTGTTCCTACTACAAGTGAAAAAAGCAAACAAAAGATTTTTTATTATCAATATTTAGTAACTTTTAGAAATTTACACTACCAGATAGTTTTCTATTATAATAATTAGGTTTTTATTTTAGGATTAAAATATTAATACCTTGTTGTGTTCTGATATGTTAATTTTATTACAATCCACATAAAATATTTAAGACACAAAAACACTTTATCTATAATTATCATGAAATATTGTGTATATCGTTGTCATCTCGACAAAAGTCACTAAGTCCAAAATAACAGATCTGAGAAACTGAACATTTAGTGACTTCTGCCTGACAATAAAATGGACTTATGTAATTTTGGACTTATGCATATTCAGTGACTTAGGCAACCATCTCTACGTACTTTCTAGGATGATATTTCTGCTTAACTATGAAAATTGATACCTATTGTGAATCAATCAGGATACTTAACTCAATTTTGTCAAAAGTGGACGTAGTGAGTTTTACCGTTGGATGACGATGATATATATACCTACTTACAATGAAATGAATATTTAACTTCTTTAACTTTAGTTCACATATTGTTGGCTGCATGCAAGAGTGGCACAACTTAAAACTGTATAAATTTAGACAACAAGTGATTAGAGATTGAATATCACAAAAATCATTTTTGATGACAATCCTAGTCTTCTTCTTCTTCTAATGGCGTTACAACCCTATGTGAGTCTTGGCCTGCTTAAGAATGTCCTTCCATTCTGCCCTGTCAGATACTTTCCTTTGCCACTGCCTGATGTTCATGGTTTTAATATCCCCCTCTACGTCATCTATCCATCTTTTACGTACGGGGCCTTCCTCTTGTTCTATTTCCTTGGGGCTTCCATCCCTGGATTACTTTCACAGCTCGATTATCTGGCATTCTTTTTAAGTGACTAAGCCAGCTTAGTCTTTGAGACTTTACAAATCTAACAATATCTGCGCTCTGCATTAGTTCATCCAGCTCGTGGTTCATTTTAATTCTTCACAAACCATCACAATGTGTTCAATTCAATTCAATTCAATTTACTAAGCAAAATTTTACAATTTTAACTAGGTATAATAATATTGTACAGAAAGACACCTAGATGTGAAAACACCTGTGTGTGTCTATAGAAAAATCCTAAGTAAATATAAATCATTAGTTATAAACAAACATAACATTAGTTATAATTAGTTATAAAAAATATTTGAGAATCAAAATTATTATGAATTTAACTTAAAACTAAGTAAACATATCTAATAATATGTAAAAAAAGAATGTGTGTGTACTTTGTACGCACGCAAGAAGTTATACTTCTATGATATGATTTCAACGAAATTAATGTATGTACTTTAAACAGTTTATTTAAATATTAAAATTATACTTACTATTTCTCAAAAAAATTTATTAAAACAGTGTCAAAAATTAAAATAATAAAAGAATAAAACACACACAAATACATTGAAAGTAGGTCAAACCGGCAAACAGGTGTATGTTTTGTTTTGTTTTTTTATTTCCACGGGACAAGCCCAATAAAGTTACAATTGTTTACAAATTTTGGAACAATTTAGTATACTAAATATAAGTCATATATATATTACACATAAAATATAATAGTTAAAATAGAGTTAACATAAATAATATAAATTACATACAAAACAAATTAAAAACAGACTGTAAGTCTCAAAGAAATTGAAAGTGTGTAAAAAATTTTTTTTTAATAATCAGCTAAGTACTTTCAACACATAACGTGCCATCATCAGAGCTTCGTCCTCTTATAAATCCTTCATAGAAGAGCAATTGTTAAAATTCACATGATAAATCATGGATACTGGGCAAAAGCCACAGATATCGGGTATAAAACCCTTAAAATTAAAAGTTTATCACATCTAAATTATTTTTTAGTTTAAAATTACAACATGGCTGCGTCAAGTATAAACATAGGAATATCATTTTAATGAATGACAGCGCTCAGCTGTTCACGTGAACTCACAATGGTTTGACGCAGCCATGTTGTAATTTTAAACTAAAAAAGAATTTAGATGTGCTAAACTTTTAATTTTAAGGGTTTTATACCCGATATCTGTGGCTTTTGCCCAGTATCCATGATTTATCATGTGAATTTTAACAATTGCTCTTCTATGAAGGATTTATAAGAGGACGAATCTCTGATGATGGCACGTTATGTGTTGAAAGTACTTAGCTGATTATTAAAAAATTTTTTACACACTTTCAATTTCTTTGAGAACATACACCTGTTTGCCGGTTTGACCTATTTAGAAGTATGTACAAGTCATGCAGTCTGTTTCAATACATTGAAAAATGCCACAAATGATTTCTGAACAATAATTGTCGGACAATTTTTTAACTAAATACGTATTTTCTGAAAAAAAAAATTATATAATAAATATACTTACAATCATAAAATGTATAAAAAAAATAAGAAAATAAAAGTTTCTATTGCGCATTTAGTATTGAAATTCATTCACCTTAAACGTTTACAAACGGAGACCATGCATCATCATGTGCGAAGATCAACTAACTAAACGGATTAAACTTTTGACAGTTCTGAATTAAATCAAATTATTTTGATTTTGAATTGAAATTATTTAGAATTGAAATATTAAATACAACAAAACATAGAGTAAGAAAACAATATATTAGGTGAATATTGATAGAAATTTCGATGGTAATCAAATTATGTAAATCAAAGCATTACATACTATTTTGGTAGGTTCTTTTTGGTACCTATGAAATTTTTTATTATGATACTGAAATATTTACAATTATTACGTACCTGTCGCTTTTAAAAACTATTTAAAAAGTCACTACAATTATAAACTTTTTTCTCTGCCATCACAATAATAGAAACTAATATGAATTTACACAACATTAATTTGTTTATCCAAAATCTCCATATTGAAGAATTATTGACAGATGATTTTAACACCCAATCAGATCCCGTATAACGTTTATACCATACTGTCGGTGTGCGCATGCGCCCAGTAAAATCAAATTTTTTACCCTCGTGCCTAAAGAAGTATAACTTCAAAAAAAAACAACATATAGGTATTAACAATTCCAAATAATAAAAAAAAAATTCAGGATTTACAATTCAAATTGTTTGTTTTCCAGTAATACAATCAACTACTTTTTTATTAAACTTTTTTATTGATTTGATTTCTTTTATTTTGTTTGGTAGTAAGTTATAATACTTGGGTGCCCTAAAAATCACAGAATGCTGGCTTAATCCTCGACTTAACTGTGGTAAGACTAGGTCCTTTTTGATGTTACCTCTAGTTTGGTAATTATGTTCTATTAGTGTCTGTTTGGAGAAATTTTTGTGAATATATGTGCAACATGTTGAAATATAGAGTGTTTTCAAGTCACAGATTTTATTATTATATAATTCATTTGTAGAGAAAAGTTTAGGTTTTTTTTTGACATTATTTTAATAACTGAATTTTGAGCTACTTTGGGATTTCTTATGTTGTTTTCATATGCTCCACCCCGCAATAAAATTCCATACCTTAGTAAAGGCTCAATTAAGGATTGATAAATCATAGTGATCAGTTTTTTTGCAAGAAACTCCCTTAGCAGATAAAATTTATGCATAAGTGCCTAATTTTTTTTGTTAAGTATGTTATGTGGTGTTCCCATTTAAGATTTTTATCTAAATATACTCCTAGGTATTTTATGCATTTACTTGTTCAATAGGATCTTCAATGTTTTGTATGTTAATGTTTTCAAAGTTTGGACGATTTGTATCATTTATAGAAAAGGCTACTTACATATTTAGTTTTTTTAGCATTTAGAAGAAGTTTAAATGTATCCAGAAAGTTTTTGATATAAAATAGATCTTGTTGAAGTTTCTGTTTTGCTTCTTCCCATGTAGATGCAGAAAAAATTATGACTGTATCATCGGCATATCACACGATTTTACCTTTGATCGTAAGTTTAAATATTGAGTTTATATATATATTAAAAAGTATTGGGCCTAAAACTGTACTGTGTGGCACTCCAATTTTAATAGTTCTTGGTTCGCTGATAGCATCATTTATTTTTGTATATTGTATTCTTTCACAAAGATAGTTAGTAAAAATTTTTTGCCCAATACCCCTTACGCCATATTTATCTAGAATATCCAATAATTTAGTGTGTGAAACTGTGTCAAATGCCTTGGATAAGTCAAGGAACACTGCAATACATTTTTGCCCTTTATCAAGATGCATAGTTATATCTTGCACAACTTCATTCATAGCATCTACTGTACTTAGACCAGGAGTAAAACCAAACTGATTAGGAGATAATGTTTTATTTTCAGTTAAATAAGACACTAATCTATCTTTTAAGCATTTTTCAAAGATTTTACCTAGATTTGATATGATACTTATTGGTCTATAATTTTCCATATTAAATTTATTACCTGATTTATAAACAGGGCTCACTACTGAAACTTTAAAATGACTTGGAATATCACCAGTTTTAAAAATAAGGTTTATTATATGAACAAGAGGATCAATCAGATTGATGTGAAGAGTTTTTATAATTTTAGAAGAGATGGCATCTTTACCTGGTGCTGAATTATTTTTAAGGGAATTTATATATTTTATTATTTCGTTATTTGTGACTGGTCTAAGATACATTGATGTCTGAGAGGAGTAATTCATGTGGAATGGAGTATGCGGTTTTTTAATTTTATTGGTCATTTTTAATCCTATTTCAGTAAAAAACTTATTAAAATGGTTTGCAATGTCAATGTTATTTTCGATTTTATTATCATTTTCAATGATATCATTTCATGATTTCATGTTGGTCCAAATATCTTCCTTAGTATTTTGTGCTCAAATATTCTCAGTTGATTTTCATCAGTGGTTGAGATGGTCCACGTTTCACATCTATGTGTGACCACTGGTCTAATTACTGTTTTGTAGATTCTAAGATGACAATCCTAGTAGGTACTAGAAATAAAATAAATTTAATAATATTCGTGATATTCAAACTTTAATTGCTTGTTGTCTAAACTTATTCAGTTTTGAATTGTGCCACTATTGCATTCAGCCGAGGACATATTCATCCAGATAAATCTGTGAGTTTATTAATCTTTGTTTTTTTTTTGAGAAAACTTGTGTTGTTTAGTTTAGAAAACAGCACACTAAAAAATTACAAGGAAGGTACAATATTTAACATGTTAAGCGCTGAACTATATTTTGTGATTAGGTCCGTCGCCCTGTAAAAATGATGGTCTATAATACAGCTATGCCCTGTGAATACAGCGCCCTGGACCCGACTAGTGTGTATATATTTTATACACAAAGCGCTTAAGGTATTCTTATTCTTGAATCTTACTATTTATATTTTGTTTCTGTCTATTATGAAAATGCAGATCTTTAGAACAAAACATCAAGTAATCAAAGTCTTTTTATTTGCTCTTTAAGTTCAGTTTATTTCAGTAACTCTATTTTTAGCTGATAATACTAGTAACCACTAAGTATTATTTTTCTATATTTGTGTTTTGGTAAAATTATGGATTGTGGGTTAGGCTACTGTTGTTCTGGACACCTCATTTATGAATGGAGTACTTAAATATCTCACTGTCATATTGTGCAGCACTAGTGTACCCTGATAAAAATGATTTACTATTTTCAAGTATAATCAATGAGTGGTAATTATTTGGTTTCTAAAAGTAATACAAGAAATAAAAGTGTATACCAGGTTCACAATTATAGACTTATGTATAATTGTGGTAAAAGGTAAACCATGCTATAAACACAATGGTGTTTTAAGAAGTTATGCCATGGCTAAGGACCATACAAAATTTTATAGGGGATATTCCCTATTTAATTAGGAATAAAGTTGTTCATGATAACTCACAAATCTTCAACAATAGAAGCTGTATATGAGAGGATTATTTTTATTATTTTACTGTAATTTCAATCAGAAAGAAAATTAGTACTTTTGTAATTCCATTAACACATTAAGCGCCAACATGTTAAAAAAAACACAGTTCTGGTGGCCACCGTGTAAAATTCATAAATATGTATCAAAAATGCCCATTTTAACTGTATCTTTTATAATTTATGTTATAATGTTATTTTCTCATAAAAACATTGTTGTATATTGTACAGAAATGGATAAAAGTGGCCCATTTCATAAATTGACGGTTGGCCACTTGTATCAATTTGGATTCAGCGTTATAAACACGTTTGTTCCTATCAGATTTTGTTGGTCGCGAGTATTGTATGCTTGCTATGAAAGGCTAACAAACAACCACAATTGGAAATATGCCTAAACCACAAACTCGCCACAAATGTAGTGTTCGTAAAATATTTTATTTTCTCAAATGTTTTTTTATTTCTCATTAATCCGAATTATTAATGTAATAACATACATTAAAAGAGTTTTTATTAATAGCTATTAAGAAGAAATGTGTTACTTTTTTTATTTAAATTAAATTAATTATATTTTATTTTTAACAAAATGTGTTTAATTATCAACTTGTAAAAAAAATCGTTGGCCAAAAACAAATGTTGGACCAACCAGCTATGCTTTATAAGTCCCCCAATCAATTAAATACAAAATCTGCATTCTTTTGAATACAGCTAGCCTAAAGTGAAAGTATTCCTTTGTATCTGTTTGGATACAAGTGGCCAAAAATGATCAAAGTTATTTGTATCTAATCAGATACAAATGGCACTTTTAATAAAAATAAAAAACTAACCATCCGATATTTTGGATAAGAAACTTAAAGAAAGAAAAGTAAAGATGAAAGTTAAAATGTGGCATCTGTCTACATAATAGTCCTAATTACCTACTCATGATTCATCAATGAAAGCACTTAAGACTCTTTTTGCAGTCCTATCTTATGTTGAAGTAGAAATTACTCCAAGTTCAGTACAAAAATAGGTTAAAAAAAATTAAATATAGAAACTGTTATTTGTATCTACTTAGATAATCTGAATGAAAAAAGTTGGGAACAGTAATTATATAGGTATAGATAATTTTTGGCAATTGTTACACAACAAAATTACTAGGTCAAAAATATTGAATTAAAATTTATTTTAATAGCATATGTTCCTTAATGATATGTAAATCACTTCATTTGAAAAATAAATAAATTAGTATCTTAATTAGTTTCAGTCAAAAAACCAACCTAAAATTACTACAATACTTAAAACATAAAAATAGGTCAGTGCATAGCAGAGGAGTTCACAAGGTAATTTAAATGTTAAAGGGTGATACTTATATAGAAACACAGATGTCTATATATACATAATACATTGGCATCGTCAAAAACTTACCAAAAGTGGTCCCGGAATATCGTTTTTACAGACTTCTTCTAGAGAAACACCAAACTTCACTTTTTCGAGTCTTCTTGGGAAATGTCCAGTAGGGTGACCACAAGATGTGACAACGTTACCGAAAGTGGCAGCTCGCCGATGCATTCTAGCTGCCCAATTGCTCATTTCAAGAAAAAAGGGACTTTTAGCAGTGCTAGGATGATCACTGGAGCATAACCTAAACTTTCTGACATTTAAACCGATTATAAAGCAAACAAAAAAACACATACACAATAAAATCACATAACACACACTTTATATGTACTAAAATACAATTTAACAACGTCCGAATTGGTCATTTTTATAACATTTTTAAAAACCAACCACACCTTAATATCGCCCCTTTATTTTAGTACAAATTGTTTACATGCCACCGATTGTAAACAGACAGGAAACAGTTACCACTGTTGCCAACGAATTGATACTCCGCAAAAACGCTTCATGACAAGAATCTACAGGTCGAGCAAGTCTCGTAAATTTCACGATTGCGAGCCACGCTTCACGCAACCGTGTTTGCGTACTTGTGTTTCGAGTTGCGTGGTCGTGCAGAGTTATATTTACCAATTCGCGCAATCGTACTTGAGACGCTGTGTCAGGTGAGGTGTTTGAAAATTTGTGTAACTTGATTGCTTGATTCTGTGGTGTGAAGGTGGTTAAACTTTTGTTTTATTTTTTTTTGTTTTGTTTGTTTTTGTTGTCATGCCCCGCTAACTCTAATAAAAAACATGTAATCGTATTTATTTTCCTTCCGTTTAGTCAGAGGCGCTGATGTCGGCATTGTGATTGGTGGAACATGACTTTTGACAAATCTTGGGCTATCTGTGAATCTGTGTTCGTGTTCGTTCGTTCGTTGTCGTTCACTTATTTTATATGGTCGGTTATGTGATGTGTTGGTTTGGTGTTTGTGTTTAGTTTGTCACCATAAAAAGCTGATATTCAGTCGTGTTTTTTGATATTTTTGTTATTTCATAATCGAGTACCTTTTTAAAGGTAAGTTTTTCTGATTGTAGGTACTGTTTATCCAACAGTTTTAAAATACACATTTTATTTCGCGTTTTGTTGTTGGGTCTAATGGCCGATCAGCTGTTGTGTGCAGCCGATAAATTCAACAAGTAAACATATATTTAATCGAAATTAAATACTCATATTTCTATGTAAAATGTCACATTATTGTATAAATAAATAATTAAGAAACAAAAGTTGTTTGTGTTTTACCTTTATTGTCCACTTGAATAAAATAATATTAAATATTGGAAGTACCGTATGGAGGCTATGGTGTACCTAGCGTGGAGGCTAGATAACGCTACCCTTCCTATCCAATCAACAGCAAGAACGTTTAAAATTTCACACCTATCATGTTGAAGCTACAGACCACTTATGTGGAGGCCAGATTTGTAGTATCCTTCCAATTTTCCAGGGTGCTGAAATACGTGACATATTTTTTGAAGGGTAAGATCGCATTCTACCAAATCACACAACACTTTTTTCTATGTTTGTTGTTGCGAATATATCGCAGAAAGTTTTTAGATGAAGTAATTGTATGATGAAGATAACACAGAAAATACAAGAGGGCAGCATACTTTGCAAAACAACTGTTACAATTTGAAATCAACAATTTGTTAAGTTGTTGTCTTGCAGAGGAATATTTATAATCAATGCTTGCAGGTAAAAAAAGTGACTTTTTAAAAAATTATATCTTGGAAACTAAAAATTATTTTTATTTATAATTGAAACATGTAAAAGTATAGTACTCTCAAAAAAATTTCAGCCAAAAATATTCATTTTTGTAGAGTTGACTGCAATTTTTCGACAACAGCCCTTTTTTGCCCTGAGCAGCATAACAAGTCCAGTCTCATCTGAAATCAAAGTTTCTTGTAGTTTATACCTCTGGCTAGTGAATCAACAAAGGATTTTTTATTAGATGAGGTCATTTTTGTTTTATAAAAAAAAACTACTTTAAAAATGAGAAAAATTGGGGTCAAAAATGTGTTTAAACTTATGTAAAATCTTCAAATTTCATTTTTTTTTAATTCCTTCGTTCATATTCTAGCCAGAGGTATAAACTACAAGAAACTTTTTGATTTCAGATGAGACTGGACTTAGTTATGCTGCCAACGCAAAAAAACTTAAACTCTACAAAAATGAATATTTTTGGCTGAAACTTTTTTTGAGACTACCTTAAGTACTATACTTTTACATGTTCCAATTATAAATAAAAATAAATTTTAGTTTTCGAGATATAATTTTTTTAAAAAGTCACTTTTTTTACCCACAAGACCCCTTAAAAAAATGTTTGGAAGAATATGTTTGATGGCCAAGATGCATACATATATTTAGACGGAAAGTTCCTGATTTCTGTAGTATAATACATAATACCGAAGAGGAAGTAGCCCTAAGCGCCGGACTCCACTTGCGATTTGTAGTTGTGAAGATTGAACACATTCTTTCAAATAGAAGTCAATCCATGATTATTTAGTCACAAATGGATTGACTTGTATTTGAAACAATGTGTTCAATCTTCCTGATTACAAATCGCAAGTGGAGTGCGGCGGTAATAACACCAAAATATTCCATATAGGTCCATAGAAGGTACACAGACATTGAAAAATTCCTGGAATATCCCCGAAAACATGTTCTCTGAGAACATCCCAGGAAAATCCTGTGTCAGCATTTTAAACATTACCTGAATGTCTTATTGGAACATTCCATGAATGTCCACGAATGTTCTCTGGACATTCAAAATATATTTTGTAGACATTCCCTGGATATACCAGAAATACAGTGATGAGCGCTCTAATAACCGGCAAAATAGCACAAAAGATGTATTAAGTAGTGAGATAAAAAGACATGAAACTAGTCGAGCTGGGAAATTTAGCGATATTAACTTATACATTTAGATTGTATTGATTGTGTACCACCTTCAGACGTATCAGACGAGTTTGGAAACTACCACTGTCACAGTGACAGTTTTAGTTGACATACTCCTCCGATATGTGTAAAGGTGGGATCAATATAACGTAAATTTAAAGGTTAATTTCGCTAAATTTCCCAGCTCGACTAGTTTCATTTCTTTTTATCTCACAACTAAATATTTTGCCGGTTATTAGGGCACTCATCACTGTACATCCTTGCTGATGTGACAATACCTCCTATCTGTTTTTTCATGAGTTTTGTATGAGAGATGGAAAAACATGTTTTAAGGTCACCTCCTGTGTTCATATGTAAGTTTTGACTTGTTTTGTAGTTCATAGATAGTTTAATTTACTACAAAACAAGTAAAAAAATATCATATGAAAACAGGAGGTGACCCTAAGACAAGTTTTTAGTCTCTCTTACAAAACTCATGAAAAAACAGATAGGATGTATTATTACATCACTGACGATATGTGGCCATACCAAATAATACATCCTTGATAAATATAAACATTTTTATTGAACAAAATCTTTTCATACATTTTTTTAATGCAATTTACTGATATTCCTAAATATTTCAAAAAAATGTGTCACATTTGCTTTGTAAACCTTTCTTTTGCCTTTCGTAGCCACATATTCCGTTTCCTTCCTGGTTTTTTTTGTAGACCACTTCTCTCAGCTGATTCTAAAAAAAATAAAATAAATGGTAATTTTTCTATCCTTTACAATTAACAATCAGAAGAAATATTATTTACAGATAATGATATGTATAATAATAATAGGTTTGTTCTAGCATCAGTTTGAAACCATCAGCGAATAGTGGACCAGCGCGAGTAGAGGGGATCGCACTGGTGACTGTATTATGTTCTTTTACTGACCAACTGTTTGCTGATGGTTTTTGACTAGTTTGACCGTTTGCTAGAACAAACCTAATAATAATGAATATTTTGTATTTTGACAATGACATCTGATGTGGAAGTCAAAACATTAATAAAATTATTTTTTCAAGTTAACTTTCACATGCGCGTCTTAAAATTTAATACTTATATCATAAATAACTATTAAAACTATCTTAAGAGGAAACAGTATAGATCAACAGGTAGCGAAAATGTGTTCCAAGATTGCGGCTGTAATTTTGAATATTTTTTCAAGATATTTGGCACACATATTCGTAATATAATAAAGAATGGCGGTACAGAGCCCAATTTGAAAAATATATTAATATGTGGAAATTACTCTGTAATTAAATACAATATAAAAAAAAACGAGCTTGTACCGCCATTAAGAAGAACAAAAAAATACACTTTTTTCAAATACAACTTTTTTATCCGATTTTGTGTTATTTTGGAACTACTAAAATTTTTTATTTCATTAGTAGTTCCAAAATTACACAAAATCTAGGCATCGGATAAAAAAGTTTATTTGAAGAAAGTGTATTTTTTTGTTCTTCTTAATGGCGGTACAGGCTCATTTTTTAAATATTGTATAATTACAGAGTAATTTCCACATATTAATATATTTTTCAAATTGGGCTCTGTACCGCCATTCTTTATTATTTTACGAATACGTGTGCCAAATGCCTCGAAAAAATATTCAAAATTACAGTGACAATCTTGGAACACGTTTTGGCTACCTGTTTATCGCTACTGTATTACCTTAAAACATTGCAATTTGCTAAACCAGTATATTTTACTCTACTACTACTCTACTAGCTACCTCATTTTCCACTGTTTCTAAAGACTTGTTTACATGGGTAGAGTTTTGAGGAGAGTAGAGTAGTGGTAGTACTCTACCAAAAATGGCTTGATACCATTCACGTGAGGAGAGTACAAGTATAGTACTGATGCTAGTATAGTGAAACCGATTTTTGTATTTTTAAACACTCTTGATTATAAGTGCACCTTAAATTCTTAATTTTTTGCTTAAGCTTGTTTACTCCAAAGCCCCCTTTGCCATTCTTTCGACGATTTCATCCTCCGCAGCTTGCTGCAAACTTTTATTTCTGTAGTATACACTACCTAAATTCCATAAACACTGGTATTCGCTGTATTATAGCTCTACAAGTTTTAAAGTTTCATCTTCGGTGAACTTCATTTTCACTATTTACACAAAACACAATTCCAGCCAGAATGACAGCGCCCCCATGTACTCTCCTACCTACTCTATTCTGCCATAATTGAGCGTGTTCCATGGGTAGAGTGTGCAGCCGAGTAGACATTTTGGCAGTAGTGGTGGTCATAGAGTAGTTACTTTGCCATAGGTTGCTAGTCACTCTACTTTAACTCCAACTATACACTCTACCAGCTATTCTACTGTGCTGAGCATTTTTACAGGTAGAGTTACTCTACTCTATCAAGTACTTGCATCATTACTCTACCCGTGTAAACAAGTCTTAAATCTACTGAATGAAAATCTACTTAATCTTAATCTACTCTTAATGAAAAATGTCTAAAATCATTTACCCACCTAGTATTATTGTAGAATTTAAGACAGTCCAGTGCCTTATAAATAATTTCAATATGAATATTTTTCCCTTTAATTCTCCTTTGATACCACTCCATTTTAGATTTTGGGGAACTTATTTCATTGTGTTTATAGACCATATTTATTGAAGGAACCCAATCTGGAGATTGTTATTATCTATTAAGTCGGCTGGTTTTCCTATAAGATTAAAATGTTAACATCTTCAAAAATCGTTACTGTTGTAATTGTAACTTACCAGATATAAAATGATTACAGCAGACAGGACAGGAAAATTTTCATTTCGCTAGTAAAACCTGTACATTGTATTGCATTTAACCATTGTTGTCTCTCAGATACCTTATTTAGTTCAGTTTAAAAGTGAACTTTATCTTGACTTATCACATTTCACACTTCAAAACACAACACCAATGAAGCATATTATCTTTCTAAATTAATACTTCCAGAGAAAATGTTAAATTAATCTTTGTACAACACAAAATTACAAAGAAATACAACTAAAATTATCTAAAACTCATTAAGAACAGATAGAATAAGATTTATCTTTTACACCCAGTAGCCATATTGACATATTGATTTAATTTTGAAAACGATTATATTTAAATTTGGTAAATATAACTCCGTACGACCACGCAACTTGAAACACAAGTACGCAAACACGGTTGCGTGAAGCGTGGCTCGCAATCGTGAAATTTACGAGACTTGCTCGACCTGTAGATTCTTGTCGCTTCATGTGCCAAGTATGGTAAGCGGACAGCGGATTTCTAGCACAATGCATGAATTAATTCAAAATAGATAAGAAGATGAGTAATGTTAAAGAAGAATTTTTTTAAGTGAAAGCATAGAATTGTTTATTCTGTGGTAGAACAGCGGGTCATAGAATATATTATACGTCAAAATACAGGAAGAACTGTCATTGTCACTGTCACGATTACACTGTCAGTGTCAAAATTGTAAAGTGAATGAAAAAAAGAAGTCAGTCAATTTAGTTTATACATTTTTGTAGTTAAAATCAACAACTTCAAAATGGTATTAATTCGCCCAGAAGAAAATCAGATCTCTAGCGAAGCAGAAGGACAAGTCGCTGCAGTTAGAGTAAAAGCTCCGAAAAGGATTTTGCATTTTTCAGATGGAATCTTAGAGGAATACAGCACAGATGAAGAAGACAACACTGATAGTATAAAAAATCAACCTCTTGTTGATCCAGTAAGTATTGTATTAAATAATATAGATATGAAATAGTAGTATGAAATATAAAGCACAATGGGGCACTTGCAACAAATAATCAGAATGTTTGTGTGACAAGGCTCTTTTAGGCTACTAAAGGCGGAAACGAATTAGAGAGTCGCGAACAAGACAGTTACAGTCTCGCACTTAAGTACCTATTCATATTTGGCAATCGTTGGCTCGTGGCAGTCTATGTAGAAAGTCACATTTTTTGATAGCCACAGTGTGAAAAGAAAAATGGCTCTGAGGATTTGGAAGAATTGTTTTTCTTGTTTGCTATATTAGAACAAGAAGAAAGGGAAATTAAAAAACACAAGGGTACATTCAATCAATCTCTCTCCGGTATTAGAAGGCAAATTTAACACATTATTCGACATATTCACTTAAATGTATTATAAAAATATCAACATGATTGTGAACATTTTTTTTTCGAATAAGAGTTACAACAAAAGAGATATGTGTTTTTTATATATTACATATATTTTACATTTTTACTGCCTCATACAAGCTATTAAATTTTCATTGTAGTCTAGAATTTTTTTACACACTAACACTTTTAACTGACTATTCCGTGAGCCTTACTTCGATTGTGTGATTGCTACTCCGTTCAGAGTAGTCAGCATTGCTGAAAGAGGCCAGCACACTCCAATCGGAGTATTCTGCCAGTCAAGGGAGTGTTCAAGTATTACGTAACGCGATTTTTGAAGATTTTTAACCCCCCCCCCCCCTCCCTACGTAACGCACTCTTATGGGAGTTTAACTATTGCATAACACAATTTTTGAAGATTTTTGACCCCCCCCCCCCCCCAACCTGCATTACGTAATACTTGAACGGTCCGCAACGTGATAACACATTTCACTGCCACTGATGTCTTTTGGCATTTATGACCTGTGGAATTAAATAGGGTTCTTTTTGTATTGGCTCCATACAAAAGTGACTGAATATAAGTGGCAGTGAATGTGTTAATTGTATTTAATTCAAGTTTAATTGATTTATTTTATGTGTTTTCTGTTAACAGTCTACCTTGACATGGGGACCTTGGTTTTGGTATAAGGCTTGGCGTGCAGGAAATACAACTTTAGGCGCTATGGATACGGCAGGAGAATTTCTTGCGTCACTTTTTGGCATTACCACTCCAAGGTATGTAACATAATAAATCTAGGGTGCTTGGTAAAAAGAGTATAAGTCCAAAATGACTATATCTTTACCTTAATACCAATACAGCAAGTCAATATGGTAATATAAAATAAATAAAATTATTTGATTGTAGATACAGTTGTTAGTAGATATGCCAATTTTTTTGCCACTCTTGAAAAGTTGTCTAAATTGACTTATACTTCTTTTACCCAGCACCCCAGATGTCAAAATGTAATATAACATGACATGTGTAACTCTTCAGTTTGCTCTCTATATTCACTTCTTGAGAATCAAATCAAACTTCAATATAAATTGAGGAAGTTAGTCCAATATTCTTTTTTATTTTTATTTATTTAATTGCAAATTTACAGTCTACTACACACTAACATTTAGAGTAATAAGTAAATACTTTATATTTTGTAGTGTGCATGTGCCAGGTACCATTCAGCAATGGCTCTCCATGCAGTTACTTTAGTAGGTCTTTTGGCCAGATTCGTTTCAATCTCCTATCTTCTAAGGGCTGATCGAATAGGTTTCTTATGAACAGATTGTCATGACCTGATGTTTGTTCTTTGTATTTATTCAGTCTAGAGTCTAGACGATATTTCATCTTTTATTAATGAGATTTTTAGATTGGTATGTAAGGTTAGATTTGTTACATACCAAAGTGCTCCAGATATCATATGAAGTGTCTTGGACTGAAATGACTGTAATATTTTGGTATTACCAAATTTGACTGATATTTTGATTTTTTCTGGATTCTCCTTTAGAAGTTTGACACCGTAATCTTTTTCGTTTGTTACCTACAATTTGCCATGAGCGAGTTTTGCTAGCATTGTTATCATCAGTTTCTTCATTGGAACTCCGTTCTTCAGAATCGTTAAATTCATAGTAGTCATATTGCATGAGTTGGCTGGAACTAGAATTTTGGTTTGTATATATACAATGAGGGCACTGGTTTATGGTTTTGTAGTTGGTAATAGCCTAGTAGTTGACCTTGTTGCATTACTGGTAGATGTGTATTCGAATTTTGTTGGCTCATTTGACATTTATAAATCTGTGACATCTGTACTGAGTTTGTAGATTGCGTTGTGGGCAAGTGTTGTAAGTTCACATTTTGTCCGGGCCCATTTTCGGTTGGAAACATTGTACTCATTTAATTTATTTACAGATTTAAATTTACTGTGTAAACGTAGTCCAAACAAAAGTTCACATCATTAATAATTATAATAAGGAACTAATGAAAACAAAAAATACTAATGATAATGTAAACAAAAACACTGGAGATAAGAGAGCTTCTTTTACGAACCTCTCTCTTTGGATATTCAAATGATACTAGTCCAATATAACTGGAGAGACCATGGTAAAAGCAACTCTTTAGTTAGCCCTTTCAGGAGTGGTGACCATAGCTCAGTGGATAGGTACTGACTTACCAAGCCAGATGACCCAGGTTCGATTTCAGTATACATGAGAAATTTTTAAATTTCTAATTTAACAGTGGCTATCATGCTTCGGATGGGCACATACAGCAATCAGTCCCTACGAATTAAGCGTTAATAGTAAAGCCACAGTTTAATGATAAAAATCAGTTAGCTTACTCTCGAATTTTGATAGTTTCAATTTTGCAGAGACTAAAGCAGGGAGATGGGCTGGTCCCAACATTGTTTAACCTGGCACTGGAGTATGCAGTTAGGCAAATGCAAACTGGACGAGGAAACCTACTGACCAACCGAACGGTTCAACTGGCTGCTTATGCCGATGATATTAATATTATGAGTAAAACATCAACGGGAGCACAAGAAACATACGCAGGGTAAAAACACAAACAAAAATGCTAGGTCTGGAAATTAACAAAGAAAAAACAAAAATAATGACTCAGACGAGAAGAAATATAGTCCCACAAAACATTATACATGAAGATGACATTGAAACGGTTGGAAAGTTTACATACCTGGGAGTAGAAATATATGCCGACTGATCAGAAGATGGAGAAATACGGAAGAGAATAACGCAGGCAAACAGAGCTTATTTTGCCCTCTCCCATATATTTCGGTCTAAAAGTGTCCACCGAAATACAAAGATGAGAATCTATAAAACTTTAATTCGACCAATAACATACTATGGCAGTGAAGCCTGGGTCCTGAGAGAAACATCCAAAAACAAACTCGACACATTTGAAAGGAAAGTGTGGAGAACTGAGAAGAATACTAAGACCTGTGAGGGAAAACGGAATCTTCAGAAGTCAATACAACAACGAACTTTATCAACTTTATAAGGAAGCACCCCTGTCAGACTTCATTAGAATACAAAGATTGCAATGGGCCGGACATGTGATAAGAATGGGAGAGGATAGGCTACCAAAAAGAGCACTGAATGCTAGAATGCAGGGAAAGAGACTGGTTGGAAAGCCAAGAAAGCGCTGGGAAGACACAGTAAACAGTGATGCACAAGCCCTTTTAGGAGTCCGTGTATGGAGAAGAGCAGCCGCAGACAAGCAAGGGTGGAGGCAAAAAATAAAGGAGGCCAAGGCTCAATTTGGGCTATAGTGCCGTAGAAGAAGAAGAAGAATTTTGCAATCCACTCCTGAGACAAAATTTTGACTGTGCGATCTGTGGATCTTTCGAGGAGTGAACCTGCTGATTCGTTAGTATTATACTGTGGTAAAGCTTTAGCCAGAAGGCTACAAGAATGAAATATGTACTTGTAACAACGAACGACTTTCAAAAAAATCCCCTTTCAGAAAACTAAAGACATACATATTTTTTTTATCATAAAGGATTTTTTATACATATATCTTCTGTTGAACAACATTAAAAAAACATTTTTCTCCAAATATTTTGCTGTTTAAAATTACATTTTGTTAAGTTTTGTTTTTGTTTCTCTACTTAGATACTATTTCGAACTTGAAGAGTACAAGAGAAGGGAAGACCAGAAGAGAAGACAGCACGATAAAGAAGCTGGTTGGTCACAACCATCCGGTTCCAGTGTTTCTGTCCCCTTGAAAGATATGGGTGGAGCCAACAAACCAATTGATGTTTAAACCAAGTGTTCAAAAATTGGAAGCTTGTAACATGTACCTCAAAAAGATATATTTACTCAAAGTGTTTTAAGTGTTTTTATTATACAGGGTTGCGAAAAAGTCTGGCAACACGGTTATTTCTCCGAAACCGCTAGAAGGATTTTTATAGATTTTGGTGGGTAAGGGTCTTCTAATGCGGCCGATATTATAGTGTCAATTACATTGTTGTCAAGTCTTCCGTTTTTCTGGAAATCTAATGAACTATCTTATTTCAAATGGAACACGCTGTATATATTTTGCGTTTTGAAGTCCTTAAGAAATACTGATTATTTTTCATGTTATATTCCCTATACCTAAATGCCATAATTTCGGAGTTAATGATACATTTATTAAAAAAAATTTAAACAAATTATAAAACTCAATTTTTTCGGCCCGTGTAGACATTATTTTAGGTTCTTTGCATCATTGGGAACAAAAAAGGTCTGTTGTAATTTTTCTCTAAAGTTAATAGTTTTCGAGTTATATACAAAAAAAAACGGAAAATGACGATTTTTAAGGTTTAAGTTCCTAAATTCAAGCCTGAATCTTCATCTATCAGCTACCTTTAAGAATTTTTTTCACGTTTTATCCTAAATCATTGTTTTTTTAATTATTAATGAAGCGCATATGAGAGGACGGGCAATCGGGCTGCATTGACAACTAAAAAACAATACTTTAAAATGAAATAGGATCAAATTTCTTATCAGTATCTGATAAAATAAGGTTTGAACTTGAATTTAGGCACTTCGTAGTTTTAAAAATAATATTTTTTACTTGTGTTTTTGAACCTAGAAAATCGTTATTTTTCGATTTTTTTCAGTTTTAAATTGTTTATAACTCAGAAACGATTAACTTTATAGGAAAATAATTACAAAGGATCTTTTTTGTTCCCAGTGATCCAAAGAACCTAAAATATTGTCTATCCGGGCCAAAAAAATTGATTTTCATAATTTGTTTAAAAATTTTTTTTTTAATAAATGTAGCAATAACTCCGTAATTATGGCATTTAGGTATAGTAAATATAACATGAAAAATAATAGATATTTCTTAAGGACTTCAAAACGCCAAAAATATACAGGGTGTTGTATTTGAAATAAGAAAGTTCAGTAGATTTCCAGAAAAACGGAAGATTTGACAACAATGCAATTACCACTCTAATATCGGCCGTATTAGAAGACCCATACCCACCAAAATCTATATAAATCGTTTTAGCGGTTTCCGAGAAATTACCGTGCTGTTAGACGTCTTCGCAACCCTGTACGTTGTTCAAAATATTGATATGTTAAGGATTTATTTATGAATGGTATATGCATTGTTAAAGTATTGCGTATTCTAACATTTGCAGAAGTAATTAAGAGTATAGCTTTATATTGAGAATTAGCGGTAATCTGTATTATTTGTATTTGTCATTTTTTTATTAATATAAATATTATTAACTATTTAAAAGTAATATTTATTTGGTAACAATGCTTTTTCAAAGGCCTGATCATTACCTTTTATCACCATATTCTCGCTTTTTGAATCGAAGCTTCTATACTGGTGTTGTATTAATTTTCTCTGTAGAAAAATGATGGAGCAATCGTTACGACATAATTGAAAGAGTTCATTTACGCGACGCAGGGAGTCCGTTATACAGTATGTCCCTGTAAGTTGTATCCATATGGAAAACTTTTTTATTATTAATTTTACGAAAAAAAGTTATTCTTTATAAAAAGCTCTGCATGGTCCAAAACCTAAGATTTAACCATCAAATATCAAATTTTTTGAATATTATACGAGGTATGTCAAAAAGTATGAATTTCACTCAAGAGTAAAGTAGGTTTATTTTTCGTAATATTGGAAATTGCTATTATGAAAAGTTGTTTGGAATTAAAAACTATATTCTAATATGCAATTACATCCTTCTAATTGAAAAAAATTTTTTTTGAAAAATTATGGATAACTAATTATTTTTTCAGTTATTTCAATTCTGATAACTCTTTTATTATTAATTTTACGAAAAAAAGTGATTCTTAATAAAAAGTTCTGGATGGTCTAAAACTTAAAATACAACCATATTATATCAAATTTTATCAATTTTATACGCGGTATGTCAAAAAGATAAATGTAGATCAAAATAAAGTACCTTTATAGTTCAGAATATTTCAATTAGAAGGATTTAATTACATACTGAAACATAGTTTTTAATTCTAAATAACTTTTCATAATAACAATTTTCGATATTGTGCGAAATTACTCTTGAGCGAAATTCATATTTTTTGACATACCTCGTATAAAATTGATAAAATTTGACATAAGATGGTTGTATTTTAGATTTTAGACCATGCAGAACTTTTTATTAAGAATTACTTTTTTTCGTAAAATTAATAATAAAAGAGTTATCTGAATTAAAATAACTGAAAATAATGTTAGTTATCCATAATTTTTCAAAAAAAAATTCAATTAGAAGGATGTAATTGCATACTAGAATACAGTTTTTAATTCCAAACAACTTTTCATAATAGCAATTTTCAATATTGTGAAAAATAAAGCTACTTCTCTTGAGTGAAATTCAAACTTTTTGACATACCTCGTATAATATTTAAAAAATTTGATATTTGATGGTTAAATCTTAGGTTTTGGATCATGCAGAGCTTTTTATAAAGAATAACTTTTTTTCGTAAAATTAATAATAAAAAAGTTTTCCGTATGGATACAACTTACAGGGACATACTGTATAACATGTAAACGTTCTCAATTTTATTAAAATCTATACCAATGATATTAACTAACAGTGGTTTTATGTACTTTCGAATGTACAAAAAATTCTTAAAATAAATAGGTAGGTACCTAAATAATGTAAATCGATGATTTAATTATAAAACTGTATTTAATTATAAAACTGTATTTAATTATAAAAACATTATTTAAAAAATACAGAGAACATACTAAGAGGCTTCCGGCTAGTCTATTGTAGTACCGCCTACCTTTGTAAATCAACATGGACCTCAACCATAGCTCTATTTTTTTGGAAAAAATGCAGCTCTGGTGATATTTTGTATATTTTTTTTTGTTATAACTGAACATTTTCATATGTTATTTCCATGTATAAGCATTGTTGTAGATACATGAACCATCTGTTACTATAAATTTTTATATGCCATTAAGGCTTTGTTCACATAAAATTAAAAACGTTGCGTTAAAACGATGGCGCTTATTCACTTGGAAATCTAAAAAAAAATGGTGATGATTATTTGCCATATCTGAACGAGTTTTGAGATCATATCCGAATCGCGACCTAACTACAGCAGGCCATGTATAATAATTATCAACTAACTTGAGCATGTAGAATGATGTAAGTAATACAGTTTTGGTATATTTTCAAGTAAATGTTGAATTTTAAATAGAAATAAAGATTTTTACTCGGATCCTACCATCTCGAGAGTTAAAGCCCATTATAGTCTAAGATCCGAATAGGAGGACGAAATGTACCCGATTTTGCGGTGGACATCCGAACTTATCATTTGATCATGGTAAACAAAAAATTCAAAAAGATTTTATTAGCTTAGGGGAAAGGCGGGCAAAACGGGGTAGCTGCCTAAAACGGGGTACCCCCTTTTTTTTAAATATCACTCGCTCCATCTATACGGCGTTAATGAAATTATATTATAGACGCCTGTTTACGCCTTCTGACATAAAGCAGATTTAAGTAACTGTTAGTCGATTGTTGTGAAGAGTACATGTGCGTTTTTAGGTAACCAAGTTATAATATCGGCCGAAAAATAATTCATCGTTAGTATTACTAAAACAATTTTTTATTTAATGTCATTACTTCCAACTAACAGTCAATGTGTTCTAGAGTATTCGTTTGTCATTATGTTAAAAAATAAAAACTTGTAATAATTTAAACAGGTCATAATCTCAAAATCTGCTCTTTGGGCAAAATGGGGTACCAATAGGTAGGGTAAAATGGGGTACCCTTTTTACCATACCTATTGGTAGTCTTTACCGTTTCTACCATACCAAGTAAGATAGCCGATGATCAAACCAAATCACAGACGAGTAAGAAATCGCAATTGAATAAAACTAAAAAAGTAGAGTCAGATTCAGAAGGTGAAAATAGTGACAGTTCGAAAAAAGTTCCACAGAAGGATGAATAAGCTGATCCAGTTGCCTTAAATGAGCTAAAAATTAATGTGCAGGTGTAGAAGATGAGGATGATGAAGTAGTACTTGTATGCGAATTTTGTCAATAGGCTTTTCTTGGTTTCAATTTGGTACCCCATTTTACCCTATACGACGGGCATAATGGGGCAATTTACATTAGTTTCTGTTTTTTCATATAATAAAAAAACTTTAACTTTTTTTAAATTTAAATTATATTAATAAATAGTTACTACTATAATAATCATATTTGTCTTATTTTAAAACCTTAAAAGTTACAGATTTTTTTTTAAATTCCAATTTAAACCTTAAGTACCCCATTTTGCCCGCCTTTCCCCTATATGTTTATCGAGATAACTCTGTCGAGTTTTTTTAGTTATAACGGTTTTTGACTTTTTGGTATCACTCAGCTCAGAAATCACAACAACGAAATTTTTTGCACAAAAAGGGCGAAAATCAACATATTTATTATGGTTAAATAAAAAATAAGCATAAAACAAAAAATATATCGACAGCGTTACCTCAAAGAATATATATACAAAATTCCAGGTGGGTCGGACAAGTAGTTTTTGAGTTACAATGTCTACAGCCTTTGAAAAAAGCGGTTTTGAGGAAAAAGCGTTTAAAGTATTGTTAACTTTTATTTTCAATTTCTGTTTTATTTTCAGTTTGTCTGTCAAATCGTAAAAAGATACACACCGGAATATCTTTTCGAATTGCGGAGTAATTTACAAAAGAAAATGAGAACAGCTGTTGACCGTTGTTCATTACGTTCAAGCGTGCTGACGCGAAGCTGCTGCAAAGCGAGTCGAAGATAGGGAACAATATCTCCCTACCTTCGACTCGCTTTGCAGCATCTTCGCGCGCTTGATCGTAGTGAGAAACGGTCAACAGCTGTTCTCATTTTCTTTTGTAAATTTCCCCGCCATTCAAAAACATATTCCGGTGTGCATCACTTTACGATTTGACAGACAAAAAAAAATTGAAAATAAAAGTTGACAATACTTTAAAAGCGTTTTTCTCAAAGCTGCTTTTTTCAAAGCCTGTAGACATTGTAACTCAAAAACTACTTGACCAACTCACCTGGCATTTTGTACATATTTTCTTTAGACATTCCTTGAGGTAACACTGTCGAGATATTTTTTGTTTTATGCTTATATTTTGTTTAACAATAATAAATATGTTGATTTTCACCCTTTTTTCTGTAAAAAATTTCGTTGTTTTGACCGACGAGTGATACTAAAAAGTCAAAGATCATTAAAACTAAAAGACACTTGACAGCGTTTCCTCGAGAAACTCATAAGCTAATAAAATCTTTTTGAATTTTTTGTCTACCATGATCCAATGATAAATTCTGATATCCACCGCAAAATTCATTGTTTTGTTGAGGTGTCTTTAAAAATTTGCTACCGTTGGCTTATTTTTCCATATTTTTTCTTGAATTTTTTTTAATATTCTTTGAATTATACTTAATATGCTTATTTAATTTAAAAATAAAATTATTCTCTCATATGTACTTTCAAAAAAAAATTCACAAAAATGTGCTTAAAATGTTGATTTCAACCCCTACGCCCCCCCCCCTTAAGGATAGCTATGACACGATTTTGATAGGCAACCCATGCTGGTCGTGTTTGTCTATGTATGAAATTTAAGAGGATCGGTACGTATTTTCGGCTGCAATGCTATTCAAATGGGGATTCATTTTTTTCGAATCCTGAGAAAACTAATAAGTATTTTTGAAAAATTTAAACGCAGAATGAAAGATTACGTTATTAGCGAGGGCCGAAAGTCCCTGAGAACTTCTATATTGTTTATTTTAATAAGTTACAGGGGTGAAAAAACTAAGAGAAAATTTAGTGTGATTTTAATTTCAAATCTCTCATTCAAAATAAACTTTTTATTTATTCTAAGGGACTTTCGGCCCTCGGTAATAATTTAGTCTTTTATTCTGCGTTTAAATTTTTCAAAAATATTTATTGGTTTTTTCAGGATTTGAAAAAAATGAACACAATGCCGTGGTAATATTTTCCAAATCTGTCTTTGTCTTACAACGCACTCAACCGAATATAATATTGTCAGCATATATTGTCAGTCAGACACTGACAATCAGTGACAATTTTAAATATTTGACATTGCATCGGGAATATTTTGAGAAATTGATTAAATATTATTGATATATAGTGTATTTGATAAATAATTGATTTAAGACGTGAACTTAATAAAAAGTTATTTATTGTGTATTATTTGTGGAAGATCCAAGCAGAGAATACATCAGATATATCCTGTGATCCAAGTATTTTGTTGTTAGAGATGTTCAAAATTGTAAGCGTTCCAAAATAACAACATATTAAAAAATCACTTTAACACTTTTCCTCTTTTCTCGATTGATTATTAGTTTTTGTTGTACAAATAAATTATTACAATCACTGAAAACATAGTTAGTGAAATAATTGTCACATTTATTAACTGAATTAATAATTTGCAATTATAAAAATAACAGTTATCCAAGAACATTCAAAAGCCATCTCTTTAAATTAATTATGACATTTTCAAGTAGAATGACATTCTAGTAATGTTTACATATCCACACAAGTGTGAATTTTACTACACGTAATTTGCCGTGTAAAGACAGAAAAAGTAGGGATACACGTAAAATATTTGCGAATTATGTACCCATAGCCTTAATAAAAAAAATGTTTCATCCGGCAAGCAGATGGGTACATTTCGACCTCCTATTCGGATCCTGTACTATGGGCCATTCCACGAACATACGCCTGTTTTGGATTACTTCGACAACGAATATTTTACTGTGCAACATAAGAAGTACGAAAGTAAATAACGCTAATAATTATTCCAATAAACAACAATGTAATTTGCAATTTACTTTCGTTCTTCTTATTTTACACAGTAAAATATTCGTTGTCGAAGTAATCCAAAACAGGCGTATGTTCGTGGAATAGGGTATATTAGGTTCGATACATTTTTATAGAATATGGATTACCTATAATTCGATGATTTACTGTTTAATATTGTATTAACAAATGCACGATCTGGGTCTTTTGGAAGTAGCAATAGATATCTGGAAGTTTGAGATTATTTTGGTAAATATTTTAAGAGATATACCGAGACACGCATTCCTTATAATCACGGGTGATTTCAATTCAAAAATAGGCAACAGAAAAAAAGAACCACATATTAGTCATCATGGAGTAGGAGAGAGAAATCAACGAGGAGAAACAGTGAGTATATTTGTAGCTGATCGTGCTAAACACATCCTACATACAGACTACCAACTAGATGCCTGTATACATGGAAATCACCTAGAGATAACGGAGAAGACGATATTATAATAGCCCGGCTACACACTACGTCTTGCCTGTGCAGTTCAAGACTCTGCAGGTATGACGGAACAAAAAGACGGTACACCGTACGTTGTCTACACGTGAAGACAGCCTAAAAACAGTCCTTCGAGAACTCGACACGATGAGCGACACGGAAGAGGTTTTTTTAATGGAAGCGTTATTGTATTGTTTATTAATAAAAAATCAACGACGCTGCAGAAGTAAGTGGTAAAATATTACCTCTTAATTTTTCAGTCATTAAAGCATATGCTTCATTTTTCTTATTCCTGTCGGAATATTCTCTACTCTTCACCTTCCATAATGCCGGAAAAGATTTGTATAAGTCTATAAATTCAATTAAGAATAATTGTTTTGAAACACTTCTTCTGTCGCTCATTTCGTCTGGTTTTGGTCTATCCACCTTGAAAACTTTTGCGGAACTGAAGAACGGACTGAACTGCCGGCCACACGTTCAAGTAAAACTGTAGAACCTAAAACTGCACAGGTAAAATCTTCAGCATGTCGACGAGACTACAGGCCGCGCTTAGAGGCCTGCGCACGATACCGTCTTGCCGTCCATACACACAATCTTACCTGCACAAACGGGTCTCTGCAGGCATGCTCTCAGAAATTGTTTCAACAGTGTTAAAACCTACCCAGATACTGATATTCAATATAATCACAATCCTTTAGTGGGTAAGTATAGAACCAAGTTAAAGAAAGTATTCGGAAAAACTGTAAAAAAACATAACATCAGAAAATTTAAATGTAGCGAAGTAAAAAAAATAGCCAAAAACAACCAAATTTCATTTGCATATCTCAACCGGCTTTTTAGAGCAATAAATAAATCGTCAGTTTGTAAGAAAAAATTCAACATCCCGTATCTCAGAAACGAAGCATTTGCGGACATAGGTATGTTTATAAAGCAAACGGTCATTATTTTTTCATGCAAAATTACCCCTTAAAGTTTATCGCACTTACTTAGAAACACCCTGTATTGATGAAGAACAAGGCTAGTTGTTAAAGTACCTAACTTTTTTATTATCCAACATAAGCGAATGAATCAAAAAACAGAATGTTAAGAAAACCCGAGGCTTTAGTTGGGTTTTAATTTTATAAATGCTAGAATATTCCACAGGGTGTCGTGAACTTTCAGGAAAAAAACACAGTTTGATTGGTACATCTGGTATACAATGATAATTTACCTGTCTGGCAACAATATTCTTACAGCGATATTGTTAAGGGGTCATACACGTTTCTCGAGCTTGAAAAGTAGTCTAAATGTATTGATAAATTGTACGAAAACTATTGGGCTAATTGATTTAATTTTTTTTTTAATTTTAAAGGTGGACTCTTAAGGAGCATAAAACATATGTTAAAAGTTAAAAAATAATTAAAAACATGGCGGCTGCGTCCAGTGGCGTAGAACGTGTTTTTTTTTCAGGCCAAACGGTGGGCATGATTCAGCTCGTAATATTTATCTGAAACAAAAATTGTTTATTTGTTATCATTTTTTAGAGTAATAGTTCTCGTGTGACGAGAGGAATTTAAGAAAAAAAAAGAATGTGTGTGTACTTTGTACGCACGTAAGAAGTTATACTTCTATTATATGATTATATGTGATTATAAACGAAATTAATATACTTTTTATTTATATTTTATTTAAATATTAAATTAATTTATACTTACTACTTCTCACACATTTTTATTAAAACAGTGCCAAAAAACACATTAAAAATGCCACAAATGATTTCTGAACATTAATTGTCGGAAAATTTTTTAACTAAATACGTATTTTCTGAAAATAAAATTATATAATAAATATACTTACAATCATAAAATGTATAAAAAAAAAATAAAAAAATAAAAGTTTCTATTGGGATTCGAACCAACTTACCACGCGGATGGTATTTGCGTTGTATTGGGATTCACCCGCATTAAAACTTCGCCACAGAGACAGCTTGTCATTATGTGCGAAGATCGTCTAACTAAACAGATTAACCTTTTGACATTTTTAACTTATGTTAATCAAATTATTTTGATTTTGAATTGAAATGATTTAGAATTGAAAAAATACAACAAAACATAGAGCAAGAAGACAATATATTAGGTGAATATTGATAGAAATTTTGATGGTAATCAAATTATGTAAATAAAAGTATTACATACTACTTATGTATTTTGGTAGGTTCAAGGTAGGTATCGGAGCCCGTATAACGACTAATAAATTTCGCAATCACTTGCGTCGTGCAAAGTGGCTATGTTCAAATATCATAACAAAATTTGATCAACTATTTATAAAACACTTACCAGTGAAAGATTCTTTAGCTTTGAATAAGCGAGATCTGCGGCACTCATACTAGGCACAGTTTGATGAGCTTTCACATTGGCATGCAACAATCATCTCTTCTATGTAAATAAGTCCAAAAATATAATATGAAAACTATTTAAAAAGGCAGTATAACCATTAACTAACTTTTTGTTTGTTGTTTCTCTTCCTACAAATTTTAAAACGCAACAAGCATACATTATAACGAAACCATGCACAGTCCCACAGCTGTGCCACAGCTGCCATATTGGATAATTTTTGTCATGTCATTTGAACATCCAATCAGAACAAAGTTATAATGCGCATGCGCCCGGTCGCTAGGTTTTCCCATATAAAATGTCACCGTCATTACGCCCGTAAAAAAGTATAACTTCAAAAAAAAGATTACGGAAATGGTCGAAATTTAAAAAAAAAGTCGTAATTCTCACCAAAAAATAGTCTATTTTTTTATTGCTATTCGAAAATGGTTAAATTTTATCAAAAAAGCACTCGTCACACGATAGTGAATCTAATTTAGAATATGTATGTCAAAAATGAAGTTAATCGGACGAACGGTTAAGCAGTTATCATGCCCACCGTTTGACCTGAAAAAAAAAACACGTTTTACGCCACTGGACGCAGCCGCCATGTTTTTAATTATTTTTTAACTTTTAACATATGTTTTATGTCCACCTTTAAAATAAAAAAAAAATGAAATCAATTAGCCCAATAGTTTTCGTACAATTTATCATTACATTTAGACTACTTTTTAAGCTCGAGAAACGTATATGACCCCTTAAAGAATAAGGCTATAACATATTAAAAAATCACTTAAATCGGACAACAGGTTTAGGAAATTCGAGACATAAAAAATGACCCATTTTATGGGGTGGCCGTTTTTGTGCCGGTCAGTGTATGTAGGTATGTATGTTGAAAATACCGGTTTATTAAACTTATCTGATATTTATGCTACTGAAAGATGTATGAAACAATAACCCACTATTGATTTTTATTTTTTATTGATGATATCAAAAAACTTCGACGCCCTCTAATAAATTATTAAGAAAAAATTTAACTTTGACGACTTTTCTTTATCAAATTTTATTGCTAGACTTTTAAGACATACTTTTGATTTATCAAATGGGTCAAACGAATTACCATTCAAAATAATGCCTCGTATTATGAATGTATTTATATTAAAATTATTTAAATTTGTTGCGTCATGCTTGACAATAATTATTTTACTTCAGATGCCAATTTTACTATGTACTTGGGTCTAGTACTATTCGGCGCCGCCGGTTCGGCGCGGCCGGTTCGGCGCCGCCGATTCGGCTTCGGCCGGTTCGGCGCCGGCCGGTTCGGCGCCGGCCGATTCGGCGTCGGCTGTTTTGGCGCCAGATTATACCTACGTTACTTTTTTAGAAATTTAAGAGGCTCTTGATTTATATCTATACCACACTAAAAAAATATATTAAATGTTATTTTTTCCAACTTTTGTAAATGTAAGCTATTTAATTGCACATAATTAATTAAAAAATTAATATATTATATATATTATATATTATACAGTACAATTTTCAAAGGAGGAAGACCTAACCCTTCGGTCCAAACCTAACTTTCGGGTATTATTTTACATCTTCTAAAATTAAAATGTCGAAAATTGTTCTCCTGACTCTACATTTTTTGTTAAAGAAAATTTCAGACTATCATACATTAACAACTATTTTTTTTCTCTCTCACTTTGCCAAAGTATCTGTCGCCGAATCAGCCGGCGCCGAATCGGCGGGCGCCGAACCGGCAGGCGCCGAAACGCCGACGCCGAATCGCCGGCGCCGAAACGGGCCATCCCCTATGTACTTTACTTATTATGGTAGGGGAGCAAAGTATGCTAAATGTGCAGTCACTCGAGCGTTATAGGGACCTATTGAGTTGTGAAGAGTAGGTCCTAAAACCAAAAAAAGTTAAAAGTTTTCCATTTTAATGGGGACTTTCCATTTTTAATTTAATTTTTCATTTCCAACGATCGTTTTTTTACATTATAGCGCCATCTATCCATAATTCGAAAAAATGTCTCGAATAAAAGTTACTTATTTTTACGTAAGGGGCACGCCAGGTTTCCCCAACACGACTCTACCTTATCGACAGAGTCTACGAGAAGTGTACGGTAAATTGAAGCTGTAATTACAAAAAAAGAAATATGTATGTCTTTATACTCACTTTATAACGCTCAAAAAATTACAGGATCTGGATTTCAATGCATATTTTTGAAGTTATACTTCTTTACGGGCGTAATGACGGTGAAATTTTATATGGGAAAACCTAGCGACCGGGCGCATGCGCATTATAACTTTGTTCTGATTGGATGTTCAAATGACATGACAAAAATTATCCAATATGGCAGCTGTGGCACAGCTGTGGGACTGTGCATGGTTTGGTTATAATGTATGCTTGTTGCGTTTTAAAATTTGTAGGAAGAGAAACAACAAACAAAAAGTTAGTTAATGGTTATACTGCCTTTTTAAATAGTTTTCATATTATATGTGGACTAATGGGAATCATGATCAGAGATGACTGCCTGTTTAACATCCACTTTGCTGACGATCAAGCAGTACTGGCACAAGATTCGTATGACATGGAATTCATGTTAACCCGCCTGTATTCAACCTACAAAAAATGGGGATTAAATATAAATATAGAAAAAACAGAATATCTAGTCGTGAATTCTGACGCCCACTTTGAAATCCTAATTACAGAGAACACATCAATTAAACAGGTTGAAGAATTCAAATATCTGGGAGCTGTAATAAACAGAGAAGGCCTAGGCAACAAAGAAATTCAAAGGCGAGTTGAACAAAGTAGGAAGGTAGTAGGTTGCTTGAATTCCGTGTGGTGGGATAAAAATATATCCAGAACTACAAAATTAAGAATAGGGAAGACATTTGTGGAATCGGTACTCATGTATGGAAGCGAAGTCTGGACATTAACAGCAGAGTCCAGAAGAAGGATCAATGCTGTGGAAATGGACTACATACGTAGAAGCGCTGGAATCTCCCGATTGGACAGAATACGTAACGAAGAAATAAGAAGAAGGATGCAGGCACACGATACAGCGGTAGACAGGCTCGAGAGAAGAAGCCTAAAATGGTTCGGTCACTTACTTAGAATGGACGACCAACGATGGCCAAAGAAACTCCTGAAATGGAAACCCCCAGGTAGGAAGAAAAGGGGAAGACCAAGACTATCCTGGAATGACACGATAAGGAAGGCCATGGAACACCGAGATTTGGAAGAGGAAGATGCCCAGGATAGAAATAGATGGCGGTTAGGTGTGGGGATGCGGCGTCAGCCGATATGACACCCCGGATATATATATATATCATATTATATTTTTGGACTTATTTACATAGAAGAGATGATTGTTGCATGCCAATGTGAAAGCTCATCAAACTGTGCCTAGTATGAGTGCCGCAGATCTCGCTTATTCAAAGCTAAAGAATCTTTCACTGGTAAGTGTTTTATAAATAGTTGATCAAATTTTGTTATGATATTTGAACATAGCCACTTTGCACGACGCAAGTGATTGCGAAATTTATTAGTCGTTATACGGGCTCCGATACCTACCTTGAACCTACCAAAATACATAAGTAGTATGTAATACTTTTATTTACATAATTTGATTACCATCAAAATTTCTATCAATATTCACCTAATATATTGTCTTCTTACTCTATGTTTTGTTGTATTTTTTCAATTCTAAATCATTTCAATTCAAAATCAAAATAATTTGATTTACATAAGTTAAAAATGTCAAAAGGTTAATCTGTTTAGTTAGACGATCTTCGCACATAATGACAAGCTGTCTCTGTGGCGAAGTTTTAATGCGGGTGAATCCCAATACAACGCAAATACCAGCCGCGTGGTAAGTTGGTTCGAATCCCGATAGAAACTTTTATTTTTTTATATACATTTTATGATTGTAAGTATATTTATTATATGATTTTATTTTCAGAAAATACGTATTTAGTTAAAAATTTTTCCGACAATTAATGTTCAGAAATCATTTGTGGCATTTTTAATGTGTTTTTTGGCACTGTTTTAATAAAAATGTTTGAGAAGTAGTAAGTATAAATTAATTTAATATTTAAATAAAATATAAATAAAAAGTATATTAATTTCGTTTATAATCATATAATCATATAATAGAAGTATAACTTCTTACGTGTGTACAAAGTACACACACTTTCTTTTTTTTTATAATTCTCGTATCAAAGTTACGCGTGAAGTTAGTCGTATTGATGACCGTTGGGAAAACCTGGGCGACCCTTACGTAAGGAATCCAAATCTGCAATAAAAAATGGGGGCTCCCATTTAAGATTTTAAAGTAACCCCACCCCCCTCCACATCTCCGTGGGGGATCGTGTTTGGTGCCATTCGATAGATTTTTGAAAAATATTGAGCACGTATTTTTTTAGTTTTTCAATCTGTCATACATTTCGCGAAATATTCGCATTTTTCTTGTGAAACTTTGGGACTCACCCATTTCCTTACGCCCCGCTCAAATCGTCAGATATTTGAAATATACACTGTTTTGCATTTACTTAACTTACCTTATAGACGGAGAGCTAGAGGCGAAAAATCATCGTCATAAGTAATATGGAGTTTTTCCTGTGAAATGTGTCCATTGTATATTGACAATTATGACCCCTTTCAGGCTGACACCTCAGTGGATACAGGAAGTAGCAATAAGGGATGAAAGGGGAAAGTTGGCGCAGAAAATTGGTGACTAGTCAGTTAGAGCATACCTCAAGAAATAAAACTGATTTGGTGCCAACTTGCATTTTTACCCTGGTGGTGAATACCACCCCTTCCCGCGGGTGAAAACAATTTTATTAAAAGTAACCGCACAAGTCGATAGAGGGACAAATTTTAAGTAAAATTTGTTATATCATGTTATTAAAATAAATCAATACTTTTTGAGTTATTAAAGATTAAAAATTTGTCTATTTAAGAGTATATGCGTGAAGTTACGGATGATAAAAAGAACATATTAATTAATTGTATGTTAGTAAAATATAATTTTTATATTATTTCGATATTTAATTGAATTTTTTCTATCAATATAAACTGAATATGTCCAGAAACTGGGGGTGTCCAATAATGGGTACATTTGACATATTCGAATACATTTTTGCTAAATTTATAATATCGAAATAATATTTTAGTAACATACAATTAATTAATATGTTCTTGTTATCATCCGTAACTTCATACATGTGCTCTTAAACAGACAAATCTTTGATCTTTAATAACTCAAAAAGTATTGATTTATTTTAATAACATGATATAACAAATTTTACTTATAATTTTCCCTCTATCAATTTGTGGGGTTATTTTTAATAAAATAATTTTCACCCCCCAGAAGGGGTGGTATCCACCCCCAGGGTAAAAGTGCAAGTTGCCACTAAATCAGTTTTATTTCTTGAGGTATGCTCCAACTGACTAGTCACCAATTTTCATGCAAATCGATGGAGGTTTAACAAAATAGGAGGTGAAAAGCTTTAATGGCTGCACTAACTTTCCCTTTTCATCCCTTATTGCTACTTCCTGTATCCACTGAGGTGTCAGCCTGAAAGGGGCCATAATTATCAATATACAATAGACACATTTCACATGCCAAACTCCATATTACTTATGACGATGATTTTTCGGCTCTAGACTATTATCTTAATCTGACGATTTTGAGTTTTTGTAAGGATAAATTTTTTTTTCGGCCCCCACTTAACGAACTCCCTGCATTAAGAGCCAATATATGGTAGAGGCACATTTTCAGGGTACAAGGTTTCTCCCCATGTAATAATCTGACGCGCTCGAGTAACTGCAAAAATTCCCGCTTGGGCTCCCCTACCATTACATGTTTTTATGAATATGTATGTGCCTTGCTTGTATGCACCTAACTAAATGATAAAATAAGTTTATTAGCTAAAAGCGTCAGGTAAAAAAGTCTCATGTCATGAGGGAGGTATTAATAATGTTTTAAGTGTGCGCCCAATATCTATAATTCTAGCTCAAATAAACTTGGGCACTGTTGCAGCATTTTTCATAAAAAAAAAGAATATTGATGAATAATGGGATTATAAGTGATGGCCGCGCTATAATAACCGGCAAAATACCGCAAAAGATGGAAAGCATATTAAGTTGTGAGATAAAAAGAAATGAAACTAGTAAATAGAGGTGTGAAATTTGGCGATAAAAACCTATAAATTTACATTATATTACACAACTTAATATGTTTTCCATCTTTTGCGTTATTCTGCCGGTTATTAGCGCGCTCATCACTGTATGTGCCTACCTATATAATAACCCTTTCATTGCTGACTAAATATGCCTAACGTGACCTGAGTACTAATTCGATTTTTGCTGCATTTACATTGTAGTGGTTTGGTTGAGATAGCCCTGGAATTGCTTCATACAGTGCTGTTTTTGTAACCATATAGGTTCCGGTACGCAATGGTCCGCCCCCGGGAAAACTTTTTAAATTTAGCCTCAAAAAAGGTGTTTTAAAGCTACTTATTTGGGAACAAGGAAAAAATTCATAAATTTGCGTATAATTTGTCCTTAACACTAGAAAAAATCTAAGACCATCCTTACTTGGCTACATCATTGATAAGATTATATACACCATTGATACAAATATTATTTGTCTGAAAAAGTTTGAAATTTTTTACTATGAAATTTGTGGATTCTTAAAAGTTATGTCTGCTTTTACTGGAAAAAACTGTATTTGCTAACTAACTAGCTTACTGTAGAAATTCAATATTGTACAGATTTCAAGGGCATACATATTATAAAAAGCGCACAAAATCCTAGTTTACATGTTTTATCGCATAATTTTCCAAATAACAGTTTGTTGCAAAAATGGAAGGTAAGGTAATCAGTGTAAGTTTTTATATGGCTAGATTTTACAAGAAAAAGCAATAAATTTGATAACTTACAGTTTATAAAACTATCCAAACTTGAAGAAGTTTTTGTCGTAAGTCTCTTCTCTGTCTTCTTTGCTGTTTGTGTCCAATGCTGAGTGCCGTCCCCGACAGAGCCTATTTTACCACTAGGCCCGTGAGGCACCCGCCTCGGGCCCATATTTGAATGGGGCCCGGAAAGATCACCAAACAAAACATGTTTTATTACAATAACAAAACAAATTTTCAAAATTCTTTCATTTTACGAACAGGCAATGATAAATGATAAACATAAGAGTTTATATTAAGTGGATAGGCGCAAACTTTCGGCTTCAATGCTCTTTAAATGCAAATTAATATATGCAAGTGAGACATGGGTAAACAATGCAAAAATAAACAGTACAATAAATGCAGCACAGATGAAGCAGTTGAGAAAAATAGCAGGAAAAACGAAATTGGACAGAATAAGGAATGAGGATATTAGACAAAGACTGAAACAGGAATCGATACTAACAAAGATCCAAAAAAGAAAATTAAAATGGTATGGACACATCAACAGAATGAACCAGGGAAGACTACCAAAGCAGGTGATGAAATCAAAAAGATATGGTAAAAGAAGGGAAGGGAGGACAATAAAAATATGGATCGATCAGATTAGAGAAATTGGACAGAAAAAAGGAAAAACACATCAACAAAAATGAAAGAGTTAGCAAAGGACCGCAAGAAATGGAAGATATGGAAAGACGATGAATAAACCCTCCGACGCGTCTGAGGGGCATAAGGAGTTTCGAGAAAGAAGAAGAAGAAAAAAGTTATTATTATTATTAAATATATTTAGGGGCCCGAAAATTGTGTATTGCCTCGGGCCTGATTTGAAGTAAAATAGGCTCTGGTCCCCGAAGCAGCCACGAATTCCCGTACTTCGAGGGTTCAAAGCGAATAAGAGGTAAGCCGTTTAACTTCACAACCATTAATGAAGAAACCGTTTTTGTGAGTAGGGAAGCTCTGCCATCAGTGATTATCAGGTCCATTTGGGAAAATTCCCTTTCAAACTCACTGGAAGATATTTTAATTGTCTTTAAAGCTATTGTCAATGGTAGTAAATTTTCTGGGTAGCTTTTGTTTTCACAATTCCCCCTCCCTCATATTTGTTCATTTGTCAAAAACATATCCTCTGAAGGATTTAATTACCTCTCGTTTGCTCACTTGTAGACGAACTGCGAGCGCTTCAATGTCTTTTTCTCCAAAAGTATTGTCTTTAATGTTTTTGGGCCGGCCAAGTGCTTTTGGCATCTATGTGGGGAGAATTGGCCAACACTGCATCTTCCCAACTGATCATGATCTTTTCTCGATTGATTGAACAAGGTGGTCATAAAACACACGAACATTGATGGGGTCTTCTTTAGATTTCACATACAGTTCGATTCCCATAAAACTTTTGTTGTTGACCAGAGGTCTCAGCTTGCTCATAAAACATTCCAGGACTGTCTTTTCGAGAAAGAAACATGTATTCTTGCAAATATTTGCAAGCGCCGGCGTACCGGCGCGTACCTCACAAAAACAGCACTAGCTTCATATATAACATGAATCTAAACTGACGTTATAAAAACACTTTTATATAAATCTACGTACAATCCGACAAGCGAGAGCTGACGGGTGACCTTGCGCGAAAATACACAATACGAGCAGGTCACCCGCCAGCTCTCCCTTGTCGGATTGTACTCAACATAAAGACAACTCGTTTCAGTCAAAGTCAAACAAATACTAACCTCTAAACGAATGTTATGCATATTGGCATATGACGCCTGAAGCTGTCATGCGCACCTGACTGTAGTACCGATATAACGTCTTTAGACATCATCAGCATTCAAAGGGTTAATTAATTTGCATTAAAAACTTTCTATTTGCAAAAACTAATCTATAAACCACTATGAAATTTCAAAAATTAACATTTTACTAATTGATATAGTTTTATTCTGTTAATAAACTCATATGGACGTCATATGGTATGTCATTGATGAAATAACTTATTGACGCCCTATACAATAGTCTATTATCTATTACGTAAGTATCTGTACATTTTAACGTTTATTTATAGAGCACCCTGTATTTTGCAGAATGGTAAAAACAGTAAATTGTTATTTTGATTTAACAATGTTTACATTAATAATTTGACTTATATTTGACAGTTATACTGTACCTACTTGTTAGTTTTAGTGCTCTAATAAATTTTGTCAGTTACATAAATAAACTATTTAAAAATGATAAAATTACTTGATATTTGAGGAAGGTGGAAAAATCATATGTATAACATGGGAGTAAAGTGCCTTTTCCTCCCTCGAATGATTACTGCCCTCGATACGCGTCGGGCAGTAAACTTCATTCTCGGGAGGAAAAGTAGCACTTTTCTCCCTTGTTATACAAATAGCTATTGTTTAAAAATTGGCTCTAAGCAAGCATCTATGCTTGGTTGTACAGTAAATTCAAGTCACTGCCAGTTCGTCAAACTTTAACCAACGTAGCAAAAAATAATTACTTTTACTATAAGTTATAGACAGTTGGGACTGGGATCAGCTAACCGAGTTATACCATAATTATTACATGTGACATTTTAGGGCGCTCGCGAACACAACCACTTGTGGTCGCCACCGGTGGCTGGTAACTAAGGTTTGTATGCATTTTAAATGACTCGGCGCACACACTGCGTTCCCGGTAGTTTTCGAGCTATGACAGTGGCCGGTTCTCGCTACTTGAAGTCGGTGGCGACCACAAGTGGCTGTGTTTGCGAACGCCCTTAATCTTTATGAATTCTATATTTAAGTCTGTGCCGTAAGATATTTTGAAGTAAATTAGGTGCTAACTGATAGTACAGCTTTATATGTCGTGCTGTGCTTTTATATTAAGCAAAAATGTTATTCTATTAAACAACAATCGTTTACAAATATTATAAATTTTACTGTTAAAGCACTATGTATTATAATATTAAATGATACAAAACGTAGTTTCATTTCTTTAAAATGTAGTCTATATTTTATTCCACAGACATGTCCTCTGTTGCTGCTAAACTGAGGAAGTATTTGGAGAAAAGCATTTATTGGGGAAATATACGAGGAACGTTACAAAGGTAGCCACGGGCGCCCATATAAAAATTTTCAGGAGTGGGCCAGATGTGACGATGTTGCACATTATACAGGGTGTAACAAAAATACAGTTCATAAATTAAATCACATATTCTGGGACCAAAAGTAGTTCGAATGAACCTAACTTACCTTAGTACAAATATGCACAAAAAAAGTTACAGCCCTTTGAAGTTACAAAATGAAAATCGATTTTTTCGAATATATCGAAAACTATTAGAGATTTTTTATTGAAAATGAACATGTGGCATTCTTATGGCAGGACCATCTTAAAAAAAATTATAGTGAAATTTGTGCACCCCATAAAAATTTTATGGCGGTTTTGTTCCCTTAAACCCCCCAAACTTTTGTGTATGTCTCAATTAAATTATTATTTTGGTACCATTAGTTAAATTCAATATTCTTAAAACTTTCTTGCCTCTTAGTATTTTTTCGATAAGGCAGTTTTTATCGAGTTGAGGCTTATTTTTTAATATGTTTACATAAAAATTTTATGGGGGTTTTGTCCTTTTAAACCCCCCCAAATTGTTGTGTACGTTCCAATTAAAATATTACTGCTGTACCATTAGTTAAACACAGCGTTTTTAAAACTATTTTGCCTCTTTGTATTTTTTTCGCGAAGGCACCTTTTATTGAGATGTGGCTTCTTTTTTAATATGATTCAAAATATACCTAAATACATAAATTTTCATATTATTGCCAAGTCTCCATAATCGTACTTAACCATATTACGAATATGTGGTGGATTTGACAAATATTCAAAATATTTCGATAAAAACTGACTTTTCGAAAAAGTACTAAGAGGCAAAAAAGTTTAACAAACAGTGTGTGTAACTAATGGTACTACAATAATAATTTAATTGGAACGTACACAAAAGTTCGGGGGGGTTTAAAGAAACAAAACTCCCATAAAATGTTTATGGGCGGTCCAAATTTCACTATAACTTTTTCTTAAGATTCTACTGCCATAACAATACCACATGTCCATTTTCAATAAAAAATCTCTAATAGTTTTCGATATATTGGAAAAAATCGATTTTCATTTTTTAACTTCAAAGGCCTGTAACTTTTTTTATGTGCACATTTGTACTAAGGTAAGTTAGGTTCAATCGAACTATTTCTGGTCCCAGAGTATGTGGATAAATTTATGGCCTGTATTTTTGTTACACCCTGTATATTCTGTTTACATCTGTGGTTAAAGTGTAGACAAATATAACCTGTAAGACAATTATTTTACTTAATTATCGAATAGAAATTAAATTATAGATGTTACAACTGTTTTATTTTACAATAAATGTCTGCATAAATATAACGTCAAATGTGACATTATTTTGTAATAATTATTTAAAATAGTTTAGTTTTTCTGTGCACATTTGTACTAAGGTAAGTTAGGTTTAATCAAACTATTTTTGGTCCCAAAATATGTGATTTAATTTATGACCTGTATTTTGTATACTTTGGATAACCATATATATAGTTTACAGCACCTGAAAAGCTAGGCCGTGACCCCCCCCCCCACCCCCCCGCGAATTTACAAAAGCTATACTATTTCAGTCATGGGAGCGACTGAATTCGAGTAGGTTTTGTATGCAGAATATTACTTACATATTCTATTCTATTTCGGTCCAGAAATTAACTGTATTGGTGTAGGATTTGTAAGCGAAATTTTTGATTATTATTGAGCAAATGTCTATACTGTTTCAGTCATGTAAGTAAAACTAATCAAATATTTACTTAAGTGGATTTATTATTATATCATAAAATTTAGATAGGTTTTGAAAATTAAAATGAATAATATATTATATTTTGATAATATTAAAAACAAATGAATAATTACTAATGTACGAGTATATACAGTATGTCCCTGTAAGTTGGAACCATATGGAAAACTTTTTTATTATTGATTTTACAAAAAAAAAGTTATTCTTCATAAAAAGTTCTGCATGGTCTAAACCAAAGATGCAGTCATCTGATATCAAGTTTTATCAATAGTATACGAGGGATGTCAAAAAATATGATTTTGTCTCGAGAGTAGGTAAAGTACCTTTATATATTTCACAAGATTGAAAATTGTTATTACGAAAATTTGTTTGGACTTAAAAATAATGTTCTAATATGCAACTACATTCTTCTAATTGAAAAAAAATTAAATCTTTTCTCAAATTACAGATACCCAACATCATTTTTATTTATGATAACTCGGATATTATTAGTTTTACAAAAAAAGTATCTTTATTTTGCACAATATTGAAAAATTTTATTATGAAAAGTTGTTCAGAATTCAAAAACATGTATGAGTATACTACTATAAAGGTATTTTACTCTTGAACAAAATTCATATTTTTTGACAAACCTCGTATAAAATTTGATAAATTATGGTTGTATAACGATACAACATTGGAGACCTTACCAAAGTAAACGACCGAGAGGAAGACTACAGATGAGATGGGTTGATGATATTAAAAGAGTAGCCGGAACGAATTGGAAATATGTTGCTCAGGATAGAGACCGATGGAAGGAGTTGGGAGAGGCCTATGTCCAAACGTGGACGATAGAAGGCTAAGAAGAAGAAGATGGTTGTATCTTAGTTTCTAGACCATGCAAAACTTTTTATGAAGATTTTGTCTCAAGAGTAAAGTACCTTTATACAGGGTGTCCCGAAAAGATTGGTCATAAATTATACCACAGATTCTGGGGTCAAAAATAGGTTGATTGAACCTCACTTACCTATATACAATAGTGCACACAAAAAAAGTTACAGCCCTTTGAAGTTACAAAATGAAAATCGATTTTTTTTCATATATCGAAAACTCTCAGAGATTTTTTATTGACAATTGACATGTGGCATTTTTACGACAGCAATATCTTAAAAGAACAAAATTAAGTAAAATTTGTGCACCCCATACAAATTTTATGGGGGTTTTGTTACCTTAAACCCCCCCAAACTTTTGTGTACGTTCCAATTAAATTATTATTGTGGCACTATTAGTTAAACACATTATTTTTAAAACTTTTTTGCCTCTTAGTACTTTTTCGATAAGCCAGTGTTTATCGAGATATTTTGAATATTTGTCGAATCCACCACATATTTGTATATGGTTAAGTACGGTTATAGAGACCTGTTAATAATCTGAAAATGTATTTATAATTTACATTTTTAGGTATATTTTGAAAAAGAAGCTACATCTCGATAAAAGGTGACTTATGAACAAAAGACTAAGAGACAAAAATTTTAAAAACACTGTGTTTAACTAATGGTACCACAATAATAGTTTAATCGGAACGTACACAAACATTAGGGGGGTTTAAAGGAACAAAACCCCCATAAAATTTTTACGTAAATATATTGAAAAAGAAGCCGCATCTCAATAAAAACTGGCTCATCGAAAAAATACTAAGAGGCAAAAGAGTTTTAAAAACGTTGTGTTTAACTAATGGTACCACAATAATGAATTAATTGGAACGTACACAAAAGTTTGGGGGGGTTTAAGGGAACAAAATCCCCATAAATTTTTTATAGGGTGGACAAATTTCACTATAATTTTGTTTTAAGATGTTCCTGACATAAGAATTATACATGTCCATTTTCAATAAAAAATCTCTAATAGTTTTCGATATATTGAAAAAAATCGATTTTCATTTTGTAACTTCAAAGGGCTGTAACTTTTTTTGTGAGCACATTTGTACTAAGGTAAGTTAGGTTCAATCGAACTATTTTTGACCCCAGAATGTGTGGTATAATTTATGACCATTCTTTTCGGGACACCCTGTATATTTCACAAGATTGAAAATTGTTATTACGAAAATTTGTTTGGACTTAAAAATAATGTTCTAATATGCAACTACATTCTTCTAATTGAAAAAAAAATTAAATATTTTCTCAAATTACAGATACCCAACATCATTTTTATTTATGATAACTCCGATATTATTAGTTTTACGAAAAAAAGTACCTTTATTTTGCACAATATTGAAAAGTGTTATTATGAAAAGTGGTTCAGAATTCAAAAACATGTATGAGTATACTACTATAAAGGTATTTTACTCTTGAACAAAATTCACTTTTTTTTTGACAAACCTCGTATAAAATTTGATAAATTATGGTTGTATCTTAGTTTCTAGACCATGCAAAACTTTTTATAAAGAATAACTTTTTTTTCGTAAAACTAATAATATCGGGAAAATTAATTTGAGATAATTTTAGAAAAATTTTCAATTCGATTTTTTTTTCAACTCGAAGAATGTAGTGGCATATTAGAACATTATTTTTAAGTCCGAATAAATTTTCGTGATAACAATTTTCAATCTTGTGAAGTACCTACATATATAAAGATACTTTACTCTTGACAGAAATTCATATTTTTTGACATCTCTCATATGCTATTGATAAAAATTAATATCAGATGATTGCATCTTAGGTTTTAGACCATGCAGAACCTTTTATGAAGAATAACTTTTTTTCGTAAAATCAATAATAAAAAAGTTTTCCATATAGTTCCAACTTACAGGGACATACTGTATACTTAGTTATACTTGTACATTAGTAGTTATTCATTTGTTCTTAATTTTTAATCATATCCAATATTATATTATTCATTTTTTAATTTTCAAAACATATCTAAATTTTATGATATAATAATAAATCCACTTGGTAAATATTTTATTAGTTTTACTTACATGACTGAAACAGTATAGACGTTTGCCCAATAATAATTAAAAATTTCGCTTACAAATCCTACACAAATACAGTTAATTTCTGGACCGAAATAGAATAGAATATGTAACTAATATTCTGCATACAAAACCTACTCGAATTCAGTCGCCCAAATGACTGAAATGGTATAGGTTTTGTAAATTCGCGCCCCCTGCCCATAGGTAGGGCTACGTATTTCTTATGGACGTCAGTGGCTGCTCGTCAAAGGAGGCTTAGCCTCCCCATAAATTTTTTACACACGCTACACTGTTTTGTTAGTTTTGAACCGCAAAAAACAACAAGCACAAAATCCATCCGCGACCAGCACCGGGCACGTACATAAGCTCTGTTTTTCCTTCTAAAGATTAAGTACCCCAAAATATACACACACCACATCCATAGCCCACTGTTTCGACACTACAGCACTGGGCAAATCGTTCTCCGGGCCTCCGATAGACATGTCGTCTTCTTTGATTGCTTTATAAGCACATTCGACTCTTATCAGAGAATAAAACTCTGCATCATTGTCCAAGGTCCCAATTGACGTGTTCTCGGGCTAACTGAAGTCGAGCTTGTTTTGACGTGCGTTCAAATTGGGCCGTGTGTTAGCTCGTCTGGGAGTTAAAGTGGCAGTCTTAAGCCTTCTCCTAACTATCCACTGGGAGACGGTGAAACCTCGAACATTCCTCAAGGATTATTTAAGCTCAACTCCTGTCACGTGCTGATTCCGTAAGGCACTCGGGACAATAAATCGATCAACCCTCTGTCATTACACGTCGCCGACCTGAGTCTGGTCGGTCTCCTGGTATCGACGGTAAGCCCTTGAGACTGCAGACAAGGAGGCGACGGGCGACAGTCCTCTGACTATATCCCTCTAGTAATTTTTCAATTCCCTGGACCGCCTTTACTGGTGAAGTATTCATTTTGTAAAATATTTACTTACTGCACTTCGAGTGTACACACAGGTCAACGTTTGAAAATCGACTGAGACGACCACCGGCAAACTCGTAGAGATCTAAACATAGAGAACACGAAATTACTATGCATAAACTACAATTCATCGAGTGGGTCGACTTTTTTTGCTCTCAAGTGTAGTACATACCACAATTTAACCGAGAAATAAAATGCAAACTCAAAATTACAAACTTTAATATTTGACATATACAATGAGCATGTGTCTCGAAACGTAAGCTGACAAGCTTTTTTTTATTAATTAATTACCTTAATATATTTGCAATGCTACAAACTTACTACCTAAAAAAAGTACAAAAGAATAATGGACTAGGAGAAATTCTAAAAGTATACATTCTAGAAATAAAGAAAGTTATGTTTTGTATCTATAAAACTAAAAGTAACCATAATCTCACTGTATAAATTTATTTTAAATAACTTAATCTAAAATAAATTAAATGGAATGTAAACTTAGCGGAACAATATAAATTAAGTCTCTTGTACCATTATGTTTCACAGAAAATATTAGATTTGCATAACCTATAACTGATTCTAAATCATGAGTTTTGTTTTTACAGATATCCCTAATAGTTTCACATTGAACGGGTTGGTAAACCGACAATACTGTAGATATTGCTCAGCAGAGCTGACCAATGAATTCGATATCGACACATACCATCTTTTCGTAGATTTTAAATCGGCCTATGATAGTGTCCTCCATGGATGAATTCCACATCTCCAATAAACTGATAAGATTGGTTAGGACTACAATGCGTAAAGTTATGAAACGCATGTTGGGCTGCGACAGGGAGATGCGCTGGCGTGTCTCCTTTTCAACATAGCTGTGAAAAAGGCGGCCAGAGATGCCCGAATAGACAACAAAGGAAATATTTTTAATAAATCATCCCAAATTTTGGCATATGCAGATTATGTGAACCTAGTTGCCTGCACAACATGCAAGCTAGAAGAAATGTATACCACCTTCTCAAATGCCTCAAAATATGGACCTGCAAGTAAATGAGGAGAAAACTAAGATGATGGGATCAACACTCTATAATAGAGCCATAAACATCGATCACCAATTCACGGTTGATAACTCTACCTTTGACGTGGTGGGCAAATTCATATACTTAGGCTCCCTGATCACCAAGAAGAACGGCATGACGGAAGAAATCAAGCGAAGGATAATTCTAGCAAATAAATGCTAATTTGGACTGAGTAAACATATGAAAAGCAGAAACTTGAGCCAAAAAACAAAAATAACCATATACAAAATCCTTATACACCCAGTGTTGACATATGGATCGGAAATATGAACCATCTACAAGGCAGATGAAAACCGTCTGCTTATATGTATTTGAACGAAGGATCCTGAGAGGAATAGTCGGTGGCATCTGTGAAAATGGCGTTCGTAGGAGGAGGTACAACTGGGCCCTAGGCTATAAATGGGCAGATTGGGCATTTACCCAGGGCGCCAAAATTTAGAGAAACAAATTGCCCACTAAAAAATATCTGACACAAAATTTTCAAAAATATATAGAACAGAACAAGTAAATATAATACAGGCTACCGGAAATGTAAAATAAAAATAGTAAGAAACATAATAATGATAAGTTAAGATGACGTGTATGAATACATAATAAAAATGAATTGAAGAGTACTTTCCCAAATCTTGAACTAGCTGTTAGAATTTTTCTGACCTTACCTGTCACCAACTGCTCTGCAGAGAGAGGATCTTCCGCTTTGAATCTTCTGAAGAATGTTAAGAGACCTGCTCTTTCAGACAGCAAGTTAAATTGTCTCATGTTACTGTGTTGTGAAAAAGACTTAACCCTAAGCACAGATTTTTCTGATGTAGTAAACAAGTTTGCCAAATTGAAGGCTAGAAAAAATCTGTCACTTAAAATGCTTTGTACAAAGTAGGATCTTAAAAATATAATTTTAAGTTGTAATCTTTGCTGGAAGTGTGAATTATGTAGAAATAAATGTCTACAGTTTTGTCTATGAAAGACGTGTTTTCTTGTTATTTACTTTACTTCATAAAATATAAGTAACATAGATTATTTGCTTTTACATTATAGTAATAGACAGTAGACCATTTGCCCAGGGCGCCAGTCACCTAAGCCCGGGGCCTAGGTACAACTACGAGATACACCACAGATATAAACATATATTTGGTGGTAAAAATAGAAAGACTAAGATGGGCAGGCCAACTAGCAAGATCACAGCAGAACGACCCTCCTAAAAGAATTCTTATCACGACCTGTGGGAAGTAGAAATAGAGGTAGGCCAAACTCAGATGGAAGGATGGTGTAGATGAGGATAGTAGAAAAAATAGACGCAGCAAACTGGCAACAGTTGGCAATGGATAGAATTGACTGGCCTAATAGAGTTAAGATCGAGGCTCTTTTATAGGGCTTCAGCTCCACTGATGATGATGATTGGTCAGCGGAAAATCTTCATTGAATGCGTGACAGGCATATTCAGTATCCTCAAAAAGTGAACTTTTGGGCAGATATAAGTGATCATAATATTGGTCCTATATTTGTAGATTGAAATGTGACAGCCGAAAAATATTTAAGCATAATTACAGACGAAGTTGTTCCTACGTTGGCCAATTAATATCCTAAAGCAATAGATCCGAGCCTAGCGAATAAGAATGTCTAGTTCCAACAGGATGGGGCAACAACTTGCTTTAATGTCAAAAATACCTTAATTGGTAAAAATTTGATTTTTTCGAAAGAGATCCTCCCCAATAAATGGATTGGAGGAAAAGGTATTGAGTGGTCAGCTAGATCATCAGACCTTACGCCCTTCGACTTTTTTTTGTCAGGTTTTCTCGAAAACAATGTATATATTTATTTAAGATAATGCAAGACCTGTGTTAGATTACCTATATAAGATTAATATTAAAATTTTATCGCTAAAATGTGTTGTCTTTCTTATCCCCATTCACATTATCCTCAAATCGCTAAAAATAATTACAATAACGCAAATATACTATTAGTATTTGTGACGTTATAATTTTGAACAGGATTTGAAACCATAGATTTCGAAGTTTTCAAAAAAAAGTGCAAGTGTATTCATTCATAGATAGCTACCACGTAAATCTAAACATAGTTGCTAGATGACATTAAAATTGAAAAGTAAGCAACGGAATTGCTTCCTAGCATATCTTGTTTCAAATGTTATTCATTCTTTCACATCTTTACAAACCTTATACAGACTGTTTATTTTTAAATTAGATATACGAGTACACTCTATACGTGGCAACAGTGCTTCCCAGCTTCCCACACCTGATTCGCGCCGAATTCATTCAGTCATTCTACAGTGGCAATGCAACTCATTCTCATAAGCCATGTTGCCGATTTTAGCGCTTCCTTCATTGGTGTATATCCAATCAAACATTAAACAATCTGTATTAATTAAATTGACATGTTTACAGTTGAGTCACTGAATCTTTACCCGTGGTCATCATTTAAAGTGGGATGATAAGTCGGAGATTGAAATTCACTAAACGCAACAGCAAGTGACAGTAAATGACTTGCTGTTGCGTTTAGTAAATTTCAATTTCCGACTTATCATCGACTTATTTCGTATGCTTTAAATGATGATCCACGGGTAAAGATTCAGGGACTCAACTATAATGATGGTTTGGTGTTTGCTACGGATTCTTAAATCAGTTATAAGTTATGTAATCGTACTAAAGAGGTCAGCAGCGTACAACTCTGGTAGTACATATATCACAATTATTATTAATGATTCAAGTACTTTTACATTTGAACTCGAGTTTTCTTCATAAGTCACCTTTTGACAAATAATCACATTATATTATCAAGGTTTTGTTAGTTTTCGATAATATTTTACATATATCTCTAACAATGATACAGTAAACTGTATCATTGTAAATTGCTTAAAACACATTTTATTACAAATTAACATTTCTTACTTATTTTCATTTATACGCCACTGACTATTTGACACAGTGGCAGATCTACGTGGGGGGTAGGGGAAATTTTCTCCCACAAGGTCAAAAATTAAACAAAAAATTGTTGAAATATAAAAATATATTAGCTGATAAGAAACTTAAACCATAGACCTACGGCAGTCAATGAGGTTATTTGGCTCCGAATTCCATCCTACTACATCGATTTACTTGATATTTTCACAGTAAGTAGGGAATAGCTCAAGAAACAAAGTCTACCCTATGCCGATGTGCGCTTTTATCTTGGGGGTGGTTCCCAACCCTTCTCGGGAGTGAAAAATGTTTTCGTTAAAATAGCCACGGAAGAGGCTAGAGAATCTAATTTTAAACATAAACTGTTCTAATTTTTTTTTTTAACATTCAATACTTTTTGAGTTATTCGTGGTTGAAAATTGGCCATTTTCATTGAAAAATGACACCTTTTCTGACGGATTTTCGTGAATACCTTAAAAACTATGCATCTACCAAAAAAACTATATAAAATATTTCTGTAGGTTATAAAAAAAACAAAGGAATTCGCTCCTTCATAAATCTTCTAGTTAAAATAGAAAGAGGGATATGGTAGGTAAGAAGAGTTTGTTTTTTTGCTACATACTCAAATCGGTGTATTCAACTTGAAATAACAGAGAAACAGTCGATTTTAGGTGTATAATGATACTTACAACTTTTAAAGTGCTTAAAAAGACCTTTAAAACGAGCAATACCAAATGTCGATTACATTCAAACTAAGCGAGATATTCTGCAAAAAAGTTGATGACTATTTTAGGATGAAATGAGAAGTATATTTAACTCCTCATCCATCAGAATTTAAATACATCGTTTTCCTTCTAGAATACTTTTTATTATAGTGTTATTTATATGTTCAAAAAGTTGGACTAGTTTAAAATGAATGGTTTTTGAAAAAATAAGATCAAATTATAGAGCGCATTTTTAAATTTTCTTAAAAATCTTCCATTTTCTCCATGTAACTCGAAAATGATAAGAGATACGAAAAAAAGATAACACACAAAAATGTAGGGTATTTTCAGATAAAAATATCCTTTTTATTTTTCATTACTGTATCTCTTATCATTTTCAAGTTACATGGAGAAAAAGGAAGATTTTTAAGAAAATTTAAAAATGCTCTCTACAGCGTGTCTACTTGAGTTGGAAACATATGGGAAACTTTTTTATTATTAATTTTACGAAAAAAAGTTATTCTTTATAAAAAGTTCTGCATGCCCCAAAACCTAAGATTCAATTATCAGATATCAAATTTTCTCAATATTATACGAGGTATGTCAAAAAATATGAATTTCGGCTAAGGGTAAAGTACCTTTATTTCTCTCAATATCGAAAATTCTTATTATGAAAAGTTGTTTGGAAATAAAAACCAAGCTCAAATATGTAACTACATGCTTCTAATTGGAAAAAAATATTTTCCAAATTTTTCTCAAATTTATTGATACTAGCTTCGTTTTTATTCATTACACATACGATAACTCTTTTATTATTACTTTTACGAAAAAAAGGTATTCTTTATAAAAATCTCTGTATGTCCTAAGACCGAAGATTCAACCAACAGATATGACATTTTATTAATTTTATACGAGTTATGTCAAAAAATATGAATTTCACTCAAGAGTAAAGTACCTTTATTTTTCACAATATTGAAAACGGTTATTAAAAAAGTTGTTTAGAATTAAAAACTATGTGTCAATATGCAATTACATCCTTCTAATTGAAATACTGTGAAATATAAAGATGCTATAATATTGAGCGAATTTCATATTTTTTGACACACCTCGTATAAAATTAATAAAAGTTGATATATCATGGTTGTGTCTTAGATTTTAGACCATGCAAAGTTTTTTATGAAGAATAACTTTTTTTCGTAAAATGAATAATAAACGAGTTATGATATTTGTAATAATTAAAAACGATGTTGGGTATCCATAAATTTGAGAAAAATATTTTTTTTTTTCAATAAGAAGCATGTAATTGCATATTTCATCTTAGTTTTTAATTCCAAACAACTTTTTATCATAAGAATTTTCGATATTGAGAGAAATAAAGGTACTTTACCCTTAGCCGAAATTCATATTTTTTGACATACCTCGTATAATATTGAGAAAATTTGATATCTGATAATTGAATCTTAGGTTTTGGGGCATGCAGAACTTTTTATAAAGAATAACTTTTTTTCGTAAAATTAATAATAAAAAAGTTTCCCATATGTTTCCAACTCAATTTTTTTCAAAAACCATTAATTTTAAACCCGTCTAACTTTCTGAACATAGAAATAACACTCTAGTAAAAGGTATTGTAGAAGGAAAACGATGCATTTACATTTTGGTGGATGGAGGTTAAATTACTTCTCATTTTTTCTTAAAACACATTAGTTATCAATTTTGTTTGCAACATATCTTGCTTAGTTTTAGTCTTTTCAAGCACTACAAAAGGTATTGGTAGCAATATACACCTAAAATCGACTGTTTCTCTGTTATTTCAAGTTGAATACACCAATTTGAGAATGTACCACAAAACAAACTATTTTCACCTACCATATCTCTTTTTGTATAATAACTAGTAGAGTTATGGAGGCAAGTGTCTCTGTTTTTTTTTATAACTTACAAAAATGTTGAATATAGTTTTTTAGTTAGATGCATAGTTTTTAAGGTATTCGCCAAAAACCGTTCGAAAAGGTACTATGTTTCAATGAAAATGGCCAATTTTCAACCACGAATATCTCAAAAAGTATTGAGTTTTCAACAAAAAATTATAGAACAGTTTTTGCTTAGAATTAGGTTCTCTAGCGAATTCCGTGATAATTTATACAAAAAAAATTGTCCACCCTTGAGAACGATTGGGAACAACCCCCCAAGATAAAAAGCACACATCGGCATAGGGTAGACTTTGAATTAGGAGATAAGTAGAGGCTAGGCCCAAAATTTCATTAAAATCCATGCAATAGGATACAATTCGGAGGTAATATCCTATTCTTGCTCCCATTGACTGGCGTAACAGCCAAATTCAACCGAATAAACCCGCTAGTTAGTAAAAGGCTGCCTGAATGACACAATATGGAGAAATAAAAATATCGGAAAAGAAGTGAAAGGCAGAATTTACAAAACAGTCATCAGACCAATAATGACACACGCGGCAGACAGGGCCTGATATAGAAAGGACAAAAAGAATGCTAGAAACAGCAGAGATAAAAACACTTCGGAAAATCGATGGTAAGACACTATGGGATAGAGCTAGAAGTGCAGATATACGACAGAGCTGCAAGGTGGACAATATTAATAACTGGGTGAAAAACAGAAGAGTAGAATGGTATGACCACATAAGCCGAATGACAACAAATAGAATAGTAAGGACGGCGAGAGACGGTTTCCCAATAGGAAAACGATCAGTGGGAAGGCCACGAAAATGATGGAATGACAACTTACTGGAGGCACATTGAAAAACAGAGGATCATGTCTACACAAAAAGAAGAAGAAGTTAGGAAAATTACGGGAACTTAATGCGTATAAGATATTATTTGTCTTTTATGTAGTTTGGGTTTATCTTCTTGGTCTTTTGGTTGGTGTTTCATTGGAAGTCCCCCCCCCCCCCCCAAGGCAAATATCTAGATCCGCCACTAATCTGACATATGTTTTATAGACTGAAATTCAAGTATAAAGAGATCAATAAAACGAAACTAACTTTGCAAGTACATATTAAGGATGAAAGAAAAATGGTTGCGAGATAAAAATATTATAAAATATTTGACATACTCAGTTTCATAATGTTTCATTAAATACGTGAAGGCAATAATTATTATCAGTACATATTAATTGAAGTATTTTCGTTTTTCTGTATCTTCAAATTGCTTCAAAAAAGGTCAAAAACACCGATAGAAACATTAGACCACATACACTCTGGGGCAAAATTAACTGCTCATCTTAAAAATGGGCCATTTTGATGTTTCGAATTTCCTAAACTTGTTGTCCGATTTAAATGATTTTTTCAATATGTTATAGCCTTATTCTTTAACAATATCGCTGTAATAATATTGTTGCTAAACAGGTAAATTTTCATTGTATACCGGGTGTACGAATCAAACGGTGTTTTTTCTCAAAGTTCACCACACCGTCTGCAATATTCTATAGAGCATTTATAAAATACTGAAATTAAAACACAACTATAGCCTCAGGTTTTCTTAACTAAGGTTTTCTTAACATTCTGTTTTTTTTTATTCATTCGCATATACGTGTCATATTACTTATATGGGCGCCAATGGTGAATATTAAATTCTTAATTGTATGCAAAAAATGTGCAATAACTACGTCTTAAAACCCACCAAATTTCATTTGCATATCTCAACCGGTTTTAAGCCATAAATAAATAGTCTGTTTGTAAAAAAAATTTCAACTCCTATCTCTGAATCGAAGTATTTGCAGATATACGTTTATAAAGTAAACTGTCGTTATTTTTTCATGCAGAATTACCCCTTAAAGTTTGTCATACTTATTTAAAAATACCCTGTATTGATGAAAAGCATGGCTAGTTGGTAAAGTACCTAACTTTTTATGGCCCAGCAAAAGCGAATGAGTAAAAAAACAGGATGTTGAAAAAACATGAGGCTATAGTTGTGTTTTAATTTCAATATTTTATAAATGCTAGAATATTGCTGCGGGGGCCCCCCGCAGAAATGGAAATGGTGCCCCCTTTAAAAAATTACTAAATGCGACGTGTGTAACAAAAACTTGTATGTTATAGCATAGCCCAGTAAGTGAACGTGAAATACGGCCAAGTAATTTTCAGTGTCACCACCGAAGTGGTCATACTTTTCGAGTTATTTGCGAGTGAGAAACTGTTTATTGTTCAACTTCAACAAAAAAAGCACGCTGTCAGGTAGTTTTTCGCAAATAACTCAAAAAGTAATTATTTGATCGTCTAATAGAAAAATGAAAAAAATATGAAATATATCGACCCAGCAAAAGCAAAGTTGTAGCTCATGAACAATAATTGTTCTTATTCGTCAAATTCGAAATCAAATATTTAAACGTGAAATAACCAAAAAATTAAGTACTTTTCGAGGGAAACTCATTAAAACTTTTTTAAAGTGTTTAAACAAAGCTTTATTTTTATTTGTTATAAAAATTTCTAGCGTCAAAACTAAGCGAGTTACGCTCGAATTAACATTAACCCCTTTTTTTTGTAAAAAAAATCATGAAAATCTTCCCCTTTTCAGCACCTCAAATGAAACTAATCATTACCGCTTTACAAATTACTTAACTTTTTTTATTTGACTTGTAAGTTTCACCGGTTCAAGTGCTTATTTTTAAAAGAGTTATAGTTGAAAGGGCTTGAACGAGCCACTGATCACGAGTGTATCCAAACTTTGAACAGTCATATCTTACAAAACAAAACCTACATTTCTTTACTATTTGAGATTTTTCGTATCACTAATACGTTTTAACTTATTAGGTATTTTGAAAGAAAGGGTATTTTTCCAAAATAAAAAAACTTTTTACTATAAAGAAGAATAGTACTGTAATAAGAACAGTTTTTCATGAGCTTCAACTTTGCTTTTACTGTGTCGATAGACTTCATGACATTTTTGCTAAAAATATTTTTTCGATAATTTTTCGATACCTAATATTTATTTCGATAAAATACTTATTTGTTGAGTTATTATCGAAAAACTGCCAAAAGACGTGTTTGTTTTTTTTTTGTTGAAAAATAAACAATTTCACTTGAAAATAACTCAAAAAGTATTGACATAGATAAAGAAACTCTATACGATAAAAGTTGCTTATAATTAGTCAATTTATCCATTTGCGGATAACGGAACTTGGGCACATGGACTCATTTTAACGTATGTGTTTTACCCCCGACAAGGGGTAACTCTCACCTATTAAGTAAAAGCAACGAACAGCACAATTCCAACTTTGAAGTGGAGGGTAAGTAGAACCTAATAATATAAGTCCAAAATGTCAAGCAAATCCGTCGTGACGCTAATAATTACACTCTAAAACGGCCATTTACTTTGCTATTAGTAGGTATATTCAAGTACTGTTTATGACAACTTATATATTTCATCTTTATTGATGTAGAATAAAATAGAACAAAAATTAATAAATGATTACATTATTACATAGTATTATTTATTATTCTAACATCACAATAACACATTTTTACATATTATATTAGACGACAAGATGCCCCCCCCCCCCCGCAAGCTTCATGCTGCGGGGGCCTCTGTTATGCCTATGAGACTATATCTAACATATTAAAAAATCACTTAAATCGGAAATCAGGTTTAGGAACTTCGAGACATCAAAAATGACCTATTTTTAAGGAGGCCGGTTAATTTTGCCCCAGAGTGTATAAATGAACTTGTAAATGAACAAATACGATTACACAAGCAGAACCGGAAGCACACACTGATCAAAGACCTTTCTTTTCAAGCACATGTGAATATCTGATCGAAATACTTCCCTCAGTTTTCCAGCTACCCATGTTGATCCTATTCTCCTACAGTCCTGTGATAAGGAAATATTTTGAACAAATACTTAGAGAAATCATTGCGGAGAATTGGCAGAAATGTAGAATTGAATATGTTACTATTAATGACGAGCAAAAAATATGAGAATTAGATACTTTAAAGGAAAAATCGTCCAAACAGTTATTATTAACTTAGATGAAAAAAACAGTTCATCAGATTTTCCATTTCAGGTAAAAATTATTAATAAAACTTTTTCGCGTAAATAATTATGTATAATATACAGGGTGTAAAAAGACGTGTTCAATATTTGAAGGGTCTGGTCGTAAAACATGTTAAGTAACATTAGCTAAGATTTAAATGTTTTTGCATGAAAAAGTTGTTAAGTAACCATATTACAGATTTCAATTTTCAAAATTGGGTATTTGACTCATAGATGTCACTACCTCACTTCTACTTTTGAATACTCTATTCAATCAAACAACAAAAGTTTAAAAATTTGCAAAAATGCATTTATTTTTTTGCATGGAATCGGTAGAGGTCGAGTGGAATATATTGTGAGTAAGCTTAAGAAGGGTGTTATTGTTCCTGAAAAAGACTGCAGATGTAGACATGGAAACCAAAAAAGAAAGTATTTGCAAAACGACATTGACGCAGTTCATCGTTTCATAGACTCTTTACGTCGATATGAAAGCCATTACAGCCGACCTGATAAAACGGATAAAGAGTATATGAGCCTTGTTTACAATATTGAAATTTTATATGAAAAGTACATAGAAAGTCGTCAAGCACAAAAATTTTAATTTGTTTCTTCAGACAAGTTCAGAAGAATTTATACAGAGATATTTCTTTTAAAACTCCTAAATCTGACACTTGTGCAAAGTGCGATGAGTTCCAAATTAATATAAACCATTCTAAAGAAATTGGTAATAATGAAAAACTTAAGGAACTAGAAACTTCTAAAGAGTTACACTTAAGAAAAGCAAAAGCTGCAAGAACGTTCTTGAAAAAGCAGTGGAAGAATCTAAGGAAAATGACGTACATGTGATAACGTTTGATCTGCAACAAGCTCTTCCTACACCTAAATTTACCACCCTTCCTACACCTAAACAAGAATTGGACTATCGTAGGATTTTGGCTACAACTCCTGGCATCTAAAAGGTTTAAAAAATAATTCACGTTTTTCCACAAGTAGGGCACACTATGCTACCTAGTGATAGAGATTTTGCATTAGTGAAAAAATTCGCAAAAACTAAGAATGCAGTGTAGTCTCCTAGTGAATGGGAAGAAGTTCTGAAAGGAGCCAAAAAGAAAAGGCCATTTATTGTAACACCTCTTAAGCGAGAAGATTTTTAAAATTTTTCTGAATTAAGAGAAAATTTCAGCAAATCGAATTTTGGAATAAGCAACTCCGTGAAGATGGAGTTTAATATTAATAATCCTTATGTCATGCTTTCTTATGACACATACAATGGAATTCCACAATCCATTAGTCTTAAAAGAAAAAGGCGTAGACCTAGTCTCTCACTGGAAGAAGATTTTAATAGAAACTTGACTCAAAAGTATCCAGAAGCGTTGCCCATAGAAGAGTCAAAACTAGGCCATGTGATGTCATGCCTCCAATGGATTCCACCAGTACATCATTATTTCTACTATTCACTGAAATCCCAAGATTTAACAGTTTAAAATTATTTTTTATGTTCATTTGTTGTTAAATTCTGTTCATATCTTGTTTTCTTATAAACTTTGCTCAAATAAAGTTATCAACTAAACAATTTTATGCTAACTTGACGCAGTGATTAATAACCTGTTAAGTGTCTTTATAGTTTCTTAACAGATTTTTATTTCCTTAACTAAGACGCATAAAAAACTTGTTAAGTAGCATTTTTTTCTAAATTTCTTCTTGTTAAAATTTGAAAAAGAATTTAATTTGATAAAAAACAATGTCTTTTTATTTTAATATGAGAGCATTATATTTCTAAAATATTTTATTTGACGGGTGATTTCAAAAAAAAAAATATATTGTTAGTCTTTAGATTCAAAATGTGATATATCAATTTTTTTATTTTGTCACTTAACAAGATTTACGACCAGACCCTTCATTTTTCAAAAATCAATGGAATAACACTAAACACGACCCACCTCCAGCCCCTGGAGGTGGGGTGGAGAGTAATTTCAAATATTAAATAGGAACGCACACTTTTAACTACAGATTTTAATTCTTTATGTAAAAATAAGAAACTTTTATTCGAGACATTTTTTTGAAATTTGGATAGATGGCGCTATAATCGGAAAAAACGATTTATTCTGATACACTCAGTAAATTATAGAATCGGTCTAATATCTCGAGAAATACACTTCCAAATAAAAAACCAAAAAACACGTTTTTATCAACAAATCTAAAAAATGTCTCGAATAAATGTTACTTACTTTTTTATGACGTATTCAAATCTGTAATAAAAACAATTTAAGATTTTAAAGTTATCCCCACCCCACTGCCATGAGATGGAATGGGGGTCGTGTTTAGTGTTATTCGATAGGTTTTTGAAAAATATTAAATACGTGTTTTTTGGTTTTTCATTTGGAAGTGTATTTCTCGATATATTAGACTATTTCTATAATTTACCTAGGGTATCAGGATAAATAGTTTTTTCCGATTATAGCGCCATCTATCCACAATTCGAAAAAATGTCTGAAAAAATAAGTTGCTTATTTTTGCGTAAGCAATCCGAATTTGCAATAAAAAAGTGGGTTCGTATTTAAGATTTTAAAGTTACCCCCACTCCACCTCCAAGGTGTGGAGGAGTGTGTCGTGTTTGGTGTCATTCGGTAGATTTCTGAAACACATTGGAAACGTATTTTTCAGTTTTTTGATCCGATGTATATTTCGCGAGATATTCGACCGTCTCGCTACTTTTGGGACACCCTATATTATTGGAGTTTATAAATTTCTGACAATACTAAATAAAGTGTAGGTTGGTTCAGATAAAAAGAGGGCTTTAAGAAAATGCTGTTGATTTGACAGAAACTGTTATAGAAAAATTAGAGCAGAAATTAAAAACTAGCCTCCATTTCAAACGGTAGAATCAGTATCGTTGTATATTGCAAGCTGGTTTGCCATTCTGTAAATTATCATAAATAAATCCTCCTTTAGTATTCCAAAGCAGTTAACAGCGATAATCCTCTACAAGTACCTGCCTAATACTACCTTTCACGGCCGCTGTCGTCAAGAGCGGCAACGTTGTCAGAAAATTCTCATTCAATTCGCATGGGGCTATCCTTGTACACTGCATTACATGTTTGAAATACGCTATAGACACACATTCTTAACAGACGGAAACCTATTAGGTATTGAAATCCTTATTTAGACATCTAGATTAGTATTACTGAGCAATAAGAAAGCGGACGCACGCCTATATAGTTATAGTAGGATGCCTAAAATTGTACGAAGTATGTGAAATGTTACGAAAAATACCAATACGATTTAAAAGCACATTCTGTAACATGACTTTAAAATCAGTCATATGGTGTCGAATGGAGAACAGTTAAAGTAAAAGAACAATAAATGTTTATCACAGAAAGGAGAATCGTAGCAAAAGTAAAACGAAAAAGAATATTACACAAAAATAAAATATGCCCGTATTTTAAATGCCTATTTTATTTATTGTAACTTCCTAATATATTTATTTACTATCGACTTGTAAAAAGGAGAATGAAAACATTATTTTATCATGAGTTTCAACATTAATGGTGATTTTTAAAAGCTAATAATTCGGATAAAACAACAATCCATTTTAAAAACATACGTCAATCTGCAATAACCATTTTTCTCACATATTTTTTGGTTCTGAACTTTGTACCTGCATTTTTATATTTGAAAATATAAAGAAAAGTACAAGGCATCATATTGACCTGACCATAATAACTTTCTCTAAAATATATTTTTAAGTATCAATGACTGATTCAACATGGAAATGATTTACAGTTATAGATTTAAGTTTTGCAGCTATTTATGTTTTTATGGTGTACCTATACATATTTCTGTATGGCTAAGTGGTAGTGTATGGATCATGAAATAACCCTGCCTGATGAAAAAAACTCCGGAGAGGAATATATATTACAAATTGAAGACTACAGAGGAAAATATCAAAACCAGATCAAATGTCACAAAAAAAAAGAGAAAATATTGCATGAACGAAAAAGCCATGTATTTTGTATGCTGCCGGGGAAGAACCAACAAAATTCCGTTCTCAATTCTTGATCCCTGCTCAATCGACCTTTGTATGTATTTCAAGCATGTTTACTTTACATATGTGTCACTTCTTAACCCTCTTTTGCCCAAACGAAGAAATCCTCAGCCCATGATAATTTCCTTTTTGCATTTTATTGTTTAAGGGCCCAATTAAACAAAAATCATATTTAAAATTATTTCCGCCCCTCCCCCCCTTCCACATATACCACCCGATGTGTACTGGACGATACATTTTATAAAAGTATATTGCAAATAAACCAGAAAATATTAGTGCCTAAAACTTGTGAATAACAGTAGGTAAACTGAATTTACCGCTTGTGTTGATGGCTTGAAAAATGCTCACACTCGAAGAACAAGAAAATAAAATCAACATAACTTAATACTTTTAAAATGTTTAAATCAAACAAAGATAGCCAACGTAATAGAGTAAGAACAGCTGATTGTGACAACAAAGGTTTGAACTTTTAAAAGAGCCCGCAACATTTAAAAAATCAATTATAAAGTCATGTATCTTGTGAGATACACTGGACGAAAGAGGGCTAACTGTTATGATGTCTTATAATTTCTTGGGAAGAGTAGTAATTTTTTTTGTTTCTGGTGCTCTGTAATAATGGATTCATTCATAATGGCTACTAACTGCTGCCTCATCCACCGTATTCTCCAGATTTGGGCCCATGCGACTTTTTTTGTTTTCAAATTTGAAAAAGTCACTCACTGGGCAGTAATTGGAGTCGAATGGAAGTTTGTTGGCACTTATCTTTATTGGATGTATAATTTTTTTAATAAAAAAGACCTTTACATATATCCGAATTCAACAAGAAATAACAACACCCTCTATACTTAAATAAAAAATCAAACAATTCTAAAAATGCAGTAAGGATTTCCTAGCATTTATAAAATGAAATTTGATTTATAAAGTGTAATGTACTCTGTTGTATCAACCCACTATGATTCTAAGTAACGATAAGGGCTGGTGACAGTATATGGATCAAAAATTTGCTGCAAAATTAAACTATTTCTAAAATCATTTGTTTTCAGAATGCTATGAATCAGTATTATAACTTCAACTTCAAAGATCTATTTGTTTATAAAAATATATTTTAAGAAAGTAATTTTTCTTGCCTAACAATTTGACAATATCGCAGTTTTCTTACTCTGAGGGGGTAAGGTCGTTTTCTGGCTCACCGTCACTTAATAGCTGCAACAAGAGGTCATGGACTGGTTCAAATGCTTTTTTGCAACCAGAATTTGTCAACAATAAATAATCATACATATCATGATGACTAATCGTTCCATCCGTACGAATAAATCCATTATCGATAGTTACCAGTTCTATTTTAAATTGACTGTCTAGTGATGCTTTAAGAAGTTTGTTAACTCTGGATATTTTTTCTCTCACTGGGTTTGGGTTTTGACCCCTGGGCAATAATGTCTGAAATAAAATATGCATTAATTAATATTACACTTTACGATAATTATATTAATGTGATATCTAATTTTAAATGGTGAACGTAACATTAAAATGTAGTCCTGGCAGCATATACAACTTCCCCAAAGAAGCTTGTAATGTAGTAAGCAAATTTGGATTGGATCATTACTGAAATCTTTTCAAACAAATAAAACAAATAAAATGTATTATAAAAAGATTATTCTAAAAATTATAACCTAGTTTTTTTTTAATATATGTATTTTCTGAAATTATTTTTTAAACTTAATTTGTATGCTTTTATTATAATTTAGGTTAATTTTATTTTCATCTAACTAATTAACATTAGTGCTCTATTGTTGAGTAAATATATATCTAATATTTACTTACTGGAACAACAATGTAAACATTTGGATGCTTTTTTCTAATGGTTTCTATTAATTCGATGAGTCCATCTCGTATTTCTTCGGGTGTATTAGAAAGATTATTTGTACCGACATGCAAAATAATAACCTAAAACATAAGTTGTATATCGGATTGAGTTAATTTATTCGTATAAAATACACCATATAAAAAACAATATTAAAAATATAGAGTTTTTCATGAAACAGATTCCTCATATAAGTTATTGTAACGCTGCTCCAGCTTTGGCCTGAGGTCTCAGAGTCTAATCTCTCAAAGAGGCCAGACACAGCCAATAACCAGTCTCGATTTTTCTACCGGTGACAATCCAGTCACAGGTAGAAAAATCGAAAAATTCCTAACAACAGAACATTATAAATAGAGAAATTTAAAAATCTTTCAGGAAGTTTGAATAGATAAGTTGTCTGGTAAAACTTGAATAAGAAAACTCGATATTGATGTGTTGTTAGTTGGAAAATATAAAATATGTTAGATACATTATGTGTTATTATAAATACTGAATGTAAACAAATTAAAATAAAAACTAAATAAATTAACTCTTAAAATTCATTATAAATGAGAAGTAAAGTCATCACATTATATTAGTTTAAGTTCATGATCCATTGTCAACGGTTTTTGGATGGAAATAAATAGCACATATTGAAGAGTACTTAATGTTTAACAACGGAAATACTATATTTAAGTATCACGATATCCAGTATTCTTAGATAAAATTAACAATTTCTTACAATGACTAGAATATAATAATTGATTCATTAAGGGGATAGGCACAAACTTTCGTCTCCTATTCTGTTTGTATGCATTTATTTTTTTCGAATCCTGAGAAAACTAAGTATTTTTGAAAAACTTAAACATGTAATAAAAGAGAACATCATTACCAAGTGTAGAAAGTCCCTGAAAACTTCTATAATCTTTATTTTCATAAGTTGCAGGGGTAAAAAAAAGAGAAAATGGAGTGTGATTTTTAATTTCAAATATCTAGTCCAACAGAAACTTTTTGTTTATTCTAAGGGACTTTCTACCCTCGGTAATAATGTAATCTTTCACTCTGTGTTTAAATTTTTCAAAAATATTTATTAGTTTTCCAGGATTCGAAAAAAATGAACGCCATGTTCGTGGTGATATTTTCCAAATCGAACATTTGCCATCTTTATCATACAACGCCCTCTGTCGAACATAGTGTGATGACAAGACAGTGACAAACAAGGCTACTAAATATTTGACATAGCTTCAGGAATATTTTGACTTGTTTATTAAATGATATTGATAGTGTATTTGATAAATAATAATTGATTTAAGACATGGAATTAATAAAAATTTACTTATTGTTTATTATTATTTAGGGAGCATTCAACACGGTCACTTCAAAAGAGTCTTTTAATGTGCACAAAACTGTCTCTATTGCTAACTTTTTCTCAGAAAATAACAAACCGTCATCAACGTAAATGATTAAGATCACTTTAATATTGTCTACATATCCAGTATAAACACACTGATCAGCTGTTGATTTTTGAAAACCGTAGTTAGCCAAGAACGAGTGGAATTTTAGATTCCAACACCGTCCGGGTTCACACTTTAGCTCCTGAGGTGGTGATATAAAAATGTCTTCGTGAAGATGTCCATATAAAAATGCAGTTTTTATATCGAACTGCATGTCTGGCTTCTTAACCATAGTCCATGTTTCATTTTTCACTAGTGTATCAAACTCTTCATTTATGGCAATTTTCCATTTTTCTTTGTCACTACTTGACACTGCTTTCTCAAAATCATTTAATCTTTCTGGTAAACGTCTATTTCGTTGTGGTCTCAAGTTGGGTATATTGTCAACATCTTGTAAAACTTCTATTTCATTATTAACGTTTATTTGTTCTTCTTGTCTCTCTTCAAGTTCATTTTCATGTATTCCAAAAATTGTCACATCATCTTCTGCTGCTATCTTGATCACATTGTTTTTCTTTGCACTGTACATTTTCTCATTGAAAAACACATTTCTAGATATCACTATTTTCTGTGTTGTTGGGTTGAATAATCTATAATTTGTGGAGTTTTTGTCATATCCAACAAATATAACCTTCTCACTCTTTGCATCTAGTTTCCTTCTTTTCTGGTCAGGAATATGTACATATGCATCACACCCAAACACTTTCATGTGGTCAAATACAGGTTTCTGCCCTGTCCACTGTTCATAAGCTGTAGAACCTGGTGTCTGTTTGCTTGTAATTCTGTTGCAAATGTAGATGGCAGTATTAACTGCCTCTGCCCATAGTCTCTTATCTACTCCAGATTGGTATAACATACATCGAACCATTTCTACAATCAATCTGTTATCTCGCTCAGATCTGCCATTTTGCTCTGGAGTGTATGGTGCTGTGGTTTCTGACTCTATACCTTCTTGTTCTAAATACTCTTTGAAAGCATTATTTGTATACTCAGTACCATTATCTGTATGCAGTTTTTCAACAGAATAGCCATACTTTGCCTTAATTTTTCTATTATATACTTTGAAACAATCTAGTACATCTGCTTTATGTCGAATAAAATATGCTACTCTATACCCGGTGTACTCATCTTTGAATGTTACAAAGTAACGTGGTCCTCGTACAGATTCAGTTTGCATAGGTCCACAAACATCACTGAATATTCTTTTTCCAGGAGGTAACTTAGTGTGTGGTCTCTCTTTAAAAGTCTTCTTATGTTGCTTTCCCATCAAACAACCTTCACACACAAAATCTTGTTTCTTTTCTGTAACACCTTTGATTAAGTTCATTTTTACCATTTCTTCTAAATATTTCTTATTAACATGTCCTAGTCTTTCATGCCATATCTTTAAATCATCTACTGTAGTCACACATGCATTATATATTATTGTGCGAAACATCATTTTATATGTGTTGTTTCTATCCTTTATACCAACTGCTGCTAGATTCTCATTTTCATATACTTTGGCTTCATTGTTAATCTTAATTACACTCATACCTTTGTTTGTCAAAACACCTTCTGAAAATAAATTCTTTCTCAACTGTGGGATATATAGCACATCATTTATAGTGGATTTAAACCATTGTCCATTGATCAACTTCTCTATTTTAATAGTTCCCTTACCTTGTACTGGTAGTGTTTGATTATTGCCAAGTGATACCTGTGATGTAAAATTTCTGTCAATATTAAAAAAATATTCTTCCCTGTAACACATATGTGCTGATGCACCACTGTCCATAATCCAATCATCACTTGTATCCACTTTTTCTAGCTGTTTTTCTTCTATGTTGAATGCACTCTCATTATTAACATTATAATATGCGCTACTCGAAGAACCACCATGCTGATTTTCTGTAGAGTTGCCAGCTTGTGCTCTGTCATTCTTTTTGTAACCTTTTCTGTAGTTACTACCTCTGCCTCGATTATGACTTCTATATGACCTGCTACTACTGTTTTCTTGTTCGTTCTTTTTCTCTCTGCAAAATTTGACAATGTGCCCCCGCTTTCTACATCCAAAACATATTACACCCCTTTCTTGACCTTTCTGATCATATTTTCCTTTGAATGACATTGTTGCTAGTGCTTGTTCTGTCTCTTCATATGCAGTTAAGTTCATTTCTTCATCTAACAGTCTTGCAGTGAGGTTACCTATAGTTTGTTTAGCACTGTCTACGGACAACCATGCATGTCTAACATTTCTATACTTTTGGGGCAATGTACTCAGTATTTTTGTCATAATAGCAATATCACTCACATCATCACCTGCTTCTTTAATTTGCTTAGCAAGATTCTGCACTTTTGCTATGTGTTGAGCGATAGTATCTAGGCTACTCATCTTATATTGATGAAACCGTTCATGCAACATCATTTTATTTGATTCTGATTTCTGCTCATAAATAGACTCAAGGGTCTCCATAATCTCTTTAGCAGTATTACAACTTTCAATCAAAGTAATCTGATTTAAACTCACTGCAGATGTTAAAGTGAACATAACCTGGGCATCCTTTTTAAACCATGCCTGTAATTCGTCTCCTGTTACTTCTGGTTTGATTAATGAGCCATCAATAACTCCATATATACCTTTGGCTCTTAAGGCACATTTTAGTTGGAACTTCTACTGTTGAAAGTTAACGCCATCAAATTTACCAACTGTGGATATATCTATTTTGTCACCCATATTATTTTTTTTGCTTCAAATTTTCGGCGACACACGCCACTCTAGTTCTTTCTTTCACTGGGTCTAGTTCTTTCTTTCAAACCCTTATACTTCGGACACACCGGCAAAGTCTTTAAATATACTTTCTTGCTTTTTCGGACACACCAATTCTTTAAACTAAATATAAGCAGTAGTTAAGTATGATCTGGAGCCACATAACCTATTAGATTTTATATATTTAATTTAAGAAAGAACTAGAGATTTGACTTTTCATAAAAACTGCTTTTTATTTATTCAACAACTACTACTTTCATTTTTATCAACAACAACCTACTTAAAAACATTTGAAATAACATCCCAAAGGGTGGTTTATATGAACATTACAAAAACATATTCCAATAATTAGCCCTAGGCCTACAAGGCCTGTTGCGCTTAATAAATAAATAAATATTCCAATAATTATTATTTAGGGAGCGTTCAAGTATTACGCAACGCGATTTTTGAAGATTTTTGACCCCGTTCCCCCCTACATAACGCACTCTAATGGGCGTTTAACTATTGCGTAACGCAATTTTTGAAGATTTTTAACCCCCCCCCCCCCCCCCACCTGTGTTACGTAATACTTGAACGGCCCCTTATGGAAGATCCAAGCAGAGAATACACCAGGATATATTCTATGATCCAACTATTTTGTTGTTAAAGATGTTCTCAAAATGTATCTAAGCATTCCACATAACAATTTATTAAAAAAATAAATTTTTCTCTTTTTTAGAGTGTTAGTGTTTATTGTATAGTATGTACCTATATAAATTATTGTAATCACTGAATACATAGTTAGTGAAAAAAGAAGAATGTGATTAAGCACGTAACGGTTATCCAAAAACATTCAAAAGCCATCTCTAAGTTAATGACAACAATGTAATTGTAATACTACATGTAATTTGCCGTGTACAGAAAGAAAAAGTCGGGATAGCCGTAAAATATTTGTGCCTACGCTCTTAATTAAAATTTCTTGATCAGTATAAAAATACAACTTAAGAAAGACAATGGAATATTGGAAGATGTACAGGCTGCCCAATTCCTCTTTATCTCTCACCTTAGGATGTACAGTGGTTTTTGACAGGACTCTTTTCTCTCAGCCACAACACAATAATGATGGGACGTAATTTCACTACAGGTAAATGAAAACCATGTCTTTTGGTTAAAAATAAGCTATCATATAAATAGGTATCGTTTAACACGTTCAGTGCTGATGACGCACTGGTGCATCATGTAGCATATCGAATATAATGTTTAGTTGTATACTAGTACTTGTAGTGTTTATCGTAGGAGTGATAGCACTTGTGGTAAGGTGTGTACTTATTTTGTCTTGTTTTTAACTTTTATAATAAGACACGTTAACAATAATGGATAGCCAAAAATTTCAAAAATATGTATCAGGTCAGCAGCAATGCTTCTAATATATGAATAGCACTGAATGTGTTAATGTTATTGAACAGTTGTATAGATATTATCTCTATAAAACTAAAGAGATTAGTGATTTGGACTCTAGTCTTAAGTAGACCCTGAACATAATATGTGTATTTAGATACATTTCAAATAAAAATAAAAGATAATTTTGATTCACTTGATAAGTTTTCTTTGTGACCTTTAAGTATGACCAGAAAAAATTCTGGTCATAAAGGCAAGATCTCTGCAATCGAAAACACCAAGAAAATCCCAGACTTTTTAGATTCTCATGTATTGCTACGTTGATAGACTTACTTTGGGTTTTACATTATCTAGTTCCCCATTCTGAATTCGCCATAAAACATTTTCTATTTTATCCCTATGAATTCCGAAATTTAAACAATGTAAGGGAACAAAGAGTTCATTCCAAACATCAGTATGTTGAAGGGCTTGCACTATTGAATCTCCTATAAAAATAACATCGGCATCTTTTTCTTTACTTTCGGAAAGGAACCGATTGTGCTAAAAATGCAATTTGAAGTAAATATGTAATTTTACAAAGTTATCTACTTACAATACTTAACCACCTGTGATCACCATCACTGTCGTCTACCGGCACCGGTATTTTACAAGTATTCATGTTTTCGAATTATAATTATACTATAAATATTATTTAAGTATTACAAAATGTATATTTTAATAAAAATATCAGAATTTGCAAAACTAACCACAAATTTTCTTCTTCTTTTTTGTTCTAGTTCTTTCGAACTACCCCTTTAAAAATAACTATGCTTTGTTTTTAAATCAGAAGGAGTAAACTGAAAAGACAGATTCACACCCAAAAAAGTCACTAGAAAATCACCAAAAATTTTCCTTTTTGGTTGATCCTGCCGGCCTTCAAAAGTAATCCATTAAATCCATAAATATTATATTATACTGATACGTCGCTAAGGAGTTCTAGAAAAGAAATAACTAATAATTTATTTAAAAACCTGCCTACGGCTGGATTACAAATACATAAGCATTACGGCCCGGTAAACTTTTAATTTAAGGACAAATTTTTAATAAGACTAACCGCGATACATACATGGCTAGTTAAAGGCCACACTAAAATTTTAAAAATAAAAAAAAACGCTGTGTCTAGGTACACGCTAACGTGTACGCAAATAAAAAAGTTAGGTACACGCGAAACGTCATCAAGTCAGTGACGTCACTATTTAGCGTGCACTGTTACTGATTTTTTGCATACACGCTAACTTGAGAATAATACCGCGAGTGTCAAAGTGGTAAAGAGATTAGTAAATTAGTGTTGATTAGTAAAGAGATTTCTTATTTTTTATCTGTTTAGTGTTTGTTTTTAAATTAATTATGGAATGTGGACAATTATTTAGTTCTTTTAATTAATTTAACAACATTTTAAAACAGTATGAAAAATATAAGAGACAAAAATTCGTGGGTAGCAGAAGTGTTAAGATAAAATATACAGGGCGATTGATTAGTGTTATAAAGCTCAGTAGTAAAGTTAGTAACAAAAATTGTAGCACACTTTGAGCTTCATATTACAAAATTAGTCAGAATGTTACAGGGCGTTCGATAACATAGTGGCAGACCAAACTTACGTTTTTTTTAACACCCTATTTATTTTATTTTATGTTCGAAATCTTCTTAACGTCCCCATCACAAAAATACACACACCGGCAAAATTAGCCGAACACGTTAAAAATGGGACATGTTTGATGTCTCGTATTTCATAAACCAGTGGTCCGATTTGAGTGATTCTTTCAGTATGTTATAGCCTTATTATTTGAGAATATCGTTGTAATAATATTGTTACTAGACAGGTAAATACCATTTTATACTGGGTGTACCAATCATACTGTGTTTTTTTCGTAAAGTTTGGAACACTCTGTGGAATATTCTAGCATATGTAAAATATTAGAATTAATACTCGATTGTAGACTTAGGCTTGCTTATCATTTTCCTTTTCGATTCATTTACTTATGTGAGATAATAAAAAAGTTATGTACGTTAACAGCTATCCATGTTTTTCATCAATAAATCCTCATAGTAGGGGAGGAAAGTATACTAAATTTGCAGTTACTCGAGCGTTATGGGGACCTATTGGATTGTGAAGAGTATGTGCTAAAATCAGAAAAAGGTTAAGTTAAGTTTTCCATAAAGTGGGGGACTTTTCATTTTTTAATTTAATGTTCCATTTGAAACAATCATTTTTCTCCGATTATAGCGCTGTCTATCCATAATTCGAAAAAATATGTCGAATAAAAGTTGCTTATTTTTACGTAAAGAATCTAAATCTGCAATAAAAATTGGGGGCTCCTATTTAATATTTTAAATTAAATCCCCCACCCCACCTCCGTGGGGGCTCGTGACACCCCACGAAGAGGGGTGGGGGGTAAATTAAAAATTATAAATACGACCCCGCGATATTTTGCGAAATGAACATCAGATCGTAAAACTGCAAAATATACCTATTCAATATTTTTCAAAAATCTACCGAATCGCACCAAACACAACCCCCCACGGAGGTGGGGTGGGGGGTTACATTAAAATATTAAATAGGAGCCCCCAATTTTTATTGCAGATTTGGATCCTTGACGTAAAAATAAGCAAGTTTTATTCGCAACGTTTTTTCCTATTATGGATAAATGGCGCTATAATCGGAAAAAACGATTGGTGGAAATGGAAAATTAAATTGAAAAATGGAGAGTCCTACACTTTATGGAAAACTTAACTTAACTTTTTTTGGTTGTAGCACCCACTCTTCACAATCCACTTCAGGTCCCAAGAACGCTCGAGTAATTGCAAATTTACCATACTTTTCTCCCCTACTATGAGGATTTATTGATAAAAAACATGGTTAGTTGTTAAAGCACATAACTTTTTTATTTTCCAACATAAGCAAATGAATCAAAAAAGAAAATGTTAAGAAAGCATAATTCTACAATCGAGTTTTAATTTTAATATTTTATATACGCTGGAATATTCCACGGGGTGTTCCGAACTTTAAGAAAAAAACATAGTATGCTTGTTACACCCGGTATAAAATGACATTTACCTGTCTAGCAACAATATTATTACACCGATATTCTTAAATAATAAGGCTATAACATACTAAAAGAATCACTGAAATCGGACCACTGGTTTATGAAATACGAGACATCAAACATGTCCCATTTTTAACGTGTTCGGCTAATTTTGCCGGTGTGTGTATAAAGTTTTATTATGTTATACAGGGTATTTACAAAGTTATAACCAATTTTCTATGAAAATCGTAACAAGTTCAACTCCCTGTATAAATAGAAATAAACACAACAGCAGTGGTTTATAAACTGGTGTAGTCGGTTCGCTAAACTCAGACACAACTGGCTAGTGATTTTAGTCTGTAATTTTTTGTTTTTTGCCAAAATTGGCAAAATTACAAAATATTTAGTAATTATTAACTATTTAGTAATTACTTACTAAAATCACTAGCGAGTTGTGTCTGAGTTTAGCGAACCGACTATATAATTAACTTACTTATAAAAAATATTTTAACAGTATTTTGTACATGTCATGTCAACTAAACATTTATTTTGCTAACCTGAATATATACTTTTATACAAGGTATACACATTTGCTTTACTACAATTAAGTTTGAAACTTGAAACATCCGAATAGTTTTGCTTCCCTTCCCCTTCCCATAATAACAAATATTTTTCTATCAAACAAATACTAAACATATTAAAATAGCGTGTACCAAAATATAAAGTCACTGCGCACGCTAAATAGTGACGTCACTGGCTTGATGAAATTTAATTCGCGTGTACCTAACTTTTTTATTTGCGTACACGTTAGCGTGTACCTAGACACAGCGAAAAAAAAAACAAAATCAATAATTTTTTAGACAGCTCGGAAATAAAAGGCCAACAATGAAAATATTCAAGGAGAAGAATATTTGACAGATTGTTGCAAAATTATAATTGTTTGTAAACATTATACTATACATTTAAATTGGGATTTAAACAGGTTTTAAATACCAATGAATTCCATGGATGAAGCAAAACAATTTGCTGTAACCTGGAGTAATCACATGAACCATGTAAAACAAGCTTTTGATAATTTGTTAAATAACAGTGATCTTACAGATGTTACTTTATATGTAGAAGGAAATAAAATCGGCGCCCACAAAATGTTACTTTCAGCTTGTAGCAATTACTTCAACAACCTCTTCAAAGATTTTCCCCAAGAACATCCTATCATAGTACTAAAAGGAGTCAGATGTAGGGTTTTAAAGGATATTCTGAAATTTATTTATAGTGGAGAAGTTAGTGTGGATAGCAGTCACTTTGATAATTTTTTACAAACAGCTGAGTTCTTAGAAATAAGTGGACTAACAAATAGGCAGAATGTAGAAGAGTGTGAAAATGTAGATACGGAGTTAATAAATGGTTCTTCATCAAAATCAAAGAGAATTCGCTCAAGGAAGAAAAAGATCAAAATGGAAGTTACAGAAGAGGGAGAAGCTGATGATGGTAATGCAGAGTGGGATGACCAAGATTTAACTCCAGTTTTTACAGAAAATCTATGTGATATTCAAATTACACAAGGTAAAAACCATAATATCTTAAACTTGGGATAGTAAGCATTTAGATGATATTAAAATGTTTTAGGTTCAGATGAGATTGAAGTTAATGATATAGTAGTAAAAAGTAAGTTTTGAAAATTTAATATCAAAAAATGAGATAAAGGTAGATGTTTGATTGTTGTATTTAACACATTCGCGGTCATGACTGCATATGAAGTGACAGCGTGTACGCGAATGTGTTAATAGATTTAGAATAACAGAAAATTTGAAAATATTTTCGACAATTCTTTTTGATTTATTGAGATGCACACCTGGTATGCAAACAATTATTTTGGTTTAGTTCTTACTAATAAACCCCCACCCGACATTACAGCTACACCACCAGATGATGATACCTGTGAATCTAACTGTGAACGTGATAAATCAAAAGAAGAGTACAAATATTTTTGCTCGTTTCTAAATAAAAATGTGTTTTTGTTAAACAATTATATACAAAAATAACTACCCTACCTTTTATATGACCTAAATAGATGGGGTGAAATGATATTTATATAATATTTCGTTTCTGAGCTATAAAATTGTTACTTGTTTTGTTGCAATTTGTGGTATTGTGATTATTAAAACATTATGGTAATTAGTTACTTGGTTTGGTGATTTATGCATTGCCAAAAGATCAGCATTGTTAAACTACTGTCATCTACTACTAATCAACTAAAGTCGGTTCTTTGCAGTTTAAGGTAAGTTATACAACATATTTTCTACATTTTTTAAAACATTACTATGATTACTTTCGATTAGCACTTCTACCCTCTATACTCATAACCATTTTTAATGAAATAAGGTGTTTTTTCTTCTTTGTATTTATTAAGCTTTTTCTCCATATTGCTTGTTATTAGCGGGATTGATTACTTGTTTTAATATGGATATAATATTGTATTATGATTTTCTAGGCCTTACAACTTTGAGTTATTGCTGTATGACTGTACCAATCCAAATTATTTCTTGAGTTTTTATATCATTAACTTGTGTGTGTTTAGTCTAGTTAGAAAAATGTGCAACACTTCTGCTGACAGGCATTTTTGTTCTTTTATATAGACAGTTTTATTGCTGATTTGCCTATTATCAAGTTTCTCCCTATATACTATATGTAATTGATTTATTCTAGATGAAATTATATAAAAGTGCTTGAAATCTACCTCTATTACACTGTGCATCGTTGAAAAGAGGCCACCTAGAATTTTTCACATTTTTGATACCTTTTTTTTAAAATCTTATGAAGCTTACAAAAAATTTATTGTCATTAGTTGTTTGTGTAATGTTTAAGAATACATTCTATAGCAGTATGCCACCTTGCGTTTAATGATTTTAATGGAGAATTTAAAAAATTAACATTGTAAATTTTTTCTGTTTTTTTTTATAAAAATTACAATAAAGTCATGATTTTTAATATTCTGTCTTACCACCTCTATTTTGAATTACACTCCTCATTCGACTTGGCATTGAATTGATCAAATTCTGGATGTTTTCTTGGGGAAAAGCTTCTCATTCTTCCGTGAGCGTCACCGAAGCTGCTCACGATTTATTGGAGCAGGTATTCTGTTTTTACTCTTCATTTGAGTTGGTCCCAAGCATGTTCAATCGGGTTCAAATCTGGGCTTTAACCGACCAATTCATTTTTGGCACACCGACGGTTTCCAGTGTGGCTATAGTGGCTATGTGTGGCCATGCATGCTTCTTTCATGAAACTAAAGTTTTCGCCCACAAATCCAGCACAAGGCATTACATGCCTGTAGAATTTCGATAATGTATCAGCGAACATTCAATGCTTCTCTATGAATAAACATGAGATCTGTATGGCCTACGAAAGAAATGCCTGTCCAAAACATTACCAAGCCTCCTCCAAAAGTTTGATGCAACCGTCTGATCCATAAAGAACCATCTTGGATTTATCACTAAACATTTCCAATCTTCATTCTATTTTTCTAAACATTCTTCCAATCTTCTATTGTTCAATGCTCATGGTCTGTAGAAGACTCAAGTCAGCATTATCGATGTGCTCCTGTTAACAAAGGTCCTGTTGCTGGGCAGCGAGGCCTTACACGAAATTCCCTCAACCTTCTTCTCACTGTAGAAGCACTTAATGTCCACCCCTGACTATTTTTAAAACGGTTCTGGATTACTATAGCCATAAAGAACCAATTTTGCAAAAAAGTGCATTGTAAAGAACGATCTACTCTGGCCGTCGTGATTCTTCTAGCGCCTGATCCTGGTAGTCGTTCGTGAGATTCAGTCTCTACGAATCATTGGTATATTTTTTGGACCATACAACGAGTGACTCCGAGCTGTCTGGCCACTTCTCTTTGACTCATTCCATTATCAACCAAAGTTACAATTTTGAACAGATCTAGCAGATCTCTCAGCCATAATTTTAAATTTAAAAATTGCACAAGTTCACTCTTGTAACAACTCTATACTAATGAAAGATTTTTGAAAAACAGAACAGCCATATTCCAATAAAAACAATGCACAAACAATAGGTGTATTCTCTGAAGTCGTAAAACTAATATCAATTATGAGAAACTTATTACTCTTAAATGACCTATCTGCACCGTTTAACAGTGCCTAAAAGTGTTTCTGGATTTTGGGGTTTATTGGTCTTTAAATATCTCACTAGATTTTCTTTTCCGAAGAGAGACTCTAACTCGTTATTGTGTCTGCGCCTCCATTCGTTTGTGACACTCTCTCTGCAAGGGTCATATATCACTCGAAGGATTTTACGTTCCCACACCAGCAATTTATTTACTTCTCTTTTTGTTAGCGTCCATGTTTCGTTTTCATATGCGACTGCTGGTCGTATTATCGTCTTATATATAGTCGGTTCGCTAAACTCAGACACAACTGGCTAGTGAGTTTAGTTGGTAATTATTACTTACCTGTGCATTTGCTGATGACATTGTATTAGTTGCAAGAACTGAAAAGGCTCTCGCAGATAACATTAGAATCTGGGCTGAAGACTAAAAAACTATAACTTAATAATAAATATGGAGAAAACTAAAGTAATGACAATAGCCAACAAAGAAGCAACTGTAAATATTGAAATCGAAGGGCAAAAAATCGAGCAAGTAGACCTCTTTAAGTATTTGGGAATAATGTTAAACAACAAAGGTACACAAGAAGATGAAATTGGAAACAGAATAAAATTGGCAACGAGAACTTATTATTCACTGTATAAAAATTTCCTAAACAAAAAAGAAATATCGAGGAAAACCAAAATGACAGTATATAAAACTATATATATGCCAATTACAATATATGGGGCAGAAAACTGGGTACTTAATGACAGAAAAGAAAAAGATTACAAGCTACAGAAATGAGATACTTAAGAAAAGTGGTGGGAGCAAGAAGATTAGACAAAAGAAGAAACGAAGATATAAGACATGAATTACAGGTAAAATCGCTCAACGAAAAAGTTGAAGAAAAGAAGTTAAAATGGGCTGGACACTTGATAAGAATAAGTGGTGAGAGACAAGTGAAAATGACATGGGAGGCCAAAGCAGTGGGTAAAAGCACGAGGGGCAGACCAAGGAAAAGCTGGAACACTAGTGTAAACGAAATACTCAAGAAAAGAGGAACATCGTGGCAAGAAGCAAAAGTTTTAGCAGCAGATAGGAAGAAGTGGCGTAAATTTGCAGAGAGTATTATATAAAGGAGGAATCCTCGACACCTAATGGTAAAAGAGGCAACCGATTATGTATGTATGTATGTATTACTTACTTACTTACTTAATCAGTAGACCCATTTGTACCTTTCGGTGTTCGGCCGTTTATAATACAATTCATTAATTACAATATTTTACAATCTTCTGAGGCGTTTTAGCTCTTAACGAACTCTCTCCATTCCTTCCTATTGGATGCCATCTGTGTTGCTTCCTGCCAAGTCTTACCCTTACTCTGCAGTATCTGCGAGATATCACTGTTCCATTCTTTAATGGGTCTTCCTCTTCTGTTCTTCCCTATTGGTTTGGCGTCCCACACTCTTTTTACTTGTCTATTATTGTCCATCCGGGTTAGATGTCCGAACCATGCCAATTTTTTCTCCTTGATTGAGTCGAGTATCGGTTTGATTTTGAGTCTTTCTCTTATTTCTTCATTTCTGATTCTATCAGTTCTTTTTATTCCGATCGTTCTTCTGAGGTATTTCATCTCTGCTGCCTGAATTCTGCTCTGCTGTCTTTTGTTTAATATCCAATTTTCTGCTCCATATGTCACCGTAGGTCCATATTATATTGTTTTGTATATATTGTCATTTTGGTCTTTGTTGATATTTCTTTGTTATTAAGGGATCCTCTATTTAGTGCTTGGAATAGTTTTCCTGTGTTTTCCATTCTGTTGTTAAGATCGTCCTCGATGTCTCCTTTGTTGTTGATTACTGTTCCTAAGTATTTGTATGAATTTGTCTGAATTATTTTTTGTTGGTCTACCATTACTTCTAGTTGATCTTCCGTCCCTTGTTTCCTTGATATTTTCATTATCTGAGTCTTCTCTTTGTTTACGTTTAAGTTGTATTTGCTTGCTTCTAGGTTCCATTTCTCTAAGTTGTATTTCAGTTTTTCTGCTGTTTCCGCAATTAATACTATGTCGTCTGCAAATATACACATCTCAGCGTTTATCATTTGCATTCTGTTCCAACCGATGCAGTATTTCTTGAAAGTTTTCTTACATTCTTTCACTATCTCATCTATTGCATTTATGAATAGCACTGGGCTGAGACTTCCCCCTTGTCTAACTCCTTGAGTTGTTTCAAATGGTTCTGACTGTATATTTAACATTTTTACTGTATTTGTTGTTTTCATGTATATACTTTTTGTTGCTTCTATCTATATACTATTTAGTAATTATTAACTACTTAGTAATTATTTTTTTTTGCCATGTTGGCAAAATTACTTACTAAAATCAGTAGCCACTTGTGTCTGAGGTTAGCGAACCGACTACATCTGGATTTTTGCACCTCGTGAGAAAAGTTTTGACTTCATTAGATGTTGCATTGCAAAGAAAGATCTGTTTCCCTCCATTATTTATTTTTAACTTCTCGTTATATTTTGTTGTCGTTGATGATTGTTGCTTCTAGATATTTAAATTATTTAACCACTTCGAAGTTATGATCGTTTATAGTAATATTTTGCATTATTCGACGTCGTTCTTGTTTTGAAACGACCATGTATTTTGTTTTTTCTCCATTTATTTTTAGACCGATATTTAAAGCTTCTTCAAAACTTTAGAAAGTATCCTTAACCTCTAATGTTGATTGTGTTTACTGCATCCACGTCATCAGCAAAGGCCCAAAGGCGAGCACGATTTTGCTTCCCAAGCAGCTATGTCTGGTTTTATTTTTGGATAAATTTTTCGCATGACATATTCTAAGGTCAGGTTAAACAACAATGGGGACAACGGATCTCCCTGTCTCTGTCCAGAATTTACGCAGACAGCATTTGATATTTTTTGTTTGTATTTTTTATTTGTATTCATAACCCCCCTAATAACTACTACTACTTTTGTGTTAAGACCAGCATACTACCACCTGAAGTTATTTTTATCCGTTTCAGATAAAAGAAAAATAGACGAAGAAGATCAACAGGATTTAAGTAGTGACGACAGCGTGGCAGGTCCGAATTGTACACCTAAAGTTGAGGGTCATGTACAAATAAGTGTTTCATCATGCTCTTCTGCCCCTACAAAATCATCGAGAAAAAGTAAATTCGACAATTTTTTTGACATTGCTAACGATCGGCAAAGCGCGATGTGCAAATTATGCTTTTCTGAAAAGAAAAAAATTATGAAGCTGAGTATGTCCCATAGAAGTACATCGGGGTTAAGTAAACATCTACGCCGTGCCCATAGAGACGAGTTCAACCTACTTGCGGAAAATATGGTGCCAGACAGATTCCCGTCAGCAGACTGAAAACTCTTTTGGATAAACAAACGGTAAGTGTCTATTATGTCCCGTCTTTGCATAAATTTTTTTTTTTTTTGAGATACACTATCGCAAGAGGTATCCAAATTTGCGTAATTTTCCAGAGATTATGAAAAATGTAAAATAAATACGATAGCATGTCACCTTCAGGGCTCTACTAGACTTTAAAGTTTTGTAAATTTTACGTTTGTGCAGACCTAAATCATATAAGTACTTCAAATAATACACAAATTAAATTTAAAAGATATTTTATTATTAAAATTAATGAAAAAGGTTCAAAACAACTTAACAAACAAAATAGATCTTATATTTGATGACAAAAACTTAATTTGAACTTATTTTTGTGTCCAAAATTTGGCATTTCTGCCCGAGACTGCAACCTGGTTCTGATAAAGCTATCTCTAGTAGTAGCATCAGTTACATTCTGCGAGGCCTCTGTAATCAGTTTAACACATCTTTCCACAGATTGTGTCTGACAGGGAAAGTCAAAAATATCCAAGCTTTTATCTTTTACCATGATGTGAAGGTCCTCAGTAGAAATATGCCGAAGAACCGGCGGTGTTGTAACCTGACATTCGTGCCACATAATAATATCGGTGTAATCTTTAGCAAAGAAGTTAATTTTTGGTGTTTTAAACATTCTGCGTTTATCGCTACTTTCAGTGTCTCTAGCTTTTTTTATTCTTCGCCATGCCAGCTCCCTAATGTGATCTCTATCATCAAACAACATACAAGTAAGTTTTCTGGGTGGGCAAACTCCGCGATATTTTGCGAAATGAACATCGGATCAAAAAACTGCAAAATACACGTATTCAATATTTTTGAAAAATCTATCGAATAGCACCAAACACGACCCCCCATGAAGGTGGGGTGGGGGTTACTTAAAAATTTTAAAGAGCCTCAATTTTTATTGCAGATCTTTACGTAAAAATAAGCAACTTTTATTCGAGACATTTTTCGAATTATGGATAGATGGCGCCATAATCGGAAAAAACGATTTTTGGAAATGGAAAATTAAATTAAAAAATGGAAAGTCCCCCACTTTATGGAAAATTTAACTTAACTTTTTTTAGTTTTAGGACCTAATCTTCACAACCCAATAGGTCTCCATAACGCTCGAGTAACTGCAAATTCAGCATACTTTCCTCCCCTACTATTACATTACCAGCAAGACTGTAAAATAATATACAGGGCGTTTTATTTAATTGTGAGTTCACAATAAGTCGTCAAATGAAAATGAGGTGTAGTTCACTTACCTCGTTTTTATATCTTTTAATATTTTAATATATATGTCTTTTTTACAGCTTGATGTTGTTTACGAAGGTTGTGCATCAAAATCAAGGACTTTCGAGGAGGACCTTGTAGACTGGTAGAACATTAAAAATAAGTTGTAAAATTATATTATAGGTGTTAAAAAATAAACTCTGTATGCCTCTTCCAATTTTGTTTTTTTTTTAACATAAAATTATCCTAACTTTTTGATTTACAAATGCTTATAATCTTTCTGGGAAAGTTGGGTTTGGTGAAGGCGGCCAAATTATTCTCGCAACCGGGCGGCAAATATCCTAGGAACGGCTCTGACTTAAAGGTAAAAATTCGATACATGTTCATCAGTATATGGACAAAAATCAAAATGACAAAAATCAAATCTACAAGACTATCGATACCATCGCAACTTATATGGAGCTGAGATCTGGCAGATGACAGGATGTTTAAACAAGAACCTACTGTCAATGGAACTAGAGTGTTAAAGACGTTGTTGAACGAACACTTCACGACACAATAAGAAATGATGAGATACGGAAAAGAATGGGTATTGAAACAACAATGATAATTGACACCATTGAAGCCAAGCGTTAGAGATGGTACGGACATCATGATTAAATTTTCATTACATATTAATTAATATATTTTAATGGCTGTCGTAGCTACTTGAAGCCACTCTAATCCAGTGGTGTAGAATTTTTTTTAATAAAAAGAAATAAGAGTTCTCCACTTTCAACAAAGAAAAAGTATCGTAGTGTGACCTGGAAATTTGAATAAACATTTAAAATTACAACGTGGAATGAAGTAAACACTTCTGTTGTATGTAGGCATATGAATTTATTAAAAATCCTTCAAATTTATCCACAAGGGAGTGGAAGTACAAAACTTTTTCGGTTAAACTGACCATCATCAGTGTAAACGTCCAGTGTACAAGTAATTGAAACTAGCCACTTCAATAGGTATAAAAACCTCTAAATTACATCATTGTTACATGCTTTATTAAAAAATGGTTGACATGAAGTCGATGTCTTAAGATTTTACAGATCACATGTGAATGTATTTCATCCTTGCTCGAAAATTGCACAAGGTAAGAGGTTACCAACCTCTCACTTGAACACAAGTACTTTGGTAACCTTTCACTTGAACACAAGTACTTACCTTGTCCAATTTTCGAGCAAGGATGATAGAATGTAACAATGATGTAATTTAGAGGTTTTTATACCTATTGAAGTGGCTAGTTTCAATTACTTGTACACTGCACGTTTACACTGATGATGGTCAGCTTGACCGAAAACGTTTTGTACTTCCACTCCCTTGTGGATAAATTTTAAGGATTTTTAATAAATTCATATGCCTACATACAACAGAAGTGTTTACTTCATTTCACGTTGTTCTTCAACTTCGTTTTTTTAAATGGAACTTCCTGTATATTTTTACATTTTTGGATTCTCCTGGATGTCTTCTTTCTTAAAATATGAGGTTTTGTAATGTTATACAGGGTAGTTTAAAAGATAATTACGTTTTTTTTCTTAATTTCCTAGCAACATTCACACCCTGTATCATTGTAGTAGTTTGACATCAAAAACTCTATTTATGTACAAATGATTTTTAATATAGTCTTCTATTGTTAAAAATTGTTAGTATAACTAAATGTTGAATTGTACTATACAGGGTTGGTCGAAACTCGGAAAGAGTATTTTCTGAGTTTTCTTAAATGGAACACCCTATATTTTATTATCGTAATTAAATGATATTTTATGCTACTTTTTTATTTCTTAAGCATTCCCTATACCTAACTGCTTTAATTTGTGAGTTATTGATGATTCAAGCCAAACATTAATTTCAACAAAAAATACGTGAAATTTTATTAGGTTGGCCGTGAAAATATTCAATCACAAATAATTTTTCGGAAATAAATACATATTAATCTTGACTGATCTTTAAAATTGTCAATAATGGTTGAGCTATCAAAATACCTACGTAGTTAACATTCTTGGCGCGATTAACAATTAAGCACAAATTAAAGCATTTAGGTATAGGGAATGCTTAAGAAATAAAAAAGTACCATAAAATGTCTTTTCATTGCAATACTAAAATACAGGGTGTTCCATTTAAGAAAATTCAGAAAATCCTCATTCCGAGTTTCGACCAACCCTGTATACTAAAATTTAACATTTAGCTATACTAATAATTTTTAATAATAGTTGACTATATTAAAAATCATTTTAACATAAATAGAGTTTTTGATATCCAACTTCTACAATTCTACAGGGTGTGAAAGTTGCTACGAAATTAGTAAAAAACCCTAATTAGCTTTTAAACTACCCTGTATAACATTACAAAACCGCATATTTTAAGAAAGAAGACATCGAGTAGAATCTAAAAATGTAAAAATATACAGGATATCCCATTTAAAAAAACGAAGTTTTAAGCAACTTCCGGTATAACCGGAAGTGGCAAATTGATGAAAATATTTTCATTAAATAGATCACCCTTCAAAACCCTTTCATTCCAATTTTCATGATTCTGTTGCCTTTAGTTCTCTAAATATTTCTAATAGGCCAGTTATCTGCCTCACCCTATATTGAAGGTACCTATACAGCCAACTACAGGGTTTACCCCCTTTTTAAAGTTTTATTTAAAATTACGTCCCGGAAGTAAACCTTTTATTACATGATATTTGACAAAAAAATTGGTTAAAATCGGTTACCAACTTCAAATTTTATAGAGGTGTTTCCAATCTAAATGGCTCACACCGTATATATTTGTGTATGTGTTTATTTCCTATGATGTCCAAGTATCTTTAAATATAATTTTTAATTTAATTTCTATATTTGTATTTTAGAAGAAGAACTCTCAGAGGAGGAACTTTATGCCAGTACTCAGCGTGATCTAAGTTCAAGTCTCACCAATGACAATTTAACATGCCCTGTGTGCTTTAAAGTATTTACCCATCCATACAGTCTTCATCATCATAAACCTGTTCATCTGGGACGAACAAAATGTGGTATTTGCCATGCTGTCCTCTCAAGAAAATATAATTTAAAAATGCACATGAAGTCTAAGCATAACATAATAGTTTGAGATTAGTTGCTATAAGGTATTTTGAAATTATTGTTTATTTTTGTTTTCATGCAGTTATTTATTTGCGTATATACATTCCATGTTTATTACACATGGTAGAAAATGCTGTTCAAATAAGGTGAAATGTGAAAATTTTGATGGAACAGCCAGTGCCGGTTTAACCTAACTTCGGGCCCTGGACGCTGGAGGTTTAGGGGCCCCCTTTATTGCTATTTGTTGTCAGTTTTTAACAAGAAAACACATGCATTAACTGTAAAGGTTTATTGTAAAATCCATAAAATATTTTTTTTAAACAAGCAAGAAGAATAGCAAACGTAAAAAATAATCCAAAAAATACATTTAAAAACATAAATAAAAAAGAGAAAGTTCCACAAAACAACACATGACAAGCAAAAAAACATTCTAAAAAATACATAAAGACAAAAATTAGATCACTTTTTTTCTTGACTTGGCATTGGCAAACTGCCATATAATATTATAACCATTCAGTTTCTCCACTTCTTCATTCTCTAGATACAATAGTGATAATGCATCTAGGTTTTCTTGGCCCAAATTTGACCTTAAATATGTTTTTATTCTTTTTAAAGCCGAAAAAGACAGCTCGCCTGACGCATTAGAAATTGGTATCGTCAAAAATATTTGCAGTAAAGTTAAAATATTAGGAAAAATTGCTTTTACATCCTGGAGGAATCAAATTTTTCATAAATTGTATGATGTTTATTCAAATTTTGGCATAACGTTACAAAAATGGTAATTTCATTATGCAACTTCTCTTTGGTTTCATCAACATCGTTTTTATGTTTCTCGCGTAAAGTATTAATTGGCGTCTTGACTTCTTCTTTATCTCTAGATTAAAAAAACATATAAAAGCTGATGTTACATCCTTGTAGCATTCCATTCGCGATTCTGAAAACAGCGACTAATTTTCTAGACTCTAGATTTTCTGCGACAGCGATTTTTTTGTCGCTGCGACTACAAATCGCAAGTGGAGTGCTAGCCTTAGAGGCCACTGTATAATGCCAAATTGCAATTTTTGTAATCGCTTTACTTTTGAATGTTTGGAAGAGTGTGTACCTATTGTTTGGGTATTGGCATTTATGTATATCTATTTTTGTCTTTCGTTTAACTATTTTAAAAGGACTTATTTTGTTCCTATTTTAAAAGAACTTATTTTAAAGCAGAAAAGTGAGATAAATTATTATTTAAGCCCCACAATTCAAAATGAAATTATTAGAAACTGAAAAAACTCCGTTTGTGCGATTATTTTGGATACAATTCGAGACATGGCCATTGATTAATAACCTACACAGTTTTTACCCACTACCTGGGTAGTTTTTAATCAATGACATGGCGAAACCTGACAACTTTCTGTAGTTTTTGGAAAAGGGCCCCGCCACAAACACTGACACGGGGCCCCTGTGGGGCTAGGCTACGGCACTGTGTATAGACGCGAAGAGATGTACTATACAGTAACAATGGAACAAAGGTGTTTGCAGTGTATTGGCGTATCAGCATATGAGATTTTTTTCGGAGAATATGAAAATTATTTAGCGACTTTATTTTTTTATAATTAAAAGGAAAAAGAGCCCGATCCCCTGGGCGCCCGCCCCAAGCGCCCAGTGGATAAACCGGCACTGGGAACAACCTTCTTCCGTTCAGATATCTTTACATTCACCCTTAACCCTCGTAAGGCGGTGCTTAGATTCTTACGTAAACAACGGTGCGGGGTGCATTTGCGCCTCATCTGTATATCCATTTTTTTATATGTGAACGTTGGGGAAATTGATATTTGAAAGATAGTTAGGACTTGTTTTTCATATTATGAAACATAATTTTACAAACAAAGTAGGTACTCATTTCTTCTTAAAAACAATATTATCGCTGCAAGACAAACACATGACATTTTTCACAGTGTGAACAACACAAAGTTTTTACATACAATACAGTTATGACGGGATTTCCGGTCTTTTTTCTCTGACATAACTAACACCGACATTGTCCCATAGCTCTGTTAGTTCCAGGTGGAACAGTATGAAATGAATTTCAGTGGATGAAATTTTCATCATTTGCACCTTACAGTCATTTTTCCAAAAAAAAACACGTAAACGCAAAGCATGCGCTTAGAATATTGAATTTAATGCGAATAAAAAATGGACAAAACTCAAAAAAATTTATTAAAAAAGATAGGTGAGAAAAACGAGGTAAGGGGTGCAGGAGCACCCCGCACCGCCTTACGAGGGTTAATAAGAGACTCCAACTTTTTATTTGAAAATATTCTTGAAGAATATAAAATTGGCTTTCGACAAGAAAGGTTGAGGATAGAAAAGGCCTGGCAACAAGAAATAACGCCGAAAGAATGATGTGTCAGTATTATGCTGGGGCCACAGTAACGTCTAATGTTAATTAACGCATTATTTGCATTACAGAGAGGGCAAATAATTCGTTAATTAACGGCATTGGACGTTACTGTGGCCCCAGCATTACTGTACCAATACATACTATATTTATACTACATATAAAATATTGGCTTACCATACGCCGAAGAAATAGTTGATGACTACCAATGTGGCTTCAGGCCTGGAAGATCAACTATTGATCAAATATTTACTATTATACCGCATTTCTACTCAGTCCTCTTGGACAGGGAATTGGGCAGCGTGAATGTGTTAATAGCTCACTCGCGCTGCTGCTCGTCATGCTACTGCCATTGCACCTACATACCCAAAGAGTCGGTTTTTGTGGCGGAAGTCAAAGGAGAGGCAGCGCGAATACGAGTGGGCATTTACATTCAGCTACTCTCTCTCACTTGCCGCCGGCAAAGCGGCAAGTGAGTAAGGGAGCAAGACGATGCTGTTGTCACATTCCTTTCTTGTGAGTCGTTTGGTAATGAGTTGTGAAGACATTGGCGAGGAACTGATGTGAACACCTCACTCGCGTCGAAATCATATTTCGGGCAATATTTCCGTCAACGGCAGCAGCAGTGGCAATAGCTGAGTATTAGACATTAGACAAATGCTTAAAAAGTATTGGGAGTGTAAATAAAGACGTACATCAACAATGTGGAATGCAATGGTTGAGCTGGGCATACCTCAGAAACTAGCTGCAGTAATGCAACTGTGTGTAATGAACTCCTTTGCCTAAGCTGCATTAAATATCAGTCTAAAAGTAAATGAAGACAAACCAAATACATAGTTGTTTCAAAATAAGAACGACGGCGAATAAGGAAAAATATTACTACTAAACGATCAAAACTTCGAAGTGGGTAAAGAGTTTAAATATCTAGGAGCAACAATCACCAATGACAACAAAGTAGAGCGCGAAGAATAGCGGGAAACAGATCTCTCTTTACAATGAAACATCTAATGATATCAAAACTACTCTAACGAGGTGCAAAATTCCAGATATACAACACCATAATACGACCAGCAGTCACGTATGGAAGTGGAACATAGCCGCTAACCAAAAAAAGTAAATAAATTGCTGGTTTGTTAAATATGAATGCCAATTGAAAATATGGATATGAATATAAAGTTCTACCTAAATTCATGTCTTGTTTCTTTAATATTTATGATACTTACTTTACAAAATAACTTTATGTAGTCTCTCGTGGAGTATTAGAGCATGGTGACAAATTGTTAACAGCTTTGCTGCTTACCATGTTTAAATTATTATCGTTGATTATTTTTTAATGTAAACGGTTTATGTCTGTGAATAATTTATTTAAAACATACCAAAGTACTTTTGTGATATTTTTTTTATTTATTTATTTATTTGTATATAAAATTTTGATATTGGTTTTGTACATAGTCATAATAATTATTATGTACATAGCTTTAATTCAGATTGTGAACTTCATTTGTATTTGCTGTAGTAAAGGAATAATAACGTTTCAATTTTGAATAAATGTTAAAATATTAGTTTTTTATTTATGAAAGTGAATCAGTCATTTTTAAAAACAACATATATCCACATTCTCTCAAAAATAAGTTTATATCATTTTCATGGAGTTTCTACCAGTCTTTACTATTTTGTGAAAAAAATCGCACTAATCCAACTCTCGAAGAACTTGCATATTATATAAATAAGTACCAAACTGCAATAATTGTCCCCTTAAATAATATATTGCATTTAAAACAGTTTTTCGTAAAAGTACTTCAGTGGATATATTATGTTGTTTTTAAAACGACCGATTCAAGTAATTTAACGGGAATTAAGCTAACTATAGAGCGTTTTAAGTTAAGGACGGAACGTGGTGTAGGTAGGGCTACGTAATTCTTATGGACGATAGAAGCGCGCCGTTGCCACGCGTCTGAATAGAATGAATCGTATCTCGGCAGTCTAGTAGCAACACGTTCCTGAGAGTTTTGGCAATATTGATCTGCATAAGCCAAATGTTCCATTCTTAACGTGAGATAAAGTATATTTACTACTTGTACAATTATTATAAAAATTAGTTTACTACTTAGCTATTGAACCCAGTTCAAGGATGAAAATTTGGCAATAGGTAGTTGAAATTGTCTATTATTATATTATAAGAAAAAGTTTACAGTTCTACATCCCCTCCATTTTACAAAAATTGGAAAATACGGGGTGAAAATTTTTTTCTCGGGGGTGAAAAAATATACGTTCAAAATAAGTCCGGAATTGGATAAAATGACTAATTCTAAGTAACTTTTGTTCTATTGAGTTTTTTTACGAAGTCAATACTTTTCGAGTTATTTGCGAGTGAATGTGTTCATTTTTAACCAAAAAAAAATGTTTTTGGACGGTTTTTCGGAGATAACTCAAAAAGTAAGTATTTTAGCGAAAAAAATGTTCTCAATAAAAATATAGCTTATAAAAAATTGAAATAAATGGTTTATGTGTGAGGTCTGCAGACCCAGTAGAAGCAGAGTTGCAGCTAACGAAATGTAGGTTCTTCTTCGTCAAATTCCAAATCGAATATTTCAATGTGAAATAACCAAAAAACGGAGCACTTTTCGGGGAAAATTCATTACAACTTTTTTAAAGTGTTTAAAAAAAGGTTTATTTTTGTTTTTTAAAAAAACTTTTAACATTAAAAGTAAGTGAGTTACGCTCAAAATATTGTTGGTCCCTTTTATTTTTTGGCAAAAAATGGCGAAAATCACCCCTTAATTAGGTTCTCAAATAAAATTAATCGTTACTGCTTTACAAGTTACACTTCTCAACAATTGAAGTGGATATTATGAAAATGTGTATTTTATTTTTTGTTCATAAGGTCAAATAGAAAAATGGAGTGATATAAATAAAGATTTATTTTTACTTCGTATTTTCATACAGATGAACCGAAAGAAAGAAATTCTTTAAGAAAAAAAAATAGAAAATAAACAAAAATTTTAAAATTAACAACCTAAAATTTCTATTCCTGCTCAATTTCTAATATCCCGAAAAGAAAAATTGATAGCGTGTGGGTCCACCTCTGTGTCGCCTTAGCGCTCTAACTCTATTTGGAAGACCTCTTATTAAATTATTGATGAACTGCTGCGGTATACGTTCCCAAATCGCGCGTAATGTATTGGCCAACTGATCTAAGGTTTGGGGCGGTTGAAGGAGCCTGTTTTGTTGCCTAGACATTTCGGCCCAAACATGTTCAATGCAATTCATATCAGGTGAACACGGTGGCCACTCCATTCTTGTAATGCCATGAGCTTCTATACACTCGTTGACAATTCTCGCACGGTGAGGGCGAGCATTATCATCAGTCAGAACAAATTGTTCGCCTATTGCACCAAAAAATGGAACAACTATTGGTACTATGACTCTGTCTCGATATCGTGTAGCAGTCATTGTCTCATTAATTAAGACGACTAACTCCGTGCGACCGTCAAAACATATGCCTCCCCACACGCAAACGGATCCACCTCCAAAAAGAGTGGTTGGGGCTCTCAGATTTTCATTGTAACGCTGTTCTCTTTTCCTCCACACCAATATTCGGCCATCATTCGTATACAAACGAAATCTGGACTCGTCAGTAAAGAGACAATTCCTCCAATTTTCGAAATTCCACTGATAGTGTTCCGTCGCCCAGCGATATCTGCATGCACGCTGCTCCCTAGTTAGTCGTGGATAAGTAGCGCGCCGTCTAGCCCTTAAATTGGATGCATGTAACCGTCTTCTGACAGTTTGACTGGAAATCGCTCGTCCAGTAGCATGCCTGAAGATACTATTGATTCTGGAAGCCGTGAATGTTGGGTTTCTTCTTGCATTCAGAACTACAAAATGGTCTTGCCGACGAGTTGTAGATAGTTCTCTTCCTCCTCCATGCCTGTATGTTGCAGATCCAGTTGCTACATACCGATTCCATGCACGACTTACCACACTTTGCGACACATTTAGCCTCATAGCAACCTCTTGTTGAGTTATGCCTTGTTGAATCCAACGAACTAATTGCTCGAGCTGCACTAGTTCTAAACGTCTTTGCGGCATAATGTTTTTGTGATAAATAGATTTCTTGACTTATTGACAACTGGTAAAGCCAATACAAGCACTTTTATACGAATGATATATTCATGTTTAGAACAACATTTCTCTCTTTATACGAGATAAGGGCCGATAAGAATAGGGAGAAAAAAACCACATGCAAAAAATATTGGCAATAAAGATAGCATATAGAGTATAGTACAGGCAATTATTTTAAAAATAGTTAATTTTAGGAATTTTAAAATTATCCACTTCAATTGTTGAGTAGTGTACTTTACTTATGTATCGATATTTATCTATAAGTTTCATTGATTCAAAGTGCTCAGTTTTGAAAAAAAAATTGGGTTTAAAATAAAACATTTTTTTTATTTTGAAAAAAATCGTAATTGTTTATGGAATTAACTTAAAAACAATTAGGAATACCAAAAATCTCAAAGAGCAATAAAATGTACGTTTTGCTTTTCTGAATATTTTTGATTTTTTGTTTTCTTGTTAGACAAAAATTGGTTATGCTATGGCTGTTCAAAATTTGCCTAAACTCGTGATTAGTTACTCGTTTAAGCCATTTTAACTGCAGCTTTTTCAAAACGAAGCATTTTGAACCGATGAAACTTGCAGATCATATAAATAATACATAGACAAAGTAACTTGTGAAGTGGTAATGTTAAAATGTATATGTGATGCTAATTAGGAGGTGATTTTCGCGATTTTTTTACAAAAAAATAAAAGGGATCAACAATATTTGGAGCGTAATTCACTTACTTTTAATATTACAAGGCTTTTTTTAAACAAAAATAAACCTTTTTTTAAACACAAAAAAAGTTAAAATGAATTTTTCCCTAAAAGTGCTCCGTTTTTGGGTTATTTCACATTGAAATATTCGATTTGGAATTTGACGAAAAAGAACCTCCTTTTCATTAGCTGCAACTCTGCTTCTACTGGGTCTACAGACCTCATGTATACACCATTTTTTTCAATTTTGGATGGGCTATAATTTTGCTAAGAATATTTTTTTCGCTAAAATATTTACTTTTTGAGTTATCTTCGAAAAACCGTCCGAAAACATGTTTTATTTTGTTAAACATGAACATATTCACTCGCGAATAACTCGAAAAGTGTTGACTTAGTGAAAAAAACTCTATAGAAGAAAAGTTGTTTAGAATTAGTCATTTTATCCAATTCCGGTCTTATTTTGAATGTATTTTTTTCATCTTCGAGGGTATTCCCTCGTATTCATCCCCTCCATTTTTGTAAAATGGAGGGGATGTAGAATTGTAAACTTTTTCTTATATAATATTAGACAATTTCAACTACCTATTCCCAAATTTTCATCCTTCCTTTATTTTTTTTGGGTCAGATTGTTCTTTGATCGGGCTATCACGCCAAAATTACAGATCAATACAGTAATATAGTCGGTTCGCTAAACTCGGACACAACTGGCTAGTGATTTAAGTAAGTAATTTTGCCAATTTGGTAAAATTGGCAAAAAAATAATTACTAAATAGTTAATAATTACCTACTAAATAGTTATAAATTTTGGCAAAATTGGCAAAAAAAAATATCAACTAAAATCACTAGCATGTTGTGTCTGAGTTTAGCGAACCGACTATATGTAATTATTATCTATCTTTTTAAAGAACCCACTCCTCAGTCATGGAAAGAACTTCAAAAATTACAGGGGATACCTGTAATTATACCAAAGGATTTAGATTTTATTTTTTATTTTACTTGTTTTTGTACATTTTTCAATAAAAATTTACGCGGGACTAGATATCATCTATCTACAATTACTGTAAAAATTTGGACCTTCTATCATCTACCTAAGGAACCAGAGACATCTGACATCAAAAGCTAAAAACATAGTATTCGGGAAATCGCAAAAACATAAAACACTCTAATAGGCTATAAAGCTACCGGTACACGGTAAGTTGAGTGCAGACGTTCAGAAAACAAATAGTTTTGTAACCATGGATATTTTATTCTATAATGTGTTATATATCGTTGGAAAGAGAAGATTTCAGAGAATAATTTTCAATCATAACCCAAAAAACTTAAAAAATTCAATTTTCGGACTTTGGCTGCCCTTAACTAATTAGATTTCGGCTAATCGATGCTGTCATCAGCCTACCCAATAAGTTGCGATGTCGATGTTATAATTCTATCTTTTGTTTCGGTAGTTCTTATTGTGACTTCTATAGCGATATTAAGTAGTGAGCTTGGTTGTGATTTTGTCTCACTCTAGTATTTCTATATTTTTGGAGATGCCATCATCTGTTATGACTGCTGTTGTCGGTCCTTACGTTGTCATTTTCGTAAGCCTTAAGGCTTATTATATTATAATTATAATGTTCATTGGAATTTCTAGATTTTTCATGTCCTCTATCAGGTCTGGTTTTATTATGCTATCAAAGGCTTCTTGAAATCTATATAAAGAGGATGCGAGTGTCAACATCATGTTCATAACAATTCTCAATTGATTATGTACGTATAGATTGTTAACCTTACCTCTCTATAGTCTCCTACTGTAATTTCAATGAAATTTGTGAGTCTAATGAATGTCAGTATTTGGTATGGTTCTTCTCAGAGGCTTTTTTCGGTGTGTCACAAGTGACAGAAAAAGGTACGTCCGTGATTATACACATTTATAACATTTATTCTAGTTGTTGATATATGGCGCTATAATCGGAAAAAGATTTACCTATTACATAATACCTATACGACTAAAGTCTAAAGTTATTCTCAGTCTTTCAGTGTGTCATTAATTTTGACGTTATATATGATTTTAAGAATGTAGAGAATCATTGCACGACATTTTAGTTAAATCTGACAGTTGTCAGAATCGTAATCAGCCAAATATGAAAAGGGTATTGCAGTATAACCCGAAAACAAATTAATCGTATTTATTGCATTTATGAAAACTTATGTTCATTGATTTGTATAGTCGTATAGATAATAAGTATATCATTTTTTTATTATGGCGCCATATATCAACAACAATGTGTCAATTGGTGGTCAAGTTAAGGTGTCATAGTTACTAGAATACATGTTATAGATGAGTATAATCACGGACGTACCTTTTTTTCTGTCACTTCCACTTAATGTGTTAAAAAGAAATCGAAAAACTGTGACGCACTGAAAGAAGCCTCTGAGAAAAAATATAGCAGCTGTTTAACAGTGTTATTCCTCTATCCGCTGTGAGCTCGTAGGTAGAGGGGATAATTAAAAGTTCGTGAGCGCCAGTAGTGACAAGTTAGTGAACTTCGGTTGGAAATTTGACAAATGTGAAAGTGAATAATTTAAAACATACAGGAAAAAATATTAGTTGGCCAAAGCTGTGACATATATTTTTATCTTAAATATACTTACGATTCAAATAGTAAAATTTTGTTTTTTTAAACATTTTATAATTAATCTATTAAGACACATTGTATTAAGAACATTTTATAATTAATCTATCTAAGATTAGAATAGCCATGATGATTGCCAACCTCCGTCGCGGAGATGGCATGCGAAGAGAATTAATATATCACCATCTACACGATAATTGTGAAATTATCGGAAGCAGGAAAGAAGTAAACTAGTGTTCCAGCATTAGTTTAATTACATAAAATACAAATAAACTGTTTAAAATATATATATTATATCGTTGAAATCATATAATAGACAATAATTATTTGCTATTATTTACAATACTTTTCTCATTCAATTTCCAACCAAAGTTGTACTAGTAATCCAGCTAGTTGGCGATACCAGCGAATAGTTGCTGCATTGTGTGGTGTCACTTTTGTTTAGAATGGGAAGTATTCACCCTGTTTTCCATTCTTCGGGCATAATTTCTTCCCAAATTCTTATTATGTCATATATTTTTGTTTGCGCTCTTCTCCACCTCGTTTTATTAGCTTGTCTGGACCATTTTGCTTTAGATTGATTTCTTATAACTACTCGTATGAAGAATTTTCGACTTAGTTTTTACCATCAAGTTTTGTTTTTTTTTTAAGTAGGTATACGTGATTGCTTTCCCTTGCCTTAAATAAGCATTCACAATACTTCTCACATATGTTGACATCAATCTTAGCTGTTTGTTTTTTCTTGTTTGGTAATTTTTATCTTAAATGGTTTCCTTGCATAATTAATAATGAAAAGTTTGAATTAGGATTTTTTTGAAACAAAAATATAAACAGTTTGAGAAAACTTTTATTAAGTATATGTACAGATTATAGTAAAAAGGAAAAATAACTAAATATATCGTTTGAAAAATAAGCGAAAACAAAAGGACTTAAAACTAAATTTATCTGTTTTTGGTATACATTCCCATAAACGTTATATTGTCAGTAACTGCAAAAAAATAATAATAAAGTATTTTCTTTTTAAAACAATAAATAAAATTTTTCTTTCGATACGTGTACTTAATAAAAAAAATAATGCCTCTAAAAATCGCACATAAATAAAATGTTTAAAGTATCGAACTGAAATTGGACTATACATTGTCATTTTTATCATTTCAAGCTACTAATATCATGTTTAACATGGTATGGAAATCTTTTTTCGGAACATTTGCACTTTCAATGCAATAAGTTAGATTCTTGATTTGCAATTAACCAGTGTAAATTTCAATATAACGTCGCGATGTTTTAAAATTAATTCATGTAGTTCGACTGTAGTCCCTTTACCGATGGCTATCGCACCTTCGCGTGCGTTCACAAGAAAACGATGCAATCCGATGGGGCACCTCAGTTCAGTGCAGTTGAACAAATGAATTAAATATGAAACATCGCTACGTTGTCTGGAAATTTACACTGGTTAATTGCAAAATCAAAAATCTAACTTATTGTTACATTTTTTATTTAAACTCGTATGTTTCAGAAATTTTTGGATATTGATTAAATTATATTATTATTACCAAGCTGTCTACAAATGTTTAAATAACGCAAAAGATGATTATTCTTTCTAAGTTATATTGTTCCATATCAAAGGTGAAACATTTGTTCTTCACAAAAAGATAAACTACTACTGTTCTCTATGAATTGTATTGGTTCACCGATTTCGAAACGGCTATAAGGACTAAGGAAATTTTAGAATAGAGACCTAGACACGATGTTTATCGTAATTGAGAATGTCCTGTAACATTCTGTCCTGAATGTCCTAAGCACATTCAGTACAACTGGATTTAGGCTACTATGGAATTATTTCTGGGATGCCGATGGTACAACAGTAGACTCAAAACGGCAAATGATGACGACAAGGGTCAAACACTCTATGTTGCAGGAATACTTACGCGAGATATCGATGTGAATGAAAAAAAATTACTGCAATAACAAACATACTGACACTAAAGAACGAAAATCAGAAATAGATGACAAATACCTAACATAAATATCCATTTACAATTCAGATAGGGATACATGTTACCTATGTTACTTAATTTGTACTCAGAAATTCTAGTCACAAAAGCCAAAATGAAATAGTGATGGCAAAAAAATTAGAATACAAACATATGACACATTCAATGTGTCAAAAAAAGTGAGATAGCTGGCTTCTATCATAAGAAAAGTCCTCATCCAATTGTAGATTGGAAAGTGAAAAAGAAATTCACATAAATGAACTACTTATTGACATCAGAAGAACAACAGACGTTTAAGTGAAGACGAAGAACCAGCAATACTAAAGGTTGATGTACTGCATGCTATAAAGTTGGCAGAAAACAGGAAAGCTGTTGGCTCTAATAACATTCCGGAAGATATGTTAAAACTAATTAACGAAGAAAATATTAAAAACAATGTTGGTTAAGCTTTTCAATCATGTGTACTTAACTTTACGAAATCCATGAGGACGGGTTGAGGTCTGAGCAATAAAAGTAGGTTGGAAAACCTATTTCGAGGGTCCGCTAACAGAACAAGGACAACAAACACAACCTATGCAGTATTTAATATCGAGATAAAAGAAGATCAGGATCAGAATAATGAATTAAGAAACCCACCCACAAAACAGAAGGTAATGGATGCCATTAAAGCAGTGAAGTATAATAAAGTCCCAGGGATTAACAACATACCAGCTGAAGTTCTCAAAATTTGAGGGCACACACTGATAGATAGATTTCATAAACTAATAACAGACTTGTGGAACACCGAAGAAATTTCAGGAGACTGGAAAAAAGCAATTAGGGTAATTTGAGGAGAGATGGTGCAGAAGGTGAGATGGCTCAATGGTTTTACAGCGCCACCGCACCGTCTGTCCTGTCATGATAAATATCTAATTCAATAATAATTTATACGTGATTCGGACGGTACAAAAGTATTTTTTCGAATTCTTTCTTTGTGTTATTGGACTTTAAATTTAATAATAATTTTAGTCACAGTATCGTGTCAGGTAGGTAAATACATTTAAGTTTTCATATATAACCTCAAAATTGTGCATACTATTTCCAAACGTGTTTAATTTTTGAGGTGCGCCATCTCACCTCTCACAACGAGGATAGATGGTTCACTTATTTTTGAGGTGAGATTGCTCACTAATAATTCCTTTTCTTTTGAGTATGCCAACCAAATACAAGCGCATTGGAAGTTGCTCCAGGGCGAGTTGGACAGAACAACAATTAGCCGAAGCCATTCAAGCTATCAATGAAAATAGAATGGGTGTTAATGAGGCTGCTCGAAATTTTGGGGTACCGGCAACCACTCTACGAAGAGTAAAATTGAGTGACAATACAAAGAAATGCCCTCTTGGACCCTCCTCCACGTTAGGCGAAATTGGTGAAAAAATAGTTGGTCGAACATATCCTAAAACTTCAAAGAAAAAACGGATTTTCTCCTAATCGAACCGATGTACGAAGTATGGCTTTCCAATTGGCCGAACAGCTGCGAATTAAGCATCATTTTAGTAAGGAGTTAAGATTAGCTGGTTTTCCATGGCTGCATTTATTTCTGCAGAGAAACCCAAGGCTGTCAGTGAGAAAAGCAGAAGGGGTATCTTTTGAATAAACCTGGACACATCTACAATATGGATGATACGGGTTTAAAACTGAGTAATAGGCCAGGACATGTTGTTCAGAAAGGATCTAAAAACATCGCAAGTATCAGCTCTGGTGAAAAGGGAGAAACCATCACCGTTATAGCCTGTTGTAACGCGGAAGGCGTTTTTCTTCCGCCAACCTGCGTAATGAAAGGGAAAAATAAAACGCAAGAGTTCGAGGATGGGATGCCTCCGGGATCCTTGGTCTACATGTCCGAAAGATCAGCCTATGTCAACAGTGACATATTTTTTCAGTGGATTAGTTCGTCCCCAAAAAGCCGATGCGAGTAGTTTTGTTACTGCTTGATGGTCATGCTTCACACTGCAGTAACGTTCAGATGCTAGAATACTGTGTTGAACACAACATCATACTGCTTTGTTTGCCAAGTCATACGACACAATTCTTACAACCACTAGATAGGTGTTTTTTCAGATCGTTAAACTACTGCTCAGCTTGCAATTTATACATTAAAAATAATCCAGGACGAAAGCTCTTCTTCTTCTTCACGTGCCATCTCCGCGACGGAAGTTGGGAATCATCATGGCTATTCTGATCTTAGATGCTGCTGCTCTGAATAGTTCGGTTGATGTGCACCCGTACCATTCCCTCAAGTTACGCAACCACGAGATTCGTCTCCTTCCTACACTTCTCTTGCCCTGTATTTTCCCCTGTATAATCAACTGAAGTATGTTATATCTCTCATTAGGCATAACATGTCCCAGGTACTGCAGCTTTCGTGTCTTGATGGTTTCCAATATTTCCAGTCTTTTGTTGACTCTTCTCATGACTTCGTTGTTTGTTATATGCTCGGTCCATGATATCTTCATGATTCTTCTATACACCCACAGTTCAAATGCTTCCAACTTTTTAGTAGTCGATGCGTTAAGTGTCCATGCTTCTATTCCGTAAAGTAGAGTCGAGAAAATATAGCACCTTGCCAGCCTAACTCTCAAGTCTATTTTCAGTTCTCTTGCACAAAGTACCTTTCTCATTTTATTGAAGTTTGTTCTTGCTTTCTCTATTCGAACTTTGATTTCTTTGGAATAATCGTTTGTGTGATTAATTATTGTGCCAAGATAGTTGTAGTTTTCTATTTGTTCTAAAGTTTTACCTTTAATTGTTAGGCTTTCATCATTATTTTGGGTTTTTGATATCCTCATAAATTTAGTTTTCTTGATGATTATTGATAATCCATATTCTTCTCCATACTTAACTATCTTGTTCATTAGCTTTTGGAGGTCTTTAAGGTTGTCTGCTATTATGATAGTATCGTCCGCATATCTAATGTTGTTAATTTGCGTTCCATTTACCTTTATTCCTGCTGTTTCTCCCTCAAGAGCTCTTTTCATAATTTCTTCAGAGTATGCATTGAATAGTAGTGGTGATAATACACACCCCTGTCGCACTCCTCTTTTAATTTCGAACTCTTCTGATGTGTGTTCGTTAATCCGTATGTGTGCCTGCTGTTTATAATATAGATTTGTTATAATTCGAAGGTCATTGTATTAGGAAGCTCACTAGACTGCAATTTGCAAAGTTACTTGCTGAAGGATGGAACAAGTCTGCAACTGTAAGTAATGGAACTTCGGCAGTTAAGGCTACTGGAATTGTGCCGTTTAATCCTTCTGCTATCTCAGATGACGCCTATTTGAACTGAAAATAGTATTATACTTGAGGTTACTGTCGTTCCTCATGCAGGTAAAAATAAACAAATCCCAGAAAGCAGTTCTCAAAGTGTCAACAAACCTGTTTCTGATAATGATCAACAACCTTGCTGCAGTTGGCAGGCTGAAGATGATTCTGTACCAGAAGAACAAAATGAATCAGTTGAAGAAACTAACGCAAATACTTCCGTTAAAAATATCTTTGGAAAAATGGTAGATATAATCTCACTCGTTCCAGTTGTTTCCGCCGGCGTTAATTCGGTTCGAAAAATGAGCAAGCAGCTAGCGGAAATTTTAACTGCAGGGACAACCATTGGCGAAAAAAAGAACAAAGCGTCTAAGAAAAGGGAGAAAGAAACCATTAAATTAAAACCAGTGTTGAAGAAGCCAAAAGTGACCAAAAAGAAAACTAAGAGAGCTTTCAAAAGCGAATCATTCTCATACGAAGATCTAGAGGCACCTACATTGGATGACTCTTCAGATGCTATGAATGACGATGACCAGGCTTGCACCGGTTGTGGCGAAATGTATTCCTAAAACACAAAATCTGACGACTAGGTTAATTGCATGCATTGTTCCAAACGGTTTCACGATTCCTGCTCCAAGTTTGTGAACTTTTGCCACGACTGTGGCGTTGTTATGTGCAAAACAAAGTGACATTTTGGCTAAAACACTTTGTTTTTTGTTGCGCCATCTCACCTCAACACTGTGGGGGATATGGTTTTTGCTAACTATTTTTATTTTATTTGTGAATTATAAGTTTTATTTTTTAATGCATTTTATTACTTATTACATGTTTCTAAACACAATAAAGATTCGGTAAACAAATTAAAACTGATTCTACTTTAACATTTAGAAACGTTAGCATCAAATTTAAAAACCTGCGCCATCTATCCTCGAATTACCCTATATGCCTAATCTACAAGAAGGGAGACAAACTCGGCTACAAAAACTATAGAGGCATATCCATACTCTATTTCAGTTATAATAAGGTGTTTACTTGGATCATAAACCGGAGATTAAGTCACTTCACAGAACAAATCATAGAAGAATACCAGGGCGGATTCAGACCAGGACGGTTTACTATCGACCAGCTATTCAACTGGGTATCCCAAGGAAATTGTTTAAGCCATCATGACTTACACATAAGCGCAAGTACGAGTTCAAAATCAATTGATAGCTCCCTTCCAGATAACTAAAGGGCTAAAACAGGGAGTTATTAGCGCGCTCATCACTGTATTATTTATTTGTATACAACATAGGTAGGTATACATTTGTAGCTAAATGACAAAAATGACTGTATTTTATTTCGCGAATAATATCAGTATCTTCATTTTTCACAACATTTTGAATATATGAACACTTTCATGCAAACATTAACTATGGTTTAAGGTATTTTTATTACTATCAATAAGGCTCAAGGGTTTACAATTGCTTCTACTCTTGGATTTTAAAGATAAGTAAACATAAAAACAACCATCGAATGTACAGTCTATTGTACAATAATAGTCCAACGTTTTATTGAACATAGCTGCAAGATTTTAATTTAACAATACGCCATGTTATAAATATTTTTTGCAGCTAAGTTCTAATTTTGTGAATATTGTACTTTGAAAATTTGAGTAAAGAACAAGTTTTACACGTAGGGATGTAGGTTATAACAAAATGCCTGAACCACGAATTTGATGTTCACAAGTGTCTGTTACGTTAAAATAATCACAACAAAGAAATCGTGAAGAAATATGTTTGTTTTCACTACCATGATCTTGCAAGCCTATCTACTTTAAAAAATCAATTACCAAATCGGTAAAATTTATAGGAGTTGCTTATTTAAATTTAATTGTTACTTCTTCTTTGGGATATTAATAATCCGATACGAAAAAAATATCTTCATAATTTATAAACCTCGATACTAAATAGTATTTATTCCGATTGACACCTGTTTTCTAGACCACAGAACCGAAAGAGGAAGAAAAACCTTCCGGTTTCGAACAGGAGTTAACTGCTTATCTTGTTTATGAAGTGCAGAACCGTTAGACCCCAGTATCGATTCCCAAGAGTAACAAGTTAAAATGAAAGACAGCTTATATGTTTCATCTCGGTTCAGATATGATCATCAACCATCCCCTTACGTACGTTTCAGTCTCCCCGACCTCATCAGAGGGGCTACATGATCAGCTGTGAATCGAAATGAAACCAAACTGTCCATTTAAGCAGATTTATAAAAATAATTAGAGTTTTGGAAGCTGTAGCGACATCTATTAAAGAAAAGAGAAGTCCCAGATCTGTAAATCTGAAAACCTTTCTCGTGGAACCAATTTCTGAATATACAGAGGTTAAAGACATGAAATATATCAATGGCAAGGTTATTTATAAAAGGTCTAATATTACACAAAACTCTTGAGGTGGGTGTATACGGCAATACGAGGTTCCAACGGCTTGTGTATGCACGTAATAATTCTCGGTTCAATGTTGATGAATGGCATGCTGATACATATTAACACATGCTCCAAGACGACATTCCAAGGAAGTACATAAAATAATTTTCTGAACCGATTTAGTATAAAGTTAAAAAACGAATGGAATGAAGATACCATTTCTAAGATAAACAAGAATGCCATCAAATGGTACATACAAGTGGGCAGCTCTAAAACCGCTGAAGAAACTGGGATAGAAGAGTACGGATCAAGAATCAAACACTCCCTCCCTGCGAGGGATGGCAGAATGCAGTATACTTTTTGTTCCGCATTGTCCTGGTGCGAAAACTTTAGTTTGAAATTCAACTTCACTCTTAGGGTATACAGACACTCCAGTCAAAGACTATTCGTATGTTAGCCAAAAAAGCCCCATGGTACGTGTCAAACCAAACCCTTCATGCATACCTCAGCATTGCTTTCATAAATGATATGATCGCTGACCACTCCAGAAGATACATGAATCGCAGCGCAAACCATCCAAACCGTCTCGTAGACGAATTATTCAACCCTCCACTGATTGACAGACGCCTAAAAAAAGACTGCCCAGAAGACCTAGCTGCTAGGTTAATTCCAGAGAGTTGTCAATGGACGACACCTGCCACAAGCCAAGAACTTATATCATATTTACTTATTACTCTATTGAAGTAGATTGTAAATTAGCAATGAATAAATAAGTAAAAAAACTCTTAGTGTATAACAAAATATTAAACCTACTACATAACTGGTTTAAGTTTTGTAAAAAATAGTAAAAGAATTATGTGAATGTAATATTCTTGTATAAAACTAAAAAATTACGAAACTTTTATATATTTAGTTGTATAAATTGGACCCACAATTTAACAATTTATTAAATAGTGAACAAAGACAGGAAATTAGATTTTGCACATGATAATGTATTCTAATAATAATATATTCTTTTAATTTCCATTAAAATAGTCTGCTATTAAGAAAAATGAAGGAAGAAAAAGAAGTTAAAAGACAATAAAAAAACAAAGATCCATTATCTAGAGGCTGTAATTCGTAGAGAAAAATACAGCATTTTGCAGCTCACAATCAAAAGCAAAACAGTGGATAGAAGAAGTATGAGAAAATTAATATTTTGATTGAAACCCCTAAGAGAATGGTCTAGTTCTAGTTGCAGCTAAAACAATTCATCAGAGCAGTTGCTTGAGAGGTCATGATGATTGTCAACATCCGTAGCGGACATAGCACTTGAAAAAGAAATAGTCTGCTACAAGAGTTATTAAAATGGATGTTAAAATCAAGGGATGTTTCACCCTCTACCTTAAATGGACTTGGTGCATCCTGTTATTACTAACGAAGTTTACATCGAAGATAAAGAACTATTACAGATAATAGTAATGTGATACTCTGTGAAAGAATCTCATAATTGTGGTAGAATTTACGTTATGATTGTAATAAAAACAGTGCAATAATCTTTACTTCACTGGCAATTGTGCAAAATCTATTCTGTTCATCGGAAATTTAAAAATCAGTAATTAATTTCAAAAATATGAAGCAATAAAAATGTTTAAAAAATTTTCTACTAGGTGATTTTAACGCAATGATAGGAAAGGAAGATATAAACAAGGACGTAGCTGGCAAGGAAACTCTCCACACAATTACGAATTCTAATGGGAGAATGCTTTGTAAATTAGCTGCAGCAACAGACACATTTATAATGAGCACACACTTCAAACACAAAAAAAACATAAGTTAACATGGCTAATACCAGGATCAACGGAGGGTAATCAAAACGATTATATTTTGATTTCAAAAAAGTGGAGAAGAACAATTCAAGATGTCAGGTCGTATCGTGTTGCAAATGCAGATTCTGACCACTTCCTAGTAGTAGGAAATATGGAAATGAAAATAATTAAAGACACAAAGAAATTCACGAAAAGAAAACATTGGAACGTAAGGAAACTAGATTCGGATACTGTTCGGAAAGATTATTCTAAAGAGTTTGAAGCAAATTTAAAAGTTGCGAACCCTAATAACATAGAGGAAACGTGGAAAGAAATAAAAGGTCACATTTCGATAGCAGTAGAAAAAGTAATAGGATACAAAGAAATAAAAAGGCAAAATACATGGTATGACGAAGACTGCGTAACAGCAACTAGGAAAAAAACCTAAGTGGCTGAAGACAGGTAAAGAAGAAGATCTGGAAGAGTATAGGAGAAAAAAGAAAGACTCAGACAAATGCTGTACAAATAAAAAAATATATGGATTGATGAAGTTATAGAAGAGTTGGAAGTAAATAACAAAAATAATGTAAAGCTTTATAAATATATAAAATCACAAAACAAGAAGAAACCAACAGTTAAGATTGATGCCAAAATATGGGAGAAATACTACGAAGAGTTATTTAAGCGAGAGAAAGCTCTCTCGAATATACAGAAGAAGCAGACCTTGATGATGAAATCGAAATGCCGACATATGAGGACTTTTTACGTGTAATAAGAAATCTAAAACAAAAGAGAGCAGCAGGCCCAAATGAAATCGCAAATGAGCTAATAAAACGAGGCGGAGAAAAACTACAACGGAAAATATACGACCTAATAATAAGGATTTGGGAAGAAGAAAGAATGCCCGAAGAATGGAAAACTGAATGGATATTTCCGATTCTTAAAAAAGGGGACACCACAAAAGGTAACAACTATAGAGGAGTAACACTGTTAAACAGTTGTTACAAAATATTGACATCATTAATCAGACAAAAACTCTCAAAATACATTGAAACTAAAATAGGAGACTACCAGCACGGATTTAGAGAGGGAAGGTCAACAATAGACGCAGTTCACATAATCGCACAGTCAATTGAGAAATGTTACGAACATGATGTCGAGTTACACATCCTTTTCATAGACTTCAAGCAAGCCTTTGACAGCTTAACAAGACCGGACCTAATAGAAGACATGAAAACCCTAGATATACCAATGAAACTTATAAAGCTTACGAAAATGACAATGAAAGGATCGACATCGACTGCAGCAATAATTACAGATAACGGAATCACCAAAAATATAGAAATAGCAAGTGGAGTACGACAAGGCGACTCTCTATCAACGTCACTATTTAATGTCGCTATAGAAGGAACAATAAGAGCTACAGAAATAAAAGGCATGATTATAACATCGACGTCTCCACTTGTGGCGTATGCTGTCGACATAGCATTAATTAGCAGAAACCTAAACAGTTTAAAGGAAGAATTTACGAAGTTATGCAAAGAAGCATCCAAAAGGGGTTTAGAAATAAATCAGAACAAAACAAAATACCTAACATGCTCAAGAAAAAACCCAGTTAATGTGATAAGCTTAAATATTGGTGAATATGAATTTGAAAAGGTAGAACATTTTAAATATCTTGTAGTCTCAGTTAATGGAACTAATGATAGAAGTATCGAAATTAATGAAAGAATCCAGGCAGGAAACAGAACCTACTGGAAATACAGTAACTTCCTCAAAGATAAGAAGCTTACTCAGAATACAAAACTGAAAATTTACAAAGCAGCAATTAAACCAGTAATCACATATGGTGCTGAAGTAATGTGTCTGACACAGAAAGAGGAAGAAAGATTGAGCATCCTAGAAAGGAAAATAATTCGGAGGATAGCAGGACCACTAAACTTAGGTAATAATGAATTTAGAAAACTCATGAACCACGAAGTAAGAGAACTTCTGAAAGGAGAAGACATCGTCAGATTTATCAAGGCACAGAGACTCAGATGGATGGGACATATAGAAAGGAGGAATCCAGAAACCGTTCAAGAAAATTTCCAAATGGAGACCTGTATCAGGCAGACCACGAAGAAGACCCAAAACTAGATGGGAGAACCAGATAGCAGAGGACCTTAAGAAGATGAGAGTCAGAGAATGGGTAACCAGAAGCAAAAAGGGGAACGAAGGGAGGAAAATTGTAGAAGATGCCAAGTCACACAACCAATTGTAAAACTCAAAGCTCATATCAAACTAAGCCCAAAGAGGGCGGCAATCACTCCGCTAGGAGTGTAGATCATAGAGTTATATATTAGCATAGAGAGAGTGTCATTCAGAGCGAAGTGACGACACCATCTTTTTTATTTGGATTAGTGCTGTTTCACTCTTACGCACAGTAAAGCTGCTACAGTTGTCCTCCTCTTCAGTGCCTATCTTCACACTGAATGTCATCATAGATTTTCAATACAATGTGTTAGAAAGAGATGCAGCAAACCAGTCCATGAGATCTTGTCGTCAGAAAGCGCGGAAGATAGGCTCCCTCTATGTCAGGGGTGGGCAAATACTTTTAAGCGCGGGCCAAAATGAAATTTTCAAAATGTCTCCTGGGCCGGAGGACTATAACGCGTAAGTACACTGCACCCGCGGATGTTTTTGGTGGAGTTTTTCCCTGTTCAAGAAACAAAAATTTTTTTTTGACAAAAATACTAACATTATTAGTATCATTTTAAAGCATTTGGACAAAGAAATTTGACTGTTAATAATAGATAATAGTAATAGTACATTGTCTTACTTAGGTGTACATGCAAACAATAATTTATGCCCACTAAAATGTATTACATAATTATTAAAGAAATATGGGCCACTATTATATTGTATTAAGTTATAACAAATCCATATAAAAAAGAAGATATTTAACAAGTGGGCAAAATGAAAAATCTTTTCTAGTCTGGATTACGAAAGATTTAAATCCGAAATTCGATCAAGTAGAGAGCAATCAAGATCAGCCTTTTTGAAGATGTAACCAAAGAGTAACCTTGAGTAACCAAAGACTCGATCTGCAAATCCGTTATCGGATGGTAAAATCTTATAACCACTCTATTCTTCTTTATAGTGCTGAAGCTTAGACTGTTAATGTTGACTTAATAAGAATGCTGGAAGCTTTTGCGACGTGGTTTTTTAGAATTTTGAAAATACCACGGACCGATCATATTATGAACTATATGGTGTTGCACAGAATGGGAAGAGATAGAGAACTTTTGACCACCATTAGAAGGAGAAAAGCAGCATACTGGGGGCATATACTTAAAAATGATTAGTACGGTAGAATAGAAGGAAACACTGGTCCTGGTAGTCGACAAATAAAATCCTGGTTGAAAAACATTCGCGACTGGACCGGGTTAAACACACAGACGCTTTTAAGAAAATCAGAAGATAGAGACGAATTCGCAATGGTTATAGCCAACCTTCATTAGTGGAGTCGGCACTAAAAGAAGAAGAATATTAAAATAATGGTCACTAAATAAGTCAGTTAATGAAAAATTTTATTTTGCTATTTTTTTATAGCTTAACGATTTCTACAAATTAATTTAAAATTATGTTATACGCACACTAATACTAAAAGAATAACAAAAATTGCCTGTTGGATTTTTCTACGGGCCGGAAAAAATAAACAAAAGGGCCGGATCCGGCCCGCGGGCCGGCTTTTGCCCACCCCTGCTCTATGTTAATATATACCTCTATGGTGTAGATGCCATGATGATGATGATGATACTCTGTGAAAGAATCCTACAATTGTGGTAGAATTTACGTTATGATTTTAATAAAAACAGTGCAATAATCTTTACTTCATTTGCAATTGTGCAAAATCTATTCTGTTCATCGAAAATTTAAAAATCAGTAATTAATTTCAAAAATATGAAGCAATAAAAGGTTTAAAAATTTTTCTCTCCATCTTATACAAACTCATTTTAATGTGACATATAAAATCTGCCTTATTTACATGTGGTAAAATCGTCAATCGTTATTGGGACTTCTCTTTAACATCTGTGGGTGGTCTAAATAGCAAAAAACTAAAAGTTACTTGGCATTATTACTGGTAGAGTACGAGAATACTTGAGCTTGCATTCTGATGATGTCACGGCGACCATTTTAAAAAGTGGTCCAGAACCTTGAACCAAACTTGGCCTAAACTTTACTACAATATTTGATTACTTGACTCAACCAGCGGTTTTCTTAACAATGCCAAGTATTAAAAGAACATTACAGATATTATTAGGAAGATAATTTTGATCACGACTATTTTATGATATAGAAAACAGTGTAAAAAGTTGCCCAACTCAAATGAAAAATTGAAGTAAACTGTTTTAATTTAGATATAAATCTGTAACATTAACAACAATTTTTATTTCACGCGAATTCTTAAGCAATCTTTTATTCCGTTTATATTATCAAAAGTCTTTCTAGTGTATCTAGTTTAGCACTTGATATTAAGTACTTATTATTTTTATCTTAAATCACTCGTTTCTAGAAAAACAGATTCCAAATTTACAAATGATCCACAATTCTCTTTTAATCCAAAATACACACGCACATTAAATATATATCTTGTAACAACGGAATAGTCTAATTATTGATCATAGCTTATTCACGAATAAAATTCCCCAATCGTAATGTATAGAGAAAATAGCCATAAAACATTTAAAATCTTCACGTACTCATAACATATAATTTTTCCCAGCAAAACTATTTTCTTTTCCTATCAAAAGGCTTTTCTCGTTTATATAGCTAACCAAGTTAGACCTTTGCAACATGAAAAATAGCGTTCCTTAAGGCGGAAATACACCATTCAATTCGGTTGAACAATGTCGATGATTCAATTACATTGTTTAATCAAATTGAATAGCATGTATAGTGCAGTCACTGAAGGTTTTCACCTCCGATTTCGTAGAACCTCCATCGATTTTCATGAAAATTGGTGAGTAATTAGAGAATACCTCAAGGAACAAAGGTGACATGATGCTAACTTGCGCTTTTACCCTGGGGGTGGATGACACCCCTTCTCGGGGGTGAAAATTATTTTATTAAAAATAATACCATAAATCGACAGAGGGACAAATTATAAGCAAAATTTGTTATATAAAGTTATTTATATAACTCAATACTTTTTGAGTTATTAAAGACCAAAAATTTTATTTTTTCGTAAAAAAATGCATGTTTTAAATCGGTTATTCACGTATAACTCAAAAACTATAAGCTTTTGGAAAAAAGTTATTATTACTGAAATTGAAGATAATAAAAAATTTAATACATTTCTCACTTAAAGAACTAAACTAATGTTAGTTCAAAGTGAGTTATCGGCAATTGAATGCGAATTTTTTTCGACGAGTACTCAAATCTAAGTATTCAAGCTTAAATAACGGGAAAACGATGCAATCTATAAAATATACCTGCTAAGCATTTGTTAAAGTACTTCGGAATACCTATCAAATGAGCTTAAGAACAAGTTAATGCCATCAAAATTAAGCAAGTTATGATGAAAATAAGAGAACCCTTTGGAATTTTTTAGGAAAAAGTGAAAAATCAAACATACGCGATTTCCACAAAAAATAAAATTTATAATAATCCTTACAAGAACTTCTTTATATTAGCATAAGTAATGATTTCAATAATTTTGACCGGTTTAAAATGCATATTTTTGAAAAAAAGATATAATTTAAAAAAATCATAATTTTTAAAATTATTGTAATTTTCATATTCTTTTGATAAAAACTCCAAAACTACTCAATACACGTAAAAATGATATATAACCAAATTTTAGTTTTTTCTGTGACACATACTTTACCTGTTCTACTATTTCTATAGGGTAAAAAATAACCGAGATAGAAACGTTTAAATCTTAAATTTTGCTGTGAAAACCATGCAACCGGGGCCATTTAACCTTTTATATTTAAAAAAAATAAGGGGTTTAAAAGATTAAGCTCAACGTGGTGAAATAGTACTTGAAATTAACTTTCAAATGGTTTTTAGATGAACCTGACATCGTAAAGATGAACGAAGTTATTAAAAAAAAACAGTAACATTTTTTGGAAAGATTTTTAAAAGATAAATTTTGAAAAAAATTTTTAAGCATAAATTTTAATGATGTGAACACGTTCGGGGGCTCATTTGATAGATATTTTTAAGTACTTTGACAAATGTTTAATAAGTTTATGTTATAAAATGCATCATTTTCCCATTATTTCAGCTTGAATACGTAGATTTTTTTACTCGCGGAAAAAAATATACATTTAATTACCTATAACTCACTTTTAGTTAACATTAAAAGGTTTTTCTAGCAAGGAGTTTATTTAATTTTTTATTAGTTTCAATTTTGATAATAATAACTTTTTTGTAAAAACTTATAGTTTTTGAGTTATTGATGAAAAATCGGTTAAAAACATGAATTTTTCTCAAGAAAAATTAAAATTTTTGACCTTTAATAACTCAAAAAGTTTTGATTTATTTTAATAACTTTATATAATAAATTTTGCTTAGAATTTGTTCCTCTATCGAATTATGGGATTATTTTCAATAAAATAATTTTCACCCCCGAGAAGGGATGGCATCCACCCCCATGGTAAAAGCGCAAGTTGGCACCATGTCACCTTTGTTCCTTGAGATATCCTCTAACCACTCCCCAATTTTCATTCAAATCGATGGAGGTTCAACGAAATCGGAGGTAATAGCTCATATTCACCTTCATTGACTCCACTAATATATACGCTTCAATTATTTTTCATTAAATTCGGTTAAACAATGTGGATGATTCAATTCGTTATTTTTATCGAGAAATATCCGAGTCTTTTCGTCTTTCGATCTATGCACCATTATTAAATGAAATTATTACGTATTTCTTTAAATAAAATACGAAACTCACAAAGCACAAGTCAAAATTAAATAAACGGTTGAATCGAATAGAATCGACAAAACTAGTATAGACGCGTCAATGTGGATGAATCATACCCGTTGTTCAACGAAGTCTCAACTTCTTTCAACGTTCAATTTTGTTGAACGCTTTTATTGAATTGCAAAATAGATGGTTCATTTTGGTTGAATCATCCACATTGTTCTTACTTAACAATTACTCTTACTCTTACAATTGTTCTTACTTATTCATACTCAACCGAATTGAATAGTGCATTTCCCTTTTTATGTATGCTATTCAATTTGATTGAACAATGTAATTGAATCATCCACATTGTTCAACCGAATTGAATGGTGTATTTTCGCCTTAAGGAACGCTATTTTTCATGTTGCAAAGGTCAAGCTTGGCTAGTTATATAGAAACGAAGTGTTGTTCAACGAAATTGAACGAAAGTAGAAATTGTCTCAACTTTTTCAACGTTAAATTTTGTTGAACGCTTTTATCGAATTGCAAAATACCTACACGGTTTATTTTCGTTGAATCATCCACATTGTTTAACCGAATTTAATGGTGTATTTCCCCTTTTGCCCATCTACGCTGCGATAAACCTTGATACGTATCCCTATGTTGCAGATATTTTTCTACCTAGATATTTACATGGTTACATTGAATCTAAGAACATAATATTATGAAATCACATTTTCAGAGTCAATGAATATTGAAGATATTCCAAATCCAAACTTCCACAAGGAGCATCGTCTTGTATTGTCACCGGATCCTAATATGTCTGATCTTTCAGATAACTCCGAATGATATACAGCAAAAGCCGTCACTGTTCGTTATTTTGAAGATGATGAAGAACTCCTTCCCCATTCCTTTGAAACTGAATATATATGTGTTGTGGATGAAGATCAGCTTCATTGGCTTTACATAGTCTGATTCGACAAACATGAGAGTTACTCGTGCCTTACCCACTGCGCTACTTAATTGGTCTTCATTGGGAAACGGTAGCGCCTCTGGCTTGCCGGTGGCGTGTACACACGCGTTCCCACTACCTAACACTTTCCTTCAACGCACGGTGGAGATGGAGCACCGACAACGATTTAAAAGGGGCTTCGTCACAATAGAGAGGAGAGTTCAGTCAGAGTATTGAGCTGGAGGACTCTGCTAGCCGAACGATATTGCCTGGAGGCCAACCGGCCTCTTAACGTGTTGAGTTAAGGCTAAACCGTGCTGTAGCAGCGATTAAGTATTGATTAATCGCTGAGCCGTTCCTTATCGGACCGAGTATTGATTGGTGTATCCCACCTCAATCCTGAGAAGATGGTTTGACCACTCATCCGCAGAAATTTTTCGTGCAGCAGTTTCCAAAGCTACAATTGCCATTTGGATCGCCAACCTTCGAAAGGAGACGGCGCAATAAGCAAAAGAAGATCTCCATCCTATACACCCCGACCATCTTTCCTATTTGATGTGTGTATATGTACTAAATAACGCATTGTGTTGTCACGTCAATTAACTATATTTATTTGTTCGCAGGTAATCAAGAGTAGATCTTGGCTTTGTCAACCTTATCCGGGGTTGAGATTTATTTTATTTTATGGTATAAAGAAAGAATACATTTTTATTTAAATTAAACTTGTGTTTTACTGAGTATTGTGTCTAACATAGCTATCCGTTACAATTGTTACAAAATACATATTTAATAACAACATCTACCTCAATACAAAACGTCTGTTTTTTGAAATAATTAAGACACTTCGGGAGGGTAAAATTTCAAGGGTACACGTGTAAAAATACAAATTGACGTTACTAGACTTAGTAATAACTACACCGAACACAACATGCATCTAAAACAACTAACAATGTTGTTACATCGAGTAAGCGCTGCAGAGAAAACAATTTTATATTGGGTATGGTCTTATTTCAGTCAGAGATAAGAAAATATCACAGAACAGAAATACGTACAGAAGCAACACAGGGTCGTATCATTGACAGTACGTTAGTGTTATATTGTCCTAGACTTCATTGCACCTCTGATTGGCATGATATGCAATTTTCTCAGTAATTTGAAATGTTTTCTATTTTTTACTTATTAAAAATATATAGCTCAGTAAAATATATACATAAAAAACGAGATTCTGTTGATCTCTGAACTTGAATTTGTACATACTTGCGCATGTTTGATGATAGCCCATAAATTTGAAACTGCGATAAGATGCTTGTGTTTACGAATTGAAATACAAAGAAAGTGTCGTGCTGAAAAAGTTTTCCTTCTAGCAGGAATTTTTCGCAGACGTTTCGACGACAAAGTGTCAGTCGGTCATTTTCAATAAGTTGTGTTTGAGCATTATGTTAAAACTAAAATTTAGTCAATGCATATAAATTACATTACTTTATCTCTTCTCTATGTTTGGTTTTATGGCTAGTGATTTCTAAGCTGGATGTAGATTTGGGACATGGCTATGATTTGTTTGTAGGAGCTTATACTGTTTGCTCATCCAACAGCTTTTGGCATATCCTACATAACTTTGTCAGTTTGTCAGGACTTGGCTTTCTGTATCACTATGGAGTTCTTTGTAGTCCCATTTCCCTTAGTGCTTTCCATATTATGATCACATGTGTGAGCGTGTCGAAGGCTCTCTTAAAAACCACAAAGCATATGAATAATGGAGAGTTGAATTCCTGCTGAATGAATGATTACTCGCTGTATAGGGCTTTTCATCGATTGTCATTTGTTTCGAGCTTCTGTCATATGTTGTATAATCTGTGTATAATATTAATATACACGGATTATACGACATATGACAGAACCTCGAAACAAATGACTGTGAATGAAAAGCCCTATTAGTTTGGTCTATGCACGATCGATCTGGTCTGAATCCGGCTTGTTCTTTCCTAACATCGGTTCCACACTATTTGTCAATCGGTTGTTTATAATTATGGCTGTTAATATATTTGTGTTATTCAATATAGGTATACGGTGTTTAATATCTTTTACAACTATTTTTGGATTCTTGATTGTAGTCCCGTTTACATTTACTCTCTCCAGACCCTTTGCAATAATGGTATGATTAGCTTTGTTGTTGTGGTTGGATTTTAAGCTTTTAATAACTCTGGTGGAATATTGACAGGGCCAGCTGCTTTATGCGCTTTCAGTTGTTCTATGGTCATATCAATTTCTTGTGTTGTTGGTTCATTGGTGCCAATTCTTAGTTTATTGATATTGGGATTTATATTTTGTGCATCTTCTGGTAGTGTTACGACTGCACTTGGAGACTTACTGACACAGTCTTCACTAGCATCTTAGTATTTCTTCATGTTTTCAAAACTAACAAGTCCTTTAAATTGCAACGTTTCGATGACATAAACGATTGATTGAGCAATACAATGACAGCACGAAAAGCTGAATAGGGCTTTTCATTCACAGTCATTTGTTTCGAGCTTCTGTCACATGTCGTATAATCCGTGTATATTAATATTATACACAGATTATACAACATATGACAGAAGCTCGAAACAAATGACAATCGATGAAAAGCCCTATTTGGAAACTGCTTCGGGTATTTAAACCAGAGACATGTTAACCATAGACCAGGCTAGTTATATGTCACTCAATGCATCGGAGTGTAACGCCAATATCAAGTACGGTGGTCTAACTATCTTTGTCTATCGTGCGAGTGTGAGCGTATATTCTTTTTCTCATGAACATCTTTCAGTGCGTCACAGTTTTTCGATTTCTCTCTAACGCATTAAATTGTATGTGACAGAAAAAAAGGCACGTCTTTGAATACTTTGGTAATTATTCTAGTTCGGTGATTATTCTAGTTGTCGATAGATGGCACCATAATCAAAAAAGAATTATTTATTAAATAAAATAATAATATTATCAATATAATCTGTACAATTTATAAGACTATACAAATGAAAGAAAATACCATTTTATAAATGCAATAGACACAATTGATTTGGTTTTATTCCAAATTGAAAATAAAATTTGACAACTGTCAGATTTAACAAAAATGTCACGTTAGAATAAATGTCATAAATGTGTATTATCACGGACTAACCTTTTTTTCTATAATTTGTGACGCACTGAAAAATGTTCATGAAAAGGAGAATAGTATCTACCAAGAGGTGGGAGTAATGGAACGACACAAACATAGAGGCGGCGGCCATCATATGCTAGAGAGAGAAAATTAAGCGCCGGGAGAGAGAGATACATAGACCACCGACCAGAACTGCTCCGCGTTACGCTATTTTTCGGACCTTGCCTAATCTATGTGTATAATATCTTTGATTTAAACTAGCGATGAGAGCGTATTGTTAAATTAAATGGGAATTACTATGAAGTATGTCGTATGCCACAAGCTGGATGACCAGGATGAATTGCGAGGTTATCAACAAAGATCAAATATTTTTTGGGACATATATTCACAAATATACAAAAGAAAACATTATTGGTAGAAACACACTGAGATAATGATATTTTGGAAATATATAATTTATTAGGATGAGTTAAATTTAGAATAAAAAATGTCTCTATATTGCACACAAACTATTTTTTCCTAATTATTAAACAATATCATTTATATCGGACATAAACGACTATTGTGCCCAATGAACAATGTATCGCTTCTGTATTTATGTATTCTGTGGAAATATGTAGAACATGATCAGTCAATTACTCTTATGACTTACTTATACCTAGGCGTTAGACCATTCAAAATAATTTCTTCCAAAAGTTAATAGGCTAGTGTAATCATTTTGCTGTGCATAACTGTAAAGATAACTCACTGTTAAAATTGAATCTATTATTTTAGAGCGTAGGTGCAAAATTTTGAACCAATGCTTTTAAATGCATTCATTTTTTTTAATCCTGAGAAAACTAATAAGTATTTTTGAAAAAATTAAATGCAGAATGAAAGATTACATTATAACCGAGGGCCGATAGTTCCTGAAAACTTATGTTTATTTTAATAAGTTACAGGGGTGAAAAAAAAATGATTTAGTGTGATTTTTAATTTCAAATATCTCATTCAAAAAAACATTTTTCTATTCTAATATTTATTAGTTTTTTCAGGATTCGAAAAAAATGAATGCATTTAAAAAGCATTGGTCCAAAATTTTGCGCCTACGCTCTTAAAACATATGTCATAATTTCTATAAAATAATGTATTTTAAATTAAAATGGCAGACATGCATGCTTGGTACTAAAAATTTATATAAATACGTAATTTCAATTTTTTGTGACAAGTTTGTTTAATATGTTCCTTAATATCAAAATAGAATATAAATGCAACTAAATGGTATTCAGATTCTAATTTGTGGTGATAAATGCCCATAGTGTTGAAGTTACGTCGAATATATTTTAAAAGGTTCCATTTTGGCAGTTACTTCTCGTTGAGTAAACTGCAGCAATGAAACAGTACAGTGTAAAAGAATAACAGATATGTAATACAATAACCTGCACTGGGTGCACAATAAAAGCCAATTGTCACGGAGTTTTCAGAAAAAAACTGGCTGTAACTTCATTATAATCATTGGCGTTTGAAATCGTAATGTTGTTATTTGGAAGTGCACCATTCTATTTTTAAAAACAAATCTGTAACAATATACATTAACCGCCACGCTACTTGACACAAGGGTACATTGAACTAATACAGTCTGGGACCCTTCACTTGTTGCACTGTATACTTTTATGTCTAGTGGCGTCTAGAACGTCAGAAAATGTACAGAAATCAATATAAACATATAAAGTGACAGTTTATAGAACATTGCTTTTAAAGTTTATATGTAGTTATCATTGTATTAACGTTGTAAAAGTTATAAAGTATTGTAATATTGTTGGTGTTTCAATAAAGTTTTTTTTAAAGAAGAGTAACAATACTATTAATGTATTTTTTTTATGGAAAAAATAATTAATTTCGTAGTTTCATGACATGAGAGACATGAAACTCACAGGTGAGAATGGGCCGGATTATCCCAAGCCTAGAAATTAGGTAGCCGTGTGTCTGCCAGCGTGACGCTTACTATATAGAAAATAATGAATAAATGCATACTTCCTGCAGTTTTTCAATGTTTAAAAAATGTAGAATTTTCCAAGATAGCTGTATTTTTACTAAAAATATTGTGCAATTAATAATCAATCAACGATTTCAAATTGAGTAAACATATTAATCAATAGTCACAACTGATTTTTACTAATTATCTCTGTTCCACGAAGTTTACGAAATAACTTTAATTTCATTGAAATTAATCAAAAACACCAAAAAATCAACAAAATAAATATTTAAACATAATATCATATCTACGTTTCATACTTCTCTTTTTGGTCGTAAACGGAAAGTACTTTGAGGACAGGAATTTTATCCTCCTAAACCATAATTTATAGTAGGATTGAATGGTCTATGAATTAATAAATAACATATTATCTAAAGTGAGTGTCCCGTAAGACAGACTTATCAAGAAAAACGAAAAATGTGCATCTCAGATTTTTTAATATTCAGGGAACATGTACTCCAAGAGCTAGCAAACAATTTTAGCGAAATTGTGTTGTATAACACTAGGCCCTCACTCCCAGCAATTTTAATCAGCCACGCCCACTCCCCATACCGCCAAAAATCTAATTATTTCGTTATTTTTTAGGTGGGATGCAATCAATTTAAAAAAATTCATACGAAAAGTTAAGACTTTTAGAAACATGTATGTTTTCATAGTCCCGTAGGTTTAGTGTACATAACCCCAAAAAGCATTAAAAAAAGGAGCATATAACTTTTTTTGGAGATGGCTGCAGGTCTATTTTTTGTTGTATATTTTATCAAAGCCTATATTTGTGTCACCTTCAAAATCCAGGAAAACTGGATCTTTAGGGGTTGTTGGTGATTTTTCTCATTTTTCAGACCTCACAATAGATCAAATCAAGATTTTTTTATTGATAATTTAAAGGAACTGAGTCCTTCGGGGCATTCAAAGAAGTTAAAAAAAACACGTTGAATCACCCAAAAAAACCCACGCTTTTTTCAAAAAGACTATTTGAGCTTATGTAAACTTAACCTACGGTCACAGCCTTAGACAAGGAAAAAAGAGAGGACGGGTAACACTCATTTAACACACACGTTCCAAAAGTGAAGCCAGTTTTTGGTTTGTTTGTCACCAAAAACATGGCGGTCACGTCAAAAATAACAATGGGTTGCCAGTGGTGGGTGTTCGTTGAAGGTTAAAATTTCATAAAAAATAAAGTAAAGCATCATCTAAAATTCGTAATAAAAACATATGTATGTATTGAAACATATGTACGTAATATGAGCAACTTAATAAAACATTTACCGTACACAAATTCTTCATTTTAAATACATTTCATGTTTTCATTTTAAATACTCAATGCATAACAATACCCCAAAGATACGTCGATGATCAAAATCTCTGGTGTCGGTTTGGCTTCACTTTTGGTCATAGGATTACTCGTCCTCTCTCTTTCCTTGTCTAAGGTCACAGCAGAGAAAACGCAACAGCAGTGACACACTAGAAGGCCCAGAAGGCGGGAAAAGTTCGCGCACTATTACTGCGCAGATCGTCGGCCATTATTCGCGTAGTACCAGACAGTGTAGAAAATCGACAGTGTTGCCGATTTGTACATAATTATCAGATTTACTTAACTTTTATGACATTCTGATAATAAAAAGATGTAATTTAGTACGTATGCCTGTGGGAATTATGTCAATAATTGGGCCAACACAAAATATTGACGATGAATGGCGATTGTATTGTTAATCTTTTGCAGAAATTCCAGAAAATATTTAAAAAGAATATCTTACGGCTAATAAAGTTAGTGCAATAACTGATACTGCAGAAATAAAAAAATCACGTTTTCTTAGATATCGTTGTCTGTCGACGCGACGTTTAAATGCGATCTGTGAGCAAATATTAAATTAGTGTTAGCAAAAGTGAAGGAGTAAAAGAATGTTACTCCTTTCAAACAGACAAAAAATGTTAAATTATTTTAATCACATTAAGTCTTCATTTTCACAAGATGAGGATGAGGAAATTTTATTTGAAAGCGTTCCAGATGTAGTTTTATTATAGTATAATATATGATATTACATATAATTTTGTTACAAGTATTTTTGAATTAACAAGTTAAGTTGAATAAAATAACTTTTTTCTTAATGTATTTTTATTACCCTTAGAAACTACCAAGATAAAAAATTTTAACATAATTTTTGGCAAAATCTGATCATTTTAGCAGTGGCTAATATAATTTCATATAGTGACATCGGCAACACTGATGAACGTCGGCTCCGTACTTTTTAACTTCAAAGGCGGCATCGTAGTGTGTCCTTGCTGGTTTCGTTTATTATGCTGTGCTACGGTTCCAAAAAAGGCATGTTTTGTAAAAGCCTTAACTATGTGTGTGAATTTTTTGAAATTTTTAAATTCATTGTATCTTATTTAAAAAAAAATAAAAACGAAAACATGGCGTTTTTGATGGTAGGTTGAAGGGAGTGGAGGGTTAAAATTGTGCTGAGTCTTATTTTCTAATCACGTACAAAAGTGGAAAAAATTGAATTCTGGGAGTGAGTACCCCCTTAACGGGGGCTACCTGTCCTTCTGTCCTTCCTCTACCTGTCCTTCTATCCTTCCTATCTAAAAAGTATACGGTAGGATACATCCTATATTGACACATCTGATATTGATAGGTAAAACCAATTTCCAAGCAGAAAAGCACTTAGTAGAAAATTTGGTTCCGAGGCTTGCTTTTTCATATCCAAGTTTGCCTTTGATCTACCAGTATCTGATGAGTCCCGATATAAGAAGAAACATGTTGTAGTGTTTGCGGAGCAAGTTTTACACAGAAATACCAGGGCAGACTGAAATTTGAAAAATAATAATTACAATCAACTATTTTCAATGGGAAATAAGCCACAATTTTACCAAAAAAAAAATGATTTTATTAACGTTTCGAAGCCCAAATCGGGTTTCGTTGTCAAAATACAAAATACTACTAAAATAAACAAAAATGTTGTTGCTAGGTAAAAAAATTCTTCTAATAATTTATTTAATCTGACTCATTTATATTGGCAATTTAGACGTATATTATACATTTTAAAGTAGAAGACTTTAAAATGATATCGCCAATATTTATGAGTTGCGTTCCTGGGACGACTTTACTAAAAGATAGTTCATTCGATTACATGAAATCAATCCCAACTCAAGAATCACCATCATCATCTTGGTGCTACAGCCCTTAGAGGGCCTCGACCTTCTCAAGCTTTCTACGCCATTCTGTTCTGTCCCTTGCTTGCATTTTCCAGTTGCCGACTCCGATCTTCTCGGCATCTTGTGTTATCCCGTCCATCCACCTCAGCTTTGGTCTACCCCGTCTTCTCATTCCCACGGGTTGCGCTGTTAGAATCTTTTTTATCATGTTCGATTCAGGGGCCCGGGCTACATGTTCTGCCCACTGCAGGCGGTTTCGCTTAATTATAGTGATAATATCTTTTCCACCAAACGTATGCTTGTAGATATTCTGCAGTTCAAAGTTATATCTACGCCTCCATATTCCGTTCTCACAGACCGCTCCGAATATCTTACGTAGCACCTTTCTTTCAAAAATCGACAGCGGATTCATCTGTTTTAATTAGCGTCCATGCCTCTGATCCATATGTGAGAACGGGGACAATCAATGTTCTATACAGCCTTATACGAGTTTTTTGAGACAGACGTTTGTTAGCTAAGTACTTTGATATACTATGATAACACCTATTTGCAATTATTATTCGTCTTTTTATTTCCTCTGATGTGTTATTATTGGGGTTAACCGATGTCCCTAGATATATGAACTCTTTGACCGCTTCGAAGTTTTGGTCATTGATTATTAGATCTGCGTCAACATTTCCAGCTCTTGTGTTTGTGTTAGTCGCCATGAATTTTATTTTATTTCGATTTATATGTAACCCCATGCGTTCTGCTGCTGCTACTAGCTCGGTTAGGATTTCCGCAGTTCTCGCTCTGGTTCTTGTTATAATGTCCACGTCGTCTGCATATGCTAGAATTTGGACAGATCTATTGAATATTGTTCCCCTGCTATCTATATAAGCGTCTCGTAAGACTTTTTCTAATGCTACATTAAAAAGTTGACACGCCAGCGCATCTCCCTGCCTTAACCCCCTATGTATTTCAAATGGGATTGACGAGTCGTTTTGAATTTTTACTGCTGATATCATCTTCGCCATTGTCACTTTTATCATACATATGAGTTTTTTTGGAATTCCTAACTCATTCATAGCGTTGTAGAGACTTGGTCTTAATACACTGTCATAAGCAGCTTTAAAATCGACAAAAATATGGTAGATATCTATGTTAAACTCTTGCGCTTTTTCCAGGATCTGTCGTAGTGTAAAGATCTGGTTAATGGTTGAACGTCCACGCCCGAATCCTGCCTGGTATTCTCCTAGAAACGTTTCGGTATAAGGCTTCAACTCAAGAATATCCGTCACAAAAAAATCATAGCATGTGATCTGTCTTTAAAAAGACAACCAAATGCAACGATGACAGTAAAATTCTCGCGTTAGAGATTCCATAGTAAATCACTAAGGAAACCATTCCATAGTAAACCCGATTTGGGCTTCGAAACGTTAATAAAATCATTTTTTTGGTAAAATTGTGGCTTATTTCCCATTGAAAATAGTTGATTATAAAAATGCCACAAGGAAATAGCTTCAGAACAACATTAATAATTACAAATTAAAAAACATGAAATCAAAAAAAAAATAGATCTTACATACGATCTCATGGTAGTAGTAGTTTCTGTTCCCTTGAACGTTCATTGATAATGTTCCGCGTCTACAATTTCTTCTTCACAATCTCGCATATAATTTTTAAACACATTTTACAATAATTGTTTAACTGCCTAGTAATAATTAATACATACTCAACTTAGGCGTCTGGCATTTTCATAAAAATGCAATAAAATATAATTCTGATAAAAAATTTTAGCTGTTATAAAATACATTGCGCGTCAGAGAAAACGGGCACCCACAAAATGGGTAATTTTTGATGTCTCGAATTTCCTAAACTTGTTGTCCGATTTAAGTGGGTTTTTTAATATGTTATAGCCTTATTCTCTAACAATATCGCTGTAATAATATTGTTGCTAGACAGGTAAATTGTCGTTGTATACCGGTTGTACCAATCAAACTATACTTTTTCTCAAAGTTCACCACACCCTGTGGAATATTCTAGCACTTATAAAATACTTAATTTAAAACCCAACTATAGCATCAGGTTTTCTTAACATTCTGTTTTTTTATTCATTCGCTTATATTGGATAATAAAAAAAGTTAGGTACTTTAACAACTAGCCATGTTCTTCATCAATACATGGTGTTTCTAAATAAGTGCGACAAACTTAAAGGGGTAATTCTGCATGAAAAAATAATGACCGTTTGCTTTATAAATTTATAAACATGTCCGAAAATGCTTCGTTTCCGAGATGCGGGATGTTCAATATTTTTCTTACAAATTGACGATTTATTTATTGCTCTAAAACCGGTTGAGATATGCAAATGTAATTTGATAGGTTTTACGAGGTAGTTATTGAGCATTTTTTACATTCAATTAAGAATTTTATATTCATAATTGACGTGCATACGTGGCGTGATATTGCCCGTATGCACTCCAGTGGTGAATATAAAATTCTCAATTATATGTCAAAAATGCGCAATAACTACCTCTTAAAACCTACCAAATTTCATTTGCATATCTTAACCTGTTTTATAGCAATAAATAAATCGTCAGTTTGTAAGAAAAATTTCAACACCCCCTATCTCGGAAACGAAGCATTTGTGGACATACGTTTATAAAGCAAACTGTCATTATTTTTTCATGTAAAACTAACCCTTAAAGTTTGCCATACTTAGGTATTTAAAAACATCCTGTATTGATCAAAAACAAGGCTAGTTGTTAAAGTACCTAACATTTTTATTATCCAATATAAGCGAATGAATCAAAAAACGGAATTTTAAGAAAATATGGGGCTATAGTTGGGTTTTAATTTCAGTATTTTATAAAAAATGCTAGAATATTCCACAGGGTGACGCGAACTTTGAGAAAAAATCTCAGTTTGATTGGTACACTCGGTATACAATGACAATTTACCTGTCTAGCAACAATATTATTAAATCGATATCCTTGAAGAATATAGCTATAACATGTTAAAAAATCACTTAAATCGGACAACAGGTTTAGGAAATTCGAGACATCAAAAATGACCCATTTTGTGGGTGGTCCGTTTTCTCTGGCGCGCAGTGTACTTTGTGAAACTTGTGTACAGGCCTTGGAGTAATGCTAAGTATATAAACAACCTATTTATTAACTGAATTTCCAAATTCCAAGTGTTAATAAAGACTGGAAATATTGTAGAATTTAATAATGATTAAGCCCTGCAATGATATTATAAAACTGAGATGCAAATGTTCGTGTGTGTATTAACTTGTGGAACCTCACCGTGATATACTATATACATAAGTGTTTTGCAACAGTCAAATTTTAGTATTTTACATATATTTACGGTTTCTGTAACTTCACCTTATACTTACTGGTTGTTTTGCTTTGTGATAGATATCGCAGAATATTCCAGAGTTTCAACATTATCATATACAGGCATGGAAAGTACAAGTTAGATTCTTGATTTGCAATTAACCAGGGTAAATTTCAAAACAATGTCGCGATGTTTCATAAATAAATAAATCATTTGTTCGACTGCACCGAACTGAGATCTCTAATTTGCAACTAACCAGTGTAAATTTCAATATAACGTCGCGATATTTTAAAATTAATTCATTTGTTCCACTGTAATCCTTTTACCGCTGGCTATCGCACCTTCGCGTGCCTTCACAAGAAAACGATGCAATCCGATGGGGCACCTCAGTTCAGTGCAGTTGAACAAATGAATTAAATATGAAACATCGCTACGTTGTCTGGAAATTTAAATATAAGCTACTTCATTTATATGAATAATTCAAGTCCTGCACTAAATTACTACGATTGTAACAAAAAAAATAAAGAATTTGTTTTATATTGCAATGGTTTGAACTACATCACTACTATTGTAAAATAAAAAAAGAATGTGCTATATTTGCATGGTTGTTAAGTAATATATTGAAATTATTGACGCTATATTTTCACGTTGCGCGTGGAATGTGTCGGCAACCAGTGCCACTGGCATTTGACAAAACTTATCTGTTTATTACTTAAGTTTTTAATCTGTGCATAACCTACTTGGCAATTAGACGGAGAGGCAGCGCTGAAAAATCTCTTTGAATTTACTAAAGCAAATTTTTCACAGTTGATTACTGTGATTGTGTAGAGAAACATACTGCGGTCGGTCAAGCGAAACGTAGAACAGGGGTTACTGAGAGGGTATCAATGTTGCTTTCCTACGAAGGTAATTAAATCCATTTACTGAGGCTGAAAATCAGTACACACATTCTAAATTGAATATAAATATAAGTTATTATAATCGGTCAGCTGTATGACGGGACAGAGCCGGTCGGTCGGCCCCAATGAATGTACAGGGTTATTCACTATATTTTGACCCCCTTGTAAACTGCTTTATTTACAGAATTAGAAAAAAATGTAAAATACAAAATTTATTCGATTTTTTGACATATATATCGTACTAGTGACGTCATCCATCTGGGCGTGATGACGTAATCGACTATTTTTTTAAATGAGAATAGGGGTCGTGTGCTAGCTAATTTGAAAGGTTATTCAATTCTCTATACAGTACTATAAACATTAAGATCATTATTTATACAGGGTGTTCAAAAATTTTTTTTTAATTATTAATTAAACAATTAACTTAATTAAAAATTTTTTTTTGGACACCCTGTATAATTAATCATGATGTTTACATTACTGAATAGGGAATTGAATAACCTTTCAAATGAACTAGCACTCGACCCCTATTCCCATTAAAAAAAAAAGTCGATTACGTCATCACGCCCAAATGGATGACGTCACTAGTACGATATATATGTCAAAAAATCATAATTGAAAAATGGAATAACTTTTGTATTTTACATTTTTTTCCAATTCTGTAAATAAAGCAGTTTACAAGGGGGTCAAAATATAGTGAATAACCCTGTACATTCACTGGAGCCGACCGACCGGCTCTGTCCCGTCGTACAGCTGACCGACTATAATAACTTTTATTTATATTTAATTTAGAATGTGTGTACAGTAATACCCCGCACTTACGCGATAGGTGGGACCAAGCGATAACCGCGTAAGTCAAATTCGCGTAAGTCAGGGTGTAATTTCGCATATGTATGTATATAAATTATTTTTAATTGGGACCGGAAGCTAAGAAAAATAGCATATACAAACATAAAATTGTCAATTTAATTTATTTTGATGTAGAAGGCTGCATAAAATCTAACAAACAGACAACTCAAAGATTTGTTTCCTCTCGCAAAATTTCTGCATAGCAGGCTAATAATTTTTTTATCCCTTGTTTGGTAGAAGAAATGCGATCTTTGTTATAGTTTATATTTTCTAAAATTTGTAAGCCCTTTTCAATTAAACTGAGACATTCAGTAAAGTTTCCAACCGTTATTTGATCTTCAGTTTAAACTGGATCCAAACAATCAAGCTCTCCAATGTCTTGTTCTTCCTCATGCATTTCTATGAGGTCATCAATAGTTAGCTCCCGATTGTGGGAATTCAACAGTTCTTCAACGTCATCACTATCAACAACTTCTTTAATCGCATTACTAATTTCATAAAAAGAACAAACACCCACTCGCAGACAAAACTGTAGATAAGAAATATCTAAATGTACAAAATAAATTCTAGTGATGTGCTGATTTCGTGCGAAAAGTCCAAATATCTACATTGGATGAGCAATAATATGTGGGCGGTAATTCTATTTCATCGATAATCGAGCGATTGTGTGGCGCTCAAATGACTAATTGACAATATTTGAAAATCGCGTAACTCTGGGTTCGCGTAAGTCGGGGTAGCGTAAGTCGAGGTATTACTGTACTGATTTTCAGCCTTAGTAAATGGATTTAATTACCTTCGTAGGAAAGCAACTTTGATACCCTCTCAGTAGCCCCTGTTCTACGTTTCGCTTGACCGACCGCAGTATGTTTCTCTACACAATCACAGTAATCAACTGTGAAAAATCTAGCTTTAGTAAATTCAAAGAGATTTTTCAGCGCTGCCTCTTGGACTAAATGCTTAAACACAAAATTGAAATCCATATTCAGTTATTATCCGAGTTAATACTCAACTGACTTACATAGAATTTTGCACAATTTATAATTAGCTTTCGAATTTGTCCAAAATATCGTCTACTCTTGATGTATTTTACTATATTTCTTCTTCAGTAATTCCCTCTATTTTCTGATTCAATGATATATTCCGTCTATAATTTTTCTGGGATCTATGATTACTCTCAACTCTTTCCTTTTGAATTTATTTTTCTGCTCTCACTTCGAGTAAGGGTTAATATTATGTTCCCTTTGGGTTCAATCTTAAATTATCGATATTACATCGGTTTAATTCTTTTAACATTTCAAACTTAAAAATCCAAGATTTTTATACGGTTTTCGAAGTGGCTATTTGCAAATGCTCAAGTAAGCAATCATACTACGTGTTTTATCTGAACAGTCAAAATTTTACCCCTTTAAAAGTGGGATTGCTCAAGTTTCACTGTTGATTGTCTGAAAGGACCGAACACGTTTTGAAAATTGTAATCCTTTTGGATATTTTCATAGTTTTATTAATTTTTATAAATATACCAATTACACTTACAAGTTTTTACTTCATTGCAAGTATTTTTAAACTATTATTTACAGCCAACCACAAAGAATTTTGCCTTTATAAGGTAACCCCTTCCGAGTTTCTTATAGAAATATACTCGGTGGAAAGTACTAACGATATATGGTTCGTACGGTATAAATACCGTTGCACGTCATCCGCGTCATACTAGTGACGTCACATAATACCAACACAAAAAATTTAAGTCGTACGTCTGTTTCAGTACCGGCGCTAGGGTATAAGGTGCCCGCTTGCAAAACTAGTATAGGCGCCCTTCGTTTTTTTTTAATTAGTATTTTGTATAATATCAGCCAAAAAAAGCTCATTTGGCGCCCGCCTGCAGTGCATCCCTTGCAGGCCCGTTGTCACCGGCCCTGGCTGCTCCTTTTTAGAATCGTTTAGCCAAGTACATTGGGATTACAGCCTAGCGAATTTTATTATATGAGCGTAGAAGTAATATTTGAAGATTTCTATGAATGTAAACTTAAAAATGTATACAACTTGTTTCATTTAATTTGTTTAAATGGATTATAAAGCGTTTTATGAAGCACACTTGTCCGGATCACATTTTAACTGCAATTGAACGAAGGTGACATTTTGGCATAAATTGGTAACACTTATTTGGCAGCTGAGATGTTGACAGTTCAGATTTGTTTTTATTATTTACTTTCACGTAGATTATTACTTAATTCTTGTTTTCTATTTTTAATGTTTTTTATTTACATTGAATATTAATTTATTTTGTTGTATAATCCACTTCTGCAATAATTCTATGATACATTTGATTTAAAATTAATCAGGAACTTTTTTGTAATTTGGCACCAATGTCAACTTAGCTCTCTGACGTAGATAATGACGTACAAAGGTATTTATACTGTACCAACCATATCTTATAAAATATAGAATTATTGTTTATTGTAATTTGGTGTGATTCAGGTATTGCATCTCTTGTCGCAATATAAAGTGCCTTTAAATTTCATTTTAGATGTTCACTGTCAGTCTCGTATTCTTTTCAGTTGAAATATCATATATTGCTGTTTCAGTAGTAAAAATCTTCAAGGAACAAATATTTCGAACGAATTTATTATTAAATTAGTACAACTCATTTTTAATATAAATAGACGTTTTATTTTGAACCAAAAATTATAAAACTAAAAATATCTACACAAACATAGGTATCTGTTGATTCCAAGGAAAACGCAAATATTAATATATCGGAAACTAAAAGTTAAATACAAAAATCGGTTACTTTATAAAACCAAACTAAAAACAGATTCTACTTTAGTTTTGTTTCACAGCAGACTACCAGTATCTAGTCCATTGAAATCTTACATTTAAGGTTCCGTTTTTTAGAAGACGCAATTGTATTTTTTTAATGTGTACGGGAGGTCAGTAGAAGCTTAAGTTCAAATTTGTGGGGTCGCCACCCTTGTCCCCCGGCCGCCATCTTGGAAAAAGGGGTGGGAAGGTTTTTTGCGCCGTATTTTGCTTCCCCTTTTTCGACCAGGGGACAGGGTTGACGACCAGGGGACAAGGGTGGCGACCCCACAAATTTGAACTTAAGCTTCTACTGACCTCCCGTACACATTAAAAAAATACAATTGCGTCTTCTAAAAAACGCAAGCTAAGGCCTAAAAAATGTAACATTTCAAGGGACTAACTAATCATCATTTAGATCCGATGTAACAGCTGGTAAAAGTTTATACAATTTTGAATAAATATTCAACCTCTCTTAATCAATATTAATATTATACAATAGCATAAAATTAGTTTTAAAATATAATGAATAAAATCAATAACAACAAATCTTACAATTTTGGGATAAGATTTAGGAAAAAAATTTTAAATAATTGAAACAATTTGTGCTGGTATCATTTTTTTCTCAGTATTCAGCCATGAAAATATGGCTTTTAATAGAATGAGTTATTCCAGCGAGTATTCATTAAATTTAATATTAAAAAAAATAATTGTTTTAAAAATCAGAATCTTTCTCACTATATCATTTTGCTTATTCCTCTCACGCTGTTCAATTTCAAACACAACAGTAAAGGGTTGGTACTGCAAGAAATAATACATACAATAAATATTCCACTCCCTCGCGCGACAGATCAAATATTTAATTCGTCTTTCACCGGCACTTCACATTCCGTGAGCTAGACAATTTTAAGCAGTTATTTGAACAAGTAACGTTTGTTCTAACTCGATATAAAACTATGCAGTATATACTGTAGTGCATGCGCACTACAGTATATGCGTTCCAACTGGATTTGTACGATGCACAGAATGATCCAAAATACGTTACAAGCATGATACTAAAAATAACCAGATAGCATCTTCCCGTAGCCCAAATACGTCCGATTTCGCGCATGATGACGTAACTGGAGACCAATTTGAATTTGAATTCTTGTTAAAGTTAAATGGGATGTGTATGCATTCTATCATGAAATTATTCAATTATCAAAATAATATTTAACGACTTTTTTGTGTTATTTGTTTATAAAAGATATCTCATAACACAAAGGTGTTACAAAGATAAAATATAAAATACACTTATCTTACAACCGCGAACGATTCAAACTAATCGAACGTTACGAACCATTACGAACGTGCCGGTCTCCAGTTGCGTCACGATACCCTCCCTTCAGGATGCGCAATATATTATCTTCTTATTTATAGTATCATGGTAACAACTAGATAATGGCACTTATGTACGCCGTTGCTCCCGCTTGGCGGCGCTAGTGTAGTTGGAGGTCAACATTTTGACTATTCGTGGTGTTTTTGATTACGATTTAATAAATAATAAATTATGGCCGAAATATACGGATCTTGGAAACTGTTTGTGCGTTGAAAAACGAATTGAGGAGAAGGATTGCGAGAGTTACTGGAAAAAGGAAGCCCTTATCGAATGATAAACTATATTAATCATCGTCTCAATGTTTTATTTCTATAGCTCAGAGGGTATTTATTTGGTATTGACTCACTCCCCACACTAGTCTGACAACTGTGTATAATATATGTGCGATCTGCCTCACTTTTCTTTCAATTTAAAATTCATAATTAAGGGCGCTCAGCATTAATTTTTGTGTTTATCTCATTTAAAAATGTGATATTTTCAAAATATGGCCGCCATGACAATTGCGCATTTGGTGTAAATTTGGTTTAAGCATGGGTTGAGCGCAGTTGATTCTGCAATGTTATCTTATTTAAAAAAAAAATTATAATTCCTTATGGAAATATAGAATGTGTTAATTTAATTAAGTACAATTATTTGAGTGTTTGTCTACGTGAAAGGCGAGCTTAAATTTAAGGTGAAATTAGAAAAATTTAGAGTTAGGTTTGATCAGGTAAGGTTTAAGTCACTAAAGAATATTTGAATGGTACTAGGTCACTTTAATTTTTAGTTATTAACTTCTCACAATAAAACACTGAAAAACGTTTGTTTTTCTATACTTCCACAAAATTTATTACAACTATGTTGTTACTACAGCTGTTTCGGCAAAGTGCCTTTCTCAAGTGATATATTTAACAATGTGTTTGCCTTTTTAAGTCTTTAACTGAAGAGGTTGAGGAGTGGGGAGATGTTTGTCTCGAGTTGGTCATTCAGAATTATATCTGTATTTTTCAATTTATTAATTTCCATTGATTCTAAAAGTGATAGCTTAAGGCCTTTATTTTGAATATGTAGAATTTGAAACTCTTCATTGAAAGAATGATTATGATCTAGAAGGTGAAGTGCGTATGTAGAAGCACTTCTACACTACATACTCTACTTCTACCAAACTGTCAAACATTTTAGTCGAATTGTTCAGTTTTGTTTTGACCGGTGTGAAAGTGGTTTACAAGCCATATGAAAGTCAAATTTACCCCAACGAGTTCGGGTTCATAAATGCTGTTAGTAAGAGAGAGGCTTTGTTCTCAATATAAGCCTTATTCCAGAGATGCGGACACGTCAATTACGACGTATACGCATGTCTGGTTGATTACGAGAAGGCGTTTGATCGAGTACAACACGTCAAGATGATGCAAATACTAAAAGAAGCGGGAATTAACAACCAAGATCTGAAAGTAATTAAAAAAACCTTTACTGGAATCAGACTTCTAACCTCACAGTTGAAGGTGAACAAACCAAAAATGTGAAAATTATGTGGCAAAGCTGTATTTTGTCTCCTTTAATCTTCAATGTCTATCTCTTATCGAAGCTTTGCATGAAGCTGAAAAAAGTAATCTACTAAACGGGTACCGGCTAATAGACGAAGCAACGAAGCACTAAAAAGCCCAAAACCTGCAGTAAGATGAATCGTCATGCAACTTTTTGCATTCAATTCGAGAGAGTGTCAGGCAATTTTGTGAACTAAATTGATCACCGGCAAAAAAATTTGTGCATGAGAAAATGCATTTTCAAAGTGCATCTCGAAGAGATGGAAAATGAAAAATTTAGAACTCGGGAAATATTGACGGAAATGACTTCAATTTTTATATTTGGGGGTTTTGGAGGTCAGTGAACACAAATTTCATGACAGCGATGGTCTCCGAGGATGCACCAACTTTAATTGTTCCAATGCTAATATAAAAATAAACTTAGCTTATTGGTATATTTTATTTCTTGGAGATCCAACCTTGTGTATAATATTGTGTATAACATTGTGTGTAATATTATTATTATTATTACCAAAACAAAATTTAACACTGTGCTTGATTTTAGGTTGATGTAACCTTGTTTACTGTTGTAATTAATGTGTTGTGCAAATATGAAATGTACAAAAAATATGTATCAGGTGAACATTCTTATATCTTAAAAACTGGCCAGAACAGTAGCTAAGCAATAAATAACGATAGTTAACAATAAAAAAAAACGTACTAAATTAACAAAATGATTTGATTAAATGTCAGTGTATGCAATATCCTATAGTATGAATTCGTTTTGCTTTGGTATAATGTAATAATGGGATCCAAATGATATCGGAAATTAAGCATTACGCAAATTTATATGTTTTACTAACATAAATTCTTGAACAAACATTATTCGTTTTGCTTTGGTATAATGTAAAAATGGAATCAAAAATAATATCGGCAATTAACAGTTATTACGCAAATTTGTAACTTTAATATGTTTTAAATCCTACAGATATCCATAATGTATGGATGCAAATCATCCGAACGAAAAACAAAAATCATCACAAAGAAAAACTTCTTTCAGTCTTCATCTACCGAAAATATGTACCTGACTAGGTTCAAGCATTATATTAAAAACTGCTAGGCCAGACCTCAGAAAAACAAAAAAAAAAACAATAAAAAAGAAAAAATAAAACATTGGTATTGGAAAAATCAACATTAAACGTATATAATCTCAACTAAAATAATTTAATACAACAGTTTTATTCAATATTTAGCTCAACAGTTAGACAGTTTTTACTTTTTTGAAGTTATACTTCTTTAGGCGCGATTGGGAGTGAATTTTTATTATCCTGGGCGCATGCGCACACAGACAGTATGGAATTCGTTGCTAAATCTCTCAAGTTATGTATGTATCAGTGCAAAAAAGGTATGGAAAGAATATATTAGTGTTTTTAGTAAATATATTTTTTATTATAATTATTTTTGTGCCTTTGGATTTGTCTTCCTCACGAGTACGAGAATAAGTATTATTAAAACGTTTTTATATTTATACTTCACTTCGTCTATATGTTACCGTGATTTGTCATTATGTCCGAGAAAGCACATAAATAGTGCGGTCGTGGGTTATTGGTAGAGCATTCGACTACAGATCGAGAGATCCCGGGTTCAAATGCGGACAATTGCTATTCTTTTTTTTTATTTTTGGTGTTGTTTTAATAAAAATTTTTGGAAAGTGGTAAGTATTAAAATTAGTTTAATATTTAAATAAAATAAAAATAAACTGTTTAAAATATATTTATTTCTTTGAAATCATATAATAGAAGTATAACTTCTTACGTGCGTACAAAGTACACACACATTCTTTTTTTGATTGTTTTAGTTCCAGTGAAACGTGTTTCTTTTAATCTTTAAATTGATTCTCTGATAGTCGCTTAAGTAGACCGATAACTAAGATCCACTGTATGTGTATTTCTAGGGTATTAACGTTTTCTGGTAGAGCCCGATGAATGAGCATCATTGAGTACTACCTATGTCTGAGTAATACCTGACTATCTTTCAATGTACTACCGAATTCACTCGCGAATACCAATTAAAAGCCACGTAACTATTGAATTTTAAACTGCAGCGTTTAAACCCAGCACACTACTCATTTTGAAGAGAGTACCAGTTCACTGAGCCGTCAAGCCGCCTTGTACAGAATAAGCAAATTAATATTTTGCATACAAAATATAGTAGTCGATAGTCATTTAATAGCACGAAAAAAAAATGCGGCTTTGAATTGAAATTGAACTTATGCGAAAACAATATCCCAAATAGCAAAAAAATATTGAAGATACTATTTTGATTGGGGAGAAAATTATTCTTGTAGATAAAACAGGCTAATAATTGCAACTTCAGACTATTAGCAAGATAGAAACGACAACCATTAATGTTTATTAATATTATTGTAGTTTTAAGATAAGATTTTTCATTTTAATAATAATATATTAAAAATATATTGAATAATATTATTGAGTCATCTATTTATTTCATTCAGAAAAAAAAAAACAAAACAATGATTATTTAAATTTGTTGATAGATATAACTATTGTATCAACTCATTTTCCAAAATGTTTCTCAAAATATTATGACTAGAAAGAAGGAAAGATATATTAATTTATATAAATATAACAGAGAGTAAAACAATTAAACGAATGGAAAACCTGTATTTCTGAATCATTTGAAGATGGCAGAGTAGAACAATATACAACGATTTCCATAACAGGTCCATATACAGGGTGATTCATTAAGAATGCCCAATCTCTGAGTTGTAGATTCTAAAACTCAAAATATTAGGGTTTAACTTAAATCACCTAAACAAAATGTAGCTCGTTACTGAGTCACAGGGTGTTTCATTTAAAAATTTAATAACTATTTTTACCCAGTACTTTAAAACTATTTGACATATCCTTGTCATACTTGGCAGAAAGTTTAGATACCGTACACCCTACTAAATTATGATAAACAAACGTTTCTGACTACTATCAGGGGCGTACGGCAGGGGCAGTGAATGGTTTACCCTTCCCAAATTCTGGTGTAGGCAGAATTGCTATTTTAGTACAATATTTCGATTCTCCCATACTTTCTATGTAAATAATATACTCTTTATTCGTAACGATAAAGTCATTAGTTTTCGAGATATTTGAAGTTGAAAATGAAACTACACAGCTATTTTGATTAATGTATACTCTTTCATTTTTAACTTCAAATATCTGGAAAACTAATGATTTTATCATTATGAATGAAGAGTATATTATTTACATAGAAAGTATTGGAGACTCGAAATACTACGCTAAAATAGCAAGTCTGCCAGTGGCGTATAATTTGGGAAGGGTAAACCATTCACTGTCCCCTGTCGTACGCCTCTGGTAGTAGCCAGAAACGTTTATTTAACGTAATTTAGTAGGGTGTACAGTACCTACACTTTTTGGCAAGTATGATAAGGATATTTGAAATATGTACTTTTAAAGTACGGGGTACAAATATTTTTTAAATTATGCTGTAACTCAGTAAGGAGCCACATTTTATTTAAGTGATTTGGATTAAATATTAACGATTTGTATCCAGCACTTTAAAAGTATTTCAAATATCCTTATCATACTTGCCAAAAAGTGTGGGTGTTGTACACCCTACTAAATTGTGTTAAATAAATGTTTCTAGCCACTACAAGAGGCGCACGACAGGGGACAGTGCATGGTTTACCCTTTCCAAATCCTCTGCCACTGGCGGAATTGCTATTTTAGCGCAATATTTTGATTCTACAATAATTTCTATGTAAATAATATATTCTTAATTTATAATGATAAAATCATTAGTTTTCGAGATATTTGAAGTTAAAATTAAAAGAGAATACATTAATCAAAATAGCTGTGTCGTTTCATTTTCAACTTCAAATATCTCGAAAACTAATGACTTTATCGTTACGAATAAAGAGTATATTATTTACACAGAAAGTATTGTAGAATCGAAATATTGTGTTAAAATAGCGATTCCGCCAGTGGCGTAGAATTTGGGAAGGGTAAACCATTCACTGTCCCCTGTCGTACGCCTCTGGTAGTAGGCAGAAACGTTTGTTTATCATAATTTAGTAGGGTGTGCGGTACCTACACTTTTTGCCAAGTATGACACGGATATGTCAAGCAGTTTTAAAGTACAGGGTAAAAATAGTTATTAACTTTTTAAATAAAACACATTTTATTTGGGTTAAATCTTAATATTTTGTGGTCTAGAATCTACAACTCAGAGATTGGACATTCTTAATGAATTACCCTGTATAACAGAAAGTGAGGTGACATGGGCAATACAAACGGCAAAAAATGGAAAAGCACTAAGTCCCGATGAAGTGAATGCGGAAATACTTGGTAGTGAAAGTTTTTGGGAGAAATTGGAATTAAAGCACTGTGGTATCTTCAACAGAATTTGTGACACTTGTATGCTACCAACTGATTGGCTAACTCGGCATTATTTGTCACAATACCAAAGAAACATCGTGCAAAAACATGCAGTGATTATCGGACAATTATGTTTTTATGGGTTGAAGCTCTTCCTGCGAATAATACATGGCAGAATAAACAGGATATTAGTAGACAATTAACAATACTCAGTGCGGATTTTGGAGTGGCTTGGGTACAATTGTATGTATGACTCGTTCAGTATCCAAGTACTGATACAGAGATAAAAATCAAAATGTATACATCAGTGTTGTCGTTCATTGAAACATTTCTCAAGAATCAATGAAAAAGGTCAACTTTTCAAAAATGCAAACTCATCTACAGTATTATAAACTAAGAGCCGGTATACAGTCGGAAAAATGAAAGAATACCCATGAACGATCACATCAATCACTTATTTTGTATTTGCTGCCTCTTTCTATAACAAACGTTTATTATTTATAGAAAAAGACAGCAAATACAAAATAAGTGATTGATGTGATCGTTCATGGGTATTCTTTCATTTTTACGACTGTAGGTATATATCATTTTAAGCATGATAAGAGCCTAGAACTTAAATAGTACAACCTAAAAGAAAACGTATGAACACTGTGCCGTCACTTTTTAGTGACACATGCGTCGACAGTGGCGCATCAAACTTTCCACTTGTGGACGGAATAAATAAATTAAAAGGTACCCTCCCTCACTTCCAGAATTCAATTTTTTTTTAAAGTTCTATGTGATTAAAAAATAAAACTCAGCGTAATTTTAACCCACCACCCCCTTCCTCCACCATCAAAAACTTCATTTTTCGTTTTTATTTTTTTTAGGTGGGATGCAATCAATTTTAAAATTTCAAAAAATCTGCACGCCTAGTTGAGGTTTTTACAAAACAAGTCTATTTTTATAGACCAGTAGGTTGAGTGTACTCATAACCTCAAATTTTTTTTTATTATTTAAAAAAAATACTAATTTGAACCTACTACTACTACTTAGAAAAATTTCTACTATTTAAGTTATAGGCTCTTATCGTGCCTAAAATGATTAGCAAATTTCACCTATACCAACTCTTAGGGCCGGTTGTTCGAACGCTAATCAAAAATGGAATCAACTGATCATTATCAAATATTTAATTACTGTCACCAACTGTCAATGTCAACTTTGTTTGTGTTGCTGAAAACATATTATTACAATTGATTACAATTCTGAGATTTATTATTCAATTATGTTAATAATTGTTATGTTAATTAATAATTAATTAATCAATAAATTATGTTAATATTCATAATGCTAATTAACATAATTAAATACAATCAAGCGATTGACGTACGAATGAGGGTATTGTTATTTGATGGTTGTTAAGGGGACTTAATTATAATCAATTTCTTGATTAGCGTTCTTGATCCTAAGGGCGGGTTGTTCGAACGATAATCAAGAAGTTGATTATAATTAAGTCCCCTTAACAACCATCAAATAACAACACTCCTCATTCGTACGTCAATCAGTTGATTGTAATCAATTATGTTAATTATCATTATGATAATTAACATTATTGACTGATTAGTTATTAATTAACAAAACAATTATTAACATAATTGATTAATAAATCTCATAATTGTAATTAATTATGTTTTCAGCAACCCAAACAAAGTTGGCATTGACAGTTGGTGACAGTAATTAAATATTTGATAATGATCAGTTGATTCCATTTTTGATTAGCGTTCGAACAACCGGCCCTAAGTCTATTAGAATTATTGTTTTTATTACTACAGGTTATTCCATTCCTTACAACAATAGAAGAAAATAAAATCTTCAATAGCGGATTTGTATTTCGATAATAACTTCAGAATTAGAAGTCGAAACATTAATAAAGATTTTATTTTTCCCATTTACATACTGTGATTTCCAGACAATGGTGAAACACTGAAAACAACATAGTTCGGCAGCTTTTTAATAACACTATTGGAAGGTGAGATAATTAATTTTTATACAAAAATAAAAACATATCGATGGCCTAGATGCAATACCTCGTAAGTGAATCTGTCAAAATTTGTGGTTTTTAACAAAAAAAAAAAAGAATGTGTGTGTACTTTGTACGCACGTAAGAAGTTATACTTCTAGTAAATGATTTCAACGAATTAAATATACTTAAACAGTTTATTTGTATTTTATTTAAATATGAAACTAATTTTAATACTTACCACTTTCAAAAATTTTTTATTAAAACAATAGCAAAAATTTAAAAAAAGGAATATGAATTGTCCGGATTTGAACGCGGGACTTTTCGATCTCTAGTCGAATGACCTACCACGGCTGCGTTTACATCGCTTCTCGGACATAATTACAATCACGGTGACAAATAGATCAAGTGAAGCATAAAATAAAAATGTTTTAATAATACTTATTATCTGACTCCCGAGGAAGACAAATCCAAAGACACAAAAATTATAATAAATATATTTACTAAAAACACTAATATATTTGTTTCGCACCTTATTTACGCTGATACATATCTACATAAATTGAAAGATTTAGCAACAAGTCCATACTGTCTGTGTGCCCATGCGCGCCGAATAATAAAAATTTACTCTTAATCGCGCCTAGAGAAGTATAAATTCAAAAAATGTATATTCGATGGCCTAGAAGCAATACCTAGTAAGTACCAAAAATTCAAAAATCACGCTTTTGGCGATGCAATACTGATATACCTTTTCTACCAATCACCAGATTGGTAAACTTTATAATATTTATAAACTTGCAAAACAAACTTTTATTGTATTGCTTCCAGGCCATCGATATAATCACTTGCCATTAAATGTATTTTGATGACAAATAAGATATAAATGTTGAATTTAAAATGCAAAACAATCGATTCTAAGATTGTAATATAAAAAAGATTTCTATTGAATTCCAACAAATATTGGTTTTATTTTTTCCTTTTTAACAGTCCAAGGTCTGGTCTTTGGTGAGGTTATAGAAACTTAGGAAAGGTGTATAAATCAATTAAATAATAACGCAAGATTTTAATCCCACATATCGGATTCTCTTACACTGTTCGATTCGCAGATATTTTCAGTATCTTCTTCATCGTCATCTTCGGCAAAAGGGGCGTCACTACCCGTTTGTTGTTTTAGTTTTTTTCTGCGCAGCGCCTCTCGTTCTTCTTTGGTGAATTCTTTACGAAATTCGTAAACTAAAGGATAAATATATTCGATAGCGGCTTGGACGTCTCCTACGCTTGGAGCTGAAACGAGATAATTTTTTAATACTTCACATGTAACACATGGAACAAATATTTATACTTATATACCTTTCCTTGAATTTTAGCCATAAATTCAAATAAATCGTGATAAATCCAACAAAAAATGCAATGCTTGTTAGTCCAGACTGTATTGTCGCCCCCGTTAGGTAAATTATTCCGATTCGATTTTTTTGCACAAACTTACTCAAAAAGAGGTCCTTATAACAAATCCACAACGTACCAGGCAGTACCGTGGTCGAAAAATTGTTTAAACAATTTTTTTTAAACAAATTCACAAAAACAATTTTTTCGCTCCGAACATTTTTTTTAGATCATCTTAAACCGGGAGATATTAACATAACTTCAACCACGATTTTCTAAGTCCTGCCCTTTGCAATACTGGAAGGTTAGAAAAGGTACTTACAATATACAATTTATGGAAAAAAACACGGGTTTCCTGTGACATTTTCCTGTTAAAATTAGATTTTCCATGAGAAAAAAAATGGGGAGTTGCGATGAATTTCTGAGTCCTGCCATATCCATAGAATGACAGGATACTATCAATTTTATGAAGAAAATTTTTTGGGCAGGAGGGTTGCAAAAGGACTAAGGGAGTATATGGATATACAAAAATGTAATGAAAATAATGCAATTTTCATAATTTTCTGAGTCCTGCCAACTTAATAAAATAAACATAATTATTTGAAAATGATCGAAAAAAATGTTGGCATGACGTCTTCTAATGTCACTTGGAAAATTCCGTGGAAAATTTTCACCCTGGTTCCGTGATTTTTGAGTCATAAAATAAATTTTATTATAAAATAAATAATTTAAGTAGACATTATTCAAAAAGGCAGGATGTTTAGTTACACCTTTTTTTACTATACATAGTTAAAAAATGTGTAAGAAAATTCGTGGAAAGTTACACGATTTTCTGAGTCATGCCATTTTGGACATATCTCAAGAATGTTAATATAAAGCTATTTACAAAGAGGCAGGATGGTTGTGTAGTTATTTCGTATATAAAAATAAAATTTTAAGTCAGTAAAATTATTGCAGGTTGTTATACAAACATATTCATATCACCACAATTTTCTGAGTCATGCCATGTCAAGTATGCTTAAAAAACCCTAATCTAAAACCGTTTACAACGTGGCAGGATAACCGCAAAGATATTTAATACATAAAAATTAATTTTTACATCGTTAAAAGAATCGTACGGTATTAAATATTATTTTCCTGAGTAATGTCTCGTATTTTTACACACCTTTCAAATATAATACCAAACTGTAACATATTTATTTTAAACGATTAGATCATATTTGTATCTAAGTAAACGTAATAAAAGTAATAGGAAGAAAATCAATAATGTTACAATTAATTGTAAATATATAGTAGGAATTGTACCTATTATACAGGGTGTCCAGAAACTCTTCTAACAATCGAAGCCCTGAGATTCCTCAGATAATTTTAAGAAAATTTAACTCAATTCACCTCGTCCGAAAATGCTTCCTAAGGAAGCTAGAGCTCTTTAAAGATGGCGTATTCTAATTAGTTTTTTTAAATAGCTCCAGAACACTTCTATTTAGAAAAACAAAAACTGGTACACCTATTTATCTTCCAGAGATAAATCGATTCCATCAATTGTCAATTTTTAGTACCGGTCATAGGCGTCCGTTTAGGGTTGGGACACGGATATTTTATCGCATAACTTTTCTGTGTTTAACTTTTAAGCATTTTTGACACTGGATTATTAAACTATGGGGTATTCTTGTACTAAAAGGTACTCTTGCTTTAAGTCGGTAGGATAAGCCGTGTTCTAGAAAAATCGATTTGAAAATTTTTTCGGTTTTTGAATTTGAAAAAAAAAATAAAAAAAACTATTCAGAAAAACGAATGGTACGTTTATTTCTCTTCCAAAGATGAATATTTTATCAATTGTGAATTTCTAGTATCGGTCATAGGCGTCCGTCTTGGGTAGATCAACGAAATCTCATAACTTGCTTTAATTTTTAATAATTTTTGACAGAAGAGTATTAAATTATGAGGTAAAATAGCTTCAGAACAACATTAATGAGGTATTCTAGTACTAAAAGTTCCTCCTGCTTTAAGTCGGTAAATACACCGTCTTTTTTTATTTTTTTCAAATTTTTCTTAAATTCAAAATACGAAAAATTTTTAAATTGGTTTTTCTAAAAAACGGTGCATCCTACCGACTTAAAGCAAGAGTATCGTTTAGTACTAGAATGCCTCACAGTTTAATAATATAGTGTCAAAAATGCTTAAAAGTTAAAGACAAAAAAGTTATGCGATAAAATAACCGTTGCCCTACCCAAAACGGACTCCTATGACCGGTACTAGAGATTCGCAATTGATGGAATCGATTTATCTCTGGAAGATAAAAAGGCGGACCAGTTTTTGTCTATCGAAATGGAAGCGTTCTGGAGATAAAAAAAAATCAAATTACAAGGCGCCATCTTCACAGAGATCTAGCTCCCCTAGGAAACATTTTTGGATTATGTGAATTGTGTTAAATTGTCTTAAAATTATCTTAGGAATCTTAAATATATATACAGGGTGTTTCATTAAAAAAACTTAAGTTTGTGTCACCCTGTCTATACGGGTAGCCCTGTATATTAGAAAATATTTTTAAATTATGATCCTCTCTTTGTCCCAAGTTTTACCTAAATAACTTTTTTTCGTATCTCTTACGACAAACGAGTGATTGGACTTTGTCACACTAATGCCCCACCCTGTATACGAAATAACTATAAAACCATCCTGCCTCTTTGTAAATAGACTTAAATTAAGATTCTTGAAACATATGCCAAATGGCATGACTTAGAATATCGTGGAATTTTTCACGAATTTTTGTACAAATCTAGGACTCCTACCGTCTTACAAGAACCGTTTAACCTTCCTGTCGAGTACCGAAAAAGTATTGATTGCATTTGAGTATTATAACTTTTTAAAGGCAGGACTCAGAAAATCACGGAATCAGGTTAAAAATTTTGCGCATAATTTTCCAAGGGACAAGTATACTTAAACAATAGGAGACGTCATGCCAACATTTTTTTTTTTGATCATTTTGAAATAAATATGTTTAATTTATTTAGTTGGCAGGACCCAGAAAATCATGAAAATTTCATTATTTTCCTTACATGTTTGTATACATATACTCCGTTAGCCCGTTTGCAACCCTCCTGCCCAAAAAATTTTCTTCATAAAATCCATAGTATCCTATCAGTTTACGGATATGGCAAGACTCAGAAATTCATCGCAAAACCCTATTTTTATTTTTTGGGAAAATCTAATTTTTACAGGAAAATGTCACAGAAAGTTTGTGGATATTTCCACAAATTGTAAGTACATACCTCGTCTACCCTTCCACTATTGTAAAAGGCAGAAAATCGTGGCTGAACTTCTGTATAATATCTCCCGGTCTAATCTGGTTCATTCTGAGCAGAAAGTGTCTCTTGTAATTTTTCTCTAAAATTGATTGTTGTCGAATTATACGCGATTTAAAATTTGAAAAACGCGAAAATAGCCATTGTTAAGGCTTAATAACTCGGTTGAAAATTATTATTACGAAAGTCAGGAAGTGACCAAATCAAAGTATAAAGTCCCCCTACAAGATCCTGAAGAAATTTGTGTCATTATTGTATTACTAAGCGGTTATCTTTAATTATTAACAATGAGTGCTAAAGCGCGTATTAGGTGGCCGTAAATTGTGAGTGCAAAAGAGATGCATCATTCCGGCCGTCCAATCGTGCATCTCACTCGCACTCACATTGACGGCCGCCTCAATACGCTCTTAGAGCTCAATGTTAATAATTAAAAATATAAGCTTAGTAATAAAATAATTACAAAAATGTTTGCAGGATCTTGTAGGGGGACTTTAAACTTTGATTTGGTCACTTTCTGACTTTCATAATAATTTTTAACCGAGTTATTAAGGTGATATAGTAGCGATCAACAGGTAGCCAAAACGCGTTCTAAGATTGCGGCTGTAATTTTGAATATTTTTTCGAGATATTTGGCACACGTATTCGTAATATAATAAAGAATGGCGGTACAGAGCCCAATTTGAAAAATATATTAATATGTAAAAATTACTCTGTAATTAAATACAATATTAAAAAATCGAGCCTGTACCGCCATTAAGAAGAACAAAAAAATACACTTTCTTCAAATAAACTTTTTTATCCGATGCCTAGATTTTGTGTCATTTTGGAACTACTAATGAAATAAAAAATTTTAGTAGTTCCAAAATGACACAAAATCTAGGCATCGGACAAAAAAATTTATTTGAAGAAAGTGTATTTTTTTGTTCTTCTTAATGGCGGTACAGGCTCGTTTTTTTAATATTGTATTTAATTACAGAGTAATTTCCACATATTAATATATTTTTCAAATTGGGCTCTGTAGCGCCATTCTTTATTATATTACGAATACGTGTGCCAAATATCTCGAAAAAATATTCAAAATTACAGCTGCAATCTTGGAACGCGTTTTTGCTACCTGTTGATCGCTACTGTTTCCTCTTAAGCCTTAAAAATGGTCATTTTCGCATTTTTCAAATTTTAAATCGCGTACAACTCGACAACAATCAATTTTAGAGAAAAATCACAAGAGACCTTTTTTACTCCGAATGACCCAAAAGATCTAAAAAAAGTTTGTCCGAAGTGAAAAATTGTTTGTGAATTTGTTTAAAAAAAAATTGTTTAAACAATTTTTCGAGCACGGTACCGCCTGGCCTTCTTTTTGAGTGAGTTTGTGCAAAAAAATCGAATCAGAATAATTTAGTAACAGTGGCGACGATACATCCTGGACTATGTATATACAAGCCCTAAAAACTATATTAAGACAAATTAAAATATATAAAAGTTAAGGTATTTGGCTGTTAATTTACTATTTTTAATAAATATGATAATAATGTTAAATAAGCAATATTTTAATTAAATAATCTCAAAAAGGGATTCATATTTTTATACAGCCTATACTGTAAGGTGTATTTATTATAAGGTTATATTATGACCTACTAATATCATAAGAATCATCAAAATATTGAAACAGTATGGCATAAGATAAACAGACACTAAAGAACAACCCACAACGGACATTACACTAACTTAAATCCAAAATAGAGAAGATTTGGAATTATAGAATACCCCTCCTACACATCCTAATGCTTTGTACATATGAGGACGGTTTGTCAGCGGTTAAGTCGCGTTTTACCTGTTTTTCCTGATCACACCCTAATGCCGCCTTTGAAGTTACCAAGGAAAACAGGTAAACCGCGACGTCGACGTTGGCAAACCGCTCTCATGTGGACGAGCTGTTAGTCGAGCCAATGGGCGCGTTCACCAGATGCAAACGTTGGCAATCAGTTTGCGCTTTATGCTTCTGAACGACTTGCTAACGTCAAACATGTTTGGAAAGCGGTCGCCATTTTTGCAAACATAAAATATTTAAGTTGAACTTTGCAAACGTGTTGAATATTGAAAAAATATGGCGGGAATTTAAATTGTATATATTGTAGAATATATTGATAAGGGTTTTATATATAAAATAAAGGCTACTGAAGACATTCTGCTACGTTATTATCTATTAAATAAATTTTCTTTTTTCCTTTAATAAAAAAAATAAATTCAAAAACGTATTTATTGAGAAAATTTATTTTAGGTTACGTTCAAACCAAGCAAGCAAAATGTCAAATATTAACCTAAACAACAAACCGTTCAGCTCGCTGTCAACAAGTTTAGAATCAAAGCATAATCAAAGCGCAAACATTTGTGAACGTGTTTGCACTTGGTGAACGCAGTCAATGTCAAACCGAATTCAAGCGGTCATAAAGTCTATTCGGGTGCTATTCTGTTTTATAAATAAATATTCGTTCTAGATCACAATAAGCCACAAAATAAACGTTTTTTATTATTAATTACTATTTTCTTTTGAGCTGCTGGTTAAATATATCATCATCATTATGGCATCTACACTCCTAGTGGTGGGATTGCCGCCCTCTTGGGACTCTTCGGATTCATTTGTCGCGGAGAATTAGTCCGCATTAACATTTTGGATTTACAAATGCTTATGGTTACCATTCTCTTACTCCCATCTTCTTCATTTCCTCAACTATCTGGTTCTTCCATCTGGTTTTGGGTCTTCCTCGTGATCTACCTGATACAGGTCTCCATTTGGTAATTTTCTTGATAACTGCTTCTGGATTTCTTCTTTCTATATGGTTAAATCTATATTACATATTAGTAATAGGGAACTTGCACATTTTTTTTTATTAAATAACAATGTTGTTTTGTTTAAAAACGAGATTTCCAAAATTTCACGCTTCAAAAACTCATAATAACTTAGAAATACAAATCTCTTCTGTAAAATAAAATAGTTCAAACAACCCGTGACGTCACATAGTTTTATTATATCAAGCGGTCTAACTGTGTATACTATGTATCTGATCTGGGACGGAACTGACGCCACATACTGTTTACAATTTCTGACGTGAAGTTGGCGTTGAAAGGTGTTCATGTGTTTAATAAATAATAAATATTTTAGTTGGTGACATATTTTAATGTAAAACACATTGTAAAACAGGTAACATTATGTATTAAGCAAGTATTAAGTCAATAATTTAATGCATTCCTCTTGGTAAATCAAGAAATTATTCCGGAAACCAAGAGTCGGCCATTTTAATGTCAAGTTAGCGGCTACTTTTTATCGGCTACTTTAGACGCAAGAATTTTGTTCATAGGTTCTATCCTGGGTATTTTTATATCAATGTATTATATAGTTATGTTTAAGGTTATATTTAGGTATATTCTTCTTCTCCTTTAATTTATTGGCCTCCACCTACTTGGGTATTTGGCTAGCTCATCGTCGCCTAATTAGGGAAAAATATTTATATTCTAATGACATTTATCGTATGTCATTGTAATAATATATACCAGTTTGTTGAGATTGGAGTTTGATACAGTTTTTGAAGGAAAGGAAAGAAGGTTTACTACGGAAAATAAAACCATTTTGTAAAAGTACAAGTTTTCTATGAATAGTTCAAACGATCAAAAACACTTGGACGTCACATAACTGTATTTTCTACTGACGTTTATAATGTCTAATATAAAATTATATACAATTTTGTTTACTTTGTTGGTGCAAAATGTAAACATACGTAAACATATGACGTCACGACGCGTTTGGGACTAACTGCTTTAATTAGAAATTAGAATCGTCTTTAGGGGCCAAACGGAACACAAAAACAACTTTTTTATCTTTGATACATGTTTTAAATTATGTTCTGTTGTTATTTATAACATTTTTATTTAAAATTTTACAATATTTTACAATATTTATTTTACAATTTAAAATTTTATGCAAGTTCCCTATTAATCAATCTCACAGTATTACATTAATACACAATAAACATTATTAGAGAAAAATAAACTGCCAATTATCTGAATTATATACTGCGAGGCATAAGTTAGGGATATAGCTAAAATTATGCTCATTTTCATAGTTGATTTTTTCGTGAACAGATTAACGAATTCCGCTATTTTTTATTATTTTAGATTTTTCTTTGGTACTTACAAACTCGGGCAAAGATTTACTCAAACTTTTTTTGAACTTATACCGAGTGGACGAAAAGAAATGTTTTTCTTATGTTAAGTTTGAGACACCCTGAAGGGAGGACAAAGTACAAATATGGGTATATATATACCGTAATAGTATTGTAGTCTTATGTTTTGTGAACATTTTGCTTTTTGAATGTCCCTGATATCTTTGGAAACAAAGAAAATAGGTGCTTTTACTCTTTAACATGTGTTTTAACTGAAAGAAAACTAAATAAACAATAAAAAAATAACAGTAAACAAAACAGAAAGGCACATAACGTAAATCTATAAGAGTTATTTGTCGACCAGGTAAGCGGTATGCACAGTGCAACATAAGAGAGACGAGGTTGTTTAATGGAGGCTCTGTAATGTTTTGGGGTGGGAATTTCCTTGAGAGTAAGTACGGAGTTGGTGTATATGTGGAGGCTCTTTAAATAGCGATAGGTATAGTATAACAGATTTGACTGCATCCCTGAAGGTCACTTGCACCGCATACACGAATCTTCTTCTCGCGGTTGTAGATAACTCGGTTTTACTATACATTATACAAATTTTTTTTTAAACATTATCGGTCCTTTCGCACTATATATAGGAAACAATTTTATCTTAGTGGTATGATAAGACATGGCCTCCTCACGTATCGCATGTCGTCAGTTAAAACACATATTAAAGAGTAAAACAGTCTAGTTTCTTTGTTATTAAAGATATCAGAGAAATTAAAAAAATATAATATTGACAAAATATGAGACTACAACATAATTTCGATGTATATCCACCTTTGTACCTTTTCCTTCCTACAGGGTGTCTAAAACTTTTGTTTCGGTTAAAACACATGTTAAAGAATAAAACCGTCTATTTTCTTTGTTTCTAAAGAATCAGGGACATTCAAAAAACATAATGTTCATAAAACATAAGACTACAAAACGATTCCGATGTATACTCACATTTGTACCTTGTCCTCCCTACAGTGTCTCAAACTTAACATAAGAAAAACATTTCTTTTCTTTCATCCGGTATAAGTACGAAAAAGAAGTTTGGGTAAACCTTTGACAAACTGTATAAATACCAAAGATAATCTAAAATAATAAAAAAAATTAGCGGAATCCGTTTATCCGTTCACGAAAAAAAAAAACAACTATGAAAATGAGCATAATTTTCTATATTCCTAACTTATGCCTCGCAGTCTAGCTGTATTTTAGTTTTTCCAATATATAGTTGTTGGGGTCGTATATTGTGATATATTTCTACAAATAGCACCAGGAAGAAGTGAAAAATAATGATAACTTTAGTTCCCACGTTAATATCGAGGTACTAAAACTGTCCAAGGACAACACAAAATTGATACCGTTCCTACGCAATGATAAGCAGCTTCTGCAGACAATTCCATTGCATACCTTCGTCCCATGAAAACTGCTTGGCAAAAAATGTTGAAAAAAAAAGGAACGAGACAGCCGCTGTAGATCTGTGCTCAAGAATGAATTTCCACATTTCTAAAGAAACTAATTCACCACGGTTCTTAGACATTACTACGGTTGCCTAGATCGACTAACCAATGAACATTAAGGGTGCGATTACGTCACGAGAGTGTACTGTCATTTGAATCGTAATATGATTTTTTCGAATCCTGAAAAAACTAAGTATTTTAGAAAAATTTAAACGCAAGATGAAAGATTACATTATTACCGAGGGCGGAAAGCTCCTTAGAATAATCAAGCAGTTTCTATTGAATGAAATATTTGAAATTAAATATCACACTTCTCTTTTATCTTCAGCCCTGTAACTTATTAAAATAAACATTATAGAAGTTTTCAGGGACTTTCGGCCCTCGGTAATAATGTAGTCTTTCATTCTGAGTTTAAATTTTTCAAAAATATTTATTAGTTTTCTCAGGATTCGAAAAAAATTAATACAATTAAAACACATTGAGAATTTTGACATGCGTCAAAATTTTGCATTAACTCAATGTAAAATTCTAAACTGTTATTCCAGCTTCCCTAATTATTTTACATCAAAAGACATTAGAAACTATTTGTAGAGGATTGAAATCTGTATTGAAAACAACTGTTAAAATTGGTCTACGTAATTAAACATATTCCAAAATTTTGTAAAAATGTAATACATTTCAGTTTTTATCCCAAACTTAGGCCACACACAATGCAATAATGTTCACATTTTTGATATTTTTATTTTATCATCTATTGTTTAAAAACAATACAGATGATAAGATACTGTCAGTTAAATAGTAACGTGTGGCCTAACTTTTACACGCATACCTATTGTGGCAAATTTATCATATTTTTCAAAATTTTGGAATGCATTTAAATCGTCGAACAATTTTAACTTTTGATTTTAATACAGATTTTAATTCTCTACAAGTATTCTCTCATGACTTTTGATGTAAAATAATTAGGGAAGCAGGAATTCAACAATTTAGAATTTTACATTGAGTTTCCTATAGCCCGTTTTACGATTCACCACCTGGTATAAGATAAAATGTGTACTATTTGTCTTATTATTTCATAATAACACAAATAATACACATATATACACAATAACACACATTCAATGATCGAAAATCATTTAAAAATATGGAATTGTGTACTCTTGTGACGTAAAGTCAAAAATATAACTCTCCCCACCACCGTCGGTCAAGGCAACCGTAATAAAGTCTAATAACCGTGGGGATAACCTGCATAATTTTAATTAATAACATTATATTGTAAACGATATATTGTTTCATAAACGATAAAAAAAATTCCAAAAATTCTCTTAAATCTTATTTTAAATGCGAATCATTTTTACGAAGTTATAATTAATATTGGCTAAGAGCACGTGTGCTTGGTTGTATAGTAACTTCCAGCCACTCAAAATGTGTCCAACTTAACAAAAAATTCTTCTTCTTCTTCCTACTTTATAAATAGGCTCATGCCTCTTTTACTTCTAGTGCGGCAGATTCGTGCAAATATTATAAGAATATAATTTGGACCACATATACTACACATATAAAGGTTCAAATTTAGATGGGAGGCAATCTCAAATTTTGCCTTTTACAAAAACGGCGGGGATTCACAATGGCGACTATACATATGTGACTAATAACACAACAACTTTTGAACGAAAAGACCGACTTCAACCAAATTTGGTAGATGGGTTCTTTTTTTGGTGTATAAGATCGAGCTCTTAAACCGGAAGAATCAGTTTACCAGAAGTTGTGTTTTTCCTGATTTTTTATGTCAAAATATGTTATTTTTTTATATTTTATGTAATAAAGGCATTGAAAAGAGCGTAAAAATGTGTTTTGGAAATATTTTGAACTTTTTATTTATGTTAATTACCATTTAATAAATGCATAACTTATCTTCACATGTACCTATGTGCGGCAGATTCGTACAAATATTATAAGAATCTTTGTGCATTTAATGGTAGAAGCACATAACTTGGACCACATATACTAGACACACAAAGGTTCAAATTTAGATATGAGGCCATCTCAGATTTTGCCTTTTACAAAAATGGCAGGCATTCAAAATGGCGCCTATACATATGTGGCTAATAGCACGATAACTTTTAAACGAAAAGTCCGATTTCAACCGAATTTGGTATATAGGTCCTTTTTTTATGTGTAAGATCGAGGTCTTGAACCGGAAAAATCGGTTTCAAAAATTCTTTCACCCTGTATATATTAATTTTTCAAAAAGGTAATACCGCCGTTGAAAAGTGAGTAAAAATATTTTTTTTTTAATATTTTGAACTCTTTAGTTGTGTTAATTACCAATTAATAAATGCATAACCATTCTTCACATTTACCTATGAACCTATGTGCGGCAGAATCGTGCAAATAATATAAGAATTATTGGGCATTTAATGGTAAAAGCATATAATTTGGACCGCACACACTACACATACAAAGATTCAAATTAAGAGGAAACAGTAGCGATCAACAGGTAGCGAAAACGCGTTCCAAGATTGCGGCTGTAATTTTGAATATTTTTTCGAGATATTTGGCACACGCATTCGTAATATAATAAAGAATGACGGTACAGAGCCCAATTTGAAAAATAGATTAATATGTGGAAATTACTCTGTAATTAAATACAATATTAAAAAAACGAGCCTGTACCGCCATTAAGAAGAACAAAAAAATACACTTTCTTCAAATAAACTTTTTTATCCGATGCCTAGATTTTGTGTCATTTTGGAACTACTAATGAATTAAAAAAGTTTATTTGAAGAAAGTGTATTTTTTTGTTCTTCTTAATGGCGGTACAGGCTCGTTTTTTTAATATTGTATTTAATTATAGAGTAATTTCCACATATTAATATATTTTTCAAATTGGGCTCTGTACCGCCATTCTTTATTATATTTACGAATACGTGTGCCAAATATCTCGAAAGAATATTCAAAAATACAGCCGCAATCTTGGAACGCGTTTTTGCTACCTGTTGATCGCTACTGTTTCCTCTTAAGATATGAGGCCATCTCAGATTTTGTCTTTTACAAAAATGGCGAGCGTTCAAAATGAATCTGCCGCATATAGGTACACGTGAAGATACGTTATGCATTTATTAAATGGTAATTAATATAACTAAAAAGCCAAAATATTTCCTAAAAAATATTTTTACACTATTTTCAATGGCGGTATTACTTTTTTGAAAAGTTAATATATACAGGGTGAAAGAATTGAAAAAAAAACAACATATTTTTAAATAAAAAACAGTAAAAACACAACTTCTGGCAAACCGATTCTTTCGGTTCAATAACTCGATCTTACTCATCACAAAGAGAACCTTGATGCCAAAGGACATCGCACACATCTTATGGAAAATATAATGTCACTCAAATTCAATAAAATTTATATGAATATATTCGTTTCAATTTAACGACCAATTCTTATCATTGCGCCAACTCTTAATTTTCAATAATAAGAGCAGAAATTGATATAAATCAATCTGAAATCAAATGGGTAGGTACATAAGTTAGAGAGAGAAAAAATATTTTAAAATGCCCAAATTATAGTTAGTTCATAAATCTTCTCGAGCTCTTAAGCATCTTATTATAATAGTTTCACTAATCCGCTTAGGCCCAGCGGGGTTTAAGCTGTTTTGAATAGCACCCAGAGCAATAGTGATTATAACTGACACGTTTATAGACTCCAAAAATGTGACTTCGATAAACTTTAATTGCAATTTGCGCCGTAATTAATCATAATTAAGAGTTGGCGCAATGATAAGAATTGACAGTTAATTTAAAACGAATCTATTCGTATAAATTTTATTGAATTTGAGTGACATTATATTTTCCATAAGATGTGTGCGATGTCCTTTGGCTGAAATTGGACTTTCCTTCAAAAGTTATCGTTCTATTAGTCACATATATATAGTCGCCATTTTTGTAAAAGACAAAATCTGAAATGGCCTTTTATCTAAATCTGAACCTTTATATGTGTAGTATATGTGGTCCAAATTATATGCTTCTACCATTAATTTCACAATAATTATAATATTTGCACGAATCTGCCGCACATAGGTACATGTGAAGATACGTTATGCATTTATTAAATGATAATTAACATAACTAAAAAGTTCAAAATATTTTTTGCCACCCATGTATCCTCTTTTGTGTTCTTTTTCAAATAGTTCTTGACAAAAAATTACTTAAACCTATTGTTTTTATTAAACAATTTCCTAAACCGAATTTCCTAAACCTGTTGTCCGATTTAAGTGATTTTTTAACATGTTGTAGCCTTATTCTTTAACAATATCTCTGTAATAATATTCTTGCTAAACAGGTAAAATGTCATTGTATACCGGGTATACCAATCAAACTGTGATTTTTTTCTAAAAGTTCGCGTCACCCTGTGGACTATTCTAGCATTTATAAAATACTGGAATTAAAACCAACTATAGCCTCATGTTTTCTTAACATTCTGTGTTTTGATTCAATCGCTTGTGTTGGATAATAAAAAAGTCAGGTACTTTAACAACTAGCCTTGTTTTTCACCAATACAGGGTGTTTTTAAATAAGTATGGCAAACTGTAAGTGGTAATTCTGCATGAAAAAATAATGACCGTTTGCTTTATACACGTATGTCCGCAAATGCTTCGTTTCCGAGATAGGGGGTGTTGAAATTTTTCTTACAAACTGACGATTTATTTATTGCTCTAAAACCGGTTGAGAAATGCAAATGAAATTTGGTGGGTTTTAAGAGGTAGTTATTGTGCATTTTTTGACATATAATTAAGAATTTTATGTTCGCCAATGGTGAATATTAAATTCCAAATTGTATAATATCAAGACTAGTTGTTAAAGTACCTAAATTTTTTATTATCCAACATAAGCAAATGAATCAAAAAACAGAATGTTATGAAAACATGGGGCTATAGTTGGGTTTTAATTTCAGTATTTTATAAATGCTAGAATATTCCACAGGGTCACGAGAACTTTGAGAAAAAATCACAGTTTGATTGGTACAACCAGTATTCATCAACAATTTAACCTGTTTAGCAACAATATTATTACAGCGATATTGTTAAAGAATAAAGCTATTGGGACCGTACAAGTTCGGAAAAGCGACACCTGGTTTCATAGCTCGGCAACTTTTTTTGCACTTTTAATAATTGTCAAGGCCGTAGCCCAAAAAAAATTATAAGAAAAAAAAGTAAGATTTAGGTTATGTTATTAAAAGGTAAACAATTATATGTAATATACACTGGGGTGCAAAATTAACCGGACACCTTAAAAATGGGTCATTTTTGATGTCTGAAATTTCCTAAACCTGTTGTCCGATTTAAGTGATTTTTGAAGTTATACTTCTTTACCGGCGATAGAGGGTGAATTTTTATATGTTAAAACCTATCAGCCCGGCGCATGCGCATTATAACTTTGTTCTGATTGGATGTTCAAATGACATGTCAAAAATTATCCGATATGGCAGCTGTAGGACAGCTGTGGTTTGGAGGTAAAGGTAAAGGTAAACAAATGTATAATATATTAGTTTTATTGTTGTGAGGACAGAAACAAAAAAGTTTATAATATTGTAGTGACTTTTAAATAGTTTTTAAAAGCAACAGGTACGTAATAATTGTTAATGTATCATGAGTATAAACCTACCTATTTGATCTGCCAAAATACATAGTATGTAATACTTTTATTTATATAATTTGATTACCATCAAAATTTCTATCAATACTCACCTAATATATTGTTTTCTTACTCTATGTTTTGTTGTATTTTTTCAATTCTAAATCATTTCAATTCAAAATTAAAATAATTTGATCAATTTTCAAAATATCAAAATATCACAAGTTTAATCCGTTTAGTTAGTCGATCTTCGTAAATAATGACACATAGTGTCCGTGGCTAAGCGTTGAAGGCGAATGAATTCCAATACCAACCGCGCTTATCAGCGCTGGTTCGAGTCCCAATAGAAACTTTCTTTTTTGTTTTTTTTTAATACATTTTATGATTGTAAGTATATTTATTATATAATTGTATTTTCAGAAAATACGTATTTAGTTAAAAAAAAGAATGTGTGTGTACTTTGTACGCACGTAAGAAGTTATACTTCTATTATATGATTTAAACGAAATTAATATACTTTTTATTTATATTTTGTTTAAATATTAAACTAATTTATACTTACTACTTCTCAAACATTTTTATTAGAACAGTGCCAAAAATTAAAATAATAAAAGAATAAAACACACACAAACACATTAAACAAGCCACAAATGATGTCTGAACATTAATTGTCGAAATTTTTTTTAACTAAATACGTATTTTCTGAAAATACAATTATATAACAAATATACTTATAACTAAAGGGATTAAACTTGTGATATTTTGATATTTTGAAAATTGATCAAATTATTTTAATTTTGAATTGAAATGATTTAGAATTGAAAAAATACAACAAAACATAGAGTAAAAAAACAATATATTAGGTGAATATTGATAGAAATTTTGATGGTAATCAAATTATATAAATAAAAGTATTACATACTATGTATTTTGGCAGATCAAATAGGTAGGTTTATACCTATGATACATTAACAATTATTACGTACCTGTTGCTTTTAAAAACTATTTAAAAGTCACTACAATATTATAAACTTTTTTGTTTCTGTCCTCACAACAATAAAACTAATATATTATACATTTGTTTACCTTTACCTTTACCTCCAAACCACAGCTGCCATATCGGATAATTTTTGACATGTCATTTGAACATCCAATCAGAACAAAGTTATAATGCGCATGCGCCGGGCTGATAGGTTTTAACATATAAAAAAATCACCCTCTATCGCCGGTAAAGAAGTATAACTTCAAAAATTTCGACAATTAATGTTCAGACATCATTTGTGGCTTGTTTAATGTGTTTGTGTGTGTTTTATTCTTTTATTATTTTAATTTTTGGCACGGTTCTAATAAAAATGTTTGAGAAGTAGTAAGTATAAATTAGTTTAATATTTAAACAAAATATAAATAAAAAGTATATTAATTTCGTTTAAATCATATAATAGAAGTATAACTTCTTACGTGCGTACAAAGTACACACACATTCTTTTTTTAATATATTATAGCCTTATTCTTTAGCAATATTGCTGTATTAGTATTGTTGCTAAACAGTTAAATTTTCATTGTATACCGGGTTTATCAATCAAACTGGGTTTTTTTTCTGAAAGTTCGCATCACCCTGTGGAATATTCTAGCATTTATAAAATATTGAAATTAAAATCCAACTATAGCCTCATGTTTTCTCAACATTTTGTTTTTTGATTCATTCGCATATGTTGGATAATAAAAAAGTTAGGTACTTTAACAACTAGCCATGTTTTTCTTCAATACAGCGTGTTTTTAAATAATAATTGGCAAACTTTAAGAAGTAATTCTGCATGAAAAAATAATCACAGTTTGCTTTATCAACGATGTGTCTGCAAATGCTTCGTTTCGAGATAGGGGGTGTTGAAAGTTTTCTTATAAACTTACGATTTATTTATTGCTTAAAACCGGTTGAGGTATGCAAATGAAATTTGGTGGGTTTTAAGAAGTAGTTATTACACATTTTTTGACATACAATTAAGAATTTAATATTTACCATTAGCGCGCATACGGGAAATATGAGGGCTTATATTACCCATATTCGCGCCAATGGTGAATATTAAATTCTTACTTGTATGTCAAAAAATGTACAATAACTACGTCTTAACACCCACCAAATTTCATTTGCATATCTCAACTGGTTTTTAAGCAATAAATAAATCGTCAGTTTGTAAGACAAATTTCAACACCCTCTATCTCAGAAATGAAGCATTTGCGGACATAGGTCTATAAAGCAAACTGTTATTATTTTTTCATGTAGAATTACCCCTTAAAGTTTGTCGCACTTATTTAGAAACACCCTGTATTGATAAAGAACAAGGCTAGTTGTTAAATTTCCTAACTTTTTTATGGTCCTACTTAAGCGAATGAATCAAAAAACAGAATGTTGAGAAAACATAATGCTATAGGTGGGTTTTAATTTGAGTATTTTATAAATGCTAGAATATTCCAGAGGGTGATGCGAAATTTAAGAAAAAACACAGTTTCATTGGTACACCCGATATGCAATGACAATTTACCTGTTTAGCCACAATATTATTACAGCGATATTGATAAAGAATAAGGCGTTATTAAAAAATCACTTAAATCGGACAAGTTTAGGAAATTCGAGACATCAAAAATGACCTACTTTAAGGTGTCCGGTTAATTTTGCACCCCAGTGTACTTGTATATAATAATTGCATATCATATCAATATTGTGAGCAATATTAATTTTTCTTCTTCAATGACAGTAGGTATGAAATATACGTATGAATTATTTAAGAAAGTTGCAAGATTTCTCCGCTATTCACGCACGATCGTTTCTCGTATCCCCTCCAAGTACTTGCACACCGCGAATAACATATTAAAAAAATCACTTAAATCGGACAACAGGTTTAGGAAATTCGAGACATCAAAAATGACCCATTTTAAGGTGGTGCGTTAATTTCTTTGAGAAGTGTATTTGGAATAAAAATTACTAAAAAATCATATCCAGTTGTAGAATAAAGTTTGCTGCTTAATATCTATAATATGTCTTACCAGTTACTGTAACACTTCCGGTAGAGAAAATTTTTAGAGTAGCTTTTGGAGTTTTCAATTTATAAGTAACTCCTGGGTGCAGCTCTGGTTCATACCTGAAATATTAATTTTACAATCAATATGCATACTTCACAAATCGTTTAAATATTAATTTTGTTTATGGAAGTAAGATTTAATAAATCATCATGACTATAAATATGATGTGATAGTGATTAATTTTATAGACTTATATTTTTGTTTTTATTAACAGTAGGTACTGAACAAAATTAGAACACAGTATGTATAAGTAAAACACAAACCGGCTTTAGATGTGGCTTTGAAACGCGAGTATATGTATAAGTTTGCAATGCAGGTCTTGGACCAACAGAAAGATGTTTAGGCCCACTTTATTGACTATGGGAAACCGTTCGACACTATCAAACATGACAAACTCAGAACTATTACCTATTTCAGGACTTGAGACTAAGGACATCCAGATTATTAAAAATAATGTATTGGAATCAAGCCCACATAAAGTATGGATGTTATGGTGAGTCAAAACATAACCATTTCTAGAGGGGCTGCATTTTTTCGCCATTGTTTTTCAACCTATACACGGAACAAATATTTCTAGAGGCACTGGAAGAGTACAATGAAGGCGCAAAATTACGTCACGAGAGTGTACTGTCATTTGAATCGTAATATGGTTTTTTTCGAATCCTGAAAAAACTAAGTATTTTAGAAAAATTTAAACGCAAGATGAAAGATTACATTATTACCGAGGGCGGAAAGCCCCTTAGAATAAACAAGCAGTTTCTATTGACTGAAATATTTGAAATTAAATATCACACTTCTCTTTTATTTTCAGCCCTGTAACTTATTAAAATAAACATTATAGAAGTTTTCAGGGACTTTCGGCCCTCGGTAATAATATAGTCTTTCATTCTGCGTTTAAATTTTTCAAAAATATTTATTGGTTTTTTCAGGATTCGAAAAAAATGAACACAATGTCCCGTGGTAATATTTCCAAATATATATTTGTCATACAACGCACTCAGTCGAATAGAATATTCTCAGCGTACTGTCAGTCAGACAGTGACAATTTTAAATATTTGACATGGCATCGGGAATATTTTGAGTTGTTGATTAAATAATATTGGTTACAGTGTATTTGATAAATAATTGATTTAAGACGTGAACTTAATAAAAAGTTATATATTGTGTATTATTTGTGGAAGATCCAAGCAGAGAATACATCAAGATAATATATTCTGTGATCCAAGTATTTTGTTGTTAAAGATGTTCAAAATTGTAAGCGTTCCATAGTAACAATATATTATTAAAAAATCACTTTAACACTTTTCATATTTTCTCGATTGAGTATTAGTTCTTGTTGTACATATAAATTATTACAATCACTGAGTACATAGTTCGTAAAAAAATTATCAGTAGTAATTGCACAAGAGCTCTAAAATTCGATAATAATTTTAGAGATCAAGTGCAATTTGTTGCGATTATTTCATGAATAAAACTGTTCAAAACCAAAATTTTATTGTAATTTATTTATGTAAGTACAAATTAGTACAATTAAACACACAGTTATAAATATTTGACGGTTGAAAGTCATCACTTTTATAATTTTTAAAACATTAATTGTCATTAATGTCACTGAATGTATTTTTTCGTAGCAACGAAGGGCATCTGACGTAATATACTTGACGACGGGATATTATCAAAAATTATATATAACAGCGCTAACAGGCCTTATAGGCCTACGGCTTCTAAATTCTGGATAATATTTCTCCATTCTGTTCGGTCCTCTGCACTCTTTCTCCAGTCCTTCACCCCGATTTCTTCCAAATCCCTCTCTGCAGCCCCTAACCATCTCTTCCTTGGTCGACCTCGTCTCCTTTTTCCCAATGCTCTGTCATTCAATATTCGTTTGACGTTTCTAGTTTCTGGCATTCGAGTAATATGTCCCAGCCATCTAACTCTTTGGGCTCGTATTTTTGTCGTTATTTTTGGTCTCCCATACATCCTCATTACTTCTTCATTTGTTCGTCTCCTCCAGGTTTTCTCCGCTATCTGTATACCTCCAAAAATTTTTCTCAGGATCTTCCTTTCCCATATCTGTATCTTCTTCTCCTCTTGTTGATTCATTACCCACGTTTCGCTCGCATACAACACTGTGGGCCGTATTATCGTTTCATACATTCTGATTTTCGCGTTTATTGATACATTTTTTGCTTTTAATATCGTGTTTAAGGCACCCACAACTCGACTTCCCTTCAATAATCTTTTATCTATTTCTTTTTCTTCCCTTCCAGTACTGGTTACAGTCACTCCCAGGTATTCGAATTCTGCTACTTCCTTAAATTTATATTCATCTCCTTCTCCTTTCATTTTTATATAGTTATCCTCTTTATTTATATCTCCTTTCATTACCATGTATTGTGTTTTTCCTTGGTTGATTCTTAATCCATACCTTTTTGCTTCCGCTTCGAACTTTTGGAATATTTTTTGGAGATGTTCCTTTGTTCTTGTTAGGATGACTAGATCATCAGCGTAAGCTATAAACTGCTGTCTGTTGTTAAATATGGTACCGCTTGTATTAATTTTTATCCTTCTTACTATGTGTTCTAGTACCAAGTTAAATAAGTCTGTAGATAGAGGGTCACCCTGTTTCAGTCCTTTATTCACTGTGAATTGTTTTGAAAAATTTCCTTCCAGTGTTATCCTGTTTTTTGTATTGTTGAGCGTCATTCTCACTAATTTAACCAGCTTTCCTGAAATACCCAAGGATCTCATTGCTTCATATAGCATATCTCGGTCTACTGAGTCGTAAGCCTGTTTAAAGTCAATGAACAACATGTGTAGTCCCAAATTTTGTTCGTAGCTGTTGTTCTGTATTAGTTTTAATAAACATATTTGATCTGTTGTTGATCTTCCTGGTCTAAAACCTCCTTGGTATTCTCCAATGATCTTATTTACCTCCTTTTGCAATCTATTTCGGATGATTTTTGCAAGTATTTTATAGGCCACTTCTAATAGCGATATTCCTCTATAATTTTCGCAACTTGTTTCATCACCTTTTTTGTAGATTGGACAGATGAGTGCATTGTTCCATTGTTGCGGCATTTCCTCTTTTTGCCAGACTGTTAATATTAGTCGGAAAATTTTTTCTTGCAGCTTTTCTCCTCCTACTTTAAAAATCTCTGCCGGAATTCCGCTTTCTCCTGCGCTTTTGTTATTTTTTTGCTTCAATATTGCTTCTTTTACTTCTTGTAGTGTAGGTTCTTCTTCACGTTGTTGTTCTGTGTTATCCTGTTCATGTTGTTTTATTTCCTGGGGTTCTGCTTGTTTATTTTCATTTAATAGTTCTTCAAAATACTCCGCCCATCTGTTCAATTTTTCTGTTGTTTCTCCTAAAAGCACACCGTCTTTACCTCTACAATAACTTGTTTTACTCTTTGCAGTTCCTCGAGATTTTTTTACTTCTTGGTAGAAATTTCTTATTTCCTTGTTTATGTATGATTCTTCTATTGTTTTCAACTGTTTGTCAAGATGTTCTCTTTTCTTTTTTCTGCAGATTTGTTTTACTTCTCTTCTTGCCATTTTATATTTTTCTGTAGTATCCTGTGTATTATTTTTGTCTTTTTCTATTTTTGCTTTATTTCTACGTATCAATGCTATTTTACAATCCTCGTCAAACCAGTCTCTTCGTTTCTCTGCTTGTACTTTTCCTAGACATAGTTCCGTTGCTTCTGTCATCGCTATCTGTATATTCCTCCATTCTTCATCAATATCTTCTGCGGTGGGGTAACGAAGTCTTTTATTTATCTCTGCCACAAATTTGTTTGCCGTTTTTTCTTCTTTAAGTAATTCTATCTTGTATGTTAATCTTTCTTTTGCTGTTCTTGGGTTTCTTGGCAGCTCTTGTTTAAGTTTGGCTATCGTTAGAATATGATCGCTATTGGTATCTGCCCCTCTGTAGCTTCTGGAATCGGTAATTGCTCTGATATGTTTACTTTCTATTAATACGTGGTCTATCTGGTTTTTTGTCCTTCCATCTGGAGATATCCAAGTTATCTTATGAATATCCTTATGGTCAAATCTTGTGCTTACAATTTTCATTTTATTTTCTGTTGCAAATTCAATTAATTTTTTCCCATTTTCATTTGATTCCTTATGCAAACTTTTTCCACCCGTTATACTTCTGTAAATCTCTTCTCTTCCTATTTTGGCATTCATATCTCCTACGATTATCTTTATGTCATATTTCTGAATTTTATCCATCAAATTACTTAGCTTCTCATAGAACTCTGTCTTGGTTTCTAGGTCTTTTTCTTCAGTGGGGGCATGTGCATTAATGATGCTAATTTTTCTGTACTTTCCTCTTATTCTTAAATAACATATTCTATCTGATATTGCTTGGAAGTCTATAACTAATTTACTTATTTTTTCTGTCACCATAAATCCAACTCCAAAATATCTGTTTGTCCCGCCACTCTTAAAAAAGGTTCTTTTTCCTATTTTGACTATTTCAGTTCCCAACTGTTTTGTTTCTTGTAAGGCCAGGATGTCTACTTTGTAATTCTCCATAATATTATCTAAATTTTTTAAGGCACCCTTTTCGTACGTACTTCGTACATTCCAGGTTCCAATTTTTATTATTTCCTCATGTTTTTCTTTATTTGTATCGTTTTTTCCCTCATTTTCCAAAGTCGTTATTCCTTTTTTTGCCATGTCAATACCATATTTCAGCCGCTGTTCTTCGTTTATTAGTTTTTTGAATTTTCTATCAGCTGTTCTCTCTCCTCGTCCCATATCCAGATTTTGCCATTTACTATTAATTTCTTGTAGCCGATTTTCGTTTGCTTACCTTTGCTTCTTTCTTCCTTTGCTATTTTAGTTATTTCCTTTTGTATTTCTTTTTCTTTCGATGTCAAATCGTTGTTTATATAGATACGGTCTTTATGCTGTTTTAGTTTACTTTTCTTGTTTAGGATTTCCATTTTATCCGTGAAAGTTTCTGTCTCTATTGCGCATACTGTTTCTCCTATTTTTGTTGCACTTCTTAGTTTTATTTGTGTTTGCAACTCTTGGGCTATGAAATTTTCCATTTCTTCTTTTAATTTCTTATCATCATTTGTTTGTACTTTCAACCCAGTTACGATCAAGCTTTTCTTTTTGCTAAATTTCTCCAGTTGCTCCATTCTTTCATGTAGCAATTTTACTTCTTTTTTTAGTTTTTGATTCTCTACTTTTACATCCATTAACTCTTTATTGGTTTGTTGTTGTTCTTTTCTTATTTGTTTTATTTCCTGAAGCATTTCATCATTTTTATTCATGAGCTCTCTCATCATCGTAATCATAACATTTTCCATGTCTTCATTTTTTTCGTTGCCTGCTTTGCTTGGTGACCGTTTTGTAATTTTACTTCTATTAAAACAATCATCCAAGTTTTCTCTTTTGCGTTTCGTTTCGTCATCGGTTTCACTTCCTGTGTCATTATCCTTTCTTTCCATTTTCTAAAAGTGCCCCGCTAAATGTTACAATTAGAAAAATCTGTATAGAATACAATATAAAATATAAGGTTAGTTTAAAAAATAAACCTATATTAGACACAATCTATAAACTTAATTTAGAAATTAACTTTAAGCCAGTTCGTAATCACCGTAAAAATTAAAATTATTGATTTTTAATTCTCGCACTATTTTAGATTTATTTTATAAGTCCGACTCTGCACTGCGAAAATAAATCAAGTCTGTTTGACCCATCAAAACTTGAATTTCTTATCAGTGGTTTTATTTTATTTATATTGTTCGAATAATTATTGGCATCTAAAATACCTGTTTACAGTAAATAATGGAGAGATCTTACTTTTTCGATGCTTTGGACGATTTATTTTCACTCACTAGTGCACTTGTACTTTTATTTACACACTGTGTTAACTTGGCGATTTATCTATTCGTAATTCCAATGGAAATTGGATTATTCACGGAACAGACGTTAATCAACCTCACAATTTGCCTACCAGGACCGTTCTCCATTATCAAAAATTATCGGGTATAATATCACAAGAGAGTGAGAATAAATTGAAAATAATCCGACAGTTTTTCGAAAATTTGTTGTCTGGCAATAGACACGAGAGTCCGCAGGGCTTGAGTGGCTATTGCCCAATGACAACAAATTTGAGTAAAAATGAAGCATTATTTTCTTATTTATTCTTACTGTCGTGTGATATTCGTAAGATTATTTTTTAATACGTATATTATGGATATTTTCTTAAATGTGACAGTTGTCAAAACTAGGAAACTGATTGCCATTAAACAGAAACAATCTACTTAAAAAAATTCTATCGGTAATTTTCTACAGTAGATAATTCGCAGTATAATTTTAATCTGATTGGACAGAATTAAACACGTGATCAAATATCTTACTATACGATTGGAAGTAAAAATCATTAAAATAATCGGGTATAATAAATAATCATAAAATAGTGAGAATAAATTGAAAATAATGCGACAGTTTTTCGAAAATTTGTTGTCTGGCAATAGACATGAGAGCCCGCAGGGCTCGAGTGGCTATTGCCCAATGACAACAAATTTGAGTAAAAATGAAGCATTATTTTCTTATTTATTCTTACTGTCGTGTTATATTCGTAAGATTATTTTTTAATACGTATATTATGGATATTTTCTTAAATGTGACAGTTGTCAAAGCTAGGAACTGGTTGCCATTAAACAGAAACAATCTATTTAAAAAAATTCTATCGGTCATTTTCTACAGTAGATAATTCTCAGTATAATTTTAATCTGATTGGACAGAATTAAACACGTGATCAAATATCTTACTATACGATTGGGAGTTAAAATAATTACAAAATAATCAGTTTAATTTTTATTTCTGTAGCTTTCTATTGGTCAGAATCTCCTATGAATGAAATAATCACATTTATTAACTGAATTAATAATTTGCAATTATAAAAATAACAGTTATCCAAGAACATTCAAAAGCAATCTCTTTAAATTAATGATGACATTTTCAAGTAGAATGACATTCTAGTAATGTTTACATATATCCATACCAGTGTGAATTTTACTACACGTAATTTGCAGTGTAAAGAAAGAAAAAGTAGGGATACCCGTAAAATATTTGCGAATTATGTACCGATGGCCTTAATTATGGTATAAGAATAACTGTTCTGCTGACTTTGTTCTGCTAACTTGATGGACGTCAGTTTTTATCCCATTCGAAAATCCGTATTCGTTTAAGAAATATAGCCTGGATAAATTAGTCTGGGAGACATAATAAACAAAAATAAACTGATAAATTGTTGATTACTTACGAACCGATTTTATTTTTAAAAAATGTGTTGAACAGACAATCGAAGACCACATCCAAAACTATAAAAAAATGTACAGGGTGCTATTAACAAATTAAAGTTAGGGGTTGTAACTAAGGGATGAATATTCAGAGGATGATTTTCTCTACGCCATATTAAAGTGTATTACAAATGGAATAGATCAGTTTTTGTCCCATTCGAAAATCTCTATTATTCGTTTAAGAGATATAGCCTAGATAAATTAGTCTGGTAATGTATATGAGTAAAATATGGTGTATGCATAATGTCTCTAGACCCAGTGAAAGGAGAGTTGTAGCTAACGAAAAATAGTTGTTCATATTCGTCAAATTCCAAATCGAATATTTCAACGTAAAATAACCAAAAAAATTAAGCACTTTTTGGGGAAAACTTAAAATTTATTTTTGTTTTTTAAAAAGTTTCTAGCATCAAAAGTAAGCAAGTTACGCTATAAATAAAGTTGGTCCCTTTTTTGTTTGGTAAAAAAAAATCGTGAAAATCACCCCCTAATTAACATCCCAAATGAAATTAATTGTTATCGCTTGTTGCTGTACTCGTGTATGTATTGTTTATATAATCTGTAAGTTTCATCGGTTCAAAGTGCTTATTTTTGAAATGGCTTGAACGAGTCACTAATCACGAGTGTATGCAGATTTTGAACAGCCACATCTTATCCAATTTTTTCCTTACAGAAAAACAAAAAATTCAAAATATTCAGAAAAGCTAAACATACATTTTTTTATTCTTTGAGCTTTTTGGTATCACTAATAATTTTATTTTTTTTTTATTTTTAAAGTTATTTAAAAAAAACAATTTTTCAAAATTGAAAAAAATTTACTTTCCAAAATTTTTCAAAAATAAGCACTTTGAACCGATGAAACTTAAAGAGATTATATAAATAATATATAAGTAAAGCAACTTTTGAAGCGGTAACGATTAATTTCATTTGAGATGCTAATTAGGGGGTGATTTTCCCGATTGTTTTTACAAAAAAAAGAATTAACTTTAGTTTTAGCGTAACTTGCTTACTTTTGATGCTAGAAACTATTTTACAAAACAAAAATAAAGTTTTTTTAAATACTTCAAAAAAGTTATCATTAGTTTTCCCCAAAAGGTGCTTTATTTTTTGGTCATTTCACGTTGAAATATTCGATTTGGAATTTGACGAATATGAACCTATTTTTCATTAGCTACAACTCCACTTCTACTTGGTTTAGAGACCTTATATTTACTCCATTTTTTTTCGCTTTTTTATTCTTCTTCTTATGGTGCCTATCCGTTACGGATGTTGGACACTAACATGGCTATTCTGACTTTGTTGACTGCTGCCCTGAAAAGTCCGGTAGTGGTTAAGTTAAACCATTTTCGCAGGTTATGCAGCCAGGATATTCTTCTTCGTCCTGGACCTCTTTTCCCATGCACTTTACCTTGAAGTATGGTCCGCTTTTTTATAAGCTATAATTTTGTTGAAAATATGGTTTTCGATAAAATACTTATTTTTTGAGTTGTTTGCGAAAAACCCTCCAAAAACGTGTTTTTTTTGTTGAAAAATAAACATATTCACTCGCAAATAACTCGAAAAGTATTGACTTAGTGAAAAAACGCTATAGAACAAAAGTTGCTTAGAATTAGTCAGTTTATGCACTTCCGGACTTATTTTGAACGTATATTTTTTCACACCGAGAAAGGGTGAAACTCACCCCCAGGGCAAAAGCGCACATCGGCATAATATCATTTTTTTCTTTGACATGCTAGCGCTATGTGTAGGTATGCCAAATTTCATGTCAATCCAAGGTTCTTTAAAAGTTGGAGCAAAAACCGTGAGTAAATGGACTAAGTATCGAAAAAATGTTTTAACGTCGAATCATAACAGATAAGCACAATTTTATTAGCAATAATTCTAATGCGATTACTCAGATAATAACAACATACCTAGACAATGACGATAATAAAAATTTGTCCTCCCGTCACCAACATTAAAAAAAGTGTTAGTTTTATATCGAAAAAATCAATGTTTTTACTCATTTACCATTCACTCAATTTTTGCCGTAGAAAAATTTTTTTGAAACCAAGTTCTTGGGAGTTAACTAACCTACAGTTTCATAATAAAACATTTTTTCGTATATCTGATGCTAATCTTTCTATTCTGAAGAAAATGGCATTTTTTACCAAACTATAAAAAGTCGTTATTCGCTTTTAACACCATTTTTTTTAAACTAATCATTCTAAGCCAGTCAAACTTCTAGAATATATTAATAATACATAAATAAAGAAGAATGAATAAGGCCAATGACTAAAAACACCGCTAACTTACATTATTATGCTTCCAATTGGATTTCTTCTTCTTTTTTCAAAAAAATATATTGATTTTTTAACCGTAACCTTTTTAATTTTTATCTTAGAAAGTTTGGTGTAAAAGAATTTTGAAGGTTTTTACAAGGTCTATAAATAAGGCTATTAATATTAAATCCTTTTAAAATCCTCAGTCGTAAAAAGTGGTGACTTTGAAAGGGATGGTAAAGGTGGTTTTTGCATGTTATTACCAGTTTTAATTGTTAATAGCTCACTCAATTTTTACCATAGAAAAAATTTTTGCAAAACAATTCTTGAGCATTAAATAAGTTACAATTTCATATTTAAACATTTTTTTGTATCTCTGATGCTAATCTTTCTATTCTGAAGAAAAGGGAATTTTTTACCAAACTCCAAAAATTCGTTATTCGCTTTTGACTTCATTTTTTTAAAAACTAATTATTCTAAGCCGGTTAAACCTATATAATACATAAATAAAGAAGACCAAATAAGGTCAAAGACTAATTTTAATTAGGGTGGTGATTGGGAGTTTGCTTCCGCTAACTTTTTCACTGAAAAAAACAGGGACTGACATTCTTTTCATTATAAGCCACTTAATTTTTGAGCTAAAGTACGCCAGTCAATGGAAGCAAGAATAGGATATTACCTCCGAATTCTATCCTACTGCATGGATTTTAATAAAACTTTGGGAACAGCCTCTACTTATCTCCTAATTCAAAGTCTACCCTATGTCGATGTGCGCTTTTATCTTGGGGGTGGTTCCCACCCCTTCTCGGGGGTGGAATATTTTTTGGTTAAACTAACCACGGAATTGGCTAGAGAACCCAATTCTAAGCAAAAAATGTTCCATAATTTTTTTTGTAAACTCAATATTTTTTGAGTTATTCGTGGTTGAAAATTGGCCATTTTCAGTAGTAATAACCCAAGGACATTGATAATTGTTCGAAAAATTTTTATAACAGATTTCTAAAGCTTGTTGCTTGGAAACAGACCGACGCCGTAGGCAGAGGTCTGTTGCCTGTAAGCAACAAGCTTGAGAAAGTTGTTAAAAAATTTTTGAGCATTTATCAATGTTCGAGGGTTATTCGGATAGAAAAATTTTTGCTGGTTATGAAAAAAAAAATACAGAGCAGAAACAATTTATTTAAATGTGCAATTAACAAAGGAACAATTAGAAAAATTTAATGAAGATCCAGACATGTTAGTTTCTATAACTGATGAAGATGTATTTCCACTACGCATGCTGTTAATAATTTTATTATGATGTTCTTCGTCAATGTTCAAGTACGGTTTTATTGAGTTGGGATTGTTATGCCCCGTAATTTTTATAAGCTCTTGCTCTTGAACACCACTTTTGGCCAACCAACTGACCGCGGTCGATCTATTGGAGTGATTAGTAATTTTTTTTTTCCTTGGTTTTCAAGCCAATCGCTTCGGCAGACGTTTTTGTCCAATTTTGAATCATATTTTTTCCAATGGGCATATTATCATACCAATGATCATTTTCGGTTTTCCAGTAACGATTTGTTCTTAGGAATAATCTATCCGTTTTAATATTTGGGCCCCTTTTTGATAACAATTTTTTAAATAATCTGACAGGACATACGTTACTGTCGTTGTTTTCTATTAAAAATTTGCTGTCAGTACATCTTCTTGAACCACCTTGGCAAGTCTTGCTGAATACAGGGTTATATTGTACTCGATTTGTTACAGAACCATCGTTATTTGTTTCAATACGAAAAAAGTCAATCAAACAAGCAGCAGCTTCCCCACCTCGCCAAGCTAATTCTACGGCGGTTATGTGATAGAATTTCCGTTGTAGCCCTTCAGGGGTGTCTTCGTTCCACAAATTTATCATTTTTGTTATTTCTACTGCACTCAATGCCTCTGAACTTTGTTTCCTTTTACAGGGATCCGATTGTAGTTTTCGTCGTATAGAATCGCGGGCAGCTCGCGCTTGTTGAAATACAACGCTTTTGAATGGGTCAATAATAACTTTCATTTCCTTATAATACTTTTCTTGTAAAAGCTTACTTGTTAGGTTCCACATGGTTTTGACAGTAGCTTCTTTAAACTCTGTACCATCTTTTCTTCTCATGTTCACAGCCCAATCCTTTAAAATCGACGCCAATTCTTCCACCGTCCGATTTCCATCTAATTCATATTTTCTATCATTGCAAAAGTCCATAAACGCTTTCCATACAAATTTTTTACTGTAAACAGTATTCTTTGGTATATTTGATTCGATAATTTCATTAATATTCTCATCAGTATTACAACCAAATCGTAACATTTTGAAATATTGAATATTTGAAATGTCAAAATCGAAATGAAACGAAATGTAGGTATCCATAGCTACATGATTGAGTGAAAACAGCCCATGGGATCTGTTTTCAGTATAATGTTGGTTTTATTGGTTGTATTCAATCAGATGACCAAAAATTAATTGATTTCATTGGATTTCTAATTGAGCAAAAAATTTTCATTGAAACATAACACCTTTTCGAACGGTTTTTTGCGAATACCTTAAAAACTATGCATCTAACTAAAAAAACTGTGTATAACATTTTTGTTAAACTAAACTTTGCTAGACTATAAAAAACAAAGAGACTCGTTCCTTCATAAATCTTCTAGTCATAATAAAAAAGAGATATGGTAGGTGAAAAAGAGTATGTTTTTTGGTGCATGCTCAAATTGGTGTATTGAATTTGAAATAATAGAGAAACGGTCGATTTTAGGTGTATAATGCTACCAATTCCTTTCGTAGTGCTTGAAAAGACCTTTAAAATGAGCAATCTTAAAGGTCGATTACATTCAAACTAAGCGAGATATGCTGCAAGAAAAATTGATGACTAATGTATTTTGTAACCTCCATCCACCAGAATTTAAATGCATCGTTTTCCTTCAACATTACCGTTGGACCGCTTTTCACGTGGGCGACTTCTTGAACCTTATTCTGGGATGTCTCACGAATGTGATTATGCAAAAAAATCTCATGGGAATATTTTTTCTAACGAACCCGCCGTTTTCGCCTTGTCTAAAAGTATTCGACGAAAAAGAAAGATCCAGTTCGTCCTGTAGTACTTTAAGTGAAAATTTACTTCTCAACATTATTTAATCTACTAATAGTGTCAAAAGAGTACAAACAATAGATCACTAGCTGAATCCAAAAAGGAAAGAGTTACAAGGTAAATGATTATTGTTACTTCTGAGGGTAAATTAATTCGTTCTCAAAATAAATAAATTATTTTGAGAACGATTTCCGAAGTGGAAATCGAAACGTCAAATAAACTTTTATTTTAAAATAAAATTGTCGCATATTCCCAACAAAAATTGTAAATTGCATTCAGATGCCACAAGAAAATAGCTTCAGAACAAGTCCAAACTAATAGCGAGATTTTTGTACATAGACGTGTAACATGTTTTCAACATTTTTCTCTTTTTAGCTCAGTAAATTAACGGAAAATACGGCGATGCCGTGTAATTTTCAGGGGCAACTCCGAATTGCATGAAAAAATGCCGTTGGTTGCTTTTACTTGGTGGATGACAGTCACCACTTCTCGGGGGTGAAAAACCATACGTTCAAGATAAGCCCAAAAATGAATAAACTGACCGATTATAAGCAACTTTCGTTCAATAGAGTTTTTTGTGTAAGTCAATACTTTTCGAGTTATTTGCGATTGAAAATGTTTATTTTTCGACAAAAAATCTACGTTTTCAGACGGTTTTTCGCAAATAAATCAAAAAATAATATTTTATCGAAAAAAATATTTTTAGCAAAAACGTAGCTTAGAAAAAACGAAAAGAGTTGTGTATTCGTGAAGTCCATAGATCCAGCAAAAGCAAATTTGTAACTCATGAAAAATACGTTTTTATTCGTCCAATTTCAAATCGAATAATTGAACGTGAAATAACCAAAAAAATGAAAAACTTTTTGGGAAAAACCCATTTAAACTTTTTTAAAGTGTTTAAAAATAGCTTTATTTTAATTGTTTATAAAAATTTCTAGCATTAAAAATAAGCGAGTTGCGCTCAAAATAAAGTCGGTCCCCTTTTTTTGGTAAAAAAAAATCATGCTCGTTTTTAGTTCCCCCAATGAAATTAATCGTTACCGCTTTACAAACAATTTACACTTATCTATTTTTTATATGTGTCAGTTTGACCGGTTTAAAGTACTTATTTTTGAAAGGGTTATAGTTGAAAGAAATCAAACTAGCACATTTATAACAGCAAAACCTACATTTCTTTACTCTTTGGGATTTTTTGTACCACTAATACTTTTTAAGTTATTTTTAAAAAAGGAAATTTTTGTAAAATTTTTAGAAAAATTTTTTTTACTATAAAACCATATCTTTTCAAAAAGTAGCACTTCAAAGCGGCCAAACAGATTATAGAAACAATACACATACATTTAAAGTAAATGGTAAAACGGTATGTAACGATTAATTTTATTTAGGGTGCTAAATAGAGGGAGTTTTTCACGATTTTTTTTACCAAAAAAAAGGGGCCAACTTTTTTCAGCGTAACTCGTTTATTTTTGATGCTAGAAACTTTTGTAAAAAATAAAAATAAAGCTTTTTTAAACATTTTAACTTTAATACATTTTTCTCGAAAATTGTTTAATTTTTCGGTGATTTCACGTTAAAATATTCGATTTGGTATTAGACGAATAAGAACGTATTTTTCATGAGTTACAACTTTGCTTTTACTCGGTTTATAGAATTTACTGATACACCATTTTTTTCGTTTTTATATAAGCTACACTTTTGTTAAAAATATTTTTTTCGATAAAATATTTACTTTTTGAGTAAATATTTGCGAAAAACCGTCTGAAAACGTAGTTTTTTGTCGAAAAATAAACATTTTCAATCGCAAATAACTCGAAAAGTATTGACTTACATAAAAACTATAAAATGAAAGTTGCTTATAATCGGTCAGTTTATCCATTTCCGAGCTTATTTTAAACACACGTTTTTCACCTCCGAGAAGGGGTGACTGTCACCCCCCAAGTAAAAGCAACCAACGGCACAAATTCAACTTTGAAGTGGAGGATAAGTAGAACCTAAATCCAAATTTTCATGCAATTCGGAGTTGCCCCTGAAAATTACACTCCAAAACGGTCATTTACTGGGCTATTTCTATTATAGTAATATTTCCCAATAATTAGTAAGATCCTATATTCTGAGTACCAGAAAGAATTTAAAGTTTTTCCCAAATAAGTGTATAGCACTTTAACATCCATTTGTAAAATTGATATTTCCATGTCAAGGACATTCACAATAATTATTATCAATAAAAAGCAAATATACATAGTTCTAAAAAAAGTGGCCCACGCGATGTTTTTAATTCGTACAATTTTTTTAATGCAGTTCCTATAAAATGTTTTTTAAAAAACAACGAAGAATTATTTTTTTTTAATAAATGTGTTTTTAAACTCTTTTAAAGTTTTAATGAGCTTTCCCCGAAAAGTGCTTCATTTTTTGGTTATGTCACGTTGAAATATTCGATTTGCAATTTGACGAACAACGTATTTTTCATGAGCTCCAACTTTGCTTTTACTGGATCTATAGACTTCATGAATACACCCTTTTTTCGATTTTATATTTAAGCTACCTTTTTGCTAAGGATATTTTTTTTTCAATAAAATACTTACTTTTCGAATTATTTGCGAAAAACCGCCTGAAAAGTTGAAAACATATTTTTTTGTGAAAAATAAACATTGCCACTCGCAAATAACTCGAAAAATATTGACTTAGTTCTTTCTTCTTCTTTCTCATAATCCTTAGTGCCCTTCAGGGCGTCGGATGTCGGGTTCCGCCTTTTATCCACTTCTTCCAATTGCTTCTATTGGTGGCCAGGTTCTTCATATTCCTCATACTGATGTGTCTCCTTTCACCTATATCCTGGATCTGGTCCATCCATGTCTTCCTCGGCCTTCCTTTTTTTCTGTTGTTTCCCATTTTGGCTTCATGTACCTTCTTTGTAAGTCTATTTTGCTCCATTCGTTGTATGTGTCCAAACCAGCTTAATTGTTTGTTTTCGATCTTCCTCATTATCGGTTCTTGTTCCAGCTCTCTTCTTATATCTTCATTTCTGAATCTATCAAACTTCGTAACTCCGGCTATTCTTCTCATGTATTTCATCTCGGTCGCGTTTACCATTGATTTATGTTTCTTTTGGACAATCCATGTTTCCGCCCCATATGTCATTATCGGATTTACTATGCTGTTGTATACTCTGAGTTTAGTTTTGTTGCCTATTTCTGACTTTCCAAAAATTGTATTATTTAAAGAGTAATACACGCTAGTTGCCTTCTTCAGTTTATTAATTATTGCCAAGTCCGTTTTCCCATCATCTGTTATTATGTTTCCCAAATATTCAAAAGTAGATACGTGTTCTATTACTTTTTCCCTTACTATTATATTAGTATTCCTTTCTCTTTTCTCATCTTCATTTATTATCATAAGTTTTGTTTTGTTAAGATTCATTTCCATTTTTAATTTATGTATTATCCCGAATTACGAATTATCCCGAGGGATATAACCCAATAAAGGAAGAAGAAGAAGAAGAACTATGTGACGTCACGGGTCGTTTGAACTATTTTAAATCACAGAAGACTTTAAATTTGTACTTCCGATTTTAATGAAAATTTGGATTTAAGCTCGGTTGACCCTCTTCTTCAAAACCTACCCTACACCGAAGCGGGCTTTTTCTCTGGGGGTGAAAACAACCCCATCTAGAGGATGAAATTTTTTTCGATCAATAAAATCATAAAAATTTTTTTCAAAGTTGATAGGTACTTTGAATCTACCAAGGGTTGAACCAAGTTATTAGCGATTGAAACTATGCATTTTTCATTGGAAAAACTCACGTTTTATAACCGTTTGTCATGAATAACTTAAGTCGCTCCCTGTTTTTTTTTAATGTACCTAACAATTAAACCCACGTCATTACAATCCTAATAGAAATTAATAGCATCCCACTTGAAATTAACTTTATTTACTTAGGTATAATTAATAAGATCCATGTAATTTGACCGGTTTGGAATGCTTAGTTAAAAAAAATAGTTGATTAAATCGAAAATGACATTTTTATAATTTTAAAAAAGTGCATTTTTCAAATAAATCTAAAAGTATTCATAATATGAGAAAATGTTTCAAATATTAATTGTAGGATTTTTTTACTGGAAATTTAGACTTTTTTGAAGTTATACTTCTTTACCGGCGATAGAGGGTGATTTTTTTATATGTTAAAACCTATCAGCCCGGCGCATGCGCATTATAATTTTGTTCTGATTGGATGTTCAAATGGCATGTCAAAAATTATCCGATATGGCAGCTGTGGTTTGGAGGTAAAGGTAAAGGTAAACAAATGTATAATATATTAGTTTTATTGTTGTGAGGACAGAAACAAAAAAGTTTATAATATTGTAGTGACTTTTAAATAGTTTTTAAAAGCAACAGGTACGTAATAATTGTTAATGTATCATGGGTATAAACCTACCTATTTGATCTGCCAAAATACATAGTATGTAATACTTTTATTTATATAATTTGATTACCATCAAAATTTCTATCAATATTCACCTAATATATTGTTTTTTTACTCTATGTTTTGTTGTATTTTTTCAATTCTAAATCATTTCAATTCAAAATTAAAATAATTTGATCAATTTTCAAAATATCAAAATATCACAAGTTTAATCCGTTTAGTTAGTCGATCTTCGTAAATGACACATAGTGTCCGTGGCTAAGCGGAGAAGGCGAATGAATTCCAATACCAACCGCTCTTATCAGCGCTGGTTCGAGTCCCAATAGAAACTTTCTTTTTTGTTTTTTTTTTAATACATTTTATGATTGTAAGTATATTTATTATATAATTGTATTTTCAGAAAATACGTATTTAGTTAAAAAATTTTTCGACAAGTAATGTTCAGACATCATTTGTGGCTTGTTTAATGTGTTTGTGTGTGTTTTATTCTTTTATTATTTTAATTTTTGGCACTGTTCTAATAAAAATGTTTGAGAAGTAGTAAGTATAAATTAGTTTAATATTTAAACAAAATATAAATAAAAAGTATATTAATTTCGTTTAAATCATATAATAGAAGTATAACTTCTTACGTGCGTACAAAGTACACACACATTCTTTTTTTGTTTTTGTATCATGGATACTTTTAGGTTTATTTAAGAAAAATGCACTTTTTTTAATTATAAAAATGCCATTTTCGATTTAATCAACTATTTTTTTAAAACTAAGCATTCCAAACCGGTCAAATCACATGGATCGTATCAATTATATCTAAATAAAGTTAATTTTAAGTGAGAAGCTATTTATTTCTATTAGGATTGTAATGACGAGGGTTTAATTGTTACATTTAAAAAAAAAGCAGGGAGCGACTTTATTTTCGTCATAAGTCAGTCAGTTCTTATGCAAAAAACTTTTGTCAGAGCTCATTTGAAAGGTTTTTTAATGAACTTTAAAAGATGTCTCTTAAGTTTTCCCAAAAAATTGCATCACATTCAAGTTATTTGAGATAGAAGGTTCTCAATTTTGAGGTCCTTCGAAAATCCCCATCCTTTAAAGAGTAATAACTCAGTCGTTATTGGGTTTACGTCTTTCCGACGCGAATCTCTTTTTTTTATTAGCTACAATTTTGTTCTCCCACCTACGATTCGCAGACGATATAGTTCTTATAACAGACAACTTAAAAGAGATTAGAACTATTAGACGGAGAGGCAGCGCTGAAAAATCTCTTTGAATTTACTAAAGCTAGATTTTTCACAGTTGATTACTGTGAGTGTGTAGAGAAACATACTGCGGTCGGTCAAGCGAAACGTAGAACAGGGGTTACTGAGAGGGTATCAAAGTTGCTTTCCTACGAAGGTAATTATTTCCATTTACTAAGGCTGACAATCAGTACACACATTCTAAATTAAATATAAATAAAAGTTATTATAGTCGGTCAGCTGTATGACGGCACAGAGCCGGTCGGTCGGACCCATAGTCGATTAAGGAAATGAAGCATTTTGGCTCGCAATTTTTTCTTCCAGCATGGATTTACTTGAAATTTCACAGAATCACAGAAGGTAGGGAATAGTCCAAGGATCATTTTCTATATCAAGCCGCTATCATACGCTAAAACCTTGGGGGTGGTCGCCACCCCATCTCGGGGGTGGGAATTTTTTATTACATTTTAACCATGTAATTCGATGGAAAAAGTGATTCTAAGAAAAAAATGTTTTTTTACATTTTCTTCGTAAAACTAATATTTTTCGAGTTATTCGCGCTTGAAAATAACAGTTTTTTGACGAAAAAAATCGACTTTTTAGAGGGTTTTTTGAGAATACCACGAAAAATATTCTATATATTTTTGGCGATAAAAATTTTCTTCCAAAATGATTTTGTAGGATTTTTAAAGAGCTATACGACTGTGTAAATTAAATTCCGTAAGATTGTAAGATCCCTTAGTTTTTAATTAGGGCGGGTTTAAAGGGCTCGAATAAGGGGTGTTTGCTGGTAAATAGAGGTTTTAAACAGCTATATCTGGTTAACTATTCACTGTGATGAAAATCTATGCACAGGGTAATTTTAGTCATTAAAAAAGCTACAATTTAGTAGTTTATAATTTTTTTCGGATCTTCAGTATTTTCGGAGATATTTTGAAGTAAAAGGTAAAAAATACCAAATTGCAAAAAATCAATTTTTCTTTAAACTCCAATTTTTCCAAAATTAGGCATTTTAAATAGGTCAAACTCCTTGAGGGTATTTATAATATAAATATAAAAGGAACTACAGAAAGGTAAAGACCAATTTTGAATTAGGAAGGTAGTTAGGGGGTTGTTTTCACTGATTTTTTCGTAGGGAAAAGCAGGTACCGACATTTTTTTGATTATAAGTCGCTTAATTTTCATGCTAGAAACTTTTAATTATTTTATTTGAAAGGTCTAATTGTATACTTGAAAAAAGATTATGAACTAAGTTTTCCTCGAAGAATGCAAAAATTTATTATTAATATATTAAATATTATTTGGCTTTGAATATTTCAAATTATGCATTTGACGAAAAAAGCTAACCTTTAACATGCCGTATCTCGGTTTGTATTGGTCTTAAGGATATTATAGGAAAATAATATGGTTTGTGTTACTAAAAGATACAATTTCGATATCTACAGTTTTTTTGATTAAATGCATACTTTTTGAGGTATTCTCAAAAAACCTTCTAAAAAGTCGATTTTTTCGTCGAAAAACTGTTATTTTCAAGCGCGAATAACTCGAAAAATATTAGTTTTACGAAGAAAATGCAAAAAACATTTTTTTCTTAGAATCACTTTTTCCATCGAATTACATGGTGAAAATGTAATCAAAAATTCCCACCACTGAGATGGGGTGGCAATCACCCCCAAGGTTTTAGCGTATGATAGCGGCATGATATAGAAAATGATCCTTGGACTATTCCCTACCTTCTGTGAAAATTTCAAGTAAATCCATGCTGGACGAAAACATTGCGAGCCAAAATGCTTCATTTCCTCAATCGACTATTGGGACCGACCGACCGGCTCTGTCACGTCATACAGCTGACCGACTATAATAACTTTTATTTATATTTAATTTAGAATGTGTGTACTGATTTTCAGCCTTAGTAAATGGAAATAATTACCTTCGTAGGAAAGCAACTTTGATACCCTCTCAGTAACCCCTGTTCTACGTTTCGCTTTACCGACCGCAGTATGTTTCTCTACACATTCACAGTAATCAACTGTGAAAAATCTAGCTTTAGTAAATTCAAAGAGATTTTTCAGCGCTGCCTCTTGGTCTATATGCTTACTGAGTTAGATGCCGCCTGTAAAAAAGTTGGTTTAAACATAAATTTTGGAAAGACACAATACATGACAAACCTGGTACCAAGCGAAAATCCAAAAGTCGACGTCAACGAAATAACATTGGTCCATAAATATAAATACTTAGGGCATGAAATCCAAATTGCCAGGGACAATCAAACTGCTGAATTACAGAGAAGGATCACCTTAAAAGGGCCGCATATGGAGCTCTATCAGACATCTTCAAGAGCAACTTGCCAAATTATTTGAAAAGGAAGACGTTCAACTAATGTGTGCTTCCAGTCATGACTTACGGCGCCGAAACATTATCGTTAACCCAGGCCACAGCAACGAAACTTAGAGTGGCCCAAAGAAGAATGGAACGGTCACTACTTGGACTGACTCTCAGAGATAGGGTCAGAAACGAAAAAATCAGAAGAAGGACAGGCGTCACAGATGTCATAGAGCGAGTAGCATGGCTGAAGTGGAATTGGGCGGGCCATATAGCCAGAATGAAGGCCGGGAGGTGGACCCAAAAAATTACAGTGTGGAGACCAAGAGAAGACAGAAGAAGTAGAGGTAGACCACCTACACGATGGACAGACGACGTCAAAAGGATTGCTGGGAATTGGTTACAGGAAGCCCAAGATCGACAAAACTGGAAGAAATTAGGGGAGGCCTATGTTCAACTTTGGATGCAGAAGGCTGGATGATGATGATGACAATTTTGTTCTTAATGATTTTTTCTATAAAATTAAAATTATTTATGAAAACGGTTATAAAACGTGAGTTTTTCCAATGAAAAATGCAGTTTCAATCGCTATACTTTGCAAAAAAATTTTATAGAACAAAATTTACTCAGAATTGGTCAATCTATCGACTTCCATTGTTATTTTGATTCGGGCTAACTTCACGCCGCTTAATTGCGTATTTAAACGTTAATTCGAGGACAGAATCCCAACTACCCGTTTGTCCACCCCTTCACAACGTTTGTCCAACCCCTTAAAGTGCGAAACGACCCCCCTGGTGATTGCAATTTTTTTTTTAATTCTCAATTTGGGCTAACTTCACGTCCGCTTAAATCCGTATTTAAACGTTAATTCGGGACCAGAATCTTAACTACCCGTTTGTCCACCCCTTCACAACGTTTGTCCAACCCCTTAAAGTGCAAAACGACCCTCCTGGAGATTGTAATTATTTTTTAAATTCTCAATTCGGGCTAACTTCACGTCCCCTTAAATGCGTATTTAAACGTTAATTCGGGGACAGAATCCCAACTACCAGTTTGCCCACCCCTCCGCAGCGTTTGTCCAACCCCTTAAAGTGCGAAACGACCCCCCGTGGAGATTGTAATTATTTTTTTTTTAATTCTCAATTCGGGCTAATTTCACGTCCGGTTAAATGCGTATTTAAACTTTAATTCGGGGACAGAATCCCAATTACCCGTTTGTCCACCCCTCCGCAGCATTTGTCCAACCCCTTAAAGTGCAAAACGACCCCCTGGAGATTGTAATTTTTTTTAAATTCTCAATTAGGGCTAACTCCACGTCCGCTTAAATGCGTATTTAAACGTTAATTCGGGGACAGAATCCCAACTACCCGTTTGTCCACCCCTTCACAACGTTTGTCCAACCCCGTAAATTGCAAAACGACCCCCCTGGAGATTGTAATTATTTTTTTTAATTCTCAATTCGGGCTAACTTCACGTCCGCTTAAATGCGTATTTAAACGTTAATTCGAGGACAGAATCCCAATTACCCGTTTGTCCACCCCTCCGCAGCATTTGTCCAACCCCTTTAAAAGTGCGAAACGACCCCCCTGGAGATTGTAATTATTTTTTTAATTCTCAATTCGGGCTAACTTCACGTCCGCTTAAATGCGTATTTAAACGTTAATTCGGGGACAGAATCCCAACTACCCGTTTGGCCAGCACTTCGCAGCGTTTGTCCAACCACATAATCATTTTTTTGGCTTATAACGTTTATTGGTGATTCCATTTCAAATCACTCAATTTTAGAGCAAAAAAAAATTTTGGATCTCCGATTTGTCTGAAAATTGGTATATAGCTTCTGCGGGACGTAAAAATAAGATATTTAAGGTCAAAAAATCTTCTTCTATTTTCTCAAAATGTTATTTTATGCGATTTTACAGTGATTTGATGTTTATTTGAAAACATTTGCATTTTTTATCGTAAAGTATCAATGGAAAACATAATATTTTAATAGAAGTTACTTTGATTCAAAACAAGTTTTTGATCAAATTTTATAGTGTAGAAAACGTTAAAATACCGTTTTTTACATTGTTCTCCATTCCCCAAATACATCATAATCGATTTGGCTGAAAATTTGCCCACAGATAGCCAAAATATAGGACTTTAAGTGGTGAGAAGGATTTTAATTATATTACAATATCAAAAAAGTTACATGCAATATCATAGTCAAAAATATAGGCGTCTACTGTGAGTACAATAATTAACTCGAAAATATCGACCTTCACTGTCCCCGAATTAACGTTTAAATACGCAATTAAGCGGACGTGAAGTTAGCTCGAATTGACAATTAAAAAAATAATCACAATCTCCACGGGGGTTGTTTCGCACTTTAAGGGGTTGGACAAACTCTGCGGAGGGGTGGACAAACGGGTAGTTGGGATTCTGTCCCCGAATTAACGTTTAAATACGGAGATTTAAGCGGACGTGAAGTTAGCCAGAATTGAGAATTAAAAAAAAATAATTACAATCTCCAGGGGGGTTGTTTTGCATTTTAAGGGTTGGACAAACGTTGTGAAGGGGTGGACAAACGGGTAGTTGGGATTCTGGCCCCGCAGAAACATTCATTCTAATGGAGTCGAAGTACTTTTTCAGCAGTACTGTCCTATTATCCGTAAGCAATATATATATATATATATATATATATATATATATATATATATATATATATATATATATATATTTTTTTTTTATTTTAAAAATATCAGTGGGTGGACAAACAAAATTATGCTATGGACAAACATGGACAAACAATATAGCAAGATTTTTTGAATTTTCGAAAATTTGTGGATTTGTGAAGTTAACCGGAAAAAAATTTTTGTTTATAAAAAAAATTGATGGGTGGACTAACGAAATAAAACTGTGGACAAACGTGGACAATCAATGGACAATCGAATGGCATCAGTCACTTTTTTTCCCGGATTTTTTTTCGGGCCAATTTCACGGACCTGATGCAAACTTATCGAGGGATATAAGATTTGGGGCCTAGAGATAAATGTGGAAAAACAGAGTACTGAGTATTGGAAGAACACAAGAATTATAGCTATCAAGTGGATAAAAAAATGAAACGACAAGAGATTCAAAGAAGCAATATAAAAGCAAAAAAATGAATACCGTTCCTTTTTTGAAGGAATTTAAGGAATATTTGAGTTTTGCAGAAGCCCAAAAAGTTCAGTTAGATTTCTAAAGATTTAGTAGATATTTGTTATGTTTATATTTTTAAAAGTAACTCATAATTGGTATTGATTAACTGAATTAACTAATAAAATAATTAAAGTAACATTTTTATTAAGATTATAAACAATAAACAAAATTAATAGAATTTTTAAATTCCAGCTACTATTAATTTGAATATTTATTGCAACATTTTTATTTCAGGGCCAGCTGATATCAAAAGTTCCTTGAATCAGCTAGTTTTATTAAAAAAAAAAATAACTGAACATGCTTGTCTTAGATCATTAAAATAGCAAATTATCTATTAGTTTAGTTTTAAATTTTTTAACATCTGTATAAAAATGTCTGTCTTAATTTTTATTAAGAGATAGGTACTTAATAAGAATAAATATATGAATAAAAAGTTGAAGGATTGGAAAAAGGGAACATAAACTAAGTATGTACTTATAAAAATAAAGAAAAAAATACTGTGAGAAAAATCGCGAGAATTTATTATCATCACTAGTCATCAGAAATTAATTAATTTTTCTGACTTGGCCAGACTGGTTTTTTGATACTCCGTAAATTTTTTAAATGTGAGTGATTTTCCAACTACTTCTATAGAAGAATATACTTATTCAAAATATTTGATAAAAACGTGATTTTCCAACTACTTCTATAGAAGAATATACTTATTCAAAATATTTGATAAAAACGTGGTGATTGGTAGTCAATAGAACTATCTTTCTGAATTATCAATAATTTTAATTGACTAGCTATTACTGTATTTCATTATTTTTTTAAAACTTGCTTTATAAGCTCCTAGAACTAATTTATTTTCATAACATTGTTTATGTGTGCTGCTAACTTTTTATCATAGTTGCGTAATAGCAATATTTCTAACAAGTTTCAACTTGTCCCCTTACTACAAGACCTTGTCTTCCTATCAACTACAAAACATTACTGATAGTAGATGCAATATACCTTAGTTTGAATACCTTTTTAAGTTTTATCTATTGTTTTTCAAAACATACAACATAAAAGTCAACAATTGCTTCCTCGTTATAAGAAATATATGTTTTTACGGAATCTTTATGAGCATTTTTATGCTCATTTACTATTTAAATTAAATGTCCAAACCTGCAAAATGTATAAAAAAAAAGATAAAATTAGAGTACACAATTCGCTGTAACACTTTCAAACTAGGTAGTTATCTTGCAAATACAAATCATGCGATCCATGAGGACTTTATGAGAGTTTACAACAAGTAGTGCACGAGAAAAAGATTGTGAATATTTGGGTGCTATTTGGCGGGTCCAAAGTTTTTGTTATGCAGTAGTTAGCGATTACTATTTTATTTCAAAATATAACAGGTTCGATTTTACAGGTTATATTTTTGCTGAGAATGTTTTTTCGACAAAATACTTACTATTTGAGTTATTTGCGAAAAACCGTCTAAAAGCGTGGTTATTTTGTTGAAAAAATGAACATATTCACTGCCAAATAACTCGAAAAGTATTGACTTAGTGAAAAAACCCTATAGAACAAAAGTTACTTAAAATTAGCCAGTTTATCCATTTCCTGACTTTCTTTGGACGAATATTTTTTCACCCCCAAGAGGGGGTGAAAACCACCCCCAGGGCAAAAGCACATATCGGCACAATATCACTTTTTTTCTTTGACTTGTTAGCTATGTGTATGCCAAATTTCATGTCAATCCAAGCGGTTCTTTAAAATTTAGAGGTTTTGCAATATTTTACCGTTAAAGAATGGACTAAAACTGTTCATTCAATTTCCATAGACTTCTGGAATTATAATACATACGGAAAGGGCTTTTACGTTACCAAGTTATTTAATTATTGATTAACAACTACTTATCTAAAAGTTTAGTTGAAAATTAAAGATTTTGTTGGAAAAACCCGCTTTTTCCGGGGAAAGTTTTCGTCGAAGTAAATCGGTAAAAACACGTCTCTATGTAGAATTTAATTGCGGTGAATTTTTATTTGGGTGTTTTTGGTCTGAAGTTAAAATCTTTGGAGTTATAGAGCAAAAATTGAAAAAAACACGATTTTCGGGCGCCATTTTGTTTATAAAAAAAGTAGCACACTATCTGCGGACTTTGCATATCTATATTATTAATACATACAATAATAAGATTCGATTCCAGCAATAAAATTGCTGGTAAATAACTTTTCCTTGTATTTTGCTAATTAGCCCAGAGTAAAGGAGAATCCAGAAACAACTGTCTAATAGAATCCAAGTATGATCTCTCATCTGATCATACACCAGTTATTATAAAGAAGAGTACCAGTTATAAACAACACACCCCCTCCTCGACTAGCGTCAAAAAACACCAACTGGGCAGATTTCCAATACTACCTAGAAGAAAACATTAATCTTAATTTGCGAATCAAATCTCCACACGAGATAGATACAGCAGCTCAATATTTCACCACCCTTGTGCAAGAAGCGGCATGGTAATCTGCACAACGAACTGAACCCAGACCGACACATACAACAAATGTTCCCCTACACATTTGGCAACTCATTGCTGAAAAACGCCGTGTGAGAAGAAACTGGCAAAGATCTAGATACAATGTAGATCAACATATATACAATAGACTATGTAGACAACTTGGAGTAGCCATCAAAGCTGCAAACAACGAAACCTTCGAACATTACATTACAAACCTTACAGCAAATGATCAGACGCTATGGAAGGCGACTAAGAAGCTCAAAACACCATACACAACTATTCCTGCCATCGAATAGTAATGTTAAGTCCATCGAATAGTAAATGAAATATCAAAAACTCTCGAAGAAAGGAAATACTACAACGCTGTATTCCTAGATATCTCCCAAGCGTTTGACAAAGTTTGGCACAGAGGTCTGCTTTATAAAGTAAAATTAGCACTATCTAGTAACTATTTCCTCCTAATCAAATCCTACTTATCAAATAGATATTTCTCTGTAAAATTCAAAGACCAACAATCCAGCCTCTGTCCTATTAACTCCGGAGTTCCGCAAGGTAGTGTTCTCGGGCCACTGCTTTTCTCACTCTACACAGCCGATATACCAGAGTCTCATAATACTACGATCACTTCCTTTGCTTATGATGTAGCAATACTAGCTGTAAATGAAGATCCCATACAAGCCTCACAAGACCTGCAACACCATCTGGACATACTCGGTGAATGGTACACAAAATGGCGAACAAAAGTAAACAAAACAAAATCATCTCAATAACGTTTACCAACCTCCACAACACATGCCCACCTGTAAGAATGGAAAATGTACGAATACCAACAGTAACAGACGCTAAATACCTTGGCCTCCATCTTGACCAACGTCTTACTTGGAAGAAACATATCCAGACCAAAAGAAGGCAGCTAGACTTGAAATTCCGGCAAATGTATTGGCTCCTTGGGCGCAGATCAAAACTCAACATCCAAAACAAAATTCTTCTGTACAAAGCAATACTCAAACCTATTTGGTACTAGGGACTACACCTCTGAGGCTGCGCAAAGTCAACATCACTGAATATCATCCAAAGGTTTCAGTCTAAAGTACTAAGATCAATAATGGATGCACCATGGTACGTAAGTAATCAAACACTTCACGAAGACTTAAATATACCTTTCATCAGAGAAGAAATCCATCGAGCCACGGAGTCACAAAATGAGCGTACCATTCACCATGAAAATGAGTTAGTAAGGGAATTATTCCATAATGGCCCTGCCACAAGGAGACTAGATACAACCTGGCCTCAGGGCCTATTTTAGAACTTAAAACATAAATAGAATAAGATGAGACATCATTGGAAGTCTCTTCTTCATGCCCAAAAACATGGAACAAATTTACTTAATACTCTTTTAATGATGTAGATTGTAAATAAACATAATTACATAAAAAAAATATGCATTTTATTTATATCCTTGCATGTAAATCGTAATGGTAAAATATACCACATACAATGTACAGCTATAAGACTATATAGGTTCAGAACGTATTTCTTATTTGATGTCAGTCAGATAGCTAGGCAGGCCAGGTGGATGAATTGCATTCATTTAACTGTGAATGATCCACTGAATCTAGAATAAGCTGGTGTATAGAATCAACCTGTGGATGAGCAGTACTACAGATAAAGGCTTGCAGCTTGGTGTTACTCACTCTATAGATCCCTACTGCATATGAGACTTAAGAAGCAGAATATTGGGACCATGCAAGTTCGGAAAAGCGACACCTGGTTTCATAGCTCGGCAACTTTTTTCGCACTTTTAATTTTATTGGCCTGGTTGCTGCATAATTGTCAAGGCCGTAGCCCAAAAAAATTATAAAAAAAAAAGTAAGATTTAGGTTAAGTTATTAAAAGGTAAACAATTGTATGTAGTAAATAAAATTAATTATTAAAATGCAGTACTGCAAGCAAAATACAATTGATTAAATATACTTTTATATAATAATTGCATATCAGGTCCGTGAACTTAGCCCGAAAAAGTCGGGAAAAAAAATGCGATTGATGCCATTCGTTTGTCCATTGATTGTCCACGTTTGTCCACCATTTTATTTCGTTAGTCCACCCATCAATTCTTTTTTATAAACAAAAATTTTTTTCGGGCTAACTTCACAAATCCACAAATTTTCGAAAATTTAAAAAAACTCTTGCTATATTGTTTGTCCATCGTTTGTCCATGTTTGTCCACCACATAATTTTTTTTGTCCACCCTCTGAAACAACCCCCTGTTAATTGTAATTATTTTTTTATTTCTTAATTCGGGCTAACTTCACGTTCTTTTAAATGGGCATTTAAACGTTAATTCGGGTGCAGAATCACAACTAAGCGTTTGTGCACCCCTTTGCAGCGTTTGTCCTGCCCGTTAAAGTGCGAAACAACCCCCTCGTTAATTGTAATTATTTTTTTTAATTCTTAATTCGGGCTAACTTCAAGTTCTCTTAAATAGGTATTTAAACGTTAATTCGGGTGCAGAATCACAACTACCCGCTTGTCCACTCCTTCGCAGCGTTTGTCCAACCCCTTAAAGTGCCAAACAACCCCCTCGTCAATTGTAATTATTTTTTTATTTCTTTATTCGGGCTAACTTCACGTTCTCTTAAATGGGCATTTAAACGTTAATTCGGGTGCAGAATCACAACTAAGCGTCTGTCCACCCCTTTGCAGCGTTTGTCCAACCCCTTAAAGTGCGAAACAACCCCCCCGTTAATTGTAATTATTTTTTTATTTCTTAATTCCGGCTAACTTCACGTCCATTTAAACGTGTATTTTAAAGTTAATTCGGGTGAAGAATCACAACTACCCGATTGTCCACTTCATCGCAGCGTTTGTCCAGCCCCTTAAAGTGCGAAACAACCCCCTAGTTAATTGTAATTATTTTTTTATTTCTTTATTCGGGCTAGCTTCACGTTCTCTTAAATGGGCATTTAAACGTTAATTCGGATGCAGAATCACAACTGCCCGTTTGTCCACCCTTTCGCAGCGTTTGTCCAACCACTTAAAGTGCGAAACAACCCCCCTGTTAATTGTAATTATTTTTTTATTTCTTAATTCGGGCTAGGTTCACGTTCCCTTAAATGGGCATTTAAACGTTAATTCGGATGCAGAATCACAACTGCCCGTTTGTCCACCCTTTCGCAGCGTTTGCCCAACCACTTAAAGTGCGAAACAACCCCCCTGTTAATTGTAATTATTTTTTATTTCTTAATTCGGGCTAGGTTCACGTTCCCTTAAATGGGCATTTAAACGTTAATTCGGGTGCAGAATCACAACTACCCGTTTTTCCACCCCTTCGCAGCGTTTGTCCAGCCCCTTAAAGTGCGAAACAACCCCCTAGTTAATTGTAATTATTTTTTTATTTCTTTATTCGGGCTAACTTCACGTTCTCTTAAATGGGCATTTAAACGTTAATTCGGGTGCAGAATCACAACTGCCCGTTTGTCCACCCTTTCGCAGCGTTTGTCCAACCACTTAAAATGCGTAACAACCCCCTCGTTAATTGTAATTATTTTTTTATTTCTTTATTCGGGCTAACTTCACGTTCTCTTAAATGGGCATTTAAACGTTAATTCGGGTGCAGAATCACAACTGCCCGTTTGTCCACCCTTTCGCAGCGTTTGTCCAACCACTTAAAATGCGTAACAACCCCCTCGTTAATTGTAATTATTTTTTTATTTCTTTATTCGGGCTAAATTCACGTTCCCTTAAATGGGCATTTAAACGTCAATTCGGGTGCAGAATCACAAATACCCGTTTGTTCACCCCTTCGCAGCGTTTGTCCAGCCCCTTAAAGTGCGAAACAACCCCCTAGTTAATTGTAATTATTTTTTTATTTCTTTATTCGGGCTAACTTCACGTTCCCTTAAATGGGCATTTAAACGTTAATTCGGATGCAGAATCACAACTACCCGTTTGTCCACCCCTTCGCAGCGTTTGTCCAGCCCCTTAAAGTGCGAAACAACCCCCCAGTTAATTGTAATTATTTTTTTATTTCTTTATTCGGGCTAACTTCACGTTCTCTTAAATGGGCATTTAAACGTTAATTCGGGTGCAGAATCACAACTGTCCGTTTGTCCACCCTTTCGCAGCGTTTGTCCAACCACTTAAAGTGCGAAACAACCCCCCTGTTAATTGTAATTATTTTTTTATTACTTTATTCGGGCTAAATTCACGTTCTCTTAAATGGGCATTTAAACGTTAATTCGGGTGCAGAATCACAACTGTCCGTTTGTCCACCCTTTCGCAGCGTTTGTCCAACCACTTAAAATGCGTAACAACCCCCTCGTTAATTGTAATTATTTTTTTATTTCTTTATTCGGGCTAAATTCACGTTCCCTTAAATGGGCATTTAAACGTTAATTCGGGTGCAGAATCACAACTACCCGTTTTTCCACCCCTTCGTAGCGTTTGTCCAGCCCCTTAAAGTGCGAAACAACCCCCTAGTTAATTGTAATTATTTTTTTATTTCTTTATTCGGGCTAACTTCACGTTCTCTTAAATGGGCATTTAAACGTTAATTCGGGTGCAGAATCACAACTGCCCGTTTGTCCACCCTTTCGCAGCGTTTGTCCAACCACTTAAAATGCGTAACAACCCCCTCGTTAATTGTAATTATTTTTTTATTTCTTTATTCGGGCTAAATTCACGTTCCCTTAAATGGGCATTTAAACGTCAATTCGGGTGCAGAATCACAAATACCCGTTTGTTCACCCCTTCGCAGCGTTTGTCCAGCCCCTTAAAGTGCGAAACAACCCCCTAGTTAATTGTAATTATTTTTTTATTTCTTTATTCGGGCTAACTTCACGTTCCCTTAAATGGGCATTTAAACGTTAATTCGGATGCAGAATCACAACTACCCGTTTGTCCACCCCTTCGCAGCGTTTGTCCAGCCCCTTAAAGTGCGAAACAACCCCCCAGTTAATTGTAATTATTTTTTTATTTCTTTATTCGGGCTAACTTCACGTTCTCTTAAATGGGCATTTAAACGTTAATTCGGGTGCAGAATCACAACTGTCCGTTTGTCCACCCTTTCGCAGCGTTTGTCCAACCACTTAAAATGCGTAACAACCCCCTCGTTAATTGTAATTATTTTTTTATTTCTTTATTCGGGCTAAATTCACGTTCCCTTAAATGGGCATTTAAACGTCAATTCGGGTGCAGAATCACAAATACCCGTTTGTTCACCCCTTCGCAGCGTTTGTCCAGCCCCTTAAAGTGCGAAACAACCCCCCAGTTAATTGTAATTATTTTTTTATTTCTTTATTCGGGCTAACTTCACGTTCTCTTAAATGGGCATTTAAACGTTAATTCGGGTGCAGAATCACAACTGTCCGTTTGTCCACCCTTTCGCAGCGTTTGTCCAACCACTTAAAATGCGTAACAACCCCCTCGTTAATTGTAATTATTTTTTTATTTCTTTATTCGGGCTAAATTCACGTTCCCTTAAATGGGCATTTAAACGTCAATTCGGGTGCAGAATCACAAATACCCGTTTGTTCACCCCTTCGCAGCGTTTGTCCAGCCCCTTAAAGTGCGAAACAACCCCCTAGTTAATTGTAATTATTTTTTTATTTCTTTATTCGGGCTAACTTCACGTTCCCTTAAATGGGCATTTAAACGTTAATTCGGATGCAGAATCACAACTACCCGTTTGTCCACCCCTTCGCAGCGTTTGTCCAGCCCCTTAAAGTGCGAAACAACCCCCCAGTTAATTGTAATTATTTTTTTATTTCTTTATTCGGGCTAACTTCACGTTCTCTTAAATGGGTATTTAAACGTTAATTCGGGTGCAGAATCACAACTGCCCGTTTGTCCACCCTTTCGCAGCGTTTGTCCAACCACTTAAAGTGCGAAACAACCCCCTCGTTAATTGTAATTATTTTTTTATTTCTTTATTCGGGCTAGCTTCACGTTCTCTTAAATCGGCATTTAAACGTTAATTCGGATGCAGAATCACAACTACCCGTTTGTCCACCCCTTCGCAGCATTTGTCCAGCCCCTTAAAGTGCGAAACAACCCCCTAGTTAATTGTAATTATTTTTTTATTTCTTTATTCGGGCTAAATTCACGTTCTCTTAAATGGGCATTCAAACGTTAATTCGGGTGCGGAATCACAACTGCCCGTTTGTCCACCTTTTCGCAGCGTTTGTCCAACCACTTAAAGTGCGAAACAACTCCCCTGTTAATTGTAATTATTTTTTTATTTTTTTTTTTAAAAATTAAAAAATTTTTGTTAATAAAAAAAAATTGATGGGAGGACTAACGAAATAACATGGTGGACAAACATTGACAATCAATGGACAATCGAATGGCATCGATCACATTTTTTTTGCTGCGAAGGGGTGGACAAACGGGTAGTTGTGATTCTGCACCTGAATTAACGTTTAAATGCCCATTTAAGGGAACGTGAAGCTAGCCCGAATTAAGAAATAAAAAAATAATTGCAATTAACAGGGGGGTTGTTTCGCACTTTAAGGGGTTGGACAAACGCTGCGAAGGGGTGGTCAAACGGGTAGTTGTGATTCTGCATCCGAATTAACTTTTAAATGCCCATTTAAGGGAACGTGAAGCTAGCCCGAATAAAGAAATAAAAAAATAATTACAATTAACGAGGGGGTTGTTTCGCACTTTAAGTGGTTGGACAAACGCTGCGAAAGGGTGGACAAACGGGCAGTTGTGATTCTGCACCCGAATTAACGTTTAAATGCCCATTTAAGAGAACGTGAAGTTAGCCCGAATAAAGAAATAAAAAAATAATTACAATTAACTAGGGGGTTGTTTCGCACTTTAAGGGGCTGGACAAACGCTGCGAAGGGGTGGACAAACGGGTAGTTGTGATTCTTCACCCGAATTAACTTTAAAATACACGTTTAAACGGACGTGAAGTTAGCCTGAATTAAGAAATAAAAAAATAATTACAATTGACAGGGGGGTTGTTTCGCACTTTAAGGGGTTGGACAAACGCTGCAAAGGGGTCGACAAACGCTTAGTTGTGATTCTGCACCCGAATTAACGTTTAAATGCCCATTTAAGAGAACGTGAAGTTAGCCCGAATAAAGAAATAAAAAAATAATTACAATTGACGAGGGGGTTGTTTCGCACTTTAAGGGGTTGGACAAACGCTGCGAAGGAGTGGACAAACGGGTAGTTGTATTCTGCACCCGAATTAACGTTTAAATACCTATTTAAGAGAACTTGAAGTTAGCCCGAATTAAGAATTAAAAAAATAATTACAATTAACGAGTGGGTTGTTTCGCACTTTAAGGGGCTGGACAAACGCTGCGAAGGGGTGGACAAACGGGTAGTTGTGATTCTTCACCTGATTTAACTTTAAAATACACGTTTAAACGGACGTGAAGTTAGCCCGAATTAAGAAATAAAAAAATAATTACAATTAACAGGGGGGTTGTTTCGCACTTTAAGGGGTTGGACAAATGCTGCAAAGGGGTGGACAAACGCTTAGTTGTGATTCTGCACCTGAATTAACGTTTAAATGCCCATTTAAGAGAACGTGAAGTTAGCCCGAATTAAGAAATAAAAAAATAATTACAATTAACAGGGGGTTGTTTCAGAGGGTGGACAAAAAAATTATGTGGTGGACAAACATGGACAAATGATGGACAAACAATATAGCAAGAGTTTTTTTAAATTTTCGAAAATTTGTGGATTTGTGAAGTTAGCCCGAAAAAAAATTTTTGTTTATAAAAAAGAATTGATGGGTGGACTATCGAAATAAAATGGTGGACAAACGTGGACAATCAATGGACAAACGAATGGCATCAATCGCATTTTTTTTCCCGACTTTTTCGGGCTAACTTCACGGAGCTTTGCATATCATATCAATATTGTGAGCAACATATAATTTTTATTCTTCAATGACAGTAGGTATGAAATATATATAAATTTGACAATATGAATTATTTAAGAAAGTTGCAAGATTTCTCCACTATTCGCGCACAATCGTTTCTCGTATCCCCTCCTAGTACTTGCACACCGTGAATAGATCAATTTCTTATTCAACTAGAATTTAGACCATGTAATGACATAGTCCTTTTCTTTGGATGTTATCTTAATGCAATGGATTTTCGTTTTTAGATATTCATGGTACAAAATAATAGGTACTGTGCATATTACAAGCTGTAAGCTTCTTTCCAGAACAATTTTCACCTAGCAAAAATGTTCTCACACAATTTTGTATTCTTTTGAAATAACATAAACTTATGTAAAACTGTGAGATCATTTTTCATGTTTCCTAAAATAATCATTAGGTAATTCCTTCCTGTTGACATTGATTAACTTAATAATTAAAAAAATGTAACATTGCATAATATGATATTAACATTTCCAAAACAGTTGCTTTAATTTCACAGAGAGACTTCCATCATCCCATCTAGACACCAATGGTCACTTCTTCAGTTTTATTGACATTGAATATAAACAGGTCAAATAAATTTAAAAATATATATTTAGCTGTTTTATTTTAGAAAATTTGGTTTTATGGTAAAATCTCTTAACCAAAACCTTTTTAACTGAAACATCATTTAACCGAAACGGCTGGCAGTTTCAATAATTTTGTCAATAAAAAGTAAATTTTTATAGCAAAATGCAAACAATTCGATGTTAGTTGGTTAACATTGCTTTTATACAACTGAAGAAAGGAATTAAATATACAACACATTATGAAATCACCTCATAGTATTTTTTAATACCAACTTTGACCAAGAATACTATGTAATTTGATCCAAGACTACAAAAAACACTGTTATTTTTAACCGAAATTCTTGTTATCCAAAACGGCCTCCTCCCCCCCAATTATTTCGGTTAACGGAGATTTTACCGTATTTTATAAATTTATCACCCCACCCTTTAACTTATGCTCACTCCTAGATTTGGTGACCTAATTCATGACTGATTGTGTTTGTGAAGACTACAGAACAGATACTTTGGAAGTAAAAACAAAATTGACAATTGTGAATTGGAATCATATAATTGTACTTAAATGGTTAAAATATTAGCTAAAGGAGAGAATTGATTTAGTACATATTTAGTTAATAAAATTAGCAAACAAAAGCAACCTATTTACTTGTAACTATTAAAAAATTGTTATACTTACTCAGCTTCTCTGTGCCTCTCTGAAAAGGAGCTAATTTTTATTGAAAAGGGCATAGAGCAAGTCCCAAGTACATTAACCACTCTATAATTGTTGAATCTCACATTGAATCCAAGTTTTTGTAAACATCGTGCAAACCTACGTGCTGCCTGTTTGGCAGCTATCTCACTAGTAGCACCAGTACAAGTTATTTTTCCTGATGACCAAATGCTGGCTGTTGTATAAGGTCTTCTAAGTTTCATAGTAACCATACCATTTTCTTTACGGTATTCCACATTTGCACCTGATAAAGCTATTTCGCGGAGATTTAAATGACACCTAACACTAAAACTACATACTACATTGTTTATTACAATGTCTATTTCATTTTCTTCAATAGTTTGTTCTTGTTCGTATTCATTGCTTTTAAGCTCACACTGTTCACTAGTTTCTTCAATTTGAGATTGTTCTTCCTCAGTCTCATTGATAACTTCTACTTGTTCATAACCATTTATATTTTGTACCTGATGTACAATACCATTGCCATTAGACAGTCCTTTGATGCCATTTTTCTGAATAACTGTAGCCATGTTACAATTTCAGTCGAATCTAAAAAAAATAAAACTTGAGAGAATAAACATTCATGGTCACGATCAAATTTAGTAAATTGTAATTAAAGATTGCACAATATTAACCCTTTCATCTCCGCTTTAATATTTCCAACCTCAGCTCCTGTGCCAGCAGAAATAATTTCATTTGAATACTTACGTGCTATGGATGCACTTACGTGTCCATGGCACTAATCTATAGTCATATTTAGACGCTCATGTGCGTCATAGGAGCTGAAAGGGTTCATTTGTGAATGCACTAAAATTTCAAGTAGGGCAGTAGGAAATGGAGAGACAGAACTTGTACATAATAAATTAATAACTAAAAGCAAGTTAAAAATATTTATTGATCAGATAATTTAATATAATACCTAGAGAGCCCTACGAAGTTCTCCATATTCCACATTTAGCAAAGAAAGAGATAGAATTCAAGAAACTAGTATTTATACTGATTGGCCTGCTGAAACAAGCAACTACTCAAAAAAATTACTTACTCAACAAAACATATCAAATTATTAAAATTAGGTCAGCAAATTTATGATGATAAAAAAAAGTTTAAAGGCCAACTGCAAAACAGAAAATATTAAATAAACCTGATAGCCTCATATATCTGGTAATTAACTCAAACCTTACAGGTATTAACTTGGTACAGAATTCAATGTACAGAACATCTATACTAAATTTAAAATCAAGATGCAGTAGAAATAAACAAACCAAGACACATTAAATGCTACTAGGAGCATTCCCGAATCATAATTTACAATGTAAATGTATATACATTGTAAATCCCAAATCATGATTTCCAAAGTTTATACACTGTAAATTATGATTCGATAGTGCTTCTAGTAGCCTTTAACGTGTCTTGGTTTGTTTATTTCTACTGCATCTTGATTGTAAATTTAGTGTAAATAATAATAAATAATCCAGAATGTTCTGTTAACTGAAAGTAATGATTTGATTTAAAAGGACGGCACTAAACTGATTATTTCATAGGCACCTCAAATAAGAACATCTGAAAGTACGAACATTTAGAACTACACTGTTAATAAGCAGTACTGAAAGCGATGCTTAGTCAAATGTCTAACAAAACATTGAAAATCTACAAGCTAGACTTGATTGGTAAAAAAACTGAACACCATGATCATGTAAGTGCAACAGCATAAATAGCAGGACAAGCCCTAATGAATGAAACTCTTGACCTAGGAGATCGGGACAGCATGTTTAACGTTTTTTGTTATTGTGATTACTTGAATTACCATGTCCATGTCCATAGATCCACCTTACTACTGTACTTCTCAAGAAACTAAGGCAAGAAAAGGTAGAGTAGCACTCATTAATTGGAAGGTTTCAAAATAGGACATAATCAAAACCGGGAAGACGGTTTGTTAAATTTTTAATAAATACATTATTCAATCAATTACCTTCAAAGTTACACATGTATTTGGTTTTAAATCAATGTTAGACCACACAGGAAGTAAAAAGAACCTATATATCTAGTTTCAATGACTATTTACACGATTATTTACGCTCAAACGCATACTTTTAATTCCACAGTATTCGATAATGCATGTAGTAAACGATGCTGTTACATTTGAGCTAATTTTTTGGGTAATTTTAACACTAGCCTTTGTAAGAAGCCATGACACACCACGGTAAACTCCACTCTTCAATCTAAAATTGACTGATGATGGGATGGATGAAATGAAATTAGTTGATAGCTCCGTTCTTTTTAACGGAATGAATCACATTGATTTGATAGTACTCAAACCATCGTTATCTCTTTCTTTATCATTTATAAATCCTTGTGAAACATACGCAGTATAACCAACTGTAAAGTACAGGGCTTTTCATCGATTGTCATTTGTTTCGAGCTTCTGTCAGATGTTGTACAGTTTGTCTAATTTACTTACCGTTGTACGTCATTATCTATGTCAGAGATCTAAATTGACATTGTTGCCAAAGTATAAAAAAATCCTGAATACATTTTAAATCAAATAGATCAGTGGTTCCCAACTGGTGGTCCGCGCACCCCTGGGAGTCCGCGAGGTATGGCTGAGGGGTCCGCAAGATATAAAAATAAATATAATGAAGAGCCAGGGAGAAAAACGATATAAGTCCATTTTGCAAATTTTTTTAGGAGAGCGAAAACAAAGTATTTCTCTTAATTTTTTAAAATTAATAACATATATCGCGCAAATTTAAAGTTATATCAAATTTTAGATTGTTAACTATAATTTTGTTTATATACCTAAAAATGATATTTTCGTGTAAGACAGATTCGACCTCCCCTATTCACCACCACTGGCACTGGAACTAGATGGGACCCTACTTTGGCTTTATGCCGTTAAATATCACTGTCTTCAAAGTTGTCAGGTCTGGTGAAAATTCACCAGATTTGGTGATTTTGTAACCCATTTGGTGATATGGTGAAAACTTATTTAAAAAGCTTAATATCTGGTGATTTTTTGACCTTATCTACATATTATAAATTTATTTTAAAATTTAAAAAGTACGAATATATTATTTAAGTTTGTTATTCATTATTAAGAATTGCCTAATATTCATATCATACAAAAAGTCTAATTTGTAATATAAAATGATCCGCCTCTGTGGTGTTCAACCGGGGATTTCCCGAAGTTTACGCTATGAGCATGAACACCTTATTCATACGGAAGTAAGGTGGCTCTCTCGAGGGAGGATATTGACAAGATTTTTTGAACTTAGAGATGAAGCTGACGATGGTTGGATTCGAAATCCTTTCAGCTGTCAAGCAATTGAACAAATCCAAGGCCGCACAGAAGAAGAACAAGATAAGCTTGTGGATTTGTCAAGTTGTGGTACGATGAAGGACATTTTTAATGGCGAGAAAATAGCAGACTTCTGGGCAACAGCACGCAAGGATTACAAAGAACTTATTGGAGACAAGGCCATGAAAAAAATCCTTCCATTTGCAACAACCTATCGGTGTGAGCAAAGCATTTTCTTCCATGTGCTTCATGAAAAACAAATATAGCAATCGGCTTGACATGCGGTCGGATTTCAGAGTGAAAGTTCAAGTTTGGAACCTACATTGCAGAAATAATGGATTCTAAGGTTAAATTCAACGTATCTCATTAATTGAGGAGTGGAAATTAAAACTAATAATGTACTTGTGCAGGTACTCTGTATTTTCACAAATAAATCCTAAATAGCATTAGTTTGATTTATGTTTTCACATATTTTGGCTCTTTTCAGGTAACTTTAGGTTTGTTTAGGTATTTAGGAAATAGTGGGGGTCCTAGTCATTGTAGTACCTTGATGAAGGGGTCCTTGGAAAAATTTAGTTGGGAACCCCTGAAATAGATGACATAATTATTGCAAACTTGGATTTTGGATTATACGCTGTGAGCTCGTACGTAGAGGGGATATTTACAAATTCGCGAGCGCCAGTAGTGGCAAGTCTGTAAACGTTTACCGGAAATTTGACATAAATGTCAAAGTGATTAATTTAAAATTAAAATTAAAAACATTAATTATAAAAAATATTAGTTGGTCAAAGCTGTGGTATATATTTTTACCTTAAATATACTTACGTTTTAAATACTCAATTTAAGTTTTTTAATATATCGTAATATGTAATTATAAATTAATCTAAGCGCCATCTACACGATAATTGTGAAAGTATCCGAAGTAAGAAATTAATATTTCATTAATAGAACGTTTAACACATTCGCGGTCATGACTGCATATGAAGTCATTTACTCCATAAGAATACGTGTATAAAATGACAGCGTGCCCGCGAATGTGTTAAATGATTAGCAAAATCTTAAAAAAATCGATTACAATTTAATTACTTTTTTGCGTTGTAAATATTAAGCGATAACAATTAAATAATAAATTTACAAATTACCGGTGAAAGTTGAATTAGTAATCCGCCAGGAGCGACACCAGCGAAGCTCAGAGTGTATACTTACGTTTTAAATACTGAATTTAAGTTTTTTTAGTGTTCCGTAATATGTAATTATAAATCAATCTATCAATCTTAGCGCCAACTACACGATAATTGTGAAAGTATCCGAAGTAAGAAATTCATATTTTATCAATAGAACGTCAAAATGATTAGCAAAATCTTAAAAAAATCGATTACAATTTAATTAATTTTTTGCGTTGTAATTATTAAGCGATAACAATTAAATAATAAATTTTTAAATGACCGGTGAAAGTTGAATTAGTAACCGCTAGGAGCGACCCCAAGTAGCAATTTGTCGACGCGACAACGTTGTCTACCGCGTGGCAACGTTTTGTTACAACGTTGTTATTGCCTAGAAGACGACCCAATTCTGCACTAATTTGGTGGACGATTTTTGAGTTGTCTTGACGTTGCCTAGGCAACCTTAAGCGTTGCATAAGACAACTGAAGCGACTATAAAAAGTGCCTGCGTGCAATGGTTGCTCAAAGAGTCGGACTGGTTATGTTTTTTTACCTATATAAAAAGTAAACTATTTTGACATCATATCAGGTATTTAAATTTATATAAATACATAAATAAGGACTTAAACAAAATTACCTGATGTGAAATTTATAAACGCATCTCAGATTACCGTCAAATATGGATATTCCACCTTTAAAAAACACACGCGCTCATTTTTATCACCTTTTTAACAAAAAATATGTAAATTTAAAAAATCTAATTTTAATATAAAAGCCAGAATTTATGTTAAAGATGTTTTGTATAAATTTAATGTATTGATGGTGCTTTTAAAGGTATTAGAAAATGCCTGCATTTTTTATATTTTGTGTTTTTATTTTCTTTACATCCAAAAAAACCAAAATGGTGCATTAAACAACATTACTAATATTACTTAAAATATACCTTATTACCAACCATAGACGGATGAGACAACCGAGAAGTCCAATCGCCGACCAAACACGGCCTGGACCGACTATCCCAACCACTTTAGAACGCACCCTCTTATTGGGTGACAGAGGTCATGTGACCAGTGCAATTGAAGTGCATCATTCTCCTTAACAGCGTTGCCACATTTAGTAGATATCTACTGTTTTGGTATATTTTTGATATTATTTAAAAAATTCTAGTAGGCAATGTTTTTTATTAGATGTTTGGTATATTTCAATATTTTGTTATCACTAAAATAAAATTTGCTTTTTAATAGTATTCACCCCATTTCTAAATTAATTTTCAGAAATTTTGTTACAATTTCCCAATGTCATTACCGAAAATAAGATTCAGGACGTAGATGATGATAATAGATGGACAGAGAAATGAAACTGGTAAATACCAGATCTAAATAAGGAAATCTTCATATAATTAGTAAAATTTAATAAAAAATTTTGGTCCTGGTAAAAGGTATATTATTTTAAAAAGCCCTATAGGGCTACAAACATCGAACAAAACGTTTTCGCTCTAAAAAGAGCATCATCAGTGTTGCAAGAACATGGTGAGCCAACCAAAAAATACGAAGGTCAAAGCCTTTCAAAAATGGACTAAAAGTCACATCAGTTGCCTGTCAGCTCTTGTAACATAACGACCTAATTTGTTACCTTTGACCCACTTACAACGTGTGGGAGTCATATGTTATCCTAGGGCCGTATCCTTAGGGATTATATCCATCCTTTGGAATTTGCTATGTTAGCATTTTGATGTGACTTTTAGTCCATTTTTGAAAGGCTTTGACCTTCGTATTTTTTGGTTGGCTCACCATGTTCTTGCAACACTGATGATGCTCTTTTTAGAGCGAAAACGTTTTGTTCGATGTTTGTAGCCCTATAGGGCTTTTTAAAATAATATACCTTTTACCAGGACCAAAATTTTTTATTAAATTTTACTTGTAATTAATGGTATACAGCCAGCTACAGGAAATTCTTCCCTGTGGATCTTCATATAATTGGTTTGGAGAATTTTCAAAATGATTGCAACGCTCGGTTTCATAATCATGTCAACTTTAAAGTGAACTTTACTTAATGTTTACTTTAAGTTGATTATGAAACCGGGCGATTTTGACAGGTAACCGTTAACACAGATTTTACTGTATTTACAGGGCCTAAAAGAATCTACTGATTTCTATTGATTTTTTGAAAGCAAAACTACTATCCGCTGCAAGATAATTCGGATGGAATTCAGACAAAATATGTACAAAAAGTACATATTTTGTCGGAGTTTCAGCCAAATTATCTTGCAACGGATATAGTACTGAAAGAGTAAGAACTGGCCTGGCAACCCTGTCTAGCAAAGCTGATACAAAGATTTAAGCTTATCAAATCTACTGATAAAACAATGGACAATGGAGAAACCAGCTAATAAAAAACTATGGAGACCTACACAGAGGAGAGGAATCGAGATAGGACGACCTTGAAATTTTTGTACACGATTTTGCCTGTTTGCTTGGTTTCTCGCTAGGGCGGCGGTGGCGTAGAGATAGATGCTACTTTTGCATTGGAGTAAATGTGAAAATTTCGAAAATAATTAATTATTCGTAGTTAATATAAGATTATTGGTTTTGGTGATTAATATTATTTAAATATGAGTGCCAAGAAAGCTTACACTAAAAGAACTTGCTTCGTACCGGGATTTATATCGAGTTATCGTTCCGATAAAAAATTCAAAAGGGAACTTAATGAAGTTAATAAAGACTTTTTATAAATATTTGTCTTTATGTTATTTATAACCTTCATGGATTATACCTATTCGTTTGTATGTTATTTCCTTCGGTGTAAATAAAATGTGTGCCTATTATTGGTTTTTATTTTAACCTGAAAATTATAGTGATAATAGTAGGAGGATCTTTGAAAGTTTTTCTGTCGAAACAATGCATTTTTTGAGACAAAATATTTCACAAAAATTAACATTAATTTTATAAAAGTCAGACTATCGTCTGCGTAGTTTATAGACGTATATTTTTATTAACTAAATTTAAACATCTGATAGGTAAGCTTTCAGAATATAGATAAATGATAGTATTCAAAAGAAAAAGCAGTTTAAATTTTGATAAAAAGAATAATTAAAAAAAATTGATCAATAAACTTCAAATTATTTAAATAACTTTTTAAACTTTTTAAAAACAATTACGTACAGTTAAGTAAATTTTTTCAACTAACAAACTTTTTGATATCAATTACAAAGATATTAAAAAATTAATTTGCAGTTGAAATACCATTGATATATAAATGTGGCAGTTAGATAATGTGACAAAATATTTCCGCTTCAAAATAAGCTGTCCTACATATTAAAGTAATGACAAATTTAAATTTGATGTCACATCTCCATCTACAATGGTATAAAAAGAATACACTTTTTACCACACGTCGATATGTTATAAGGTTAAAATAATTTATTTTTGGCTTAAAACATATTCAGCTACAATCCACCAATAAATTAATTTCTAATTACGCTAAAAACAAAAATAAAATGAGTTAAATATTAAATAATTCCATAAGAGCTAATGTATTTGTAGCACCTATTCGAACACTTGCGCCTCTAGCGGCGATTGCTGAAAGTTGAATTAGAGGTTGAAAAGTTAGCCCACAAACGATGCATTGCGTTTCCACTCCTTCTTACAGGTCTCCATATAAAAAACAAATAAACAAGTTGTTAAATAAATCCAAAATTTCCATCAAAATAAAATATAAAATAATAAGAAAAAAGTAAGGTTATAAAGTAAATTCTTTTTTTGCTCCTGAAGTTGCCGTAAACGTGTCACACATCTATAGAACTATAAAAGGCCCAGGGGTCGTGAGAGACAACTACCTAGTCGGCCAGAAAACCCATGGGCGTAAATTAGTTTAGCATTATAACGTTTTTAAGTAGTTGCGATTGTTGAAAAATTTAACTGTGATATGTAGTTGTCACAATAGTAATAACTTAGTTGCTCATATAACTAAAGATATTACTTAACGTTGTAACATCGTAATGTCAGTCGGGTTAGGGGTCGTTGGCCGAAACAACTGAAAGTCCACTGTGGCAACGTTATATACAGTGCATTTGTTTGTACTGACAACCAATGCGTCGAAAAATTGCTACTTGGGACACCAGCAAAGCTCAAAAATACAGCGTGTCTTATATGTTCATTCATGGGTAATCTTTCATTTTTCCTACTGTATATATTTTGATAACGAACTCTTTTGAAAACTATACCTACATATTTTGATGTTATGACATTCAGGTAAAGAACATATTCATTAAATAATACAAAATAATAGTTGTTTAATCCATCAAATTTTGCACATAGCCGCGATCTAAATTACAAATATATTTTTTAAATATCGATTACGATCACCTTGTGAGTTGAGAGCAATAGTTATATACATATATTTTATACATCTCAGATAAGGAGTTAAATAGTCTTGGAGCTTGATAAAGGATGTATCTTTGTCCCAATTTTTTTTGCTTCTTTCAGTTTTAACATTTTTATTTGTTTTATTATGGTTTATTAGCGCGCTCATCACTGTATATGTATAGTAACATTGAATACATACAGTTATAGATTTTTAACGATTTTTAAAAGTGCGAAAATAAAAGTTTTAAACTCGAATACTGTGTTTCTGTTCTGCCAACCTTAGTGACCACCCCTCTGTTTACCTATAGCGGCTGTTCAAGAATTAAGTAAGGATTCCTAGGCAACCAAATAACGTTTACAAAACGTTGAAAAGAGGTAATAATTGTCACCAAACCACGTCAGTTTATCACGTTTTTTCGACGTCGAAAGTCACGTGAATTTGTTCCACCATAATTGATGTCATTTTTATAACGTTTTAAATACGTGATATCAAAAACGTATTTTTTAGGTCGTTTTTAGATTTATTTTTCATTTTATAGTTTTAAAAATACATAATATGTATTCGTATGGGCATTTTTGGTATTGCAATTTTTCCATTTAACTGTTTTAAATTTAATGAAACAACATATAAACTAATAAATAATTTATTAACAAATTATCCAGCATAATATCTTAATTATTTAACGCTGCCAAAAAGACATACGATGCATTGAAAACTTGTACTGGTATCAGACGGCACAATTAAAAATAGATTTTTTAATTAAAATTATATGTTAAATAAGTTTAAAATAAATAAATTTTATTTGCTACACTTATTTGAAAGATCAAGATCGGTGCTGCAACATCTATTTAAGCAAAGCCGGATCAGACCAATGGGGTCGATAAAATGGCGCAAGGTCACAGAATCTGTCTGACAGCTAAACAATGAAATTTATTGACAATTGAAGTGAACCTTCGTGTTGTTCCGTGGTACATCATCGTACGTTGGTATCAATACTTGCACCAGCACCACGCACCCGCACCAACAAGAAACCAGAACAGAAACAGAACACAAGAGTAGCGAAAGAGGAAAGAGCTAAACACTAAAGAGATAAATAGAATAAATCCATCATATTCTTTAGTTTTATATTGAATAAAATAAGTCTCAGTAAAAAGTATCTTCAGTATAACATATTTACAAATAAAAACATGCATTGAACGAGTTATAAAATATTGGACCATGGATTTAAGAGCTGTAATAAATAACGTAAGAAACTTTTTCAGTTCTCTTCAGTTTCATCCCACCGGCTCTGAAAGGAATCGAAAGAGAAGGTAATTTTTTATTTACTTTATTAAACTTTCAAATTTATGCTTATTAGTATATAACAAACAACGAGTGGGGCTTATAACACTCCAAAACTGAATATAAGCAAAAGAGCTCACAGGATTAAGAACCCAAACTTTGAATTAGTGTTAGTAAACAATTATTTGTAAGGCAAAACGTGCTTCTCTGGCTTAAAACTCCTCTGCTTCCAGCACAGCTCACCTCTTCTTTTTGCAGACGATCTAAAGTTCTACACAATAATTATCAACAATACAAGATTGTATTAATCTTCAACATCTTAATGGGTTGAGTGAGTGGTGAATGTTGAATACCATGGCCCTGAATGCATCAAAGTGTCATGCTATTTCTTTTGGACAATCAAGAAACCCAATAGAATATAATTATAATATGCAGAATATTCCTGTTGACTGGGTTACCGAAGTTCGTGATTTGGGAATTAATTTAGACTGTAAACTTTTATTTGAATCACATTATACACTTAAGTCCACGATTTTTTACCTGTGCGCCATTAATACCTGGCGAGATAAAACACATACTTTTTATCTAGCATCATTCTCTTCCATGCATGAAACTAATAACAACCAGCTACCGCCTGTTATTAAGTAAAAAAACATGCTATTTTTATGAACGCTCTAGACTCAGTACATTGAAAAGAGATAGCTACAAAAAAAGACGATAGGGGATGTTTTCACATTTTAAGTACAATTTGTGACATTGCTGGTTTGTTTACTTTTGTGGCTGTCAGTCTGTTGAATTTTTTGCTGTTATTTTGTCGAATTTTTGCATTTTGAAGTTTTTTATAGTACACAAACAGTTGTTTTCATAACTATTTTTATATTGGAGTGTGAAATTATATGGTAAGTGTATTTTTTGCGATTAATTTTTACAAAGTACAAAGCTAACCTCATTGAGACAGTTAAGGAATGGGGTTGTGTTTAAGTTTCCACCAAAGTGAATAACATAACAAAAAGAAAATATGTTATTGAATTTTTTTATAAATTGTTTATTTGTTATCAATGATATTAAAAGAATTTATTAAGCTACTTCAAATGTAGCTGTAATTATGCACCAAAATTTTAAAGCAATACTTACATTAGACATTCTATTTATTTGATAACGTCAAATTTTATACTATAACCCGTGATTGGAGTAGTACCCACTTTCTGTCACTTGCTGTTGCATTTAGTAAATTTCTGACTTATTTCGTATGCTTTAAATAATGACACACAGGTAAAGAACCCTGGACTCAACTGTATGTCAAAAATTTCCAAATCTTTACAAATGTTTGGTTTTATAAAAGATGCACTAGAGACTTTCAGAATATTGAAGCAATTAAATTACTATATTTCTTGTACTTTAGTTAGACCTCACCTAGAGTATTGTTCTTGTGTATGGTCTCCATATTATAATACAGTAATACCTCGACTTACACTACCCCGACTTACGCGAACCCAGAGTTACGCGATTTTCAAATCTTGTCGATTTGTTATTTGATATGCGATTTTAAAATCTTATCGATTCATTATTTAAGCGCCACATAATCGTTTAGTTATCGACGAGATAGAATTACCACCCACACACTATTGCTCATCCAATGTATTTATACATGTTTGGACTTTTCACACAGAATCAGCCATTTTATTTTGTATTAGGTATTTCTTATCTACAGTTTTGTCTAATGGAGTGGGTGTTTGTTACTTTTATAAAAGGATTTTTGTTTTATATCTAAGAAGAATAATAATGTCATCAAAACATACACATATACGAAATTATACCCCGACTTACGTGAATTCGACTTACATGATTATCGCTCGGTCCCACCTATCGCGTAAGTTCGGGGTATTACTGTATTTACATATCAAAAATCGAGACAGTCCAACACAAGTTATTGAAATATGTAGCGTATAAACAGGGTATACCTTTTGAGTTAAATCAAGTAATATATCATCAAATTGAAATCCAACTTGGTATTCTCTCATTGCATTACTGACCATTAATTAAAAATGCAAAGATGTTTTAGGGCATAATTAATTCAACAGTTTTGTGTCCTCTGCTACTTGAGCAGGTTGGTCTCTATGTACCTCTCCGTAGAACACAACTAAACCAAACTTTCCATGTTCCGATTTATAGTACCAACTATGCTTATAACAACTTTTTATCTCGAGCACTAAGATGGGCAAATATTCGCCCTGATCTAGATTTTTTTGCACTGAAGGCTGAATTCATTTTTTACCTCCGGCAAATGCTTATTTGAGTGGTTGTGGAATAGATACAGTCGGAAAAATGAAAGAATACCCATGAACGATCACATCAATCACTTATTTTGTATTTGCTGTCATTTTCTATAAATGACAAATGTTTGCTATAGAAAAGACCACAAATACAAAATAAGTGATTGATGTGATCGTTCATGGGTATTCTTTCATTTTTCCGACTGTAGTCATTATTGTGATATGTAAATCTGAATTACATGATTAAGTTTGTGATATTTATAATTTATTTTATTAGGTTTGTTCGTAGAACGATCAGCAACCGTTGCCAACCGTCAGACGCAAGCGCGTTCGTAGTCTACGAACTCGAACTGTTAACTGCGCATGCGTCTGATGGTTCGCAACGGTTGCTGATTGATTGGATCGTACTACGAACAAACCTATTGTATTATTATTACTATTCTATTGTATTTTTAATTATTAACACACATTATTACAAGTATATTGGAATATAATATTATAAACTTGTTAATCCTATTGGGCAGCAGCCCGTTGAAAATAAATAAATAAAACAGTTATTAAAATATAGGTATTGTTTATTAACATGACATAAAAAATGACAGACTTTAATGTTGTAAACTAAAAATAGGAACTAAATCATTTGTTCACTTGAGAAATATTTATCAGAAATTAGTAAAAAAAATATAAGGAATTTCTTTCATAATTTGGTTTTGTGAACACTATTAAAACTATATTATTTCATTCTCCCATATAAGTTCTCAAAATTAATGTAATTATTATTATTTATGTTTTCAGTGCTTTGGATTCTATTGATTCATGTATGAGCCCTAAGATCAGAAGAGTTCAGTCTATCAACTTAGATCGTAAGTAATATAACCTCTATATCATCTGTGTTGTTCTAATACCCCGTAACCCACAAAAATTGGAAAATCCGTTTTTTTGCAGATTTGTATAATGTAAAGCTAAACTCGCATATTCAAACAACCTTGTAAGCCATACTTCATTATTTATATTATTAAATGGGTTTATAATAGCTTGTATCCCCATTGTTGAGAGTATGAATAGCAATAGTTTTTCTTATCTCCTGAACAATCGTGATTTTGGGGTTACGAGGTATTAGAAAGACATAGGCGATATTCTAGTAAAATGGTTTGTTTAAAACGTTGCTATTGTCTATTAAAACCTATTGTTGGTACTGGTACTGGTACATACATTGACAAATAATTTGGTTAGTTTCTCGAATGAACATTTTAAAAAATGTCTATAGGCCCCAGGTAGACTCAGCCTGAATAAAATGAGTACCTTGGTTAAAACCAGGGGTAATAATAGGCGGTTGAAGGGCAGTACTGGCCCTGTTACCTTCCTTGTATACCGTAGACACTAGAGATAGCAGACTATCCTACTATAATCCCAAAGCCACATTAGCGGTATAAAACAGGAGACTATTATTATATATCGCCGGTCCAGAAGAAGAATGACGTAACTGCAAAGAGCCAAATTTCTCAGGAGAGCAAGAAAACGATTTTTAAATATTTAAAGTAGGTAATTGATGGATTCGACCGTTACTTCAATTCAATTCAGTTTATTGATGTCAATATACAAAGTATTTACATAAGTCAAAGTCTGTTAAAATGCATCATTGAAATACATTGGCAAACTAACACTTAATAAGTAAAATCTATAAAATTTTATCACCTAGGTAGTCTAAATACTTAACACAAAGTTAGAATATTAGCATAAAAACACAAGAGCACACAGAACATTTAAGAGAGCTGTAGGACTATCACAACAGGGTAGCCCCGAGATATTCCTCCTGAGAATAGTAAGCACCCACCAAAAGAAGTTCTTTGATTTTTATTTTGTATGTATCTAAGGGCAGTTCTCGAATTATTAGGGGTAATTTATTAAAGAAATGTATAGCCAGACATGATGGGCCATCTCTGCACCTCTCCAGCCTACAAAACTTTGGGGCAAGGTTCCCTCTAAAGCGTGTGTTAATATTATGAATCTGTTCATGAGTCTGGAATTTATGCATATTGCATTTTACATATACTGGGTTGGGCTAAAGAATGGAACCAAGCAAATATCTTCGAAACGAAAAGAACAATCTTTTTGAAACTTTGCATGCAAGTACAGTGACGCAAAACGCATCTGTTGCTATACTTTTTGTTACTAGTTCACTTCCGGTTTCACCGGAAATATCCTTAACTTATTTATTTTAAATGGGAAACCCTGTATATTTTTGCAGATTTTGAAAGAACTTATTTTTTTTAATTCATACATACCAAATTTGGAAGAAAAAAATAGTTAAAAAGTGTCTGTAGATAATTTTTTGTATTAAAAATAAACGAGTACTACCATCCATACTATAGACTAAAACTATTGTTGTATTTATTTGAATTTAGCATAGTAGGTAACTGTTACTGAACTAATTGACAGAAATAAGTTTTATTCAAAATGGTTCATTTAAGTGAAAGAGATCGCATTGAAATATTAATGATAATCGGTCATGGTGATCGTGTTAGAACTCATGACGAGGTGTGTAATATTTTTAATGAATTGCATCCTGAAAGAAATCCTATATCACGTTCAACGGTTACTAAAACATTGAAACGTTTTAATGCAGCTGGGATAGTCAAAAATTTGCCAAAAACTGGAAGACCACGGACTGCAACGAACGAAGTTATTAAACAAAATATTGCAATTGATTTAGAGGAATCACCTCAAACTTCCACAACAAATTTGGCACTAAACCATGGAATAAGTCAACGATCTGTAAGGAGAATATTGAAAATGGAAAAATATCATCCGTATAAGATACAATTGGTTCAAGAATTGTCAGATGATGATTTTGACCGACGGCTAGAGTTTTGCGAACGAATGATGGACATTTGTAACAATGACGAACATTTTGCAAGTAATGTAGTGTTTTCCGATGAGGCAACTTTTTGCTTAAATGGAACCGTTAACCGCCATAACTGTAGGTATTGGTCAAATGAGAATCCTCGTTGGATTATTGAAGCACATACCCAACATCCACAAAAGTTAAATGTTTGGATGGGAATTGTTCAAAATAGACTAATAGGCCCTTTTTTCATAGACGGAAATTTGAATGGTGACAAGTATTTAAATTTACTAAATAACCAAATTATTCCTGCACTTCAACAGAATGGCCAGTTACCACAAAATTTTTGGTTTCAACAAGATGGAGCGCCTCCCCACTATGATCGACGGGTTAGGGATTTTTTGGATATGAATTTTCCAAATCAATGGATTGGACGTAGAGGATTCCTAGAGTGGCCAGCTCGTTCTCCCGACCTCAACCCGTTAGATTTTTTTCTTTGGGGTTATCTAAAATCACGGGTTTACGTTAATAGACCAACATGCTTGCAGGATTTGAGACAGAGAATAATTCATGAATGTGATCTAATACGTGGAGAAATTCTGGAAAGAGTGACTCAAGAATTTATTTATAGGCTTGCACGTTGTCAAGAGGTGAATGGCGGGCATTTTCAACATTTGAAATGATTTTTTTTTATTTTTGTTATCATTGGTCTAACGTAAATAAATTAACCTATTTTTTAACTGTAAAGAGATTTATTTCTTGTTTTAATAGTTTTTTCTTCCAAACTTGGTATTTATGAATTACAAATAATAAGTTATTTCAAAATCTGCAAAAATATACAGGGTGTCCCATTTAAAATAAATAAGTTAAGGGTATTTCCGGTGAAACCGGAAGTGAACTAGTAACAAAAAGTATAGCAACAGATGCGTTTTGCGTCACTGTACTTGTATGCAAAGTTTCAAAAATATTGTTCTTTTCGTTTCAAAGATATTTGCTTGGTTCCATTCTTTAGCCCAACTCTGTATAAGATTATCATATATATACTGGCAAGGTAATGTTAATATTTTCCAATCTAAAAAACTTGATGGAAGTTCATTTTATCTCACAATAAAACACTGAAAACTTTTGTTTTCTATACTTCCACAAAATTTATTATTTACAACTATCTTATTAAAAAATTTTCATCATGATGTAAAAAGATTTAACCGGCCCCCAGGACCAAAAATATAAAAGAGGGGTAACCAATGCATATTTATTTACTATTTTTGTGCTGTGAACTGTGCAGCTTTTTGCTTGAATCAATATTCGGCACAAAAGGTTTTTATATTGAACTATTATGCACATATTTAACATTATTTCGTATAATCATTTAACCCAGTACTCACCACGATGAGGTTGCTGCACTCACCCACCCTCCTTTGCTCAACATTTTTACTTACTCATTCCTTGAAGCATAGTGTCGACATTTACTTTTAAATATTGCTTAATTCTTTCTGGCATCAAGTTTAGCTCGAATATAACCATCTCTAGATTCTTCACCATACACTTTTATTGATGCATCAGTAATTATCTTCACACACCTCTCCACTGCTTGAGTATGACAAGGAAAATTGTCAAACTTTGGAACTTGTTTCACCATGTCCCACAATTATTCTTCGTCTGCTAAATGCTCTATTAGAGGAGGATTTGTTACAGTACTATTCATCCAGTCTATGAGATATATGTAATCTTCTGCATCGAAATTGATTTAGGGATTTGGGATACTATGAAAGCACAATTTTTATACCGGCCTTCCTACATTTTAAAATCCTTCTGAGAGCATCCTCTCTAATACGTTAACGTTAATCTGTTAACATACAAATTTGAATGATTTCCGGGTGTGCAAAGTAAGCATTGTCTTAAATAACTTTATTGATAAATTGATGAGATATTATTCGGAAAATCTCTCGAGGGCTGCATTGATTTCCATAGATGTCTGGCACCATATTCCAATTTTGGCTGTGTTTTTATCTTATATATATATATATATATATATATATATATATATATATATATATATATATATATATATATATATATATATACCTCATACGTGAATATACTTATATTACAAACTCAGCTAAAATCTTTAAGCTTTCTCAAGGATCAGTTGTAGCTACATAAACTCTAAGAATGCGGTTAGCTGTTGTCTGTCGTGAACCAACGTGTTTGTGCCATCTTCCCTGGACTTTTCTCTGCCAAACTTTGAGAACATATTCCATCTCCAATTATTGCTTAGGATAGTTTGGACAAATACTATTGATCTGAACTTGGATCATTTTCATTTACAAGAGGCAGGACAGGATTTCTATGGTGTTAAATTTAATAACAGGCATTTTTTCGTAATTGGCAAGAAGGGATTCAATCGGCTCAGAATATGAATAGAGACCTTTTATGTTGCCATCTAGTTTTTGCAGCAAATATCGCAAGGGAAGTTCATTAGCGTGCAACGGGCATACACTCCACTGTACTGGTTTATTTACTCGCCTTTCTATAATTCGTATGATTCCACCTTCCAGCCCCGTATTTACATTTGAACCATCACATCCCATAACACCTAATTTGCCTAGATCTATATTATGGCTTTGTACGTAGTCTAATATTCCTTCGACAATATCTATGACATGAGACTGGCTAAGATCAAAGTACCCAAAATATAAACTAAGGGGTCCTTCAATTAAAGCTATATGGTCTTTAGTTTTCATAATTCGTCTCGCCTTTCCGAATACCATGGTTTGATCTTTCCTTTCATCAAAGTGTAGCCCTTCAATATTGACTTGTTTAAATTTTTATTCCCATGCTAGAGTTGCCGTCTGTTTCCCTTAACTCCTCTCCGAATTTTATTTTTGTTGATGACTAGCACTGTATTATCTTTGAAGATTTAGTTTAGATCTTCTAAAACGGCATTTAAAAGCTTAAGTATTTTTCCTGTCTACTGTATTATCTTTCTTTTGCTTAATAATAGAATATGACAACAGAAGCGTTTTTAATAGCCCCAAACATTTTTTTAACAATATAAGAATTCTTGAAAGGCCGGGGAGCCCGGTTAATTACTTTATAAATCGTCCCAAATTTGGTATAGGATTATATAAATATTAGTTACAAAGTTACAACTTTTAGCAACTAGCCTTGTACAAGAATTTAAAAAAAAAATTCGACCCAAAAAAAAATTTTTAAGGGCCAGGGGGCCCGGTTAAATATTTTTTAAACCGGCCCAAATTTGGTATAGGATTATATAAATACTAGTCCCAACTTTTGGCAACTAGCCGTGTAGAAAAATAAAAAAAAAAAAATTTTCGGCCCGGCCTAACGTGGGTGGCAGCTGTAATAAGTAAGTGTTATAAAATGCATCGTTTTCTTGTTATTTAACACGTTCGGTGTCCTTGACGCACGAGTAGCGTCCCGAAGGTTTTATCAAAGGTACCGATGACGCATAAGTGGCGTCAGTAGTACTGTGTTACTAAATGAACGATTTAAATATGTGTTACCAGCCAAGTGGCGCTTGTTCAAGATGGACACCGAACGTGTTAAGCTGGAATAGGTAGTAATTGAATAGGTACTTAGATTTGAGCACTCGTTGAAAAAAATATACATTCAATTATCTACAACTCACTTTGAATTAATATTAAAAAGTTTTTCAAGTAAGGAATTTATTCGATTTTTTATTATACAGGGTGTCCCGAAAAGATTGGTCATAAATTATACCACAGATTCTGGGGTGAAAAATAGGTTGATTGAACCTCACTTACCTATATACAATAGTGCACACAAAAAAGTTACAGCCCTTTGAAGTTACAAAATGACAAATCGATTTTTTTGTTATATCGAAAACTCTCGAAAAGATTTTTTATTGAAAATGGACATGTGGCATTCTTATGGCAGCAACATCTTAAAAAAAATTAAAGTGAAATTTGTGCACCCCATAAAAATTTTATGGGGGTTTTGTTCCTTTAAACCCCCCCAAACTTTTGTGTACGTTACAATTAAATTATTTTTGTAGCACCATTAGTTAAACACAACGTTTTTATAACTTTTTGCCTCTTAGTACTTTTTCGATAAGCCAGTGTTTATCACCATATTTTGAATATTTGTCGAATCCACCACATATTTGTATATGGTTAAGTACGATTATAGAGACCTATTAATAATCTGAAATTTTATTTATAATTTACATTTTTAAGTACATTTTGAAAAAGAAGCCACATCTCGATAAAAGGTGACTTGTCAAAAAAATACTAAGAGGCAAAAAAGTTTTAAAAACACTGTATTTAACTAATGGTACCACAATAATAGTTTAATTGGAACGTACACAAACATTTGGGGGGTTTAAAGGAACAAAACCCCCATAAAATTTTTATGTAAATATATTAAAAAAGAAGCCGCATCTCGATAAAAACTGGCTTATCGAAAAAATGCTAAGAGGCAAAAAGTTTTAAAAACGTTGTGTTTAACTATTGGTATCACAACAACGAATTAATTGGAACGTACACAAAAGTTTGGGGTGGGTTTAAGGGAACAAAACCCCCATACAATTTTTATGGGGTGGACAAATTTCACTATAACTTTGTTTTAAGATGTTCCTGCCATATGAATGATACATGTCCATTTTCAATAAAAAAATCTCACATAGTTTTCGATATATTGAAAAAAATCGATTTTCATTTTGTAACTTGAAAGGGCTGTAACTTTTTTTATGAGCACATTTGTACTAAGGTAAGTTAGGTTCAATCGAACTATTTTTGACCCCAGAATGTGTGGTTTAATTTATGACCAATCTTTTCGAGACACCCTGTATATCTTCAATTTGGGTAATATTAGGTTTGTTCTAGCATCAGTTTCAAACGGTTTGAAACCATCAGCGAATAGTCGACCAGCGCGAGTAGAGGGAATAGCACTGGTGACTGTATTATGTTTTCTCACTGACCAACTGTTTGCTTACGGTTTCTGACTAGTTTGACTGTTTGCTAGAACAAACCTAATATCTGTTCTGCAAAAAGTTATAGTTGCTGATAGTCCGTTCTTTAACGGCAAAATATTGCATAACCTCTAAATTTTAAAGAACCGCTTGGATTAGCATGAAATTTGGCATACACATAGCTAACAAGTCAAAGAAAAGAAGTGATATTGTGCCGATATGTGCTTTTGCCCTGGGGGTGCATTTCACCCCCTCTTGGGGGTGAAAAAATATTCGTCCAAAGTAAGTCCGGAAATGGATAAACTGACTAATTTTAAGTAACTTTTATTCTATAGAGTTTTTTACTAAGTCAATACTTTTCGAGTTATTTGCCAGTAAATATGTTCATTTTTTCAACAAAATAACCACGCTTTTAGACGGTTTTTCGCAAATAAATCAAATAGTAAGTATTTGGTCGAAAAAACATTCCTAGCAAAAATATAGCCTGTAAAAAATTAAAAAAAATATTGTATATATCACGTCTCTATACCTAGTAGAAGCAGAGTTATAGCTAATGAAAAATAATTTCATATTCGTCAAATTCCAAATGGAATACTTTAACGTGAAATAACCAAAAATGAAGCACATTTCGGGAAAAACTTATTACAACTTATTTAAAGTGTTTAAAAAAGCTTCATTTTTGTCTTATAAAAAAATTTCTAGCATTAAAAGTAAACAAGGTACGCTCAAAATAAACTTAGTCCCTTTTTTTTTGGTAAAAAAATCGGGAAAATCACCCCCTAATTAGTATCTCAAATGAACTTAATTGTTACAACTTCACAAGTTTTTTGACTTGTGTATGTATTGTTTATATGATCTGTAAGTTTCATCGGTTCAAAGTCATTATTTTTGAAAGGGCTGTAGTTAAAAGGGGTTGAACGAGTCACTGATCACGAATGTATGCAAATTTAGAAACACCAAATCTTAATCAATTTTTGTCTAGCAGAAAAACGAAAAAAACATGATATTCAGAAAAGCAATGCTGACTTTTTTTGTTTTTCGGGATTTTTGGTATCTCTAACAATTTTTAAGTTATTTTTAAAAAAGCATATTTTTAAAAATAAGCACTTTGAATCGATGAAACTTACAGATCACATAAACACAACATAAGTAAAATAATTTGTGGAGCGGTAACGATTAATTTCATTTAAATTGCTAATTAGGGGGAGGTCTTCCCGATTTTTTTTTTGCCAAAACAAAAGTTACCAACTTTATTTTGAGCGTAACTTGCTTAAATTTAATGCTAGAAACTTTTTATAAAAACAGAAATAAAGCGTTTTTTTTAACATTTTAAAAAAGTTAAAATGGGTTTTCTACAAAAAGCGCTTAATTTTTTGGATATTCCACGTCGAAATATTCTATTTGAAATTTGGGAAATATGAATCTATTTTTCATTGGCTATAATTCTGGTTCTACAAGGTCCAGTGACCTAACGCGTACACCATTTTTTTACTTTTTTACAGGCTATATTTTTGCTAAGAACGATTTTTTCGACAAAATACTTAATTTTTGATTTATTTGCGAAAAACCGTCTAAAAATGTGGTTATTTTGTTGAAAAATGAACATATTCACTAGCAAATAACTGGAAAAGTGTTGACTTGGCGAAAAAGCTCTATAGAACAAAAGATACTTAAAATTAGTCAGTTTACCCATTTCCGGACTTATTTTGGACATATATTTTTTCACCCCCAAGAGGGGGTGAAAGTCACCCCCAGAGCAAAAGCACACATCGGCACAATATCACTTTTTTTCTTTGACATGTAAGCTATGCGTATGTCAAATTTCATGTCAATCCAAGCGGTTCTTTAAAATTTAGAGCAAAAACCGTGAAAGAATGTACTATGAGTTATTTATGAAGAATCGTTTTAAAACATGCATTTTTTTTCATGAAAAATTAAAACCTTTGATCTTTAATAACCCAAAAAGTATTGATTTATTTTAATAACTTTAACAAATTTTGCTTAGAATTTGTTCCTCAATTGATTTATGGGGTTATTTTTAATAAAATAATTTCACCCCCAGAGTAAAAGTGCAAGTTGCCACCATATCACTTTTGTTCCTTGAGGTATTCTCTACCAATGTACCAATTACCAATTTTCATGAAAATCAATGGAGGTTCACAAAATCGGAGGTAATAGCTCATATCCACCTTCAGAGACTGCACTAATATTGTCACAAGAACCACAATATATGCAAAATTTTTATATGTGACTTCAGACAGACATTATGTGTATGTGTATTTTTTATTGAATTTTGTAGAAAGCCTAACGAATACAATACATCCATTAATCTATGATTATTTATGTAGTTGTAATGGGATTATTAAAACTTGGAACTGAAAACAGTAATAACAATTTTGAAATTATATTTATTTTTATTTATAAGTAGTAGTAAGTGTAATTTTACATTGCAGGAGAGAATTATTATATGAGTCCAAAACCTTTGAGAAGACCATCTGTATATAAAACTCCTAGTATAAAAAAGATAGAATCAGTAGTTCTAGATGACGATGAAGATGATATAAATATTAGCAGTAAAAAAATAAATGGAAATACTCTCAGCGGTAATGCTAGGACTGGAAAATTTACGTCTACTCCATATGGTAACAGTTTTAGTAAAAAATCGGTAAACGGAACAGATAGTAAAGATGTATTATTTGTTAAAGAACTCAAACCATCCAGTGATGAAGATGTAACATTTGTCAGAGAACAGAAATCATCTTCCCTAAAAAGAGCTGATGCTCTTAGAAAAGGTAAAATATAATTTTGATTTCAGGGATCTATTCTTACTCTTAACATTTCTCTTGAAAGTAGTTTTGGTTCTTATTTATCAACCACACACATTTTGTTTCTTTATATGGAGCATGATTTTTGAGTAAGTGCTGTTTTAAAATAGGGAACTTGCATAAATGCATAAATTTTAAATTCGAAAAAAATGGTATCAATCACAACAGAACATAATTTAGAACCTGTATCAAAGATAAAAAAGTTTTGTTGTCTTTTATTTGGCCCCTAAAGACGACTAAAAATTCAACTTATACCAGCCACCCCAAAACGTGTCGTGACGTCACGGGGTTGTATGTTTACATTCTACACCAATGGACCGCGGTAGTCGTGACGTCAAAACGTCAAAAAAAGGTTTCCAAACACGTTGTGTATAGGTACACGCTAAAAATTCAACTTATACCAGCCACCCCAAAACGCGTCGTGACGTCACGGGGTTGTATGTTTACATTCTACACCAATGGACCGCGATAGTCGTGACGTCAAAACGTCAAAAAAAGGTTTCCAAACACGTTGTGTATAGGTACACGCTAAAATGTACGCGAATAAAAAAGTTAAACTTCATCAAGCTAGTGACTATTTAGCGTGGGCAGTGACTGCATATTTTGATACACGCTATTTTGATATGTTTAGTGTTTGTTTGATAGAAAAATATTTGTTATGACGTTTAATTCTACCTAACTTTTTTATTTGCGTACACGTTAGCGTATACCTAGACACAACGTGTTTGGAAACCTTTTGACGTTTTGACGTCACACTATCACGGTCCATTGTATATATAATTTTAAATTAGACATTATAAACGTCAGTAAAAAATACAGTTATGTGACGTTAAAAGTGTTTTTGATCCTTTGAACTATTCATAGAAAATTTGTACTTTTACAAAATGGTTTTATTTTCCATAGTAAACCTTCTTTCCTTTCCTTCAAAAACTGTATCAAACTCCAATCTCAACAAACTGGTATATATTATTACAATGACATACGATAAATGTCATTAGAATATAAATATTTTTCCTTTATTCCCCAACGACGAGCTGGGCAAATACCCAAGTAGGTGGAGGCCAATAAACTAAAGAAGAAGAAGAAGAATATACGTAAATATAACCATAAACGGAACCACATATAGTCCGTATAATTTACTTACCGTTGCACGTCATTATCTACGCCAGAGATCTAAGTTGACATAGTTGCCAAAGTATAAAAAATCCTGAATACATGTTAAATCAAATAGATCACATAATTATTGTGAACGTGGATTATATAACAAAACAAATTAATATTCAATGTAAATAAGTAAAAACTTAAGAAATAGAGAACAAGAATGAAGTTATAATCTTTTAAGATTTGCTGTGCAAGCGTTTTTGCACTGCATTGTTAATAAATAAAAACGGCTCCGAACTCTTGGCATGAAGCCATAGGTTTCTTTGTATATGTCTACAATAACAACTAAAAAAGTTGTCAGATACCTCGATTATTCCAAGTCGTGATAAAATTAGGTGAAATGTATATTTTTAAGTAAATAATAAAAACAGTAAGTATAATAAAACATATACTTATAGTAAAGAATATAAACAAATATGAAGTGTCATCACCGCAACTGTCAAATAAATGTTACCAATTTATTCTAAAATGTCACCTTCGTTCGATTACAGTTACAGTGTGTTCCGAACAAATGTGCTTTATAAAAACGCTTTATAATCCATTTATACAAATTAAATTAAACATATTATTGTGTATTTTTTTAGGTTAATATTGATAGAAATCTTCAAATATTATTTCTACGCGTATATAATAAAATATGTCTAGTGGCTGTAATTCCAGTGTGTTCGGTAACGTGATTCTAAAAAAGAACACACCTACCGCCTAAATATTTCGTGCGTTGGTATCATGCGACTTCAAAAGCTATGACGCGGATGAAGTGCAACGGTTAGTAAATCAGATGAAGTATAGTTAAACTCTGTGACGTCACGGGTCGTTTGAACTATTTTAAAATAAAGAAGACTTTAAATTTGTACTTCTAAGTTGTTATTATGAGTTTTTGAAGCGTGAAATTTTGGAAATCTCATTTTTATACAAAACTGAACATAATTATCTAATAAAAAAAATGTGCAATTTCCTTATTAGTCAGCAAAACAAAATTATATATCATTAGTCAGTCGTCAGAGTCGTCAATTATACAAATTAATAGTGCAAAGTAATGACATCCGTTATGGTGACAACTGTAACTGCCTTCTGCAGTCGTTGTCGGAATCATACCTTTAGGATCCTGATCATAGACATATAATATATATTATCATATATTGAGCTTACCCTCCGCGCTTCCTGACAAGATCTATTGGGCAGGTTTGCGGTATCTCTTTCTAGCACATTGTATCGAGAAACTAACATGAAACTGAGTGGAGGTATAGGCACGGAAAGGGAGGACTATTGTTGCAGCTTTACTGTGCGTAAGAGTGAAACAGCACTGAGCCACAAAAAAAGATGGTGTCGTCAATTCGCTCAGCATGACACTGTGTCTATGATAATATATATGTCTATTGAAATAATATGAAATTTTCATTTGAATTTTTACGTACATTAGGTTTAATGCGTTTCTATAGCGTATTTCACACATAAGATTCAGTGTACGAAGGATACCCCCAGTACAAACTAAATGAGAATCTTCTTGACAACGTTGCCGCACTTCACGGCATGGGCCGTGAAAGTTAGCGTTAGGCAGGTACTTGTAGAGGATTATCGATGTTAACTGCTGTGGAATACTGGAAGAGGATTTATTTATGATAACTCACAGAGTGGCAAACCCGCTTGTAATATACAACCATACTGATTCTAATGTTTGAAACAGAGAAAAGCAGAATTCTCTCGCTATCTAAAATTGCTAAAAGACCCTAAATTGCTGTGCCGAGATGAAAGTTGACTTTGAGGTCGATTATCTCGTAGATGGTTTGAGATATCGAAATGCTGTTTTCAGATTTGGATTCAGGAGACAAAATTACATAGGAATACATCGGTAGGTTGGCTCCAAACACTGCAGGGGCGGCAACGCACGAACGAACGAACAACTTTGCGAATTTATAAACGAAAACAAAATTTTCGTTGAAAATCATATTTGTTTTATTCTATTTCAAAGTTCTATACCTCTAAAAATATTCTTTACTTCATTTTACTGTTTCTGTATCCATACTCTACCAATCTCATCGTTTTAAAAAATACACTCCTTGTCAAAAAAATCCGGACACCTTAAAATGGGTCATTTTTGATGTCTCGAATTTCCTAAACCTGTTGTCCGATTTAAGTGATTTTTTTAATAGATTATAGCCTTATTCTTTAACAATATCGCTGTAATAATATTGTTGCTAGACAGGTAAATTGTCATTGTATACCGGGTGTACCAATCAAACTGTGTTTTTTTCTCAAAGTTCGCCACACCCTGTGGAATATTCTAGCATTTATAGAATACTGAAATTAAAACCCAACTATAGCCTCAGGTTTTCTTAACATTCTGTTTTTTAATTCATTCGCTTATGTTTTTTTTTCTTTCCTTATTGGCGGCTTTGGATTACTTGATCCATTCAGCCAAGATAGATACTAAATTACTGTTTGCTACAATATTCCAAATATAATAAGATTACGTACATATGCGCACATATAATACTTGTGCACACACATACATACGTAGGTAGATACTGAAATCAATAAAAAGCAAAAAAACCAAAAAGGGGAGTGGAAACATTAATTTGGCCGGCAGGTATACTCTTCATTCATGGCCTTAACCAACTTAAATTAATTTACAAATAATGAAATTGACAAAAAAACTAAATGCTAATACTTAATACTAATAAATATATAAGTTTTTTTTAACACAGCGCTAAGGCTTCAACTTGGTTCGACACCGCAGAGGTTTAGACCTTTGTGTTTTTAATCACTTTCTCTTTTTTATTTTATAATTTATTATACTTTTTTATTTCTTTTTTCTTGTTTTTTTTTTAAATTTTTTGTATACATATTATTTTTTTTATTATTTATTTTTTAATTTTTTCAATATAATTTTATACAATTTTATTCTTATTACCTCCCTGTAAAATTTACTTAATAAAATTTCACAGGGAGACAATATTACAAAAGTATAAACATAAAACAAACAATAATTATTGCTAAACACATTCAACCGGACTCGTTCAGTGCCCATTTTTTGACATACAATTAAGAATTTTATATTCACCATAGGCGCGCATACGGGTAATATGACCCGTACGGGTAATGGTCTGAATTAAAAAAAAATAGTACGCTACTGAGATCTTTCAAATTAAAAATCATTTTTGAATTCCTCGTTCAATTTACAACAAACAATCTTTCTTGCTTTTTTCCATATGAGGCGCCGTTTTTACGCAAAAAATAAAACATCGTAACGCTTACAGTATTCAGTAAAAGTATTCGAGGTAGTTTCCATATGCATAGAAACTTATTTCAAATACTTTATAAACGTTTTATTTGTTTTATTTTTTTGTATAAAAACGGCGTCTCATATGAAAAAAGGCAAGAAAGATTTTTTGTTCTAAATTGAATGAGGAATTCAAAAATGATTTTTAATTTGAAATATCTCAGTGACGTAATAATTTTTTCTATAAAAAATTCAGACCATTGCCCGTACGGGTCATATTACCCGTATGCGCGCCAATGGTGAATATAAGATTCTTAGTTGTATGTCAAGAATGCGTAATAACTACCTCTTAAAACCCACCAAATTTCATTTGCATTTCTTAACCGGTTTTAGAGCAATACATAAATCGTCAGTTTGTAAGAAAAATTTCAACACCCCGTATCTCGGAAACGAAGCATTTGCGAAGATACGTTCATAAAGCAAACTGTTATTATTTTTTCATGTAGAATTACCCCTTAAAGTTTGTCATACTTATTTAAAAACACCCTGTATTGATGAAAAACATGGCTAGTTGTTAAATTACCTAACTTTTTTATTATCCGTCACAAGCGAATGAATCTAAAAACAAAATGTTAAGAAAACCTGAGGCCTTAAATTTTGTTTTAATTTCAGTATTATATAAATGCTAGAACATTCCACAGGGTGTGGCGAACTTTGAGAAAAAAAATACAGTTTGATTGGTACACCCGGTATACAATGACAATTTACCTGTCTAGCAACAATATTATTACAGCGATATTGCTAAAGAATAAGACTATAATATATTAAAAAAATCACTTAAATCGGACAACAGGTTTAGGAAATTCGAGACATCAAAAATGACCCATTTTTAAGGTGTCCAGATTTTTTGACCAGGGGTGTATAACACAATGCTGTTTAAAATAATAAAAAAATTGTTGTAGGATTAAACTATCTACGGCCATACAGTGGAAGTATTTCTAAACCAAAAATTGTACAGAACGAACGACAGTTAAAAGAAAAATATAATTCAACATTCGGATTATTAAATGGTACTTCATCATTCAATATGAATTCTTCCATACGCTTAAATGAAAAGAAATTGTATAGAGAGATACTTGACTCCACACAATTTTTTACACCTAGATCATCGTTTGACAACTCTTTCATGACGAGGAGAGATAAAATAATGGCTGCGGCTCTATCGCCTATGTCTACAAAAGACAGAATTAAAAAGGTGTTAGACGATTTTGATAGCGATCCAGTCGTAATTAAGGATTCAGATTCTGATTCTGACGTGGTTGTCGTCAATCCTCCTTCACCTAAGCCTGATATCAAAGTTGAACCAGTCAATAGTCTGAAGAACATTATCAATTTTCCCGAGCAGAGCAAGACTAAATGGTTAGATGACGTGTAAGTAATGTTTTAATAGCATAGCTAATAGTTTAAATGGGAGTGAGAGAATGCTTTACGTCAATTTCGATCTCATGAAGGTATTACATGATTTACTGTTACAGTACAACCTGCCATATCCGGACCTGTCATATCCGGACCTCCCCATATCCGTACGATTCTGCGCCGTCCAGATCTACCGAAATCTACCGAGAAAGGCAGTCATGCTGTTGGACAACGCATTAAAAGAAGAACTAAAAGATGGCGAAATAATGTATTATAGAATCTATAAAACGTGTCTATCGACGAAAGTTATTGACGGCGTTGATTACTGGAATGTATGAAGGAGAAAATGTTTCAGAGAAGAAGTAGTGGCCTTGATATCCGGATTTTTTCATATCCGGATCGGTCTGTCGCCACATTGATCCGGATATGGCAGGTTTGACTGTATTTATAATGAACTGATCTTGTTAACAAGGTTTCGTCGATAAAGAAGTAGCTGAGTATGAATGTTCGTTATAAACCGGTAGCAGCCAATTGACTGATTATTGGGACCGTGCAAGTTCGGCAAAGCGACCTCTATTTCTACGCTCTGTACTTTTATTCGCACTTTTAATTATATTGGCCAATTATATTAGTCCTGGTTGCTGGATAATTGTCAAGGCCATAGTCCAAAAAAATAATAAGAAGAAAAAATAAGATGCAGGTTATGTTTAGCAAACGTAAACAATTAGGGATTCCAATGAACTGTCAGTGGTGGCCGGTGGATGGCTAAACTGACATGACCATAGACATAGTTAAGGGGGGTGGTCATGGCGTATCTAATGTTTACATTGAATATTGACAAATTTGTAAAGAATATCCTGTTTGGTTTTGTTTTTTTGTTAATTGTGTAGCGAAATTTGTGAAATTGTGATAGCAAATTAAATATGAAGTGGTTTAAACATTGGATACGCCTATGGATGACAGTTTCGCCATCCAGCAGCCATATTATATCACGTGATTTGGAATGCCTAATTGTATGTAGTAAATAAAATTAGATATTAAAATGCAGTACAGTGGAACCTCGATAACTCGGATTAATCGGGACCGCGGCCGATCCGGGTTATCGAAAATCCGGGTTAGCCGGAGAGCATGGTAAAAATTAATAAAATACGGTATACTTATAGATAAAGTCCCTTATAAGCAAAATAATATGAAATATATGTGCACAGTTACCTATAGTTGTATAGAGTTTAGTATATAGACAATTTAGAGTATTATTCATTTCTAGATAAAAAAACTCAGTCAGTTTGGTTGTGTCAATTTCGTCTGGTCTGCCATGGGAATGATGTTATGTAATTTAAGAACAGTGACTCGTTCATTGTTTAAAAGACCATTGTTTAAAAAACAATTTTTTAAAAGACAGTTGAAAATAAATAAAGGAATAACAGGTGCCTGTTGTGTGCATGAGTCATTTTTACTATCATATAGTTCAAATTACACAGATATCCATTATCTCTCAAATATTATATTATGATTGAAGGGAAGTTTTATCAGTGAAATTCGATATTTTTAAGACATTCCAGAAGCGGCTGCAGATAAAATGTTTTAACATAATACATACATTTTTATTCTTGAAATGTTTGTCCGATGAAAATCGGTCCGGGTTAACCGGACTTCCGGGTTATCGGGGGCCGACTTATCGAGGTTCCACTGTACTGCAAGCAAAATACAATTAATTAAATTTACCTTTATATAATAATTGCATATCATATCAATATTGTGGAGCAATATATAATTTTTATGCGTCAATGACAGACGGTATGAAATATACGTCAATTTGACAATTTCAATTGACAATATGAATTATTTAAGATAGTTGCAATATTTCTCCGCGACTCGCGCACGGTCGTTTCTCGTTTCCCTTCCAAGTACTTGCACACCGCGAATACAGGGTTATTCACTATATTTTGACCCCCCTATAAACTGCTTTATTTACAGAATTAGAAAAAAATGTAAAATACAAAAGTTATTCGATTTTTAAATTATGATTTTTTGACATATACATCATACTAGTGACGTCATCCATCTGGGCGTGATGACGTAATCGACTATTTTTTTAAATGAGAATATGGGTCGTGTGCTAGCTCATTTGAAAGCTTATTCAATTCTATATTCAGTAATATAAACATTAAGATAATTATTTATACAGAGTGTCCAAAAAAATGTTTTTGAATTAAATTAATTGACACAAAAAGAAGATCTTCTACTGCTATTAGAAAACAGAAATAAAAGTTTATTGCACAAATAAACATTGCTTTTTGGGTAAATTCAATGTTCAAACTGTCAAGAAGCAGATGTGTGGCGCTTGAACAATGCATTTAAGTGAAAAGTAATGTTTATTTGTTCAATAAACATTTATTTCTGTTTTATGACAGCAGTAGAATGTATTTTTAATTAAATAAATTACATACATTCTTCTTTTTATGTCAATTAATTTAATTAAAAAAATTTCTTTGGGCACCTTGTATAAATAAAATCATGTTAATGTTTATTCCCCTATTCTCCTTAAAAAAATAGTCGATTACGTCGTCACGTCCAGATGGATGACGTCACCAGTGCGATATATATGTCAAAAAATCGTAATTTAAAAATCGAATAACTTTTGTATTTTACATTTTTTTTCTAATTCTGTAAATAAAGCAGTTTACAGGGGGGTCAAAATATAGTGAATAACCTTGTACATCTTTCATTTATTTAAGATACTCGAAAAAAAAATCTCGATACGAAAAACGGTGTGCCGTCTGAGATCTAGTACCTCGTAGTCTTGCGAGATATGGTCGATTGTTTCAGATTCTCTGCTATAGAGTCTATAGTTTAACTCTCCAAGAAACAGCCTCATTTTATGCTGGTGTCTCGTCAAGGTGGCGTCTGGCCAGTAAGAAAACCTGTGATGATTTTGAGCTGATTTCTGCTTGTTTTGTATAGTACTTCAGCCCTATTAGTGCATGTCCGACATCAATACACATTTTGCCATGTTTTTCACCGGGTATATTTTCCCAGTGAGTGTTATCTAAAACAGAAATGTAAAGTGAAACGAGAGGCCTACATGAAGTATAAAACATCAAATACTCCAGAATCCAGAGACTCCTATAGAAGAATACGAAATGAAACGAAGCAGTTGGTAAGAAGAACAAAAAATGAACACAGGGAACGGTTTACAAAAAGGATGGAAAGCGACTTCTACGGTACACAAAAACAAATATGGAGATTCATAAGAAACCAACGGAAAGAAATGGCAGAATTGAAGGAATATATAATAACATACCAGCAAACGAATGGGAAAGATACTTGACGGAACTGTTTAAGGGAAAGGAAAATAATAATCAACACAATAACGTACCTGAATTAAGACACGAAATGGAAATCAATTTTCAGGAAGTAGAGATAGCCATAAACTCACTCAAAAATAGAAAGTCGCCAGGATCAGATTCTAAAATAGAGCTTCTAAAATACGGAGGAGAAAGTGTAACCCTAGAGATGACAAAACTTATACAAAAATTAATATTGCACTGCAAGATACCAGACGCATGGCGAAACAGCATAATGATAACAATGTTCAAGAAAGGAAACAAAGAAGACCCCAACAATTATAGAGGTATAAATCTACTGAACACGGCACTTAAGCTAACCACAAAAGTCCTAACCAACAAAATCAATAAACTAACAACTTTATCAGATGAACAACAAGGATTCAGATCCGGAAGATCTTGCGTAGACGCCGTATTTGTACTGAGACAAATCACAGAAAAGGCCATCGAGTACAATAAACCAGCATATTATCTATGTTTTATAGACCTGACAAAGGCTTTCGATCGCATCCAAGTCGAAGACGTCTTACACTTACTCTATAGAAGAAACATACCAATCAATATTACACAAACCATCGAAAACATCTACTTCCATAGTCGAATACAGGCAAAGATAAATGGAAAACTAACACAGTTTATACCAGTACAAAGCGGAGTCAGACAAGGTGACTCGTTAAACCCATTTCTCTTTAATATAATAATGGACGAAGTAATAGAAGCAGTAGGTAAAGGTCATGGTTACAGAATGGGGAACAAAGAAATCCAAATATTATGTTATGCAGACGACGCCGCATTAATCGCCGAGACAGAAGACGATCTCCAAAAATTAACACACGTCTTCAATACAACAGCCAAGAAATACAGTGATAACAAATACTATAGACTATAATACATACAACAGCTAAGAAATACCATATGATAATATCAGCAGAAAAAACCAAATGTGTGACAACATCTAAATACGCACTACGGAGTAAAATCGAAATTGATGGGAAAATAATAAAGCAGAAAGCAAGGATTAGATATCTGGGAATAGATATAACCAGTTACGGAGATGTTGAAGAGGAAGTACGACAACAAAGCTTAAAAGCAAGTTAAGCGGCGGGATCTCTTAATGACACAATCTGGAAGAACAAACACCTAAGACAAGACACAAAACTAGCAAGAATCTATAAAGCAGCAATTAGACCTATATTAACATACACGGTGGAGACAAGACCTGACACATCTAGAAACCTACTACTAGACCTGACTACTAGAAACAACAGCGATGAAAATACTTCGACGAATATCAGGGAAAAGTCCGTTGGATAGGGAGAGAAGCGAAAGCATAAGAAGATCATGCAATGTAGAAGACATAAATGGATGGGTGAAAAAACGGAAACAGGAGTGGAACGAACACATTAGTAGAATGGCAGAGGATAGGATAGTACGAATAGCACGAAATAAGTCACCAAATGGACGAAGAAGTATTGGCAGACCAAGAAAAAGATGGTGCGATAATTTAAACAATTTAGAAGGCTACTATTGAAGAAGAAACAGGCTTTAAAGCCTACATACAAGAAGGAAGAAGAAGAGTCATTATGTGTTTGAATTCAGGCTTTTTTTCCCGACAAGAACGGTTCTTTTTGAGTAGTGAGTCAGAATCTACATGAGTAATTCCAAGGCAAGTTAGTCTTTCATGATCAGTAGCTATTCCATCCATTGTCGAATGTAAGCCTCTCTTAGGTGCGTCCATTCATTTCTGTGGCTCCATATCGTATCATTTTCAATACTAATCCTTCCTTACCTGGGTCTTTCTTATTTTGTATAGTGCTCATGGCGTTTATTATTTCTTCCTCGGTTTTTTGAAGATATTTTTGCCACATCTTTGGATACCATACTACCAATGATTCATATGTTATTGTTGATTTTACCACCATCTTGTTAATCCAGTAGAACATTGTTGATGTGAAGCTTACATTTTGCATAAGTATGTCGGGCTACCCTTAAAGTTTGATCTGTTCATCGTATTTTATACTGTTTTGTTTTCTTTGGTTCCTTATTGTTAATTTCTTATTTATTATTATTAATTAACACAGGATTAATAGAAATATAATGCCTTTAAATTCCTAGTGAAAATTACATATAACTTCCCTAAGGTGACATTAGACCAAGTCAAGTTTTTCTTCCTATCCTTTTTCTCCACCTTTTTGTTTGACAAGAAACAAAATGTAAAAGAAGAAATGTCAATCAGACTTGTTTGTCATTTTAAATAATTTTATTAGTTATTTTATTTGTGTTTGAGAAATTATCTAGCATTATTGGCATAATGGGAAATTTTTTAAGTAAACTATTCCTTCAACTACAATTTTATCTATACTGGTGAGTTTTAAAATCAATTCTCATTTCTCCTGTTTCTATCGCGTATGTCATTGATGGACTTACTATACACAATTTATATACAAGTACTTATTTATATACATATAAGTACTTTCCCTACAAGTCTCATAACTTTATTTCTGCAGATTACATATCTCAGGCATCCTGACACGTAAGCCACTTTGTTTGCTTGCTTTCGGACACAGGTCTTCACTTTGTTGAGAGTTCGATTCTACCCGCTTCCGTCACTTCTACTCTTGTGAATTCAGTCACGGTGTCTCCACCTGGAGTGGCTTAAAGCTTACTTTTTCCTTCCGTGGAAAAAGATCTTTGGCCAGTTCTTTCTTCCAGCTCTTCAAGATCTTAAAGAAGCCTTCTGTCCATGTAAATTTCTTGATAACTACTCGGTAGATGTCTCCCCAGATATCCTTTTCCAAGATGTTCGCAAAGTTCTTTCCAACATCTCCTTTTTTCGCCATTTATTTCTCGCACCAGATCCTTCATGGTTTTTAATCTTTCTACCTCCTCTTCTACATATCACTCGATTCCTATATTTCCCGTGATTTTTCTTCTTAGCTCGATGTAGCCTCTTCTTATTTCTTCGATCATATCAGTTCACCAATAGGCGCGACTATTTGTTCTCTTACCCTGCGGACTGCACTCTTCTGCCATATCTTTTATCTTCTCGTATCCATTTTCAAAGTTTCGGACGTGGCCCTCCATTCCTTGGATTTCCTCTTTGAGTCTTCTTTTGTCAAGATATTTCGACCTGCCTCCCCCCTTAATTTTCTTACCTTTACTTTCCTTGCGTTTTTTTTTAATTTTAGACAAAATGTACGTGAATATTTCGCCATTCAGGACGTCTCACTCTATCACCTTTCAACTTATCGACATCATTGCCATTTAGTCCAAGTAATGAAGCTTAAAATAGGACAAAACCTCGCAATTTTTACAGAATGGATCGATTTGCTTAAAAATTTGAGAATAAGTAGTGGATAGCCCAAGGATCAAAATCTATATCATGCCGAAAGGCGCTTTTACCATGGGGATGGCTGCCACCCCATTTCGAAGTGGAAATTTTTTATTATATTTTAATTGCAAAAGTTGGTAAAAACGTTTATTCTAAGCAAAAAACGTTGTATACATTTTTTTGATAAAATTGATAGTTTTCGATTTATTCGCTATCGAAAGTGTTAGTTTTATATCGAAAAAATCAATGTTTTTAATAGGTTTTCTGCTAATAACTCCAAAAGTTTTCGTTTTATCAAAACAACTTTACTAACAAAAATGTACCTTTTGAAAAATAAACAAAACCGTTTTTTTTTTTTAATTTTCTTTAAGACCAATAGTAATCGAGCTATACTTTATTATAATATAACATATTATGTTGGCTCTTTTTCGTCAAATGCTAAATAATGTAGTGTCAAAGTCAAAAGACGGGAAAACTATGCATTTTTCGAGGACAACTTGTTTAAACTAATTTAAAGTACTTAAAAATGTATATCTCCAGAAATAAAAAAAGTCTCTAGCTCAAACATTAAGTGACTTATAATGAAAAGAATGTCAGTCCCTATTTTTTTTTCAGCGAAAAAGGTGATCGCAAGCAACCCCCTAATCATCACTCTAATTAAAATTAGTCATTGACCTTATTTGGTCTTTTTTTGTTAAGTATTATTAATAGGTTCTAGAAGTTTGACCGGCTTAGAATGATTGTTTAAAAAAATGGAGTTAATAATGAATAATGAATTTTTGTAGTTTGGAAAAAAATGACCTATTCTTTAGAATAGCAAGATTAGCATCAGAGATACGAAAAAATGTTTAAATATGAAATTGTAGCCTACTTAACTCCCAAGAACCTGGTTTGCAAAACTTTTTTCTACGGCAAAAACTGAGTGACCTATTGACAATTAAAACTTGTAATAACATGCAAAAACCACCTTTACCAACCCTTTCAAAGTCACCTCTTTTTGCGACTGAGGATTTTAAAAAGATTTAATATTAATAGGCTTATAGATCTTATAGAAACCTACAAAAATTTTTTAACAAACTTTCTAAGATAAAAAATAAAAAAAGTTACGGTTAAAAAATCAATATATTTAAAAAAATATTGGAAGCATAATAATGTAAGTTAGCGGCGTTTTTAGTCATTGGCCTTATTGATCCTATTTATTTATGTATTATTAATAGATTCTAGAAGTTTGACTGGCTCAGAATGAATAGTTTTTAAAAAAATGGAGTTAAAAGCGAATAACGAATTTTTGTAGTTTGGTAAAAAATGCCATTTTCTTCAGAATAGAAAGTTTAGCAGCAGAGATACGAAAAAATGTTTCAATATAAAATTGTAGGTTATTTAATTCCCAAGAACTTGGGTTGAAAAAAATTTTTCTACAACAAAAATTGAGTGAATCGTAAATGAGTATATCGAAAAACATTAATTTTTTCTATGCAAAATGAACCCTTTCGATAAGGAATACACACCGGCAAAATTAACGGAAGACCTTAAAAATGGGACATGTTAAATGTCTCGAATTTCCTAAACCTGTTGTCCGATTAAAGTGATTTTTTTAGTATGTTGTAGCCTTATTATTTAAGAATATCGCTGTAATAATATGTTTGCCAGACAGTTAAATGTCATTTTATACCTGGTGTAACAATCATACTGTTTTTTCCTTACTTAAACTTCGTAACACCCTGTGGAATATTCTACCATAGATAAAATATTGAAATTAAAACTCAATTGTAGCCTTAGGTTTACTTATCATTTTCTTTTTTGATTCATTTGCTTTTGGTGGATAATAAAAAATTAGGTACGTTAACAACTAGCCATGTTCTTCATCAGTAAAGGGTGTTTCTAAATAAGTGCAACAAACTTTAAGGGGTAATTCTGCATGAAAAAATAATGACCGTTTGCTTCATACATTTACATTTGCGGACATACATATGTCCGCAAATGCTTCGTTTCCGAGATAGGGATGTTAAATTTTTTCTTACAAACTGACGATTTATTTATTGCTCTAAAACCGGTTGTTTTAAGAGGTAGTTATTGCGCATTTTTTGACAGACAATTTAGATATGCACGCTAATGGTGAATATATAATTCTTAATTATATGTCAAAAATGCGCAATAACTACCTCTTAAAATATACCAAAATGCATTTGCATATCTCAAGCGGTTTTACAGCAATAAATAAATAGACAGTTTGTAAGAAAAAATTCAACATCCCGTATCTCGGAAATGAAGTATTTGCGGACATATGTTTATAAAGCAAACGGTCATTATTTTTTCATGCAGAATTACCCCTTAAAGTTTGTCTCACTTATTTAGAAACACCCTGTATTGATGAAGAACATTGCTATTCTTTTTTTCATAGGCATCTTTCAGTGCGTCACAGTTTTTCGATTTCTTTCTAAGGCATTAAATTGTATGTGACAGAAAAAAAGGCACGTCCGTGATTACAGACCTTTATAACATTTATTCTAGTTGTCGATAGATGGCACTATAATCGAAAAAAAATTATTTACGGGTTATATAATATATCTACGTATATATATATATATATATATATATATATATATATATATATATATATATATTTTTACCAATGTTTCTTGGGTTTAGGTTCATAAAAAAAGCTTGTCTATGATGTTATGACCATATTTATTGATATATTATCCGACGTTTGGGCAGGGAATCCATGCCTTTTTCAAGGATTGACATGCAATCGTAAATTTAGTTTTGAAACAAGTACACAAATAGACGTCACAATTAAAACACTGTTAAAATGTTAAAGCATAGGAACGGACCCACTAAGTCATTGCGTTAAGAGAGTAATTCTCTCATTACTCTCTTAACGCAATGACTTAGTGGGTCCGTTCCTATGCTTTAACATTTTAACAGTGTTTTAATTGTGACGTCTATTTGTGTACTTGTTTCAAAACTAAATTTACGATTGCATGTCAATCCTTGAAAAAGGCATGGATTCCCTGCCCAAACGTCGGATAATATATCAATAAATATGGTCATAACATCATAGACAAGCTTTTTTTATGAACCTAAACCCAAGAAACATTGGTAAAAAAATATATCAAGGTTCAAAAAGTAAACTCAAACTATATATATATATATATATATATATATATATATATATATATATATATATATATATATATATATATATATATATATATATAATCTGTACAATTTATAAGACTTACTATACAAATAAAAGAAAATTCCATTTTATAAATGCAATAAACACAATTGATTTGTTTTTATGCCAAATTGCAAATCATTTGTGACGCACTGAAAAATGCCCATGAAAAAGACTTTAGTTGTTAATGTACCTAACTTTTTTATTATCCAACATAAGCAAATGAATCAAAAAAGAAAAGGTTAAGTAAGCCTAAGGCTACAATTGAGTTTTAATTTCAATATTTTATCTAGCTAGAATATTCCACAGGGTGTTTCGAACTTTAAGAGAAAAACACAGTATGATTGTTACATCCGGTATAAAATGACGTTTACCTGTCTAGCACCATATTGTGACACCGATATTCTTAAATAATAAGGCTATAACATACTAAAAAAATCACTCACGCAGGAGAACAGGTTTAGGAAATTCGAGACATTTAACATGTCCCATTTTTAAGGTGTTCCGTTAATTTTGCCGGTGTGTGTATGTATAATATTTAACACTAATCTAATCTTAATCAACAGGATAAATGATCACCAACAACGTGCAGCTGCCAGACAACGAGAGCTTCAAGAGCTCATGGGCTGTTCCCAACAACATGAAAAAATTAATAAAGATCTCCATATTGAGTTACTTTCTAACAAAATCAACAATGCATTAAAAATTAAAGAGGCTTTAGTCCCATTACCGGAAAAGGAAGCTGAAGTTGAACTACCTCCTTTGACCGATGAACAACTAAGAATGGTCAGCAGGGCCTTCAAGGGCGATCCCAACGAAGTCCTCAGTCGAAAGTTTAACCTGAACATAACGCGGCGAGACCTGTTAACATTATCAGGTTTAAATTGGCTCAACGACGAAGTCATAAATTTTTATATGAATATGATTATAGAACGAGGAAAAGATCCAAGTTATCCATCATGCCATGCATTCAATACCTTCTTTTATACTAAATTACTCAAAGATGGCGCAGAATCTCTTAGAAGGTGGACCAAAAAAATTGATATTTTTGCTTGCGATATAATATGCATACCGATACATTTGAGCATGCACTGGTGTATGGCGATTGTCGATATGAGAGCCAAAACTATCAAGTAAGTATTTTATCTTTACATATAGCGCGGTAACAGTTATAATTGTATAATTGTTTTGATTCCCAAAATTTACAACTATTCAAAAGTAGACATTCGACAAAAGTAAAAAATAGGTAATAGCCCGGGAGGTAGTGTCAAATTTGACCGGAGCATTTTAGCTTGGCTGTTTTCTTTTTATTTAGTTAAGTGTTCAAAAGCTTATTAACAAATGATGTGTCAGCTGGTCCAAAACCGGGGATTTTAGGCAAGAAAAGGTAAAATATGAAACTTGATGGGAAAACGCTACACTTATACAGGGTGTTTCATTAATAATTGTCCATATAGTAACTGGAGAAACCTTAGCACAAAATACGAAGATTTAACCTAAAACACTTAAATAAAATGTGGTTCCTTACTGAGTTACAGGGTGTTTTATCTAAAATTTTAAAAACTATTTTTGCTCAGCATTTTAGAACTATTCGACATATCCTTTTCATACTTGGCAGGAAGTATAGGTACTGTACAAACTACTAAATTATGTTAAACAAACGTTTCTGTCTATTACCAGCGGCGTACGACGGGGGAAAGTGAATGGTTGCCCCTTTCCAAATTCTACGCCACTGGCGGAATTGCTATTTTAGTTAAATTTTTGGATTCTCCAATACCTTCTATGAAAATAATATACTCTTCATTCGTAACGATGAAGTCACTAGTTTTCGAGATCTTTGAAGTTAAAAATGAAACGACACGGTTATTTCGATTAACGTATTGTTTCGCTTCATTTTTAATTTCAAATATCTCGAAAGTTAATCATTTTATCGTTACGAATGAAGAGTATATTATTTACATAAAAAGTATTGAAAAATCAAAAAATTGCACTAAAATAGCAATTTCGTCAGTGGTGTAGAATTTGAGAAGGGTCAACCAGCCACTATCCCCTGCCGTACGCCTCTGGTAGTAACTAGAAACGTTTATTTATTTTAATTTAGTATGGTGTACAGTACCTACACTTTCTGCCAAGTATGATCAGGATACGCCAAATAGTTTTAAAGTACTGGGTACAAATAATTTTTAAATTTTAATCATATGAATCATATCATAAATTAATCAAAATAGCTGTGCCGTTTCATATTTAACTTCAAATATCTCGAAAACTAATGATTTTATCGTTACCAATGCGGAGTATAGTATTTACGTAGAAAGTATTGGAGAATCTAAAAATGGCACTAAAATAGTAATTCCACCAGTGGCGTAGAATTTGAGAAGGGTCAACCATTCACTATCCCCTGTCGTACGCCTCTGGTAGTAGCTAGAATCGTTTGTTTATCACAATTTAGTAGGGTGTATAGTAGTCGCACTTTCTGCCAAGTATGAAAGGAATAAGTCAGATAGTTTTAAAATGCTGAGCAAAAATAGTTATTAAATTTTTAGATAAAACACCCTGTAACTCAGTAAGGAACCACATTTTATTTAAGTGTTTTAGGTTAAATCTTCGTATTTTGTGCAAGGTTTCTCCAGTTACTATATGGACAATTATTAATGAAACACCCTGTATGTCAAATATTTATCTCCGTGTCTTACATCTATTAATGGCCTAGAATACTTGGCTCGTAGCTTTCACCCAGGTGACCCGAGTTCGATTCCTGACGTTGGAGTTTTTTTTTGTTTTTAAAATTGACATTTTGATTTTAAAAATAATTATTTTTATAATACCACGTTTTTATTATTTATACGAGACAATATAAAAAAGTCTTATAGAATCGTAAACTATGCATTTGATCATATTATGATTGACCTTAATAAGCAAATTTGTAGTACATGAACCCCTGACGGTTCCTGAGTTGGTACGACCAATCTAAGTGAAAAGGGGGTTGTGTGTGTGTGCTATCGGATTTCTTGACTGTGGACTTAATCCATTAGCCGAACCAAATTTGTTTACTAACTAAAATCTTATGAGATATCTGTTATACTCTCATTATATTTTTGAATATGAATGACCTATTTGATAATAATGATTTACAAATATAAGTACTTATTATTTTAATGATAGCTTCTTTAATTTTTTTTTATTTTATATATATATACACACATATTTTTTTTTTTTATTTTTTTTTATTATTATTTTTTTTTCTTTTTTCTTTTTTTTTTTAATTATTTTAATTTTTTTTTTTTTTTTTGTAATTTATTTATATATTTTTTTTTATTTTTTTATTTATTTATTATGTGTTTTTTTTTCTTTTTTTCCTAACCTAAGGATTATTAACTGGGATACATAAGTGCTCAGGGGTCTTTCAGAGCAAAATCAAACAAGACCAGACCACGGAAAGGAGGGTCAACAAATGGGGTAAACAAAGGTAACTTATATATATAATTTCACAATTTTAGTTTTATATTATTAATGTGTTTAATTAGGATCTCGTAGATACTTTTATCTTTTGTAGCAATCAGTGTTTGTAAACTAAAAGGTTTTCTTATGTGTTGTTTAGTATGAATTTGATTTATAAAATGTTCTACTTCTTTTTCTTTTAGTTTGCAATCTAATATCATATGTTCTGCGGATCCTAATTCTCCACATTCACAACAGTTTGTGTCAGACAATCCTATTTTATATTTATGTTCTGGAACTAAGGAGTGACCAAACCTAAGTCTACATATATATGATACCAGGACCTTGTTGCCTTGATAATCACTAAACCAGCCTTTAGATGGAATATCTGTTTGAATACTTTTATAATACAGTCCCTTTTTGGAGTTGGTATACCATTCTTTCCAGTTATTCATTTTGTTGTTATTAATATAAGCATATGCGTCATTTAGTGTTAGCTTATATTCACAGTTAGTTTCTAGTTCTGTAGCACTCTTTGCTAGTTTGTCTACAATTTCATTGTGTTTTAAATTGCAATGAGCTTTTATCCAGCAGAAAGATATTTCTTTGCCTTTGGCTTTGAGTTCGATAAAGTTTCTTATTATTTCTATAATAATATGATTGTTATGTCCTGTCCACTTTTCCAATTTACTTAGAGCACTTTTGCTATCTGACAGTATTACGAATCTATTGTTGTTATTGTTGATCGTGGCTATGTATTGCATTGCTTTCAATATTGCTATTAGTTCGCCTGTAAATACCGTGGTATCTTCATCCAGTCCTATTGAAAAGGGGGTTGTCCCCCCGACATTCTTTTTTATTTTTTTGGACAAACTGTTTTTTCTTAATTTTATATGGTGTAGAACCGAAAGATACAACCCTAAATTTTCACTTTTCTATCACCAACCCCCATTTTTTAATAGCAATCTAAATATTTCTCTATATTATTATAAAAATGAATGTTTGTCTGTATGACCCTTATAGAATCGTATACTATGCATTTGATAGAAAAAAGTATGCGCAATATTTTTGAGTATTTTAAAAGTTAAATACCAAAAAATTTCCAGAAAGCCAAAAAATACTCAAAAATATTGCGTATACTTTTTTCTATGAAATGCAAGTACATATACGATTCTACAGGGTGTCCAGAAACTCTACCGACAAACGAAGACAGGAGATTCTTCAGATAATTCTAAGATAATTTAACCCAATTCACTTAGTCCGAAAATGCTTCTTCCTAAGGGAGCTAGAGCTCTTTGAAGATGGCGTCTTGTAATTAGTTTTTCTTAAATACCTCCAGAACGCTTCTATTTAGAAAAACAAAAATTGGTACGCTTATTTATCTTCAAGATATAAATCTAATCCATCCATTGCAAATTTCTAGTACCGATCATAGGCGTCCGTTTTGGGTAGGGCAACGGTTATTTTATCGCATAACTTTTATGCATTTCTGATATTGGATTATTAAACTGGGAAGTATTTTATTACTAAAAGGTACTCTTGTTTTAAATCGGTAGGACACACCGTTTTCTAGAAAAATCGATTTGAAAACTTTTCGCTTTTTGAATTAAAAAAAAGTTTTAAAAAAAAACTGTTTAGAAAGACGAAAACTGGTATATTTATTTATATTCCAGAGATAAATCGATTTCATTAGTTGCGACTTTCTAGTACTGGTCATAGGCGTCCGTTTTGGGTAGATCAACAGTTATTTTATAGCATAACTTTTTTGTCTTGAATTTTTGAGCATTTTTGACAATAGATTATTAAATTATGAGGTATTCGAGTACTAAAAGTTACTCTTACTTTATGTTGGTAAAATACTTCGTTTTTTGTTGAAAGTTCTTTCAATTTTTTTTCAAATTCCAAAAACGAAAAACTTTCAAATCGATTTTTCTAGAAAACGGTGTGTCCTACCAACTTAAATCAAGAGTATCTTTTAGTACTAGAATACCTCACAATTTAATAATCCGGTGTCAAAATTGCATAAAAGTTAAGGACAAAAAAGTTATGCGATAAAATACCCGTTGCTCTACCCAAAACGTACGCCTATGACCGGTACTAGAAATTTGCAATGGATGGAATCGATTCATCTCTGAAAAGTAAATATCCATACAAATTTTCGTTTTTCTAAATAGAAGCGTTGTGGAGGTATTTAAGAAAAACTAATTTAATGACGCCATCTTCAAAGAGCTCTAGCTCCCTTAAGAAGCATTTTCGGACTAGGTGAATTGGGTTAATTTGTCTTAAAATTATCTGAGGAATCTCCTGTCTTCGTTTGTCGGTAGAGTTTCTGGACACCCTGTATAAGGGACATACAGACAAACATTCATTTTTATAATAATATAGAGAAATATTTAGATTGCTTTTAAAAAATGGGGTTTGTTGATAGAAAAGTGAAAATTTAGGGTTGTATCTTTCGGTTCTACATCATATAATATTAAGAAAAAACAGTTTGTCCAAAAAAATAAAAAAGAATGTCGAGGGGGGAGCCCCCCTTTTTACTTAGATTGGTCGCACCAACTCACTAACCTTCAGGGGTTGATGTACAACAAATTTGCCTATTAAGGTCAATCATAATATGATCAAATGCATAGTTTACGATTCTATAATAGACACAAAGACTTTTTTATATTGTCTCGTATAAATAATAAAAACGTGGTATATATAATATAAACGTGGTAGAATTATATACGTTTATATAATATATTATATAAACGTGGTATGTAATATAACGTGGTATAATTATATAAATAATTATTTTTCAAATCAAAATGTCAATCTTAAAACAAAAAAAAAAAAATTCCAACGCCAGGAATCGAACCCGAGTCGCCTGGCTGAAAGCCAGTAGCTAGGTATCCTAGGCCATTATACACGTAAGTCACGGAGATAAATATTTGACATAAGTTGTAGCATTTTTCCATCAAGTTTCATATTTTACCTTTTCTTGCCTAAAATCCCCGGTTTTGGGCCAGCTGACACATCATTTGTTAATAAGCTTTGGAATACCTAACTAAGTAAAAAGAAAACAGCCATGCTAAAATGCTCCCCAAAAAGGGGAGCGAAAGGCTTTTGTCCATCTTTTAATGAAAATTATGGTGTTAATAAATTCATTTGTTATAGTATTTTGAAAAATTTTTGTCATCTGTTATCCCTCTAAAAATATTTAAAACTGTGTGAAAATTATAAGAAGAAAGTTTAAATAAAAAAAAACATGGGTATAAAGTTTAACAAGGGATGGATTCGACGGTCACTTGATGGGAGTTTTTTATCTAACAATAAAACGCTGAAAAAATTTGTTTTCAATACTTATACAAAATTTATTACAAGTTTCTACAGCTGTTTCGTCAGAGTGCCTTTCTCAAGTAATGGATTTTTATTATGTGTCTACACTTTATAAAGTCTTTAACGGAATAGCTTGAGAAGTGGGGAGCCGTTTGTCTCGAGTTGGTCATTCAGAATTACATATATCTATTTTTTATTAATTACCATAGATTCTAATAAAGATAGCTTTAGCTTATGGCATTTATTTTGGATATTTAGAATGTGAAACTGTTCATTAAAAAAATTATTATGATCTAGAAAGTGAAGTGCGTACATAGAATCTGTTCTTTTGTTATTGGGCCAGCAAATGAAGCATTTTGGCTCGCAATTTTTCATCCAGCATGGATTTACTTGAAATTTTCACAGAAGGTAGGGAATAGTCCAAGGATCATTTTCTATATCATGCCGCTGTACGCTAAAACCTTGGGGATGGTTGCCAACCCATCTCGGGGGTGGGAATTTTTTATCACATTTTAACCACGTAAATTGTAAAAAGTAATTCTAATAATAAAATGTTTTTTACATTTTGTTCGTAAAACTAATATTTTTCGAGTTATTCGCTGTTGAAAGTAACAGTTTTTCGACGGAAAAATCCACCTTTTTGGGGGTTTTTTGAAAATAACTCAAAAAATATGCATTTAATCAAAAACATTGTACATATCAAAATTGTATCTTTTAGTAACCTAAACCAAATTCTTTTTTTATAATATTTTTACGAGGAATACGAACCGAGATACGGCATGTTAAAGGTTAGCTTTTTTCTTCAAATGCATAATTTGAAATATTCAAAGCCAAATAACGGGAAAACTTTGCATTTTTCGAGGAAAACTTAGATAATCTTTTTTCAAGGATACAATTAGACCTTTCAAAAAAATAATACAAAGTTTCTAGTATAAAAATTGAGCGACTTATGATCAAAAAAAGGTCGGTACCTGCTTTTCTCTACGAAAAAAATAAGTGAAAACAGCCCCCTAACTACCTTTCTAATTAAACATTGGTGTTCACCTTTCTGTAATTCCATTTATATTTGCATTATAAATACACCCAAAAATTTGACCTATTTAAAAGGCCTAATTTTAGAAACATTGGAGTTTAAAGAAAAATAGGTTTTCGTGTTTTTCCCCTTTTTCTTCAAAATATCTCTGAAATTATAGACTACTAAATTGTAGCTTTTTTAATAACTAAAATTTCCTTGTGCATAGATTTTCATTACAGTGAATAGTTAGCAAGATATAGCTGTTTAAAACCTCTATTTACGAGCAATCACCCCAATTAAAAACTAAGGGATCTTATGGAATTTAATTTACATAGTCTTATAGCTCTTCAAAATCCTACAAAATCATTTTTGAAAAAACTTTTTGTCGCCAAAAATAAAGGAGCTATGTTTATAAAACGAATTTTTGTTTTCGAAAAATTTTAATAGTCCGCTTATATAGCATTTTCAATGTATATAATACCACAGAACCAGTTCGTATACTGGAAGGTGACTAAAAATCTATTTGTATTTATACATACGTATTTGTAAATTCGTATTTTTGTGTAAATAAATGTTTTTGTAATTCTTTAATTCTACTTTTTTTTCTGTATAGATCTATTAGATTATCTATTTATAAAAATTGCAATGTTATTAAGGGTGGTTTTTAAGGGTTGAAAGCATAAAACAATCATTATTTAACCAGTCAAAACCAAATTTTACCCATATTAAAGTTTACAATATTTTTATATAATTTTTGACAATAAGGGGTAGTTTACACCCCTAAAAATAATCAACGCCCTTGAGCATGATATAGAATATGAAGTACAGGGTGAGATGATCCTAATCCCAAATTTTTATGTAAATCGATGCAAGCCGAAATTATTCTTTTAGAATAAGTCAATGTTTATATATAGCTCCAACAAGCGTGGTTGTAAGGGTTGAAATATTATGATATTATATCTTAAAACATAAAACAATCATTATGTAACTAATAAGAACCAAATGTTGACAATATTAAAGTTTAAAATGTTATATTAAAATTTTTTACAATTAGGGTTAGTTTTTACCCTTAAAAAACCAAAAGCGTACAACGGCTCAATATAGAAAATGAACTAGAAGGTGAAATGAGCCTAATTTCAAATTTTTGTACAAATCGATGCAGGGCGAAAAAATTTCGAGGTTTGCCATTTTTTCAGTTTCATTTCCTCGACTATATTGAAAGCTCCTTTGCTTTTTGCTATACGTTTGTTTCAGGTTTTGCCAGTTTGGCCGATATAAGTTTTTGGACAGTCACCACTGTCACTTTGTATTCACCACTGTGTAATTACTAAATTCCCATATCAAAAATCACTTCTAGATACAATAAGCACATAGTACCCCAGGCTGTGGGTGAAAAAACATGATATAATTCAGAAATTTTTGAAACCTATCAGGTGTTGTAAAGGACGATGCCAGGAATGACTTCTACTAAAATGTAACCAAAAATATTGTGCGCTTTTTTTTAATTGCGATTTTCATTTGTTAAATTTGCAATTTTTATTAATTTTTAATTTTGTAGCTTAGGATATTGATTTTAGAGAAAAACTTTTTAATAGAAAGTTGTAGTAAATTAAAAAACCTACAAATTGAGGTACGGTAAGTTTAATTTGGTTAATTGGTTATTGCAAAACAGCCTGCGAAAGGTCCAAAATGGCCGTTTTTTTACAATTGCAGTATTAATTGTACAAATAATTTTTTTTTTATTTTTTAAAGCTTTAAATGAAGATCTTTCAATTCCAAACATAAAAAAAAATTTAAAGCCAGATTAACGAATTTGTTGCTTAGATATTATAAATTGTTTATCCCAGGAGGTCAAATGTCGAAGGCTATAACTTTTTGAAAAAAAATCGTAGAAAGTTAGTGAAACATCCAATCTCCTTTGAAAGAGTTATATTTTCATATTCTGATGTAAATAAATGCGTAAAACAATTGTAAACCTCTAATTTTTGGATTTGAAAATAAGGGGGCAAATTTCGTTATAAACATTTAGAGCTGAAGCGGCCCTGTACATCCTATGAGTTTTTAACTTACATATTATTGTTGCTGAAGATGAAACGAAGATTTATAAAAAAATAAAAAATTTCTACGACCAACTGAAGCCGAGATAATTTTTGGGTTTAAAAATAAGGGGGCAAATTTCGTTATAAACATTTAGAGCTGAGGCGGCCCTGTATATCCTATGAGTTTCTAACTTACAGATTATTGTTGCTAAAGACGAAACGAAGATTTATAAAAAAATTAAAATTTTCTACAACCAACTGAAGCCGAGATAATTGTTTTTTTTTTCTTAAATCATGGTGCCTTTATTTATAATAATTAAGAATTTATTTTACAGTCATTGACTAAAGAAAGACTTATGTTATCTTAAAATAAAAATTATTATAAATAGAATTACATTTAATTATTAAAAATTATTTTTTAAATCGGTGCTTTTGCAAGCGGCCGAATTTTGCAAATCGCCCGGCTCGCTTCAAATCCGCGCGCTCGGAAAATTTTTACGTAACTTGCATTAAATTTTGACAGAAAACAATTTAATAATATTACCATTATGATATACAGTCTATTTACCACTGTATTTGTTTTTCTTGATAAACTTTTATATGTGAAATCCAAAAAGAATAGTCACTACAAGAAGAAAAAGTTTTATATTGTATATTATAGTAAGAAGTAACATTATTATTATTATATTTATATAACAATGAAAAAATTAAAATATAGTTATATATTTCATATATATGTATCATTTTTGTAATATTATTTCTTCAGAAATGAAATTTCACATATAAAAGTTTATCAAGAAAAACAAATACAGTGGTAAATAGACTGTATATTATAATGGTAATATTATTAAATTGTTTTCTCTCCAAATTTAATACAAGATACGTAAAAATTTTCCGACCGCGTGGATTTGAAGCGAGCCGGGCGATTTGCAAAATTCGGCCGCTCGCAAATGCACCGATTTTAAAAATAATTTTTAATAATTAAATATAATTATATTTTATAATAATTTTTATTTTAAGATAATATAAGTCCTTCTTTAGTCAATGACTGTAAAATAATTTCTTAATTGTTATAAATAAAGGCATACGACTTAAGAAAAAAAAAACAATTATCTCGGCTTCAGTTGGTTGTAGAAAATTTTTATTTTTTTATAAATCTTCGATTTGTCTTCAGCAACAATAATCTGTAAGTTAGAAACTCATAGGATGTACAGGGCCGCTTCAGCTCTAAATGTTTATAACGAAATATGCCCCCTTATTTCCAAACCCAAAAATTATCTCGGCTTCAGTTGGTCGTAGAAATTTTTTATTTTTTTATAAATCTTTGTTTCATCTTTAGCAACAATAATCTGTAAGTTAAAAACTCATAGGATGTACAGGGCCGCTTCAGCTCTAAATGTTTATAACGAAATTTGCCCCCTTATTTTCAAACCCAAAAATTAGAGGTTTAAAAATGTTTTACGCATTTATTTACATCAGAATATGAAAATATAATTCTTTAGAACGAGATTAGATGTTTCACCAACTCTCTACGATTTTTTTTCAAAAAGTTATAGCCTTCGACATTTGACCTCTTGGGATAAACAATTTATAATATCTAAGCAACAAATTCGTTAATCTGGCTTTACAATTTTTTTTATGTTTGGAATTGAAAGATCTTTATTTTTAAGCTTTAAAAAATAAAAAAAAATATTTGTACAATAAATAATGCAACTGTAAAAAACGGTCATTTTGGACCTTTCGCAGGCTGTTTTGCAATAAACAATTAACCAAATTAAACTTAATGTACCTCAAATTGTAGTTTTTTTAATTTACTACAACTTTCTATTAAAAAAGTTTTTCTCTAAAATCAATATCCTAAGCTGCAAAATTAAAAATCAATAAAAATTGCAAATTTAACAAATGAAAATCGCAATTAAAAAAAAAGCGCACAATATTTTTGGTTACATTTTAGTAGAAGTTATTCCTGGCATCGTCCTTTACAACACCTGATAGGTTTCAAAAATTCCTGAATTATATCCTGAAAACGACCTATTTTTCACCCACAGCCTGGGGTATAGCAGTAAACAACTAGTATAATGAGCAAACCATAAACAAATTAATTTTAAACCAAAAAATGCATAAGAAAGTCTTGAAATTAGTCTTCCATCCACACGAAAGAAACCTCTGCTCTATTACATATAGAGCCAAGATATCAGCAAAGATAGCCAAATACATAAAAAAGAAAGGAATAACACTAGCTTTCAGAATAAACAACAACTTAAGCAAATACACTAAGAACAATAAAAGCCAAAAGAAAAAGTAATTACAGGGTGGCGAATACAAAATGACATGTGGTGACTGTCCAAAAAGTTACATTGGCAAAACTGGCAAAACCTTAAACAAACGTGTAGCACAACACAAAAGGGCTTTTAAATATTAGAAAAACAGATTTTACGTACGCACTTCTAGATCACAATCATTCCTTTAAGGGGGGGGGGGGGGTATGGTTTGAAATATTTAATTTTTTTTATTATTTCAAATAAAAGTGCATACTTTCAAGAGTACACTCTGAAAATTTCAAAATAATCGGAGTAACATTACCAGAGATACAGGGTGTTGAATATCCCTACCTTCGGCTCGCTTTGCCGCGACTTCGCGCCAGCACGCTTGAGCGTAGTGAGAAAAGTTAAACAACTGTTCGCCTTCTCTTTTGTAGATTACTCCTCGATTCAAAAAACATATTCCAATGTGCATCACTTTACGATTTGGCAGACAAATAAGAAGATGAAGATGCAGTTGTCAAAACTTTAAACGCATTTTTCTCAAAACTGCTTTTTCAAATGCGGTGGACATTGTAACTGAAAAACTACTCGGCCGATCTACCTGATATTTTGCACAGATTTTCTTTAGACATTTCATGAGGTAACAACGTCGAGATGTTTTTCTTTTTTTGCTTATTTTTTGTTCAACAATAATAAATCTATTGATTTTCACAAAATTTTTACCAAAAATTTCATTTTTTTTGATTTCTGAGTGATACCAAAATTTCAAAAATCATTAAAAATAAAAAAAACTCGACGTTGTGACCTCGTGAAACTCATAAGCTAATTAAATCTTTTTGAATTTTTTGTTTCGTATGATCGAGTGTCGAGTTCTGATGTCCACCGCAAAATCCATTTTTTTGTGAGCTGCCTGTCAAAATTTGTCACCAATATTTCACAAATATTTTTCAATATTTTGGATTGAATTGTTTTCTAAATATTCTTTGAATTGTACTTAATATGCTTATTTAATTTAAAAATAAAATATGTGTACCAAAGCTTCGAAAAAAATTCACAAAAATGTGCTTGATTTGTTGATTTCAAACCATACCCCCCCCCCCCCCTTAATGAACAGTTTCAAATTCTCCATATCCAAAATAAAGGCCTTAAGCTATTTTTGTAAGAATCTATGGAAATTAATAAATTGAAAAATACATATATAATAATTATGAATGACCAACTTGAGACAAACAGCTCCCCACTCCTCAATCTATTCAGTGGTGCAGACAAAAAGTAAAATGTACATCACTTGAAAAAGACACTTTGACAAAACAGCTATAATGACATTAACTTGTAGTAAATCTTGTAGAAGTATTGAAGACAAAAGTTTTTCATTGATTTATTATTAGATAAACTTTAATACCTCTAAACTCACAAGTTGTTATACTATAGCGATTTATAATGCGTATTTTATACGCGTCTTTATCTAACTAAACCAATCACGAGTCAGTAATCATATTTTATGTTCAATACTCTATTGATTTAAATTTAACTTTCAATTCAATATTTCCATAAAAGCAATTAATAAGCAATATCCATTATTTAATGCCATAAAATTGAATTTGACGATTATTTTTTCTCGTCTACTATATTTTTTTCAAATTTACTCTAATTTTATGGACCTGGCACAATGATCCCACTCTTCGTGATTGGGAATATTTCTCCACGGAAGCTTCTTCTTAATTTCTTTTTTTTTTTATATGATTGTTCCATCAAAATTTTTGTTTTCTTCTATTTTTATTTTTACTAACCCCACACACTTCATCTGCTGCTCTTGTTATTATCGTTTTGAACTTCCCCCACAAAAGTTATTGTTGTTTATTGTCTGGTCTTTCAAAAGGCAAAGTAACCTCTTTGAAATCCACGTTTACTGGTTCGGATAATTTAGGCTTCATAAATTACCATAAAGTAAGGAGATTTCGAGAAAGGACACCTCACACATCGTATGGAAAATATAATGTCACTTAAATGAAATAAAATATACATGAAGAGATTGGTCTCAAAATATGAATCATTTCATACCATTTCCAACTCTGAATTTTGCTGAATTAAGGCGTTAATTGTAATTAAAGTCGATCGAAATCGAATTTTTGAAGTTCATAAAACTCCAATTCATAAATAATATTAGTCTAGCGGCTATTGAAAACAGCATATCCACCATTAGCTTAAGCCGATTAGAGGCAGTACAACCGACCAAAGTATACCTACTTTATTATCAATAATAATAGGATGAGATGAGAGTAAGCCTCTGCCTTAATCCCTCAGAAAGATTTATGAGTAAGCGAATTACAAAATCTTTTTTCTCTCTTTGACACACGTACATTCCCATTTGATTTTAGATTTATTTCTATCAATTTACGCTCTTCTTATTCAAAATACAGAGTTGGCGCAAGGATATGAAATTAGTGTAATTTCAAGACCAATCTATTCATGTAAATTTTATTTCATTTGAGTGACATTATATCAGGAGCCTGGAGGAGTAAGGGCGAACCCGAAAAATGGTCATTTCAAAAACAGTCTCATCTTCCTGACATACTTTTAAAGAATGCGTTTGTATATTATAACAGCATGTTTCGCCCTTCATACTCCTAAAATTTCGTAAGAAATAATATACCAATCCATTCATGTCAGAAACTGAACTGCATAATCATCTAGGGCGAACCCACAGGTTTTCGTTGCGTGTCCGTTCAAGGTTCGCCCCTTCTCTGTTAACGCGTCGGTGTTTTTGTAATTCTGTAGCTTAGTAGCTTTAATTGGTAAGATACAGAAGACGAAGGATCCGTAGACAATGAAGATCAAATTGAATTCAATTGAAGCTTTATTTGTGAATTTTATTAAAAACACTAGGTATGTTTATTTTTATAGAATAAAAAGTTTTAAACCTTTTTTTTATTTCATAAAAATCTTCCAATCTTCTTCCCAAAAATCTTCATTAAAGGATTTCCATACCGTAGGAAAAGATTAGGGTGTAATTTACATAATATGTAGTAAAGAAACTAAATTTGCATAAAGTTTATTGTATATTGTAATTTTTATTAGTGCTTGGCGATAAACTTTCCGCTTACAAAGGCGCCTTTCATTATTCTGTTCAACGCTTCTGTACCGATAGAACGTGACACCGTCAAAAACCATCTTTACAAAGTGAATATAAGGCATAAATAAGAAGGATTATTATAGTAATTTTAAAGTTTACTTTATTATATCAATTTACTATTTTAGTTAGGAACAAGCCGTAAAATTAAAATTATAATTCCTGAGATTTACACGTTTTATTCACTTTGCTAAGATTTTTTGTCGGCATTTTAATACAGATTATACACTGTATACCTCGGTAGACCGCACGCTGTAGTAGAAATGCGACGATAAACCGCATAATCTAGTAGCTTCACTTTGTTCGCCCTTACTATTCTAACATGTTTGTAAACTTTAACTCAGTTTTCCTGAAACATAAGATGTGTGAGGTGTCCTTTAAGGGAGGGGGGGGGGGGGTATGGTTTGAAATCAACATATCAAGCACATTTTTGTGAATTTTTTTCGAAGCTGGTACAATTATTTTATTTTTAAATTAAATAAACATATTAAGTACAATTCAAAGAATACTTAGAAAAAAATCCAATCCAAAATATTGAAAAGTAAGCCATTGGTGACAAATTTTGACAGGCAGCTCGCAAAAGAATGGATTTTGCGGTGGACATCAGAACTCGTCACTAGATCATACGAAACAAAAAATTCAAAAAGATTTAATTAGATTATGAGTTTCACGAGGTCACAACGTCGAGTTTTTTTTACTTTTAATGGTTTTTGAATTTTTGGTATCACTCAGAAATCAAAAAAATGAAAGTTTTGGTAAAAATTTTGTGAAAATCAACAGATTTATTATTGTTGAACAAAAAATAAGCAAAAAAAGAAAAATATCACGACGTTGTTACCTCATGAAATGTCTCAAAAAAATCTGTGCAAAATATCAGGAATATCGGCCGAGTAGTTTTTCAGTTACAATGTCCACCGCATTTGAAAAAGCAGTTTTGAGAAAAATGAGTTTAAAGTTTTGACAACTGCATCTTCATCTTCTTATTTGTCTGCCAAATCGTAAAGTGATGCACATTGGAATATGTTTTTTGAATCGAGGAGTAATCTACAAAAGAGAAGGCGAACAGTTGTTTAACGTTTCTCACTACGCTCAAGCGTGCTGGCGCGAAGTCGCGGCAAAGCGAGTCGAAGGTAGAGACATTCAACTGTATTCTGGTAATTTTACTCCGATTATTTTGAAATTTTCAGAGTATTCTTGAAAGTATGCACTTTTATTTGAAATAATAAAAAAATTAAATATTTCAAACCATACCCCCCCCCCCTTAAGGTCATTTAAGTTTATATTCTTTACTGAGTCTATTCAGTTTATCTGCAATTTTTTGTGTTTCAAAATATCTGTTAATAACATATATAGTATCGTCGCAATATTAAATCATTTTTATATCGAAGTACAAAAAACTCGAAGAAGTACCACAAAATTTTTATATGAAAAGGTCATACAAGGACGCGTTTAGTAAAAAACAGGAACAAAAACAAAGGACTGACCTACAATGTAATATTAAAAAGTATTAAACTTGAGAATTATAACCATGTGGTGACACCGCCCACCTCAGAAGGAACTTCCCAGACCTGGATGGAGGAAGAATCCACTAGTTTACATTACACCTAGAGTTCCACAAACTTCATTATTAGGTTTTTAAGCTATTTTAATTTAACATTTAAAATGTTAAAATTTAATGAAGTTTGTGGAACTATAGGTATAATGTAAACTAGTGGATTCTTCCTTCTTCCAGGTCTACCCCAGGCTGTGGGTGAAAAAACGGGATATAATTCAGGAATTTTTAAAACCTATCAGGTGTTTTTACTAAAATGTAACCAAAAATTTTAGGTTTTTTATTTATGACGTTTTTCATTTGTTAAATTTGCAATTTTTAAAGATTTTTAATTTTGCAGCTTAGGATATTCATTTTAGAGAAAAACTTTTAAACAGAAAATTGGAGCAAATTAAAAAACCTACAGTTTGAGCTATGGCAAGTTTAATTTCGTTAATCTGTTATTGCAAAACAGCTTGCGAAATGTCCAAAATGTCCGTTTTTTGGAATTGCATTATTTATTGTAAAAATAACTTTTATTTATTTTTTTACGGCTTTAAAATAAAGATCTTTCAATACCAAACATAAAAAACTTTGTATAGTTCGATTGGTGACCGTGTTGCTTAGATATTATAACCTGTTTATAAAAAGGGGTCAAATGTCGAAGTCTATAACTTTTTGAAAAAAAATCGTAGAAAGTTAATCCAAGATCCACTCTCCTTCTAAAGACTTATATTTTCATATTCTGAAAGGGGGCAAATTTAGTTATAAACGTTTAGAACTGAAGCTGCCCCTGTACATCTTATGAGTTTCTAACTTGCAGATTATTGTTGCTGAGGACAAAATAAAGATTAGAAACAAAATAAAAATTTTTTTATGACGAACTGAAGCGGAGATAATTGTTTTTGTTTTCTTAAATCGTAGTGACTTTATTTATAAGAATTAAGAAATTATTTCACAGTCATTGACTAAAGAAAGACTTATATTATCTTAAAATACAAATTATTTTAAACGAAAATTACATTTTATTATTAAAAATGATTTTTAAAGTGTAGTGGAGTTTATTTTTCTTTAGTAATGTGATTTCTTGTGTCGGTTGCCCTTAGCAACGGTTAGCAACTTATAGTACATTGAATCACGGTTTTTGCTCCAAATTTTAAAGCACGGCTTGGATTGACATGAAATTTGGCAAACACATAGATAACATGTCAAAGAATAAAAATGATATTGGACCTCTTTGTGCTGTTGCACTGGGGGTGAGTGTCACCCCTTAAAGTTGTGAAAACATATTCGTTCAAAATAAGCCCGGAAATGGATAGAACGACTAATTCTAAGCAACTTTTATTCTGTAGCATTTTTTCATTAAGTTAATACTTTTCGAGGTATTTGCGAGTAAATACGTTCATTTTTCAACAAAAAAAAACACGTTTTTAGGCGGTTTTTGGCAAATAACTCAAAAAGTAAGTATTTTATTGAAAAAACATTCTTAGCAAAAATATAGCCCATTAAAAATTAAAAAAAAATGGTGTATGTATGAACTCACTAGACCTAGCACAAGCAAAGTTCTAGCTAATGAAAAATAGGTTCATGTCCGTCAAATTTCAAAGTGCATATTTCAACGTGAAATAACCAGAAAATGATGGGACTTTTTGGAGAAAACTCATTAAAATTTTTTTAAACAAAATATTATTTTTTGTTTTTTAAAAAAGTTTCTAGTATCAAAAGTAAGCAAGTTCAAAATAACGTTGATCTCTTTTTTTTTGTCGAAAAAACTCGGGAATGACACCCCTAATTACCATCTTAAATCAAATTAATCGTTACCGCTTCACAAGTTACTTTGTTCATGTATTATTTATATGATCTGTAAGTATCATCGGTTCAAAAGGCTTATTTAAAAAAATTGGTTTTAAAGTAAATCTGTTTTAATTTTTAATTTTGAAAAAAATGGTTTTTTTTTCAAATAACTGAAAATTTATTAGTGTGACCAAAAACTACAAAGAGCAAAAAAATGTAGTTTTTGCTTTTCTGAATATTTTGAATTTTTTGTTTTTTTTTTGTAAGGCAAAAATTGGTTAAGATATGGCTGTTCTAAATTTGCATACACTCGTGATTATTGACTAGTTCAAGTATTTTCAAATACAGCCCCTTCAAAAATAAGAACTTTAAACCGATGAAACTTACAGACATATACGACGCATACACGAGTAAAACAACTTATAAAGTAAAAAGGATTAATTTCATTTTTGATGCTAATTAGGGGGTGACTTTCCCGAGTTTTTTGACCAAAAAAAAAGAGACCAACTTTATTTTGAGCGTAACTTGCTTACTTTTGTTGCTACAAACTTTTTTAAAAAACAGATACACATATTTCTTTAAGCACTTTAAAAAAGTTATAATGATTTTTCTCCAAAAAGTGCACGATTTTTTGGTTATTTCACGTTGAAATAATTCACTTTGAAATTTGACGGATATGAACCTATTTTTCATTAACTAGAATTTTGTTTCTACTGGGTCTAGAGAGTTCATGCGTACATCATTTTTTTCAATCTTTAATGCGCTATATTTTTGTTAGTAATGTTTTTTCAATAAAATACTTAACTTTTTGAGTTACTTGCCAAAAACCGCCTAAAAACTTGTTTTTTTTTGTTGAAAAATGAACGTATTTACTCGCAAATAACTCGAAAAGTATTAACTTAATGAAAAAATGCTACAGAATAAAAGTTGTTTAGAATTAGTCGTTTTATCCATTTCCTGGCTTACTTTGAACGAATATGTTTTCACAACTTTTAAGTGGTGACACTCACCCCCAGTGCAAAAGCACAAAGAGGCCCAATATCATTTTTATTCTTTGACATGTTATCTATGTGTTTGCCAAATTTCATGTCAATCCAAGCCGTGCTTTAAAATTTGGAGCAAAAACCGTGATTCAATGTACTATAAGTTGCTAAGGGCAACCGACACAATAAATCGCATTCCTAAAGAAAAATAAACCACTTATATACACTATACACTTTAAAAATCATTTTTAATAATAAAATGTAATTTTCGATTAAAATAATTTGTATTTTAAGATAATATAAGTCTTTCTTTAGTCAATGACTGTGAAATAATTTCTTAATTGTTATAAATAAAGTCACTACGATTTAAGAAAACAAAAACAATTATCTCCGCTTCAGTTGGCCGTAAAAATTTTTTATTTTGTTTCGAATCTTTATTTTGTCCTCAGCAACAATAATCTAAGTTAGAAACTCATAAGATGTACAGGGGCGGCTTCAGTTGTAAACGTTTATAACGAAATTTGCCCCCTTATTTTCAAACCCGAAGTAAGAGGTTGAAAAATGTTTTACGCATTTATTTACATCAGAATATGAAAATATAATAGGTCTGGATCCCGCGTATGAAAAAAAAGTTGATTAATAGCAAGCTGAAAATTTGTTAATAGCTTAAGGGTGTCTAGTCGGACAAACTTTGATATATGGGAACACTGGAACAGGGGAAGTTTTAATTGAGCAACAGGTTAAAAATTTTAAACGGTCAGACCACGAAAACGGCACATGTATTTTGTCCGACAGAACAGACTTAAACTCTCCAAACAGAGATTAAACTCTCATGCAAAAATCAGACTGCTATTTATCACCAAATGGGCGTTTTAATGAGTGGAACATGTAGAATATGTCAAATGACAGGAATTATGACAGGTGATAAATAGCAGTCTGATTTTTGCATGAGAGTTTAATCTCTATTCGGAGAGTTTAAGTCTGTTCTGTCGGACAAAATAAATGTGCCGTTTTCGTGGTCTGACCGTTCCAAATTTTTAACATGTTCCACAATTAAAACTGCCTCTGTTACAGTGTTCCCATATATCAAAGTTTATCCGACTAGACACCCTTAAGCTATTAACAAATTTTCAGCTTGCTACTAATCCACTTTTTTTTTCATATGCGGGATCCAGACCTATAAGTCTTTAGAAGGAGAGTGGATCTTTGATTAACTTTCTACGATTTTTTTTCAAAAAGTTATAGACTTCGACATTTGACCCCTTTTTATAAACAAGTTATAATATCTAAGCAACACGTTCACCAATCGGACTCTACAAAGTTTTTTATATTCGGTATTGAAAGATCTTTATTTTAAAGTCTTAAAAAATAAATAAAAGTTATTTTTACAATAAATAATGCAATTGCAAAAAACGGCCATTTTGGACCTTTCGCAGGCTGTTTTGCAATAACGGATTAACGAAATTAAATTTGCCATAGCTCAAATTGTAGGTTTTTGAATTTACTACAATTTTCTCTTTCAAAGTTTTTCTCTAAAATGAATATTCTAAGCTGCAAAATTAAAAATCTTTAAAAATTGCAAATTTAACAAATGAAAAACGTCATAAATAAAAAACCTCCTAAAATTTTTGGTTACATTTTAGTAGAAGTTATTCCTGGTATCCGTCCTTTACAACACCTGATAGGTTTCAAAAATTCCTGAATTATATCCTGAAATCGACCTATTTTTACTCACACCTTGGACTAGTCTGGGAAGTTCCTTAACTGAGGTGGGCGATGTCACCACATGGTTATAATTCTCAAGTTTAATACTTTTTAATATTACATTGTAGGTCAGTCCTTTGTTTTTGTTCCTGTATTTTAAGCTGATGATGGCTCGTGATAGCCGAAACGCGTCCTTGTATGACCTTTTCATATAAAAATTTTGTGGTACTTCTTCGAGTTTTTTGTACTTCGTTACCTCAAGACCACATTTGAGAAATATGGATACTTCTCTTCATGAAATTGTTATATTTATAGTCTATTTAATTTATTATAGGTACTACGATAGTATGGGAAACAGCAACGACAGGTGTTTAAACGCGATTAAAAAGTACCTGGAAAAAGAACATTTAGATAAAAAGAAATCTGAACTGGATACGTCAGACTTCGAATTAGAAAATGTTACAGACATTCCACAACAAATGAACGGTAGCGATTGCGGAATGTTCGCCTGCACATTTGCTGAATTTACTACAAGAAACGCCTCGATAACGTTTTGTCAAGAACATATGCCCTATCTGAGGAAGAAGATGGTTGTAGAAATATTGGCGCAAGAACTTTTGATAAAATGATTACATTTTTTGAGTGTAATTACATTATATTAATTTATTTATTATTAAGCTGAAAACTAGATTTTTTTTAAATTTAAGTGTAAAATTAAATGTCATTTTTTATAAGTAAACTTTTTGAAATTTATTTGTTTTTCTGTTTATATGATATACAAACCTCTCATGTAAACCCATGCCTTATCTGAGGAAGAAAATGGTCGGAGAAATATTGGCGGGGGAACTTTTGATAAAGTGATTACATTTTTTGCGTGTAATTATATTGTTTTATACAATCAGCTTTGAAGGAAAAGAGCTATTGCAATGCCATTTTCCTGGATGTAAGTCAAGCATTTGACAAGGTCTGGCATCCAGGATTGTTATTCAATAGCCGCTATATAAAATACTAAAATCATACCTCGAAGAAAGGCTATTTTACACAAGATACGAAGAAAGTGTGTCTAACATACACAACATAAATGCTGGGGTCCCGCAAGGCAGCGTCTTGGGACCCATTCTCTACACAATCTTTACAGCTGATTTCGCAACTGGAGAAGAATCTACAATCGCAACATTCGCAGATGACACTGCAATTCTGCTAAAAAATCCAGATCCCATACAGGCAGCTGAAATATTGCAACAAAACATACATCTAATTGAAATATGGGCTAAGAAATGGAAGATAAAGATCAACGAAGCAAAATCAGTTAACGTAGTATTCATTAAATGTCACAAAGAAACACCGACTATCCTAATGCATAACAAGAACATTCCTAAAAATGATACTGTAAAATATCTTGGATTACACCTTGACAAGGGGCTAACATGGAGAACACACATCTGGATGAAGAGGAAGCAATTAGGAATAAAATTCAAAAAACTACTGGTTACTCGGCCGAAAATCCACTTTATCTTTATCTAACAAAATATTAGTGTATAAAGCAATCATCCTTCCCATCTGGACATACGGGATTGAACTGTGGGGAACTGCAGCAGACAGCAACCTAGCAATACTCAAGCGATTTCAATCCAAGGTTCTTCGTGCTATCCCAAATGCACCGTGGTTCATTCCAAATGCAGACATTTACAGGGACTTGAAGATCGAGACAGTGAAGCAGATGATCGTCAAATGCAGTGATAAATATTTCAAACGACTGGAAAAGCACCCCAACGAATTAGCAGTGAATTTATTGGACAACTCTACACAACTAAATAGACTGACCATTAGAACTCCACTTGACTTGCCATTTAGAAAATAAGTGTTTTAAGTGAAAAAAGTGACTTAGAGTAGTTATTAGTAATAAACCTACTATGGTTTGGTTTTTAACCAATAGGAAGTGATTCAAATTTACCGCGCTGTATTGCTTGTTTGTAATTGGTCCAACCGCAGGCAAGTTTACTACCAAATATCTTATACACGTAGATTTGGCCAACTCCGAAAAATAGCGTAACGCGGAGCAGTTCGTGTCAGTGGTCTATCTATCTCTCTCTACTGGCGCTTAGCTTTCTCTCTCTAGCATATGATGGCTGCCTCCTCTGTGTAACTGTCGTTCGATTACTCCCACCTCTTGGTAGATACGGTCACACTCGCACGACAGACAAAGATAGCTAGACCACCGTACTTGATATCGACGTTACACCCCGATGCATTGTTTAGCATATCCCTAGCCAGATCTATTCTTGACATATCTCTGTTTACTACAGTGTCATAAAATTTTGACACTAATGACATTTATCAAATTTTGACACTAGTGACTTTTCATGGGTTAATTAAGTTATATTGGCGATTTTTGTGTTTTCTGTGTTATTTTTAGATCTAACATTGATGATGATTTTTTATAAAAATCGAAAACGTTTTGTTGTGATGTAGCCCTTTAAAGGGATTTTAATAAAATTTTATACCTTTTACAAAGGATTTTTTCCAATTTTGTGATTGATGGTATACAGCCAACTACAGGAAAAACAGTGGTCTTTTCCTTGTGGAGAAATGCTTAGTGTTACTTAGTGATGTAACAGATTGTATTTTAAAACAATAAAACATTTTCTTTTCCTTGTGGAGAAATGCTTAGTGTTACTTAGTGATGTAACAGATTGTATTTTAAAACAAATAATAAAAAAATGATATTGTTTTAATTTATTAATTAACCTGAAAACTACATTTTTTTAAATGTAAGTATAAAATTAAATATCATTTTCTGTTAGTAAACTTTGTAAAATCTACTTGTTTTTCTGTTTATGTGATATACCAACCCCTCATGTATAAAAATTACTGAACAAAAACAAACTAGACAAAATAATTTAAATCAATAAAAATCTGTCTTGGAGCTATGATGTCCAAGAACCATTTTTATACATACAGGCAAATGTTATATGTTAGCAAACAAACGTCTTATAAAATATAGATCGTTTAATACAACTAAGGTTCACAAAATAGGTCTACTTTTGACAGAAAATTTAACAAATTCCTAATGGAGGATAAAAAATTCTGTATATTTTAGGCAGGCCGCGCATCAAAGAAACATGAAACGTAAATCATGTTTCATGGAAATAAAACACTGCTAAACAAATAGACGTCCGGCCATTTATGAAACTCTCCGAAAATAAAAATGTTTTATGAGCATGAATCACACTCGTTTCATTGGTAGGCGGACTTTAAGATTTGTTTACCTGTGTTTTATTTTCATGAAACTTGTTTTACGTTTCATGTTTCTTTGGTGTGCGGCTTGCCTTACAGCTACAAAATTTTATTTTTATTAACAAGACCTTGAAGTTCTGATAGACAAAGCAACCATTATAATTGCTTTCTTATTCAGACTTAACAATTTTAATTAATCTGATATTTAACTGTATACTAAGCAAATTAGGAAAATATTTAAAAATAATTTATACAGGTGGTTCAAAAACTGATGAAACTACTGGTTTCGCATTTTTGTTTCAAATAACAATTAAGTACGTTGAAAAATATCGAATTCCTGATTGTTGTTCTATTTTTACAGCCAAAGTTGCTACAATACAGAAAGTACTAACTTGGTGTGTCTCTAATTATTGTGAGAACATTATAATAGAGTCAGACTCTCAGGCAGTATTACAAGCTATTTGTGGCTATCCATTAGATAATTTCCAAAATTTCAAGAGGTTTTACGGTTTCTAGAACCAGAGATATTACAAATTTTTCAGCGCGCTTCAATTTGAACTTCCAATCTCAAAATCTGGCACACTCGTAAGCTTCTTCGCCCACAACTCTTCCTTGGCAGGGAGTAAAATCGATTTTTTTTCATTTCTAGACTAGGGTCTAAGGTTAGAGTAGTCTGTGCAATAAAAATGTCGCGGCTTTGGACTTAAGCAACAGGTAGTATACGTATATGTGAACCAACTAGTTTTTTTTAATAAAACTTTGAATAGCATCTGTACTATCAGCCACAGTAAGTCTTCAAAATTTCAACGAAACAGAATATTTCTCAATTAAAAAAGGAGTAAGGCAAGGTTGTATACAATAACTCCAATGTTATTTAACTTATACGTAGAAAAAGCCTGCAGTGGCAGACTCTAAGAAGAGTATTAAAGTAAACGGCATATTTATTAACATCGAGGAAGGGCCTGAGTAGCTCAGGCGGTAAGATGTCTGACTTCCGTGCAGGTAGGCTGGGGTTCGACAGACATTTTTAAAAATGTTTATAGGCCCCAGGTCGACTCAGCCTGAATAAAATGAGTACCTTGGGTAAAATCAGGGGTAATAGTCAGTTGAAGCATATAGCACTGTTATTTTCCTTGTATACCGTAGGCCCTAGATATAGCAGACTGCCCTGCTATATTCCCAAAGCCGCGTAAGCGGTATAAAGTGGGAGACTATTATTAATGAACAAGGGATATCTTTAATGCCTTTTAAATGATCTAGCTCGTGCAAGTGAAGCTCTGGGTTTGAAATTAAATATCTTCTTCTTTTATATAGGCAGTACTTCCTGTTTTTCTTCAACGGTGCCTTCCATTCTGCCCATAAGTTGTCATTCCATCTTTTCCTCGAGCTTTCTATACTTCTTCTGCCTAACGATGACTTGTCCCTGGCTATCCTTTATTCAGACATCCTGCTTATGTGTTCATTCCACTCTTCTTTTCTGTTTTTTACATATTTATGTATTTATATTGTCTATAACTACCAAGTATTTATATTGTCTACCCACCATATATGCGTCTGATTTCCTCACTTCTTACTCTGCCCTGTAGTCCTTTTCCAGCAATCCTTCTTAAGATCTTCATTTCGTTGGTCTCCAGATGTCTTCGTGTTTTGCTTGTATCTGGTCTTGTTTCGGCCGTGTACGTCATAACTGGCCTAATAACTGCCTTTTGCGGGCCTTTGTTTCCAATCTTAGTTAGGTGTTTGTTTTTCCAAATTGTGTCGTTTAGGCATCCGGCCGTTCTACTGGCTTTAATTATTTGGTCTTTTACCTCTTCTTCGATATTGTTGTCGGCTGATAGATTAATTCCTAGGTATTTTAAAGTCATTACTTGTATAATTTGATTGCCTAACTCGCAATTTGCATCTTATAGGTTCTTTGGCTATTACTAAGCTTTTTGTTTTTTGGGCTGATATTTTCATATTCATTTCTTTTGCGTTAATGTTGAATTCGTGCAGTAATCTTTGTAGGTCATCTTCGCACTCTGCTACTAACACGGTGTCATCGGCCTAACAGAGTATTTTGATCTCTCTATCGCCCATTTTGTACCCTCTTTTTTTCTTCACTTGTTTTATTATTGCATCCAACATTATGTTAAACAGTAGAGGGCTTAGTGAATCTCCTTGCCTGATTCCTGTGTTTGTTTCTATGGGTTTTGTTATTATTCCATTGATTGAAATTAAATATCAAGAAGACAAAAACACGATTAATAGGTAGAATTAATTACTGTTTCTATGGGTTTTGTTATTATTCCATTGATTGAAATTAAATATCAAGAAGACAAAAACACGATTAATAGGTAGAATTAATTCCCCAAACGCAAAGATGTATGTCGCTGGAGAAGAAATCGAACAAGTTAGGCAGTTTAAATACTTGGGTTTGGACCATGAGATTGAAATAAAGAGCAGAGTAGAACAAGCCAGATATACTTTTTTTGAGGCTTCGTAAATTTCTGACTGATGGCAAGTTGGATTTCAACGTGAGATACAAGATGCTAAAGTTTAGCCGGTTCTCTTGTACGGAATGGAAGTTAAAGCACAATCCATTAGCAAACTTGAAGTCTTTGAAATGTGGTGCCTGCGCTGAATGCTTACAATATCATGCGGCCTTCCAGAATAGGGAACTCTTCAATTATGTAAAAAAATAGACTGCGTACTTAGGGCAACTATTACGAGGAGAACGATACTTTTCAGCAACTAACTAGTTTTGATGGGGAATAAGCCACAATTTTACTAAAAAAATTATTTTATTAACGTTTCGAAGACCAAATCGGGTGTCATTGTCAAAATACAAAAAATATTAATGAATTAAACAAAAATGTTGCTTAGTAAAAAAATTCTTCTAATAATTTATTTAATCTGACTCATTTATATCGGCAATTCAGACATATAGGTATTATATAGTCCGTCCGCTATAACTTTTCCCATGCGGTACGATTCATTTTCAATCAAATTAAGTCAAAACATAAATTGAAACGAACGTCGATGTGTATATACATTTTGTATACTGTATACTATATATACTACACACATCGGCGTACGTTTCACTTTCTGTTTTGACTTAATTTGATTGAAAATGAATCGTACCGCATGGGAAAAGTTATAGCGGACGGACTATACATTTTAAAGTAGAAGACTTTAAAATGATACTGCCAATATTTATGAGTTGCGTTCCTGGGACGACTTTACTGAAAGATAGTTCATTCGATTACATGAAATCAACCTCAACTCAAGAATATCCGTCACAAAAAAATCATAACATGTGATCTGTCTTTAAAAAGACAACCACATGCAATGGTAACAGTAAAATCCTCGTGCTAGAGATTCCATAGTAAATCATGAGGGGAAAACCAGGAAAAAACCTCGTGATACTATCCCGACATCATAAGTATTAAGTCTCACTTTAGTTTAATCTCAAAACTAATACCAAATTCTGACCTTAATATGTACAATATGTTACTATAAATAATATTAGGAATACATAGATATATAAACAATACTAAAATATAAAATTATGTATTAACTCGCTGTTATTGGCTTACTAATCGGTAATTTGTGTCGCAAATTCCTCGGTAGAATTCAGTAGGATGTGGTTACCCATACTAAAAGAGGAAGTCAATAGAAAGAAAATACCAGGATTAGTAAGTCCATAACATATCGAGTTAATACATATTTTATATTTTAGTATTGTTTATATAATCTATGTATTATTAATATTATTTATAATTTAAAATAACATATTGTATATATTAAGGTCAGAATTTGGTATTTGTTTTGAGAGTAAACTAAAGTGAGACTTAATACTTACGATGTCGGGATAGTATCACGAGGTTTTTTCCTGGTTTTCCCTCGTGATTTACTATGAGCGCGAGAATTTTACTGTCACCATTGCATGTGGTTATCTTTTTAAAGACAGATTACATGTTATGATTTTTTTGTGACGGATATTCTTGAGTTGGGGTTGATTTCATGTAATCGAATGAACTATCTTTCAGTAAAGTCGTCCCAGGAACGCAACTCATAAATATTGGCGATATCATTTTAAACTCTTCTACTTTAAAATGTATAATATACGTCTGAGTTGCCAATATAAACGAGTCAGATAAATAAATTATTAGAAGAATTTTTTTACTAAGCAAAAACATTTTTGTTTAATTCATTAATATTTTTTGTATTTTGACAACGACACCTGATTTGGGCGTCGAAACGTTAATAAAATCATTTTTTTAGTAAAATTGTGGCTTATTTCCCATCAAAACTAGTTAATTGCCAAAATGCCACAAAAAATAGCTTCAGAACAACATTTTCAGCAATTTTCAGTACTCGAAGGAAAGATAGAAGGGTAAGAGCGGTCTAGGGCGTAAAAAGATGTCATGGCTGAGTAATATTCGCTGAAGGACAGGAATCCATAGTAGTTAATGAAATGCTTCGCAATGCTGCTAAAAACAATATATGTAATTTAATCCTGACTATCTAACATCTCACCTGACAGATAATGTATGGTGGGCGCCTAGGCAGAAATGCACAGCCCTTAAGAAGGATATAAAGAAAAAATTAAAATATTATTTATTTATTAAAATCAACATAGTAAAAAATATAACAAAAATAAAAACAATTTTCATAAAGTACATGCGATCAATATAAATTTAAAAAAATATTTTAATCACTTTCTTCAGATAATTCGGCATCTTCTTTCGGAATTAATACTGTCTTCTTACGCTTGGGAACATATCCGGGACCTAGTTTTGATTTTCTGTAAACTTCAATGGCTTTAATTTTATTTCTTAACGAAGTAGATTTATCCCTTAATCGTTGATGAATTACATCTTTAGTGTGTAAACTTTTAGTAGGAACCACCGCTTTTCTGGACTTTGGTTTTTCTTCTAACATCTTCGAAACGTCTCTATTAATTTCATTTACAATTCTAGCAGAATTCGAAGTGGTCGCTTTTAAAATTTTAATATCTTCATCTTCTGTTAGTTCTTGTGGTATATGTTCGACTGAAGAGACAGGTTCTGGAACAATTTTCGATTTTTTCTGTACAGGGTTATCGATTTTTATTTTCATTAGCTCGTTTTTCCGCTTTCTTCTGTTTTTTAACTCTACTGCTAGATTTTCATAATCTTTAATGGCTTCCAGTTGATCCAAAGATCTAGAATTACCCTCTGGCTGTGATTTCTTATTAGCCACTTTATTTTTGGTTTTGGGTTCTACTTCACTGTTTTCTAAATCACATTCTCTCTTATCTCTTTTCCTTCTTGGAACTGACTTTCCCTTTCCTTCTTTATTTTGAACAGTCTCTTTACTCAACTTCTCTTTTTTGTTGTTTAATTGTTCTGATGAATGTGATGCTTCATTTGGTTCTTTTCTTTTCTTTATGGTTCTTTTTGTATGACTATTGTTAATTTCTTTTTCTTTTACTGTATCTTGATTTGCTTCTTCATCCTTACTTTGATTATTAACTGGGTCGATATCAGTTTCCTTAGCATCTTCTTTATTTTTAGACGATTTTTTGGTGTGTTTGTTTGATTTTGATTTGCTATTCTTACTGGACGATTGCTTTCCGGTAGCTTTTCGTTTTTCTTTTTCCAATTGGACCATTTCTTCAGCTATTAATTCGTCTTGAGTTTTACCAAATCGGTCTATTGCAGATTTAACTCTTTTACTGACTTTTCCTTCTATATTTAAAGAATCAACTTTAAACTTGGTTTTGAAATAGTCTTTAATAGATTTCTGACTATGGTTTTCCTCTAATCTCTTAATTATAGGATTCAATATTTCTTCGGTTTTTTTTATGGTCCAACCAAATTTTTGTTGTGCAAAAATGGTCAGACCTATAATATCAGGTTTACTCCATGAAAACGGGTCTCTGCTTGTTTCTATTTTGGGGTCTAAGTAAGCTTCGACAACTTGAGGATTAGGAAAGTGGTCTGCAAATGATATATTCTTTAACTTATTTTTAAGAACTGATCGACCTGGACCTCCTGTTTTACCCTTTAAATACCAAGATTTAAACTCTTTAAGTCCAGAGAGTACTTGGTGGTGTGATAAGGTAAATTCGTGTTGTTCAGCTGGAGGGAAACTGGCTAATATTTCCAACGCAGTAACAGGTCCAACTCCTTGTATACCAGTCGTATAATCGCTGCCCACCAGGAATGCCAGTAAAATCATCTGAAGCCTAGATAATTTAAAATGGTGTTCTATACTTTCTGATTTGAACTCCATAACGTATTTACTTTGATTGAAAAAATTTTTATAAACTGTTTTACCACCAAATAACCAAATATCACTGTCATCCGTTATTGTGCCATCTGTAAGTTCTATTTCATCTAAAAATGCACATTGTGCTTCCGCTTCCATCGGAGCTACTACATATGGTACCCCAAATAGTTCCAATAACTCCTACAAATAAAAAAAAGTATCAAAAACTAGCCAAAGAGTGAAATTGATAATTATCTAGTAAGAATAATTAGCCTAATAAATAAAAAAAATCAAAATGTAATTCCGTACAGGTTGGAATAAATTTTATATCAAAGTTTAGGTGAATACAAAAGATATTTTCAAAAAAGTATTCAAATCAGATGATTTAATCTTTGTTTAAATAATTAAAAAGGGGTAATTTTTGCACAATATTTGCTTTTTTAATTGCTAAGGTAATTTACATTTTAATGAAGGTCTTTAGGGTTTTTTTTTCTACAAAGCTGAAGGACAAATCTTTCACCTAAGACTTAATAAATTAAATTTGACCGCCTGTTTATTTAAATAATTATATATAAAATTTAAAAATCAAATTTGCAACAAAATATTTTTTGCGTTTTAAATAAGCACTATAAATTTATTTTATTTAATAGGAGAAGTTGCGCTATGTTACCAGTATTAAGAAAAAAAAATTGGTTAAAAAATATTTAATAATTTATGAGATATTTAATTTGTTTATCAACTGTTACTACATTTTCAATTGCAAAAACGCGGTTGTTACCAAAAGAATATAAATCTGCTTAAAATCTCATTACTCTTATTTTTATGTATGATTTCGATAAATGTATTGATAAGTTCAAATTGCAATTTAACTCCCCTCTAAAATGACATTTGAAAATTGTTCTAATTTGTTTATAATTTTTTTTAAATAACGTCGCGGGGATTAAACATTTTGAAATGCTCGATAATCGGGTTCCTGGGAATTTTTCACTAATTAACAAATTTTTTTTGTCGTTTTTTCTTCTTCCTTTTTTTCCTTATAGTAAAAGATATAGTTTTGCTTATAGAGGGGGTTTCATTAAGAATGTCCAATCGAGTTGTCGATTCTAGACATCAAAATATTGATTTAACCAAAATCACTTCAATAAAATATGGCTCCTTATTGAGTTACAGGGTGTTTTATTTAAAAATTATTTTTGCTCAGTATTTTATAACTATTCGACATATCCTTTTCATACTTGGTAGAAAGTGTAGGTACTATACACCCTATGAAATTATGTTAAATACAGGTTTCCGGCTATTACCAGAGGCGTACGACAGGCGGACAGAGGAAAGCAAATGGTTGACCCTTCCCAAATTCTACGTCACTGGCGAAATTGCCACTTTAGCACAATTTTTAAATTCTCCAATACTGTCTATGTAAATAACATCCTCTTTACTCGTAACGATAAAGTCATTAGTTTTCGAGACATTTGAAGTTAAACATGTAACGGCACAGTTATTTATTTATTTATTTTGATTAATATATTGTGCCGCTTAATTTTTAGTTTCAAATATCTCAAAAACTAATGATTTTATCGTTAAGAATGAATAATAAACTCTTCAGTATTAACGATAAAATCATTAGCTGTTGAGATATTTGAAATTAAAAATTATGCGGCACAAAACCTTAATCAAAATAAAATAACTGTGCCGTTACATGTTTAACTGCAAATATCTCGAAAACTAATGATGCTGGTGAATTTTGGAAGTTCATCAAAAATAAAACCAACGGACATGGTGCTCTCCCTGGCTCTATGTTTCTAGATGAGGAAAGTGAGAATGACAAACAAAAAATAACAGAGTTGTTTGCGAAACATTTTGGTACTGTATACAGCACTTTTAATGGTAAATCTCTGGATAACCTGGAGAGTAATGAAATTTTCTCACAACAGCTGGAGGTGGAAATTAGTAACCTCGAAGTCACTTTTGACTTTTATGTTATTTATGTATTAAATGTCAATAAAGGGGCTGGCCCTGATTTGATACCGAATTTGTTCCTAAGAGAAAGTGCAGTGTCCTTGTGTGAACCATTAGTATATGTTCTTAATAAATCTCTCCAGACGGGAATTTTCCCGAACAGATGGAAACATTACTTTGTGTGTCCTATTTTCAAGGCAGGAGATCATAGTGATATCAAAAATTATCGGCCAGTTTGTATTCAGTCAGCCTTATCTAAAGTATTTGAAAAAATGGTTTTGCCAAGTTTGGATAATTGTTTTAGGAACATTATTACGGACAACCAACATGGATTTGTAGGCGGACGTTCTACTCTCACTAACCTCTTTTTGTATATCGATAGTATAGGTACAGCAATGGATGAGGGTTACGAGGTGCACTCTATATGCACCGATTTCAGTAAGGCCTTTGACCTACTAGATCATAATGTCTTAATTACAAAGCTGAGAAACTTTGGTATCACGGTTCTTTATGGAGTCCAAGTTATGAGAATCACAAATATCGAATTGAATCGATTCAAAATAAATTCGTTAGATATCTGCGGTATAGATTAGGTACTAGAGAAATGCAATTGCATTAATTCCAATCAGATCATGCAGATGTTTCATTTGCACCGTCTAGAGGATCGCAGGCGATACTTTGACCTTAATTTCGTATTTAAGGTGTTAAATGGTATTATTGTTGCACCTAGCATTCTGGGTCGAATAGATTTTTATGTTCCAGCTAGGAATTTGAGAAGATGTCCCTTGCTATCCGCTAGATCGTGCAATACACGTCATGCAGAAAATATGCCTTTAAATAGAATTGTTTCTAGTGTAAATGAGTTTCCAAATATAGACTTTATGGGAGTCATACTAAATGCTTTTAAAAGGACTATTTCACGTGAATTATTTTAATTTGATTTTAATTTTTTGATGTCGTTAGTTTAATTGTAAGTAATGTAAGTTAACTTGTGTTCAATGTATAATTTTGACTTTTAATTTTAATTGTAAAATGGAGTTTTCCGGAGTGAAAAGTAAGTTATTTACATTGAGAGTAAGGGAGAATCTAAAAATTGCGCTCGTATGGCAATTTCGCCAGTGACGTAGAATTTGGGAAGCCTGTCCGCCTGTCGTACGCCTCTGATAATAGCCGGAAACCTGTATTTAACATAATTTCATAGGGTGTATAGTACCTACACTTTCTACCAAGTATGAAAAGGATATGTCGAATATGTAGTTTTAAAATACTGAGCAAAAACAATTTTTAAATAAAACTCCCTGTAACTCAATAAGGAGCAATATTTGATTGAAGTGATTTTGGTTAAATCTTAATATTTTGAGGTCTAAAATCGACAACTCAGAGATTGGACATTCTTAATGAAACCCCCTCTATAAGCAAAAGTATATCTTTTACTATAAGGAAAAAAAGAAGAAGCAAAAACGACAAAAAAAATTTGTTAATTAGTGAAAAATTCCCAGGAACCGGATTATCGGAACAGTATTTCAAAATGTTTAATCCCCGTGACGTTATTAAAAAAACAAATTATAAACAAATTAGAACAATTTTCAAATGTCATTTTAGAGGAGAGTTAAATTGAAATTTGAATTTATCAATACATTTATCGAAAATATACATAAAATAAAAGTAACGAGGTTTTACACAGTTTTATATTCTTTTGGTAACAACCGCGTTTTTTGCAATTTAAAATATAGTAACATTTGATAAACAAATGAAATATCTCATAAATTATTAAATATTTTTTAACCAATTTTTTTTGCTTAATACTGGTAGTATAGCGCAACTTCTCCTATTAAATATAATAATTTATCGTGCTTATTTAAAACGCAAAAAATACTTTTTTGCAAATTTGATTTTTAAATTTTATATATAATTATTTAAATAAATAGGCGGTCAAATTTAATTTATTAAGTCTTAGGTGAAAGATTTGTCCTTTAGCTTTGTAGAAAAAAACCCTAAAAACCTTCATTAAAATGTAAATTACCTCGCCAGTTAAAAAAGTAAATATTGTGCAAAAATGACCCCTTTTTAATTATTTAAACAATGATCTCCTTATATGATTTGGATACTTTCTTGAAAATATCTTTTGTACTCACCTAAACTTTAATATAAAATTTGTTCCAACCTGTACGAATTTACATTTTGATTTACATGTAGTGTAATCTTATTCTACTAGACTAAATATCATTTGCAGCTTTTTCCTTTGCAAATGTCTGCTCTGACTTCCTAGACGTAAACCAAACTTTAGATAAAGTTTGGCATAAAGGCATAACTCAAATTAAGAACATTATTTCCCAAATAATACCCAAAAATCACAAATCTAAATATCTAGACAATATCGCTTGGCATTACTAGAATAAAAGAAGGCCCAAAAGGAAAAACCCTTCGCGTCGTTTGAAGTGTTTAGTATGAAACCAGAGCATAATGAGAAGAAATATTACATGTTAAGGTGTTATTACTTCATATTTATTAGATATAATAAGATGACGCCATAGGAAGGTCTTTGATCAGTGCGTGCTTATATGGACGGACTTATATTAACGTATATGGAGCAGAAATACTGAGCGTTACCAGAAAAGTAATAAATAAAATATATGTGTCACAGAAGGCAATGAACGGGAGGTCAATGTTAAATATATCCCTCAGACAGAAATTCAAATCAAATAGGAGAAAAACTGGTGTTACGGACGCTGTTAAACGAATTATAACGCTAAAATAGAACTGATCAGGTGCCAGAGTCAGCGATGGAAGATGGACCAAGAAAAATTTAGAATGGAGACCTAGACACGATATCGTAATCCAGGACGTCATCCAACAAGATATTCGGACGACATCAAGCGCCCAAGACTGGAAGGAATGGAATTACGTACCGGAGGCCTATGTTCAGCAGTGGACTCAAAACGGCTATTGATGATGATGATGACATATCGTCACCCTAATTAGCAAAACTCGTAACTCCATTTTTAATATATTTGTGAATATATGCGCCATCTGTTTGTAAATTAATTTATCTGTCTTTTGACCAAATGCTGTAACTCCATCTAAATGTAGAAATTAAATATAAGCGAAAAAGTAAACCTTGTAACTCCGTATCAGCCTTTGACTTCAGAAAACCACGTAACTATAATATATGTTTTATAATGCTTGTGTGCTTTTAACCTCGTAACTCCAAATTAATATTGGTTTAATTGGTACAAACCTCGTAACTCCACAGAATTTTAGTAAATTTTAAAAATGATTCTCCACAAACAGATATATTATTTTATTTTAAAATGTTCGATTAATTTTGACAGAATCGCAAAATTTAGTCTAAATTCAAATTTTTGCCTGTCCTGAACAAATTGTCGTTTTGGAGTTACGAGTTTTGCTAATTAGGGTGACGATATTCTAATTACTATAATTCATTAATATGTATTTGTTGAGTAGATTGTAAATTGCAATAAATAAAATTGAAAATTGGAAGCCTTTGAAATATGGGTATATCGGATAATCCTACGAATAAGTTAGGTGGATAGAGTTCGTAACGAAGTTGTTTTGCACCGGATGGGAAAAGTCACAGAAGTCGTCAGAACAGTTAAAAATCGAAAACTTGAATATTTTGGCCATGTTATGCGACACCCAGAGAGATATAATATACTCCATTTATAGTCCAGAGAAATAAGGTTTTTGTCGGGACACTTGAGCAGCCAGGTTGCAAATGGATTTTTTGGGTACTATAATATACATAATACATTATAAATACAAAAATGCCCGTCACAGTTCGGATGAGAATTTTAGTTATGTATTAACAAATGTGTCAAAAATGGCAGTTTTTTCGTTTAAATCGCTACAGGTAAAAATAGGGTAATTAAATATCTTATTTAGAGTATTCATCTTTTAGTAGATGGGCAAAGGTTCAAAATGACAATTTTTGAATGTTGGTCCGATCATTTGTTGCTTCGAAAATAAAAAATTTGCTATAACTTTTGCGAAAATTAACTTAAGACTTTGATATTACACGAAAAGTTGAGACAACCAGCACGTATCATGCACAAAAAATGTTAAGACGATTGGTCAATTGGTTTAAATTTTATTCAATTTGTTATTGTTCAGAAAATAATAATCATAAAGCAATTCTATGGAAACCACATGACAGAAGAACATTTTTATTTTCACAGCATTTAATAAAATCCATAAAAAGTCATTTTTATCATTTCGAAAATATTTTACTAAAGTAGAGTCATTTTTGGCTTAAAAACAATTTTAATAGCTTTGTTAATATTGACTCTAGAGTAAATCTACTTTGGGATTTCAAAAGCTAGTATTTTTACACGAATTTTCAAAAAAAAAACCTTTTCTCCTAGTTTAATTGTGGTCAAAGTTAGCCACTTTTATTATTTAATTCAGTTACTTCTATATACATAAAATTCTCCTGTAACAGTGTTAGTTACCATACTCCTCCGAAACGACTTGAGCGATTTTTATGAAATTTTACACGTATATCCTGTAGGACTGATAATAGGTTTTAATCTATTTTTCATACCCATAATTTATAAGGGGGGTTGCCCCCGACATTTTTTTTTTATTTTTTGAACAAAATTGTCTACCTTAATTTTATATGGTGTAGAATTAAAAAATACATACAACACTTAATTTTCACTCTTATATCACCAACCACTATTTTTTAATAGCCATCTATATATTTACATCTACTAAATTCTCCTGTAATAGTGTTAGTTGTCATACTCCTCCGAGACCGCTTGGCCGAGTTTTATGAAATTATATATGTATATTCGGTAGGTCTTAGAATCGGTCGTAATCTATTTTTCATATCACTGACTGATAAGGGGGTTCCCCCTGACATTTTGTAATGTTAGGTGGGGATATGTGTACATAACGTAATCTACAAGACTACTAGTACATACAAATTTAAAAAATGATGATCAAAATCCATCAACAAGCTCCGGAGATATTAAATGCTGCATATGTTTGAAGAATCAATTTCAGTTTTGCATGGATTTTAATAATTCCCCTCCACCGACCACGGATCGATTTCATTAGGACGTAATTTTTAAACCTTTATTAACCACTTTGCTGAAGTTTAAAGTTTACTTAAGCTTCTACACATAAACTATATACATTGAACTTCAAAATGGCGTTAGTTAGGTTGCTTAATTGTTATCAACAAAGTAGCTGTGAATTAAATAGAAAAAGTGGCTAACTTTGACCGTAATTAACCTAGGCGAAAAGATTTTTTTTGAGAATTCGTGAAAAAATAACAGTTTTTCAAATCCCAAAGTATTTTTAGTCTAGACTCAATATTAACAAAGTTATTCAAATTGTTCATAAGCCAAAAATGACTACTTTAGTAAAATGTTTTCGGGATAATTAAAATGACTTTTTAATAATTTTTTTTAAATACGTTGAAAATATAACTATTCCTCTTTCACGCGGTTTTGACAGAATTGCTATATCATTATTATTTTCTGAACAATAACATTGCAAAAAAAAGCTCTTTGGGAAAAACAAATTAAATAAAATTTAAACTAATCGACGAATCGTCTTAAAAATTTTTGTGCATTATATGGACTGTTTGACTCAAATTTTCATGCAACATGAAAGTCTTAAGATCATTTTTGCAAAAGTTATAACAAATTTTTTATTTTCGAAATTTTAGTTTTATTTTGAAATTTCCGAAGCAACAAATAATCGGACTAAAATTCAAAAACTGTCATTTTAAACCCTTGCTCATCGACTAAAAGAAGGATGATATAAATAAGATATTTATTTACCCTATTTTTACCTGTGGCAATTTAAACGAAAAAACTACCATTTTTGACGCTTATTTGTTAATAACTAAAATTCTCGTCCGAACTGTGACGGGCATTTTTGTATTTATAATGTATTAGATATATAGTACCCAAAAAACCCATTTGCAACCTGGCTGCTCAAGTGTCCCGAACATGGTATATTTTTGCCTTATTTCCCTGGTGTATTAATAATACAAGGCAAGGTAGACGGAAGAGGACGGCCAGGTCGAAGAAGAACGTCATGGCTTAAAAACCTGAGAGAATGGTTTAACAGATCCTCTGCATCCCTTTTCCGAGCTGCCGTCAACAGAATTACTATAGCCAATTTGATAACCAACACTCGATAATCGAGCACGGCACGTGAAGAAGAAGAATAAATAAAAAACATCATGAAACTACATTTACCTGAGCCTCCTGATACATTTGATCTGTTATATTGTTTGCCAATCTTTCTTTGTTGGATTTTTCTTTTAGAAGATCTATTTTTTCACGTTGATATGTATCTTTTAATTGCTGCATTTCTTCTACTGTTAATTCGGAAATTTTTAGATCATCTTTAGATGGATTTTGAATATATTCTTCATCTGTAGTTATTACTTTATTTGCATCTGTTTTTAAATCTGTTATAATGGTACTTATATTTTCATCTTTTGGCTCTTCAATTACGTCATGCATCTTAATTGTATTTGAATCATCTTTATCTAATGTCTCTTCCGATTTATCAACAATTTCCTGAGTGTAAGAATCGCTTTCAGATCTACTTGTGTCGATAGAAACATCCTTAACATGGTCATCCTCAACATTTTTCGACGACAGATCTGGCACATTTACTTCGTGTAACTTAACCTTGTTAGAAGTAGTAATAGAATTACCAATTTGATCATCAGCTTCCTTCTCAAAAATATCATCAAAAAGATCATCAAGACCATCCTGCTTTATTTTATTTGGATCTATCACAATTTCAATAGGTCGACGCAGAATTCCATCATCTGAATCTCCACTATCTGACATAACTTCTACTTCATCTTTAATGTCCCCAGATTTCTCAATACTTTCTTTACGAGATTCAATTGATTTTTCTTTATTATCTCCAATCTCAATTGTCTGCTGTTCATCATTTGAATCTCCACTATCTGACATAATTTCTACTTCATGTATAGTATCAGGTTTCTCAACAACTTCTTTATGCGTTTTAATTGATTTTTCTTTAAAATCATCTACATGCTTAATAGTTTGTTTTGATTCCTCTACTTTAGTTTCTGGTATGTCCACTACAGTTTCCGAAACGGCTAAAATTCTTTTTTCATTCTGTAACGATTTTATTGAATTAGAATTCATCTCATTTAATTTGATGTTCTTAAAAGTTGGTTTTGAAGGAACTTTTTTATTTGTCATCAGAATTCTATCTATTTCGGCAGGTGTTAAACCACTATACTCCATCATATAATTTTGAGCTGAAGACATCTTTTTATGAAACACTTTTTTAGATTTTGGTGTTGGTACAAAATCATCATCTGAATCAGATTCAAAATCTTCATCATTGAAATTTTCTAAAAAGGTGGACTTGGCTTTTTTGTTTTGAATTGATTGATCACCTTCAAGAGATAACTGAATAGCCAGATTTAGTTCCTCTTCTTCTTCTATATCAGCTTTTGATTTCTTATGTATTTTTGGATGGTCAATTTTAGAAGTAGATGGAATCTCCTCAAGGCTTAATTGTATGGCTTTCTTTAGTTCTTCTAAAAAGAAAAAATATATAATTACTTGTTTTATACCATGCCATAAATATAATCTAGAAATACACCCGTCCCAAAAAGTATCGCATACATGTTTTAAGTCTAGAAGTTTTGATTAGTATCCACTAAATTTTTGAAGTGAAAACTTCTTTAGGGACGTTGTGCACTTTCTTTGGATAGGGGAAAAAGCATTGAATTCGCGACCGTCATCGCGACCCTCATCGCGACCGTCATTGCGACCGTCATCGCTCATGCTATATATTATGTGTATGTATATATACATTGTGTAGACGTATTTAAATTTATAATAAATGTAAAACCTATTTTACGATGAGGAAAAAAGATTAATTTCGCGACCATCATAGCGACCGTCATCTCTTCGGCGAAATAAATTTTGTATATATACAGTGCGTCCATAAAATAACGCATAAATTCATTATTTTGTAAACCGGCGACTTTAAAGAAAAATCCCGAAACAGGTCGATTTTTATTTTTAATTTCCGATTTTTTGGCATATATATCATACTAGTGACGTCATCCATCTGGGCGTGATGACGTAATCGATGATTTTTTTAAATGAGAATAGGGGTCATGTGATAGCTCATTTGAAAGGGTATTCAATTCTCTATTCCCTAATATAAGCATTAACATAATTATTTATACAAAATGTCCAAAAAAACATTTTTTTAATTAAAATAATTGAGACAAAAAGAAGAATGTATGTAATTTATCTAAGTCCAAATACGTGTTAATGTTGTTAGAAAACAGGAAAAAAATGTTTATTTGACAAATAAATATTGTTTTTCGCTTAAATTCAATGTTAAAGCTGCCACCCACCTGCCTCTTGCCTCTTGCCTGTTTAAAAATTTCGTTTAAGCGAAAATCAATGTTTATTTGTCAAAAATTTTTTTTTCTGTTTTCTGACCGTAGTAAAAGGTATTTTGAATTAAATAAATTACATACATTCTTCTTTTTGTCTAAATTAATTTAATTAAAAAAATGTTTTTTAAACACCCTGTATCAATAATTATGTTAATGTTTACATTATTGAATAGAGAATTAAATACCCTTTCAAATGAGCTATAACATGACCCCTATTCTCATTTAAAAAAATCATCGATTACGTCATCACGCCCAGATGGATGACGTCACTAGTATGACATATATGCCAAAAAATCGGAAATTAAAAATAAAAATCGAGCTGTTACGGGATTTTTCCTTAAAGTCATCGGTTTACGAAATAATGAATTTATGCGTTACTTTATGGACGCACTGTATTAATTTATTATGTGTATGTATATATAAATTGTCTAGAAGTATTAAATTTAAAATAAATATAAAACCTATTTTACGATGGGGAAAAAAGATTAATTTTGCGACCATCATAGCGACCGTCATCTCTTCGGCGAAATAAATTTTGTATATATATTAATTTATTATGTGTATGTATATATTAGAAGTATTAAATTTAAAATAAATATAAAACCTATTTTACGATGGGGAAAAAAGATTAATTTCGCGACCATCATAGCGACCGTCATCTCTCCGGCGAAATAAATTTTGTAGGTACATATATATATTTTATGTTTATGTACATATACAGTGCTAGTCAAAAGTCCGTACCCCCCCTCGTATCCTTTGAACGGTTATACCTATAATAGTGAAATTTGGAGGGAGGAAATAAACGGACGTAAGCTTCTTAACTAGTCATGACAGGTGACGTAATAGTGACATATGACGTTACAGAGCCACTGTGACTGATAATTTTAAATGGGACCTTATGGCAAGTGATACCTCGTTTGAAAGGTATTGAAAATACCTATTCAGTCATACTAATTTTGTTTGAGTTTAAGCTAATTTTGATGTACAAATGAAATAAATATAAAATTGTAGTTTCGCATTTAATTAATAAAAATTCAAAATTCCGCCTATGATTACTTGTCAAACAGGTTGACGTTGACGTAAAAACTACTAGAGAATTAAAAAACGTCAACTTTTTTGACAAAAAATCCATAGGCGGATATTTGAATTTTTATTAATTAAATTCGAAACTACAATATTATATTTATTTAATTTATTCACCAAAATCAAAATCAACTTAAACCCAAAAAAATTAGTATGACTGAATAGGTATTTTAAATACCGTTCAAACGAGGTATCACTTGCCATAAGGTCCCATTTAAAATTATCGGTCACAGTGGCTCTGTAACGTCACCTGTCACTATTAAGTCACCTGCCATAACTAGTTAAAAAGCTTACGTCCGTTTATTTCCTCCCTCTAAATTTCACTATTGTAGGTATAACGGGGGGGGGGTACGGACTTTTGACTAGCACTGTATATAAATAAATTGTGTAGAAGTATTAAAATTTAAAATAAATGTGAAACCTATTTTTGGATGGTGAAAAAGGATTTATTTCGCGACCGTCATAGCGACCGTCATCTCTTCGGCGAAATAAATTTTGTACGTGTATTTATTATCTGTATGTATACATAAATTGTGTAGAAGTATTTAAATTTAAAATAAATATAAAATCTATTTTAGAATGGGGAAGAAGGATTGATTTCGCGATTATCATCGCGACATTGCTTCGACGAAATAAATTTTGTACGTATATTATCATAATATACGTATAATAATAGTAATATTAAATAAAAATAAATGTAAAATAAATGTAAAACCTATTTTAGGACGGGGAAAAAAGATTTATTTCGCGACCGTCATCTCTTCGACGAAATAAATTTTGTACTTTTCTATATTATGTGTATCTATACATAAATTGTATAGAAGTATTTAAATTTAAAATAAATGTAAAACCTATTTTTCGATAGAAAAAAAGGATTTATTCCGCGACCGTCATCGCGACCGTCATCTCTTCGGCGAAATAAATATTTTGTACGTATATGTATTGAAGTTAAAACTTCTTTAGGGACGTTGTGCACTTTTTGGATGTGAAAAAGTATTAAATTGGCGACCGCCGTTGCGACCGTCATCGCCTCGAAGAAATAAATTTTTGAAGTGAAAACTTCTTGAGGGTCGTTGTGCACTTTTTGGATGGGGAAAAAGTATTAAATTAGTGACCGTCATCGTTTCGACGAAATAACTTTTTGAAGTGAAAATTTCTTTAGGGACGTTGTGGACTTTTTAGATAGGGAAAAAGTATTGAATTAGCGAACGTCATCGCTTCCGCAAAATAAATTTTTAAAGTAAAAACTTCTTTTGGGGACGTTGTGCACTTTTTAGATGGGGAAGAAGTATTGAATTAGCGACCGTCATCGCTTCGGCGAAATAAATTTTTGAAGTGAAAACTTCTTTAGGGACGTTGTGCACTTTTTGGATGGGGAAAAATTATTAAATTTTAATGGGGAGAAAGTAATAAATAAGCGACCGTCATCGCTTCGATGAAATAAACATTTGAAGTGAAAACTTCTTTAGGGACGTTGTGCTCTTTTTGGATGGAAAAAAGTATTAAATTATCGACCGTCATCGCGACCGTCATCGCTTCGATGAAATAAATTTGTAAAGTGAAAACTTCTTGAGTGACGTTGTGCACTTTTTGGATGGGGGAAAAGTATTGAATTAGAGACCGTCATCGCTTCGACGAAATAAATATTTGAAGTGAAACTTCTTTAGGGACGTTGTGCACTTTTTCGATGGAAAAAAGTATTAAATTAGCGATCGTCGTCGTTTCGATGAAATCAATTTTTGAAGTGAAAACTTCTTGAGGGACGTTGTGCACTTTTTGGATGGGAAAAATTATTAAATTAGCGACCTTTATCGCTTCGACAAAATAAATGTTTGAAGTCAAAAATTTCTTTAGGGACGTTGTGCACTTTTTGGATGGGGATAAATTACTAAATTAGGGACCGTCATTGCTTCGACGAAATAAATATTTGAAGTGAAACTTTTTTAGGGACGTTGTGCACTTTTTCGATGGAAAAAAGTATTAAATTAGCGACCGTCATCGCTTCGATGAAATCAATTTTAGAAGTGGAAAGTTCTTGAGGGACGTTGTGCACTTTTTGGATGGGGAAAATATTATATTAGCGAACCTTCATCGATTCGACGAAATAAATTTTTGAAATGAAAACTTTTTGAGGGACGTTGTGCACTTTTTGGAAAAGGAAAAATTATTAAATTAGCGACCGTCATCGCTTCGACGAAATAAATTTTTTAAGTAAAAACTTTTTTAGGGACGTGCACTTTTTGTATGGAGGGAAAGTATTGAATTAGGGCCGTAATCGCTTCGACGAAATAAATATTTAAAGTGAAACTTATTTAGGGACCTTGTGCACTTTTTCGATGTAAAAAAGTAATAAATTAGCAACTATCAAGGCTTCGACGAAATAAATATTTGAAATGAAAACTTCTTGAGGGACGTTGTGCACTTTTTGGATGGGGGAAAATTATTAAATTAGCGACCGTTATCGCTTCGACGAAATAAATTTTTGAATTGAAAATTTCTTTATGGTCATCACTTCGCTGAAATAAATTTTGTACATATATAAATTATGTGTATGTATACATAAATAGCATAGGGCATACGCATCGCGTATATCGTATATGATATAGGTACAGCACTTCTTTTAGGATGGGGTAAAAGCATTGAGCTCGTAATTTATATACTATAAGAAGTTTTCACTTCTGTCGGCACTCCTATGAGTGCCTTCATTTTTTTTGGAAATGTCAGGAATGAAACGTAGCAATATTCAACAGTGAGTTATTCCAGTGAAATGAAAATCAAAGAACAAAAAAATTAAAATAACAATTATTCAATAAAAATGAAAAATATTAATCTATGAAATAAGAAAGATAAAGGAAAATATCTTCTTATCAGATACTGTATACAGAGTGTTAGTAAATAAGTATGACAAACTTTAAGGGGTAATTCTACATGAAAAAATAATGACAGTTCGCTCTATAAACGTATGTCCGCAAATGCTTCGTTTCCGAGATACGGGGTGTTGAAATTTTTATTTCAAACTGCCAATTTATGTATTGCTCTAAGACCGGTTGAGATATGAAAATGAAATTTGGTGGGTTTTAAGAGGTAGTTATTGCGCATTTTTTGACATACAATTAAGAATTTGGTATTCTTCATTGGCGCGCATACGGGTAATGGTCTGAATTTTTTTAAAGAAAAAAATAGTACACCACTTACATATTTCAAATTCAAAATCATTTTTAAATTCCACGTTTAATTTTCGATAAAAAACCACTCCTCTCTGATTTTCATGTGGTGCACCGTTTTTATGCAAAAAAATAAAACATCTTTTCGCGTATTTTTTATTTCCTAATACATTATCAAGAACTCTCCAATATAATACTACCAAAGTAGAACAATAACATAAAATATTAACAAAATTATTTTAACTAGGTGCAAAGCTACAACAAATAGAAACAAAATAGAAAAATAAAAGAATTTTATATTCATCATTGGCGCGCGTACGGGTAATGGTCTGAATTTTTTTTAAGAAAAAAATAGTATGCTTCGAAATATGTCAAACTAAAAATCATTTTTGAATTCCTCGTATAATTTGTGACAAAAAATATATCTTCCTTTTTTTTCATGAGGCGCTGTTTTTATACAAAAAATGAATGTGTGTACTTTGTACGCACGTAAGAAGTTATACTTCTATTATATGATTTCAACGAAATCACTATACTTTAAACAGTTTCTCTACTACTTTCCAAAAATTTTTATTAAAACAATACCAAAAATTAAAAAAATAAAAGAATAAAACACACACAAACACATTGAAAAATGCCACAAATGATTTCTGAACAATAATTGTTGCCAAAAATTTTAATTAAATACGTATTTTCTGAAAAAAATTATATAATAATATACTTACAATCATAAAATCTATATAAAAAAAAAGATATAACTTGCATTGGGCTTGAACCTACTTCCCGTGTATCCCGCCGTACGAGAGTCGAAGCGATTTCAAACTGCACCACCTTCGCGTATACGTCATGTGGGAATATACACAAACTGAACAACTTTTTGACATTTTGTTTATATGAATTTTTATTAGTTTGATTTTTGTCGAATTAAAATACAACAATAGTAAGAAAACGATACATTAGATGAAAATTTATAGAAAGTTTGTTCGTAATCAGATTATGTAAATTAAAGCATTGCCTACTCGGGGTATAGCATAGCAAGTACTAGGTAAGTACATTATTTTTTTTACATTTTCCAAATAGGTATGAAGATAATTTTTATTGGAATACAACTGAAACATTTAGAATTACGTACCTGTGGCTTTTCAAAACTATTTAAAAAGTCACTATAATTATAAATTTGATTTTATTTCTGTCCTCACAACAATAAAAACTAATATATTATACAACATTTTTGTTTACCGATAACCTCCATATTGAACAATTATTGACAGATCATTTCAACACCCAATCAGAGCCCGTATAAAGACTAATACCAAACTGTCCGTGTGCGCATGCGCGCAGATCAATATAAATTCACCCTCAATCTCAATCGCGCCTAAAGAAGTATAACTTCAAAAATAAAACATATTAACGCTTACAAAGTATTCGAGGTAGTTTCCATACGCATAGAAACTTACTTCAAATACTTTGTAAACGTTAAGATGTTTTATTTTTTTGCATAAAAACGGCGCCTCATATGAAAAAAGGGTAAGAAAGATTTTTTGTCGTAAATTGAACGAGGAATTCAAAAATAATTTCTAATTTGAAATATCTCAGTAGCGTACTATTTTTTCTTTAAAAAAATTCAGACCGTTACCCTTACGCGCGCCAATGATGAATATAAAATTCTTCTGTCACCTCTAAGGGCCGGTTTCACCAACGACAAATAGTAGTTTATTCTATGAATAAAGTTATTCGGCCAATAAACACATTTCTCCATTCTGCTAACGTCAAATAAGATTTATTTTGCTTATTTATCAAATAAATACTTACTCTTCGAATAAATTGGCAAGTTAATCTCACTGTAAATATTTATAAGAAAGAAAATTTGCCAGTTTAACTTTAAATTATCAAAATTATATTGAAACAAAATATAAATATAAACGAATAATAAATTTTATTCCACGAATAGCTATTCATTGATTTATTGTTGTTGGTGAAACCGGACCTAGAGGACGTTATTTTGAACATTTCTTGTAGATTTGCACCTAGTTAAAATCGTATTAATGATATTTTCTGTTATTGTTCTAGATTAGTATTTAGTATTGGATAGTTCTTGATAATGTATTAAGAAATGAAAAATACGCGCCAAGATGATTTATTTTTTAAGTGAAAACTTCCTTAGGGACGTTGTGCACTTTTTGGATAGGGGAAAAGCATTGAATTCGCGACCGTCATCGCGACCGTCATTGCGACCGTCATCGCTTATGCTATATATTATGTGTATGTATATATAAATTGTGTAGAGGTATTTAAATCTAAAATAAGTGTAAAACATATTTTACAATGGGGAAAAAGGATTTATTTCTCGACCGTCATTGCGACCGTCATCTCTTCGGCTAAATAAATTTTGTAGGTATATACATTATGTGTATGTATATATAAATTGTATAGAAGTATTTAAATTTCAAATAAATGTAAAACCTATTTTTGGATGGGGAAAAAGGATTTATTTGGCGACCGTCATCTCTTCGGCGAAATAAATTTTGTACGTATATATATTATGTGTATGTATATATAAATTGTATAAAAGTATTTAAATTAAATGTAAAACCTATGTTTGGATGGGGAAAAAGGATTTTTTTGGCGACCGTCATCTCTTTGGCGAATTAAATTTTGTACGTATATTTATTATGTGTATGTATATATAAATTGTGTAGAAGTATTTAAATTTAAAATAAATGTAAAATCTATTTTAGGATGGGGAGAAAGGATTGATTTCGCGACTGTCATCGCTTCGACGAAATAAATTTTGTACGTATATTATTATAATGTACGCATAATAATAGTAATCTAATTAAAGTGATAACTTCTTTAAGGACGTTGTGCACTTTTTAGATGGGGAAAAAGCATTGAATTCGCGACCGTCATCACTTCGGCGAAATAAATTATTATGTGTATGTACATAATATGGTATATAAAAAGTGTAGAAGGCACGCAACGCGTATATCATATTGGTATAACACCTATTTTTGGATGGGGATAAAGAATTGATTTCGCAACCGTCATCGTTTAGTCGAAATAAATTTTGTATAAATATATTTAAGTATTTTCTATTGGAAATAAGCCACAATTTTACTAAAAAATGAATTTATTAACGTTTCGAAGCCCAAATCGGGTTTCGTTGTCAAAATATAAAATACTATTAAAATAAACAAAAATGTTGTTGCTAAGTAAAAAAATTCTTCTAATAATTTATTTAATCTGACTCATTTATATTGGCAATTCAGACGTATATTATACATTTTAAAGTAGAAGACTTTAAAATGATATCGCCAATATTTATGAGTTGCATTCCTGGGATGACTTTACTAAAAGATAGTTCATTCGATTACATGAAATCAATCCCAACTCAAGAATATCCGTCGCAAAAAAATCATAGCATGTGATCTGTCTTTAAAAAGACAACCAAATGCAACGATGACAGTAAAATTCTCGCGTTAGAGATTCCATAGTAAATCACGAGGGAAAACCAGGAAAAAACCTCGTGATACTATCCCGACATCGTAAGTATTTGGTCTTACATTTAATTTACCTTCAAAAAAACTAATACCAAATTCTGACTTTAATATGTTTAAATTATAAATAATACATAGATATACAATAAGTAATACTAAAATATAAAATTTGTACTAACTCGATACGTTATTGATTTACTAATCGTGGTATTTTCTTTCTATTGACTTCCTCTTTCAGTATGGGTAACCACATCCTACTGCATTCTACCGAGGAATTTGCGACACAATTGGTTTCATTTAGGATAATTAGAGCCGCTTCTTTGATTTTTCTCTTTTTACTATCTGATTCTTTCAGGACTATACTTGAATCTCTCCACTGAACTCTATGTTCATTATCCCATGCGTGTTGACATATTTGAGATCTATCAAATTCTCTATTTTTAATATAAGACTGATGTTCACTTATTCTAACGTTTAATGGTCTTGATGTTTCACCTAAATAAAATTGTTCGCATTCACGAGGTATTTTATAAATGCAATTCTTTGTTCTTTCTTGTTCATTGTTAGGTGTAGTTTTAGATAGAATAGATCTCAATGTGTTTGTTGTTTTGAATGTTGTTGAAATGTTGAATTTATTTCCTATTGTTTTAAGTTTCTCGGATAGTCCTTTTATATATGGTATTGTTATTTTCCTCGTATTATTTCTTGTGAATGTTGTAGGATCCCGTTCTAAGTTGTTCTGTTCCATTCGATCCAATCTTGTCAATTCTTTATTTATAAACGATAAAGGATAATCATTTTTTAATAAAACAGATGTTAACAATTGTTTTTCTTCTAAAAATGAATTTTCGTTAGAACAAGTAATTTTGGCTCTATCATATAAGGATTTAATGATTCCCTTTTTAACGTTGATGTTGTGATTTGATTTGTAATTGAGATATCTGTTGGTGTGTGTTGGTTTTCTATACACTTGAGTCTCATATCCAGTATCCTTGTTTGAGACTAAAACATCGAGGAAAGGCAAAGTGTTATTGTATTCCTTTTCCATTGTAAATTTTATTGTCTCTTCTTGATCGTTTATAATATTCAGGAATGTATCCAACAATTCTGATCTATGAGGCCATATTGAAAACACATCATCTACATATCTCCACCATATTGTGGGTTTTAAATTTTGTTTAGAAATGATATTAGTTTCGAAATCCTCCATAAATATATTAGCCAATAATGGAGATAAAGGAGAGCCATTGCTAGACCAAAATTTTGTTTATAGAATTCATTATTTAGTTGAAAATAGGTATTATTAGTACATAATGTCAATAACTCTATTATAGCTGATACATTTAGTTTTGTCCTAGTTGTTAATGTATTATCATTTTCTAACTTCGTTTTAATTATGTTGAAAGTTTTATCTAATGGCACATTTGTAAATAAACTGTTTATGTCAAAACTTACTAAAATATTATTTGGATTAAATTCAACATTGGTTAATTTATTTAAAAAATGTTGTGTATTTTTTATAAATGTGTCATTATTATTTGCAAATGGTTTTATAATATTTAATAAAAATTTTGATAGTTCACTACAAGGAGAATTGATAGTACTACAAATGGGTCTAAGTGGAATATTCGCTTTATGAATTTTCGGTACTCCATAAAAATGTGGTGTCTTACTGTAATGAGGTGTCATTAATTTTCTTTGATAGTACGTTAGATCATTTTTAAATTTGAATAAAGTTCTATAGATGTTGTTTTCCAGTGTCTTCTTCCGATTTGGGCTTCAAAACGTTAATAAATTCATTTTTTAGTAAAATTGTGGCTTATTTCCCATAGAAAATACTTAATTATAAAAATGCCACAAGGAAATAGCTTCAGAACAACAAATAAATATATATTATCTTCTTCTTCAGCCTGTTTGCATTCACTCCTGGACAAAGGCCTCCCCATCAGTTCTCCATTCTTCTCTCTTTTGTGCTATTTGGTGCCAGTTTCTCCCCATTTTTGCTTTGATGTCGTCTAGACATCGTTTTTGTGGTCTTCCTCTACTACGACTGTGCTCGCGTTGTCTCCAATGTACAATGTTTCTCGTCCACGTTTCGATGTTTTGTCGTGCCACGTGTCCTACCCAGGTCCGTTTCATTTGCATTTCAATTCTTCCAATTACATATTCCACTTTCGTTCTGCTTCGCACGTCCTCATTTTGTATATGTTCCCTCAGAGATACCCCTAACATAGCTCGTTTGATCGCCCTCTGTGTCGTTCTCAATCTATTGGCTGATACCTCTGTAAGTGTCATCGTCTCCATTCTATAGGTCATAATTGGTAGAATACAACTGTTGAATACCCTCTTCTTTAGATTTATTGGTATCTTTTTGTTCTTTAACACATCACTGAGTCTTGCTACTGCTGCCCAAGTCAGTCGGATTCTTCTAGTTATTTCTGCCGTTTGATTCTGTTTGCCTAGTTTGATCGTATGACCTAGGTATATATACTTTTCGACACTTTCGATATCACTTCTATATAAGTCGATTGTGATATATTGATTTGTCATCACTTTTGTTATACAGTCGAACCCGTTTATTAGAATACCTGTTACAGGAATATCCCGGTTTAAGGAATAGAAATTTGAGGTCCCGAAACGTTTCTACTAGCCATCAATGATCGGTTATTAGAATATCCCGGTTATAGGAATAATTTTCTTTGGTATAAAGGCTATTCCAATAAGCGGGTTCGACTGTATTTGTTTTTGTCCTCTGTCTAACTTATATCTCCGTTCTTATTTTGCTTGTTGTTAGACCTTCTGATACATTTATTTGCATATTTTCATTGTTGTATATGTATTTGAGGAGTATTCTATATCTAGAATCAATCCTTGCTTTATTCATTCCTTCTAATACGGGCCAGAGTTCTATGGAATCGAATGATTTATTGTAATCCACAAATGCCAAATGAAGAGGTTCATTGTATTCGTTGCATTTTTCGATAAGTGTCGTTATTGTCTGTAGGTGTTCTATGGTACTATTATGTCAACAGGCTGGTAACTAGTGAATTTATTTGATAGCCTGTTAGTAGATATATTTTGGTAAGCATTTTGTACGGATGTGGCAACAGGCTTATTGATTTGAAATTTTCGCGTTTGTGGTACCTACATAATTAGGTGTATGTATATATAAATAGTATAGGACGCATGCAACGCGTGTATAATATAGGTATAGAACTTCTTTTTGGATTGAAAAAAAAAGCATTGAATTTGCAACCGTTATCGCTACGGCGAGATATTAGTAATTTATATACTATAGGTTGAATTGCGTATGTATAAGTTCGAAGGAAGTTATAATGGTTGGAGGAGGGATAGAGTGTGTACCCGAAGGAGCTTGCGAAGCAAGCGCATAAAGGGCCACAGGGTCCCTACTCCAATCATTATAAGTAATTAGTGTTTAAAGTATTTCTGAAGTGAAAACTTCTGTAGCGATTTTGTGCACTTTCTGGATGGGGAAAAAGCATTCAATTCGTGACCGTTATCGCTTTGCCGAAATAAATTCTGTACGTTTATGTATTATGTGTATGTATATATAAATAGTATAGAATGCACCCAATGGGCAATAATGTAGGTATATCCCTTCTCTTTGGATGGGGAAAAAGCATTGAACTCGCGATCGTTATCGACACGGCAGATATTAGTAATTTATATACTATAGGTTCAATTGAGTATAAGTTCCACCGAAGTTATAATGGTTGGAGGAGGGACAGAGTGTGTACCCGAAGGGGCTTGCTTCGTAAGAAGTTTTCACTTCTGTCGGCACCCCCACGAGTGCCCTAATTTTTTTGCATAAAACGGTTCACCATACCAAAATAAAAAAAGAGCGGTTTTATATCGAAAATTAAACGAGGAATTTAAAAATAATTTTTTAATTTGACATAATTCAGTGGCGTACTATTTTTTTTCTTTAAACAATTCAGACGATTACCCATATGCGCGCCAATGCTGAATACAAAATTCGTAGTTGTCAAAAAACTACCTCTTAAAACCCACCAAATTTTATTTTCATATCTCAAACGGTCTTAGAGCAATACATAAATTGGAAGTTTGAAATAAAAATTTCAACACCCCGTATCTCGGAAACGAAGCATTTGCGGGCATACGTTTATAGAGCAAACTGTCATTATTTTTTCATGTCTGGTCTTTCACCACTCTATTCCCCTTCCATCGGTCTCCTCTCCAATCACAAACATTCATCACATATCATATCCCACTTTTTTTGTTAAGAACAAATAGTATTGTATACAAAATTTCTGTCTCGTCAATTTCCAGGGGATATTAAACTTACTTACAATCTAGAACCCTCCATTCTAACTAAACAAAATTGTTTACTATCCTTTTCTTTCTGCGAAAAATATTTAGAAACCCAGTCCATTGTTTCACTCTAACCGCGGGATCCATTCACTTTCTAAACAAGCGTTCGTATTTCATTGTTTTGAAATGTATAAATAGTTCGTAGAAACTTTACCACTAAATTTTACTCTTCCGCGAAACACTGCTTATGGCTAAATTATTTTATTTACAAATTGACTATATACAGGGCCATGAAAATTTACGATCTCGTGGTCTTTCGACATAAAATTAATTCTCTAAATTTTCCCTATTAAAATTATTTAACAATATGTTATAATAAAATATTTATATTACGTACCATCTTCTGCTTCTTCTTCCACAATGGCTGGCATATCTTTAGTTTTTGCATCTCCCTTTTCAGCTTTCTTAATCTCTTCCTGAATATCTTTAATATATAAATACCTAGTTTTATCATCAGAAGCAATTCTTTTTCCTATATTAGAATCATTTGTAGTCTTAATTCCCTGATCTTTGAGGAGAGATTCTAGTTCGGCTAAAGATAAAGACATTCCCCCCATTTCTTTGGAAACTTCATCTAATGCAGATTGAACTTCTTTTCTCTTTAGCAGCCGTTTCATTTGGTAAGATGAAAAGTCATCACTTTGTTTAGGAAGCTGATGAAGCTTACCCCATGAGTTTTGTTTTCTAGTTTCTTTTAAATCTGTTAATATATCATGTTTTACTTCTAACGGTAAAGACTTAAAATAATGACTGGTGGTATCAATGGTATGTAGATCCCATTGTTTTGTAGGACTTGAGTCTGTAGTCGTAGTTTCGGAACTTTCGTCTAAGTCGTCATCTGATGAGGACAACACTGATTCAAATTCTTCTGTTGGGGGAGCATACAGATTGTCATATTTTCCACTAGACTTTTTTATAACTGGTAATGATGCTTTCGTTTTTTCTGATAAAACTTTACTTATTGCGGTATGTTTCAAAAGTGTACTCAGGAGTTGTTTTTGAAGTCTGTCTGCTTCGGAAGCATTTTTTGATTTGTACTGATTTCTTTTAGCCTGAAATAAAAAAATATATAGAATTTTAACTATTTAGAATGGGAAATAAGCCACAATATTATTAAAAAATGATTTTTATTAACGTTTCGACGCCCAAATCGGGTGCCGTTGTCAAAATACAAAATACATAGTATACATAGTATTTTGTATTTTGACAACGGCACCCGATTTGGGCGTCGAAACGTTAATAAAAATCATTTTTTAATAATATTGTGGCTTATTTCCCATTCTAAATAGTTAAAATTGTAAAAATGCCACAAGAAAATAGCTTCAGGACAACAATATATAGAATAATTCACGACGTTTTACTACCATAAAATATTAATCATATAATTCCCATTCCACGAATATACGACCCTCTTGGATTATTACCCAGTCAATGGGAACAAGAATAGGATATTACCTCCGAATTCTATCCTACTGCATGGATTTTAATGAAATTTTTGGCCTAACCTCTACTTATCTCCTAATTCAAAGTCTACCCTATGCCGATGTGTGCTTTTATCTTGGGGGGTGGTTCCCACCCCTTCTTAGGGGTGGAAAACTTTTTGGTTAAAATTACCACGGAATCCGCTAGAGAACCTAATTCTAAGCAAAAATTGTTCTATATATTTTTTTTTGAAAACTCAATACTTTTTGAGATATTCGTGGTTGAAAATTGGCCATTTTAATTGAAACATAATACCTTTTCGAACGGTTGTTTGCGAATACCTTAAAAACTATGCACACATGCTTCTTTTCATGAGCATTTTTCAGTGCGTCACAAATGATAGAAAAAAAGGCAAGTCCGTGATAATATACATTTTAGTGACATGACATTTTAGTTAAATCTGACATAGTTGTCACATTTTATTTGAAATTTGGCATAAAAGCAAATCAATTGTGTTTATTGCATTTATAAAATGGCATTTTCTTTTATTTGTGTAGTCGTATAAATTGTACAGATTATATTCGTAGTTACATTATATATTTAGTAAATTTTTTTTCGATTATAGCGCCATCTATTGACAACTAGAATAAATGTTATAAATGTCACCGACGAAATGTAATCACCGACGTGGGTTTTTTTCTGTCACATGCAATTTAATGTGTTAGAAAGAAATCGAAAAACTGTGACGCACTGAAAGATCCTCATGAGAAAAAGCATAACTAAAAAAACTATATTAAATATTTTTGTAGGTTATTAAAAAACAAAGAGACACTTGCCTTCATAAATCTTTTAGTTATAATACAAAAAGAGATATGTTAAGTGAAAATAGTTTGTTTTTTGGTACATTCTCAAATTGGTGTATTCAACTTGAAATAACAGAGAAACGGTCGATTTTAGTTGTATAATGCTACTAATACCTTTTGTAGTGCTTAAAAAGCCCTTTAAAATGAGCTATATTAAAGGTCCACTACATTAAAACTAAGCGAGATATGCTGCAAACAAAATTGATAACTAATGTATTTTAAGAAAAAATGAGAAGTAATTTTAACCCCCATCCACCAAAATGTAAATGCATCGTTTTCCTTCCACAATACCTTTTATTATAGTGTTATTTCTATGTTCAAAACGTTGGACGGGTTTAAAATGAATGGTTTTTGAAAAAAAAGATCAAATTATAGAGAGAATTTTTAAATTTTCTTAAAAATCTTCCTTTTTCTCCATGTAACTTGAAAATGATAAGAGATACAGTAATGAAAAATAAAAAGGAAATTTTTATCTGGAAAAGCCCTACATTTTTGTGTGGTATCTTTTTTTCGTATCTCTTATCTTTTTCGAGTTACATGGAGGAAAAGGAAGATTTTTAAGAAATTTAAAAATGCGCTCTATAATTTGATCTTATTTTTTTCAAAAACCATTCATTTTAATCCAATCCAACTTTTTGAACATAGAAATAACACTATAATAAAAAGTATTGTAGAAGGAAAACGATGTATTTAAATTCGGATGGATGAGGGGTTAAATATACTTCTCATTTCTTCTTAAAATACATTAGTCATCAACTTTTTTGCAGAATATCTCGCTTAGTTTTAATGTAATCGACATTTAGTATTGCTCATTTTAAAGGTCTTTTCAAGCACTACAAAACTTATTAGTATCATTATACACCTAAAATCGACAGTTTCTCTGTTATTTCAAGTTGAATACACCGATTTGAGCATGCAACAAAAAAAAAACAAACCATTCTTACCTACCATATCCCTCTTTGTATTTTAAGTAGAAGATTTATGAAGGAACGAATCTCTTTGTTTTTTATTATCTACAGAAATTTTTATATAGTTTTTGTGTTAGATGCATATTTTTTAAGGTAGTCGCAAAAATCCGTCCGAAAAGGTGTTATAACGAAAATAGCCAATTTTCAACCACGAATATCTCAAAAAGTATTGAGTTTTCAAAAAATAATTAAAGAACAGTTTTTGCTTAAAATTAGGTTCTCTAGCCTCTTCCGTGGCTATTTTAACCAATACATTTTTCAACCCGAGAAGGGGTGGGAACCACCCCCCAAGATAAAAGCGCGCATTGGCATAGGGTAGACTTTGTTTCTTGAGCTACTCCCTACTTACTGTGGAAATATCAAGTAAATCGATGTAGTAGGATGGAATTCGGAGCCAAATACCCTCATTATTGACTGCAACGAATATTTTACTGTGCAAAATATGAAGAACGAAAGTAAATTGCAAATTATATTGTTGTTTATTGGAGTAATTATTAGGGCAAAATACTTTCGTACTTCTTATGTCGCACACTAAAATATTCGTTGTCGCGATAATCCAAAACAGTCGTATATTCGTGGAATACACCATAACTAAACTTTATTTGATATTGAGAAAGAGTAATAAATAAATGTGAATTAAAGGCAATTTATGTTTTATTTCGATTCAGAGGCAAGGCATAATCTGCAGACAGCGCTGTTTCTGGTATAGCCTTCGTCAGTACAGATGCTTGCCCGCCTCTGAATCAACATAAAACGAAATTGCCTATGACGTTGCCGCGACATTCCTTGGTATACAATTCGATTTTATTCGGTCCGTGCGTGACCATGGTGGGCTGGGGGTACCCTGAAACGATGCCAGCGTGAGTAGCGGCAAAGTATGACAATATTGGAGCTATCTTTGTAATGTCATTGTCATTGTTTGTATGACAAATTTTATCAAAAATGGCAAATAAATGTTGCGTAAGTATATATTTACTTGTGCTAATAATACCAAAATAGTAAGTGTAGATTTTATAGATCTCCAATAATGACATATAAATTAGAGAAAAGGTTTAATCAAGAAGGAGTAAACTCAAAAGACAGATTCACACCAAATGCCACTATAAAATCACCAAATGCCTCTTCTTTTTGGTTGACCATGTCCCATGTCGGCTTTTGATGATAATCCAGTGATCAGTATCAGACAACTTATAAGACTAATAACAATAAAGCCCGCTTTACAGCTTGCAATTATTATACCTGCAAGACGCAAGAAAGTTACCAAAACACATGCGCAGTATGTCGTCAGAAGAATCTTTGGACCTTATCACGGCCCGAATGGCAACCAATACCAATTGAAACAAATGCTGAGGTCAAGCAGATGTACAGGGCGAGCGACGTAGGCCAACAAATTAAATCTCTAATAATATATCCATAGACTCCCTAATAACCGCCTTGCCAAGCTGATCTGAGGAAGCCCCCACAGGAAGAAGGCCCTTAGGATGCCCACAAATGCGATGGAGAGACAATACATGATCAGATCTAAGAACAATGGGGCTACCCACTGACCTAACTATCATGGACGACCGTTCGAGATAGAAGCGAGTTGTGCAGTCAGCCAAGACCCACCCCGGGTTGTAGTGCTACCAGAAGAAGAAGAAATATACTAAAGGAATAACTCAGAAACACACAAAAAATCGACGATTTTTAAGTTATTCTGAAAATAAAAAAATATGAAAAAAAATTTTTAGGAAACGCTTTTCTTTAGTTCCGAGTGACTAAAAGTAAAAATATTAAAAAATCAACTAAAAAGCAAAAAATAAAAAAAATTGAAAAAATCCAACACATTCGTCAAAGAAAAGCGTCTTCATCGAATAAACGGTTTTCGCCCCACGCTTTTCTTTAACGAATGTGTTGGATTTTTTCAATTTTTTTTATTTTTTGCTTTTTTAATATTTTTAATTTTAGTCACTCGGAACTAAAGAAAAGCGTTTCCTAAAAATTTTTTTTTCATATTTTTTTATTTTTTACTTTTTAGTCTTACACTTTTCAAACATTAAAATATATCGTCATGTTTATTAAAATATGTATATAAAACATATGATGTACAAACATAAAAAGTAGTCGGAATCGGCAAAAAATTTGAAACTTCATTGTTTATTTGTGAAGCATAACGTAAACAATTAACGTAAAAAGTAAAATTATGTATAGTTCATATCATTAGCTACAATCCGTAAAAATTTCAAATTTCTACATTGTAAAAAACAAGAGAATTTAAGCATTTTCCATTAAAATCGTTTTTTTATTTAAACAATTATTAAACATAAACAAATTTTTTTATTGACTATTCGTGTATTGTTCCCGCGAATGCATATGTCTGCAAATTTTCATTCATTTGCATTGAAGAAAAGGCAGGCAAATTAGCCTCTAAAGATTTGACGCAAACTATTGAACTAAAGAAAAGCGTTTAAAAAAAGAAGAATGTGTGTAACTTATTAAATTTAAATTAAAATACATTTCTTTTGCTGTCAGAAACCAGACAAAAATGTTTATATCACAAATAATCATTGCTTTTCGCTTAAATTGTATGTTAAAACTTCCAAGAGGCAGGTGGCTGGCGGGAGCTGGCTTGAATATTTAATTTAATCGAAAAGCAATGTTTATTTCTGAAATACACATTTTTTTCTCTTTACGGGCAACTGTAAAATGTATTCTGAGTTAAATAAATTACATACATTCTTCTTTTTTGTCAAATAATTTAATTAAAAAATTATTTTTGAACACCCTGTACAAATAATTCTACAAATTTTTATATTACTGAATAAAGAATTGAATGATCTTTCAAATGAGCTATCGCATATCCCCTATTCTCATTTAAAAAAATCATCGATTACGTCATCGCGCCCAGATGGTTGACGTCACTAGTATGACATATATTCCAAAATATCGTAATTTAAAAATAAAAATCGACCTCTTTCGGGATTTTTCCTTAAAGTCGCCTTTTTACGAAATAACGAATTTATTCCTTTCATTTGCATCGTACTGTATAAACAAATATATGAGTGTTCAAAATTTAAAACTCTATTGTTTATTTATGACGCATAACGTAAACAATTAACGTAAAAAGTGAAATTATGTATAGGTTATATCATTAGCTACAATCCGTAAAAGTTTCAAATTTCTACATTGTAAAAAACAAGAGAATTTAGGCCTTTTCCATTAAAATCGTTTTTTTTTATTTAAACGATTAATAAACATAAACAAAATTTTTTTGCTGTCGATTCGTGTATTGTTCCCGCGAATGCATATGTCTGCAAATTTTCATTCATTTGCATGGAAGAAAAGGTAGTCAAATTAACATCCAAAGATTTGACGCAATCTATTGAACTAAATAAAAGCGTTTAACAATCTTAAGATAACATGCTAAGAATTTATTTTGTATACAAAAATATTTTATTATATTATTATTCACAAGTTTATTTTCATATTTTCTACACCCACTACTGCAAATTGGTGTAACTTACAAACAAGGTTGGGGTACAAGTGTACCCCAGGTAGCATTCTAGGGTTCAAGTCGCCTTTTTACGAAATAACGAATTTATTCCTTTCACTTGCATCGTACTGTATAAACAAATATATGAGTGTTCAAAATTTAAAACTTTATTGTTTATTTATGACGCATAACGTAAACAATTAACGTAGAAAGTGAAATTATGTATAGGTTATATCATTAGCTACCATCCGTAAAAGTTTCAAGTTTCTACATTGTAAAAAACAAGAGAATTTAGGCCTTTTTCCATTAAAATCGTTTTTTTTTATTTAAACAATTAATAAACATAAACAAAAATTTTTTGTTGTCTATTCGTGTATTGTCACCGCGAATGCATATGTCTGCAAATTTTCAATGATTTGCATGGAAGAAAAGGTAGTCAAATTAACATCCAAAGATTTGACGCAATCTATTGAACTAAATAAAAGCGTTTAAAAAAGCATATTTTTCAAAATTAAAATTTTTAAAAATTTTACTTTAAAACCAAATTTTTTTCAAAATAAGCACTTTGAAACGATGAAACTTACAGATCATATAAACACAACATAAGTAAAATAATTTGTGGAGCTGTAACGATTAATTTCATTTAAATTGCTCATTAGGGGTGGCCCTCCCGATTTTTTTTACCAAAACAAAAGCGGCCAACTTTATTTTGAGCGTAACTTGCTTAAATTTAATGCTAGAAACTTTTTATAAAAACAGAAATAAAGCTTTTTTTAAACACTTTAAAAAAGTTATATTGGGTTTTCCCCAAAAAGTGCTTAATTTTTTGGATATTTCACTTCGAAGTATTCTATTTGAAATTTGGTGAATATGAATCTATTTTTCATTGGCTATAACTCTGGTTTTACGAGGTCCAGAGACCTAACGCGTACACCATTTTTTAAACTTTTTTACAGGCTATATTTTTGCTGAGAACGTTTTTTCGACAAAATACTTACTTTTTGAGTTATTTGCGAAAAACCGTCTAAAATGTAGTTATTTTGTTGAAAAATGAACATATTCACTAGCAAATAACTGGAAAAGTGTTGACTTGGCGAAAAAGCTCTATAAAACAAAAGTTACTTAAAATTAGTCATTTTTATCAGTATTAGTATATATTTTCACCCCAAAGAGGGGGTGAAAGTCACCCCCAGGGCAAAAGCACACATCGGCACAATATCACTTTTTTCTTTGACATGTAAGCTATGCGAATTTCATGTCAATCCAAGCGGTTCTTTAAAATTTAGAGCAACAACCGTGAAAGAATGGACTATTAAAGCCTACTTACAAGAAGGAAGAAGAAGAAATTTACTTTAAAGTCACCTCAAAGATATTTTTTGTGATAACAATAATTTTTACCCCATTTTTAACTTTAGGGGGATTTTTGGGGAAAATAACCGCTACCCTCCAGCCAGACCGGCATTTTTGTATTAGGCTATCATGGAAGAGTTACCCGAAAAATTTTCGGATTGCCTAAATTCTAAATGTTTAACATCTCTCGTGCTTTATCAATAAACTATCTAACTATCTATCTATCTATAAAATTTAGAAGATTTTGAGAGTCACTGTAGGAAACATACAACATAAAATTCCTACCCCTACCACTCATTATTGAGCTGAATGAAATAAACTTACTAATGCAAACTTCTTGCAATTTGAAATCAAAAAAGGATCATCATTAATAATGGAAATGTAGATACATAATTTTGATTAAATATTTTCCACTTGGAAATAGAAATCTGTAAACGACTATAAAATTACAAAAATAAATATTTAATTCGATTCAGTTTAGTGAATAAGAGTATTAATTAGTCCAGGGCGCATCTGTTTTGAGATGGACGTTGAGAGGTGACTCAAATTTTTTTGCAGAAATTGCTTGAAAATAACTCAAATAATAATATTTGAGTTATCCTTCCACTCAAAATGGTCCGGAACATTGTTTAAATAATCAAAATGTCAAAATATGAAGGAAAAATTCGATTTTTTTATTGGTTTTTTGATTATAACTTTAAAACTATTTATTTCCGAGAAAAGTTGTACTGACATAAAAGTTGCGTAATTAAATTTCCTACCTTATAGAATTGGTTAAAAATTTAAAAGATAGTCACCCTTGTTGCAAAATAGCAATAATTGCGAAAAAACCATACAAAACAAGTATTCGCATTTTATCAACCATTTATGCTACACTTAGGACCTTCATATTTTACCCAGAAAAACTTTATGATATAGTAAAACAACACTGTAAATTTCATTAAGATCGGTTTAGTAGATTTTGCAATCCAGCTTTCGCAAAAAAAATTCATTTTTTTTTTAATGTCGCAGGACTGAAAATAAAGCAGAGAGCAAGTTGAATTTTTTTTTGCTTATAGAAATGTACTGTGCCTTTCATTTACAATTTGCAAATTAAAATCGATTAATTACCACGGCGTCAGGAAATTTTTTAAATAAACATTAATTTTTGGTGCTACGCGCAGGACAGCGGTGTTCGATTCACATAAGTTGATTTCCACCAAAATTTCTTCCAATCTTTATCTAATATATTATTTTCTTACTCTATATTTTGTTGTATTTTAATATTTTAATTCCACAAAAATCAAACTAATTTTATTATTGTTTGTGAAATATTGTTTAAGCAATTGCATATATTTAAAAATAATAAACTTTTATTCTCTAAGTTAAAATATAAGAACAAAGAAAGTTTTTGCTAAAAAAAGTGTTAGTTCAAAGGATAGAGTATGTGTTTTTATTTTGCAATAAACAAATTTATTTATTTATATCGAAATGTAATAAAAATTAAAATGTATCAATTATTATCAAAGGTCATTGTAATGCCCAATCAGAGCAAACTATCCGCTGTCCTGCGCGTAGCACCAATAATTAATGTTTATTTAAAAAAAATCCTGACGCCGTTGTATGCTTCTTTTCATGAGCATTTTTCAGTGCGTCACAAATGATAGAAAAAAAGGTAAGTCTGTGATAATATTCATTTTAGTGACATGACATTTTAGTTTAATCTGACAGTTGTCACATTTTATTTGCAATTTGGCATAAAATCAAATCAATTGTGTTTATTGCATTTATAAAATGGTATTTTCTTTGATTTGTATAGTCTTATAAATTGTACAGATTATATTCATACATATATTATATAATTAGTAAATATTTTTTTTTTCGATTATATTGCCATATATTGACAACTAGAATAAATGTTATAAATGTCACCGACGAAATGTAATCACCGACGTGCGTTTTTTTCTGTCACATGCAATTTAATGCGTTAGAAAGAAATCGAAAAACTGTGACGCACTGAAAGATCCTCATGAGAAAAAGCATAGTTAATCGATTTTAATTTTGCAAATAGCAAATGAAAGGTACAGTACACTTCTATATGCAAAAAAAATTTAACTTGATATCTGCTTTATTTTCAGTCCTGTAACATTTTGAAAAAATGAATTTTTTTTGCGAAAGCTGGATTGCAAAATTTATTTTGCAAAATCTTTTGAACCGATCTTAATGAAATTTACAGTATTGTTTTACTGTATCATGAAGTTTTTCATCATGAAATATGAAGGTCCTAAATGTAGCATAAATGGTTGAAAAACGTAATGGTAGGGGAGCAAAGTATGCTAAATGTGCAGTCACTCGAGCGCTTTGGGGACCTATTGGGTTGTGAAGAGTAGGTCCTAAAACCAAAAAAAGTTAAGTAAAGTTTTCCATTTTAATGGGCGCTTGCCATTTTTTAATTTAATTTTCCATTTCCAACAATCGTTTTTTCCGATTATACCGCCATCTATCCATAATTCGAAAAAATGTTTCGAATAAAAGTTACTTATTTTTACGTAAGGAATCTAAATCTGCAATAAAAAATGAGGGCTCCTATTTAAGATTTTAAAGTAACCCCCCACCCCACATCTATGGGGGGTCGTGTTTGGTGCCATTCGATAGATTTTTCAAAAATATTGAATAAGTGTATTTTACAGTTTTTCGATCTGATGTTCATTTCGCGAAATATCGCGGGATTCGTATTTAAAATATTAAATTTACCCCCCACCCCTCTCCGTGGGAAGTCGTGTTTGGTATCATTAGATAGATTTTTAAAAAATATTGTGCATATATTTTTTAAGTTTTTCGATCTGTCATTCATTTCGCGAAATATTCGCTTTTTTCTTGTGAATTTTTGGGACTCACCCATTTCCTTACGCCCGGCTCAAATCGTCAGATTTTTGAAATATACACTCTTTTGCATGTACTTAACTTACCTTATCTTAATCTGACAATTTCGAGTTTTTTTAAGAATATATTTTTTTTTTCGGGCCCCCTTAACGAACTCCCCTGTGTTAAGAGCCAATCTATGGTAGAGATACATCTGCAGGGTACCAGGTTTCTCCCTATATGCTAATCTGACGCGCTCGAGTAACTGCAATTCTACATTGTAGGAAATTTAATTATGCAACTTTTATGTCAATACAACTTTTCTCGTAAATGAATACTTTTAAAGCTATAATCAAAAAACGAAGAAAAAAATCGAATTTTTCCTTCATTTTTTGACATTTTGATTATTTAAACAATGTTCCGGACCTTTTTGAGAGGGAGGATAACTCAAATATTATTATTTGAGATATTTTCAAGCCATTCCTGCAAAAAAATTTGAGTAACCTCTCAACGTCCAAATGTACTAATATTTTTACAGATGCGCCTGGTCTATATACCAGAGGTAATCTCATAATATTAGTGGCAATCCAATTATTTGAAAGAATTATATGAGAATTTGACACAACTAAAATGGTTCCTGGAAAAGTTAACTAAGAAATTTGACATACAACCAACTGAGCACCCCCTTAGTTATAATAGAGGAATCTCAAAGTACGATTAGACCAACCAATACCTTTATTTTTGTACAGGAAGTATATCAAACAAATTCTAAAAAAATCAGATAGTAAGATGGCAGTCGAGGGTAAGTTTTTGAACAAGTTAATAACATAAGGAAAAAGAGTAACTGAAGTAAAAGTAAAAGAAAAGGAGCAACATCAGTAATATATAACATATTATGTATTAATTTGTATTTTAAATTTATACAGGGTGAGCTATGAGGAACTGTACATACTCCTACCTCGTATGGAGGCCCTTAAGGGGAATAACAAATGACCATTAAAAAGTGTCTGCTCCCATTATTTAATAATATACAGGGCGAGTTGTTAATTTTTACAGAAATTTGTATTCGTCATAATTTTTGAACGGTAAGATCGATATGTCTCTTATTTTGGTCAATTGTTACACTATTACCACCCAATCAACTGATTTATTCAAACTAGAAAAAAAATCAGGTCCGGCTTTAAAAAATTAGTTCGTTTTGGCCTTAGAAAAATTTCACCCTGTATACGGTTTTTGAAAACTCTAATAATAATTTTACAAATTAGACAAATAGGCAATTAAAATGGCATATTTATTTTTTCCCCACACGATTACTTAATTTTTTATAAAAAAAATCAAACTTGACTATGAATTAAAAGTTTGGTTAAGTAAACCATAGATTTAAAAAAATTAACTTTTATTACAAAAATTATTTTTTTTAACAAATATTTAATTTATATGTTACCAACCAATCAACTGATTTATTCAAACTAGAAAAAAATCAGGTCCGGATTTAAAAAATTAGTTCGTTTTGGCCTTAGAAAAAATTTCACCCTGTATATGGTTTTTGAAAACTAATAAGAATTTTACAAATTACACAAATAGGCAATTAAAATGGCATATTTGTTTTTTCCCAACAGGATTACTTAATTTTTTATAAAAAAAATCAAATTTGACTATGAATTAAAAGTTGGTGAAGTGAACCATACATTTAAAAAAAATAATGTTTTTTTGCAAAATCTATTTTTTTTTGAATAAATATTTAATTTATACATATGTATTCATACTTCCACATCTTGTGCTATACGTTGTAAATAATAAAATCCTTTTAGCTAATTTCCAGAATTTGATAAAGGAAGAGGTTGTTTTGAATAATACTAAAACATCGCCCAGTATAGTATTTGTTTAGTGCTTCAAAGTTTTATTTCAAAAGGCAAAATACAGTAAATTTATTTTTTAAATTAACGAAAAGAAAATACATATTATGTAGAACATTGAACATAAACGGATTTATTTGCATGTTTAAGTAAATTTAACAATATGTATGTGTGTACAACAATTGTATACATAGATACATAAAAGAACTTAAGAAATAAATAAAACAAATGTTTTTTTGAGATTTATAGCAGATTTTCGAAATGAAATCCATCTTTGTCGGACCATCAACTGTCTAAGGTCCGCTTGGCACTATGCTAAATTTAGTACTGAAATTAGTACTAAAAATATTGTATCTACAAATTAGATGCGCGCGCCGATTTAGTACTAAAAATTAAAACATGTTCTAATTTCTTGTACTAAAATTGACACAATATTAAAAAGTGAGGTTATATTGTATATTAGGTACTTTTGTTTTGTTTATAGGTACATAATATAGTGATTTCAACTTTCAACATGTGGAGCCAAAGGCAGATTGAAACATTAATAGTGTTGTACAAATCGAATCAATGTTTATATGTGCCAAAGCACCCTCTCCATAAGAATAGGAACGCACGAATTAAAGCCTTGGAAGAAATAAAGGCAGAATTAGCCAAACTAGGTGTGGATATATCTGTGGCAGAAATAAAAGCCAAGTTTGCCAATTTTGCAAAAATACTTGTTCCCATCTTTTATTGTTAATAAGTTAATGGCTTGCAACTTGCAATATTAATTAGTAAAGCTCATGTACATTTAGTAGAGCGCATGCCTATATGCTGATTACAATTCGGATAGATGCAAACACAAACTTGGCACAAACTGACATTTTTCATACTAAATCGACTCGCGCAGCTAACCAATATTTTTAGTACTGAAATCAGTACTGAGATTAGTATAATGGCAAACGGGTCTTATAGACCTCCTGAGAGATAAGGGATCATGTCTAATAATGTTACAAGAATCAATAATTTTATCAATTACTTAGTTCTTGTCGCGTATTGATATTTTCTCGATAAACCATTTCTTTTAATCGACCCCATAGGGAATAGTCGACAGGGCTAAAATATGGTGATGTAGGTGGTCATGCATGAGGCCCTCCGCGTCCTATCCACCTATTTCCATAAGTTACATGAAGATGTTGACGAACAGCAACTGAGAAATGTGGTGATGCCCCATCGTGCATAAAGTACATACCTCGGGCGGCTACATTGGCAAGTAGATTCGGCAAACTATTTTGTAAAGTATGATAATGCAAAAAAGTACACAGTGTAAGAAACACAAATAAATATTAACGATGGCAAACGAAAAGTCAAATTATGTACTCAAACAACGAAAATGTCAAATGATCATTTTTATACACACACATAGTATTAATACATGGTGAGAAGGTAGTGATGCAAAAAACCACGGAAAAAATATTTCTTTTTGTTTTTGTTTAATTTAGTTTTGTTTATCTCCTTTTTGACAAACAAATATTATACAGGATGATGTTTTAATATTATTCAAAACAACCTGTTCCTTTTAAAATTCTGGGAATTGGCTAAAAATGTTGTATTATTTAAAACGTATAGCACGAGCAGTGGTAGTATTATTACTTATAAATTAAATATTTGTTAAAAAAATTAATTTTTGTAATAAAATTTAATTTTTTTTAAATCTAAGGTTCACTTCACCAAACTTTTAATTCATAGTCAAATTTGATTTTTTTATAAAAAATTAAGTAATCGTGTGGGGGAAAAATAAATATGCCATTTTAATTACCTATTTGTCTAATTTGTAAAATTCTTATTAGAGTTTTCAAAGACCGTATACAGGGTGAAATTTTTTTCTAAGACCAAAACGAACTAATTTTTTAAAGCCGAACCTGAACCCTTTTTTCTAGTTTGAATAAATCAGTTGATTGGGCGGTAACTTATAAATTAAGTATTTGTTAAAAAAAATAATTTTTGTAAAAAAAGTTAATTTTTTTAAATCTATGGTTCTTTTCACCAAACTTTTATTTCATAGTCAAATTTGAATTTTTTATAAAAAATTAAGTAATTGTGTGGGGAAAAAATAAATATGCCATTTTAATTGCCTATTTGTCTAATTTGTAAAATTCTTATTAGAGTTTTCAAAAACCGTATGTAGGGTGAAATTATTTTCTAAGACCAAAACGAACTAATTTTTTAAAGCCCGACCTGATTTTTTTCTAGTTTGAATAAATCAGTTGATTGGGTGGTAATAGTGTAACGATTGACCAAAATAAGAGACACATCGATCTTACTGTTCAAAAATTATGACGAATACAAATTTCTGTAAAAATTAACAACTCACCCTGTATATTATTAAACAATGGGAGCAGACACTTTTTAATGGTCATTTGTTATTCCCCATAGAGGCCTGTATACGAGGTAGGAGTATGTACAGTTCCTCATGACTCACCCTGTATGTAGTAAAAAGATAACAAATAGATCAATATAAATAATTCAATTAAGTATACAGGGTGTAACAAAAATGTAGGTCGTAAATTAAATCACATATTCTGTGTATATCATGGCATCATTTCATTCAAATTCAAAAATAAAGCAAGTTATTTTTTTTTATGCTGCACAAGTATAAAACAATACTGAGAAAAAGCCAACTCACTGACCAACATGTCAAAGCTGTTTGGCAGATCGCACAAAAATCCTTTGATATGTGCAGGAAACACCTCGGTTTGTAGACCAATGCTTGCCGCTAATCCCAAGGTTATGTCAAGTGGTCCTGTACACGTTGCCCCAACGTGTACAGGGGCAATAATATGCCTCCAGTACATTATACTGATTTTTTTTGATTTATTATTGATATATTAGGTGTCTTGTCCGATTTTGCACTTTAGATGTGAGAGTAAAAAATAATTGTTTATTTATTTTATTTATTTATTTACCCACGGGAAAACCCCATTACCAGTAAAAATACAATAAACACAATAAAAAAATGAGGTTCATTAAAATATAAGTAGTAAAAATAAGAAAAGCAAAGACTTGAAAAATCACCGGCAAAATAATCAAAACATAACAATTAGAAAAATAAAATATAAAATGTACACATGTAACTGAAACAAATCAATAAAATTATACAAAACACAAATGCAATAATAAAATACAACAACATTGCAAGATGAAACCTAATTATCACATGGCAAGAGATCTCCTCAGTTGGCCCAGGCTTATATTAAACAGATCCATATCAAAACCGTTAAGAAAGCACATATATCTATCTAAAGGCATGTTACTACCGTAGGATGTTCTGTGAAAGGCCGTGTTAAAGGTAACATTGTAGCGTAAACCTGGATATGCATTAAATCTTATACTATCCAACAAACTGGGACAATCAATAAGTCCATTAATGATTTTGAAAACAAAGACACCTCCCGAAATATCACGCCTAACAATAAGGGGAGCTAATGATAAACGTTGCTCAATCCCAGTGTAATCATGGTTCTCAATATAAGTCTGAGTTTTATAAGCACAGTATTTTAGGAACTTATGTTGGACTTTTTCAATAGTGTCAATATGAATTTGATGGTACGGAGACCAAACTACCGAACAATATTCTAATATAGATCTGACTAGACAACAATAGATTAACCTAACAGCATCAATAGAGAAGTATTTAGAGTTTCTTTTAACAAATCCAAGTAATTTAGAGGCTTTTATGGATAATGAATTGATATGTTCGACAAATGAGAGCTTTTCATCCATGATAACACCTAGATCTTTAATAGACGAGACATATCTAAGAGGTTTACTGTCTATGTGATAAGCAGTATCAATTCTGTTTAACTTAAGGGAAAAACTAATATAACAGCACTTCTCAACACATAACTGAAGATTATTGCAAATGCACCAATCAAATAAGTGATCCATATCAGCCTGTAAAAGTTTCTGATCCTCAATATGATTCACAACTCGCCAAAATTTTACATCATCAGCCAACATTAAACATTTACTATATAAGAAGCAATTAACGATATCATTAACAAATAAGTCAAAAAAACAGGGGAGACATATGCCCACCCTGTGGAACACCTGAACTTACAGTAATAACATCAGCAAAAAGACCACCCACTTTAACTCGTTGGGTACGACCAGATAAAAAGTTTTTAACCCACTCAACAAAATGGACATGAAAACCTATGGATGCCAATTTATTAAGGAGAATTTGGTGATCAACACGATCAAATGCCTTACTGAAATCCGTATAAATAGCATCAATCTGTTTACGATCTTCCATATGCTTTAAGAGATCAGATTGGTAGCAAATTAGATTCGTTACTGTGGATTTTTGTCTGCAAAAACTGTGCTGAGATTCAGAGATCAGACCCCTGCACACCCACGACAGCTGCTTAGCTACCAAACTATCAAAGAGTTTGGAAATTGCGGATTGAATGCATATACTACGATAATTTTCTATGTCATTCTTCTTACCTTTTTTACAATATGGGTACAACAAAACTCTCCTTCCAAGCGCCTGGGAATGTAGAAGACTGTAAGGATTTATTAAATAATAACAGTAATGGCCCAACAACAGTGCATACACATTTCTTTTAAAGGAAATTAGGAACACCATCTGGACCACTGGAAGTTTTATTTGGAAGAGAACATATACCATCAAAAATATCAGTGACAGTAAAGTCAGTGATATTGAAGCAAGCACCGATGTTGCTATCTAAATGTGCACTGGGTAACTTAAGATCATTATTACTGGGTAAGTAAACAGTCTGAAAGAAATCTTTGAATAAATTAGCAATACCTTGTCCATTAGAAGCTGACCGTTCATTATAAAACATCAAATCAGGAAGGTTGTGACTAGACAGTTTATCCCTAATATATTTCCAAAAAGAATAAGGGTTATTCTGCAATGCAGCATCTAAACCTCTAATATACAGGGAAAAGCATGCATCAGACAACCTTTACATTCTGATCGGAGACGAGATAAATTGGAATAATTAACATCAGACCGATTCTTCATGTACAGAGAGTGGGCATACTTCTTTTCTCTCGTCAAACATCTAAGATCATGAGAAAACCACTTAGGAAAAGTAGAAGATCTATAGCGTTTCAAAGGTACAAAAAAAGCGATACCTCTAGCAAGAATTTCATTGAAGACTTGAGTTGATACATTTATATCGCTATAACCTAAGCATTCCTGCCAATCTATAGCAGCCAAGAAGTTATTAAACTCAAAGTAGTTGCAGTTCTTGAAATCATAGTAGAATTCATCATAGGACAGACATGAAGAGGAGGATGTGTTTAAGGCCATCAAACTAGCTTCATAGCCAAAATGATGTAAACTAGAGTTCAAGAGAGGATCACCTGCCCTTGTGATAACCAAGTCCCTATCGTTAGAGAAAACCAGGTCTAAAAATACATTTCTGTCATTATCGTTAAGTCCCTATCGTTAGAGAAAACCAGGTCTAAAATTACATTTCTGTCATTAGGTAAAGAGTTTAGTTGGTAAAATTTTAGGTAACCATAAGCTTGTGCCACATCAACAGCTGGATCACCTCCTGGACAATGAACTAGGACACCAAACTCATCATTGGACCATACTGCATTTGGTAAGTTGTAATTGCCAAAACATGTAAATATTAAGTGATGGATACTGAAGAACAATTTCTTCCATGGATTGGCAGTGCCACATGTATGCTTCCCAGGGAGAATGAGGAGGAATATAAGTACCCCCAATAATAAACTTGGACTTACCAAACTGACACAAAATAAGAAGTTGTTCAATACGGTCTTCATTGATAGAGATATAATGAGATTGCAGCTTGCTCCTAACAAATATCAGGACACCACCTCCATTCAATTTGTCACTAGATTTCAGACTTCTGTCACAACGAAAAACATCAAAACCATCACATCTCAATTCACTGTCCCTGAAGTTATCATTTAAATTACTCTCAACTAGTATGATTATGTCGTATGGACAGCATGACACATTTATTAACAAATCAGAAAGTCTTGTACGCAGGCCACCAACATTCTGATAGTACACTGTTAATGGGTAAGAGCAAGGTTTTCATTGTGAGTTATGTTCATTGCCCTTTGCCCTAAACTAATCATTTACATTTGCCTTTGAGAAAAAATCGGTGTTTATCAAAAATAAAAACGAAAATTTAATGTACAACTAATCTAAAATAAACCCAAATTTGAGGTTAGATCTACATCCACAACCAATTCCACAACGACCACAAAAAATATGATACAATCTACCATGTATTTTTAATGTATTTTTTATTGAACTTTTTACTTGTGACTTTTAAAATTTAACTGAAATGAAAAACTTACGATAGTTTGACGTTTAAGAGCTGGAACTCCTCCATCAAAAACAAATATAGGTTTAATTTTAAAGTACAATAACTTGCAAACTCTGTGGTATATCCCCAATAAATGAGCATTTGGAACAGGAGCTCCTTTATGATCCTGGAATCCCTTAATTGCCTGATGCAACCAAATGGAAACATCTAAATAATAAGAGTATTATTATTATTAGCTAACGATATAAAAACTGTTTAGTACCTACTGCTAGAACTTTATTTTCGAGTGTCTCCAGTGGTATTGGCTTTCCTGAGGATTCAATTAACTTCCAGAGGCCATGGACCCCCATATTACCCACGAAAGTTGTTAAAAAAATCTTCCGAACCCGAACCTCAAAAAGTCAAAAATATCGAGATTTTCCCACGGTCGAGCACTTCCATTAGTGATGTTGAAAAAGTAACTATTCGTTACAAAGTACTCGTTACTTACGAATACCGAAAGTACCGATTACTATACAGAGAGGCAAATCGTTACTTTGATTACTCTGATTACTTCGTTTACTTTGTACCAATCGTATCAGAGCGGGTAACGACTATTGTATCTACAACCAGTACACTTGATTACTTTCTATAAAAAAAATATCAATCGTATCCTAGCGAGTAACGGACGGGACCGGTATTTTACGAGTGTTATGGAATATCGTTATCGGTATGAAGCGTTTTAAGGGTGTGACAGAATACCTATACAAAATACCTTCCTACTGAGAAATACGATTCTCGATATGATTATCGGTACTCGAATACAAAAGTAACAAAAGTAATCATATAGTAATCAAAGTAACGAATACTGTAAATGATTACTTTATACAAAAGTAACGATTTATCCCTTAAACAGATCGGTGAAGGTCGTTGTTATATCGAAATACCTATACAAAATATCTACCTACTGAGAAATACGATTCTCGATATGATTACCGGTACTCAAATACAAAAGTAATCATAGTAATCCAAAGTAACGAATACTGTAACTGTAAATGATTACTTTATACAAAAGTAACGATTTGTAACGAATCCTCGAAAGTAACTATAATCAACATCACTAACTTCCATAAAAGATTGTGCAGTATAGAGTTGGTATTAAAAGAACGAAAATAAAGATTCATTGGATCAAATCTATGAATCGGTTCTTGGAACCGAAGAATATTTGTATTTGTAACAACTAAGTGTAGATACCTACCAGTTTTCGTTTTTTTTATAGAAGCGTTCTAGAGGTACCTATTAAAAAAACTAATTAAAAGACGTCATTTCAAAGAGTACTAGGTGATTTGTATATTAAGCCTCAATATTTTGAGCCCAGGAATTTGAATCTACAGTTAAAATATTTCCAATTACCTATTAATGAAACACCCTGTATATGTATATATTCTCATATTTTATATGTTTACATCTGATGTGTAGTAGCATCATCTATACTTAATTTACATTCAAGATGCAGTAGAAATAAACAAACCAAGATACTTTAAATGCTACTAGGTATATTTAGGAGCACTCCCGAATCATAATTTACAATGTATAAACTTTGGAAATCATGATTTGGGATTTACAATGTATATACATTGTAAATTATGATTCGGGAGTGCTCCTAGTAACTACAGTCGGAAAAATGAAAGAATACCCATGAACGAACATATAAAACACGCTATATTTTCCTGTCACCGTGTCACAAAGAAAATTGTTCAGTGCAAGTACATGTAACAATAATTATTACATTTAATTGCGCTGGCCATTTTTTTGTGTGACACGGTAACAGGAAAATACAGCGTGTTTTATATGTTCGTTCATGGGTATTCTTTCATTTTTCCTACTGTAGTAGCATTTAACGTGTACGTGTCTTGGTTTGTTTATTTCTACTGCATCTTGATTGTAAATTTAGTATAGTATTTAATACCTAGTAGTTAGCATCTCTACATCAATGACTCAGAATGAACACTTTTATGTATTTGGAAGCGGAGGTAATCTCTTTTTAAATTACTGTTGTATCAAATCAAATAAATGTTTGGCCACCCACTCTTTCCCACAAGGTATTTTCCCACGCCCCGATATTAACCCCACAACACTCAACACATCCTTCCCTCATTAAAAAATTGATACAGGAGGGGAATGTGCTGGAGGGGGTGAAATGAAATTCATTGTAATTTTAAATTCACACCGTTTATACGAGGGTACTATGAATAGTTCAAAAAATAATTTGATCCATTTCAATAATAGAATTTGAAATATATTTTTCTTTTTATGTATTAGTAATATATTATTTAAGGAGCTATCACTACAACAATCAATTTTATTTAAGACCCCACCCCCTCATCTATGTTTAAGACGTAAAAATGCCCAACAATCTCAATATCACGAACAGAATAAGCTGCTCTGTATGTTGTGTTGCATATTATTAGGGAATTTACTCCAAGAAAATAGTAAAGTAATTTAATAATTCTCAAAAATTTAGATATTATAGACAATCAAAGTATTTTATAATATATTTTTAATAATCTAGTTTCACCACAATGATTTTTTTCTCGCCTATACTGCGTTCATTACACACTCAATTAAAATGTGAGGTTAAGTGTTTTGTTTTAATGAGATTTAAAGGGAACAAAAAATTAATAATAAAATGATAACCACTTACTACGATCTGAGAACATTCGTTTAATATTAAAAATGTGTAAGTGAGACTTCGTGTTATCTTTTCAGTTTCACAAAATCTATGGCAGTATCTATCACAAAAAATGATTGTGGCCTTTGGAAACCCATTATTGGATACAATAGTCACAATAAAAGATACCACACTTATTCAAAAATATGATCTTCCCATAGACAGCCAAAAGGAGATATCACTACATCTTTTACAGCAATTGTTGTGGGATGTATTTTTAAAATTAGGAACAAATAATATTTTATCCATTTTCGTAGTTCAGACAGATAGTGTACCAAATAATGTAGTTTACTAATTAGTGTTTATCCTATTATCAACATTGATACTTAACCTATTCGCTGCCTATCGAAGAGGATGGAACTCAGCTAGGGGCCATTCTGTTGAACATTACCTGACTGAAGTAACCATATCACTCGCTGGCGTGTGAATAGCACCTGACTTAAGTAACCATATCACACGCTGGCACGTGACCGGCAGCAAATGGTTAAGCTTCAAGTATCTATTTATCTGTTGTAACATATTTAACACTAGCACAAACAAGACTTCTCTTCTCTTCTTCTTAACTCAGGTGAGACTCGGTAGTCTCTGTCACTTGGTCATAAGGTCTTTTGTATCATACCTTGTTTTTTCCTTAACCCTTAAATGCATCGTGTTGCCATTCGGCAACATAGGTAATCAATTGAATGAAATGTCTATTCTGATTCGAATTTGAAGTAACTGCATGGCGTTACATGTAGTCTACATAGTGTAAATATTAAATAGTTTGTAACTTTTTGCACAGATGGCATAAACATGCACTTCGACCCATTGAATTGTTTGGCAGCTAACCTTTAACGTTGTGTATTATTTGATGAAGTTTGTGAATCGTATCTAGTTAGAATATTAGTGATTTATCATTGAAAAAATATCCTAGTTATTTTGTAAGGTATATACTTTTTATTTTTATTAGATATGCTCCCTTGTTGTTTTTACCGCATTCATGAGAAAAATGAAAAATATTCTTTGTAGCCGTTTTGCTACAATATTGGTCAAATTTCAGAATTTCTGGCCTGAGTAGTGAAGATGAAAGTAATTTCTCCGACACAAATAGTATTGCAGATCCTGAATTTGAACCTGACTATGGCGACAAATCTGATGAAGAAACGTGCAATGGGGCTAAAGATATGGTAGAGGAGATAGACACAACATAAAATATGGAAATGCTAGAAAGTGAGCAAATCATCCAGGAGAATGAAAGCTTGCCATCTACCGATCTTGGAGCATCCGGTAATGTAGTTGTTCGTTTGGCTCGCATTATTCCAGAGCATAAAAATTTCCGTCAAAAAAACTTTTTTGTTTATTTTTTCAAAAGGTACATTTTTGTTAAGCAAAGTTGTTTTGATAAAACGAAAACTTTTTGAGTTATTGCAGAAAACTGATTAAAAACATTGATTTTTTTCGATATAAAACTAACACTTTCGATAGCGAATTACTTATTCTCAAATTTTCAAGCAAATCGATCTATTCTGTAAAAATTGCAAGGTTTTGTCCTATTTTAAGCTTCATTACTTGCACAATACCCATCTTTATAAAAATAAAAAGGCCACCTTAATATCGCCATCTCTTAAAAAACGATAAAATGTATCAAACATATTTTTTTAATATATTCAAACGCATAAAATCTTCCCCGCTACTCCCTGCTGCAGTCCATATTGCAAGATAAAGTCAAAGGTAAGCGAGAACCCGGTAGAAAGAGAATATCATGGCTGCGGAATTTGAGAACATGGTTTAAGAAAACCTCAACGGAACTGTTTCGAGCCGCAACGAGCAAGGTTATGATTGCCAATATGATTTCCAACATCTGAAACAGATAGGAACCAGAAGAAGAAGAAGATATGTCATGATACTTCGTACTACTGTTTGATATTTCGTTTTTTTTTTGTTTTTTCTTTGATGTTTTTATTCCCCATGGAGTTGTCCATATTAGTTCAATCCCCAACACTATGGAGTTGTCTTATACAGGGTGAGTTTTTAGTGCGAGATCGGTCGATAACTCCATTATGGTATAAAATATCGAGAAAAGTTATTTAAAAAAAATGTAGGCAATGATATTCTCCACGCTTGGAAAATATGTCAATTTCTACAGGGTGATCAGTAACTGCGTGGTATATCAAACATATAATTTTTTAAATGGGACACCCTATATATTGTTTCATATTTATATTCCCCTCATAATTCTTGTTCATATAATATATGGTTTTGCATTACTATACAGAGTATTTAACAAGTTATGACCAATTTTATTTCGAAATCACTATGAGATTAACACCCTGTATATAAAGAAGTAATTCGTAGACAATAATTTGTTTTATGTAATAAGATAAACAATATACTGTAGTTTTTAAATTAAGTCCAATTCACATCATTGACGAATATTTGTATACAGGGTGAACTACAAAACCAAATTACGATTTTCTCTATTTTTTTTAAATGGATCACCCTATATGATATTTTTCAGCATTATTGTATTTAATATACTCTTTCATTTTTATATAGCATTCCCTATATCTGAACTGATTACTTTCCGGGATATTTTTAGTTTTCTTCAAATTTTGGGAATACATTCAATTTTTCTAGTAGAAATAAGTTAGTATTAAGTGATAATTAAACAAAATTATTTTTATTAGATAAATAACTAACACAAAATATAAACCATAGCAATATCCAGTGAATATACCAATAAATGTAATATTAAGAAATTATCATATTTCCCTAATATACAAGAATCGTAAAATTCCTACAAAAAAAACTTTGTATTGTATATAATAATATAACAACATTATTTTTAATCAAGTATATTCAAATGGGAAATAAGCCACAATTTTACCTAAAAATGATTTTATTAACGTTTCGACGCCCAAGTCGGGTGTCGTTGTCAAAATACAAAATAATACTAAATAAATAAAATGTTGTTGCTTAGTAAAAAATTCTTCTAATAATTTATTTAATCTGACTCATTTATATCGGCAATTCAGACACGTATTATACATTTTAAAGTAGACGACTTTAAAATGATATTGCCAATATTGATGAGTTGCGTTCCTGGGACGACTTTACTAAAAGATAGTTCATTCGATTACATGAAATCAATCCCAACTCAAGAATATCCGCCACAAAAAATCATAGCATGTGATTTATTATTTTTATTCAATAAATAACTTACATGAAACATAAATCAAAACAACTGATGTAACAGTTTTTAGATTGGTATATCAACAGCATTCTAAGATAAGAATTTTTTAGTAGAACATTGATTTTTATAAGCACTTTTAAACTACAAAACAAAATTACGATTTTCTCATTTTTTTTTAATAGATCAGCCTATATTTTATTTTTTTTAATATTGTATTTATGATACTCTTTCATTTTTATATAGCATCTCCTATACCTAAACTTATTAGTTTCTGAGATATTTTTAGTTTTCTTCATTTGCCGGGAATACATTCAATTCTTATAAATACAGAGTGGGCCAAATAAAAGGAGCCACCCCGATATTTGGCAGTATTTATTAGATTTTAAGAAAATAAGAAAACAGGTCAATTTTTGATCTAAGGGGGACACATTTTTATGATACAAACATCTGTCGTTTGTCAACTCCCTCCCTTCCATTTCCCCCACCCCTTATTTTTAAATAGGGAATAGGGGTCGTGTGCTAGCTCATTTGAAAGGATATTCAATTCTCTATTCAGTAATATCAACATTGACTTAAAAATGTATACAGGGTGTCCAAGAAAAATTATTTTGAATTAAATTAATGGACACAAAAAGAAGAATGTATGTAATTTATTTAACTCAGAACACATTCTACTGCTGACAGAAAACAGAAAAAAAATGTTTTTTGATAAATATACACTGCTTTTTGCTTAATTTTATTGTTCAAGCTTCCACCCATCTGCCTCTTGGTAGGTTGAGTATTGAATTTAAGCAACAAACAGTGTTTATTTATCAAATAAACATTTTTTTCTGTTTGTTATCAGCAGTAGAATGTATTCTGAGTTAAATAAATTACATACCTTCTTCTTTTTGTGTCAATTAATTTAATTTAAAATAATTTTTCTTGGACACCCTGTGTAAATTTTTATGTCAATGTTGATATTACTGAATAGAGAATTGAATAACCTTTCAAATGAGCTAGCACACGACCCCTATTCCCTATTTAAAAATAAGGGGTGGGGGAAGTGGAAGGGAGGGAGTTGACAAATGACAGATGTTTGTACCGTAAAAATGTGTCCCCCTTAGATCAAAAATTGACCTGTTTTTTTATTTTCTTAAAATCCAATAAATACTGCCAAATATCGGGGTGGCTCCTTTTATTTGGCCCACTCTGTATAAATAACTTAAGAGTAAACAGTAGCGATCAACAGGTAGCAATAAAATATAACTTCGGGAGATAGTATCATAAACTTTGGCAACATTGGTAATCTTTGACATTATGTAAGATTAATATTATTGACAATTTAACTCATAGGCGCGCTAAATGGAAGTAACCGAAAACAATTTTGTTATTAGTAAATAAATATTTATAAAAATAAACCCAAATGGGTGAAAATTTTATGTTAACATAGGTATTTGTACGAAAAAATAATAATAAATAATAATTTCATTGTGAAGCGAAACGAGAGCAGTCTTATTTTATTTAGTTCATAGAGCGCCAAAGGCACTCTAGAACACCCTTTAACCCTTCTTAGGGTCCCATCAGAGGTGCATATTTCATTCTCTTTGAACTACTAAAATTCGGGCTACCGTTATCGGTTCACAACGAAATGATGGCATGAATGCCGTGGCGGTATCTGCTAAAGACGAACGAAAGTTTTACTTCTAATATTAACAATATCAAAAATAAAATAAAACTTAGAACTAGTCTTCTGGTTAAACCAATCGTGGCTTGTGGCTTCTAAAATTTGCAAGCCAACGAATTGCCGGAGCTAAGAAGGCCGATGGAAATCTACCAGGTTAAGTCGTACTTCATGGAATGATTATTTATTATTTTGATTAGTTCTACTTGTAATCTGAGTATTCGGAACTAAGCTTTGTTGGGATTTTACCGTGCTGGACAGGCGGGAAGTGAGATGCAGCCTGATAGATCTTCCTCGGCATTGTTAGCTCCTGCACTTTTTATAAAAATACACTTTCTTCAATTTTTTTATCCGATGCCTAGATTTTGTGTCATTTTGGAACTACTAATGAAATAAAAAATTTTAGTAGTTCCAAAATTACACAAAATCTAGGCATCGGATAAAAAAGTTTATTTGAAGAAATTGTATTTTTTTGTTCTTCTTAATGGCGGTACAGGCTCGTTTTTTTAATATTGTATTTAATTATAGAGTAATTTCCACATATTAATATATTTTTCAAATTGGGCCCTGTACCGCCATTCTTTATTTTATTACGAATACGTGTGCCAAATATCTCGAAAAAATATTCAAAATTACAGCCGCAATCTTGGAACGCGTTTTTGCTACCTGTTGATCGCTACTGTATCACCTTTAGCAAAAATAAATTTTTTCGGGTTCAAAAATTGCAATTTTTCGATTTTATGTTCAACCGCGTTTATCTCGAAAACTATGCATCCTACGAAAAAACTTGTCAGAACAGTTTTTGCTTAGAATGACACAAAAAATACAAAAAAAATGTTTTGTTTTGCGAGAAATCGCTGTTATGTAATTCCTCAAGTTCTTTGTTTATAACAATCTTATCGACATCCGGATCAACTGTTACCCAACAAATTCGTGTTCTACGGGTCAAGATACATAAAAAAATCTTGGGTAAGACCATCTGAATAAATTGGCATTTGTACTGTAGTCAGGATTTCTGTACCTAAACATAGATTTATTACGAATTTCATTTTCATGGGAAATAACTTTTCACACTTTTTTTATGTATGACAACAGTAGATTACTTCTCATAGGTACTTACATTGTTAAAATTTGTGGTGGCTCCAATTTCGATGTTCTCATAATTTTGGCACGGCTTTTAATGGACTTTTTCTTGGAATTATTCGCTTTATTTGTCGTTTGATTAACTTTTCCCATTTCGTTAAACTATTGAAGATCCTCCTAAATCTTTATACTCACATTAGAATTCTAAATGTTTTTACGTAAAATATACTTACCTACCTACATAGAACTGAACTAAAACACAATTAACAACAATCTATTATTTGAAACAGACCAACAACTTATACAACAACAACAAAAATATAATAAATAACTATCAATAAACACTATTTTCCTATGAAACAACTATAACGAATTCTTAAATTAACACACTACTGCACTGGACTGATATCAATAAAGATGACAGAACAAATTAGAGAAAATCTGACGCAGGTTTGTCAAAATGACACTGATAATTTCTCTATGTTGCCTAATTAGTTATTTAGTTATAATATGTTCGATTTCTTGTTAGAAATAAAAAATTTTAGTAGTTCCAAGATTACACAAAATCCAGGCATGAGATAAAAAAGTTTATTTGAAGAAAGTTTATTATTTTTTTCTTCTTAATGGCGGTACAGGCTCCTTTTTTCAATATTTTATTTAGTTATAGAGTAATTTCAACGTACTAACATATTTCTAAAATTGGGCTCTGTACCGCCATTCTTTATTATGTTACGAATATGTGTGCCAAATATCTCGACAAAATATTCAAAATTGGAGCCGCAATATTGGAACGCGTTTGCTGCTACCTGTTGCTCGCTACTGTAGCCTCTTAACAAATAAGTATTATGTAATAATATAACAAATATTTTCATTCAATAAATAACTAACAAAAAAATAATAAACCATAACAAAATTTAATGAATGTACCAATTAATGTGATGTTAAGGATATAAGTCTAAAGTAAATGTTGAAAATGACCACTTTCAACGTCTATGCAATTTTGTAACCGATATTCAAATGACCGAGCCACATTTCTAACATTTTTGTAAGTCAATATTATTAAAAGCTTCTTTTATTCTATTTTTCATATCATCAAGCGTTGTTGGATGCTTCTGGTATACAAGGTTTTTTATATAGCCCCACTTGAAAAAAAATCAATTTTGGAAGAACTGGAGCACCGTCGTATAAAAACCTCAACCGTCAAAAAATGTGGACCAATCCAATCTCTAACAATATCACCTTAAACATTTATAGATCACCTAGTTGGAGTGTTAACAAAGTAGGGATTTTTTGATGCATAATAATGAAATTTAATATGAAAATTATATTATTAATAACTGCGGGTCACAATCTGCAATTAGGAATGTGTTACTAAAAACTTCTTGGCTTAGAATGCTGTTGATATAATAATCTAAAAACTATTAAATTAGTTGTATATTGTTTTGATTTATGTTTTGTGTGAGTTGTTTATTAAATAAAAATAATCTTGTAATTTTATTATACACAAGATACCTATATATTTTGTAGGAATTGTATGATCCTATATGATAATTCCTTAATATCATATGATAATTCCTTAATATCACATTTATTGATACATTCATTGCATATTGCTATGGTTTATATTTTGTGTTAGTTATTTATTGAATAAAAATAATTTTGTTTAATTATCATTCAATACCAACTTATTTCTACTAGAAAAATTGAATGTATTCCCGAAAGTTGAAGAAAACTAAAAATATCTCCGAAAGTAATAAATTTAGATATAGGGAATGCTATATAAAAATGAAAGAGTATAATAAATACAATATTTTTGAAAAATAAAATATAGGGTGATCCATTTAAAAAAATAGAGAAAATCGTAATTTGGTTTTGTAGTTCACCCTGTATACAAACATTCGTCAATGATTTCAATTGGACTTAATTTAAAAACTACAGTATATTGTTTATCTTACTGGATAAAACAAATTATTGTCTATGAATTACTTCTTTATATACAGGGTGTTAATCACATGGGGATTTCGAAATAAAAATGGTCATAACTTGTTAAATACTCTGTATAGTAATGCAAAACCCTATATTATATGAACAAGAATTATGAGGGCAATATAAATATGAAAAAATATATAGGGTGTCCCATTTAAAAAATTATATGTTTGATATACCACGCTGTTATTGATCACCCTGTAGAAATGGACATATTTCCAAGCGTGAAGAATATCATTGCCTACATTTTTTCTAAATAACTTTTTTCAATATTCTATACCGTAATGGAATTATCGACCGATCCCGCACTAAAAACTCACCCTGTATAAGATCTTGCTCTTCTCAATATATTTTTTATTTCGTCTTCTATTGTTCGATTTTTCGACATTATAAATCCCAAATATTTAATATTTTTCGTTCCTTTTATTTCTATGTGTTCTTCTATTTCCAAATTTTTGACATCTTACGATACTGCTGTATTCTGTTTTCTTCATATTTATTTCCAGGTCCACCTTTCTGTATTCCTCTTTTAGTTTTCTTACCATGTAACTGATATACCCGTGTTGAGCTGGCCCCCCCACTTGCAAAAATCAAAAACAAATAGCCCTGATTTATGAGCTATTTATGAGCTCTCATATTCCGCCAACTAAAAATTTTGAGCTCGTTCCACTGAGCAGGAATTTGATACTTTAGTGGGGGCGGGGGCTGACTCAGCTCACTACTTTAACTCACTACTTAAAAATAGGAATATTGAATCGGTTTTTGCGCCAGAATTACGAGCTATTTATGAGCTCTTGAAATTATATAGTTTCGATTTTTGAGCTCATCCCCTTCACCCCCAAACAACCCTTTAATTGATTTAACTTAAGAGAAAAATGCTGAGAAAACTTAAAATATATCGTATTGCGGGTATAATTCCTATAGCGTATATACTCTAAGAATAAACTATTAAATCACGTGCATTTCGATTATTGAGCTACAACCCCTTCGCAAGAAAACCACCCTATCTTCCCGGCTTAAGATAAAGTTGTATTTAAAATGCATTAAATTAATTATTTGGCGACTACATATCATTTAATAATTTATAAGGTTCCAAATTACGCGCATTTAAATCAGTAAATTGCAATTTATTTTGTATAGTGCAGTCACTGAAAGTAAAAATCAACGATTACCTTCAATTTCGGTGAACCTTCATCGATTTTCGCGAAAATTAGTCAGTGGTTAGAGGATACCTCAAGAAACAAAGGTGACATGGTACCACCTTGAGCCTTTACCCTGAGGGTGGATACCGCCCCTTCTCGGGAGTGGAAATTATTTTATAAAAAATAATTGCACAAATCTATAAAAGAACAAATTATTAGCAAAATTTATTATATAAAGTTATTAAAATAAGTCAATACTTTTTAAGTTATTAAAGATCAAAAATTTTAATTATTCGTGAAAAAAATGCATGTTTTGAAGCGGTTTTTCGTAAATCACTGAAAAACTGTAAGTTTTTACAAAAAAGTTAATAGTACTTTTATTCGTATAGCTTATATTCTAAGAATAAACTCTTAAATCACGCGCCTTTCGATTATTGAGCTCCAACCCCTTCGCAAGAAAACCATCCCATATTCCCGGCTTAAGCGAGAGTTGTACTTAAAATAATTTAAATAAATTATTTGGCGACTAGATATCGTTTAATAATTTATGAGCTCACAAAATATACGCATCTCAATTATTGAATTGCCATTTTCTTTCTATAGTGCAGTCACTGAAGGTAAAAATCAACTATGACCTTTGATTTCGGTAAATCTCCATTCATTTTTACGAAAATTGGTGAGCGGATTTTGATGGTATCAACTTTTTCTGGAGCTCATTTTTGATAGGTATTTCTAAGTACTGTGACAAGTATTTAGTACCTAAGTGTTATAAAATGCATCTCTTTCCCGTTATTTAAGCTTGAATCCTTAGATTTGAATAGTCGCAGAAAAAATATACATTTAATTACCAATAACTTACTTTAAATTAACATTAAAGGGTTTTTCAAGTAAGCAATTAATTATATTTTTTATTAGCTTCAATTTTAGTGATGAACACTTTTTTGTAAAAACTTACAGTTTTTGAGTTATTTATGAAAAATCGCTTTAAAGCATGCATTTTCTTTCACAAAAATTAAAATATTTGATCTTTAATAACTCAAAACGTATTGATTTATTTTAATCACATTATATAACAAATTTTGCTTACAGTTTGTCCCTCTCTCTATTTGTGGTGTTATTTTTAATAAAGTAATTTTCACCCCCGAGAAGGGGTGATATACCTATACGCCAGGTTAAAACCCCAAGTTGTTATTGTTAATTCGTGAAAATGAATAGAGATTTACCGAAATCGAAGGTCATAGTTGATTTTTACCTTCAGTGACTGCACTATAGAAAGAAAATGGCAATTCAATAATTGAGATGCGTATATTTTGCAAGCTCATAAATTATTAAACGATATGTAGTCGCCAAATAATGAATTTAAATTATTTTAAGTACAACTCTCTCTTAAGCCGGGAATATGGGATGGGTTTCTTACGAAGGGGTTGTAACTCTATAATCGAAAAGCGTGTGATTTAAGAGTTTATTCTTAGAATATAAGCTATACGAATTAAACCACTATTAACTTTTTTGTAAAAACTTACAGTTTTTCAGTGATTTACGAAAAACCGCTTCATAACATGTATTTGTTTCACGAATAATTAAAATCTTTGATCTTTAATAACTTAAAAAGTATTGACTTATTTTATTAACTTTATATGATAAATTTTGCTTTTAATTTGTTCTTTTATTGATTTGTGCAGTTATTTTCAATAAAATAATTTTCACCCCCGATAAGGGGCGGTATCCACCCTCAGGGTAAAGGCGCAAGGTGGTACCATGTCATCTTTGTTTCTTGACGTATCCTCTAACCACTGACCAATTTTCGTGAAAATCGATGAAGGTTCACCGAAATTGAAGGTAATCGTTGATTTTTACCTTCAGTGACTGCACTATATAAAATAAATTGCAGTTTACTGATCTAAATGCGCGTAATTTGGAAGCTTATAAATTATTCAATGATATGTAGTCGCCAAATAATTATTAGTTTAATGCATTTTAAGTACAACTTTCTCTTAAGCCGGGAAGATAGGGTGGTTTTCTTGCGAAGGGGTTGTAGCTCAATAATCGAAATGCAGGTGATTTAATAGTTTATTCTTAGAGTATATAAGCTATAGGAATTAAATCCACAATACGATATATTTTAAGTTTTCTCAGCATTTTTCTCTTAAGTTAAATCAATTAAAGGGTTGTTTGGGGGTGAAGGGGATGAGCTCAAAAATCGAAACTATATAATTTCAAGAGCTCATAAATAGCTCGTAATTCTGCCGCAAAAACCGATTCCATATTCCTATTTTTAAGTAGTGGGGGGGGGGCTAAGTCAGCCCCCCCCCACTAAAGTATCAAATTCCTGCTCAGTGGAACGAGCTCAAAATTTTTAGTTTGCGGAATATGAGAGCTCATAAATAGCTCAGAAATCAGGGCTATTTGTTTTTTGATTTTTGCAAGTGGGGGGGGGGGCAGCTCAACACGGGTAACTGATATTTTCCTCATCTTAAGCCATCACCACCTGTTCTTCTACGAAACACAATGTGTAGAGATAATCGTCCCTTATCGGTTTTCCTATACCCCTACATTTTAACTTCCAAGATATTATAGTGCGTTTTTAAAAAATACTTTAAATAGATCAAAAATCAATAACCATTTTCAATTTCGTTTCAACACGAAACTACAGCCGCACCATATTCTAGTCCAATCAGAGAGTGCAGCAAGCACATCTACCGGTTTCGAAACTTATTAGTCTCTCATCAGGAGGCACATATTATGCTGCTCTCTCTGACCCAACTAGGACAAACCCCGGTGCTGCAGTCACGGATTGCAACGAACAAAATGACAGGGATGCCATAGCGGCAACTGGTAGCAAAAAACTAAGTTTTCAATCTAATAGCACATAAAACACCATCCAAAAATGTTATTCTACATCCTACCAGACTAAAGACAATGGGAACCTTCTCTGGTAACACTTCCGAGGCTTCTACAATTTGCAAGTCATAACGGATGCTGAGACTAATAGTCGAGGAAATGAAGCATTTTGGCTCGCAATTTTTTCGTCCAGCATGGATTTACTTGAAATTTTCACAGAAGGTAGGGAATAGTCCAAGGATCATTTTCTATATCATGCCGCTGTACGCTAAAACCTTGGGGGTGGTTACCACCCCATCTCGGAGGCGGGAATTTTTTATTACATTTTAACCATGTAAATCGATGTAAAAAGTAATTCTAAGAAAAAAATGTTTTTTACATTTTCTTCGTAAAACTAATATTTTTCGAGTTATTCGCGCTTGAAAGTAACAGTTTTTCGATGAAAAAATCGACTTTTTAGAGGGTTTTTTGAGAATACCTCGAAAAATATGCATTTAATCAAAAAACTGTACATATCAAAATTGTATCTTTTAGTAACACAAACCAAATTCTTTTTCTGTAATATCTTTAAGACCAGTAGAAACCGAGATACGGCATGTTAAAAGTTAGCTTTTTTCGTCAAATGCATAATTTGAAATATTCAAAGTAAAATAACGGAAAAACTTTGCATTTTTCGAAGAAAACTTAAATAATATTTTTTAAAGTATGCAGCTAAACCTCTCAAAAAAAATAATAAAAAGTTTCTAGCCTGAAAACTAAGCGACTTATGATCAAAAAAAGGTCGGTACCCTCTTTTCTCTATAAAAAAAAATCAGTGAAAACAACCCCCTAACTACCCTCCTAATTAAAAATTGGTCTTCACCTTTCTGTAATTCCTTTTATATTTATATTATCAATACACCCAAGAAGTTTGATATATTTAAAAGCCTTAATTTTAGAAAAATTGGAGTTTAAAGAAAAATTATTTTTTTGGAATTTCCCATTTTTCACCTTTTACTTCAAAATATTTCCGAAAATACTAGAAATGCGAAAAAAATGATAAATTACTAAATTGTAGCTTTTTTAATAACTAAAGTTACCTTGTGCATAGATTTTCATTACAGTGAACAGTTAGCGAGATACAGCTGTTTTAAACCTCTATTTACGAGCAAACACCCCCTTATTCGAGCCCTTTAAACCCACCCTAATTAAAAACTAAGGGATCTTACAGAATTTAGTTTACACAGTCTTATAACTCTAAAAATCTTACAAAGTCATTTTTGAAAAAACTTTTTATCGCCAAAAATGAAGGAGCTATGTTTATAAAACCAATTTTTTTTTTTTCGAAAAATTCGGATAATCCGCTTATGGATAATTTTCAATGTATGTATAATACCACATAACCGGTTCGTATACTGGAAGATGACTAAAAAACTATTTGTATTTGTATTTGTACATGTTTGTAAATTTGTATTTTTGTGTAAATAAATGTTTTTGTAATTCTTTAATTATACTTTTTTTCTGTATAGATCTATTAAAATATCTACTTATAAAAACTGCAATGTTATTAAGGGTGGTTTCAAGGGTTGAAATATTATGATATTATATCCTAAAGTATAAAACAATCATTATTTTAACCAATCAAAACCAAATTTTACCCATATTAAAGTTTACAATGTTTTTATATAATTTTTGACAAGGGGTAGTTTACACCCCTAAAAATAATCAACGCCCTTAAGCGTGATAAAGAATATGAAGTACAGGGTGAGCTGATCCTAATCCCAAATTTTTATGTAAATCGATGCAAGCCGAAATGATTCTTTTAGGATAAGTAAATTTTTTATATATAGCTCCTATATGGGTGGTTTTAAGGGTTGAAATATTATGATAGTGTATCTTAAAGCATAAAACAATCATTATGTATTTAATAGGAACCAAATGTTGACAATATTAAAGTTGAAAATGTTATTTTATAATTTTTACAATTAGGGGTAGTTTTCACCCTTAAAAAACCAAAAGCGTACAACGGCCCAATATAGAAAATGAACTAGAGGGTGTAATGAGCCTAATCCCAAATTTTTGTACAAATCGATGCTGGACGAAAAAATTGCGAGGTTTTGCCATTTTTTCAGCTTCATTTCCTCGACTATAAGGAAGATGAGGGAATTTTACAATTTATAATTCACGTTCCATGTGCTCAGCGCGGTAAAGTTCCAACGAGAATGGTTCCCTTCGTAATCCAATCAGAGTAAACATGTAAATAAAAAATGAATAACCATTTTCAATTTCGTTGCAACACGAAACTACAGCCGCATCATTATTCCAGTTCAATCAGAGAGTGCAGCAAGCACCTCTACCGGTTTCGAAACTTATTAGTCTCTCATCCGTGACTACACGCCGGGGTTTGTCCTAGTTGGGTCAGAGAGAGCAGCATATGTGCCTCCTGATGAGAGACTAATAAGTTTCGAAACCGGTAGAGGGGCTTGCTGCACTCTCTGATTGAACTGGAATATTAATGCGACTGTAGTTTCGTGTTGCAACGAAATTGAAAATGGTTATTCATTTTTGATTTGATTGGAATACGAAGGGGACCATTCTCGTTGGAACTTTACAGCGCTGAGCAGATGGGACGTGAATTATAAATTGTAAAATTCCCTCATCTTCCTTAGTCTCAGCATCCGTTATGGCTTGCAAATTGTAGAAGCCTCGGAGGTGTTACCAGAGAAGGTTCTCATAGTTTTTTTTTTACTTTAAATAGAGTTGTTTACGTTGGGCATCCCGGTAGTAATCTTTTTGTTGTTTTGAAGTCGGCAACTATCCTGTTTCCGATTTTTGAAGTTATACTTCTCTAGGCGCGATTGGGAAAAATGTTGAGAGTGAATTTTTATAAAAATGATAGCATGAAGTACGCGCACACCGACAGCATGAAGTTAGTTGCTAATTTTTTTAGTTTAAGATGAGTTTAACTAAAATTACTAATTTTTTAATTTTTGGTATTGTTTTAATAAAATTTTTTGGAAAGTAGTAAGTATTAAAATTAGTTTAATATTTAAATAAAATACAAATAAACTGTTTAAAATAGATTTATTTCATTGAAATCATGTAATAGAAGTATATCTTCTATCGTGCGTAAAAACACACATTCATTTTTATATAATATATGTACTTTATTTCCCCTGAATATGTTCTCAATTGCTTGTGTCAGTGTAGCGGGTATCCCTATTTTTGTCATTGCTTTGTGTAGTTCTCTTCTTGACACGGTGTCGTGTGCCTTCTATATATGCCATGTGTACATCTCTGTTCTAACTCTTTTCTTATTTATTATCTGTTGTGTTGTATAGATATGATCTAGACATGAGTTCCCTGCTGTAAATCCCACTTCCTTTTTACCGATTTTACCTTCTATACTTTTCTCTATTTTGTTCCTGAGGATCCTGCAATACCGTCTTCCCATTGTAGCAATGACGCTTATTCCCCTGTAGTTTTCGAATTCTTTTCTATTTCTTTTTTATGTATCGATATTATGTAGGCTTCCTGCCATTGTTTAGGAATGTCCTCTCCATTTATTGCTGTTTCCATGATTCGACATATTATTCTTCTTAATTTCTCTATTCCGTATTTGATTAGCTCCGCCACTATTCCCCCTGATCCTTCATGGAATGGTTGTTGTTCTTCATGGAATTTATTGTTTGTTTCATCTCTTTGTGTGTTATGACTATTTTTTCTCTCCCTGTGATCATTGTTTTTCATTTTATTCGTCTCCATCAATGTTGAATTCTGGTCTTTGTTCCATCAGTAGATTTTTATAGTGGTTCTCCCACTCATCATCCTGTATATATTGTATAAAAGTTTTGTCTTTCTTGTTAGTTCGTAATGATTTCACAGTTTTCCAGGCTTCTAAGCTTGTTCCTCCCATATTCTGCTCTATACTTCTACATGACCTTTCCCATTGTTCATTTTTTTCTTTCGTTGTAATAGCCCTAACTTCTCCGTTTTTCTCTCTATATTTCCGGAGGTCTTGTGGATCTTTTGTGCTTAGGTATTTATGTTTTTTTTCCTAGAAGCCGTCTGTTGTGAACCGGTTGTACTGCAGCCACTTGGCTTATTGTACATCTTCCATTCGTTTATGAAACCAATTCCAGAATTCTGGAACCCTGTACCAGCTTGTACATTGTACAGGTCTAGTGGGTGGGTGTCATATATATTTGGAGTCACTTCGATGTCTCCGAAAAGCGTTTGCCGCCTCCGATCCAATGCCTCATAGTTATGCAAAATATGGTTGACTGTTTCAGGTTCTCTGTTACAGAGTCTGCAGCTCAAGTCTCCATGAAACAGCCCCATTGTATGCAGGTGACCCTTAACTGGCGCATGTCCAGTGAGGAAACCTGTTATGACTCGGAGCTGATTCCTGCTTGTTTTCAGCAGTAACTCAGCCCTACTAGCACATGTCCGTCCGATATACATCTTGCCATATGTTTGACCGGGTACACTCTCCCAGTGTGAGTTGTGTTGGCTTCGTATTCAGGCATTTTTTCGTTCGCGGACGGTGCTTTTTGGCACTCCCATGGCCGGCTCTGGAAGCTTGTTAGATTGGCTATCTGTGAATATGTTAACCCGCTGCAGTTCGAATGCCGTCCGGTTGTTTTCTCTTGCACATTGCAAGATTGCAAAAATCTCTGCCTGAAATACGGAGGTATATTCTCCCAGTGGAATAGAAATGTTGAAATTTCCACCACTACAGAATATTCCTGCGCCCGAACCGTCTGCAGTTTTAGACCGGTCCGTATACCAGGTATAACCCTGAAGTCTGGGTCGAGAGTTTCCTCTGTCCCATTCGTCTCGTGGGCAAATGTCCACTTGAAAAGGTACTTCAGGCTTGTATCTTGATGTCATATGGTCAGAAATCATCATCCATTCGGCATCATTAGTTTCATTCGTTATTCTATTATGTCGTGATTTAACTGGTACGTTGCTCAGGTTTTCTCGCAGTCTATAATATCCCATTCTCGCCTCACCTCTTATTGTTATATGTAAAGGAAGGATATCCAGTAGTGCCTCCATAGCTGCCGTATGGCACTTTTTTGTTGCACTTTTGACCACCATACCACTGATGCATATGTAATTGTGGGTTTTACCACCATTTTAAAAGTCCAATATACCATGTCTGGTCTCAAACCCCACATTTTTCCATACGTACGTATGGCTACCATTAACGTAGTTACCGCTCTCTTCGTTATTCTTTCTATCTGCTGATTACAAGTAAGTCTTGAGTCTAATATTATCCCGAGATACTTTACTTCACTCAGCAGATTTAAATATAGACCATTTAGACTTAGAGGACCCAATTCATCTGAATTCCTCCTTTTAGTAAATGTCATGATTTTTGACTTTAGAGGACTGATGTTAAGCCCTACATTTGAAGTCCATTCTGTAACTGCGGTCAGAGCCTGTTGCATTCGATCTCTGACTGTACCAATAAATTTTCCGTGGGCTAAGATGACTAGGTCATCCGCATAGCCCAGAAAATGATGCCTATCGTTGTCGAGTCTAGCTATAAGGCCATCCATGACTAGATTCCACAATAGAGGAGATAAGACTCCCCCCTGTGGGCAGCCTCTGGCTACCTGAGCTGACACTGTATCCCCTAGCAACGTAGCATATATCACACGGCTCCTCAGCATGCTGTCTATCCATCTGCAGCTTGTTTCGTCTATTCCTTTTAGACGGATCGCCTTTGTGATCGCTTTGTAGGGGGTGTTAACAAATGCTCCCTTAATGTCGAAAAATGCACCCAACATCACCTCTTGGTTTTCTAGATCGTACTCCACCCTCTGTACGAGATGGTGCAGTGCCGTTTCTGTGGAGACTCCCGCTCGATACGCATATTGTCCCTGATGTATCGGACTTTCAACCAATACACCATCCCTGATGTGCCTATCGAGCAGTTTTTCTAAGGTCTTCAGTACGAATGACATCAGACTTATTGGCTGCAGAGACTTGGCCCTTTCCTGTCCGATTTTGCCAGGTTTGGGTATAAAAGCCACCGTTATCAGCCTCCATGCTTTTGGTATGTACCCCAGCCCTAAACTAGCCTGCAGTATTTTACACAATTTTTTGAAAAGAAGGTCGTTTCCCTTCTGTCTGTAGAAGTATTGGATAAATCCCGTCCGGACCCGGCGATTTATATGGCTCGAATGACTCCGGAAATTGCACCCTGAAAAGCTCTTTCAGGGTGTCTTCACGATTCTGAGTGTATTCACCTGACTCTTTTTGAAGCGAGGGAATACTTATCTGAGGGTCCTTTGAGAGAACTTTATGGAGCCTTGACATTTCTGAAGTCCCTTCTATCTCTTCACAATGCCTTCTCCATGATTCTCTTTTTGCAGTCAGTCCGAGTCAGTTCCTTATTGTAGTCAGTCCGAGTTTTGCGATAATCGCCCCACTCACCTGACCTTTTGGCGAAATTAAATTTTCGTCTAACTGTCCTTTGATTTGCAATATTGTGATTCCACCATGGAACTTTCCTGTTTGAATTCCTCACTATCTCCGGACAGTTGTCTTCGAACGCTGACATGACAATCTCTTGAAACTGTTCGGCAGCCATGTCTAGGTCCAATGTATGCCTTATCTTCGCGTTAATCCTGCCTAAGCTATATTCTAGGTCTGCTTGATATGCTTCCCAGTTTGTTTTACGAGGATTACGATAAGTTTCCTTGATAAGCTCATTGCCTGTCATTTCAAAACAAATGTGTCGATGGTCTGAAAAGGACACCTCATCTGACACATGCCAGTTTTTCACAGTTATAGCCACGTTAGTCGTGGCAACTGTTATATCAATCACCTCCTTCCGTCGTGAAGTCACGAAGGTTGGTTTGTTTCCTACGTTTAATATGTCTAAATTATGTTGCATTATAAACTGTAGTACTGACTCACTTCTTGCATTGGTGTTTGTACTGCCCCAAGTCAGATGGTGCGCATTCGCATCACAGCCAATGATTAATTGCAATCCATTTTTCCTGCAATCTCTCACTAGCTGCTCCAATTCCCTTGATGGTGGTTGTTCGGGATCATCATATGGGAGGTATGCTGATCCGAAAACTATCTCCTTCACCCCTCCTCCATCTATGATATTCATCTTTACCGTGGTTAAATCCCTGGAACAGTGATTTATCAACGGCAGTGTTTTGATGTTTCGTTTGACTATTATGCAAGTCCTCGGGACATCGGCAGATCGGCTATATATAAGCTCTCCACCAATACCCTTGTAGACCCAGACCTCTTATTTTGCCCTTGTAAACCCAGCGTTCTTGTATCAAGGCTACATCGAACCTTCTCATGGCGACAGTAAGTTCTGCCGAAGCTGACTTACTATGCTGGAGATTCGCTTTCAGGATTCTGATTGGAGCCATCAATGCCTCTGATGGTTTTGAAGGATACCTTTTCAAGTCTGTAGTACGCCTTGAAATTAGCAGCCTTCAATACTTTATAGGAGACCTTGTTGATCGTGTATACGAGAATTTGCATGTCCTCTCCGACCTTCCGATTTTCCAACAACCAGTCTTCCGTCTTAAGGTCTTTATTTTGCCTCTCTAAACGGGTTCTGACTGTTGATTCTTCAGCCTCTTTCTCGGGGATGAGGGCGAGGGCCATAGGGCGTTTGGGCATGTGGTTGGGATCGGCCACATTTAAGTCGACTCCTTCACACAGGCCCTCCATAGTCCTTACCACCTCAGTAGTCCATTTTTTGGTATGTTCGTTAGCACAGTTTACCCACAGAGTACCTGCGCTAATCGATGTTTTGTGGAACTGCAGCAGTTGATTTTGACTTCCAACAGGAGCCTCACCCACTGCTAGTTTTAGTTTGTTGATGATCAGATCTGCGTGAGCCTGATCTAGTTGAGTATCCGGATGGTGCATGTGTGTCACCGCTATCCTGAATACTTTTGTGACATTGCTGTATGACCTAGTCTGCTCATGAGAGCTCCTTGGTCTCTTAGCAACCCTTTGTTGCGGGGGTAATGGTATTCTCCAGCGGTCTCTTTTTACCCTCGGGTTTTACCAGTACTCCCGTTTTGTTTTTATGGGGATTTGCTGTGGCCCATGTCCCAGCAGCCATTTTTGCCTCTCTCGTCATCTTTCTTTTTTGAGCTCCAGAAAGGCGTTTTTTGCTACTTTGTGCAGAGTTTGTTCCGCTTGGAACACCTTCTGGCTCAGTATTTGGGACAGATACAGAATCCACGGCTGAAGTCGCCTCTGTGTCCGTTTCCGGTTTTGTGTTTGTTTTTTCAGTCTCGTTCTCCATATTTGTTCCCACGAGTCGGGACGAAATGCTGTCAGGCAATCGTTCGTGATTCTTAGCCTTCATCTCACATAGTTCTGTGAGTCTTTATTCTTCTTCTTCTACGGCACTACAGCCCAAATTAAGACTTGGCCTCCTTTATTTTTTGCCTCGACCCTAGTTTGTCTGTGGCTGCTCTTCTCCATACACGGACTCCTAAAAGGGCTTGCGCGTCGCTGTTTACTGTGTCTTCCCTGCGCTTTCTTGGCTTTCGACCGGTCTCTTTCCCCGTATTCTAGCATTCAGTGCTCTTTTTGGTAGCCTATCCTCTCCCATTCTTATCACATGTCCTGCCATTGCAATCTTTGTATTCTAACTGTGAGTCTTTCACCATTGTCGTTTCCAACGTCTCCCCCGAATCTTTCTATTATTTGGTCGTTTTCTTTTCCCCAACTCTACCAATTTCAAAAAAATTAATAAGTTTTACCAAAAAATATTTTTTTTAATTGTTTTATAATTTGTTTTTACATTTCAGGTGGTTGTGCACAAAACACTTTACGAGTGTTTCAGTGGTTTACTGGAAAAGTCCATGAAGCATTTATGATTGGTTCAGTTGGCAATGATGAGACGGGATCTCTACTAAAATCTTTAATGGAGGCAGATGGTGTTAAAACAGAATATATTCAGCAAGATGTTCCAACCGGCGCAACAGTTTGTTTAGTTCATGGCAGTCAAGCATCCTTAGTGGCTAATGTGGGTGCTGCTGAACACTTTAAGGTAGAACAAATCAGACGTACAAATATAAGGTCTACTATGTATGATGCAGATTTAGCATATATAGAGGGTTTTTTCTTAACGAATCGAGAAGAAGCAGCTAGATATTTATTGGATTGTTGTAATACGATGAAACTTATGGTTGCATTTAATATTTGTGGAGTGTATGTTTGTGATATGGTACCAGACACTTTACAATATTTTGTTGAAAATTGCGATATAATTTTCGGTAATAAGGTGGAGTTTGAAGCTGTTGCAAAATTAATGAAATTTAGCACTGTCAAAGAACTTATTCAAAAAATACTCAAAAACAATAAATACAAACTAGAAAAAGCGCATGGCAACATTGTTGTAATAACCGATGGAGCAAATCCAGGACAATGTCATCATGGAGAAGGACAATATTTTGAATTCCATGTTATGGATGTTGAAAAAGATCAATTTAAAGATGCAATAGGTGCAGGAGATGCTTTTGTCGCAGGATTCTTAGCTGGATTACTGCAAAAGAAATCACTTGACTGGTGTGCTACATTAGGATGCTATACTGCTAATGAAGTTATTAGAGAAACAGGGTGTACTTTACCAAAAAGGCCTCCTGTCTTTGATATTGATGATGTTCATTAATATTATTACTGTGTTTATGTTGGTGGTGGGTACTTCAGAGGAACATATTGTGATCAATTCCATCTAATCTTAGAAGATACTCTATAAATTTGTTTAATGCTGATATGTATAAAATTTGGAGGTTTTCTCCTCCAATAAATCTATATTTTACAGTTTTTAATTTACTTCTTTTGTTAGTAGCGCCTTTTGAGTTTTGAAACATGGTTTTCGTACAATATAAATGTTTTGTATAAATATATAAAATATAAAGGAATGGGGCATAATCACCAATCGGGCGTATTCTAGATACAAGAAGACAATAACTAGATTAAGAGAAAAGTTGGTAAAATGTACACTCATCATCATCATCATCGGTGACCGCTGACAGCCCATGGAGGGCCATGGTCGCCCGTTGGGGTTTCTAGGCTCTAAAGTTTTACATGGTGTGGAGGCCAGCCACACGCACAACTCCTCAAAAGTTCTAAACGATATTTATCTAAAATATTACTTTCTTTTTTTTTTTTTTTTTTTTGAGGAGGTCTTTTCGGCGTTATGTATGTTTTGCTTGTTTGACTATAGCTGCCCATGCTTTTCTTTCCTTTGCTTGTTTTTCCCATTCTCGTATTCCTAGGTCTTTCAAATCCTGGTTAATACCATCAATCCATCTCTTTCTAGGCCTACCTCTCGGTCTCTTCCCATTTAATTCTTTTCTAAGTACTTTTTTTGTATTTCTCTTATCATCCATCCTTTCTACGTGTCCTAACCAACTTAGTCGTTTACTTCGTATTTCTTTTGTGATAGTCGGTCTGTTAAACACTCTATTTATTTCGTGGTTCATTCTTATACGCCATTCTCCATTCTCCTGTATAGGTCCATATATTTTCCTTAAGATTTTTCTTTCCCATCTAAGAAGTTGTTCCTCTTGTTCACTAGTCAAGGTCCATGTTTCTGATGCATACATTACTACAGGTCTCATTATTGTTGTGTATATTTTTACTTTTGAATTAATAGATAGTGATTTTGACTTTATGATATTTTGTAGGCTGTAGAAGCATTTGTTTCCAAGAGAAATTCTTGCTGTTACCTCATCACTGTTTTTATTTCCTTCTGTTATTGTTGATCCTAAATATTTGAAACGGTCCACTCTTTCAAATATTTGCCCGCTCAGAGATATGTTGCTTTTCGTTTGTACTTTTTCCCGAGTTGTTATCATGTACTTTGTCTTTGAGACATTAACTTCTAGACCCATAGTCTGTGCCGCTTCTTTAAAATATGTATAAATTTTTTCTAGGTCTTTTAATGTCCAGCTGATTATATCTATATCATCTGCGTAGGCAACGACCTGATTGAGCTTTGTAAATATTGTACCATCCCTATCTATAGGAGTTTTCCTGATTACTTGTTCCAACGCAAGGTTAAAAAGTGTTGTTGACAGTGCATCCCCTTGTGTTAGACCTTCATTAATGTTAAACTCATCGGACAGTTGATTTTGGATCCTTACTTTTGCTTTGGTGTTGGTTAGGCATAGTTTTACTAATCTGATTAGTTTTTTTGGTACATTTAACTTTTGCATTGCGCTATATAATTCCTTTCTAATTATTGAGTCATACGCTTGTTTGAAATCTACAAATAGATGATGTAGTTCGGTATTCCGCTCGTAGAATTTTTCCAGCGTTTGCCTTACTGTAAATATTTGGTCTATAGTTGACCTGCCTTTCCTGAATCCTCCTTGATAATCCCCTGTTGTTTGTTCCATTATATTATTTAGTCTTCCTTCCAATATTTTACTAAATATTTTGTATCCAACATTTAGTAGTGATATTCCCCGGTGATTATTGCAATCTAGCTTATCTCCCTTCTTATGTATAGGGCATATCACTGCAATTTTCCATTGTTCCGGCATTATTTCTGTGGTCCATATTTCTAGTATTAAGTTTGATATTTCACTCTGTATTCTATGTCCTCCATATTTTAACATTTCTACAGTTATTGTGTCGCATCCTGGGGCTTTGTTATTTTTCATTTTTTTTATTACCTCTTTTATTTCTGCTTCTGTTGGTGCATATTGGTCTATTTCAGTCTCTCCTACTAATCTTGGCTCTTCTATTTCGTAACGTTGATTTTGTTTATTCAACAGTTCATTAAAATGTTCTCTCCACCGTATTAGCACTCCTTTTTCGTCTGCTATTAAGACCCCATTTTTGTCTTTGCATAATTTTGTTCTTGGTTGGAAACCTTTTTTTTCAAGATTTATTTCCTTATAAAATAGTTTTATTTCACGTTTTTGTTCATGTTCTTCTAGCCTTTCAATCTTATCTTTATTGTGTTTCCTCTTTTTAAATCTTAGATGTTTTTTTAATTGTCGTCTTCTTGTAGTATATTCCTCTTTGGTTTCTTCCGTACTGTTGTTCAGCATTTTAAGCCTAGCTTGGTTTTTTTGTTCCATTAGTCTCTGGCAGTCTTTGTCATACCATATTTTTTGGCTAGGTTCTTTGCTTTCCCCCACTACTTCTTTTGCAGCTGCTATCACTGCTTCTTTTAAGACATTCCATTTATCTTCGATATTTCTGACCTGATTTTCATTTACTTGATCATATTGTTCAATTATGTTCTCTATTTTCGTTTCATATCTTGCTCTCTTTTCTTCATTAGAGGCCAATATATCTGAAGCGTATTTGATCTTTTTTTCACCTTTCTCTGTTTCTTTGGCGGTAATTTTTTGTTTATATTTAATTAGCACAAGGTGGTGATCGGAGCTGCTGTTTGCCCCTCTATGACTTCTCACATCTGAAATGTCTGAAGCATGTCTTGCGTCTATTAAGACGTGGTCGATCTGGTTTCTTGTTTTCATGTCGGGAGAAACCCATGTTTCTTTGTGGATATTTTTATGTGGAAATTTTGTACTGCTTATCACCATTTTTTTGTCTGTTGCAAAATCTATGATTCTATGCCCGTTGTCATTACTTATTTCGTGCAGGCTATGTGCACCTATTGTTCCCTGATATAATTCCTCTCTTCCTATTTTTGCGTTTAAATCTCCTAAAAGTATTTTAACGCTATAATTGTTTATATTTGACACTTCTTGGTCTAATCTGGCATAAAAATTTTCTTTTTCTTCTGCTTCTTTGTCCTCTGTAGGTGCGTGCACATTAATGAAATTAATATCAAAGAACTTGCCTTTCATTTTCAGAATAGCTATCCTTTCATTTATATTAGTAAAGCTTTTTACCGCATGTTTGTATCTTTCACTTATTATGAAGCCCATCCCACCTTGTCCACCTCTTGAATTACCATGACATATTAGATATTTTCCATATTCCCAGATATCTTCGGTCTTCCATCTCATTTCCTGCAACGCTAAAATATCTATTTTGTAGGTTTTTATTTGTTCAATAAGGTTTTGTAGTTCTCCTATTTCTCCCAATGTTCTTATATTCCAAGTTCCAATTAAAACTTTTCCCTTTTTCTTATTTTTCTTTTTCCTGTTGTACTTATTCACCTTTTTGTTTGTTTTATCCTGTTTTCTAGTCTCTTCCGTACATTCAATCTCTATGTCGCCATCGTGGCCACTTTTTATTTCAGCCTTACTTGTTGAATTTTGATTTTTTGCCTTAATTTGACTAGAGCTGGGAAAATCCCCCGATGTGCCCCCAGCGGCCACCCGATGATGACGCTCCTGTCCAATACTCTTTGCTCTATTATTGCCCTGACTTTCCCTAACATTACAAGTATGAGGAGTTATATCTTGGTTTATTATTGCAGTTTGCTCGTTTTTCTGACCTACCTTTACAATTCTGTTATCTTTACCCCTATTCTTAAAATTAAAGTCTACATCACTATTAAAAACAAAATCAAAATTATCAAATGTTCTCATAAAAAAATCATCATTTTTCTTATTGTACCTATAACTATTACTATTTTCACCCTCAATGCGGACGCCGTCGCCATAATAATGATTAACCACCTTAACATTACTGTTACTACTATTAAGTACGCTGCAGGCGTCCGCACCGACAGTGAGTATTTCTTTCTCTCTTCGGTTTTCGGTAGTGTCTTCTTCCATTGCTGTTTTCGTCCTATTTTCTTTTTTCTTTGACTCCGTCCAACTTGCTTTAGTTACTTGTTTTTTGAGTACGCTGTTTTCGTTATTTTCGTTGATCTTTCTGTAGTAGAGCCCATTGATAACTCTTCCTCGGAGAGGGATCTATCACCATATTTTCTAGCTCCATTCTTCTTCTGATCTTCTATAACTATAGCTTCATTCTCTTGCGATAGGGTTTGCAATTGACTCAAAGTGAATAATTCGCCATTTAGGAGCAATTTGTTATAACGAATGCCTGCATTTTGACCTTTCTCTCTTGCTTCTTTTTGATATTTGCGAAGTTCATTTCTTTGAATTTGTATGTGTTTTGGATAGTCTTCATTTATGAATATGTCTGTACCTTTTAATTTCTTTGTTTCTTTAAGGACCTCGTTTTTTTTGCTCCAATTTTTGAATTCTATGAGGATCGGTCTTTTCTTATTAACAGTTTTGATACCAAGTCTTCGTATCTCTATAATGTCCTGATCTGTATTTAGTTCTACTTGCAATTTTCTTGATATTTCTGAAATCTTATGCTTGATTTGCGTTTCGTCTTCATTTTCGATCTCTTCTATTCCTTGGATGATCAGATTCTTTTTTCTTACTTCTCTTTCTAATACTTCTACCCTTCTTTCTTGAATTTGCAATATTGTTTGAAGTTCTTGATTCTTTTCTTTTAACTCTGTATTTTCTTCTGTTAGTTCTGCCAATTCTTTAGTGATTGTGTCGATTTTGTCTTCCATTCTCATGTTTTGTTTTTCCAGTAGGTCTAACTTTAATAGTTTTTCAAGGATCGCATCAATTTTCTGTTCCATATTTTTACTACGGTGGATTTTAGTGTATGGTCACCTTTATTATAGCAGACCGTAATTACTGTTTTAAACAAAAACGTTACTTACGATGCAAAAAGTTAATGTATTAAAATTGGTTATACTAAAAACTTCTACTTTAATTTTAAGGAATAATTTACTAATTTTGAACTTTTCCTTTTATTAGAAGAATAGAATGATATTTTTGAAATCTTTCTTCTCAAACTATTCTTTGCATCTATTGGTATATGGTAGACAGTTCTTCAGTTTAAATAAAAAGTGTACGTACCCAAATTCACAATTTTTCTGAGAGAGCACTTTCAAACCAACTTGCTTGTAACAGGCGGCCACACACTCTCCTCAAAATGTACACTCACCGGCACAAAATTCCCCGACAAATGTTTGATTAATTAATTTGATTAAAAATGTTTGATTAATTTTGACAATTTATAACTTTATTATTTCGTCGTCGTCAATCCATTTTTGTCAAAATTGAGTTAAGTGTACTGATCGATTCACAATATCAATTTTCATAGTCTTGATTCAATAAAATTGTGTTTTGACTAGGAAAGTTTTGGGGTAGTTCTGATTTCTTTCATTATAAATGGATTTTGGGCTGCTGAATCGGAGTATGAGGTTTGCGGACAAAATTTCTTGCCGGAACATTGAAAAAATCGCGAGAAAAGCGAAAAATTTCAGCTTTTTTCTGCTTTTTTGCTAAAATCTCGAAAACTATCAACTTTTAGTAAATGGTCTGTCAACAGAAATTAAAGTATGTACTTAAAATTATCTACCAATATTTACTCTTTTTTTTCAGATTAACCGTTCGGTCTAAAGTGCAAGCTGAAAATTGCCAATTTTTAACGGTCTCGGCAAAACCCACTTTTTACATTCCAAAACTTTATTTTTTATTAGAATGCTGTCATTTCATAAATTTCTCCTAATTTTCTGTACAAATAATAAATGTTAGTTCATAGGTATGTTAATGTCTCTTGTGACAGCTTCCATGAGTCCATTCCGACCTAAGAGGTCGGGAATGTCTCTGCTTTTCCCTTAGAGCCACAGAAGATCAGGCACACATGGAGTCACAGTTTCAGTTGGTGTGAACATTTCCTTCGGATCTGTTATCTTGATTTCTGATAAACCTTGAGGTTTTGTCCTTTTAAAATGAATTAGTTGAACAGCTCCCTGACTTCCATAAACCTCAGGCGCGGGTTTCTTTTTTATCCGAGGAATGGATTGCTTAGGAGCTACTGCATGTTTTGGTGCAATACAAGAAATGCCACATATGACGTGAAAAGTGTGGAATTCGTCGATTGTATGTACGTTAAAATCAGCGTTATCGTACACCTGCTGTGTAAAGCGCGGCAGGTCAATTTTCTGCGGATCGCCTGCGAATGCTGACACTTCCAGGCGAACAGCTTCTGTATAGGATGAACAAAACCCCAAAGAGGAAACTACATCAACCTATTTTCTTTAGCCGTACTTTTTGTAGAGAAAACGACCAACCATGCAAGGAATGGTGAGACCAACTATCTGGGCCTTACTGCCGCTACAACCTACAAGACTTTGAGCAAGCGCGTTGCTTATCTGGAAGTGTCAGTAATCGCAGGCGATCCGCAGAAAATTGACCAGCCGTGCTTTACACAACAGGTGTACGAAAACGCTGATTTTAACCCTTTCTAAGCCAGGTCTTAATTTGCATGTTGGTCCCTCAATCCGAAAGGTTTTTTCATGCTTAGAGTCCCATTGCCTTATATATACGTCGCATATAAATAAACAAATAAATGACCAAAACATGTTTTTTAATGAGTTTTTTAACCAACTTAAACGTTTTCTTTTCAAAAGTACTCATCAGAGAGCAAAACCAACTTGAAAAAATGTATCTAACTTAAAAAATATAATCTAATGGAAATTAACATTAAAAGTTTTCTTTTGTGTGGTACTTCTCAAAACATGACACCACGCAAAAGCCGACTCCGCATCTTGCACACATATGTATCTCGATTCGCTTCTTTTTTTTTGGTCTTTTCTGTGGCTACAAACGCTTCACCTTCTAGCAGCTACCTATAAGCGTTGCCACCAGTGCTACAGTATAGAATATATCTAAAATATGTGAACAAAAATATAAGCGGCAATGGGTCCGCATTACCTGTCTTAGGTGCCAAAATTTTGAGGCTTTGGGAACAATAATCTAACATTTTCGGACATATTTCTACGGCATTGGGACACCAATGAGTCTAAAATTTTATAAGCAACGCATATTTTCGGCTTTGGTAAATTGAGACCATAACATCTTGAACGTATATATACGACGGCTGGGAATACAGACCCACTTTTTCAAAAACATATATATGCAGCGTTGGGACAGAAAGGGTTAAATAACGTACATACAATCGACGGATACATTTACATCATGGGTGGCATTTCTTGTATTGCACGAAAACATGCAATAGCTCCTAACCAATCCATTCCTCGGCTAAAAACTAAACCCGCACCTGAGGTTTATGGAAGTCAGAGAGCTGTTCAACTAATACATTTTGAAAGTACACAACCTCAAGGTTTATCAAAAATCAAGATCCGAAGGGAAACTGTGACTCCATCTGTGCCTGATCTTCTGTGGCTCTAAGGGAAAAGCAGAGACATTCTCGGTATTTTAGGATGGAATGGATTCATGGAAGCTGTGAGAAGAGACATACCATATTCATATTATGAACTAACATTTATAATTTGTACAGAAAACTAGGAGAAATTTATCAAATGACAGTATTCTAATAAAAACTAAAGTTTTGGAATGTAAAAAGTGGGTTTTGCCGAGACCGTTAAAAATTGGCAATTTTCAGCTTGCACTTTAGACCGAACGGTTCGTCTGAAAAAAAGTAAATAGTGATATTTGTAGATAATTTTAAGTAAAAGTTAATAGCTTTCGAGATTTGAGCAAAAAATCGGAAAAAAGCTGAAATTTTTCGGTTTTCTCGTGATTTTTTCAATGTTCCGCCAAGAAATTTTGTCCGCAAACCTCATATTCGGATTCAGCAGCCCAAAATCCATATATAATGAAAGAAGAAATCAGAACTACCCCAGAACTTTCCCACTAGAGAGCTCGTAGAGTACAAATTCACTGAATCATCTGGCACAGTGGTTCCCAACCTTTTATGTCTGGCGACCCACCTTCTCATGTTTTTTCATATTCGCGACCCATCCCTCACCCATGATGATATATAATGTACATTATTCGGCTACTGTAAGAGCCACGCCGCGACCCACCTAAAATCCGCGCGCGACCCACTAGTGGGTCGCGACCCACCGGTTGGGAAACGCTGATCTGGCAGATATAACGAAGTCCTACAAAGCACGTAGAGTTGGCTGCCTAAAGCACTGAATATACTTAAGTCCAAAATTACCATTTTGTTATCAGGCAGAAGTCACTATCTGGACGTAATGATGTTTGCCTGATTACGATGCGACAGATACTACTAAAGAGTATCAGTTAATGAAAGATAAAATCAATCAGTTATTTTGTATTTGCTGTCTCTTTCTATAACAAACGTTTGTTATGTATAGAAAAAGACAGCAGATACAAAATAAGTGATTGGTATGATCGTTCATGGGTAATCTTTCATTTTTCCGACTGTGGTGTGAGCACATGTTGATTTGTGTAGATCGTAATTGTTGTGTTTTTTAGCGCGAAAAGAATGTCAATGCTGCTAAGGACAGTGATAAGAAAAGAGCAACTGAAAATCCTGATTTTGTCACTGCTACTTTTGACCTTTAAAGTGTGCTACAAATACCAAGTAGTGATGTATCACCCTTATACTAAAGTAGAAAATTATCTGCCTTTAATTTATGCGTTTATGAAGGAGCTCACCCAAATAATGCACACTGTTTTACCTGGACTGAACTTAATGGTGCCAGAGGGAGCTTAGAAATTGCGACATGTTTGTATCGCTATTTAAAGCCTCCCTGCGAGAATCTCAGAAGTATCATTGTTTTCCGATACTTGTGGGGAACAAAACAGGAATCAATTTGTCATCGCAATGCTGTATTATTTTGTTCATGTTTTATCTGGCCACAACATTACTGTTCTCGAGCAGTAGTTTCTAGAGTCAAGACATACGATGATGGAATGCGACAGTATGCATAGCGCCATCGAAAGAGAAAAGAGGTATGTAGCAGTATCTACATACGCTTCATGACTGGAAAAATATTTTTGTCAAAGCTAGGTCTAAAGAAGGCATCAAAAAGAAGGACCCTTATGTAGTCCATGAGCTACAATATTCAGATTTTATTAACTGGAAACTACTTGCGAAAAATATGTTAAAAAACACAAAACTAAATAAATCTGGCGAAAAAGTTAGGTGGTTGCAAATAAAATATTTCAGAGTATATATCCATAGGAATCATCAAATATCACTACGAGCACTACGGTCCCTACTTTGAACTAACTATTTACGGACGAGGAAGACCTCCAACACAAGCCTCCCTATCACTTCAACAGGCTTACCTAGGTATGCGTCCAATTTCGTTAGCAAAATTTAATGATTTACAGAAATTATGCACTACCGACGTTATTCCTTCGGAGTTCCATGCTTGGTATTCGTCTCTGCTAACCTCCAAATCAGTCAGGGAAGCGAAGCCGAACAGCGTATCTAAATTCATTGAATTTTAGTTTTCATTTTTATAAATGCGTTTATTTTAGTGAGTTACTTTAATTTAAGTAGTAAATAATGTTCATAATGTATTTAACTAATTCACCAAATTTACCTTTTACCAATTTGCCAGAAATCACTAAGTCCATTAAATATTGTTTTTGACCAAAAAACATGGATTTCAAAAAACAGTGTATTCACATCTCAAAGCATTACTAGACTTGTACAATTGCAGCGGTAATTTCCTTGACTTTTATAAGAATGAATTTTAGACGACAATTTTTTTTTATGTAATTATGTTTATTTACAATCTACATCATTAAAAGAGTATTAAGTAAATTTGTTCCATGTTTTTGGGCATGAAGAAGAGACTTCCAATGATGTCTCATCTTATTCTATTTATGTTTAAGTTTTAAAATAGGTCCTGAGGCCAGGTTCGATCTAGTCTCCTTGTGGCAGGGCCATTATGGAATAATTCCCTTAATTGTCCCATTGTCATGGTGAATGGTACGCTCGTTTTGTGATTCAGATGCTCGATGGATTTCTTCTCTGATGAAAGATATATTTAAGTCTTCGTGAAGTGTTTGATTAGTTACATACCATGGTGCATCCACTATTGATCTTAGAACTTTAGACTGAAATCTTTGGATAATATTGAGTGATGTTGACTTCGCACAGCCCCAGAGGTGTAGTCCGTAGTACCAAATAGGTTTGAGTATTGTTTTGTACAGAAGAATTTTGTTTTGGATGTTGAGTTTTGATCTGCGTCCGAGGAGCCAATACATTTGCTGAAATGTCAAGTCTAGTTGTCTTCTTTTGGTCTGTATATGTTTTTTTACAAGTAAGACGTTGGTCAAGATGGAGGCCAAGGTATTTAGCGTCTGTAACTGTTGGTATTCGTACATTTTCCATTCTTACAGGTGGGCATGTGTTGTGACGATTTGTAAACGTTATTTGAGATGATTTTGTTTTATTTACTTTTGTTCGCCATTTTGTGTACCACTCACTGAGTATGTCCAGATGGTGTTGCAGGTCTTGTGAGGCTTGTATGTGATCTTCATTTACAGCGAGTATTGCTACGTCATCAGCAAAGGAAGCGATCGTAGTATTATGAGACTCTGGTATATCGGCTGTGTAGAGTGAGAAAAGCAGCGGCCCGAGAACACTACCTTGCGGAACTCCGGAGTTAATAGGACAGAGGCTGGATTGTTGGTCTTTGAATTTTACTGAGAAATATCTATTTGATAAGTAGGATTTGATTAGGAGGAAATAGTTACTAGATAGTGCTAATTTTACTTTGTAAAGCAGACCTCTGTGCCAAATTTTGTCAAACGCTTGTGAGATATCTAGACGACAATTAAAACTAAAATGTTCGTTTTCTCAAATCTCTTATTTTGGACTTAATGACTTTTGCCGCGACGACGACGATTTATACTCCGATTTTCAAGATTCATGCATGAGTTTGTAGATACATATGTATTGATATCGTTTGGTTACCGTTTGGTACATGTATTGATATAGTTTTGTATGCTGGTAACAAAAAAATTTTGCTTAGATGGCATTATCAGGGCTCAATGGAAGCGTTGTATTTTCTACTAACTTTAAAAAATTCTGTGGAAAAATTGAAGGGCTGATTTTGTTTCATATTTCTTTCGTATTATGCCGGAAGCATCAGTAAGATTTTGTTTTTGGAATGATCCGAATATCTCTTATCTTGTAAGAGCTGCACAATTTTTTGTAAATAAAAACACTGGTTGGCTCATAAACATACATATCTTAAATAGAGGTTGGATTGTTAAGATTAGAATGTCCCGCATGCAGCCCAGATCTCAATCTTATCGAACATTTATAGTTAAGAGAAATAAGGAAAAAATATCCTATTGGTGACACAACCCCCTCCAGGCCGAAACCAATTTTTTTGAGTAGTATGAACATATATTAATAATATGTATATGTTTCCTGCAGCCAATTTTGATGATATACATAGTTATAAACAAATGAAGATCAAAAAACGGTAAATTTTCGCCTTTTTCGTCTATTACCAAAACATGAAGCATTTTAAACAAATTTGAGAGTATGAAACTCATAAATCGTATAAAAAACTTCAATATGGCGTTCGCTGAATAGGTCTATCCTTATTGGTTGCTTAGAAAATTGCAAAATAAATCATAAATTTTGAGTTTTTATAGATGTTAATAACTTATGTAAAAATTAAGTTAGAATACTGGTGCTTAAATTATACCCTAAATTTCAAAGCAAGTGGTCAAATAGTTTAAAAGTTATTTAACTTGTTTATCAAAAATTAATTTTTTTTTGCTTCGCTAAACACTATAAGTCAGAGAATGATAAAGTTACAGTAATACGTTGGATAGGTTATGAAAGAAAAAGGGTTATACTATTAATTTAATTAAAAAAATGACAAAAAATAATTCTAAATATTGCTGATTATACCCGTAGAAAAATTATTATTTCATATTTAGAAAGAATGAATTTTTATACAAATTAAAAAAAAGAAAAATTGTCCTAGAACAATTAGAACGAAGTTGGCCCCCCTTTTTTTAATTCACATCAGCTTTCTTTATAACAATTAAAACCTTTCGTTACTCGCGCCAACTTTTTGTGATCGGATACTCGCGCACGGTGCAGGAGACCGGGTCCAAAAATATGGGTCAGCAGTGTTTTAAAATTATTTTTTTTTTGCAAAATTGTGTACGATTAAATTATTTAATGAATATATGATCATATAATTTTGTAGATATGCGTTTGTGTTCACATTATATTACTTTAATCAAAAATTTAATAATTTTCATTGTTATCCATTTATATGTATATACAAAAACTTTGGAAGTGAAAAAAAAATTGAATATGGTTAAATTTGTTTACTAAGAACTTTAGATCTTAATTCAATACACAAAAAAATTAAAAATAAAGAGTAATTGTAGTAACAAAAAAAGTTATAAAAATTAATTAACGTTTTTAAAACATGAAATACACAATGGTGTCACATTCATTGGAACAATGGTGTTCCAAACACAGATATTTTGAGCATATTTGGCAGTAAAACTTTGTTTTTCTATTTTTCTTCCAATCACAAACAGCACAGCGATCTGAAGTTCCTGGTGTTACGACTGGTACTTGTTCTGTTGGTAAACCACATATCTCCCTAAACCTCATTCTGATGGTTCTGGGTAAGTTATATATTTATATTTATATATATAAATATAAATAAACCAATCTATAAACATTGAAAATAAGGAAAAGATCTTAAATTACCTTACTAATTAAAAATATCGATGTGTCATCCAAACACAAAAATTGGTGCACAAATACTCGCACACGGTGTACGGGACCGTGTTGCGTAATAACAAAAGGACAGTACTATTTTTACACTGCGAACTGACTTTACCCACAGTTGATTGACCATTGAAGAGGTATACGAAGTAGCCATTCAAAATCCCCACTACAAGCAGAGTTACAGGAATTTATTTACAGGCCCGGTCTCCCACACCGTGTGCGAGTAACGGAGGGTAAGAAATCAAATCAGCCACATTTTGAAAGAACATACTTCAAAAAGTTTTAATGTACCAAATATAAAAAAGATACACTTTCAAACAAATCGTTCACAAAGCTTCAAAATGTGACACTTAAAATTGGCCGGCCTTGAAACTTGGGATATCGATGAGAAGGGAGAAGGAACTGTTAGTTGTACCTTTGGTTCTTGCTTATACAGGGTGTTTCATTGGGACACGGAAATACTTTAATGGTGCATAGAGGTCACCGAGGCCGTTCTAGGTATACTAAATTTTTTGCTCTACCGACTTTTATATCCGAGTTACAGGGTATTTTATCGATTTTGCTCATTTCTTTCCTAAGCCATAACTTTAGAACCACCCTGTATATTTTTTTAATATTTGGTACACATATGTCTCATTCAAAATTCAAACGACCGACATACTAATCACAAGAAAAATCCAGGTCCGGATTAACAAAAAATTATAAAGTAATTGTGACCTTAAAACAACACCCTGGATATTGAAATTTTGAAAATCTGTTTGCATATTTGAAAAGAGCACAAAAAACTAAGTCTAATGGTGTGCTTCGATTTTTCGGCCAGACAATTTTTTGATTTTAATTTTGAAATTATATTGAATTTTTTAAGAACTCAACATTAAAAAGAAGGTATTAATTAACTTTTAATTATAGATTATTAAAGTTATTGAATAAATACTCATTTTAAAACGAATCAAGACTTATTTACCACATCGGAAAGACCCAATTATTAATCACAAGAAAAATCCAGGTCCGGATTAACAAAAAACATAGAGTAATTTTGACCTTGAGATAAAACCCTGTATATTGACATTTTTAAAATTTGTTTCCACATTTTAAAAGACCACAAAATTCCGAGTTTATCGGTTTACTTTGATTTTTGTGCAAAAATGTATTACCTTTAATTTTGTAATTAAATACATATATTCAAATTTTTAAAAACCCTGAAATTAATAAGCAGGTTTTTAAAGCACTTTTAAATAATAAATCATTTAACTTAATAAATAAATACTAATTTTAAAAATAATCAGTTATTATTTACTGCGTTAGAAGGACTCACTTACTAATCACAAGAAAAATCCAGGTCCGTATTAACAACAAAATACAAAGTAATTGTGACCTTGAAAAAACACCCTGTATATTGAAATTTTTAAAATACGTTTGCACACCTGAAGAGAGCACGAAAAACTAAGTTTAATGTCCTTCTTTAATTTTTTGTGCAGACAATTTAATGACATTACCTTTGAAATTATGTCGAAATTTTTATTATGAGTTCCCAGAGTTCTTAAAAATTTCGACATAATTTCAAAATTAAATTCATTAAATTATCTGGCCAAAATATTTAAGCGAACGATTAAACTTAGTTTTCTGTGCTCTTTTCATACCTATGTGCAAACGGATTTTGAAAATTTCAATATACAGGGTGTTGTTTCAAGGTTACAATTACTTGATATTGTTTTGTTAAACCGGACCTGGATTTTTGTTGTGATTTGTAAGTGGGTCGTCCGAATGTCGTAAATAAGTATTGATTATTTTTAAAATGGGTATTTATTTAATAACTTTAATAATTTATTGTTAAAAGTGCTTTAAAAATCCGCTTTTTAATTTCAGTGTTCTTTAAAGTATCAATATATTTAATTTTAAAGTTTTAAAGTATGTAATTAAATTAAAATTAAAGCAAACCGATAAACTCAGATTTTGTGGTGTTTTCAAATGTGCTAACAAATTTTGAAAATGTCCATATACAGGGTGTTCTTTCAAGGTCACAATTACTTTGTTTTTTTGTTAATCCGGACCTGGATTTTTCTTGTGGTTAATAATTGGGTCGTTCCAATGTGTTAATAAGTATTGACTAATTTTAAAATAAGTATTTATTCAATAGCTTTAATAATTTATAATTAAAAGTTAATAATACCTGCTTTTTAATGTCAGAGTTCTTAAAAAATTCAATATAATTTCAAAATTAAAGTCATAAAATTGTCTGGCCCAAAAGTGAAGTAAACGGTTAGACTTAGTTTTTTGTGCTCTTTTTAAATGCAAACAGATTTTCAGAATTTTAATATACAGGGTGTTGTTTTAAGGTCACAATTACTTTATAATTTTTTGTTAATCCGGACCTGGATTTTTCTTGTGATTTGTATGTCGGTCGTTTGGGTTTTGGATGAGACATATGTGTACCAAATATCAAAAAATATACAGGGTGGTTCTAAATTTATGGCTTAGGAAAGAAATTGGCAAAATCGATAAAACACCCTGTAAGTCGGTTATAAAAGTCGGTAGGGCAAAAAATGTAGTATACCTAGAACCGCCACAGTGACCTCTATTCACAGTTAAAGTATTTCCGTTTCCCATTGAAACACCCTGTATATTTCGACGTTTCTTTTTTTAATTTGTATGTACCTTTTGCGTGCAGTACGAATATGCATTATTTAAATAAATTAATTGTTATATACATCATCTTTGTTTAAACAATTTTTTTTCAAGTTTTTTGATAATATTTTAAGTATTTTTAATCACAAAACATAATATTATTCTTCATTCTAATAATAATTTTCATTAAACTTAGTAAATAATTTATTTTTAATAGATTGTCTGAAAAAAACAAATTATTCCATTTCATTGTTTCTAAAAATAGTATTGGTCTATGGAAATCAAAAAATCTCAAATGAACTAGGTTTTATTTTTATGCTAAACATGCTATTAGATGAATGAAAAACTGAAGTTACAGAACCACCAAATAAGAGATCAAAGTATTTGATTGGGGTTGGAAATTCAGCTAAGAACAGTTAGTACCGATTCGATCAACAGGCTTTCTTTATACCAGATATTTTATTAAAATAAACTACCTGCTCTTGAAAAACTGGTTGCACTTATACTATATTATTCTCTAATTTTACAAAAATTTAAACAATAGAAGAAAACAATATGTTGAAAAATGTTCTGTAAATAACTTTGTTCTTTTTGTTCTCTCTCTAATTTTGTTTCATTTCATTTATCTAGTAGCATGTTTATCAAGGGGAAATCTAGGGGAAATTATAGGGTAATATCACTCCTAGAGACAGGGTATAAGATAATAGCACAATGCATACGTGGAAGACTGAACGAATACATGGAGGATACTGTGGGAGAGTACCAGGCAGGCTTTCGATCCAACCGTTCGGTAACAGACCAGATTTTCACGCTAAAAGAATTACAAGCAAATTGCTATGAGTACAAAACGACCCTGTATGCGCTGTTCGTAGATTTCAAGCAGGCATATGATCGTATAAATAGAAAAGAAATGTACCGTGCTCTGAAACAATTACAAATCCCCAAAAAATTGATTAGCTTGATTGAAATGACGTTGGCAAAAACGAAAAGCGAAGTAGTGTGGAAAGACATCTCAGAGGACTTCGAAATCAAACAAGGACTCAGGCAGGGTGACCCGATGTCAACCACGTTGTTAAATCTTGTTCTTGAAGTAATAATGAGGAATTGCAGCATAAAAATGGAAGAAACCATATTTAAAAATGAACATCAATGTATTGCTTTTGCGGATGATCTAACAATATTAGCAAAATCAAAGAAAGAATTGAAAAGAATTGTGAAAAAGGTAGAAAAAGAAGCAAATAGGTTTGGTCTAAAGATAAATGAAAAGAAAACTAAATACATGATAATGGGGGATACACAGCAAGACAATGAAGAGTTTATAAAAATACAAGGGGAGAAAGATTACATATACAGTTTTGACAGAGTGGAAGAGTTTACTTACCTTGGTGTGAAAGTAAAGGAAAATGGACATGAAGATAAAGAAACAGAATCCAGAATTACAAAAGGCAACCAGAAATACGGAATGCTGAGATCCTTAATGAAGTCTAAGTTTGTTTCAAGAAAAACAAAAGAAAGAATTTACAAGACAGTGATTAGAGCTACGGTTGTATATGGAGCTGAATTATGGGTTTTAAGAATCGCAGATGAAGAAAGATTAGAAAGATGGGAGAGGAAAATTCTCCGATCAATTTACGGAGGCATAAATACACAAATGGGATGGAGAAGAAGGACAAATAAGGAGTTGGAAGAGCTGTATACGGAACCAAAAATCACCGCAATAATAAAGTCGCATAGAATAAGATGGCTGGGACATGTGCAAAGATTGGAAAACCATATGACCAGGATGATATTGAACAGGAAACCAGTAGGGAAAAAAAGGAAAGGAAGACCCCGTAAAAGATGGTTTGACAGCGTCCAAGCAGATTTACGAGAATTAAAAATAGATAACTGGAGAAACAAGGTATTAGACAGAAGAGAATGGAGAGGAGTGGTAAGAAGAGCGCAAGAGAAATTGTAACAGAAGAATGTGCCATGAATTGTAAAATGAGAGCTATATACAGGGTGTAACAAAAATACAGGTCATAAATTTAATCGCATATTCTGGGACCAAAAATAGTTCGATTGAACCTAACTTACCTTAGTATAAATATGCACACAAAAAAAGTTACAGCCCTTGGAAGTTACAAAATGAAAATCGATTTTTTCCAATATATCGAAAATTCCTAGAGATTTTTTATTGAAACTAGACATGTGGTACTTTTGTGGCAGGAGCATCTTACAAAAAAATTATAGTAAATGACACTCCATAAAAATTTTATGGGGGTTTTGTTCCTTTAAACCCCCCCCCCAAACTTTTGTGTACGTTCCAATTAAATTATTATTGTGGTACCATTAGTTAAACACAATGTTTTTAAAACTTTTTTGCCTCTTAGTACTTTTTCGAAAAGTCAGTTTTTATCGAGATATTTTGAATATTAGTCAAACCCACCACATATTTTTAAATGGTTAAGTACGATTATGGAGACTTGGTAATCGTATGAAAATTTATTTATAATTTACATTTTTAGGCATATTTTGAACCATATTAAAAAAGAAGCCACATCTTGATAAAAGGTGCCTTATCGAAAAAATACTAAGAGACAGAAAAGTTTAAGAAACATTGTGTTTAACTAATGATACCGAAGTAATAGTGTAATTGGAACGTACACAAACATTTGGGGGTGTAAAGGAACAAAACCCCCATAAAATTTTTATGTAAACATATTTAAAAAGAAGCAGCAACTCGATAAAAACTGCCTTATCGAAAAAATACTAAGAGGCAAAAAAGTTTTAAAAATAGTGAGTTTAACTAATGGTACCACAATAATAATTTAATTGGAACGTACACAAAAGTTTGGGGGGTTTAAGGGAACAAAACCCCCATAAAATTTTTGTGGGGTGCACAAATTTCACTATAATTTTTCTTTAAGATGTTCTTGCCATAAGAATGCCACACGTCCATTTTCAATAAAAAATCTCGAATAGTTTTCGATATATTGGAAAAAATCGATTTTCATTTTATAACTTCAAAGGGCTATAACTTTTTTTATGTGCACATTTGTATTAAGGTACGTTAGGTCCAATCGATCTATTTTTGGTCCCAGAATATGTGATTTAATTTATGACCTGTATTTTTGTTACACCCTGTATATGTATATATTTATATGATGTATTTTTTAATGGACAAATTAATATTGTATATTGTAGATATGTATAGTAAAAAAAATGTAATTGTGTTTTTCACGCCCAAGGTCTACATGGCCTGTTGAGCAAAATAAATAATAATAATGTTTATCAAGAAATAAAACCTAGTTTATTTGAGATTTTTTATTTTCAATTCAATATTAAGTATAAACCAATGTTAGTTTTAGGAATAATTGAATAGGATTAGTATATATTAATTATAAATAATATGTACGTTGTACACTAAAAGTTACATCAAATATTATTTAAAAAATTGAAAAAAAAAATGTTTCAACGAATTTGATGGTGTATATAACAATTAATTTATTTAAATAATGCATATTCGTAATGTACGCAAAAAGTACAGACAAATTAAAAAAGAAACGTCGCAATAAATAAACGAGAACCAGAGATACAGTTAACAGCTCCTTCCCCCTCTTATCGGTATCACAAGTTTCAAGGCCGGCCGATGTTAAGGGCCACATTTTTAAGCTTTGTGGACGATATCCTTGAAAGGAAGTCTTTTTTATATTTGGTACATTAAAACTTTGAAGTATGTTCTTTCAAATGCGGCTAATTTTATTTCTTAATTGTTATAAACAAAGCGGCTGTGAATTAAAAAAACTTCGTCCCTAATTGTCCTTGGACAATTGTTTTTCTTTCTAAGTGTGTATAAAAACTCAGTCTTTCTAAATATGAAAAAATAATTTTTCTACGGGTAACGGTTAAAAAGTTATTCTAATTGTTTATAAGTAAAAAAAATCGACATGTTTATGCAAAATAATTTTGCAATATTTAAAATTATTTTTTGTCATTTTTTAAATTAAGTTAATAGTATAAATCTTCTTCTTTCATAAACTATCCGAAGTATTACTACTTTATCATTTTCTGACTTATAGTGTTGCAAAAACAAATAATTTGGGATAAACAAATTAAGTAACTTTTAAACTATTTGACCAATTGCCAAGGTGGTATGACACAATGTTAAAATTTATATAGTTTTTAGGTACAGTTACCGTCACTATTTCAAAACCAATCTTCAACTTAGGGGTATGTACGTGAACTGTAGACTTTCTATTTTAATAGTATCTAGTTAAAATTTCCAAAGAAAGCAGTATATTTTTTATAACTGTACATAAAGGAGTCCATGTCATAACTTACTTAGTAACTTGCTATAAAAATTCGTTTTGCATAATAATTTTTGAACTTGGGTGGAAAATAACTACCAGAAACGATTAAGTATGCAAAAAGCTTTATTTTAAACAAAATTTCATTGTCCATACTGCCATAATTTTTAAATTAACTGTACCTAAAAGTAAAAATTTTAGTTAAAAGCTGCAATCTGGGGATTTTGTTGAAATTACAGCAATAAGTTGGCATTTTTCTAGTGATAAATTAGTTCCGCTGTCACTTAATAGATGAGAAGATGAGTTCACGTGTCATTTAGTAGATGGCAGCAGTGATGTATTAAATGGAGACAGATGCGCGTTTGCCGGATTTTAAGAAAATCTACAAACAATTGAAAACGAGTTTTGTAACCACGGAAATACGATGAATCACGCGGTTTTGTTTAGAAAAGTGGCCCCACCCCCTCCCAGTACGCATTTTGGACCTTGTTTGACTTTCACTTTCAATCATGATTGTATAACGTCACAGTGTCTTAACAATACAAATATACATTTTTTATGCTTGAAACCGTGACGTTATACGAATGGTTGAAAGTTAAACGAGGTTCAAAATGACTCAAAGTGTTTACTGGGGGATTATACTAGTTTTGACATAATACATAAATAACATAAGTAAGCTCTAGTATGTTATGTGGGGCGGATCTAAAAACAATTTCAGTTTTATTCACTTTCTGGCAAATTTAATTTTTATAGGGCCGCAAATAATGCATTGTTCGGATACAATTAGCGTCTCTTTGTAAAGACGATGACGTCGACATTTTTACACACATTACACATGCCAATGGCCATTAGTATTTGTTGAGGCATTATCCTAATAAAAAAATTGTAGACAAAACAATATTGTATAATCATTGATTAATTTATGTCAAATATTTCCGTAAGTGAAAAAAAATATTGAAATTTACTGGAGTAATAATTAGATAAACCGATATGCAGACGATACAGTTGTGGTTGCTAGCAGTATCGACAGGCCTGTCATACCCGGGTACCTACAAAGAGCGAGTGAAAAAAGAGATTTTAACCATCAACATAAATAAAACAAAAATGGACACTGGTGAGCAAAACTCAAAAACCTGCCAGACAATTGAAAATAAAAAACCAATTCAACACGTAGAAGTATATGTATACCTTGGAACAGTCGTCAACTAGAAATGGGAGCAAACAACCGAAATACGATGTAGAATTGAAAAGGCCAGAGCTACATTTAACATGAGAAATATATTCAATCATTGCGACATATCTGTCACACTAAAAATACGGCTGCTAAAATGCTATGTATTTCCAGTCTTGTTGTATGGAGCAGAGACCTGGACAATAACGGAAACATTATCGAAAAGGCTAGAGGTATTCGAAATGTGGGTGTACCGACTTATCCTCAAAATGTCCTGGACGACTCAAGGCCCCGTCTCACCATCAAATAATTGACAGTTATTTGATCAAACTTGACAGTTAGTGACACAAAGTGACAGTTAGTATGTATAGTTTGTGTCACTAGTCAAGTTTGATCAAATAACTGTCAATTATTTGATGGTGAGACGGGGCCTTTACACTACCAACGTAGAGGTATTGCGCTGAGGAGAAAACAAAAATGAGAAATCTGTTTCACAATAGAAACGGAAACCTGAATACCTCGTACATATTATGAGACATGATAAATATCGTATACTGCCACTGACAATACAGAGTAAAATAGAGAGCAAACGTGGACCCAGAAGAAGAAGACACTCATGGCTTCAAAACTTACGCCAATGGTTTGGACTAACGTGCCAATGTCCGCAACGGACGAGGCACATGAAGAAAAAGAAGAAGAATTTAAAATGAGATATTCTTCTTCTCACGGTGCTTATTCGTTCCGAATGTTGGCGATCAGCATGGCTATCCTAACTTTGCATGCTGCTATTCGGAATAGTCTGTTTGTCGATGTAGGTATTGAACCAGTTTCTCAGATATATTCTTCTTCTCCCTGGTCCTCTCTTCCCAATACCTTGCCCTGAAGAATGAGTAGCGGCAATCTCTATTCATTCCTCATAACATGGCCAAGATATTCTACTTTGCGCTCTTTGATAATAATGTGTGTTAATAATCTCGCATTCCTTGCCCATTCTACGTAAGACCTCAACATTAGTCACACGACCCATCCACGAAATTCTTAAAATGCGACTGTAATACCACATCTTGAATGCCTTGAGTTTTCTTAAAGAAGTTTCGGAAAGAGTCCAGGCTTCTACTCAGTATAATAATCTAGAAAATACATAGGATCTGATAATAGAAATTTTGTTAACAAGTGGTAAATGTGACTTCTGAAACGAGACTTCATCATTATGAACGCTGATCTCGCTTTTCCTATGCGTTGTTTTATTTCACTAGAGTGGTCTCATTGACTGTTTATGTAGGTACCAAGGTATGTGTAGCTGTCCACTCTGTCAATTGGTTGTTGGTTAACCAAAAGCCGTGTATGTAATATATTTCGCTCTTATGACTACCATTACTTTCTTTTTTTTTCGTATTGAAATTCCATGTTCACTACTTATGTCTTATATGCGCGACATTATTCTTTGCAAATCATCTAGGCTATCTGCAAAAACTACTGCGTCGTCGGCATATCTAATGTTGTTTAGATCTATCATCTAATCCAGTTTCCTCCAAGATAATTTATGAGTATGTGCAGCTTATCATGTTGTACTCTATCAAACGCCTTTTTGTAGTCGATAAAACAAATATATAGCACTTAGACAGTCAATAGAGCCTCTCGGGTGCCTAAGGGCAAGGCATTGCGGAATCAAATCTTTGTCCGTGATACTTGTTCTTCGCATTTTTTATATAGGTATTCTGCAGTATATTACTTTTAAAAATGTTTTAAGTAAGTGGTTCATTAGGCTAATTATTATTCTGCCTCGCATGTTGAAATGAGAAATGAAATGAAAATGTGAAATTTTCCGAGGAAAAAACTTTCCCTGTTGAAAAAACATTCAATATGAAAAAAGTTATTGTAGTGACTCTGTTTTTCAATTGACTTACGTATTTTACATTTATTAAAAATACTAATTTTATACTCGATCTTCATTCTGAGAATTAGCATAATTCTTTTTTGGTCATTTAGATAGGCACTTACTTGTATTTCAAATAATTGCAAATTTCTTTAGTTTGAAATAAATCCTTTTGAGCAGGTAAAGAATTACGAATTGCCGTATAATACAATATTAAATAATAAACTATATCCAAATGAATGAACGTTTAGTATCTATTAATGAGAATTTACCCTAGGCAGGTAAAGAAAGGATTAACAACTGTCGTCTGTAAATACAAAGTACGATTAAGATCGAGATGTGCCGAGCCTAAGTTGCAATACATGGCATCAATGCGGTGTCGTTCAGAGAACTAAATTTAATAATAAAATATATGTACGTGCTGCCATCTATTCAAAGAACTGTTAAACGTTAGCTTAAAAATTGGCCACCTATTTTGACCATAGCGTACTAATACCCCCTTAAGCACCAGAAGTCTCAGCATACCGTGTAATAAGAAGGTTTTAATTTAATTTTTACACAAGTTATGAACATTTAGAAAATCTCAAAATTTATTTTGCAATTTTATAAGCAACCAATAATGATAGACATATTCAGCGAACGCCAAATTGAAGTTTTTTTATATGATTTATGAGTTTCTTACTCTCAAATTTGTTTAAAATGCTTCACTTTTTAGTAATAGACGAAAAACGCGAAAATTTACCGTTTTTTGATCTTTAATTGTTTATAACTATGTATATCATCAAAATCGGGTGCAGGAAACATATAGGTTATTAATATAGATGTCCATATTACTCAAAAAATTTGGTTTCGGCCTGGAGGGGGATGTGTCACGAGAAAAATCTTATTTGTCTGGACTATTATGGGATGAATTGAAAATAGCTATTCGCCGTCATCCTAGGCCTCCAGAAAATTTGGTACAATTATGGCCCTGGTAGAGGAATATTGGGCTATTCCCCAGGCAAGGATAACAGATCTTTATTCGATGCCAAACAGATTCCCAGATAGCACATGACATACTCTTGCTTTAAGTTTGTAAAATACACCGTTTTTTTTTTGAAAAATCAAGAGTACCTTTTAGTACCAGGATACCTCACAATTTAATAATCCAAAGTGAAGAATGCTTAAAATTTAAAGACAAAAAAGTTATGCGATAAAATAACCGTTACCCTACCCAAAACGGACGCCTATGACCGGTATTATATATTTGCAATAGATGGAATCGATTTATCTCTGGAAGATAAATATGGATACTAATTTTTGTTTTTCTAACTCTAAGCGTTCTGGAGGTATTTAAGAAAAACTAATTACAAGACGCCATTTTCAAACAGCTCTAGCTCCCTTACGAAGCATTTTCGGACTAGGTGAATTTGGTTAAATTGTCTTAAAATTACCTGAGGAATCTCCTGTCTTCGTTTCTCGGTAGAGATTCTGGACACCCTGTATAAATCAATCAGATCTAAACGTTTTTCTCTGTTTCATTCTATTTTTTAAGAGCAGAACCAATCAAAGTTCTTTTTTAATTTATTATTATTATCCCGGTTATTTATAGCGTTCTTCGCTCCGTCGGTCGTTCCATTCGCCATTCCTTCCGACATTGCCTTCTGAATGCCGCCTAGCCAGGATTGTTTCCGCCTTCCTCTCTTCCTTCTTTCCCTTGACGCCATTTTAAAATTTGTTTTGGCAGCCTGTCGTCGTCCATTCTTTCTAGGTACATAACCGTACCAGATTAGTTGTCTCCTTTGAATTTCGTCTGTGATGGTTGATTTGACCCCCATTGTATTTATGATTTGGTCATTTTGTATTCTTTCAAGCCTTTATTTTCTAGCCAATCTTCTGCAGAAGTCAATTTCCAATGCAAGTAGGCGTCTTTCCAGGGGTTTAGTGTTGCCATGTTTCGCATCCATAGAGCACTAACCTACTTTTAAAGATGGAGTCAAAGATGAGATGATTTCTTTGATAAGATAGTTCTTTTGACCATTTAGGCATCCAATCACCGTTTTTCTTCCGATTTTGATGTGCTTTATTGTATAATTGTTTAACGGCGGCGAAGATCGTCCAAGAGACTGCTGCAGCTTTCTCACAGGAATCGTGTCATATGCTTTTGTGACCACAAATAAAAGATGTATTTCCTGGCTTTTTGCTTCTTCTTCGCTTCTTCCTCTTTGATTGATTGATTTCTAACCAATGACAAGCTGCAACCATACGACAAACGTCTTAAACTAGGGCTTAGCTTACCTTGGAAGTGAACATAGTATAGTGGATGGGTATCATATGTTTTTGGGGTCACTTACAGTAAGGAATATGATTGTGCACATCTCCGTCCAATATACATTTTGTCATGTGCTTGACAGGGTATACTAAAAATACTATATTATGTAACAGTCATCATTAGAATATGTACGAGGACAATTTTTGTAATAAAAAAAGTATTTGTAAAAACATCAAGCTTCTTTTCTTTTAGTTTCTGATGATTTTCTTAAGTTTGTTCGAAACGTTTCTTATTTCGTTCTTATTTTCTTCTTTCTTCTATTCTTCTTTAGGTACAGTAAAAATAAAATTAGGTACAGTATTTCGCAAAAAAAATCTTTATATTAGAATTTTCTTGAGTATCCTTTAATATTAAATTATTAATAAAAAAATATTAACAATTTCTAATGTAAAAAAATTATGTAGGTATATTTTTTTTGTGATGTTTTATATAAGTTCCTAATTTGTTAGTGATACTTTTGTTATGTTTGTTAGAGAATTGATAGTACCTGTTTATCAGTACATTGTTTTTATTTTGGTGTTCTATTGTAATAAAATGTTACAAAAATTATTGTTCGCATATGTAATTTTTATAATCAATTATACAAATTTCTGTGAATAGTTGCTGTGTTTTATTTAAAACAATTGTGAAGACTACAGAAATATTATACAGTAAACTCCCTCTATAACGAGCACTGAAATGGCGATCTAATTACCTCGTTATAAGCGGATCTCGTTATATCAGACAACAACAATATTGAAATGTTTTGATGCCTCTTACGTATTTTATTAGGGGTTGATGGTGAACAATGAGACCTCGCCATCGTAAATTGTAAATTTTCTACAATATTCAATATCGGTCGATACACAGAAAGAAGTTTATTGCAGGAGGCGAGGCATATTACAGCACTTGCCTCGATAATAACACAGATGTTGGGAATTTCTAGGTATATACAGACAGTTGGGGTGTTTATTTATAGCCATTACTGCCCTAAAAACAGGTAAAAAACATATTTTTGGGTTTAATTTTTCCTCGTTATAAAAAATATTCCTCGTTATAGAGGGTTATAGTTTAATAGGAATTTCATGGGACACCTAATGTACCTCGTTATAAACGAAACTTCGTAATATCCGTGTTCGTTATAGAGAGAGTCCACTGTATCAGAAAAAATCTATTATAAGAACTATCGCTGTTCATAATAATCATAATACCATGATGAGTGCACTAAGAATCGGCAAAATAACGCAAAAGACGGAAAACAGAATACGAAATAAAAATATATGAATATGAAATAAAAAGAGATGAAACTAGTAGAGGTGGGAAATATCAATAGAAACCTATAAATTTACATTTTACTGATAGTTTCCCACCTTTAGATGTATCGTAGGAGTATGTCAACTAAAACTGTTATAGAATTACACATTTTTAACACACACAAATTTTCTAAAAGCAGTGATTTCCATCCCTCCTATGACTGACAGCAAATCATACTCAAAATCAATGGTCTTAAAGTATTCTCATCCAATTCATTCCAAATTTGGACAAGACGTTGTTCCAGTTCCTGTAGAGTGTGTGGTTAATTAGGAGAATTCCGCAGACTTCTACCAAGCAAGTCCCAAACATTCTCTATAGTCTATAGGATTGATATCGGCACTATTCGCTGACAGTGCGGTTGTGCAGTAGAACAAAATTTTCGCCAATTTTTGGGGCAAATGGCTAAACATGGTCTTGGAGAACGTCAACGAAATATCGGTGAGCATTATGATGGTACCGTTATTCAACACCACCAAGTCTATACGACCCGTTAACGAAACGCCACCCTAGACCATAACCGACCCTCCACCGAATAACGTCGTTCCTCGCATGTTATACTGTGCATACCGTTCATTCTGACGTCGGTACACGGAAATGCGCCTATCACAATTGTAAAGACAGAATCAACTCTCATATAAACAGCACTCTATTGCAATCAGCCTCCAACCAATGGACATGATTTCGTGCAAATTCTAAAGGCGCTTCTGGTAGTTACAAATCGTTGTCTTAAGGTGCGAAGTCGTCAAAAACGGTCTTGAACAGGCGTTGTTACACAATGTCGACCTTGTGCTGGACGGCTAGAGTGACTACCGGTTTCTCTGTATCGTTCCATTATTCATGAGACCGATGTATATAGATATAGTGTACCCCGAACCCCCCAACCGTTCCCCTACACTTTTATAACTCCAACCTACTTCGTGCAAAACCACTATTTGAACACACTCTTCATTAGTAAAATTTCTCCGGTATTCCATCAACCTAGTGTCAAATGGAATGTTGATTTTCCGTTGATCTGCTTGGATGTTATCTCTCCATCGCATTCTGGGACGTCCGAGTTGTCTTTTGCCTGTAGGAATCTCCTCCCATACCAGTCTTATAAGTAAACAAATGAAATAGAGGATGCGGAAAAATCCCCTTACGAATAATTCACACATCCACTACTTCGGGCTGGGAAAAATTTTTTGAATAGAATCAAAGATCCAAACACCAGTTCTTAGAAATGTGTTTCGCCCTCTTCAACCTCTCTGGGCTCATCAGTGAAGATGAGAGGTTGAATATCTTCAGACACATTCCAATCAAAAAACAACATTCGAGACCTAGACCTAGCAGGAGCGTAAATCTACGCCCAATCTGACAATGACCGTCCCAAGTTTTAATTCCCTAATTACTACTTAAAGTAAAATGTATGTTTTAAAAAGAGATGTAGATCTTTGAAACACACTCAGTGATCAAAAGATCCAAAGTTACTGGTTTGGACGACCACTCGTACGAAAACAAACAAATGAAATAGAGAATGGGGAAAAATCCCCTTACGAATAATTCACACATCCACTACTTCGGGTTGGGAAAAATTTTTTGAATAGAATCAAAGATCCAAACACCAGTTCTTAGAAATGTGTTTCGCCCTCTTCAACCTCTCTGGGCTCATCAGTGAAGATGAGAGGTTGAATATCTTCAGACACATTCCAATCAAAAAACAACATTCGAGACCAGACATAGCAGGAGCGTAAATCTACGCCCAATCTGACAATGACCGTCCCAAGTTTTAATTCCCTAATTACTACTTAAAGTAAAATGTATGTTTTAAAAAAAGATGTAGATCTTTGAAACACACTCAAACAAACCAGTAACTTTGGATCTTTTGATCACTGAGTGTGTTTCAAAGATCTACATCTTTTTTTAAAGTCTTATAAGTCTCTCGTTGTGAAGTCTGTGCACGTGGCCTGCCCATCTTAGACGCTGTGATTTAATTTCTTGGACAATATCGGCGTCATTGTAGAGTGCTTAAAATTTTAATTCGATATTGGTTCTGATCCTATACCTACTGGTTTGTAGTGTGTGTTGTCGTGGTAAGGTCCGAAAACGTTTCTAAGTATTTTTCGTTCAAAACGTCTGAGGTTTTCTTCGTTTGCTTTGGTCATGGTCCACGTTTCGCATCCATATGTTAGTACAGGTCAGGTCTGACTATTAATAGATTTTGATCTTTGAACTTCTTGTAAGATTTTTGATTTTATAAGCTTATCCAGTGCGAATAGACCGCGATTTGCCGATTGAATTCTGTCTTTTATTTCTTCAGTAACACCGTTATCAGCTGTTATTATGGCCCCCAGATACTTAAACGTTTTACTCTTTCGAAATTGAAGGTGTTGACTGTCACATTTTGTCCTATCCTGTCCCTTCGTTTCGTTGTATTTATACACATAGATTTCGTCTTCTCTTCATTAATCTTCAGCCCTACTTTACGTGTTGCTCCTTCAACCTTGTTGAAAATGTCTTTTATGGATAGGATGGAGTCTCCAACGAGATCAATGTCATCTGCACATGCTAGTAATAGCTGTAATGCTGCTATCACTGTCTGCATATGCTAATAGTAATGTAATATAAAAAAATATGTGAGTTGTAATTTGCAATTAACCAATCGAAAAAGTTTTCCGAATAGTCAAAGAAATTCATAATGAAGTGCAGAATTTAAACTGCAGTACGCCCCTCGTATATCACTGCAATAGAGCTTCATGTCAATTCATTACTGTCAAATTAAACAATTTAATATACTGGTTTTCAAATAATAATCACTATAATTTGGAGTTTGGATTTATTACGATAGGTAATATATTCATCTGACAAAACAGCTTTAAGGATAAAGAAGTTTAAAATTGCATTAACATTGGATATATTTTGATTTTTTGATGTTGAAAAGTTGGCCAGACTGTCGGAAAATTCGAGTTGTGAACAGGTGTTTTTCAAATGGAATGAGGTGAAATAGCATGTAAGAACAAAAAGAGGGGAGAGAATCTCACAACAGTTGAACAGCAGCGTTTTGTTCTCACGTATGAAATATTACATTACAGCGGTAGTCGTAGAGGAGTATACAGTGGTTACCGAATGTGTGTTTATTGTTTGTTTACATTGCCTTCATAACAATTCAAATGGACACCGAATTTATAAACCAAATATGAAGTGTATACTTTGTGAGGTTAACTAATGGTGTTTTTATTTGGTAGTGTAGAGTGAAAATGCCTCATCAGTACGGCTTACCGGGAATAAATCATGCCCAGTCGCCCCCTACACCTCCACCTCAGCATGGGGCTATGTATTCTAGGTTTGCTGGGGCTGTCGTGCCAGGAGGATACCGAGGAGAAGACAGAAGGCTTACAAGAGAGGCCATGGAGAGGTACCTCAGGGAAAGATCTGACATGGTGATTGTTATTTTACACGCAAAAGTTGCCCAAAAGTCATATGGTAACGAGAAGAGGTTCTTCTGTCCACCCCCTTGTATTTATTTGTTTGGGGAAGGTTGGAGACTGAGGCAAGAACAGATGCTTCGTGAGGGAGAATCTGAGCAGGCTTCACAGCTGTGTGCCTTTATAGGAATAGGTATAAAAATTTTATTTTTATTCTGAACACATTAATTTCTTATTATTTTAAATTAAGGTATTAACCCTCGTAAGGCGGTGCTTAGATTCTTACGTAAACGACGGTGCGGGGTGCATTTGCACCCCATCCGTATATCCAATTTTTTTATGTGAACGTCGGGGAAATTAATTTGAAAGATAATTAGGACTTGTTTATTATTATACTATGAAACATAATTTTACAAAACAAAGTACTCATTTCTTCTTAAAAAAATATTATCGTTGTAAGACAAATAGGTACATAAAATTTTTCACACAAGAGTGAGCAACACACAGTTTTTATACGCAATACAGTTATGCCGGGACTTTCAGTATTTTTTCTCTGACATAAGTAACACCGACCTTGTCCCGTAGGTCTGTTACCTCCAGGTGGAACATCAGAAACGTTCAATTCAGGATATTATGAAATTTTCATCATTTGCACCCTACAGCCATTTTTCCAAAAAAGCACATAAACGCAAAGAGTTTTAAATGCTGTGATGGGTGGAATGCGTTTAGAAATGAATTTATTGCGAATAAAAAATGGACAAAAATCAAAAAAATTTATCAAAAAAAAAGGTGAGAAAAACGAGGTCTGGGGTGCACCTGCACCCCGCACCGCCTTACGAAGGTTAAACTTCTTTTAAAACCATAGTTTGCAACACCTATCACAGTTTAAAAAGTGAATTACAGTTGAACCTGCTTATTAGAATACTGGTCATAGGAATATCCCACTTTAAGGAATATAAATTTGAGGTCCCGAAACCTTTCTACTAGCCACCAATGATCAGTTATTAGAATATCCCTGTTATAGGAATACTTTTGCTTAGCACGAAGGCTGTTCCAATAAGCAGTTTCGACTGTATTACCTATCAGAGATATTTCACGAAAATTGTTCATGTAAATGGTTTTGTTCAGTAACATCAATTCCAAATTTTGTTGTGAAATTATATTTTACCAGTTTCCTATTAATAATAATTCTTTCATTCTATATGACTCAGTGGTAAGAGAGCCTACCTTTGGATTCAGTGACTGTGAGTTCGAATCTCAGGTAGGTAGGAAATTTTTAATTTATTAAAAATTAAATGAAAATACTCGTGGGATCGTTACTCACGGGATGGACCACAGATATTCTGTTACAATTAGCATCTCTTTGTAAAGACAATGAAGTCAACTGTTCGAATGAGCAAAACATTTACAAGACAGACACTACACACTTCACCAGGTATCTGATTGCAAAATCAACTGTACAATGCCAATGGCCATTAGTTGTCGAAGCATTAAAAAGATTCTTTCATTCATTGCTATTCTTCAGTCCCGGTCGAGGTTCCGGTGTTAGAGTATAAGGTGCCTGTCTGCAAAACTAGCACTAGCATGTCACCCCATTTGCTTTTTTTAAAAGCAAATTGTATCTAGATATTTATTTCATCTTTTGACAAACTGCTGACACAAAACCTATAAAATAACTTCAAAGACATTTGAAGAAAATAAACAGCATTTTGAATAAGTAATTTTTGTATTTAAGGTACTAGTACACTTTAGAAGACCAAAAATAAGCATTCATTCAAGATTTTTTTTCTCAGAAACTTTATTAAAAATTAACATAAAACTTTTTACATATTAATATCTAACTCTTAGAGAGTACAAAAAATATATCTTTTTTCATTTATGTACGTACACTAATATTGTAGAAGGCGCCACAGTCGAGGCATCGAAAAAAATTAGTTTCGATGACGGACAGTTAATCTCAGGATTGAAAATTGAAATTCTTTAGTGAAATAGAAATCCTACTAACAATATTTAAATATGAATTTGCTTAATTAAATGTAACATACAATATACAATACATGCAATATTATACAACACATACAGATTTATTAAAAATTATTTTTTTATCTAGGTAAAATATATGTCTTCAGTAATTTTTTAAAAATTTGAACTGTCAGTGCATTCTTAATACTGGGGGGAAGATGGTTAAATTCATTCATACATTTGTAAAACAGGGATGTCATTGTGCTATGTTTATTAGTTTTTTGAATATCAAAATCTTCAATATTTCTCATGGTATATGAATGAACTTGACCCCTCAATGTAGCATATTCATTAAAATATGCAGGCAGCATTCCTTTTTTTAATTTAAAAATGAAAACCATAGTAAGGTAGTATAGCCTTTGTTGAACTGAAAACCAACCTAAAGTAGAGTACATCATCTCAATTGGCGTGTAGCGATTGCATCGAAGAATTGTTCTCATACCTCTGTTATACAAAATTTGCAATGATTGAATTGATCCTTTATCACCTAAATATAAAGCACTTGAACAGTAGTCAAAATGGGGCTGAATTATACTTCTAAATACAGTGATCCTTGAAAATAATGATAGATCTTTGCTAATTCTCTTAAAGAAAAATAATTTTTTAGATATTTTCTTGCAAATATATTGAAAATGAGGTTTCAGAGAGAGTGTGTTATCCAGTATAAATCCAAGATATTTAATTTCATTGACCCATTTGATGCATTCATTATTAACTTTTAGTTTCAAATTTTCCATACTTATATTATTTAATTTATATCGGCTAGAGACTATCATTGACTTTGTTTTACTCGCATTAAGTTTTAACTTGTTAGCATCCAAAAATATCTCAATTCTTTTTAACAAACACTGCATCCTTCTAACAACCTCCACAATATCATCACCACTGCATACAATTAATGTGTCATCTGCAAAAAGACTAATAAATTCCAGACCCTCAACATAATTTACATCATTGATGAAAATAATAAATAATAATGCTCCAAGTACACTGCCTTGTGGTACACCAAAACAATTAGGTAGTTCTGTTGATTTACTTTGGCCTAACTGCCCATAATGAGTTCTTTTTGTGAGATATTCGTTAAACCATTTTATAACACTTTGTTTAAAACCGTAGTACCTCAATTTTTTAATTAACAAATCTATGTCTATAGTTTCAAAAGCTCTTCTAAAGTCTAAGAATACAGCTACTACAAATTTATTGTTATCAATAAGTAGTTTCCACTTCGAGATGGTAAGTTGTATTGCTGTTTCACATGAGTGACCCTTTCGAAACCCAGACTGATTGCTGAGAAAAAGATTATTTTGGATTGGGATGTCCGAAACAAAAAAATCGTACGGCATTTGAAAAAGGAAGGTTTCTTACGTGACAATTTACCACAGTTAGTGAAAAATTCCGCAAAAGAAGATTTTACGGAAATTTGAAAAATTTTTGTGAAAAAATCGCCCGTTTTTCTTCAGTTTTTCATGGTTAAAAAATATTTACTTTTCATTTTTTGGTCACATGGTGGTAAATTGTCACGTAAGAAACCTTTACGATTTTTTTGTTTCAGATATCCCAATCCAGATATTAACTGTCTGCCATCATTTTTCGAGGCCTCGACTTTTGCGCCCTCTACAATATTAGTGTACGTGCATAAATGAAAAAAGATATATTTTTTGTACTCTCTAAGAGTTAGATATTAATATGTAAAAAGTTTTATGTTCATTTTTAATAAAAGTTCTGAGAAAAAAATTCTTGAAAAAAATGATTATTTTTGGTCCTCTAAAGTGTACTAGTACCTTAAAAATAATATTATTGACCAAGAAATTCTATTTCTATACACTGTTCACATTTTGACCCCCACAAATAGGGCTGCTCACATGCAGGTGATAACGTTCCCCTTCAGGCAAGGTATTACTGTCCCTGCTATTCTTCATATTTGCTATTTTATTTTCCATTTGGTCTTTCTCAAGTTCTACCATAACTTGGTTTCGGATTTGACTCTGCAATACCTATATCTTAGAGTTGAATTCTTTGAATAACCAATATAATGTATTTTTGACTCTTTACTTCTTTTTCACTTTTCTAATTATTTTATAATTTTGTTCTTATATTTTATTTTTCTGTTTGTTCTGTTTGTTCCAAAATTTATTGTTCATTTTGGGAAGTAATCTTCATTTTGTACTGAATATTTTTTTATTTGTCTTATATATTTGTTTTTTAACACATTCACAGAAATATCTTCATCTTCACACAGTCATGTCCCTATATATGTCTGCATATGTAGTCATATCCATGAATGTGTTAATAAAAGAATGTAATTCTCAATTAATACTTTATCATTTTTTCTCTAATTATGTACACATCATGTGTACATAATTTTTACTTATATCACATGTTTTTTATCACAGGCTTTCTCTTCTTGTAATTGTATCTGACACTGGGAGATCAGCTTAGATAAATAATTATTCATCATCATTCATGGTGTTACAACCCTTTTGTGTTGCTGTAACCTTACCAAGTCTAATTAGTCAGTCTTTTCATTGCCAAACTATGCAAGTTTCCTGCACTTATTTTTCTAGTATCTAGATAAATTCTAGGGTGCTCTGTAAAAGGAGTATAAGTCAATTTAGTCAACTTTTCAGGAGAAGTAAAAAACGATAATTAATTGGCATATCTACTACCAATTTTATCTATGGCCAAATAATTTTATGTATTTTGACTATTTTTGACTTATACTCTTTTTACTGAGCACCTTAGAATTATTGTTTTGTTTTTTTTTGCATTTATATGCTGTTAATATTTCACTTTATTTTTATCTTCTTTCTATTTTCTCTATATTTTGATTTTTTCAGTCATCAAATTAAATAATTTTTCTGTTTAATTCAGTAAAATGTTTGGTTTAAAATGTGTGTGTATTGATATAACTTCTAACCCATCAGCGGACATGACTGCATATGCACACAGTAATTTCCCATTGTAAGTGTCTGCATATACAGTCGTGTCCTTGAATGGGTTAATATGTCTTGATGGAATCCATCTCAAATACAAGATAACATGGCTGGCACCAAACTTCAAATGTTTTTATTACCCCTAACTTTAATGCATTATTGGTCAGTACTGTCAGTAGCTCATTCTGTTTCGGAAGCCATTTGTGGTTATCACTAGTCATACTGCAGCCAATTGGCTTATTGTACCTACATCTTTTATATTTGTGGCTGCTCAGGTTTTAGTGTTAACAACACTAGTGTTTAGTGTTAAGTAACTGGACCCAACAACTTTACATGCTCTCCTAAGCACTGTAGGGCTCAGTTAAATTAGAAATTAAAAAAATTCTGGTCTGTAATGGGTTATCCATCTTAGAAGCCAGAGGCCTATGGGTAGACCAGTATGACTAGTAATATAGCACCTATGTAGTTAGCTTCCAGGAAAAATCCTAGTTTTACCCAAATTACTCATTTCAATCAGGTTTAGAAGTCAAAAAGTAAGATCAAAAATATCTCAATATTTTTGACTGTGTCACCAAAGAATATCAAACCTGCACTCCAGCAAGCTAGGTAAACATATATTACCATTTGAGCTGCATCCTTATATTTCTCCTATTTAAATTTCTAATTTAATGCATTAAACGGCACGTGAGTTGTATTTAACTCACACCCTGTTTGTCCCAGGCATTATGTGAGTTAAATATAATTCACAATAACATTAAGATTCTAAACATGGAGCCTGAAGACCAAAACAAAATTTTTCAATTGGGCAGTTAGTGTGGTAAAGAATGTCCCATAAGCCTTTAATAAAGAAGAAAGAACTTTGCCAGGGAAATTTTTATTTGTGAATTAAATCGTGTCAAACAACATTTAAGAATAGTTACTTTAAAATTTAGGTCAGATTATATTTAACTTAATAATGTCCAAATTTCATAAAATATTCTTGACTAGTAGTGCAGTCACTGAAGGTGGATATGAGCTATTACCTCCGATTTCGTTGAACCTCCATCGATTTGCATGAAAATTGGTGAGTGGTTAGAGGATATCTCAAGGAATAAAGGTGACATGGTGTCAACTTGCGCTTTTACCCTGGGGGTGGATGTCACCCCTTCTCGGGGGTGAAAATTATTTTATTAAAAATAACCCCATAATTCGATAGAGGGACAAATTCTAAGCAAAATTTGTTATATAAAGTTATGAGAATAAATAATCAAAACTTTTTGAGTTATTAAAGATCAAAAATTTTAATTTTTTGCTAGAAAATGCATGTTTTTAACCGATTTTTCATCAATAACTCAAAAACTATAAGTTTTTACAAAAAGTTATTATTACCAAAATTAAAGCTAATAAAAAACGAAATAAACTGCTTACTAGAAAAGCCTTTTAATGTTAACTAAAAGTGAGTTAGGGAGCGTTACAGTATTACGTAACGCGATTTTTGAAGATTTTTGACCCCCCCCCCCCCCGAACCTGCGTTACGTAATACTTGAACGGACTCTTATAAGTAATTAAATGTATATTTTGTTTCGGCGAGTACCCAAATCTAAGTATTCAAGCTTAAATAACGGGAAAATAATGCATTTTATAAGAAACCTATTAAACATTATTTGTCAAAATACTTAAAAGTATCTGTCAAATTAGCCCCCGAACAAGCTGATAGCATTAAAATTTATACTACAAAATTTTTTCAAAATTTATCTTTTAAAGATTTTTTCAAAACATGTTATTGTTTTTTTTTAAATAACTCCCTTATCGCCGCCGCCTACGAAAAGTATAACTCCGAAAAATGCCGTTAAAAATAGAACTTTCAATGAACGCCGCGAAAAATATTATTTTCGATTATATATGATTGTGAAAATTATAATCCCTAATAAAGTGTTAGTGAAAAAATTTATTTTTTGAGGAGTATCGGCAAAAAACATCATTTCTGTTTGTGGGTCCACGAAAATTATAATTAGTAAAAAGTTCTCAGAAATAATTGTTTCGTCGGCAAACACAGAAACAGAAAGGGGAATAATTGTTTTCGTCGGCATCTATTATGAACTAAATATTTTCATTATAAATACACTGCGATACAAAAAAATCGATCCACTAAAAATTTGGTCATTTTTGAAGTTTCGAAATTCCTAAACCTGTTGTTCGATTTAAGTGATTTTTTACCACGTTATAGCTTTATTCATTGACAATATCGCTGTAATAATATTGTTGCTAGACAGTCAAACTGTCATTGTATACCGAGTGTACGAATCAAACTGTGTCTTTTTCTCAAAGTTTGCATCACCTTGAGGACTATTATAGCACTTATAAAATACTCAAATTAAAACCCAACTATAGCCTCAGGTTTTCTTAACATTTTATCTTTTGATTCATTCGCTTATGTTGGATAATAAAAAAGTTAGGTACTTTAACAACTGGCCATGTTCGTCATCAGTACAGGGTTTTTTTGAAATAAGTGCGGCAAACTTTAAGGGGTAATTTTACACATGAAAATAATGACAGTTTGCTTAATAATCATATGTCCGCAAACGCTTCGTTTCCGAGATACGGGATGTTCAATATTTTTTTACAAACTGACGATTTATTTATTGCTTTAAAACCAGTTGAGATATGCAAATCAAATTTGGTGGGTTTTAAGACGTAGTTATTGCACATTTTTTGACATACAATTAAGAATTTTATATTCACCATTGGCGTGCGTACGGGTAATATTATCGGTCATAATTAGTGTGACCAACTAGTCCGAAAAATCCGGGACATGGCCCGAATTACGAAGTCGTGTCCCGGCGTCCCGGACAAGGCTTCCGGGCCATCCGAATTTTCAACGTTTTTTTGGTTTTTGGTAAAATTCTGTTTTGAAATTTTGAATACGTTATTCTTCTAAGATTTCACATCAAATTGAATTGGTGGGACAAAGAAAGTTGACAATTTCTAGAGTGTAATACTAATATCACATCCAAAACGCATGCATTTTATCTCGTGGTACATATTATAGTTCTACGAAAACTCAAACTGTGGGCTATTTTTCGTTTGCGTATTTTAATTATTGTCTTCTGAAAAGACGATTCAATAACGATTCATCTATACACATGAATCAGCTGCCCGAAAAAATGGTCCGATTTTCATTGAAAAGTCCCGGATTTCAGCTATTTTTGTCAGCCTTGTCCCGAATTCGACTGAATTGGAGTTGGTCACACTAGTCATAATACTCGTTTGCGCGCCAATGGTGAATATAAAATTCTTAATTGTATGTCAAAAAAATGTGCAATAACTACGTCTTAAAACCCACCAAATTTGATTTGCATATCTCAACTGGTTTTAAAGCAATAAATAAATCGTCAGTTTGTAAAAAAATATTGAACATCCCGTATCTCGGAAACGAACCATTTGCGGACATTATGATTATAAAGCAAATTGTCATTATTTTCTGATGTAAAATTACCCCCTAAAGTTTGTCGCACGTACCGATGACGAACAATATAAGCGATGAATCGAAAGACAAAATGTTAAGAAAACCTGGGGCTATAGTTAGGTTTTAATTTCAGTATTTTATAAATGCCAGAATTGTCCACAGGGTGATGCGAACTTTGAGAAAAAGGCACAGTTTGATTCGTACACCCGGTATACAATGACAGTTTGACTGTCTAGCAACAATATTATTACAGCGATATTGTCAATGAATAAGGCTATAACGTGGTAAAAAAATCACTTAAATCGAACAACAGGTTTAGGAAATTCGAAACTTCAAAAATGACCAAATTTAAACCGTTTTAAATACTGAATTTAAGTTTTTTTAATATTTCGTAATATGTAATCATAAATTAATCTAAGCGCTATCTACACGATAATTGTGAAAGTATCCGAAGTAAGAAATTAATATTTCATTAATATAACGTTAAAATGATTAGCAAAATCTTTAAAAAATCGATTACAATTTAATTACTAATAAAATTACCAGTGAAAGTTGCATTAGTAATCCGCTAGGAGCGACACCAGCGAAGCTCAGAGCGTATAATAGTTTAGTGGCTTATAACGCTTAACGTGTAATGAAGAAACATTACATTCAAATTCATGCATTTAATTTATAAAATAATTTTAAAAAACCCTGTAGACCAGGGAGCATCTGTAAAAATATTAGTACATTTGGACGTTGAGAGGTGACTCAAATTTTTTTGCAGAAATTGCTTGAAAATTACTCAAATAATAATATTTGAGTTATCCTCCCTCTCAAAAAGGTCCGGAACATTGTTTAAATAATCAAAATGTCAAAAAATGAAGGGGAAATTCGATTTTTTTCTCCGTTTTTTGATTATAACCTTAAAAGTATTCATCTCCGAGAAAAGGCGTACTGACATAAAAGTTGCGTAATTAAATTTCCTACAATATAGAATTGGTTAAAAATTTAAAAAATGGTTACCCTTGTTGCAAAATAGCAATAAATGCGAAAAAACCATACAAAAACAAGTACAGTAGAGCGTCGATAATCCGAACTAATTGGTACAGGGGTAGTTCGGATTATCAAATTGTTCGGATTATCGAACATATGTTCAAAATACATACAAAGCTCATAAACATAGTACATATTATGTACATACGTTTTAGTTATAAGGAATAAAACACCTCACCTGCATAATAAACAAATATATTGTATGTACAAATATATTCTGCATAACAACAACATGAACAGTATGAACAAAACAACAGCATTAACAACAGCGTGAACAAAAATCCGCAGTCATATTTTGCCCATATTGTCATATTAAATCCAAAAATTCGGTTCGCGATCATATTTCTTAATTTTATAATTTTTTTTGCGTTCGGATTAGCGATCGTTCGGATTACCAGGGTTCGGATTATCGACGCTCTACTGTATTAGCATTTTACGTTTTTCAACAATTTATACTACACTTAGGACCTTCATATTTCACCCAGAAAAACTTTATGATATAGTAAAACAATACTGTAAATTTCATTAAGATCGGTTCAATAGATTTTGCAAAATAAATTTTGCAATTCAGATTTCGCAAAAATAATTCATTTTTTAAAAATGTTACAGGACTGAAAATAAAGCAGATAGCATGTTTAAATTGTGTTTGCATATAGAAGTGCACTGTACCTTTCATTTGCAATTTGGAAAATTAAAATCGATTAACTACCACGGCGTCAGGAATTTTTTTAAATAAACATTAATTATTGGTGCTACGCGCAGGACAGCGGATAGTTTGCTCTGATTGGGCATTCCAATGACCTTTGATAATGATTGATACATTTTAATTTTTATTACATTTTGATTTAAATAAATAAATTTGTTTATTGAAAAATAAAAACACATAGTCTATCCTTTGAAATAACACTCTTTTTAGCAAAAATTTTCTTTGTTCATATATTTTAACTTAGAGAATAAAAGTTTATTATTTTTAAACATATGCAATTGTTTAAACAATATTTCACAAACAATAATAAAATTAGTTTGATTTTTGTGGAATTAAAATATTAAAATACAACAAAATATAGAGTAGGTACGAAAATAATATATTAGATAAAGATTGAAAGAAATTTTGGTGGAAATCAACTTGTGTGAATCAAACACCGCTGTCCTGCGCGTAGCACCAAAAATTAATGTTTATTTAAAAAATTTCCTGACGCCGTGGTAATTAATCGATTTGAATTTTGCAAATTGCAAATGAAAGGTACAGTACACTTCTATAATCAAAAAAAAATCAACTTGCTATCTGCTTTATTTTCAGTCCTGCAAACATTAAAAAAAAAATGAATTTTTTTTGCGAAAGCTGGATTGCAAAATTTATTTTGCAAAATCTATAAAACCGATCTTAATGAAATATACAGTGTTGTTTTACTATATCATAAAGTTTTTCTGGGTAAAATATGAAGGTCCTAGGTTTAGCATAAATGGTTGAAAAACTTAAAATGAGAATACTTGTTTTTGTATGGTTTTTTTCGCAATTATTGCTATTTTGCAACAAGGGTGACTATTTTTTAAATTTTTAACCAATTTTATATTGTAGGAAATTTAATTGCGCAACTTTTATGTTAGTACAACTTTTCTCAGAAATGAAAAGTTTTAAAGTTATAATCAAAAAACCAATAAAAAAATCGAATTTTTCCTTCATATTTTGACATTTTGATTATTTAAACAATGTTCCGGACCATTCTGCAAAAAAATTTGAGTCACCTCTCAACGTCCATCTCAAAACAGATGCGCCCTGGACTACTGATACAAGAATAAAAAATCACGAAACGCGGTAAAAATGAGTGGCGCACACAATATTCGAGCTATAAAAGAACTGATGTGAATATAACGTGGCGCAAGTATTTTCATTTTGATGAAAAATAAATTCTAGTTTTGTTTTGAAAGATTTTTCCATATTTGCTAAATTAGGAGTAAAACGCGCCACAAAGGAGTTGAGTACCTTTGATAAAGTTTGCATTTCAAGGCTCTTTTGCAGTGTGTTTTACTTAAAATTTAGCAAATATTTTGGAAAAATCTTGCCAAATAAAATACGCCAGTCAATGGGAGCAAGAATAGGATATTACCTCCGAATTCTATCCTACTGCATGGATTTTAATGAAATTTTGGCCCTAGCCTCTACTTATCTCCTAATTCAAAGTCTACCCTATGCCGATGTGTGCTTTTACCTTGGGGGTGGTTCCCACCCCTTTTTAGGGGTGGAAATTTTTTTGGTTAAAATTACCGCGGAATTCGCTAGAAAACCTAATTCTAAGCAAAAACTGTTCTATAATTTTTTTGAAAACTCAATACTTTTTGAGATATTCGTGGTTGAAAATTGGCCATTTTCAGTAGTAATAACCCAAGGACATTGATAATTGTTCGAAAAAATGTTATAAGAGATTTCGAAAGCTTGTTGCTTGGAAACAGACCGACGCCGTAGGCGGAGGTCTGTTGCCTGTAAGCAACAAGCTTGAGAAAGTTGTTAAAAAATTTTTGAGCATTTATCAATGTTCGAGGGTTATTCGGATAGAAAATTTTTTGCTGGTTATGAAAAAAAAAATACAGAGCAGAAACAATTTATTTAAATGTGCAATTAACATACAAATTTTTTACTGTAAACAGTATTCTTTGGTATATTTGATTCGATAATTTCATTAATATTCTCATCAGTATTACAACCAAATCGTGACATTTTGAAATATTGAATATTTGAAATGTCAAAATCGAAATGTAGGTATCCATAGCTACATGATTGAGTGAAAACAGCCCATGGGATCTGTTTTCAGTATAATGTTGGTTTTATTGGTTGTATTCAATCAGATGACCACAAATTAATTGATTTCATTGGATTACTAATTGAGCAAAAAATTTTCCATCAAAATAAAAATACATTTCGCGCCACGTAATATTCATATCAGATTTTTTGTAGCTGGAATATTGTGGGCGCCACTCATTTTTACCGCGTTCAGCAGTTTTTTTCTTGTATAGGTATAACATTTCATTTTTATAATATGTTTATTTATTTCGGTTTTTGTTTTCACAGGAAATTCAGATCAAGATATGCAACAACTAGACCTCAATAATGGCAAGCAATACTGTGCTGCAAAGACTTTATATATTTCAGACTCGGATAAACGTAAACATTTTATGCTATCAGTGAAAATGTTCTACGGTTCGGGACATGATATTGGAGTGTTCCATAGTAAACGAATTAAAGTGATATCAAAACCTTCTAAGAAAAAACAAAGTTTAAAAAATGCCGATTTGTGTATAGCTAGTGGTACGAAAGTGGCTTTATTTAATAGGTTACGATCTCAGACTGTTTCTACGCGATATTTACATGTAGAAAACGGACATTTTCATGCAAGTTCGACGCAGTGGGGCGCTTTCACGATACATCTTTTAGACGATAACGAATCGGAGAGTGAAGAATTTCAAGTTAGGGATGGTTATATACATTATGGTTCAACTGTCAAATTGGTGTGTTCTGTTACGGGTATGGCTTTACCAAGGCTCATTATCAGAAAAGTAAGTTAAATTTTTGTGAGCGTTTTAGCTAATATTACTACTATGTCTTTAAAACATTCCCGAGGCCGCTCAAATAGTCCAATTTCAGTTCTGTAAAGTACCTTAGATAGGCATAGTGCTTTTTATATGAAAATCATTGTTATCCTGGTGTATCATAATTAGTATGGTTATTATTGCGACCGTAAATTGTTAATTAACAATTTAATTTTTGCTAAACTATTCGTTCAATTTGCACTGGCTTCTGAAAATATAATCTATACCAAGAAAGCTTTTATGCCACCAAGTTATTTAATTGAGGGGCCCGGCAGTAAAAAATGGTAAGGGGCAGTAAAGAAGTTTTGAGTTTTGAAGTGTTGAATTTTGAAAAAAATATTCTTATATTTTTTATTAAAAAATGTAAGAGTATGAAGCATGTTAAAACTAGCTGAATATGTTGTTAATACGTAGGCAAAATATGGAAAACCAAATATTTTTTTATAATGATTAATTAGAAAAGTATGAAAATATGAACTACAACTTAACATTGTTTACCTAAAATATTTGAAATAGTTTAACGTAACGTGTTAAGTGGTGTTGACTTAACATAATGTGGTAGGTACTAGGAATTCATTTTAAATTTAGGTACCATTTGTAGTAAACAGCTGGAATAAATTCCCAAAATGATTTTACATCTTTCGGGTTTTCTAAAACGTTTAAATCAAAATAATAATATAGCGCTGGAGAGAATTAATTTTCATGTTTGCAAGTGAAAAATGTTAAGTTTTTATACAAAGTGAACGTGGATGTAAACAATGTTAAGTATATCCCTTACCATTTTTTACTTGCGAACATTTATTCTAAGAATAAAAAGAAATTGTCTTCTTTGTAGAAACTTGACTTCACTAAATAGTTGAAATTCAGGATCTTTATCTGAGTTGCAATCAGCCTAGCTCTCAGAATTGTCACTGTTAACAGCAAAAAAGCCATTAAGATTTGAACAACCTGCATTATCATGGACACATAACATTATTTTCATGCTTATGCATGTCCCTTACCAAATTTTAAGAAATTAATTTGGCTCCATATCTATTATTAGGAGGATAAACTAAGTAAAATTTTCTGCTTTGCCATGTCCCTTGCCATCTTTTACATACTACTTCGCGAAAAATCAAAATTTGTCCCTTACCATTGTTTACTACCGAGCCCCTCAATTATTGATAAATAATTATTGATCTAAAATTTTATTTGAAAATAAAAGATTTTGTTGGGACAATCCGGATTTTCCGAGGAAAATTTTCGTAGAAGCAAATCAGGAAAAAATATCTCTATGCAGAATTAAATTACTGTGAATTTTTATTTGGGTGTTAAAATCTTCGGAGTTAAGTCTGTTTTAGACTATATCTATTTTTGTTAACAGAAAATAGATATAGTATTTGTATGTATGTGACCACCACAAGATATTATCAGTACAGTGGAACCCCGATAAGTCGGCCCCCGATAACCCGGAAGTCCGGCTAACCCGGACCGATTTTTATCAGACAAACATTACAACAATAAAAATGTATGTCCTTTATGCTGGATTTTCCAATTTCTTTTCAACATCTTAAAATATTTTCTTTTATCTTTCCTTATAAACATATTGTTCGAATACTATAATATCTTATATTTTTCAGGCTAATTTTATTTATCATAATAAACTTTCTTCGTAAAAATTTGTCGCTTTAGCGAATTCCTATGTAGTTCATTCGTTTCAATTTTCAATGTCAAACACATTATACAATGAGAGATAATGCGTATTTGTGTAATTTGATACATAATATACCTTAGTAAAAATGACTGGCATGGCAGACAACGCTCATTCTCGTGTTATCGAAACCAACAGGCATCTGTAGTATCCTTTATTTACTTGAAACTGTCTAGCATTGTTTAGAAAAGACTATTAAAAAATTATTTTTCAAACAATGGTCTTAGTCTTCACTCTTATTAAATAACATAAGTTCGTTCTCGTTGCGAGACGGTATTGTGTGTGTGTGTAGTAAAGTCGCATTGTTCGTTCCGCGTAAATATATTCAGATTTTGTGTTTTCGTGATTTTTTGTCTACGTAATGGCAATAAAACTTAAAATGTTGTTTTTGTTTCAAAATGATAACAAAAGACAGTTTGGACAATCGGTGCAAAGCTAAGAAAGCTAAAAATGAGACTCTCGACGACGCTTTGTATGTGTGGAACGCGAACGTGGTTTACAAGTGTCTGTGTGCCAATTATAACGGAGTTTATCTGTAAGCATACCATATTTTAATAATTTTTACCATTTTCTCCGGCTAACCCGAATTTTCGATAACCCGGATCGGCCGCGGTCCCGATTAATCCGAGTTAACGGGGTTCCACTGTATATGATTATTGTAATCGTGTTGCGTTTAAGTTAATTCAGGCTAATTCATTAGTGTACATTATAGAGGGGTAGTGTATATGGGAATTGTGCTGCGTTTAAGTTAAGTTAGGCTAATTCATTAGTGTGTACATTATAGTGGGGTAATGTATATTGGAATCGTGCTGTGTTTAAGTTAATTCAGTGTTCATTGTTTAATAAAATATACATGAAATGATTGTATACAATATCAATACAAGAAGTTTTGTGTATTACATTGTCACATTTTCGTATTAGAATATGTTATGTGATTTTGCGCATTACATGCTAAAAAAATACTTTTGTATATTTTTATGATGGTTCATGTACTGTTAACCTTAATGTTCTTCTTCTTCCTTTTCTTTTAATAATGCGTTAACCTCATTTTCCCAACATTTAACCTATACTAAATTTACAATCAAGATGCAGTAGAAGTAGAAATAAACAAACAAAGACACATTAAATGCTACTAGAAGCACTCCCGAATCATAATTTACAATGTATAAACTTTGGAAATCCCAAATCATGATTTCGAAAGTTTATATATGTTACAGTTCAAGTTGATTATCCAGTTGGAGTTGACTCCAACTAGTTGGAGTCAACTCTAACGGCTGGTTTCAGTAAAAGTTGATTATAAATATAAAATGAAGATTTATATTCAACATTTACTAGTAAAAGTAGACTCCACTAGGAAAAGTATACTCTTCCCAATGCCATTTAGTAAAAGTTGATTCTGATTCATACAAACAGCCGATTCTAGAAATTAAATGATACTGAAAATGTTCAAATTAGTCTAGGCTGTATCGTCGCCCCCGTTAGGTAAATTACTCCGATTCGAATTTTTTGCACAAACTTACTCAAAAAGAGGTCCTTATAACAAATTTACTGGGTGCCAGGCAGTACCTTGATCGATAAATTGTTTAAAAAATTTTTTTTAGACAAATTCACAAAAATAATTTTTTTATTTCGAACAATCATTTGGGTTATTCTGAGCAAAAAAAGGTATTTTGTGATTTTTCTCTAAAACTGATTGTTGTCGAGTTACACGTGATTTAAAATTTGAAAAATGCGAAAATAGCCATTTTCAAGGCTTAATAACTCGGTTAAAATCCATTATTATGAAAGTCAGAAAGCGACCAAACCAAAGTTTATAGCCCCCTCTACAAGATCCAGCAGAAATTTTTGTCACTATTTTATTACTAAGCTGTATCTTTAATTATTAACAATGAGCGCTAAATGCGTATTAGGCGGCCGTCAATGGTGAGTACTAAAGAGATGCACCATTCCGGCCGTCCAATGGTCAATCTCACTCGCACTCACATTGACGGCCGCCTCAATACACGCTTAGCGCTCATTGTTGATAATTAAAAATAATATCTTATTAATGAAGTAATGACAAAAATTTCTTCAGGATCTTATAGAGGTAGCTTTAATCTTTGATTTTTTTAGTTTCTGACTTTCATAATATATAATATCGTATGGCATTTTTGCCTTTCGGACAGTTCCGGCGCCAATTACATCTTTAACCCTGTTTCAAGTAACTAGTGTCGATGTACACTAGCCCAGGGGGACCGACGGCTTAACGTGCTCTCCGAGGCACGGTGAGACGGCTCGTGTCATTATTGGAAATGAAAATGGTTTGTCTTTGGCAGGGCTCGAACCCACGTACACTGGCGTATGAGGCCAGCAATTATGCCGTTACTCCACGGCCGCTCGCTCGACTTTCACAATAATTATCTTTAACCGAGTTATTAAACCTTAAAAATGGTTATTTTGGCGTTTTTCAAAATTTAAGTCGCTAATATTATTCCTTACTGATAATCAAATAGGTATTGTGATAATTATACTTTCTTTTCTTTGCTTTAGGAAGAACTTAAAAAGGTTGTGACTGGCTGAATGGCAAAAGCCTATGCCAAAAAAAAAGTCGCTAATAACTCGACAACAGTCAATTTTAGAGAAAAAAGGCCCAAAGGATCTAAAAAAATTGTACGAAGTGAAAAAATTATTTTAGCGAATTTGTTTAAAATCATTGTTTATCGCCAAACGTCACTAAAATCATCCATTATTGTACTCATTTGCCCTCATTTTCGGCAGTAAAGTAACACTTTGTTGTATTTAAAGAAGAATGTTACTTCACCTGCCGCGATTATTAATCAAATTAACCAAGATTGAATGTAAGTGGTCAATGGTAGCAATCGATTATTTATTTGAGTGAAATTAAAATTTATTTACTTTAATTATTAAAAATATTGTACAAAATTTATCTTATTATTAATAAAATTTATGTCAAAAAGTAAAATTCTGTAGTGTTTCGCAATTATATTCATACAAAATAAATCAAAACTTTACAGATTTAGTAATTAGGTAGGTATACAATATGCAAAAGTCATCTGTCATTACTGTCATTACTGTCATACGAATTTTAACGACCCCCCCCCTACAAGATATTGAAGAAATTTTTGTTATTATTTTATTACTAAGCGGTTATTTTTAATTATTAACAATGAGTGCTAGGAGCGTATTGACGCAGCTATCAATGTGAGTGCGAGTGAGATGCACCATTGCACCATTTTGGCATTTAAAAATTCAAACTTCTGTGAAACCACAAAACTGTCAAAACTTTTTTTGTAATTTATTGCTCACATGTCATCACCATGACAAGGCGAAAGTTCTTCTTCTTGTGGTGCTTTCTCCTTTAGTGGAGGTTAGCGACTACACTGGCAAATCTGTCTCTGTCCAATGCGGCTCTAAACAAAGATGTTGAATCAAGGCCGGTCCAGTCTGATATTTGTAAGCCATGAAATCTGGCGCCTACCGGGACCCCGTTTTCCTTCAATCATACCCTGGATGATCAGTTGCGTGAGGCGGTACTTTTTGTTTCTCATTATGTGTCCCAGGTAGCTAACTTTTCTGACTTTAATGATTTTTAGCAGTTCCCTATCTGTACCTATTTTCCTCAGAACATATTCGTTGGTGGTGTGGGCTGTCCAAGGTATTTTCAAGTCTCTTCTATAAAGCCAGAGTTCAAAGGCGTCCAACTTGTTCATCAGTGTTGTGTTGTGTCCAGGCCTCCGTTCCATACAAAAGTATTGACCACACATAGCAATGCAGAAAACGACATCTAAGGCTGATATTAATGCTACTGTTACAAAATAAGCTTTTCATTTTGATAAACCCCTGTCGGGCTACCTCTATTCTCGCTCTTGACTTCTTGTTTATAATCAAGTTGATTGTTGAACCAGCAACCAAGATATTTGTACTGGCTTACGTATTCAAGCTGTTGGTGTTTCACATATTTATTGGAAGAGGTAAATTTTTGTTCCTTGATATTCTTATAACTTTGGTTTTCGCATTATTGATCTTCATCCCCATTTTTTCACAACTCTCAGTAACCCTATCCAGCAGTATCTGCAGACTATGGTCCGAATCAGTCATTAATACTGTGTCATCTGCATGCCGGATGTTATTTACTCTCTGCATGTTTATCCTGATTCCTTCTGAAGAGTGCGATAAAGAGTTCGCAAATATTACCTCAGAGTAGACGTTAAAAGTATGGGTGATAGCACACAACCCTGTCTAACACCTCGTTGTATTTCAATTGGCCTTGACGTATTACCATTGGTCCTTATGATTGCTGTCTGATTCCAATAAATAGCCTCTATAATTTTAGAATCTCTTTTGTCGACTCCGATGTCGTTCAATCTTTCTATCAAGGTCTTGTGCTTTACCCTATCGAACGCTTTCTCAAAATCTATGAAACAGATAAAAAGGTCTGCTTGCTGATCTTTGTATCTTTGTGCCAGAGTTTGAAGACAGAATATTGCTTCTCGTGTCCCCATACCTTTCCTGAAGCCAAATTGTTCTTGACCGGTGACCTCATCACATTTTTTATAATATATTCTGTTCTGTATGATACGCAAGAAAAGCTTCAGAATGTTATTTAATAGACTTATAAGGCGGAAGTCCTGGCATAATTTGGCATTCTTCTTTTTAGGCAGTTGTATGAAGACTGATTCAAGCCATATTTTAGGGATAGTCCCTGTATTGTAAACATTATTAAATAGTCCAAGAAGAAGGTCTAAGTTTTCCTCGTTGATTAACTTCAATAGCTCAGCTGGTATTTCATCTTTTCCTACAGATTTGTTGTTTTTTAGTTGACGTCCATTAAATCCAATATTTCCTCTCTCATCCATCTTTGCTTCCGTGGTCGCTGTTTTGTGAGCATTTAAGTTGCCGTTGCAAGGGCGTGTCTGATTTCCTCCCGAAGGCGAAAGTTAAGGATGTTTAATTATATGAAAGTGTGCTAAAAAACAGTGCGAAAAAGTAAAACCGATTTAAAATACATTGTTACTTCAGACACACTTTAAACCCTTCATGTACTGCTATCTATATTTACAATTTTCACACAATAAAACCTTTACACTTTACATAATATGAGATAGAGTAGATAAAAATTATTTTTGTGAATTTGGTTAACAAAAATTGGTTAAACAATTTTTCGACCGCGGTACCGCGTGACACCCTGTGTATTTGTTATAAGGATTGTTATACGGATGTATTTCTTTGAGTAAGTTTGTGCAAAAAAACGAATCAGAATAATTTACCTAACGGGGGCGACGTTACAGACTATACTAATAAGTAGTTGAAATGGTCAAAACAAAGAAACGCACACTCATCAAAAATGCACTTGAGATTCTCGTATAATCAACATTTACTGAATCGATCCAGGAAGAGTCAACTCCAACTAGTAAAAGTTGATTTAAATTTTTAAAATCAACTTTTACTGCTCGTTTCAGTTGGAGTTGACTCCAACTAGTTGGAGTCAACTCTAACTGAGAATCAACTTAAAATGTAACATATATACATTGTAAATTATGATTCGGGAGGGCTCCTAGTAGCATTTAACGGGTATTGGTTTGTTTATTTCTACTGCATCTTGATTGTAAATTTATTATAGTTTAGTGTTTTCTTTGATATTTTATGTTACAAAGATATATTATATGATGGATAAGAAAACTCTATTATTATCTGCTTCTTCCATTGCAACATTTCTTAAAAGAAAAGGTAACCTTAAAAAACCAATTTCGTATAACGAAAATAACCTAACTGCGCATGCCTGTGTACTAATAATTGGTATCAAATAGGACATGTTCTAATTTGTATAACATTTTCTGTTAACAGATTTTGTTTTCTGTCTTACATTGTGACAAAATTTAGTATACCATTTTCTTATATCATTTTATGTTATAGTCTAAAACAAACTTTACAGAGCAATAATTGAAAAAAACACGAGCGCTAATTTGTGTATAAAAAAATAGCACACTATCTGCGGACTTTGCATACCTATATTATTAATATATACAATCATAAGATTCGATTCCAGCAATAAAATTGCTGGTAAATAACTTTTCCTCTTGTCTTTTTCTAATTTGACCAGAGTATTCTGCTATGCAGTACTCATAGGAAGATCTTCAAAACGTGACATCAGACTTAATTTCCGATAATCACTGCATGTCTTTGCACGATATTCCTTTGATATTCTGACAAATGGCGACTTTAGGCAATCAGTTGGTAATATCCCAGTGTCATAAATTCTGTTAAAGGGACCACAGAGGGCTTTTATTCCATTTTTCCCAAAAACTGCACTCGCTTCATCGGGGTCAAGTGCTTTTCCATTTTTGCTGTTTGTAAATACGTACAAAACCAAGGCCAGAATCAGAACAAAAAAAAAATACATACTATAAACTATATGCTTGCTACATACTTAAAATTCTGTGAAAAAGTACCTCTGTGCTATCAATTATTATTTTCTCTCAGTATTTTAAAAGTTCACTTGGTGTGCCATCGGTTCTTGGCATATCTTTCCCATTCTTTATATAGTCAATGGACCTCTAAATATGAAAAAACCGCGGAGTGCTGTCATTTAAAGGGGTGCGTTTTAGAGAAAGGGGTGAATTAGTCCCTAGGCACAGGGCGAATTAGGGTGATTTCTATGCACGTTTGGTACAAACACGTCTACAGGAAAAATTTTCCAGGTTAAATTTACTATCGAAATATCACATTTTAAAGTCAAAAATATTTTTTTTACAAAAATATATTCAAAAGAAAAGCAAGAAAAAAACACGAAAGGTAGCATTTTTGTTTCTTGCCCTATAACTTTTTTCCACGGGGATATTGGGACCGTGCAAGTTCGGCAAAGCGACCCCTATTTCTTCGCTCTGTACTTTTATTCGCACTTTTAATTATATTGGCCAATTATATTAGTCCTGGTTACTGGATAATATTGTCAAGGCCATAGTCCAAAAAAATAGTAAGAAGAAAAAATAAGATTCAGGTTATGTTATGAAAACGTGAACAATTGTATGTAGTAAATAAAATTAGTTATTAAAATGCAGTACTGCACTCAAAATACAATTAATTAAATTTACCTTTATATAATAATTGCATATCATATCAATATTGTGGAGCAATATATAATTTTTCTGCTTCAATGACAGAAGGTATGAAATATACGTCAATTTGACAATTTCAATTGACAATATGAATTATTTAAGATAGTTGCAATATTTCTCCGCGACTCGCGCACGGTCGTTTCTCGTTTCCCTTCCAAGTACTTGCACACCGCGAATAGGTATAGGCATTGCTTCACAGAAAAAAAAACTTCCATCCTTCCTCTTTAAAATGGCGTTTGGTGTAAGTCTGTATAATTGGTATAATCATATGATTTATAGTTTTCAAAATATGATTTTTCAAATTTCGCCACTCACAACAATTTTGGGCCATTTTCCTTGTTACTTCGCAAACATTGTTCTGTAACTTTTTTTACGTAGCTTTAGGTATATGCAATATTACATTTATTAGGAAGAAAAGTCAATTACCTTTAAAACGGTCTATCGTAGAAGGCTGTATGACTATTTTTAAGTAAGATATGGGTTTTAAAAATTTTATACTTTTAATGACCTTTGATATACTTTACGTTTTTTTTTTATTTCTCGTTATAACTTTTTTATTGTATATTTAGGTATATACATTGTGTATATGAATAAAAAGGAAAGCTTATTTTCTTTACTTTAAAATGGTGTATTGTAAACAATTCTAGGTCTATTTTTAAACAAGATATGCTTGTTCAAAGTTTGACATATACACATGCAATAAGGTCCCACTAAGTTGGAACCATATGGAAAACTTTTTATTATTAACTTTATGAAAAAAATTATTCTTTATAAAATACTCTGCATAGTCTAAAACTTAAGATGTAATCATCAGATATAAAATTGTATCAATAGTGTACGAGGTATGTTAAAAAATATGAATTTCGCTCAAGAGTAAAGTACCTTTATAAAATATCGAAAATTGTTATTAAGAAAAGTTATTTGGAATTAAAAATTATGTTACAATATGCAATTATATTCTTCTAATTGACAAAAATAAAAAAATTTAAAATTTTGCCCTTGGATACCCTTGGATATCCTACGGATATCTTGTTTAAAAATAGTCCTAGAGGTGATTGCTATACACCATTTTAAAGTAAAGAAAATAAGCTTTTTGAAGTTATACTGCTTTAGGCGCGATATGAGGGTGAATTTTAATATGATTAAAACCTTCAATCTGGGCGCAGTCGCATTATAACTTTGTTCTGATTGGATGTTCAAATGACATGTCAAAAATTATTCAATATGGCGGCTGTGGCACAGCTGTGATTTGATTATATTTATGGTTGTTGCGTTTTGAAATTTGTGGGAAAAGAAACAACAAACAAAAGTTAGTTAATAGTTATACTGCCTTTTTAAATAGTTTTCATATATATTTTTGGACTTTTGGACTATTTTGGACAAGGAAAACTCATTCTAATTTAGTAAGTAGTTCTTATTATAATCATATTGTTATTATACATTTGGATTAGGTTGGAATAAATTTATTTTCTCAAGAATGGGGATTTTAGAGAGAAATCCAAAATTAGGTCCGATTTTTATTTTTAAATTATGATTTTTTGGTGTAGATTTATTTATCTAGTAGGTATGTAATGCTTTGATTTACATACTTAATTTGATTACCAACAAAAGTTCTACCAATCTTCATCTAATATATTGTTTTCTTACTCTTTTGTTATATTTTAATATTTTCTTCCACAAAAATCAAACTACATACATAATTTGATTAAATTCAGAACAACTGTCAAACAGTAAAACGTTCAGTTGCCCTATTTTTCCACATGACAAATAATGTGTAATTGGATGAGTGAGTCTAGGCTTCGATTACGAATCAAAGCGCCCCCAAATTCGCGGGTTCGAATCCCGATGCAAGTTTTTATTTTTTTTTTTGTTTTTTTATGCATTTTATGATTGTAAGTATATTTGTTATATACTTTTTTTTTTCAGAAAATGCGTATTTAAAATTTTTGCCAACAATTATTATCGTTCAGAAATAATTTTTTCTTTGTGGCATTTTTCAATGTGTTTGTGTGCGTTTTATTCTTTTATTTTTTTAAATTTTTGGTATTGTCTTAATAAAAATTTTTGGAAAGTAGTAAGTATTAAAATTAGTTTAATGCTTAAATAAAATATAAATAAACTGTTTAAAGTACATTATATCAATTTCGTTAAAATCACAGAATATGTAATAGAAGTGTAACTTCTTACGTGCGTACAAAGTACACACACATTCTTTTTTTTATTCCGGAATGTATCTATCTAAATGTACAAGAAAAAAGTCATAATGAGAAATTTAAAAAATAATCATAAAAAATATAAAAAATCATTAAAAGTATAAAATCTTGAAAAAGCATAACTTGTTTAAAACTAGTCATACGACCTCATACAGTAGACTATTTCAAAGGTAATTGACTTCTCTTTCTACTAAATGTACCATTGCATATACCTAGAAATGCGTAGAAAAAAGTTACAGAACAATGTTTGCAAAATAATGGGGAAATGGCTCAAAAATTCTGTGAGCGCAAACTTTGAAAAATCCTATTTCGGAAACTATAAATCCTAGAGACTTCTACCAAACGTCATTTTAAAAAGGAAGGATGGAAGTTATTTTTCGCTGAAGCAATGCCTATTGTACCTATATCCCTGTGGAAAAAAATTATGGGGCAAAAAACAAAATTGCTTTCTTTCGTGTTTTTTTCTTGCTTTTCTTTTGAGTGTATTTTTGTAAAAAAAAATATTTTTGACTTTAAAATATGATATTTCGATAGTAAATTTATCCTGAAACAATTTTCCTGTAGAAGTGTTTGTACCAAAAGTGAATGAAACTCACCTTAATTCACCCTGTGCCTAGGGACTAATTCACCTCTTTCTCAAAAACGCGCCCATTTAAATGGTAGCACTCCGCGGTTTTTTCAAATATAGAGGTTCGTTGACCATATGAGACAATAAAATCCCGTTAACGTTGTAGTTCCTTTTAGCTCTCTTATTTTGAACATAATCAATAGCTTATTAGTTTCAACTGATTTCATTTTTGCGATGTACCATCTCATATATCTCTATTCATCTTATGTCTTCTTACAGGTAGACAAACAACAAGCTTTATTGGAAGCGGATGATCCAGTATCTCAACTTCATAAATGTGCATTCTATATGAAAGATACAGAACGAATGTACCTCTGCCTATCCCAAGAACGGATCATTCAGTTTCAAGCCACACCTTGCCCAAAGGAATCAAATAAGGAAATGATCAACGATGGAGCGTGCTGGACCATCATATCCACAGATAAAGCAGAATATCAGTTTTATGAGGGGATGGGTCCAGTGCGATCTCCAGTTACACCAGTGCCGATAGTACACAGTTTACATTTAAATGGTGGAGGGGACGTAGCTATGCTCGAGCTTACTGGTGATAATTTTTCTCCTTCGCTGCAAGTTTGGTTTGGAGATGTTGAAGCTGAGACTATGTATAGGTAAGCATAGTTAGTAAGTGCTTTAAGATATTCTGGTTTGTTGTGCATTCAGTGGTAAATTACAATGTTTATTTAAAAAAAATTCTCAAAAAGGGCGCCACATGATCTTGTTTTTGAGAGACATAGAAAACTATTAAATCCAAAAAATATACAGTAACCGCCACCCAACTAGATACATAGGAACATTGAGCTATTACAGTCCTGGACTCCGCACTTGTTGCAATGCTTATTGTTATGCCTAGTGACGTTTAGAACGTCAGAAAATGTATAGAAACCAATGAACTGTCAATACGGATGGAATAGGCACGATGAAAATTAATGCGGTCACGATACAAAAGAGAGGTCTTAGAGAGAGACAGAGAAGGTGCTGGAAAATTTGACAGGCCGTGTAATTTCAGTTGCCTATATCAACTTAAATCGGGGAAATAGACCTCATATTTTTTTAATTTTATTAACTTAAACTTAATTTTTAAATACTGGCAACTGAAATTACACGGCCTGTCAAATTTTCCAGCACCTTCTCTATCTCTCTCTAGGACCTCTCTCTTGTATGTTGGTAGCAATTTCGCTTCACTATTTGAATGGGACATGGCCATTCATGCGTATAGGGCTTTTCATTCACAGTCATTTGTTTCGAGCTTCTGTCAGGTGCCATATAATATTCAGACATCTACGCCATACGTCTTTGGTTTGTATCATTGATATATACAATAACGTATGACGCAGATATATTAATATTAGATGGCACATGACAGAGGCTCGAAACAAATGACAAACGATGAAAAGCCCTATTGACAAATCATTGATAGAAACTGAATATTAACATAGAAAGTTGACAAATTAGAGATCGGCTGTATTTGACGTTAATAGTTGTCATTTTGTTAAAGTTGCAAGTTAAAGTTTTAAAGTATTGTAATATTCTTGGTGTTTGAATAAAGTTATTTTAAAGCAGATTAACAATACTAAAGTCGATTCGCTAATCTGAGACACGACTGTCTAGTGACGTTGTTAATTTTTGAAGTTATACTTCTTTAGGCGCGATTGAGAGTAAAATTTCATAATACTGCGCGCATGCGCACACAGACAGTATGGCGTTTAGTTGCTAAATCTTTCTAGTTATGTATAAACATATCAGTGCAAGAAAAGGTGTGAAAAGAATATATTAGTGTTTTTAGTAAACATATTTATTATAATTTTTGTGTCTTTGGATTTGTCTTCTTCAGGAGTAAGATGAGTATTATTAAAACAATATATTGTATATTAATTATACACAGAGCCGTGCGGTACATCTTCTCAATATGATGCAAGTCTTCGAAATGCCGCCGCCCCTTAAATTTATTATTGAAACTTACCTATCTTTTATTTTTATTAAAAGAAACTACACAAAACGAACGAAAACTTCTATTTTAAAAACAAAACATACTTTAAATTAAATGAAATATGTATTAACACTACATTAAGGGGGTAGGCGCAAAATTTGCTTGCAATGCTTTTTAAATGCATTCATTTTTTTTTCAGATCCTGAGAAAACTATTTAGTATTTTTGAAAAATTTAAATGCAGACTAAAATATTACATTATTACAGAGGGCCGAAGGTCCCACAAAATCTCTATAATTATTTGAATAAGTTACAGGATGAAAAAAAAAAGAGAAAATTGAGTGTAATTTTAAATTACAAATATCTTATTCAAAAGAAACCTTTTGTTTATTCTAAGGGACTTTCGGCCCTCGGTAATAATGTAATCTTTCAATATACGTTTAAATTTTTCAAAAATATTTGTTAGTTTTTTCAGGATTCGAAAAAAAGTGAATGCATTTAAAAAGCATTGCAAGCAAATTTTTGCCCCTATGCTCTTAAGTAACATTTACAAAAATTATAATGCTACCCTTCTGACTTTAATTTTGGCAAACTCGTCAATCAGATTGGTGTAGTCTAGTTGGGAGAGACAAGTGTAGCATCTAGTGAGAGCTCTATTGAAATAATTGCTAAATTTTTTAGTTTTGTTTGTGTCATGGAGCTTCGTAAATAGTTTTGAATTTTGAAAAACTTCTTTCCCCACTAGTTACCGAGACAGGGAGTGTTAATAAAATTCTTAGTTTACAACTACATTTGGGTATAAAGAAATTAGGTCATTTTGGCACAAATAGTTCAAAACCTCTATAAAGGTTTCATGGAGTATGGTTTCATTTGAAATATATCACGCAATTCTCCTATTAGAAGATCATTATATCATCAGATTTTTTTCTTTTTCTATTGACAGTATTGAATGAAGATTCATACAATATTTTTCTAGTGTTTCATCATCTATTTCCCTCAATTTAAAAATATATAAAAATTAAAAATTTTTATTATGAGTTTCTAGAAGCGAAAATCGATCAATCAAAGAATTAACAGCAATGTTTGAAGTATAGATGAACAAATTTATTTTAAATTTAGCTTCATCTGTTAATAGCTCCTCCACATATTTTTCGTAGTCAAATAAATGTTTTTTCTCCTGGCTCTAATTTCATTTTCAGCTGGAAATTCGGAACTTATATCAAAATTTTCTGCAATTTTATTAAATTTTTATTTGGTCATTAGCCATATTGTCTCTAACTTTTAATTTTTTCTATAGTTTCTGGCAACATTTTTACACAATCTGACAATTTTTTTTATTTTACTGATTATGCCGCCCCCTTGTGATGCCCCTGATCACAGGGTAAGGGTAAGCACACAATTAGTTTGGTGTTTAAAAAAAATTAAAACAAACTGTTGAAAGTATATTTATTTTTAAGAAATCATATAATGGAAGTATAACTTCTTACGTGCGTACAAAGTACACACAAATTCTTTTTTTTGGGAAGTTAGGTTGCTAGACGTGACTGGAAATTACTACACAATGTACACAACCAAACATACCTGCTCATAGCCAATATTATTAATAGTAAACACACATAAATACCATAAACCTTACGCCAATCAATATTTATTTATTTACACCATTATAATGTATTGATAACAAATGAAAAAATTACTTATTGTACAAAATAAAAATATTTTGTAAAAATAAATTCCACAAGAGTATAGTATAAACTATAATATAGTTTAATGAAAAATTAAGTTGATTTGAGCAATTATTAGTGTGAGGTAGGGATTTTTGATACATGCAGTGATGTGAGTAGATTCCTATGTCTTGCACGCACATTGAAAAAACATACAGAGTCATGTCTATACAAAAAGAAGAAGAAGATGTTTTCTATTCCGAATGTGTCAAAATGAATCTCGGCTAAGCGAATTCATATTAATTAATGTATTTTTTGTATGGAAAAACAATTATTTTGAATAGTTCTTTGACAGGGATGAAAGTCACATCTGAGAACGGACCGGATTAGCCCATAAGCATAACACTTAGGAACCTACCCATGTATCTAGTAGCGTGTCGCTTATTGTATGTAAATAAATAACACAGAACAATGGAAGAAATAGGTTAAGTACTTTGCTTAAATGCTAAAGAATAAGAAACAATCACACTTACCTTATTTAGCCTTAATCAAAAATAATTAGAATTGCGTTTTTAATGTCCAAGAGAAAACAAGATTGTCAAATATATTAAATAATACAAAATCTGTTACATACTGGTTATATTTATTACTCTTAGCCAAATCATATATAGTTGGACATATTATTAATTCAGATCATACAAACAAAAATGTCCATTACAATTTGATACCTTTAATTTAGTGTTGAACATAAAAAAACAATGGTGATACAAGCAGAGATATGCCAAAAAAATATAACACTGCACTACATTAGATACAAATGGAAGAAAGTAAAATACTATCAGGTATATTTTCCTTCTTTTTATGGTTCACCAATTGAAAATATTGAGCTCAGTGATTATCTGCTAAACAGAATAATTAAGACAATTAAAAAACGCGAATTTATTTGTATCACTATACTTACCTACTTGCTTCGACTGTAGACATTTCATAGAAGAAGCACTGTTTCTCAATGAACAAGTTAATGAATTATGAACTGTTTCCCCTTCACTTCCACATTTCTCAACAATAACACAAAAATGATCATAATTTCATTTGAAGACAGAAATTTTACTTGACTTTTAATAGAAATTGGTGATACTGGGAAGATAAGTCCCCAAATGCCTCCCAAATAGCCAGCACCGGCCGCTTCAGTAGCTGAATCGGTAATACATAATATTTCTCAGCGATCCAACGCCCAGGGAAGCTTTGCCTATCGAACCATTTAATTCAGCTCATAGAAAAAAAGCTATCGGACTCGATTCAATAATAAATTTCTTAAAGCCACTTATGAGATTTTAAAAGAGGGTGCTATTCGATGCAATTAAGATTGAATAAACAAACACTTTAATTTTGTTAACGACGGCCACTAATTGTTTCTGCCGAAATTAAAATGTTTATAAGTACATGCATGGAATCAACAAATTCTTCTTACATGGTTTTTAGAACTCCTTTTTATGCAATATGTTACCTATAAGTATTTTTTTTTATTTCAGATGCCAAGAAAGCATGCTTTGCGTAGTACCGGACATATCACAATTCCGAGGAGAGTGGCTGTGGGTCCGCCAACCGACACAAGTGCCCGTTTCGCTGGTCAGAAACGACGGTATTATCTACGCCACTGGACTGACATTCACGTATACACCAGAACCTGGACCTAGACCTCATTGTTCTTCTGCCGATGAAATAATGAGGCAGGCGCAAAGTAATCAAAGGACTGCGCAGGCGCAGCCGCAAGCAGCCATTACAGAAAATGCTTGGAATTCGCATGGAATGCATTAGTCAAACACGAACTTTCTTTAGTTCGAAAAATTGTAGCAATAAGTGGAAATGGTGAGTGAAAACATTTGGAAGTCTTCGGAAATAAGAATTATACTATGAAATTACTTCTTTTAGATACGATTTTTGGTTTTAACCTCTTCGGTACGGTAATGCACCCGTGTGCATCATGCGTGACTGTCCGCTACGTACGGTGATGCACACGGGTGCATCATGAGCTGGCGTTCGCCAGCGGGTAAGCGCGCGAATCCGTATATAAGGTGCGACTTGTCGTATGACGATCCGGCGCGAAGGGGTTAACATGTCTCTATAAACGATATCCAGAAAGATTATAAATTGAGAATGTTCTATGTAGAAATGAAAAGGCAGTTTGTTGCCATTTTGTAATTTTCTAGAAAGCTGTTACATAAGTGAAAATAATCTTTAATTGTTTGCATAACATACTACTTAATTATTACAAGAGATACATGAATGGGTACGGAAATTTGTGTGCACATACAAAACAAGGTTCCATAAAAATAATGAGTTTTTGAATAGTGGAAATTTGACTTAAAAAGGGTCAAAATTCAGCTTTTTTCAGAACATTGCCATTAAACACTGACAAGATTTTATTATTTGTTAAAATAATTTCCTTGACCAAATATCTCCGTAGAAAATTGCAGCTTTCATTAATTTGTTTCGTCAAGAAGAAAAATGTAACAACAAAATTATAAGGGTGGGGTGGTGGTTCACTGCAGCATCCATTTGGCTTGCATATTGTAGAAGCCTTGGAGGTGTCACCAGGGAAATGGACCAATAAGTTTTCAATTTAAAAATCTTTTAGTAATATTTTTCAATATTATTAATGTCGGCTATTAGGATTGAAAACTTTACTTTTCAATTACCAGATGACGCTAGTCACCTAATCCATTCACGTCAGTTGCGGTGTGGGGGATAAACTCTCGTTGTTGGTCACTTAGAGTATAGAGCAGCAGGCCTACGTCTCTCCGATGAGACTCCAATAAGAGTCGAAAATCGTCGATTCAAAGTGCTGGACAGCACTCCGTATTCTAAGTGAAAAATAAGATTGTTTTGCCTTCGCATTGCAACTGAATAAAAATGGTATACATTTTTATTTTTAAAAAAATTATAAGTTACAGTTTGTAAGTTACCACAAACTCCATAAACTGCAACTTAAATATTTTTTACCGGCATGTTGCAACTCAGATCTCTGAAGGGCAATTAGGAGATTATACGGAGATTCAGATCTAATTCTCCGTGTTCTTTATGGCTTCTACACCATGTCGGCAAATATTTAATTGCCCCGTACTATTTCACTGACTACATACTATTCCCAAATAACACTACTGCCAAAGATACACTTGATCTCCAAAGATGTTTTCTAATGCTTAAGCATCGATTATATTTTGGCTAAAAGCTTGGTGTGGCTTGTCCGGGAATGCATTATATTTCTCACACATTACCGCAATTTCAGCGGTAAAAACTCTCCCACGGGCTAATAGTATTCCACTTATACTCTAATAGCTCGATCGGCGCTTTTTAGACGCAATTTTGGCTGAGTAAAGTTAACACTTGGAGGTTTATTTTGTTCCAAGAGACATTAAAGTGTTTTTTTCCGAAGATTTTGAGATGTTTATAAAACGCTTTCGTTCGAATAATAAATGTAAGACGCCGAATTAAAACCTTACAAGCTGGAATTTAAAATATGCGAATTAAAACGTACAGGTTTTTTGGTTCATTACATGACTAAGAAAAAGTCTTAGTATGCTCTGGAAATTTGAGTAAACATTTTAAATTATGACCCGAAGTAGACCTGTTATTACGTGACATTTAAAAAATGGTTAAAATCGGTTAATAATTTCAAATTTTATAGAGATGTTTCATAATTGTGCTCATTTTCATAATTGAATTTTTCGTGAGCACATTAACGGATTCCGCTAATTTTTGTATTATTTTAGATTTTTCTTTGGCATTTACACTGTTGGGCAAAGGTTTACTCAAACTTCTCTTTTGATCTTATACCGGGTGAAAGAAAATAAGTGTTTTTCTTAGTTTATGTTTGAGTCACCCTGTAGGGAGGACAGGGTATAAGTGTGGGTATATGTACATCGAAATCGTATTGTAGTCTTATGTTTTGTGACCATTTTACAGTCTTATTGAACAAAGAAAATAGACGGTTTTATTCTTTAATATGACGTGTTTTAACTGATACAAAACTAAATTAACAGTAAAAAACAACAGTTAATCATCCTTTAAAAACAGAAAGGCACATAACGTTAACAATTCTGGTTGACACCTTAAGAGTTATTTGTCGATCAAGTGAGCGGTATGCACAACCCAACATAATAGAGACGAGATTGTTTAATGGAGGCTCTATGATATTTTGGCGTTTAATTCTTTGAAAACTTTGTTACTTTCACATTATATATTGAAAATAATTTCAACTTAGTGTATGATAAGACATGGCCTCCTTACGTATCGCATGTCGTCAGTTATAGACGGAGAGCTAGAGCCGAAAAATCATAATTATAAGTAATATGGAGTTTTTCCTGTGAAATGTGTCCATTGTATATTGACAATTATGACCCCTTTCATGCTGACACCACAGTGGATACAGGAAGTAGCAATAAGGGATGAAAGGGGAAAGTTAGTGTAGTCATTAAAGGTTTTCACCTCCTATTTTGTTAAACCTCCATCGATTTGCATGAAAATTGGTGACTAGTAAGAGCATACCTCAAGAAATAAAACTGATTTAGTGCCAACTTGCACTTTTACCCTGGGGTGGATACCACCCCTTCTCGGGGGTGAAAACTATTTTATTAAAAATAACCCCACAAATCGATAGAGGGACAAATTTTAAGTAAAATTTGTTATATCATGTTATTAAAATAAATCAATACTTTTTGAGTTATTAAAGATCAATGATTTGTCTATTTAAGAGCATATGCGTGAAGTTACGGATGATAAAAAGAACATATTAATTAATTGTATGTTAGTAAAATGTTATTTTTATATCATTTCCATATTTCATTGAATTTTTTCTATCAATATAAACTGAATATGTCCAGAAACTGGGGGTGTCCAATAATGGGTACATGTGACATATTCGAATTCACTTTTGCTAAATTTATATTATCGAAATAATATAAAAATATGTCGATCGGATAGCTCAGTGCGACTAGCGGCTGACCCGCACTTCACTTCGACGTGAGGTACGAGAGTTCAAGCCCAAGCCAGGCCATCGGAAAAACAAAAAGGCTAACGCGTCAGTATAAAATTCTAAATATGAATCTGGCGCTTAGACTGGAATATGCGGGCATCTGATCGACCTATGAGGGAGCAGTACGGCAAGGGATAAGGGCTTGCGGCTCGGTGATACTCCCCCACAGATCCCTACCGAAGGGCGTTGACGCCTAAGAACGGTGTATATACTATATAAAAATATTATTTTAGTAACATACAATTAATTAATATGTTCTTTTTATCATCTGTAACTTCACGCATGTGCTCTTAAAGTCTTAAACAGACAAATCTTTGATCTTTAATAACTCAAAAAGTATTGATTTATTTTAATAACATGATATAACAAATTTTACTTATAATTTGTCCCTCTATCGATTTGTGGGGTTATTTTTAATAAAATAGTTTTCACCCCCCGAGAAAGGGTGATATCCACCCCCAGGGTAAAAGTGCAAGTTGGCACCAAATTATTTTTATTTCTTGGGGTATGCTCTAACTAGCCACCAATTTTCATGCAAATCGATGGAGGTTTAACAAAATAAGAGGTGAAAACCTTTAAAGACTACACTAACTTTCCCCTTTCATCCCTTATTGCTACTTCCTGTATCCACTGAGGTGTCAGCCTGAAAGGGGTCATAATTATCAATATACAATAGACACATTTCACATGCCAAACTCCATATTACATATGACGATGATTTTTCGGCTCTAGCTCTTAGACTATTAAAACACATACACTTTTCCTCTCTATAGGGTGTCTCAAACTTGTGTTTCAGTTAAAACACATGTTAAAGAATAAAAACCGTCTATTTTCTTTGTTTCTAAAGATATCAGGGACATTCAAAAAGCAAAATGTTCACAAAACATAAGATTTGGATGTATACTCACACCTGATGTACCTGATGTACCTTGTCCTCCATACAGGGTGTCTCAAACTTAACATAGGAAAAGCATTTCTTTTCTTCCACCCGGTATATGTACAAAAAAGTCGTTTGATTAAACCTTTGCCCAATTGTATAAATACCAAAGAAATATCTAAAATAATAAAAAAAATTAGCCCAATCCGTTAATCTGTTCACGAAAAAATCAATATGAAAATGAGCATAATTTTAGGGTATGCATAACTTTTGAAACTACGTGTAAAATTAAAACTCAGGACGGTTCTTACCATTTATAACATTCTTATATTTCAATTTATATCTACAAAAATGAACAAAAGTGTACCTAGGATGAGTAATTTTACATTTATATAGTTCTTATTTCCAATAATTTCGAGCTTGCGTGTTTATATTTTGACAATTAAAATGAGATTTATACTTTTGTTCTAGACTGGGAAACGAAATTGCGACACTATGCTCCTTTCGTTGTGGTATGACGTATATATAAAAATATTTATTTAATATTAATTTTATGTTAGTGTGATTTAATGCAGTTGGATTTGAACAAATTTTTATAGATTTGTGATTAAAACAGTTGAACTAGAGCATTTTTGGAAACTCTCTCTCTCTCTAATCGTCATTTTTTTACGCCAAAAATAAAATAAAACAGTTAACATATGTGATTCTTGTTCACTGCTCTTGTAGTTTTTCTCCTTGCACCTTTATTAAAAAAAAATTTAAAAATACACTGCACGTCAGATAAAACCGGGTCACCCATAAAATTTTAGAAATTTTCTATCTTTTTATTTTTTTCTTATTTGTATCAAATTAAATTCATTGTTTATTGATTCAGTTACTCTTGTAGCACGTAACCCCACATTAGCGATAGTATAAAATGCAAAACAAGGAAGAATTTGAGAAAGTAATAAATGTATTGAAAATTTCGATGTACTATTACAGTTACAATCATAACAAGAATTGAATTATAGAGTCAAGAAAAGGCAAGTACCACTTGTTTCAATAATGTGTAATGCCACCACGGTTCAGGATCAGTCTAGCTTCTCAGTACACGTGATAATTCATTTAATTTAATTAACAACGTGAAATGAAGTAAACACTTCTGTTGTATGTAGGCATATGAATTTATTGTGAGCGGCCGTGGAGTAACGGCATATTCGCTGGCCTCGTACGCCAGTATACGTGGGTTCGAGCCCTGCCAAAGACAAACCATTTTCATTTCCAATAATGACACGAGCCGTCTCACCGTACCTCGGAGAGCACGTGAGAGCACGTTACTTGAAACAGGGTTAAAGATGTAAATGGCGCCGGAACTGTCCGAAAGGATCTCCCCGGCAAAAATGCCATACGATATATTATTATATGAATTTATTAAAATTCTTAAAATTTATCCACAAGGGAGTGGAAGTACAAAACGTTTTCGGTCAAACTGACCATCATTAGTGTAAACCTGGAAATAAGTGAACCACTAAAATTAAAAAGCAAAAGGGTGAAATTTTGACAGTTGAAAAAATTAAGAAAATGTGGTTGCTTACGTCCAGTGTACAAGTAATTGTAACTAGCCGCTTCAGTAGGTGTAAAAACCTCTAAATTACATTATTGTTACATTCTATATTAAAAAGTAGTCGACATTAAGTCGATGTCTTAAGATTTTAAATATCACATGTGAATGTATTTCATCCTTGCTCGAAAATTCCACAAGGTACTTGTGTTCTAGTGAGAGGTTAACGACCAACTAGTTATTAGACAGTTTAAACAGACTAGTTATAAGACATTTTTTATATATATTTTAAAATTAAATATTAATTTTCTTTGTTAAAAAAAATTTTTCGGATGACAGATGAAAAATCCACCTACCTTCCTTTGACATCTCGTCATACATTTCTGGCACCAAACTGTCTAATAACTAGTTGGTCGTTAACCTCTCACTAGAACACAAGTACCTTGTGCAATTTTCGAGCAAGGATGAAATACATTGACATGTGATCTTTAAAATCTTAAGACATCGACTTAATGTCGACTACTTTTTAATATAGAATGTAACAATAATGTAATTTAGAGGTTTTTACACCTACTGAAGTGGCTAGTTACAATTACTTGTACACTGGACGTAAGCAACCACATTTTCTTAATTTTTTTCAACTGTCAAAATTTCACCCTTTTGCTTTTTAATCTTAGTGTTTCACTTATTTCCAGGTTTACACTGATGATGGTCAGTTTGAACTGGTCACCGAAAACGTTTTGTACTTCCACTCCCTTGTGGATAAATTTTAAGAATTTTAATAAATTCATATGCCTACATACAACAGAAGTATTTACTTCATTGCACGTTGTTATATCGAAGGTATACAGCCAACTACAGGGTTTACCCCTTTTTAAAATTTTAATTTAATTAACATAAAACAACTTGAAAGAAAATGGAGATATAAAAACATAAAATTTCCTGAATTTTGTGGGTGGCCCGTTTTCTCTGACGCGCAGTTTATTAATATTTATTACGATTTTTTCTGAAGAAGCCATCAATTTTAAGAACGATAATAGAGCTAATTATGACAAATAGGGTAAACCCGTAACTGTAACGGTATCTTAAATACTTGTATAGTGTTTATAGCTTTATAGGCAAGCCGCACAACCCTAATTTGAGGTTTAGAAATCGAAAAAGCGACCATGATAGGCGAATGACAAATTTTGGTCATTCTTTATATATTTTGGAGGTCACTGAATCCGAATATGAAATTTATTTTTATCTATAATTGGTGGAACATGTTCAAAAATCAAATTTTATGCAAAAATGCGAAAAATCAATTTTGATGAGTTTTCACATTTACCTCGCTGTAGCTTTGGTCGCGCAAAATATTTCTTTTTTTTTTAAATTTCACCGTGTCATCTTTGAAGTACAGTAAAACCTCGATATAACGGACTAATAACGGGGTGTCCGTTAAAGCCGAAAGTCCGTTATATAAAAATAGGTTTAAAATAAATTAAAAAAAGAATGTGTGTGTACTTTGTACGCACGTAAGAAGTTATACTTCTACTACATATTATGTGATTTTTAAGACAATACCAAAAATATAAAAGAATAAAACGCACACAAACACATTGAAAAATGCCACAAAGAAAAAATGATTTCTGAACGATAATAATTGTTGGCAAAAATTTTAAATACGCATTTTCTGAAAAAAAAAAAAATTATATAACAAATATACTTACAATCATAAAATGCATAAAAAAATAAAAACTTGCATCGGGAATCGAACCCGTGAATTTCGCGGCGCATTGATTCGTAATCGAAGCCTAGACTCACTCGTCCAATTCCACATTATTTGTCATGTGGAAAAATAGGGTAACTGAACGTTTTGCTGTTTGACAGTTGTTTTGAATATAATTAAATTATGCAGTTTAAATTTTGTGGAAGAAAATATTAAAATATAACAAAACAGTAAGAAAACAATATATTAGATGAAAATTGGTAGAACTTTTGTTGGTAATCAAATTAAGTATGTAAATCAAAGCATTACATACCTACTAGATAAATAAATCTACGCCAAAAAATCATAATTTAAAAATAAAAATCGGACCTAATTTGGGATTTCTCTCTAAAATCCCCATTCTTGAGAAAATAAATGTACAGTAGAGCGTCGATTATCCCGAACGTCGATCAACCGAACGACTGCTTATTCGAACTATCGACTCCCGCGTCCCGCACTCGAATACCGAGCAAGTGTTAGTAATTGACGCTTAAAATATCTTCAATTTTCTTCAATATTGTATCCAAAAATAATTAAGTTTGTTGCAAAGACTGCACTTTTTTGTTTAGTTGCTAGTTGTCATTATCAAGATATAAATAAATATGTAGGTATATAAATATGGCTTTTATTCACTTGTGGATAAATATGTATGACTATAAATATGTATCAATATATTGTAGTTCGATTATCCGAACAAATCGGTTTTCCGAACACCTATGTCTCCCAATTAGTTCGTATAATCGACGCTATACTGTATTTCAACCTAATCCAAATGTATAATTACAATATGATTATAATAAAAACTACTTACCAAATTAGAATGAGTTTTCCTTGTCCAAAATAGTCCAAAAATATAGGATATAGGTATATGAAAACTATTTAAAAAGGCAGTATAACTGTTAACTAACTTTTGTTTGTTGTTTCTTTTCACACAAATTTTAAAACGCAACAACCATAAATAATCAAACTACAGCTGTACCACAGCCGCCATATTGAATAATTTTTGACATGTCATTTAAACATCCAATCAGAACAAAGTTATAATGCGCATGCGCAGGGATCATAGGTTTTAACATATAAAAATTCACCCTCATATCGCCGGTAAAGAAGTATAACTTCAAAAACTTGATTTTGAAAATATGCAAAACACAAACAAAATTCTATTAATTTAATTCTCTTCGGACATTCGTTCTGAAGTGACGTTGTTTGATATCGACGCGCTTGCTTTCGGTAATCCAGATTCAAAGCAGGCCTGCTTTGAAAAGCGAATCAAGCTTTGTTTGCATTTTTGAAGTTTCCTTATATTTTTATAATGAACTCTCTAAAATTACGAAATTGCGTATAATAGAGTGAACTTCGTTATCTCACGAATAATCAAAATGTTGTTAGATCGTAAAAATGCGATCTTACCTCTGAAAACTTCATTTTTGGCAATGTTGTTTTGTTTTCGTTGCTATCTTCACAACCACCCTCATTTTTTTAGGTTCACAACTTCATCTGCTATTTCACTTTCAGTCATGATATACCCAGGGTCAACTTCAGCTACTTCTAGCCATTGTAAAACATCTTTCTCAGCTACCTACTTCTTCTCCGGCATTATTATGTACATATTGTCCTACAGAAATCAGGAATTTCCAACTCTTCTCAACCTATGTTTGCATCATGGCCATCAAACAAATTTTTCTTTTGCAAGGTACGCTGCCCTCTTGTATCTTCTGCATTATCTTCATCATGCAATACAACCATTCCTCCTCCTCCTCAGTCGTTTCCTCATTGCTGAGTGTCGTGATTCCCTATAATACGAGCAACTATCTCTTTCCATCGGCTTCTGTCCTTAGCTTCCCTCATGGATTCAGATAATGTTTTTCCACTGGCTTTTTGTACTTGATCCGTCAATCCGAATACAACCATTACTTCATCTAAAAACTTTCTGCGAGATATTCGTTTGGTTTCCAAAATTGTTCCCTGATCCTAGTCTAAGAGCTAGTGAACCCTCCGACTAGCGGTCGTCCTGTAAGGCTAGAAATTTTTCTAGTGATAATTCATAGCACACCAAGGCTAAAAACCATGACCTGGCAGCCCTCAGCGGTGCACGTGTATCTACCAGGTGAATCGAAAAGTGCAAATTTAGGGGGTAAAATAAACTTTCTCCTGTAAGGTTTAAATTTAAGTATGTGTTTGAGTAAGTCATTTAGAAGAAATGTGTACAATGACAGGCGATTCTGAAGAGCATAAGACCTTGCTAGGCGAGGGGAAAGATTGGGGGTGTTTCCTAAAATTATTCTTTTTGCATCGAACAATTTTTTTTTTAGATTTTTTGAATCATTCCAAACAGAAAACGTCTTTAGTGATTTTTCTCTTAAGTTAATAGTTTTTGTTATATAAGCGATTGAAAATTTTGAAAATTGCGAAATCGGCCATTTTTAACCCTAAATCGGACATTTATCTAAAAATTTCAATGTTGCCAAGGTACGTAGATATTCTTTAAACATTGATTGATGAAATCACGAAGAATTATTTGCAATAAAATATCGAAAACCCCTCTGTTTTTTTAATTTCTAATCAAGCGGGCGCGTCACTGTAGTATAAGTGAGGACGTTTGAGTTTGCATAAATTCATTATTTCGAGAATGGGCAAATTTCAAGAGAAATCCTCAGACAGGTCGATTTTTATTTTTGAATTAGGACTTTTTGGCAGATATATAATACTAGTGACGTCATCCATCTGGGTGTGATGACGTAATCGATGATTTTTTTAAATAAGAGTAGGGGTTGTGTGATAGCTCATTTGAAAGGTTATTTAATTCTCTATTCAGTAATATAAACATTAACATAATTTACATTAACATTAACATAATTGTTTATACAGGGTGTACAAAAAAAATTTTCTTCTATTTGTCAAATTTAATCAAAGTTAATTTAATAAAAAATAAATTTTTTGTACACCCTGTATAAATAGTTATGTTAATGTTTATATTAGTGAATAGAGAATTAAATAACCTTGCAAATGAGCTATCACACAACCCCTACTCTTATTTAAAAAAATCATCGATTACGTCATCACGCCCAGATGGATGACGTCACTAGTATTATATATATGCCAAAAAGTCCTAATTCAAAAATAAAAATCGACCTGTCTGGGGCTTTCTCTTGAAATTTGCCCATTCTCGAGATAATGAATTTATGCGAACTTAAACGTCCTCACATATACTACAGTGACGCGCCCGCTTGATTAGCAATTAAAAAAACAAAGGGGTTTTCGATATTTTATTGCAAATAACTCTTCGGGATTTCATCAATCAATGTTTAAAGAATATCTACTTACCTTGGCAACATTGAGATTTTTAGATAAATGTCCGATTTAGGGTTAAAAATGGCCGATTTCGCAATTTTCAAAATTTTCAATCGCTTATATAACAGAAACTATTAACTTAAGAGAAATATCACTAAAGACGTTTTTTGTTTGGAATGATTCAAAAAACCTAAAAAAAATTGTTCGATGCAAAAAGAATAATTTTAGAAAACACCCCTAATCTTTCCCCTCGCCTGGCAAGGTCTTATGCTCTTCAGAATCGCCTGTCATTGTACACATTTCTTCTAAATGACTTACTCAAACACATACTTAAATTTAAACCTTACAGGAGAAAGTTTATTTTACCCCCTAAATTTGCACTTTTCGATTCACCTGGTAGATACACGTGCACCGCTGAGGCCTGCCAGGTCATGGTTTTTAGCCTTGGTGTGCTATGAATTATCACTAGACAAATTTTTAGCCTTACAGGACGACCGTTAGTCGGAGGGCTCACTAGCTCTTAGACTATCCATTGGTTGAATAAGCGATGTTGTATTTTTTGGCAAAAACATACAATTAAAGTTTGTAGGTAGGTGTAGCGTTTTAGGTCCACACGGACTCCGTTGGTATTCAATGTATTGGTATGTGACAGGTTAAGCATGTACAATATTAATAGGACTTTTTTAATTTTTTTACTTTTGACAATTTTTTTTGTCCGTTATAATCCGTTTAAGTCCGTTAAATAGAGGTCCGTTATATCGAGGTTTAGGTATTTAGGCTTTTAGTTTTTAGTTTAGGTATTTAGGTCCGTTCTATCGAGGTCCATATTTAGATAACAACGAGCTTTGTCCAAAATGTTTAAACGAATTAAAAGAGGAGTTGTTAATTTTGAAACATTTTGTCGTCAGATTTCGTTAGTTTCATGTTAACTTGAAAGTTGAGTGACAAAAGTTGAGTGACAAACTTTTTAGCTTATAATTTTAGCAATAAAATATAATTTATGAAGAAGTTTTTTGGAAAATTTCTAGTCAAAATTTGCAATAGGAAAAAAGTTGTGTGACTTTATAGACGAGTGGCACTCCCCCAAAAAACGCTTATTTCTCGAGATACTGACCAGGGTGTGGTGAATGGCTAATTTTGGTCTTACTTTATGTTTTTGATGGTGCTAAAAACGAAAATGAAGTGTATTTTAAATTTTAGATGGGGCAACATTGTCAAAATGGCAATTTTACCTTAAAAATAAAAAAAAATTAAATAACGTTTTCCTTAAAATTAAAAGTTGTAACTTTTTTTTTCTATTAAAATGTTATTGTTTGTACCCTATATGTTAACATAAACTTTATTAAAAAGCTAAATTTCAAATTTTGTCACTCAACTTTTGCGATTAACCTTTGCAATTCACGAATATGCACCTTTTACTTTAAACAATTCATAACTTTTATTATAAGAAGACAGAAAGATTTTAACAGGTACCATTGTCTTCAGAAAGGTACGAAATATACCCTATAAATATTTCAGAAAAAACTATTAAAACGGAACAGAGTTGTGGCGAGTTAAACACAAAAAAATGTGATTTAGTTTTTTTTTATTTTTAGGGTAAAATTGCGATTTTGCCAATGTTCCCCCACGTAAAATTCAAAATAAACCTAATTTTCGTTTTCAGCACCATCAAGAACTTACAGTATGAGCAAAATTAGCCATTCACCACACCGTGGTCATCACACCACACAGCATCTCGAGAAATAAGCATTTTTTGAGGTGTGCTGCTCGTCTATAAAGTCACATAACTTTTTTCTTATTGCATATTTTGACTTAAAATTTTTGAGAAGACTTTTTCATGAACTATATTTTAGTGCTGTGTTGGTTAAAGGTATAAACTTAAAAGTTTGTCATGTAACTAACGAAACTTAAGTAAACATGAAACTAACGAAATCTGACGACAAAATGTTTAAAAATTAACAACTCCTCTTTTAATTCATTTAAACATTTTGGACAAATATCGTTGTTATGTAAATACTTCAAAGATGACACAGTAAAATGTTCAAAAGGAAATATTTACAGCTACCAAAGATACACCGAGGTAAAGTTGAAAACTCATCAAAATTTATTTTTCGCATTTTTTGCATTAAATGTAATTTTTGAACATGTTCCACCAACTATGGATAAAAATAAACTTCATATTTAGATTCAGCGACCTCGAAAACATAAAGAATCGCCAAAATTGGTCATTCACCTTGAAGTTGATTTTCGTGGTCGGTATAACGTAATTTTAGGGGTTGCTGCCGCTCGCCTATTAGGGAAACTGACTTCATTGGTGGCAAAATACAAAAAGTCAAAAAGTACGTACCAAAGCTGCACTTTTTACCTCTAAAATCGTATTTTGATTTTTGCGGATAGGACACTCTGATCAAAACAAATCGAATTGTTAATGTCGAATTGATACAAATTTTATTTAAAAAAGTGATATCGCGCGCGTGACTGACAATGAAAATCGCCGGTCGCTTCAAGCGTTGTTTCTGAGAGAACAGTTCATTCTACACAAGAAGTGCAATCACACATTGTTGTTTAGAGTTATCTCAGCTACATTTCTTGTTTGAAACATTTTTGTCTACGGCTTACAGACTTTTGTTAAATCAATGTTTTCGATTTTTCTCACCTACGAGGGGGTTTTAGGGGAAGCTCGGTGTATGAGTGGCAAACTTTTTTGCATCTTTTTTGGGTCTCAAAATTACAGGTTGAGTGGTATTTTCGTTTCTGAAGACTGGAAGGAATAATTGAAGATATTTAAATTTTGAATTCTAGCATATTTTTACTATATTCTTAAGCATTTTTAATGTTGAAATGAGTCTACGAGTTCAAGCAATGTTATACGATGAAAAAAAAACAGTAATGCAATTAGTTATTGATTTCTTGCATATTTTGATATTTCGTGTAATACGACTAAATTTCTGCTCATTGTTCTGGTTTGAAGCACATTACATACATAATATATTATGCATTTTTATTTTTTTACCATTCTTTCTTGGATATGAAGTACAAAGTTGCATCTGAATCTATTTTTTTGTTACCATTCTTACCTCTGATGATATTTCCAGGTGGTTGGTACTCTTTTTCCTCATCGGTATGAAGCAGAAACTTAAGCCAAAAAACAAAAATAACCATATACAAAACCCTTATACAACCAGTGTTGACATATGGATCGGAGACATGGACCATCTCCAAGGCAGATGAAAACCTTCTGCTTATATTTGAACGAAGGATCCTGAGAGGCATATTCGGTGGCATCTGTGAAAATGGTATTTGAATACCACAGATATAAACATATATTTGGTGGTAAAGACGTTGTATCTGTTATAAGAATAGGAAGACTAAGATGGGCAGGACATCTAGCAAGATCACAGCATAACAACCCTCCTAGAAGAATCCTTATGTCACAACCTGTGGGAAGTAGAAATAGGGGTAGGCCAAAACTTAGATGAAAGGACGGTGTAGATGAGGATGGGAGAAAAATAGGCGCAGCAAACTGGCAAGGGTTGGCAATGGATAGGACTGACTGGCGTAATAGACTCTTTCATAGGGCTGTAGCACCATTGATGATGAAGAAGGCATATGACTAGATACCTAGAATCAAGCTATGGGAAGCAATCCGAAGTTCCACGAATATTAATAAAAGCAGTAGAATCAAACTATAAGAATAACAAAGTAGCTATCAAAACGGGCAATATAATGTGCAGTTCACTTATGTCATCAGTACCTAATATGCCATCAGCACTGCAACATTAAAGGTTTTATTACCATTTGCGACTTCGTACTTGTGCGAAACGGATTTTTCTGCAGTGACAGTAGTTAAAAACAAGTACAGGTCAAACATAAACTTAGAAAAAGAAATGAGAGTGGCAATTTCCAAATTGGACCCCCGGTTTCATAAGCTGTGCTCAAAAAAGCAAGCACATCCCTCACATTAACCAGCCAGTTACATAAAATAATATCCATTTTTATTTTTGTGCCTATGTTTTGATTTCATTGGTAAATGTTCAAATAGTTTTTTTGTTATAAATAACTATAACCTATTCACGAGGAAAAAATTTCCTGTAGTTGGCTGTATACCATTTATTACAAAAAACCATGAAATCCTTTATAAAAGGTATATTTGTTAAAATCCCTATATGTTTTATGATGTAGCCCTGTATAGGGATTTTAACAAATATACCTTTTATAAAGGATTTCATGGTTTTTTAACTATAACCTGTTACTAGGCTAGTACTTACCAAAATTGGTAAGTTTTATTGGGGTTTGGGTTGAGGGGCGTCGCAAAAAAATAGCAAAATCTAAAGAGCGTCACAGTACGAATAAATTTGGAAAGTCCTGTTCTAACTTTTATGCCAGGAGAGAGGTTGAGGCTCTTGAAGAAGGCCATCATCTGGTTGAAGGTGGATCTAGTTTTTCCGATGCATGGTCTTATCTCTTGGTTGTTGGTCCATTCTTCATTTATTATAGTGCCGAGGTAGTTGTAGTGCGTAAGTCTTTCTACAGGGGTTTAGTTGGTATAGAGTTGACCTTCTGTTATATGTTTCTTGCTAATGATCATAAGCTTTGTCTTCTTTACGTTTATATTGAAGTTAAGTCAATATCGTTGACTGTAATACGTGATTTTGTTCATAAAGACTTGCAGGTCTTCTAGGTTGTCAGCAAACACAACGGTGTCACCTGCATATCTGAAGTTATTTAGCCGGTACCCGTTTAGTAGAATATCTTTTTCAGGTTCGTGCAAAGCCAATCAATAATAGGTTTGTTCCAACACAACGAGAAACCGTCCATGTAACGATCACCGTCCTGCGCAGCAAACAAAATAACCCATGGAACGCACGATATACAGACACAGAACGCATGGAACGTATTATTTTATAGTAACGTGATCATTACATGACGGTTCTCGTTGTGTTGGAACAAACCTTATAATGAGGATATAAGCCTTTAAATAACGGTGCGTCATTTGGTTGAACTGCTAGATTTTTTAAATAACCATGCTTCTGTGTTATTATGTCAAAATAGTATATTTCTTTGTTTGTATAATAACCATAATAATAACCATTCAAGTTTTCTCATGTTTAGCGTTCAGGTTCAATGAATGAACCTTCAACTATTCTTTTCTAAACTGAATTGCATCAATTCGTAGACTTAATGACATTCACATTTTTAGTGAGACAATTAAATTTTATATTTTACTTGGTAATTAACTTAAATACAATTAAATTTTTTTGAAATGCAGTAAGTATTGAAATATCTCGAAATGCGTGTTTGTGATTTTCTAATGAGTTTTATACTATTGTAAAGATTGTAAACAATATTTTTAGTAATCAGGTGAGTCAAAACAATCACTGATTGCATGCGTCTAAGTATCCATTCAAAATTATTTATGAATGAATCATAAACAGTTACAAGGATTACTAATGATGTTATCTAATAATTGCTAAAACAAATGTAAAGTTACACAATAACATTTTTTACATCAAAAACAAGATTCCAAATTTTATTTCCAATATTCCTAGAAATTCCTAATTTCTAGAAACATTGGATGATTAAATTATATTATCTCGTGATGTTAACTAGATACTTAAAAAATACTTCTTCCTCTTTATAAGCAATTCGGCTTGTTCATTGGCGGATTAATACTTCTATGGAAGGTTGTCACTTCATCTTTTGCGTGGTAGGCCGATACTTCTACCGATTGGCGATTTATTTCTTTCTAGTTTGACCACACGTGTCTTTCCCATTCTTCCATTCTTTTTGTCTATTTGATTTGCGTGTATAGATTAAATGCTATGTGGAAATGCTATCAATGAGAGTCCCCGTTTAGGATTTTGTCCTCTTCAGGGTTTGTAGTGAATGTATTGAGTTGAACAACGAAAAAGTGGCCGCAAAAGCAAACAGTCCGAAAAACACACTGGGGCATGTGTCGTTTCCTGGTGTTCCTGGTGATCCTGGGTTATGCCGGACGGTGGTGTCCAGAAGGCCAAAAAGACAACAGAGAAGAAAGTTTGATGGAGTTGTTGTTGGTTCCATAGACATTTACTTGTACTGTCCGTGCTTTGCCCTCGACCACCCCTCTAGAAACCATTGTACGCCAACTGGTAGAACCAGCGGCCCTCGTCGGCGGTCAAGGGGTGGTTTTGAGCGCAGCGTGGACAGTGAGCGTTCGAGTGGTGAAAATAGTTGAGGCTATTTTCTTGGGACGAACAGGTATAATTGTGCAATGAAGTTGGGAAACCGCAAAAAACCAACTTCCCCCTGTTCGGGGTAGGGAAGAGGATGAGTTATAGGTGGGTGCGGTAGGCTAACGGGGTAGCCTCGAGGATGTTCTCGTATTCTACCGGGAGTTCGTCAATGCATGTTTGCATTAGAGCAGACGGTGGATGAATCTTTTTGCGCTTGGGCTTTGCGCGGTAGAATACGTGGCCAGAAGATGAACAGGAACATTTGAGAGATTCTTGTGTGTCGGAGGGGGACCGTTGATTACTTTGGTTGTGAAGTTCCTGTTCAGAGAGTTTATTCTCTCACTGATTTTGGGGATGTTTGAGATGTTATGGATTTCGTTTGAGGGATATCTCCAGTGCTCGTAGTTGCATCTACGCAAGATTCTTCGTTCTACTCGCAACAACCTTTCTTTTTGTGCTCTAGCGCAAAGAGAGTAGAGGCATGATTTGTACTCAATGACGGGTCGAATATAGGTCTTGTAAGTGTGTAAGAGAGTCTTCTTGTGTGTCTTGCCAATTCGTCCAGAGAGAGGGTTGAGAAGTCTGGCTCTGTTCCTTACCCTATCTAAAGTTGCCTTTAGATCTGCGTCCCAGTTAAGAGTCCTGGTAAACAGTACTCCCAGGTAGGTCGCAGTCGGGCTAAGAACAAGCCTTTCTCCCAACAATCTCAGTGGATATTGGTCGTCTTCATTTCTTATGATTCTTTGTGACACAGAAGGGGCGCGAAACACAATTGTTGTTGTTTTGTTCGCGTTCAGCGTGACTCTCCACTTACAACACCAATCCCCGACCCCGTCCAACAGAGCCTGGTCTCTTCTGTGGATGAGTAATGGGTTGTATCGAGAGGTTGTCGTGAGTAGAGCCGTGTCGTCTGCATAGAGAAAAAGCCGAGTGCCTGGGATATTTTGGTTTGTGATATCGCTGTTGTAGATGATGTACAACAGTGGTGCTAGGACTGAACCCTGGGGAACTCCAGCTTGTGGAGTGAAGGGGGTAGACTTTTGATCGCTTATTTTCACTCTGACAGTTCGGTTGTGGAGGTATGAGTGTACAATTTTGGTAAATTGTAATGGTAGCCAGATGTCCAGAAGTTTCCGAACAAGTCCGTCGTGCCAGACCTGATCGAAAGCCTTCTGCACATCCAGGAATGTGGCTATGGCGAATGAACCATCGTTGATGGTTTGAGTAACTTTAGTTGTGAAATCTATTAATGCATGTTTAGTAGATTTACCAGACTGGAATCCGTATTGGAATTTTGGGATGATGTTGTGGTTTTCGAGAAAGTTATTGAGCCTTTCTTTTAGGATTAGCTCAAGAACTTTACCCAGAGTGTTTATTAAAGAGATTGGTCTGTAGGATTCCACGTCGGTTGGGGGGTTTGCCTTTTTTCAAAAGCATGATGGTATTGGCCACTTTCCAAGGAGTAGGGAAGTGGTTGTTTTTGAGACATGCTTTGAATATTTTAGTTAGAAGAGGGATGATACTCTCTGGAAGTTTTTTGAGGCACCTTCGGTTGATGCTATCAGGTCCGGGAGCGCTGTTTTTACCCATTTGGCAAAAGCTCTCCGTTTCCCTGTTTGTGAGGGGGTCCATGATAGGATCATAGACTGGAACGTGGTAGTTGAGAGTAACATTTACTATGTATTCTGTGTGGAGTTTAAATAAGCGATCAAAGTTCGGGTTGTCTGGAGTTTGAAAGTTGTTTTGAAGCGAATTTCTGAATGCTTCAGCTTTCCCGTCTGGGGAATTGACTATGTGATTGTTGACCAACAGATGAGATGGTTGAGATAGTTTTTGTTTTGTTAGGACTTTGAATTTGTGCCAGAATTTACTTCCGTCTCTGTAGTCCAGTTTTGAGGTAGCATCTTCCCACCGGCGGGCCGTTAGGTCAGATATCTCTCTCTTTATCCTGGCGCAGATTCGGTTGTATTCTGTTTTGATTAGTGGATTTCTGTTGGCCTTGTATTGACGTAGAAGACGTCTTTTTTGTTGGATTTTGGCTGTGATGTATTGTGGAAGTGCCGGAGATGTATGGGTTATTTGTTTAAGTGGGATTGCGTGCGTGATCGCCTCGGTGATGAGGTTCTCAATTTCTGTTGCACTGGTGGCGATACTATCGTTAGTATCGAGTCCGCCTAACATAGGGAGATTTTGCGTGATGAAACTTTGGAATTCAGTCCAGTTAGCGTGACGATAGTCTCTTATAGTTCTTGGAGGGTTGGGTTGTTTTGGAATTAGTATGTCGGTATTGACAAGAATTGGTACGTGGTCTGACGTTATTGAGTCGCCTATGTGGCATCTATCCTCGAACCTATCCAGAATGTTACTGGTGACTAGGATGTGGTCGACAATAGAGGCCCCAGTGGCGTTCAGAAACGTGTATTCAGTGTTGGTGATTTGTGAGATAGGAAGGTCTAGTAGAAAATCCGTGAGGCGGATGCCTTCTGGGTTTTGTCGATGATCACCAAACTGTGTATGTCTACAATTCAGATCGCCCATCAACACGGCCTTGCCTAGCGTTGAAAAATACTCTAGCAAATGCCTGTTGAGTGGTTGATCCGGGTGTTTGTAGTAAGAGACTATCGTGAGGGTTTTGTTGTTGGGGATGTGCACGTCAACTGCCAGGAAGTCCACATCAGGTGGACGAAAATTTGGTGGGTATGTATGTGCGCTGTGTGGTATTCCGTGTTTCACGAGAATACCATTACCACGTGAAACCTGACAGCGGTTTCGATGAATGATCGAATATCCTGCGAAATGTGGATCGCTTTTCGACAGAGTATCTGTGAGTGCAAGGATTTGAATGTTATGTTTCGACATTTGTCTATTTAGTTCCCATTCGTTTATACGAGCTATCAGCTCATCACGCCTACTTGAGGTACGTTCTCGAACACTCTTTATCCCTCCGCCCCCGCCTCGAACATTCGATACCGTCATTCTCGAGTTGTGTACAGTTATACGGGGGTCGATCAAAAATGAATATCCAAATGTCAATGGTACCTTAACTCTAGTGTAATCTTGATATTATTTGAACATCTTGATAATCAATGTTAAGTTTTTGCAAAAGTTCTCGTTTAGATCTTCAGTATATTATTTATATTATTAGAAAACCTTGAACACATAGAAATTTAAAGTGTGTATAAATAAGATTTGGACTTTTTAGGCTCACCTTTTATGATTTGGTTGAAGTAAAAAAGAGCATACTGAATTTGCACATATTTTTTTAGAAACCTATCTGATTTTGTATATTATTTATGTGATATAATAAAGACAAATCTATTATTAGCTTATAAACAAAGTATTTGTAAATGATCCTCATATATATTATTATTATATTTAAACCAAAGTTAAATTGGAGTCCAGTTTATTATTCTGTACTTTTTATCAGTTTGATTTGTATTGTATTTCTTAATTTTAAGTGCAATTATAAAACAACGAGAAGTAAAATAATATGTACATACAAATAATTTTCATAGAAGTTAACAATTATTATAACTGCAACGTAATGCTACTTTTGTAGACAAATAAAAACATTTAAAATAATTTTGTTTTTTATTTACACATTTATCTGTATCAACTTTGAGTATAGTATGGAATAAACTCTACCAGAAAATTCTGGTTTTCCAGATTGGGGGTTTGGACGTTGGACCGGTTGGTTTTCCATTTCTAGAAAAACGCAAACTACCAAAAATAGCAACAACTTTTTATGGTCCAACATAAGCGAATGAATCAAAAAACAGAATGTTGAGAAAACATGAGGCTATAATATTTGGGTTTTAATTTCAGTTTTTCATAAATGCTAGAATATTCCACAGGGTGTTGTAAACTTTGAGAAAAAAACACAGTTTAATTCGTACACCCGGTAGTATACAATGAAAATTTACCTGTTTAGCAACAATATTATTACAGCGATATTGTTAAAGAATCAAGTTATAACAAGTTAAAAAAAATCACTTAAATCGGCCAACAGGTTTAGGAAATAGGAGACATCAAATATGACCAAATTTTTAAGTGGGCGGATTTCTATGCACGTAAGTTTATGTATAAAATCACAAATGTGGATGTAGCATTACAAAAACTAATTAACAGGATACCTGTTATACCTGATACTAGGTGTAGAAACATAAGTAAACCGGTAAATATTGACGTAGAAACCTTGACAAAAGCGGTAGATAAGTAGTTTAAAGAATGGCAAATCTTGCTGTCTAGTAGGTGTTCCGGCAGAATTGAATAAAATGGAACATCTAAACTTTTTCAGATAGACCGGGCAGTATCCTCGCCCCCGCTAGCGAAATTATTCCGATTCGATTTTTTTGCACAAACTTACTCAAAAAGTGGTCCTTATAACATATCCACAGGGTGCCGTGGTCGAAAAATTGTTTAAACAATTTTTTTTAAACAAATTCACAAAAATAATTTTTTCATTTCGAGCTATTTTTTTTTAGATAACTTGTGTCATTCTGAGCAAAAAGGGTCTCTTGTCATTTTTTTCTAAAATTGATTGTTGTCGAGTTATATGCGATTAAAAATTTGAAAAATGCGAAAATGGCCATTTTCAAGGCTTGATAACTCGATTAAAAGTTATTAGTGTGAAATTTAAAAAGTGACCAGATCAAGTTTCAAACCCCTTCTTCAAGGTCCTGAAGAGATTTTTGTCATTATTTAATTACAAAACTGTTATTTTTAATTATTAACAATTAGCGCTATAGTCCAGGATGTCTCGCCGCCCCCGTTAGTCAAATTATTCCGATTCGATTTTTTTGCACAAACTTACTCAAAAAGAGGTCCTTATAACATATCCACAGGGTGCCAGGCGGTGCCGTGGTCGAAAAATTGTTTAAACAATTTTTTTAAACAAATTCACAAAAATAATTTTTTCACTTCGAAGTTTTTTTTAGATATGTTGGGACATTCTGAGCAAAAAAGGTATCTTGTCATTTTTCTCTAAAATTGATTGTTGTCGAGTTATGCGCGATTTAAAATTTGAAAAATGCGAAAATGGCCATATAACTCGACAACAATCAATTTTAGAGAAAAATCACAAGAGACCTGTTTTGCTCAGAATAACCCAAGTTATCTAAAAAAAAAATCGTTGGCAATGAAAAAATTATTTTTGCGAATTTGTTTAAAAAAATTGTTTAAACAATTTTTTGACCACGGCACCGCCCGACACTCTGTGGATGTGTTATAAGGACCTCTTTTTGAGTAAGTTTGTGCAAAAAAATCTAATCGAGGTAGTTTCGCTAACGGGGGCGACGATACAGTTGGACTATAGCGCTAATTGTTAATAATAGACCTGGATCCCGCGTAAGAAAGAAAAGTTGATTAATAGCAAGCTGAAAATTTGTTAATAGCTTAACGGTGTATAGTCGGACAAACTTTGATGCACGGGAACACTGGAACAGGGGAAGTTTTAACTGTGGAGCATGATAAACGTGTCGTCCTGACAAGTTTATGATTGTGAAAAATAACAAGTTGTTTTTAAGTTTATTCGATAGCCAACGTTATGTAATATATGAGAAAATGTTTGTCCGACAAAAATGTTGGGCATTTTAACGAGTCCGACACGTAGAACATGTCACATCACAGGAATTATATTGGCGATGAATAGCGGTCTGATTTTTGCATGCGAGTTTAATGAAAGGTTAAAAAAGCAATTGGAAGTTCTGTCCGACAAAATTAATGAGAAGTTTTCGTAGTCGGACATTCTAAACAGGTAAGATATAGACAAAAATGCTGGTGATAAATAGCTTTCCGACAAAGACGAAATTTAATTAAGTAAATTATTCCTTACCAAGAATGACTGTTGTCGGAAAAAAATAAGGGGTAGATTTTGTAGTCGGACAATTTAAAAAAATAATTTTTGAAATTTCAATAAGGGGTGATTATTCTATGTCAAAAGTACCTGCAATCAGTTACAATCGATATCTTTCGATTTATCTCAACATCATTTAGATACCTCACTGTAATACATTTATAGTAGATCAGGCAAATTATATTATGGATTGAGTGGTCTAGCTATTTTTGTCTGACACATGCGCGGGATCGCTCGGTTAAAAGAGATAGATATACCACCTATCGACTTTTTGCACTGTATTCCCTGTCTACCCTTATGTCTATGAATACATTTCCCTTTAAGAAAAACTGTCACTTTTGGACAATACATAATAAATTGCAATCGTAACTTCAAATTTAAACTAATCGATTTATTTTGGCAGCAAATTATTTCTAGCCATGTGACATATTAATTACATTATTATTTCATTTGTAGAAAGTGGAGAAAAATTACGTTATACAATTTTAGTAATAATTTATTTAGGTACCCTTTTTCAATCAAGCAAAGCATTATAGCACGAAGAATGATATTCAATAGAATTTTCACAATTATCTGGCAACTGAACCTCATTGAATTGATGACCAAGTATTTTACTAACTTTGTAAAATGTTCGAAAATTACTCAAAAATGTTCCGTTGAATGGTTTCACTTTTGATTTGGCGACTTCAAATTTAAACTGTTGACACTCAAAAATAGACACAAAAACACTCCATAGTTAATATAAATTTTAATTGCCAACACACGTGGCAAACAGAAACTCAGAGACCATGTACTTTCTTTCAAATACTACTTTGTATAGCACAAAGTGTCACACTGACAAATGCAGCCTTCTAATACATACTTCTAAGCATAATGTGTCATATTTACGTCTATTCTTATAAGAGGATCGGAACGTATTTCCGGCTGCAATGCTATTCAAATGGGGATTCATTTTTTTCAAATCCTGAGAAAACTAATAAATATTTTTGAAAAATTTAAACGCAGAATAAAAGATTACGTTATTAGCGAGGGCCGAAAGTCCCTGAGAACTTCTATAATGTTTATTTTAATAAGTTACAGGGATGAAAAACTAAGAGAAAAGTTAGTGTGATTTTTAATTTCAAATATCTCATTCAAAATAAACTTTTTATTTATTCTAAGGGACTTTCGGCCCTCGGTAATAATTTAGTCTTTCATTCTGCGTTTAAATTTTTCAAAAATATTTATTGGTTTTTTCAGGATTTGAAAAAAATAAACATAATGCCGTGGTAATATTTTCCAAATCTATCTTTGTCTTACAACGCACTCAGCCGAATATAATATTGTCAGCATATATTGTCAGTCAGACACTGACAATCAGTGACAATTTTAAATATTTGACATTGCATCGGGAATATGTTGAGTTATTGATTAAATATTATTGATATATAGTGTATTTGATAAATAATTTATTTAAGACGTGAACTTAATAAAAAGTTATTTATTGTGTATTATTTGTGGAAGATCCAAGCAGAGAATACATCAGGATAATATATATTCTGTGATCCAAGTATTTTGTTGTTAAAGATGTTCAAAATTGTAAGCGTTCCATTTCAATATATTATTAAAAAATCACTTTAACACTTTTCCTCTTTTCTCGATTGAGTATTAGTTTTTGTTGTACAAATAAATTATTACAATCACTGAATACATAGTTAGTGAAAAAATTATCACATTTATTAACTGAATTAATAATTTGCAATTATAAAAATAACAGTTATCCAAGAACATTCAAAAGCCATCTCTTTAAATTAATGATGACATTTTCAAGTAGAATGACATTCTAGTAATGTTTACATATCCATACCAATGTGAATTTTACTACACGTCATTTGCCGTGTAAAGACAGAAAAAGTAGGGATTCACGTAAAATATTTGCGAATTATGTACCCATAGCCATAAGCACCGAAGTTTTACTCTTCACATTTTTCAATGTCGTTTACAGGGTTAAGATTTGAGTATGGAAAAAAATGTATACAACGTTTTTTGTAGGAAATTTTCCGTACTTTCTGATGCGCCTAATTAGAAAACCCTAAGAGATTGCTTTCATATGTTCTTTGAAATTTTTTATTATCATTTTGAGAATATCTCGAACAAACTCCACCCAAAAAAAGAATTGTTTTGAAATATATACATGCATTGATACTTACCTCACTGTTTTTGGAGTGTGCATGTATATATATGCACACGCAAATATGTGAATATAAATAATAATATACACCTAAAATAGCTTTATCAATGTGTGACTAAGTCATTCTGAGAAAATGTTTTTTATTTATTTCCTTCGATTTGCCCAAACTTTTTGTCCGACATATAACTTTTTGCGTTACAAAATATAATTTGTACATAAACAAATCAAAATTAGCTTGCTATTTATCACCAACATTTTTGTCTATATCTTACATGTTTAGAATGTCCGACTAGGAAAGTTTCCCATTCATTTTGTCCGACAGAACTTCCAATTGCTTTTTTAACCTTTCATTAAACTCTCATGCAAAAATCAGACTGCTATTCATCACCAACATAGTTCCTGTGATGTGACATGTTCTACGTGTCGGACTCGTTAAAATGCCCAACCTTTTTGTCGGACAAACATTTTTTTATATATTATATAACGTTGGGTATTGAATAAACTTAAAAACAACTTGCTATTTTTCACCATCATAAACTTGTCAGGACGACACGTTTATCATGCTCCACCGTTAAAACTTCCCCTGTTCCAGTGTTCCCGTGCATCAATGTTTGTCCGACTAGACACCGTTAAGCTATTAACAAATTTTCAGCTTGCTATTAATCAACTTTTTTTTCATACGCGGGATCCAGACCTATAATTAAAATAGCAGCTTTGTAATAAAATAATGACAAAAATCTCTTCAGGACCTTGAAGAAGGGGTTTGAAACTTGATTTGGTCACTTTTTGAATGTCATAATAATAATTTTTAATCGAGTTATTAAGCCTTGAAAATGGCCATTTTCGCATTTTTCAAATTTTTAATCGCATTTAACTCGACAACAATCAATTTTAGAAAAAAATGACAGGAGACATTTTTTGCTCAGAATAACCCAAATTAACTAAAAAATATTGTTCGACGTGAAAAAATTATTTTTGTGAATTTGTTTAAAAACATTGTTTAAACAATTTTTCGACCACGGCACCGCCCGGCACCCTGTGGATATGTTACAAGGACCTCTTTTTGAGTAAGTTTGTGCAAAAAAATCTAATCGAAGTAGTTTCGCTAACGGGGGCGACGATACAGTTGGACTATAGCGCTAATTGTTAATAATTAAAATAGCAGCTTTGTAATAAAATAATGACAAAAATCTCTTCAGGACCTTGAAGAAGGGGTTTGAAACTTGATTTGGTCACTTTTTGAATGTCATAATAATAATTTTTAATCGAGTTATTAAGCCTTGAAAATGGCCATTTTCGCATTTTTCCAATTTTTAATCGCATTTAACTCGACAACAATCAATTTTAGAAAAAAATGACAGGAGACATTTTTTGCTCAGAATGACCCAAATTAACTAAAAAATATTGTTCGAAATGAAAAAATTATTTTTGTGAATTTGTTAAAAAAAATGGTTTAAACAATTTTTCGACCACGGCACCGCCCGGCACCCTGTGGATATGTTATAAGGACCTCTTTTTGAGTAAGTTTGTGCAAAAAAATCGAATCAGAATAATTTCGCTAGCGGGGGCGACGATACTGCCCGATCTAAGATGTTAACAAACGTTTGAGACATTCCTGAATGGACAACCGGTGTGAGAGGAATGGCAAATAGCGTATATTCCATTCATCCATAAGAAAGACGACCACATCCAAAATTTCACTAATATTGAGTCATTTTTGCCAAATTTTATTTTGTTTCATTTTTGGTATTTACTACTTTTTATTCGAAATTAACCACGATTATTCAGAGACTGACCAAATTTTGCTAGAACGAATGCTAGACGTAGACATCAGTAGATAGGTAACACTCAGATGGGATTCAGAAATGGGCTGGTACAAGGGAAGCTCTGTTTGCAATGAACATTCTCTCACAAAGATGCTTAGACATGAACCAAGAAATTTACACCTGTTTTATTGATTTCGAAAAGGCCTTTGACAAAGTACAGCATGAACCACTAAGGCAAGTTCTAATAAACAAAAATATAGGCAGCCGAGATATTCGAGTTATATGCAACCTATATTGGAATCAAGCAGCAAATGTGAAGGTTGAGGGTAGGCTAACAGAAGAAATTCAAATCCGACCAGGAGTCCGACAGGGATGTACCTTATCGCCACTTTTATTTAATCTGTATATGAAGCCATCTGTCAACAAGCACTCGCGGAAGAAGATGTTGGTCTGATAATAAATGGTGAGACGATCAACAACATAAGGTATGCTGACGATACGGTTCTCCTATCGGGAACGCTAGTAGAACTACAACATCTCGTTCAAAGTCTCAATATAGGTATACTGTAACAGGTACGGCTTGAAAATTAATTTGAAAAAAACTAAATTTATGGTAATCGCGAAATCAAAGAACATCAGAGCTAATCTTATAATAGACAATACAGCGATTGAGCGTGTGTCCTGTTATAAATATCTAGGTGCTTGGATCACAGACGATACTGATCAAACAAAAGAGATTAAATGCAGAATAGAAATTGCTATATCAGTCTTTAATAGAAGGAGCAAACTCTTTTGCAATCGCGATATCAACATAAAGTTACGAATGCTGCGGTGTTATGTCTTTTCCACCCTGTTATATGGAGTTGAGGCTTGGACACTAAAACAGTAGACCATAAAAAACATCGAAGCATTGGAGATGTGGTGCCATAGGCGCATTCTCAAAATATCATGCATGGACCGCGTCCATCTATAATATATAACATACGAGTGACGTCATCCATCTGGGCGTAATGACGTAATCGATGATTTTTTTAATGAGAATAGGGGTCGTGTGCTAGCTAATTTGAAAGGTTATTCAATTCTCTATTCAGTAATATAAACATTAAGATAATTATTTATACAGGGTGACCAAAAATATTTTTTAATTAAATTAATTGACAGAAAAATGAATGTATGTAATCTATTTAATTCAAAAGACATTTTAATGTGGCCTGAAAACAAAAAAAAAATGTTTATTTCACAAATAAACATTGCGCTTCGCTTAAATTCAATGTTCAAGCCAGCTATCGCCGGCCACCTGCCTCTTGGAAGTTTGAACATTTAATTTAAGCCAAAAACAATGTTTATTTGTGAAATAAATATTTTTTTCTGATTTCTGACAGCAGTAAAATGTATTTTGAAATAATTAAATTAGATACATTATTCTTTTTTTGACAAATAATTTAATTTAAAAAAATTTTGATAGGCATGGATACCATGGGAAGAATACTTACGAATTTTGAAATTAGAAACAACATTAAAAGATAATAATAATTAAAGTAGTTGAAGCCCATGGACTACAATAGTATGGGCATGTCTCAGAAAGAATAAAGAAGACCATATATAAGAATAAGAATGTTAACTGAATGGACACCAGCCGTCAATCAACATAAAAGTAAGCCTAAAATAAGATAATAATGATCTGCTGGTTATGGAAATTACGTGAAGGACAGAGAAAGTAACTTAAAAAAGAATGGAGACAGATTGTGGAAAACGCAAAAAACACACCATTCTTTGAAAACCATATGAAGACAATAAGGAAGGATACACCATATATGAGAGACGAGCAGTTTACTCCTAGAGAGCATAAAGAAGGAGAACATAATGCTACTATTTTTTTTAATTTCTACGGCACCAACCCTTTTTTATTTGAAATTTTTATTAACGAATAACTTTTATAACCAAAAAACAATTTTCCTAGTCGCTTTGAATAAAACGTTTTTATGCGTACATATCTCATTGAAATAAATACTTTTTCTAACTTGGTAATTTTTCGAAAAATGCTTCCTTTTTGAGTTATTTGCATTTTTTTTTTGAAAAAAGAGAGATTTGAAGAGATTTTTTATTGTTTGGTCAAATTGTGGTAAATTGTCACGTAAGAAACCTTCCTTTTTCAAACGCAGTACCATTTTTTTGTTTCAGATATCCCAATCCTGAGATTAACTGTGCGCCATCATTTTTCGAGGCCTCGACTTTTGCTCCCTCTACAATATTAGTGTACGTGCGTAAATGAAAAAATATGTATTTTTTGTACTCTCTAAGAGTTAGATATTAATATGTAAAAAGTTTTGTGTTAATTTTTAATAAAGGTTCTGAGAAAAATATTCTTGAAAAAAATGATTATTTTTGGTCTTCTAAAGTGTACTAGTACCTTAAACAATAATTTTTGGACCACGGCACCGCCCGGCACCCTGTGGATGTGTTATAAGGACCTCTTTTTTAAGAAAGTACATATTATGCAAAAAAATCTAATCGAAATAGTTTCGCTAACGGGGCTACGATATAGTTGGACTATAGCGCTAATCGTTAATAATTAAAAATAGCAGCTTTGTAATACAATAATGACAAAAATCTTTTCAGTACCTTGAAGAAGGGGTTTGAGACTTGATTTAGTCACATTTTGAATTTCAAAATAATAATTTTTAATCGAGTTATTAAGCCTTTAAAATAGCCATTTTCGCATTTTTCAAATTTTAATCGCATATAACTCGACAACAGTCAATTTTAGAGAAAAATGACAAGAGATCTATTTTGCTCAGAATGGCCCAAATTATCTAAAAAAAATTGTTAGAAATAATAAAATTATTTTTGTGAATTTGTTTAAAAAAATTGTTTAAACAATTTTTCGACCACGGAACCTCTCGGCACCCTGTGGATATGTTATAAGGACCTCTTTTTGAGTAAGTTTGTACACAAAAATTGAATCGGAATAATTTCGCTAGCGGGGGCGACGATACTGCCCGGTATAAATGTTTTGTTCTGAAGCTATTTTCTTGTGGCATTTTTGCAATTAACTAGTTTTGATGGGAAATAAGCCACAATTTTACTAAAAAAATGAGTAAAATTAGTAAAATAAAATCATTTTTTTGGTAAAATTGTGGCTTATTTCCCATCAAAACTAGTTAACTTTAAATACCTGTACAAGAGTTTTTCAGCTTTTTTCTTTCTTGACTGGGGTAAAATGATTATTTTTTTTTTGAAAAAGGAAGGTTTCTTACGTGACAATTTACCACAATATATTAAACATGTTTAAACAACTTTTGTTTTACCTAAGATATTTGAAGATGTAAAATATAATTTTGCGTCTTGTTTTTACAGTTTTTCTATCCCAAGGCAAAATAAGGAAGTTCATTTTTCTCACGGATTCATATAAAAACAAATTCTCACGGATAAAATGAATGAAAAAACATAAAATCTCTTAGTACACTTGTTATTTATACTTAAATGTGGGAGAATTAAGATAACAATGGAATTATTTTTAATAATTGTTTCCTCCTGTATATTAATTAGGTGAACTGATTCCCACAGTGAAGTCAAAGGTAAGAAAGAGGTCTTATTCTTTCATTGAGTACATGGGAAAAAAGGAATTGGCTAATGTGCAAGTCAAGGCAGTGATTTTGATCAAAGAGGGTGATAACGACACACCGGTAGATAGCTACATAATTATTATTTTATTGTTATGTATTATGGACTCCTTGCGGTTTACAATTATAGTGTACTGTAATTCTGGGTATTTTTACATGTTACTTTAATTTTCAACAATGTCTGATTTGACGTTAAATAAATTGTGCACAGATCCGTATTGAGATCTTATTGATCTGAAGCAACCAGATAGCAACTAAATAAAACTAAAAAACGGTTTTTCTTTTGGCATTTTAAGTCATTCATCATCATCAATCAGCCAATTGCGTCCACTATTGGACATATGCCTCCCTCAGTTCTTTCCAGTGGGTCTAGACTGGGTCGTTTGTAGTTAATTTCCCGCTACTCTTTTTACGTCGTCGCTCTATCTAGTCGGTGGTCGTTCTCGGCTTCTTTTATAGTTTCTGGGCCCCCGTTCCATGATTCGTCTTGTCCACTATCCATCTTGTGTTCTAGCTAAATGCCCTGCTCAGCTCCACTTAAGCGTCATGATTATTTCGATGTCTTGAATTGATTTGTTCGTTTGTCATGTGGTCTCGAAGGCTCAAGTCCAGCCATAGGAGTAATTCTGGGGAGGCAAGGGGTGGCAGCTGCCACCCCAAAGTTTTGTACTCTCCTATTTTGCCACGCCTAATTTTGCCTAATGATAGGTACGCAATTTGGGTTTCGCAAAGGCCTGGGAACTCGTGAAGCTCTTTTTTCACTTAACATACTTATACAAAGGTGCCTGGACGTCAATCAAGATATATATGCGTGTTTTATTGACTATAATAAAGCATTCAACAAAGTACGACATGAACAATTAATGCATGTCCTGGAATCAAAGAAGCTAGACTGCAATGACCTCAGGATTATATCGAATTTATACTATAAGCAACGAGCTAAAGTACGTGTTAACGACCAGCTGTTAGAGGAAATTGAAATCAGACGTGAAGTGAGACAGGGATGCGTGTTGTCGCCAATTCTTTTTAATACCTACTCGGGAGAGATCTTGAAAAAAGCTCTTGAGGGTGAAACAGCTGGAATAAAGGTAAATGGAGTTCCCATTAACAACATTAGATATGCCGATGACACTGTCATCTTAGCTGAAAATATTGGGGATCTTCAGAGGCTGGTGACCAGAATAGCAGAGTTTGGACAAGAATACGGGCTAACAATGAATGTCAAGAAAACAAAGTTTATGAGAATATCGAAAACTCAAAGAAATAACGAAAATCTCTTCATAAACGCATCCAATATCGAACGAGTCGACCAATATGCATACCTTGGAACAATGATCAACTCCACAGGAGACTACTTACAGGAAATCAAAATCAGAATAGAAAAGGTTAGAGCAAATTTTAACAAAATGAGAAAAGTGCTCTGCACAAGAGATTTGAAGTTGGAGCTAAGAGTTAGGTTGGCTAGGTGCTACGTTTTCTCGACTTTGTTTTATGGAATGGAAGCTTGGACCTTGAATGCTGCATCAATGAAAAAACTAGAATCATTCGAGCTGTGGGTGTACAGAAGAATTCTGAAAATATCGTGGACAGAACACGTCACAAACAAAGAGGTTTAGAATATCGTGGCTGCGCAACCTGAGAGAGTGGTACGGATGTACATCAAATGAACTTTTCGGAGCAGCCGTCTCTAAAATACGAATAGCTATGATGATTGCCAACCTCCGCCGCGGAGATGGCACTTAAAAAAGAAGATTTTGCCACCCCAAAGATTGACCCATAAAACTAAATTTTATAAATAAATTATAATAATATCAAATTATAATAAAAATCAAAGTTTCAGGCTTTTTGCTGTGGTGGTAGAGTACTAAAAAATGTGGGTTTCGTCCAGCGGAGCTCCAAAGGAGAGGAAAAATCTCAGCTAAACTTGGCGGAGGCTCTAAAGCTCCATTTGAAACGGTTAAAGAGCACCTAAAAGCTACCGTTTTTTCCCACTTCTTGAAACTTTGGAACAGGAAATTGAAAATATGCCGCAGGAAAACAATTTGGATGTACTTAACCACCTGAGCCAATTGTTGGGAAGACATGAAGTAGTGGAGGAAAGCATCAAGTTTGTTTCCAAATACTACTCTTTGGATGAGGAGTTAGTTTTCTTCAAAATGAAAATTTTTCATAACGTGAAAGAAATGAGAAACAAAAAAGTTGAAGAAAAAACGTCAGTTTTTGTGGAAAAGGCTCTAAAAAATGTCTTGCCCATGACGTTTGAAATATTCAGGCTATTTTTCACGATACAACACTACACTCAGCTGGGTGTGAAGGGACCTGTTCATGCTTGAGAAGATTAAAAACCTACACCAGAAACGCTAGCGGCCAGGAAAGAATGTCTGCATTGGGGCTTTTAGACGTTGAAAGGAAAATCCCAGTTGATATTGAAAGTGTCATTGATGTATTTAAAATCCGGAAAAGGAGACTTCATTTAAGTTAAATTTGAATCCATCATCTCTAAAACATACATCGCTTCTGTTATCTTACTAAAATACTATTGTAAATGAAGGCCTATTAAAGATTTGAATTATTGTATTGAATTTATAAGATTTAGACCTGTATCCTGTATCCAGTAGAATCCTAGGTTGATACACAAGGTTAGGGCAGATGTGGTAAAAAATCAAAAATCAGGATATGTACAGCCAGTGTGTATAGTTATTAAAAAAGTAGTGTATAAATTGCGTTAGACCTTTCTATTTTGCATCAAAATTTACAACATTTTCCCCCCAAACCTCCCGGTAGGTTTTGCCACCCCAATGAAATTCGTGAAATGACGCCTACGCGTCCGGCATTGCACGTTCCACGGCTCGTTGTGAGCCGAGTTTATTAATTTGCAGATTTTTGCGTCAGTGTTTTAAAGTCACTGCTCCATAAATTTGTACGGGCAAAACACATTGACTTCTCTTGAGACACCTGGGAATTGCACTTTTTAGAACATGTCTTAGTTTGCCGAATGTTGCCCATGTCAGGCCTATTCGTCTTTGTATTTCATGTGTTTGATTGTCTCTGCTTATTTTGATCTAATGTTCCAGATATTTGTAAGTGTCTCTTTGTTGTATGGTATTATTTATTTATTTTATTTAGTTATGGCTTAAGTACATCACAGAATATATTTAGATTTATGCATTATACAATGCATCACAAACAGATGTCCAGTTTTTTTTATATATTCGACTGACCCTTCGGTTGCCATTACAAAGTCTATAGGGTCGCCTGTGTATGCTCTGTGTGGGCAGTCATGAACAACGTGACTGATCGTCTGTATTGCAGCGCCGCAGTCACAATAAGGTGATGGAAGTTTACCCCATCTGTAGAGGGAGTCGGCGCATCTTCCACAGTTTGTTCGAATTCGATTAAGGGCTGCCCAAATCTTACGGAGACGTTCAAATTCGCCAGGTTTTTCTATGGTGTCCGGTAGACTTTGGTAATGCGGATCTGTCTTACTTTCCCAATCTTCTCTCCATCGGGTATTTAAGTCAAAGTTGGATTGCTGCAGCGCTTGGGCAGATTGTAGAGGGGGTAACCTAGATCGGAGACGGTTTCCAAGAATATCGGGGATGTCGTTGTGGTAACCTAGATCGGAGACGGTTTCCAAGAATATCGGGGATGTCGTTGTGGACTAGAAGCTGGCGACTGTCCATTATTTTGTTATATTCGTTAACCAATGCATGTTCGCGGCGTAGGTTGGGTGGTGCTATATTACTAAGGGTAGGCAGCCACATTGTAGAGGTGGGCTTAATTGTGCCTGTTATCATACGTATAGCACGGTTTAGTTGAGTGTTGACCAGGTGGGTATGCCTGCTATTTAGCCACACTGGTGCACAGTATTCTGCCACCGGATATATCAGGCCAAGAGCAGAGGATCTTAAAGTTGATGCTGTGGACCCCCATGTAGTGCCGCAGAGTTTCTGTATTATATTGTTGCGTGTTTTCAATTTTGCTGCTGTGTTCGTCAGGTGTTCTCTGAATTTGATCGTTCTGTCTAGAGTAATCCCAAGGTATTTCGGGTATTTATTGTGTTTCAACAGCTTGTTATTAAAATACACTCGCAATTCTATGTTTGCCAGCTTGTTGTTGAGATGAAAAGCTGATACTTCAGTTTTTGTAGTACTTGGTTGTAGTCTCCATTTCTTAAGGTATTCGCTGAGGATGGATAAGTCATTCGTGAGAGTGATTACTTAGTTGTAGTCCCCATTTCTTAAGGTATTCGCTGAGGATGGATAAGTCATTCGTGAGAGTGATTTCTGTAGTTTCTAAAGATTGGTGACTTGTTGCAAGGGTCCAGTCGTCAGCATATCCAAACTTTCGAGATTCGGTTTCAGGCATGTCAACAATATAGAGGCTGAAAAGTAAAGGGGCAAGGACAGAACCCTGTGGAAGGCCATTGTTAAGTTTCATCTGTCTACTCGTCTCCAATGAGGTTTAATTATCTTTCTGCAGGGGATAACACGGGTCAGTTTATATATTAATCCCTGTCTCCAAATAGTATCATATGCTGCTGTTAGATCTATGAATACTGTTGCTGTCTTTTGTTTCTTTTGAAAACTAGGTTCTATAAAAGTTGTTAATGACAGCACTATGTCCGTACAGCTTCGATGAGGGCGGAAGCCAGCTTGTTCAATGGGGACGTTTTCTAGTATCCTGCCCACCCCCTCATCTATGGTATCCTGTGAATAATTCTGTTGAGTAGAAGCTTTTCTAATAGTTTATATAACATGCTGAGTATAGCTATGGGGCGGTAGTTTTCTGGCTTATCGTTTGACTTGCCCGGTTTCGGAATTGCAATTATCTTTGTTCGCTTAAGTGAGAAAGGAATGTTACGAGAAGAAGTTTACGAAAGGAAGCATTCGAAAGAATGTTACGAGAAGAATGTTAACGCTTAAAAAATAATTATGGTATTATTGTCAATATGTTATATACTCGCTCATTACGAGGTGTGTCATAAGTTTAGTTTGCTCAAAGATTATTAATTTTTAATCCATCTCAGTCAGACAGAGTTTTAAGCGAATGCATCATAGAGACTGTATCTTGTAAGTTGTCTGCGGTTAATACAACATCATCTGCAAACTTCAGATGATTTAATATTTCTCCATAATCATTCTCCTATTACATCATCAGGGTCATCTCCTATTAACCATGAAGGGTTATTAGATGGTGATGAAAAATTACAAAACAAATTTGTGTAAAGGTAAAGTTATATAAATTTATAAACTAAAAAAAATAGTGCAGGATATGATGCTGATAGAAAAGGCAATAAGGCATCAAATGTCTGAAAATCTTTACATAAAAAAAAACAAAAAAAACTCAAATGGAATAAAAATTTTACTGAAATAATGGCATCTCCTTAGGTAAAATGTTCCGGAATCCGGAAGCAAATTGAGCCTCCGTCCGGATTTTCGGGTGAGGACTACTTCAGATGAACATCAGGTTAGAAAAATTAAGATCGGGTCTTGGAATCTTGAAAGTCTTGGTTAGAATACAGAGTTAGTAGATGCGCTTAAAAGAAGGAGAGTACAAAGTGCTTGCATTCAAGAAGTGGAAAGGACAAAGGGCGAAAGAACTAGGTGAAGGATACCAATTACGTTATACAGGGTGTCCCGAAAATATTGGTCATAAATTATACCACAGATTCTGGGGTCAAAAATAGGTTGATTGAACCTCACTTACCTATATACAATAGTGCACACAAAAAAGGTTACAGCCCTCTGAAATTACAAAATGAAAATCGATTTTTTTCATATATCGAAAACTCTTAGAGATTTTTGATTGAAAATGGACATGTGGAATTTTCATGGCAGTAATATCTTAAAAAAAATTAAAGTGAAATTTGTGCACCCCATAAAAATTTTATGGGGGTTTTGCTCCCTTAAACCCCCCCAAACTTTTGTGTACGTTCAAATTAAATTATTATTGTGGCACCATTAGTTAAACACAATGTTTTTAAAACTTTTTTGCCTCTGAGTACTTCTTTGATAAGCCAGTGTTTATCGAGATATTTTGAATATTTGTTGAATCCACTAGCACTAGTATGATTATAGACACCTGTTAATAATCTGATAATTTATTTATAACGTACATTTTTAGATATATTTTGAAAAAGAAGCCAAATCTCGATAAAAGGTGACTTATCAAAAAAAGACTAAGAGGCAAACAAGTTTTAAAAACACTGTGTTTAACCAATGGTACCACAATAAGAGTTTAATTAGAACGTACACAAACATTTGGGGGGTTTAAAGGAACAAAACCCCCATAAAATTTTTATGTAAATATATTAAAAAAGAAGCCGCATCTCGATAAAAACTGGTTTATCGAAAAAATATTAAGAGGCAAAAAAGTTTTAAAAACGTGTTTAACTAATGGTACCACAATAATGAATTAATTGGAAGGTACACAAAAGTTTGGGGGGGTTTAAGGGCACAAAACCCCCATAAAATTTTATAGGGAGGACAAATTTTACTATAATTTTGTTTTAAGATGTTCCTGCCATAAGAATGATACATGTCCATTTTCGATAAAAAATCTCTGATAGTTTTCGATATATTGAAAAAAAAAATCGATTTTCATTTTTAACTTCAAAGGAATGTAACTTTTTTTATGAGCACATTTATACTAAGGTAAGTTAGGTTCAACCGAACTATTTTTGACCCCAGAATGTGTGGTATAATTTATGACCAATCTTTTCGGGACACCCTGTATAGAAAAGCAACTCTAGGAATGGAGTTGGTATCATTGCTCCTAGTGAAATGAAGAACGAGTGTAAGAACGAATGATAGAGGAGAAATTCCATCATGGATATTCCATCAGAGGAGAAATTCCATAATAGGAGGTGATTTAAATGCACATGTAGGTCAACCCAAGACAAGATATGCAGAATACTCTGGGCTAATTAGCAAAATTCATGGAAAAGTTATTTACCAGCAATTTTATTGCTGGAATCGAATTATAAGATCCTATATATTAATAATATAGGTATGCAAAGTCCGCAGATAGTGTGCTACTTTTTTTATAAACAAAATGGCTCCGACAAATCGTATTTTTTTCAATTATTGCTCGATAACTTCGAAGATTTTAACTTTACAACCAAAACAGCTTAATAAAAATTCACCGCAATTAAATTATGCATAGAGCTATGTTTTTCACGATTTGCTCCGACGAAAATTTTCCTCGGAAAATGCGGGTTTTCCTAACAAAAACTCTACTTTTCAAATAAAGTTTTAGGTAAGTAATTATTAATCAATAATTAAATAACTTAGTGACATCAAAGCTTTTTTGGTATAGATTGTAATTCCAGAAGCCGGTGAAAATTAAACGAATATTTTAGCAACAATTCAATTGTTAACTAACAAATTACGATCGCAATAATAAACAAAATAATCATGATACATTGATCAAACTTATAAAGATTATAAAGATGAGATGCTTATTTAATATTTTATCGACAAAATATAAATTTTTCTTTTTTTTGCATAATCTTTAAATTTTGAAAAAAAAAATAGTTATAATACGCTGGTCTAATTAGTAAAGTACAAAGAAATGTTATTTACCAGCAATTTTATTGCTGGAATCGAATTATAAGATCCTATATATTATTAATATAGGTATGCAAAGTCCGCATATAGTGTGCTACTTTTTTTATAAACAAAATGGCGCCGACAAATCTTATTTTTTTCAATTATTGCTCTATAACTCCGAAGATTTTAACTTTACAAAAACACTCAAATAAAAATTCACCCCAATTTAATTCTGCATAGAGACATGTTTTTCCCGATTTGCTCCGACGAAAGTTTTCCTCGGAAAATGTGGGTTTTCCCAACAAAATCTCGAATTTTCAAATAAATTTTTTGGGCCAGTAATTATTTATAAATAATTATATAGCTTGGTGAAATAAAAGCTTTCTTGTTATAGATTATAAATTCAGAAGCCGCTGAAAATGAAACAAATATTTAAGCAACAATTCAATTGTTAATTAACAATTTACAGTCGCAATAACAACCAAAATAATCATGAGACATTGATCAAACTTAGAAAGATTATAAAGGTGTGGTGCCTATTTAATATTTTGTCGACAAAATATAAGTTTTTCATTTTTTTGCATAATCTTTAAATGTTTAAAAAAAATTGTTATAAACAAATTAACATTTCTCAGAAATTGTTCATTATATTCTGATTTAAAAAAAAATACTTAAAATGCGTATTTCATAGGTCTTGAAAATGAATGCTTTAAAAAAAATTTCCAACCATTTGCAAAAAAGTTATGAAACAGCAAAGTAAATATACGAAATCTCCGTTGTTTGTAATTAGTTTTAATTGTTTCAAAGCTTAAAAGTGAGTCTATGGTACAACCTAATTACTCACAAAGAATGTCAAAAATTACTGCAATGGTTATATTTTAATCAAAGATTAAAAACACTTTTTTTTGTAATTTTTAGCGCAAACGTAGGCCTGATACACAGTCGGAGCTAAAATGTTCACTCGAAGCGACTGACACGCAGCATGCATTATTTATTAAAAGTGTAAATCACGCGGCCGGTCGTCGCTCTGAGTGAAAATGTTAGCTACAGTACTGTGTTACTCTACTTTCGCGCGTGTAAATTACAAAAAAATATATTTATAATCTTTAATTAAAATATAACTATTAAACTGATAATCGATATTTTTTTGTAAATAATTAGCTTGTACTTTAAACTCACTTCTACGCTTTGAAAGAATTAAAAAAAAGTATAAACACAGTAGTAATCGTATGATTATTTTGCTGTTTCATAACTTTTTTACAAATGGTTGCAAAAAAGTTTTAAAGCATTCATTTTAAAGATATTTAAAATGCCCATTTTAGCTATTTTTTAAAATTATAATATAATAAAAACTTTCTGAGAAACGTTAATTTGTTTATAACTATTTTTTTTTAAACATTTAAAGATTATGCAAAAAAATAAAAAATTCATATTTTGTCGACAAAATATTAAATAGGCATCTCATCTTTATAAGATTTCAAAGCTTGATCAGTGTATCATAATTATTTTGGTTATTATTGCGACCGACCGTAAATTATTAATTTACGATTGAATTGTTGCTAAAATATTCGTTTAATTTTCATCAGCTTCTGGAACTATAATCTAAACCAAAAAGGCTTTTAAGTCACCAAATTATTTAATTATTGGTAGATAATTACTTATCTAAAACTTTATTTGAAAATTAAAGATTTTGTTGGGAAAACCCGCATTTTCCGAGGAAAATTTTCGTCGAAGGAGATTGGAAAAAACGCGTCTCTATGTAGAATTTATTTACGGTGAATTTTTATTTGAGTGTTTTTGTTGTAAAGTTAAAATCTTCGGAGTTATAGAGCAATAATTGAAAAAAACACGATTTTCGTGCGCCATTTTGTTTATAAAAAAAGTAGCACACTATCTGAGGACTTTGCATACATATATTATTAATATATAGGATCTTATAATTCGATTCCAGCAATAAAATTGCTGGTAAATAACTTTTCCCAAAAATGGCCTATTCTCCGATAATCAGCCCAGAGTAGAAATACCTGGGGGAATAGGCTTTGGAAATAGAAATGAAGCTGAAAATGATTTGCTTGAATTAGCAATTGTATTAAATATGGCGATTGTTAACACGTTATTTCAAAAGAGAGAAACTCAACTTATTACTTAATGTAAGTACTGAAAGGTAATATTTAGTCAGGCAGATATCATAAGTTGCTGGACATCGAAGTAAAAAACGAAACTAAACCAAAATATCGGAAAGGGTAATAAAAATCAAGTCGATGTTAAAAGATAAGAAAAGAAAATTCCTGGAAAAACGCCAAAAACGCCTTCCTGGAGACGCTTTGTAAAGACAATGAACTCGACTTTACTAAGTAACAAGACATTTACTCAACAACACATACACTACACATTACATTATAATCTGATTGCGACTGGCTGAATGATGAATGATTAATTTAAAGATATTGTCCTGCATGATTCACACAATAACACATTTCTTAAGGTCGTAGGCGCAAAATTTCGGCTCCAATGCTTTTTAAATGCATTATTTTTTTTGCATCCTGAGAAAACTAATAAATGTTTTTTAAAAATATAAACGCAGAATGAAAGATTACATTATTACCGAGGACCGAAAGTCCATTTGAATACACAAAAAGTTTCTTTTGAATGAGATATTTGAAATTAATATCTCACTAAATTTTCTCTTTTTTTTTCACCCCTCAACGTATCTATTAAAATAAACATTATAGACGTTTTCAGGGACTTTCGGCCCTCGATAATAACGTAATCTTTTATTCCGCGTTTAAATTTTTCAAAAATACTTAGTAGTTTTCTTAGCATTCGAAAAAAATGAATGTATTTAAAAAGAATTGGAGCCGATGTTTTGCGCCTATCCCCTTAATAATCAAACAATAAGCCGGTCTTTAAGATATCGGACAATTAAAAGCCTAAAAAAGCTATAGTCTAATAAAAATGACTTAGTGACTTTTTGAAATATATTATTTGATCAATTACGGGACTACCAGACCAAATAATATGTTAAAATACTTTTTTTGAGGTCTACACAGTGTTAACACTATCTTTTCAAAGCGCATAACAGATGAACATCGAAGCGTGAAAAGGGCTGTGAACATGCAGGAGTGGACTGGCTAGCTAACGTAAATAAACTTAAAAACGAAAAATAAAGTTCTATATTTTGTAAACGTGTATCAAAGACGTAATTTAAAATTATTTTAAATTATAAAGGGTTAGTCATAATAACGGAATGAACCAAAGTTGAGTTTTTTAATGGAACACCCTACATACAGTATGCGGCAAAATAAACAGTACTGAAATCAATATTTAAATGTTTAAGCTTATTTATATAATATCTAGTATACATGATATAGCCTTGCTAAAATTATTCACAACGACGCACGTTCCCGATAAACCAGATGTTAAAGATGCCCTCTGGCCAGTGTCGGATCTACGGGAAGCGAAAATGAGGAAATTTCCTCCCCTAACAAAGGTCCAAAATTAAAGAAAAAAATTGTTCAAACGTGAAAATATATTAGCTGACATGAAACCGAAACCAGAGAAAGACAAATTCAACCCAATAAACACGCCACATAAGCTAGCCACATCTTTCCCTGATATCCAAGAGGTGATCACTTGTACTACTTGTAACTGAATCTTTTTCTAAATCCAGCTTACTCCTGTGACTGGTAGTTGCCTAATTTTGAAGTTAAAGTCATTATTAAAATTTTGGTTAGTAATTTATACATTCAGTAGGGTTATGGATTTGTAGTTGTTTCAGCTGTTAGGTACCTATATTTTTCTCTATGAAAATTTTATTCATTAAAATGTACAATACTTAATAAATAACTGTTATTTCCCCTCAATATTTTAACATATCCGCGGTAAAAGAACCTTGACAGGTGTTTTATTATTCTTCATATCTTTCAACGCTTTTTCAATTTCAAGCGTACCTACGGATTTTTGGTTGTAGATCTATATCAAATAAGTAGGTATACTTAAAGGAAATTTCATGAGCGATGACTAACGTGTTAAATAAGTTACAACTATTAAAAAGCTGCGCTCCAAATATGGGTCGATCCCAATTTTACTCTTTGTTATATGATCCACTCAGTAATCAAAACTCAAAATAACGTTGCTTTTGTACTTATACAATATAGTGGAGTCACTGAAAGTTTTCACCTCCGATTTCGTTGAACCTCCATCGATGTTAATGAAAATTGGTGCATAGTTAGAGGATACCTCAAGCAACAAAGGTGACATGATGCAAACTTGCGCTTTTACCTTGGGGGTGGAAGCCACCCCTTCTCGGGGGTGAAAATTATTTTATTATAAATAATACCATAAATCTATATAAGGACAAATTCTAAGCAAAATTTTTTATATAAGGTTATTAATATAAATCAATGCTTTTTGAGATATTGAGGATCAAAGATTTTATTTTTTCGTAAAAAAATGCATACTTTAAAGCTGTTTTTCACGTATAACTATAACTCAAAAGCTTTTACATTATTACCAAAATTGAAGATAATAAAAAATTTAATACATTCCTTACTTAAAGAACTAAACTAATGTTAAGTCAAAGTGAGTTATGGGTAATTGAATGTAAATTTTTTTCGACGAGTACTCAAATCTAAGTATTCAAGCTTAAATAACGGGAAAACGATGCATTTTATAAAATTAACCTGTTAAACACTTGTCAAAGCACTTCGGATTGCCTATCAATTGAGCTTCAGAAGAAGTTAATAGCATTAAAATTAAGCAAGTTATGATGAAAATAAGAGAACCCTTTCGAATAATTGTTTAGGAAAAAGTGAAAAATAAAACATACGCCATTTCCACAAAAATTAAAATTTATAGTAATCCTTACAATATTTTTCTTTATATTAGCATAAGTAATGATTTCAACAATTTTAACCAGTTTAGAATGAAAATGTTTGAAGAAAAGGTATAGTTTAAAAAAATCTGAATTTTTTAAATGATCGTAATTTTCATTTTCTTTTGATAATAACTCCAAAAATACTCAATATACGTACAAAATGATATATAACCAAATTTTAGTTTTTCTGTATCAAATATTTTGCCTTTTTTATTATTTCTGTAGGGTAAAAAATAACCGAGATAGAAACGTTTAAAGCTTAAATTTTGCTGCGAGAACCATGTAACCGAGGCCATTAACCTTTTATTTAAAAAAAAGTAAGGGGTTTAAAAGATTAAATTCAACGTCGTTTAATTGCTCTTGAAACTAATTTTCAAATGGTTTTTAGGTGAACATGATTTCCTAAAAATTAACGGAGTATTTAAAAAAAAACTATAACATTTTCTGGAAAAAATTTAAAAAAAAAAATTTGAAAAATTTTTGCAGCATAAATTTTAATGCTATCAACTTGTTCGAGAACTCATTTGATAGATATTTCTAAGTACTTTGACAAATATTTAATAAGTTTATGTTATAAAATGCTCGTTCTTCGTTTTTCTTTCATTTTATCGTGCTTTATAATTTTGTTAATTATGGTTGTTAATTGTTCTGTCGGTGCTACTATAGTATGCGGCCTACCTGTCCATGTCTATGCGTGCAAAATAAGCTAATTTTGTGGCTTATTCCTAACTAAAATAGTAAATTGATACGACAAAGTATTAATTTGTAAAATTAAAATAATAATTCTTCTGATTTAATGTGTTTTATTTTCCCGTTATTTAAGCTTGAATACTTAGATTTGGGTATTCGCCGAAAAAAAAAATATATTCAATTACCTATAACTCACTTTCAGTTAACATTAAAATGTTTTTTTAGTAAGTGGTTTATTTCATATTTTATTAGCTTAAATTTTGGTAATAATAACTTTTTTGTAAAAACTTATAGTTTTTGAGCTATTTATGAAAAATCGGTTAAAAACATGCATTTTTCCCACGAAAAATTAAAATCTTCGATCTTTGTAACTCAAAAAGTTTTGATTTATTTTAATAACTTTATATAACAAATTTTGCTTAAAATTTGTCCCTCTGTCGAATCATGGGATTATTTTTAATAAAATAATTTTCACCCTCGAGAAGGGGTGGCACCCACCCCCAGGATAAAAGCGCAAGTTGGCACCACGTTATCTTTGTTCCTTGAGATATCCTCTAACCACTCATCAATTTTCCAGCAAATCGATTGGAGGTTCAACGAAATCGGAGGTAATAGTTCATATCCACTTTCAGTGACTGCTCTAATACACACGATGCCTCGTGCATCAAATTTATTGTTCTTCTACTTCTTTTTTCTCATTATAAGCAATTCTGCTTGTTCATTGGCGGATTGATACCTCAATAGAACATTGTTACTCCATCTTTTGCGCGGTCATCCGACACTTCTGTTGATTATTTATCTCTTGATATTTTGACCACACGGGTCTCCCCGTTCTGCTAATGTGATTATTCCATTCTTTTTTCTATTTAGTGTCCATTCGTTTATACACTGTACGTTAGATTTTTTTAGATCTCATCGTATTTCCTGTAATTCTTCTCAGTACTCTTATCTCTGCCGTTTCCGGTCTTTGTTGTGGCTGTGTCGGGCCATGTCCTGTTTCTGATGCATATGCCACTATTGGTCTTACACTGGCTTTATAAATTCTGGACTTCATCTCAGTGTCGGTTTCGCCATAATAGTATTATTAAGGCGTCCTGTCAGAAATTATAGTTTTGAGTAAATCACAAAAAACTGTTTTAAAGCGCTGGTAGAAAAACTGCTTTAAAATTAATTGTTGCAATAATATTTCCCTATCCTGTACATTATACATTATACAGTGCTCTGGAATAAGTGTTACCTCTTCCCCCCACCTTATTAAATTATTTATTTTTAGCACAAAAGCAAAACGCTCGGACAGGTCGATTTTTAAACTAACCATAGTATATTATAGCATCAACGTATCGAACTTTACGCGATCCCCCTTCAGGTGACAGCCATAACTTTGATTTTTTTAAATGGGAAAGTACATCATGTGACACCTCATTTAAAAGCTCTTAAAATACTGATTTCAAAAATGTATAATACTTTAATCCTTTTTAAGGTGGTAGGCGCAAAATTTGTTTTGAATTATTTTTAAACGCATTTATTTTTTTCTAATCCTTCTAAAATATTTCAATATTATCGAGGGTCAAACGTCCCTGAGAACTTCTATAATGATTATTTTAATAAGTCACAAGGGTGAAAAAAAGAGAAAATTTGGTCTGATTTTTAATTTCAAATATCTCATTCAAAATAAACTTTTTGTTTATTCTAAGGGGCTTTTAGTCTCGGTAATAATGCAATCTTTCATTCTGCGTTTAAATATTCAAAAATATTTATTAGTTTTCTCAGGAATGGAAAAAAAAAGAAATGTGTTTAAAAATAATTCTAACGAAATTTTGCGCCTACGCCCTTAAAAAGAATTAAAGTATTATACATTTTTGTAATCAGTATTTCAAAAGCTTTTAAATGAGGTTCCACATGATGTACTTTCCCATTACATAAAAAAATCAAAGTTGTGCCTGTCACCTGAAGAGGGATCGCGTAAAGTTCGAAACATTGATTTTATAATATACTATGATTATTTTAAAAAACTACCTGTCCGAGCGTTTTCCTTATGTGCTAAAAACAAATAAGTTAATAAGGGGGGGGGGGGGTAACACTTATTCCAGCGCACTGAATATTTTTTTTTGTAAAATTGTTTTTTCTTAAGTCATATTATGGTTTTAAAAAAAGTGAGTTATGTTGTTTCAGAACGGAAATAAAAAAATATTTTTTTTGGAAATTTTATTGTCTGTCAAACAAAGTATAAGCATTAATCATCATTAATTGCATCAGTGGTAGGCCACTGCATAATATCTTCAAAAAATAATCAAGAAACAAGATCCGCAGAAACAACATCAGTCGTTGACTCATGTGGTTTTCGAATGGACTAGGTATTTATATTAAGCTGTAGTTCCTTACAGCAAGTCGAGACTGATGTTATTTCTGCTTAGAACGATGCGTTGACGTATAAAACACGGATTTATGAAGAAATGTCAATATTGCCAAAAATTGACTCATGTCGTTTCTGAAATGACTGATTCATTTGCTTTTTGTACTTCATTTCTCACTTCTTTGTCTGTAACTGGACAGTGTAGTTCCAAGGTCTTTTATTTCCATTACTTGTTCAATACGAACTGTTAATACTGATACCGTTATAATTTCTATTTTGCATCTGATTGGTTCTTTGCTGATTACTAATGTTTTAGTTTTCTGAGATGAGATTTTCATATTAAATTATTTTGCTCTAATGTTAAATCTTTTCAGGCTATCTTCATCTTGGGCTATCAATATTGCGTCGTCTGCGTAACAGAGTATATTTACTTTTACTTTTTTGTTTCACATTATGTATCCTCTTTTTTGATGACATTTTTCATGATTTCATCCATGACTAAACCCCTGTCTTATTCCGCTACGTATGTCTGTAGGTTCTGTAAGTTTTCCATTTATTCTGACTTCCATTTTGTTGTTTTGGTATTGGTATGGTCCTTTTCAGAAGCATTTTTCAGTGCGTCACAAGTGACAGAAAAAAAGGTAAGTCCGTCATAATACCAGGTTATTATATCTATGGATAATACTTGATAATACACATTTATAACATGACATTTTATTTAAATCTGACAGTTGTCAGAATCGTAATCAGCCAAATAGGAAAAGGGTATTGCAGTATAACCCTTTTATTTGCAATTTGGTATAAAAACAAATCAATTGTGTTTATAAAATGGTATTTTCTTTGATTTGTATAGTCTTATAAATTGTACAGATTATAGTCGTATATATAATTCATAAATCATTTTTTGTTCGATTATAGCGCCATCTATCAACAGTTAAAATAAATGACTGTAATCACGGACGTACGTTTTTTTCTGTCACTTACAACTTAATGCATTAGAAAGAAATCGAAAAACTGTGACGCACTGAAAGGTTCCTATGAGAAAGAGATTAGAGATGTTTTCAATAGTTTTTATGATATACACGGGAAACTTCTCTATTATACAGAAGATGGATTACATCACTTACCTCTTTGCGTCTTACTCTGTCGCATACTTTCTTCAAAATCAGACACAGAAATGCTGGTCTATTATATTCTAGTGATTTCTCAAAAATTTGCTTTATAACGAATATTGCATCTGTTTGGTCCAGTACGAAAACCTTGTTGTTTATCTGCTAAACATATCCTTCGATTCATTTTAGTTCTCGTAAAATTTTAGTTGTAAGTTTTTTGGTACCTACACAGTATTTAACAAGTTTATACCTCTGCAGTTTACTGGCTGTTTTTTATTTCCTCGTTCGAATAGTAGAATTAGTTCGCTCGTTCTTCATTCTTCTGGCATTATATTGTGCTTTATAATTTTGTTAATTATTGTTGTTAATTGTTCTGTCGGTGCTACTATAGTATGCGGTCTACCTGTCCCTATCTATGTGTGCAAAATAAGCTAATTTTGTGGCTTATTCCTAACTAAAATAGTAAATTGATACGACAAAGTATTAATTTGTAAAATTAAAATAATAATTATCTGGATTTATGTGTTTTATTCACTTTGTAAAGATTTTTTTGTTGGTGCTGGCGCTGTATACCTACCTATGTGGCTAAACAATACAAGAATTAATATTTTAATTTTACAAGAATACTAACGGATATTTCAATATGGTATTTATTTAAATTTAGCCAAATGAAATTAAAATAATTATGATTAATTACCATTAAATCGAACACCGTGTTTATTGAAGCGCAGAATTATTGATAATTCTAATCTCCTTTTAATATCCGCTCTTCTCTTTTCTTTATTTGTACATAAATATCTTTATTATCTGTCAAATGAATCTTCTTCTTTCAGTATTCTGTCCGATTATCAAATATATGGCGGTCATATTGGCAATAATAACTTTGTTTACGGCAGCTCTAAACAGATTAGCGGTCGCGGTGGTCTATTGATATCACTCCCCAAGATTTCGGAGCCAGGATTTTCTTCTTCGGCCTGGGCCTCTTCTTCCGGCGTGTAATATAACGTGTAGAAGGTTTATACCACTCTGGATGTCTCATTACATGACCGAAATATTGTAACTTCCGACTTTTTATCGTCTTTGTTATTTCTCTGTAAAACTATTTTTTTCTGATTTGATCAATCTAACTTATCAGCAATATTCGTCGATAGTACACACATCTCAAAGGCCTCAAATTTTTTCATTAGTGTCTCTGTAAGGGTTCAATTCTCTATGCCATACAGCTATTATGTGGAGAATATGTAGCAGTGTATTAATCTGAGTTAAGGTTTATAGGGGAGTGCAATTAGAAAGAAATTATGCATTGTTTCGGAAAAATTCAAACAAGCTTATATTTTTCTAAAACTCTTTTTGTTAGTTTATATACATGTTAAAGTAAAAAGTTTTACTCGCAATTTGTTTATTAATTGTTTAAACAATAACAATTGTTTTGTATAAATAATTTTAAAAATATTGGTAAATTCATCATTTTACTTTGATCAAATATGTTTCTATTTTCTTTTTGATTATACTGAATCCAAATATAGCATTGCAATTTGAAAATTCTTATACAGAACCTCTTATACAGTGTGTCTGCGTAGCTAGGAACCACATGGAAAACTTTTTTATTATCAATTTTACGAAAAAAGTTATTCCTAATAAAATGCTCTGGATAGTCAAAAATCTAAAATTCAACCATCAGATATCAAATTTTATCAATTTTATACGAGTTATGTCAAAAATATGAATTTCGTTAAAGAGTAAAGTACCTTTATATTCCAGAATATCAAAAAATGCTATTATGAAAAATTGAAATTAGAAACTATGTCTAAATATACAATTACATCATTCTAATCGAAAAAAAAATCAATTTTTTCTCAAATTACGGATACTCATCATCATTTTATTACAATTATGATAGATATCTATTTTATTATCACTTTTACGAAAAAAAGTTATTCTTCATAAAATGCTCTCCCTGATCTAAAATATAAGGTACAATCATCAGATATCAAACTTTTTTAATTTTATACGAGGTATGTAAAAAATATGAATATTTCTTAAGAGTTTAGTGCCTTTATTATTCACAATATTTTAATTAGAAGGATGTAATTCAACACTAAAACAAATTTTTTAATTCCAAACAACTTTTTTTTATAACAATTTTCGATATTGTGAAATGTAAAGGTACTTTACTCTTGAGTGAAATTCATATTTTTTGACATACCTCGTATAACATTAATTAAATTTAATATTTGATGATTGCATCTTAGATTATATACGATGCAGAGTACTTTATAAAGAATAACTTTTTTTCGTAAAACTGATAATAAAAAAGTTATCAATAGGTTCCAAGTTACGCAGACATACTGTATAGAGCTAAAAAAAATTTTTTTTCAGAACATTTATTATTGTTGAATCTTATTATTAAATGTATTTTATGTAAGTTTTACAGAAAAAAGTTTTGATCACTTTGTATAAACATTTTTTTAGCTGATAATTTTCGGTTTTTGTATTACATTTTTGTTATCTTTCTTAATTTTCTTAAAAAGAAATAGTTTATTTCATTTCTAAAGTAAAATAATTTAGTGCATTTTAAAGATAACATCCTAATCTTTAAAAAAAGCACTTATAAAACTGTAACAGATCTGTTCAAACTTAAGTAATACCGTCTTAAAGTGGTGGTAATTCTATAAAACTACGAAGATTTCAAAAATTACATTTTTTGAGACGTCATATCATTTGAATTAAATTTTTGAGATTCTTTTTGAATGAAACATCATTTAGTAAGATGCTTGAAAGGTAAGTTGTGCAAAATTGACAGTTTTATAAGTAAAATTGTATTTGTTACACATTTTTAAATCATTTTTAAACAAAATTCATGTAATGCTCACTTTCCGCCCCCACCGTACTTATGCCCATGCATTTTATTTCTTTCTATTATAACCATAATATAGCTTAATTACTCTTCTTTCATATTCAATTTGTAAAATTTCATTTGATCCATTAGTTAAAGAATTACATTAAAATAACTCAACCGTGCACTTAGCCGTACGTTAGTTTACAGTGCGCCAATGTTTGTGAGAAGGGTGACTTCAGCGTTATAAATAAAAAATTATAGAAGATACAGATTTAATTTTAGAAAATTCTTTATAGAAGGTTTTTTTTTGTAAAATTTTCTGAATTTTTCAATGGTCAAGTCAGTTTTTTTCTAAAATTTATATTTTCGGAGTTATTTAAAAAAACATGTAATTTCGTAGTTCATTTGTTTAATAAAAAAATAATGTGTGTGTACTTTGTACGCACTTAAGAAGTTATACTTCTATTATACAGTGCGGTGGAATAAGTGTTGCCCCCCCCCCTGTTAACTTGTTTATTTTAAGAATATAAGCAAAACGCTCGGACAAGTTGATTTTTAAACTAACCATAGTAGATTATACCATCAACGTTTCGAACTTTACGTGATCCCTCTTCAGGTGACAGGCATAACTTTGATTTTTTTAAATGGTAAAGTACATTATGTGACACCTCGTTTAAAAGCTCTTAAAATACTGATTTCAAAAATGTATAACACTTTAATCCTTTTTGAGATCGTAGGCGCAAAATTTCGGTCGAACTCTTTTTAAACGCATTTATTTTTTTCAAATTCTGAGAAAACTAATAAGTATTTTTGAACAATTTAAACGCAGAATGAAAGATTAAATTATCACCGATGGCTGACAGTCCCTTAGAATAAACAAAAAGTTTCTTTTGAATGATATATTTGAAATTAAAAATCACACTAAATTTTCTCTTTTTTCATCACTGTGACTTATTAAAATAAACATTATAGGAGTTCGCAGGGATTTTGGACCATCGAGAATACTGTAATATTTCATTCTGCGCTTAAATTTTTCAAAAATATTTATTAGTTTTTTCAGGATTCGAATAAAATGATTGCATTTAGAAATAATTCGACCAAAATTTTGCGCCTACGCTCTCAAACAGGATTAAAGTATTATACATTTTTGAAATCAGTATATTAAGTGCTTTTAAATGAGGTGTCACATGATGTACTTTCCCATTTCAAAAAATCAAACTTATGGCTGTCACCTGAAGAGGCATCGCGTAAAGTTCGAAACGTTGATGCTATAATATACTATGGTTAGTTTAAAAATCAACCTGTCCGGGCATTTTGCTTATATTCTTAAAATAAGCAAGTTAACAGGGGGGGGGCAACACTTATTCCACCGCACTGTATAATTTCAACGAAATAAATATACTTAACAGTTACAATACAAAAAATTGACAATAATTACCACAAATTAACCAAAACTTAACAATGCCAAAAAAAAAGAATATGAATCGTCCGGGATTTGAACCCGCCATCTCGCGATCTCTCGATCTCTGGTCCAATGCCCTACCAACCAGGCTATCAAGGCGCCTGTTATTGACGTTTCGCATATACATAATTACACATCACGGTGACAAGTGAAATATAAAAATGGATATTTTATTATTTTACGCCCAAGGAAGACAAATCCAAAGACACAAAAATTATAATAAATAATATATATAATGAATTTCTACGGCTGTCGCCGCCTCTCCATACCCAGCTTCCAACATTTACTAAAAAACACTAATATATTATTTTAATGGCTTATTTTCGCTGATACATAACTTAAAAGATTAGCAAGGAACAACATACTATTGAACGTAAAGAAAAATAAATTATTAATCACCTAATAGGTAGATCTTGGCCTCCATAGAATTAAGTTGCTTTAAACTGCAGTTAAATATATCGCAGTAAATACTTAAGGCATTATAATAGCTGAAGGTTAGTTCTAGCTTGTGTATTTCTGAATGTAATCGAATTTCTTACTGTATAAGACGGATAAGATTATAATAAATATACAATAAAATGTTTTAATAATACTCATCTTACTCCTGAGGAAGACAAATCCAAAGACACAAAAATTATAATAAATATATTTACTAAAAACACTAATATATTCTTTTCACACCTCTTCTTGCACTGATATATTTATACATAACTAGAAAGATTTAGCAACTAAACGCCATACTGTCTGTGTGCGCATGCGCGCAGTATTATGACATTTTACTCTCAATCGCCCCTAAAGAAGTATAACTTCAAAAATGAAGCACCCACTTCTCGAGTTGAACTTTTTGATATGTTGTTTATTAAACATTTCTTAATGAAATTACAAAAAGTTCCATCTTGTTTGATTTTTTCCGAAGTGAAAATCTATATGCACTCCCTATTAACGTAATATCTCTATTAATAATAATTTTCTTTAGTTTATAGAAGGAAGCTCTGGATTTTTCAATGCGTATTCTTATTTCTTTATTTATATCCCAGTTATAGTTAACGTTGCGTTATCGCCCAAATAGGTAATATTGTGGACTCTTTATTCCATACGCTCTGGTGTTCATTGGTTGTAACTTCGTTTTGCTGACAACCATCCGTTTTGTCTTGAGAAGTATTAAGTTTTAGCCAGTGGCGACACGTGACTTTTCTGAAGTGTTACCAAAACCAGATGCAAAAATCTTATTTAAAAAAATGAAGATATTGCTAAATGTATATATACATTATACACTCACCGGCACAAAATTCCGCCACCCAAAATTTTTGATTAAGTTTGACAATCTATAACTTTATTATTTGTACTTCGATTTTCAAGATTCTTGCACGAGTTTGTAGATACATGTATTGATGTCAATTGCTATTATTCCAGTAACAAAAAATTTTTGCTTAGATGGCATTATACGGGGGTGAATGTAAGCGTTGTTTTTTCTCCGAACTTTAAAAAATTCTGTGGAAAAATTGGTGGCCTGATTTTGTTTCATACTCCTTTTGTATTATCCTGGAGGTATCACTAAGGTCTTCTTTTTTGAATTATCTGAATATCTCTTTTCTTGTAAGAGCTGTAATTAAAAACACTGCTTTGAAGGTTTATTTAATTAAAAAATATCAAACGCACTAAAATTAACAAAACAAAACAAATTTAACAACAAAACAAAACAATTCAATAGCGGTTATGTCCACCTCTTACAGCAACGACTGCTCGCAATCTGTTTAGCATCTAATAAATATGTGTTTTCCTTGCCTGGGGAATAGCCCGATATTCCTCTACCATGGCCATAACTGTACCAAATTTTCTGGAGGCCTAGGATGACGGCAAATAGCTTTTTTATTCATCCCATAAATGCTCAATATGATTGAGATCTGGGCTGCATGCGGGCCATTCTAATCTTATCAATCCAACCTCAATTGTATGAGTCAATCAGTGTTTTTATTTACAAAAAATGGTACAGCTCTTGCAAGAAAAAATATATTCGGATAATTCAAAAAACAAAATGTTGGTGATACCTCCGGGAAAATATGACAGGACTCTGAAACAAAATCAGCGATTCCATTTTTCCACAGAATTTTTTAAAATTAGGATAAAATACAACGCTTCCTTTCACCCCTGTACAATGACATGCAAGCAAAAATTTTTGTTACCGGAATAATACCAAACAATATGAATACATGTACCTACAAACTGATGCAAGAATCTTGAAAATCGGAGCACAAATAATTAAGTTATAAATTGTCAAACTTAATCAAAAATTTTGGGTGGCGGAATTTTGTGCCGTGAGTGTAGCTTCAATAATATCATTTTGTATATCACTTGAAACTCTCGAAAAAAACAGATGTTTCTAGATGTTGACAAAATTTTTGATCTTTTTTGGCAATTAATGTTAACAATTCCCTGTAATTACCTCGATGCGATTGTCAGAGTAGTCGCACTCAAAATGACCACGAAACGCTAGTTCTTGTTTGGCGCAAAAATATACAGTATCTATTATAAGTGTGCTAAGGATATACCTATCTATTTTTTTTAACAAACTCATTATGTTTAGCAATATTTGCTTTAAAAGCTTGGTTAAGAGAACTTTTGATTTTTGTTTTGCCAAACTGAATCAAATTGGGTATACATCTTACATGTAGGTAACGGCCTTATGTCTCCTTTTTAAAAATCTAACACTATTTAAATCGTGAACCTGGTCCACCCATTTTTCTGTAGAAACCAGAAGACATGGCTAACAATACAGTATATTTTCTTGCAACCATAATATATCCAAGGATTTTCACTGTACCAACTAAATTTAAAATATCAAACTACTTTTATTGATTCCTTTTTTAAATTGTTTAAAATAGGTCTTTCATTTTTAATCTCATTTTTTTCTTCAAAATTATACAAGGAGAATTACTTTTCAAGTAGTTGATCGATTAGGAAGCGACACTCATCCATGGTTAACTGCACGCACACTTTTTATAGGTACTGTCACCAATTTTAAATATGGTAACAGCGCTACTGATACACAGCGCGCTTATGCCGTCGCTTCTTCAAAATTTTCAGTCACTAGCCGGTCCCGAGCGCCAGCGTGGATATATAACCATTGTAACCAGAAATGAGTCTGGTAACAGAGTATAATAAAGTGCAACTGAGTCACATAAGCTCGCCAATATTTTCGTGTCTACGAGTGGTTGGCTATTTACTGAGTTAGGTACTATTACCACATAATATAATAATATATTTCTATTGGTAAAAATATTGGTAAATAGAATAATTCATCGTCATAAAATATTTATTTGCAAGATTTTTAACTGTTACCAATGGTAACAGTGGTTACATGGACGCTTCGCCAGTGGTTTTAGCCCATATTCATCACATGCCTCTGTCACCCTGTTTATAAGTCGTTGCAAATCTTCTTCATTGGAGGCAATCAGTACCGTGTCGTCTGCGTATGTGAGATTGTTGACATTAATTCCGTTGATTTTAATGCCTACACCTTTATCTCAGGCTTCTTTGAAAATAAATTCGGAGTAGATATTAAAAAGTAGAGGCGACCAAATACATCCTTGCCTCACTCCACGTATTTACACTGCTGTCAAATGAATATTAACAAAAATAATAGCCAGATAAAAATATAATTTATTGTCATTCACCTATTTACAAACATTCTCACAATATAAAAACATGTACCTTATAAATATTACATAGTGATGTAAATATATTTACATTACACATACATAAATAGTTGACAACAAATAATATATATAAAGTTTCGAGAAACATAAAACACTTAAGTCAATATTGGTCTGTATTAACAAGTACCTACAAAAAATAAAAATTTGACTTTTCGAAGAGATTCGGTATAAAAGTATTCGCCTTTATGTTTGGATCAGCCCTTTAATATTGAGATAATATAATAGTTATTTATGAAACAATTCGTGAAGTATGCTTTTTGCGAACGCACGCGATGTTTAGAGCACGAGCGACAGCGGAGCTCGTGCTATACATCGTGTAAGTTCGCAAAAAGTACTTCACGCACAGTTTCATACAATATTTTATCTACGATAAACAAATAAAAAATCTGCAACTCTTCGTCACTGGAATTCATTTCTATTCTACAATGTTTAGAACTTTGACATTTAAAAATTCTAACTTCTTTCAAACCAGAAAACTGTCAAAACTTTTGTTGTAATTTATTGCTCAAATATGTCATCACCATGACAACTCGAAAGTTAAGCATATTTGATTATATGAAAGTGTGCCAAAAAACAGTGCGAAAAAGTAAATTTTATTTAAAATACATTGTTACTTCACGCACACTTTAAATCCTTCACGCACTGCTATCTATAATGACAGTTTTCACAAACTAAAAACTTAAACATAATATGAGATAAAGTAGATAAAATAGTTTTTTTAACTACTAACGCAACTAAAAGCTTTTACTAATAGTTTTACAATAGTAAAGGTCCTCAGAGTAGAATAGAGCCACAATCATTTAAATGGAATTTCATGAGGTCATGTCTTTTTATGTACTTACTTAAATAATTGGACATGAATATTAAATTTGACATTCTTTATAGTTGTGACGTACATTTTACATCATCACTACGTATCTAAATTTTACCACACTTTAGCCTTCGTTATCTTACATATGCCATATAGTGGTCGCATTCAGAAGACGAAAAAGTGAGGGAGCCGTTCCCGACGGAGGGGTAACAGTTGTGTTTCGTCCTGTGAACCCTTCGCTCCCTAAATTGGTGACAACCTATCATTTCTTTCTGTTACATGTGAAGTTATATACTTGCCTCTGCACAATAAATTGTTTTTTACTTCATAATCATGGTCAAAGACCATGGATTGTTTACGGTCTGCGCTATTTTCCAATTGATAATTAGTACTTGACGCCATCTTTCAACAAGTCTCTTGACAAATTCACAAAAGTAGCATACATGTACGTTGGACGGAGGTAGCGGAATTAAAATGAGCTCACTGTCATGGCGACCGTTCCGCAAGTAGCGCCACATTCAGAGAACGAATTCCCAACAGTTGCGGAACCGCTCCGTCACTTTTTCGTCTTCTGAATGCGAACTGTCAGAGTTTTGAATTCTATTTTTGTTAGGTACTAGAAATGTTATGTAGGCTTTTTCATCATGTGATGAGCGCGTGCATTTTTTTCCTACTCTTTTGATCAACAATTGAGAGGTTAGGCATCATTACTTGTCAGAGATATTTTTCTTTGTTACTTGTTTAGGTACTATACAAATAATATCTATAATTTTTTATTCTAATTAATGAGGTCAATCAATTTTTATTACTTTCATCCCATTACATCGAAATACAATTTATTAACAATAATATTATTATAGTGTATAATCAATAAAATAGATCATTTAATATTTTTTCTACAACCGTGTTAAAAATGCAATTTTTAGCACTCCATACGAGCGTTAAAAATGCTACTTTAAGGCACTAGTGCTTTAAAAAAATTTTAAGGCACTGCAGTTCGTATTGACCGTATAGGCAATTTTGATGTAATGTCAAAAAAATATAAAAATGGAATGTCAGTCAAGTTCAAGTAAAAATTTTTGTAGATATTGTCCTGTAATTACGTTTGTAGAAAAAATATTGTATGATATGCGTGTTAAAAAGTACATTTTTAAGGCACTCATGTGAATTGCAGAACTCGCTATACATGCGTGTTGCAGAACTCGCTATACATGCGTGCCTTAAACGTGTTCTTTTAACACTTATATCATAAATAACTATTACGGTTAAAAATGACAAATACAGGTACCTACTGAATAGTATTTAATACAAATAAAATATTATAGGTATGGTATAACACAAGATTGTGTATAAAGAAATTTTTGGCTATTGAAAATTTCTAAAATAATACTGTGTATTGCTTTTATATGATTTATAGCGTGTATCATTTTTACATACTCCGTAACGGCACCTTAGTTGTTCCTTTTCGTACAGGTATCATAATAATAATCGATGGAGTAAACAATTGACTTGCTAATTGAGGCACTTTATTCTTTATTTTCGAATTATTTTTTCAATAACTAAACTTTATTAAGTATTTTTTTTCTTAATTATATGTTTACAGATACTTTACTGTTATTTACATTGCATTACTAACCTAACAAGCTTGTTTACAACAATACGAAAAAAATGGCGAATACAATTTTTGATGAAAAGGCCTATTATAATTTCTGTGTAAGATTGTTTATAGTATTTCAGTTAGTGTTAAAAAACTTTGCTATCGTCTTTTGGTGTAAAATTTGTTCGGAAATATAATATCCTAATTTTATAAACTCCAACTCCTATAGATAAATAACCACTTGTAAACAAGTTGTTGTTAGATATCCAGTTAGATAAATACCTAACCACAGTAAACATGTTATTGTTAAGAAATTATTTATGAACCCACAATTCAGTGATATTAATATAACATACTCTCTATTAGTAAAAATACTACATATAAGTATCACAATACTTCTATAAGTACCCTGTTGTTAAACTGGAAGGAGTAATTCAAATTTACCGCGCTGTAATGCTTGTTTATAATTGGTCCAACCTCAGTCAAGTTTACTCCACTGTTATGAAATTTTGACACTATTGACATTTATGAAATTTTGACACTATTGGCACTTCATAGGTTAATTAAGTTATATTCGCTGTGTGCAAGTACTTGCAGGGGATACGAGAAACGATCGTGCGCGTATAGCGGACAAATCTTGCAACTTTCTTAACATATATTTCTTAAATAATTCATATCGTTAATTGAAATTGTCAAATTGACGTATATTTCATACCTACTGTCATTGAAGAAAATGGGATTTCGCAAATGTGTTATAAATTGTAAAAATTATATGTTGTTCCACAATATTGCTATGATAGGTATGCAATTATTAAAGTGAATTTAATTAATGGTATATTGTTTGTAGTACAATGTTTACCTTTTAATAACATAACTTCAATTCAATCTTACTTTTTCTTCTCATTCTTTTATGGGCTATGGCCTTGACAATTATCCCGTAACCACGACTAATATAATTGGCCAATATAATTAAAAGTGCTAAAAATGTTGCAGAGCTATGAAACCAGGTGTCGCTCTTCCGAACTTGCATGGTCTCAATAACGAATTCGCTTTGCCGAGATTCCCTTTGACACATGGGGAATAGGAAGCACAAAAATTCCTACCGCACTCTATTAAATGCTCAAATTCTCAAATCAACTTAATCTTTCACTAAAAAAAGAAGAATTATTGAAAATAGTGGGAGTGAAATTTTGTGAAATTTATTTCTACAAAATATTTTTATTTTTTTCAATAAATAATTTGCTCATTTGTTATCCATACATTATAATGGTGTAAATAAATATTTATTGATTGGCGTAATGTATATGTTATTTATGTCTGTTTACTATTAATAATATTGGCTGTGAGCGGGTAAGTTTGTTTGTGTAGTAATTTCCAGTCACGTCTAGCAACCTAACTACCCAAAAAAGAAATTACCAACAACACTAGACAGTTGTGTCTCGGCTAAGCGAATTCGGTTTATCGGCAATTTTTTCTGTTTTCTGCGTTATTTCTTTAACTTTTAGATTTTTAGTCTGCTTTTATATAAAAAAACATTTGTTTTTAGAACTCTTTAGCTACGTATTAGTATGGTTATAATATTTATGGATTATCTTCGAAGACCGATGTGATCAACAAAAAAAGAAGATGTATTTGGTGATTTTTTTAGTGACATTATTGGGTCTGAATCTGTTTTTTGGATTTACTCCGCCTGGTTTAAAAACAGGGTACAGTTTGAGTATAACAAGTTTGAACAGAACAATGGAACAATGAAAATTCCATAGTATCCGGTCAATGGAAGTGATACATTTTATTGATCTCGTGAGAATCGTAAAAAATGCCAAAATCGCGCAACTTTGATTTATTATTTAACAGCTTTATAGAAACCTACTTCATTTGCGGCAAAATACAAAAATTGCATACGAAAGCTACTCTCTCTACCATTTAAACGCATTTTGATTTTTATCAATAGGACACTCTGATCAAAAGATATAGAATTAATACCGTCCAGTTGATAGTTCTGTCGTCAGGGGGGTACAATGGCCTCCTTTATTCAGATGGACTTACCCAAGTTTTTTTATGTATTTTGACCCGTAGAACACGAATTTTTTGGGTAACAGTTGATACGGATGTCGATAAGATTGTTATAAACAAAGAACTTGAAGAATTACATAACAGCAGTTTTTCGCAAACAACACATTTTTTTGTATTTTTTGGGTCATTCTAAGCAAAAAATGTTCTTACAAGTTTTTTCGTAGGATGCATAGTTTTCGAGATAAACACGGTTGAACTTTCCTGAAATCGAAAAATTTTATTTTTTGAACCCGAATAACTTTTGATTAAAAAATAAAAAGCAATTATGCTTACCGCATTTGAAAGTTCAAGTCAAATTATACCGGTTTTGATTATTTGCCTTCCTAAAAATTAATTTTTTTATTGTTAAACAAAGCTATAAACACATAGTACTTGAGTGATGTCTTCAATGCATTTTTCATTTAAAATCGAAATGAGTAGGCAAGCCTACAAACAGGCAATTTCTACGTAGCATGTATTAGGCACGGGAAACACTATGTATTTATAGACATTGGCAGTTTGCAGGAGCGCCTACTCGTTTGATTTTAAATGAGAACTGCATTGAAAACATCACTCAAGCACTATGTGTTTATAGCTTTGTTTAACAATAAAAAAATTAATTTTTAGCAATGCAAATAATCAAAACCGATAGAATTTAACTTGAACTTTCAAATGCGGTAAGCAGAATTGCTATTTTATTATTTAGTCAAAAGTTATTCAGGTTCAAAAATTGCAATTTTTCAATTTTTTGACAGTTCAACCGCATTTACAGTTGAGTCCGGGAATCTTTACCCGTGCGTCATCATTTAAAGCATACGAAATAAGTCGATGATAAGTCGGAAATTGAAATTTACTAAACGCAACAGCGTGTGACTTGCTGTCACTTGCTGTTGCGTTTAGTAAATTTCAATTTCCGACTTATCATCGACTTATTTCGTATGCTTTAAATGATGACGCACGGGTAAAGATTCCCGGACTCAACTGTATCTCGAAAACTATGCATCCTTCGAAAAACTTGTACGAACATTTTTTGCTTAGAATGGCCCAAAAACTACATAAAAATGTTTTGTTTTGCGAAAAATCGCTGTTATGTAATTCCTCAAGTTCTTTGTTTATAACAATCTTATCGACATCCGGATCAACTGTTATCAAGTCCATCTGAATAAAGGAGACCGTTGTACCCCCTCTGGCGACATGACTATGATACAAATTTTATTTAAAAAATTAATTTCGCGCGTGTATTACACATTCTATACAAAAAGTGCTAACAAATATTTTTATTATCTTAACTACATTTCTTGTTTTGGAACATTTTTTTCTACGGCTTACATATTCTTGGTAAATGGATCTTCTTCGTTTACCCCAACCGTATCAGGGGGGGGGGCGGTTAGGATGAAGCCCGGGAGTGGCAAACGTTTTTGCATATTTTTGGGGTCCCAAAATTCACATTCTTAGCAAAATTCAGCTTGCTCCTATGATTTTTAGAGGTTAAGTGGCATTTCTGAAGAGTATAAAGAGGTAACCAATTAAATCATTAAAAAATTGCTTCCTCAAAATTAACCAAATTCCTAATATATAGAACAATACACCTAATAAAATCATGGCTTATTTCTACCGCAAATTGCTACGATTCGATAAGTAAGGATAATATACGTGCAAAATATACCACACATAATAACATTGTGTCTGCAAGTTTGCATTGAGTTGGTCTGCAAGTTTGAAAATATCATTTTGTTTAATAAAAGGAGGATTTGAATAAGTTTATTTTTGACTATGATAAACATCGTTTCAATATGATACGATTCTCGTTCTTGGAAAGGAAATCGCGAAGCGAAATCAAACAGCGCAGCGCTTGGATTCTGTGTACGGTGACCGTTTTCCTTCGATGTGTAACGTTACAAACGTCACGTCTTTGCTATTTTATTTTTAAATAATTATTCTATTTTATTTTCTTAAATATTTCATCAGTATTAATTTTCTTCTATTTGTTTTACCTGGTTTGTTCGTTAAAAACTCGTTGGCGCCCTCTTTTATTATCCTCTATTTCCTATCTCTCTTTTCAACTAAAATCTAAATCATCATACGGAACGTATTTCATATATTCTTACTCTGTAGATATCTGTCTTTTAATACGGAACATGCCTGCCACCTCCTACGTCCTACTGTCATGATAGTGACACTTCGTCTCTCAATTCTCAAAATGGTGGTGGTAAACTCATAAAAGCCAAGGAAGCTTGGAAATAAATCATTTTTATTCAATAGACGACCTTTCTCTTGGGGTAAGAATACTAAAAATTCTAATTATTACAATCATTATATTCCTACATGCATACCTAGCATGTAGCATAGCTTTTTTCTTATACCTTACCTCCAATGTCAAAGCATGTGTTCTGATATTTTAGTTTTACATATATCTTTTTAATTTACAAATATGCACGTTTAGTAATCAAATTTTAACTAGTAGTATAAATCTTAATTCCATTTAATTTACCCTTGCCATCTACTTTTAGTTTTTGAATACTATTTGGTAAAGGCTCGTTTTTGGTTTTTCTTCTTGATTGTAACTTACACCTGTTCTGTATTCTAGTTTTTGGGATAAAGATCACGGTCCTCCCTTCGGGAGCTTCAAGCTATCCTCACCGGTGATGGAACTAATCTAACTAAACTAACTAAGCCTGAAACAATGAAGACCATGTCATCTAGACTGCAACAACTACCATCTCCAGCTGCAGGGGCCTAGGGCCGAACATCTGCCCAGGTCTACAAGAAGTCTACAGCAGTACCATGCGACATCAAGAAGTTACCATCGAACCGATACCAAAAGCCATAAGTATAATCTACAAATTGTTAGTTTTTGGCAAAAATTTGAATATATTTGTTAATGCATATAATAAGCCACATTTTCATTATATCTTTATTGAACAATAAACATGATTGGTTAAAAATATTGTTTTGTTTGCTTCCATTCTAAATTTTCAGAGTTCATATTCTAAGATTAGGACAAGACGAACACATACCTTGAGAGACTGAGCTAGGCTGGGGTGAACGATAGCTATCTTGGATGATTGGAATAATATTTTCGAATATTATTTCAATTAGCTGGGGTAGTCTATTGTCGATTTCGTTTCAGATGGTAACCGTAAAAAATTGGTTTAACGTGTTTCATCATGTTCTAGGTGCCCCGAAAATGGTTACCACGGAGGACAACTTGACAAAAATCCACGATCTCGTTTTCCAAACCGCCGACTGAAGGTTCGCGAGAAAGCTGAGACAGTAGGCATCTCAAAAAACCGCGTGGGTGATATCCTGCATAAAATTTTGGGCATGAGAAAGCTGTCGGCATGATGGGTGCTGCGTTTGCGCAGTCTGGTCAACAAGCGCAACCACGTAACCACTTCAGAGCAGTGTTTGACGCTAGTTAAGCATAATTCGAAGGAGTTTCTACGTCGTTTCGTAACCGTAGACGAAACATGGATCCACTGGTACCTAACAGATCATGGCAAGGACCAAGGAACAGTCGAAATTGTGGATGTCACAGCTTCGAACATGCTTCGAAGAAGGCAAGACAGTTCTATCGGCCGGAAAGGCATTATCGATGGTTAAGAGCGCAGATCCACTTTATGCTGATTTTAAGACATCATAAGAATATTCAGTAGGGCCATATGAATGTTCTGCATAATTATTGTAAGTCCAGAATGATTTTAAATGGGTTAAACCGCCTTGCCAAAATATAGTATTTCCCATTTGTACTAAAAACCGACTTGCACAGATATATTATGTCCGTTGGAAGTGCACAAAACATAGTATGTTTTGGATATACAATATTAGTGCTCACGCTATCAAACTTATCATGGCTGTAAATATTGTTTGTCCGGACATGCAATATTTGTGCTCTTCCACAGCTGTCCTTCCACATTCTCAAAAAGGATCAATATTATACATGCAATATTTATTATAAGGCCTCAGACAAATTTTCTTTGGAAAATAATTGGAAACTCCATAAGCAAAGGGAAGAAGAAGCTATAGCAATGAAAAAAGCAGACAAGAAGAAAGCTATTGAAGTAAAAGAAGTCAATTATAGAGCGATCACGTTTGACTTGGAAGCAATTTTGACAGTGCCATTTTCTGCAGATCCTCAGATTTATTACAAACGAAAACTTTCAGTTTTTAATTTTACCACTTATGACTCATTTGATCAAAATGGTCACTGCTATGTGTGGGATGAAACCCAGGGTTCCAAAGGTGCCTCAGAGATAGGTACATGCCTTTTAAAATACCCGTATAATTTGCCAAAAACCGTTGAACATGTAGCCACTTTCTCAGACACATGTGGTGGGCAAAATCGCAACCAGTTTGTTTGTGCTTTGATGCTATACACTGTTGCAAAAATTGACAACCTTAAAACGATCGACCTAAAGTTTATGGAATCTGGCCATTCTTATTTGGAAGCTGACTCAATTCATGCAACAATTGAGCATGCTCGTAAGCACAAAAAGATATTCACGACCGAAGAATGGGCACTTTTGATTAGCAAGACACAAACCAAAACCTTAGAAGTACGTAGACTGAACCATTCAGATTTTTATGACCTGCAGAATCTTGCTTCCATTATAATACAAAATAAGAAAAATACGTTAGGTGATGCAATAAAATGGCTCCAGGTTAGAGGTAGTGCAAACACTCATGACCACGGCGCAGTAGACGAAATTTCGCACTTCCATGCGAAACGCACTGTACTCAACGTGAAAATATCCGCCTTCGCGCAGCTCCATGGTCAGGAGTGTTTGCACTATCTCTAACTGGTTCCGATTCGAAAAAACAAGGCCAGCTGTTATTCAATATAAATATTATTAATTGACTAATGAACAATTTTTAGAGTTTGATGTCATACAAAACAAAAGACATACTAAACAAATTACACAAGTTGCATGGACAAATGTCCAGCTAAAAGCCAAATATCAAAAAATACATTTTCATATCTGAGGCAAAAAAGAAAGACTTATTGTATTTACTAAATAAGGAGATCATACCAACAATTTATAAAACGTATTTTGAAAGTCTTCCGACATCAAGAAAAACAAAAGATCTTGTACCTTGGCGGACCCCTGAAGATGAAGAAGATGATTCTGAATGATTCTGTTTTACTGTTTTGTCCCACTTTTTGTTTTAACAAAAAAAGAATAAAATAAAGAGAACTTTTCCAAACTCATTATTTTATTAATCTAGGTTACACATGTTGTATGTCCAAACAGTAAGAACCCTTATGTTGTATGTCCATACACATTTAAAAAAATATTTTTAACCCAATAATACAAAATATTTTAAAAAATATCTACATTAAGCTAGTAATGATACCCGAACTTATTACCCAAACATGATATTTCGGTATATCACCAGTATCTAACAAAAAGTAACGCGAAAACTTCAAAACGTTCTCCTCAAGAATTAAGGTATTTGGACATACTATATCTGCGCTCTTAACCATCGTTATAAGAGTTACTATGACTAAATGAAAACCTATCTATTTTAGAATGAAAATAGGGCGGAGATCAGGTTCCCGCCAAGAGTAGTTGACAAGGAAACAAAGGAAATCCAACAAAAGATTATCGTGATCGTCATCATCAATTAGCCCTGATTTTTCCATTGTTGAACATAGTTTCCCTCTAGAAATTTCCTTCTTCTTCTGTTCTGCACCTCTGCTATCCAATTGGTCACAAGTCTTTTGAGGTCGTCTGGTCATCGCGTTGCGGGTCTTCCTTGGCTTCGCTTGTCTGCCCGTGGTCTTCACTCAAGCAATTTTTTTGTTCATCTGTCGTCTTTCATTCTTGCAACATGTCCCGCCCATCTCCATTTAACAAAACATAGAGATTCCAAGAAAATTATTAAAACAATAGACCTCACATTTGGTCTAGCAGCGAACTACTTTCTTAAGATGTTTGTGCACGTTTATAAAGTGCCTCTTTTCGTGAGTTGTTGCTTGAGTTTTATGAAATGCGCAGTTACATACCCCCTTCTACCTCTAGATGTACGAAACACGTTAGATAAAAAATATACATATACGTTTTTGAACATAATTTGCTAACAATTTAAAAATTAGGTATATAGATAGAGCTTTTTTTTATAGATGATCCTAATAAAATTTGCATATTTATAAGAGCTTATTTATAACGATTGTTACCTTTACAGCTTCCTCAACAGAACAGAAATATAAAAAAGCTAATTTTAATGTAGATTTTAAATAAAAGTGTACTAAATTCAAATTATCTACCATAACAATCTAATATCGTTTAGTTTTTGTTGTTTAGATATGTATAGGTATACAAACATATTTATATTTTCTATATCCTAATATTGCCTTTTTTGAAACTACTTTATCCTTATACTCCTTTGCTTGTTCATGTTCGTCAACATGAGTGAAATGTAAGACGTTAAAAGATCGTCCATTTTATAACCTAAGGAGGTCTCACACAACAATTTTGATCCCCTAACTAAGTTTCCTATGGTCATATGGAAGTACGTGTTGCCGGAAGACCAATTGGAAATTCTGGTGAAGGGATGCGTTACCAAAATATCCTGGAACAAATATATACATATTAATAATTATTAGAAGAAACAAATTTATAATGTTGAGGTTCATCTTAAATATTCACAAAAATATCGAGTGTAAAATAATTAGCCGGCGGTCTCCAATAGACGCAGTAGGCTGCGTACAACATCACGCCGCGCCGTAGGAAAATTGTTCATTTTCGTTACTTTTAATAAACTTTGAAGGACAAAAAAAGAGTAATTCTAAAACAAATTCAAATTACGGGGTGAATTGAAGTGACCATCGACTTAGCCGGTGGTATCCAATAGACGGCTTAGGCTGCGTATAGAGTGTATAGGGCTTTTCATCGATTGTCATTTGTCTCGAGCTTCTGTCATGTGTCACATAATATTAATATATCTACGATATACGTCTTTGGTTTGTATTATTGTATGTACCAATAACGTATGTCGTAGATATATTAATATTATGTGACACATAAAGATGAAGTTGATCAACTGTTTGATATTCCCAATACTGACTTACGGATGTGAATCTTGGACCCTGAGAAATTCGGAAAGAAGAAAGATAGACGCCACTGAAATGTTCTGTTGGAGACGAATGCTACGAATTGCTTGGACCGACCATAGAACAAATAATTCGATTTTAAGAGAGGTTAAAGTTAGCCAACGGCTCTCCAGTTAAGTCCATCTCCAACAATTAAAATACTTTGGACATGTTATGAGAGCAAACACAGAAAACATGGAAAGACTCATTATACAAGGAAAGGTGGAAGGCCGAAGATCACGAGGAAGATCCCCAACAAGATAGCTCGATCAGATAACAGGAATATGCAACAGACCTATGCATGAGTTAAAAGAAATGACCAGAGACAGAGATCTTTGGAGACGGACAATACACGACATCACGTCGACCACTACATTCCCTCCGGGGGGTCAGGATTGAAGAGAGAGATGTGACACATGACAGAAGCTCGAAACAAATGACTGTGAATGAAAAGCCCTATTGGAGACCACTACCTTATCCTTTTGGATCCATTTAACAGAGTGTACGATTAATATAAACATCACTGAATCAAACTGGCAGTTAGGGGTGTGGAGTGGGGGGCTTAGGACTCTTACCAAACAAGTAGTTCATAAACAAGATTTGAGACTCATTCAAATAGACCAACATAATAGCAGCAATCATCTAGTTAATACTTTGTGTGTATGTTTTTCACATCAAACGTTTTTTTTGTTAGGTGTTATCATATCAGGCTATACAGGATGTCCTAGACTCTAGACTAATTTAGCCACGCTATATCTCTTAAACGAATAGAGATTTTCGAATGGGACAAAAACTGATCTATTCCATTTGTAATACACTTTCATATGGCGTAGAAAAAATTCATCTCCTAAATATTCCTCCCTAACTTACAGGGTGCTATTAAAAAAATAAGTTAGGGGTTGCAACTAAGGGATGAATATTTAGGGGATAATTTTTTTTATTAAAGTGTATTAAAAATGTAATAGATCAGTTTTTGTCCCATTCGAAAATCTCTATTCGTTTAAGAAATATAGCCTGGATAAATTAGTCTGGGACACATAATTAACAAAACTAAACTGATATTTTCTTGGTAATTTACGAACCGATTTTATTTTCAAAAAATGTGTTGAATAGACGATAGAAGACCACATCCAAAACTATAAAAAAATATACAGGGTGCTATTAAAAAAATTAAAGTTAGGGGTTGTAACTAAGGGATGAATATTTAGGGGATGATTTTTTTTTCTACGTCATACTAAAGTGTATTACAAGTAGAACAGATCACTTTCTGTCCCATTCGAAAATCTCTATTCGTTTAAGAGATATAGCGTGGCTAAATTAGTCTGGGACACCCTGTATAGGTTACCCAGGTGTTTTATCATATATTGCTCAATAATGCTATATGGTCCTAAAAATAAACGGTTTGGCTCTGAATTCGACTCGTTCTTAACTAATATCTTGTCTCGTGTTTTACACTTTTTTTTCTCTTGTTTTTTCATCATATGCTTTCTTTCTAACGTATTTTAACCGTGTTAGTGTTTCTCTGTCCTCTTTAATGGCTACTTGTAATCTGCATTTTAGTTCCACAAGATAGTCGTCAAAATTGTACAGGGGTTCCATTTCGTTCTGTACATTTGTAGACAATCTACAGGTTTTTCCAAACACTAATTCGAACGGTGTGTAACATGTTGCTGATTGTACGGAAATGCTGTATGAAAAACAGTAATATTGTACCGACGTACTCCAATTTGTCGGGAATTTTGATAGGTGGATTCCAAGATACGGATTTAAATACTTATGAGCATTTTGTAAAGCTTCAATTGTCTCGTGGTGATGTGCTGGAGTTTAGCTGCGCTATTTGCAGCAATGCGCATGTCTCCTTAAATATTCTTGCCATAAACTTTGTGCCTTGGTCTGTTACTGAGATACCTTCTGGGTCATCCATACTTCAAATCGAACACATTTAAAATTGAATATAACTTGCGTCATATTGTGGCATATGCCACATAGTATTCAATTTGTATTCTAAAGCAATTCTCAGCAAAGCGTTTGAAACCATACAAGAAGGTATAAAAATTAATTGAATTAAATTATCAAGCATCAGATATACAGATGATACTATTTGGATGGCAGACTTAGCACAGATAGGGCTTCAAAGGCTTATCGACGACCTCAATCTTACTATAACATAATTTAACATGAAAATAAACAGTGAAAAATCAAAGTGTATTAAAAATCAAAGTAATCGACAAGAATATCGACCACATCGGTAGATAAGAAACCGTTAAACTACCTTTACTTGTAAACAAAGCAAAAACTAAAGTTTATAACTGATATTGTGTCTGGGAATTTTTGGTACTTTTTATTAAGATAAGAAAATTTATGGTCAATTATAAAGATAATACCGAGTAACAAATCTGAAGACTAAATTGTAAAAAATTCCCACGATTGTAAAAATAAGAGCCCAAAGTTCAAAGACCAGAACCAGCGTCTTTAAATTTTTTGAACGTTCAATTGTATTTATAAATAATTAGGAAACAAATATTTTTCTCTAAAATGTAAATAACAAACTTGTTTACTGAACTTCATTACGGTTATTAAAGAAATCTTATATAATCATAACAATGTAAATCGTAGTGGTTCCCACAGTTGTAATTATATATCCTGTTTTAAAATAATGATATGTGTATTTATCGTTATTAATGTGTTTGCGTTTTTTAATTAAGATTATTAACTCTAATAAATTATGTGATTGCGTTATAAATGAGTCACTACATTTTTTTAATGTTAATTACATATGAGTTTTCATTATTTTAAAACCAAAAATACCATTTGGTTTCACTTATAATGTAGCGCTACAACCCTGGGTGGATCATACACAACTGTTTCCAAAAAGCTCAGTATTCAACCAAACTGTTCAGTGGAATATTCATTTTTTGGATATGAGTGGGTGTTGTCCGTCCATCGCATTCTGGGACGCCCAATTGGTCATTGTCCTGTAGGAACCTCCTCCTAAATCAGTTTTACAAGCTTTTCACTATACAGGGTGTTTCATTGGGAAAGTAACATACGTTAACTGTAGAAAGAGGACACTTGGCGATCTCAAACATACCATACTTAATGGATCTTACTCCATTAATAACAAAGATACTGGGTGTTTTATCTATTTTGCCATTTTCTTAATTGGTTCATAACTTTTTAACCACACTGTATATTTATTTTATATTTGGCATGCAAATATAATTTAAGGTGTACAATAAATTAATATATTTACAATTGTAAAAAATCCAGATCCGGATTAAAAAATATTGGAAAAATGTTCCGACCCCAAAACAACACCCTGTACATTAAATTTTTTAAAATGGATTTTTCAGTTGAAAAGAGGATGAAAAAATAAATTCAGTGGTATAATTTTTAATTTCGGCAAAATGATTTTTCTGGTGAAATTTTGAATTTGAATTCGGAAATTAAGTGAATTGCGAGAGCTCTAAGTAGAAAAAAATTGAAATACAGCTTACAACTTGTCAACCTCACTTATATTGATTTTATATTTAACACGCGAATATTCTTTTAGGTGTCCAATCAATTAATTTATTTACAATTATAAAAAATCCAGGTCCGGTTTAAAAAATATTGTGTAAATATTCCGACCCAAAAAAACACCTTGTATATTAATTTTCTTTAAAATGGATTTCGCATTTGAAAAGAGGATGAAAAACAAAATTAGTGATTTACTTTGAATTTTCGACAAAATTATTTTTCTGGTAAAATTTTGAATTTGAATTCTGAAATTATGTCAATTGCGATAGCTCTTATAGAAAAAATTAAAATGCGACTTAATTTTAATTAATACCATTATTTAATCTAAATTGGTAAAATGTTAATATTTTTTTGCACGATTGATCATTTTTGACTGTTTACCGTGACAGATTTTACGTCAGTAGGTGACATTTACTAGCAACTCGACGGTAAGTAATCCAACTCGACGGTAAGTACTCCAACTCGACAGTAAGTAATTCACTTACCGTCGAGTTAAAAAATCTCTTAATTTTAATTTATTTTTTGAAAGAATATAGAAAACTAACGAATTATTTATTAATATTGAAACTTATGGTACAATTTGTTAAATTATTTAATGAAATCCCACTTGTTTGGGCTGTGGTTTCACTTCTAACAGAAACTCCTGCAGAATCGCATACATTAGTAGTATCCAACATTTTTTCTCTTCAAACACGCGATCAAAGTTGAAAACTTGGAAATATCAATGCCATCATAAAGGAAAACGGTGGATTTAATCATTGAATATTCTGCCCAGAGGCTTCCAGGAGCTTTCAACTGCATATGTCTTGAACGAAATATGCCAATAGAGTCTTTTCTTCGATTCTTAAATTCTTGCCTTCGCACCATTTTTTAAAACTTTGGTAGGTATTTTGATAACGGATTTTGGATTTTTCGGGAATAATTGCGGAACACCCTTCTTCCCAAGCCCGTTCAATTTCTTCAAATTCACTTTCGCTCATATTTTAATTTATAATAATCAAAATTGTACTTAAAATTATTGACAACTAAATAAAAACTCAATTCTCCATTGTTGTTATGCACCCTAGTTACTACCTAACAACCAAAGTATTTATCTTGATAAAATGAATGAAACTAGTCCCTATGACGAAAATGTTTAATTTTATAATTTATAATGGTATCAATCGTGCAAAAAACGTTATAAGCATGTCGAACGTTAAGGGTAACCGATCTCAGACAAACAATTGTCTTCGATCGGTATAAAACCCTTACCGTTCTCCATACTTAATATACTATTCGCGGTGTGCAAGTACTTGGAAGGGAAACGAGAAACGACCGTGCGCGAGTCGCGGAGAAATATTGCAACTATCTTAAATAATTCATATTGTCAATTGAAATTGTCAAATTGACGTATATTTCATACCTTCTGTCGTTGAAGCAGAAAAATTATATATTGCTCCACAATATCGATATGATATGCAATTATTATATAAAGGGAAATTTAATAATTGTATTTTGCTTGCAGTACTTCATTTTAATAACTAATTGTATGTACTACATACAATTGTTTACGTTTGCATAACATAACCTGCATCTTATTTTTTCTTCTTATTATTTTTTTGGACTATGGCCTTGACAATTATCCAGTAACCAGGACTAATATAATTGGCCAATATAATTAAAAGTGCGAATAAAAGTACAGAGCGTAGAAATAGGGGTCGCTTTGCCGAACTTGCACGGTCCCAATAGTGTTTTTTTATTATGTGTGAAAAATAGTTTTTGGCGAATATTCATCTTTGCATAATGAATAAATAATAAAGGGTCAATAAAGAATACATCACTTTAATCAACAAAATAGCTAAAAATTATAACAAAACAGCGAAAATTTGCAGCATAATCACTATTCAAAACTAAAGTACTTATTCAAAATTACCACCATCAAAAATTAGTTTTTTTTTATACGTAGGTACGGTAAATTTTTGTAGTTAGGTACCTAGCGTCATGTGTACTGTGTAGTGTGTGTGTTGAGTAAGTGTCTTGTTACATTGCAAAGTCGACGTCATTGTCCTTGCAAAGAGACGCTAATTGTATCCGAACGTCTGCGGTCCCTCCGGTGAGTACCGATCCCACAAGGACAGAAACTATTTTCATTTATTAATTTATAATAAACGAAAAATTTCTGACCCTGGTGAGATTCGAACTCACGACCATTCGGACCTTTCGATCCAAAGGTAGGCGCTCTTACCACTGAGCCACAGAGGGGGTCATCAAAAATTATTGTTATGTCTGCAAATGTTAATATTTTACCAATTTAGATTAAATAAAGGTATTAATTTAAATTAAGTCATATTTTAATTTATTTTACCTTGAGCTTCGCAGTTCACATAATTTCAGAATTCAAATTCAAATTTTTACCAGAAAAATCATTTTACAGGAAAGTCAAAGTATACCACTAATTTTGTTTTTCATCCTTTTTTCAAATGCAAAATCCATTTTAAAAAAATTTAATATACAAGGTGTTTTTTGGGTTGGAACATTTATACAATATTTTTTAATCCGGACCTGGATTTTTTATAATTGTAATTAAATTAATTGACTGGACACCTAAAATAATATTCGCGTGTTAAATATAAAATCAATATACAGTGAGGTTGACAAGTTGTAAGCTGTATTTCAATTTTTTTTCTACTTAGAGCTCTCGCAATTCACTTAATTTCCGAATTCAAATTCAAAATTTCACCAGAAAAATCATTTTGCCGAAAATTCAAAGTATACCACTGAATTTATCCTCTTTTCAACTGAAAAATCCATTTTAAAAAAATTTAATGTACAGGGTGCTGTTTTGGGGTCGGAACATTTTTCCAATATTTTTTAAGCCGGACCCGGATTTTTAACAATTGTAAATAAAGCAATTTATTGTACGCCTTAAATCATATTTGCGTGCCAAATATAAAATAAATATACAGTGTGGTCAAAAAGTTATGAACCAATTAAGAAAATGGCAAAATAGATAAAACACCCAGTATCTTTATTATTAATGGAGTAAGACCCATTAAGTATGGTATTTTTGAGACCGCCTAAGTATCCTCTTTCTACAGTTAACGTATGTTACTTTACCAATGAAACACCCTGTATAGGTACTTTCCCTTCCGGCCTCATGTCTTTATTTCTCCAGACTACATCCCTCTTCTTCTTCTGGTTCCTATCCGTTTCGGACGTTGGAAATCATATTGGCAATCATAACCTTGCTCACTGAGGCTTGAAACAGATCCATTGAAGTTTTCTTAAACCTTGTTCTTAAATTCCGCAGCCATGATATTCTCCTTCTACCGGGTCCTCGCTTACCTTTGACTTTACCCTGAAATATGGAGTGCAGCAGGGAGTAACGGTGCTGATTTCTCATAACGTGTCCCAGATACTGCAGTTTTATGCGTTTTATGGTAAACACAATCTCCGATTCCTTCTTCATTCTTTCTAGAACTTCTTTGTTCGTGATCCTTGCTGTCCCGGATATTCTCAGCATTCTTCTATAGAGCCACATCTCAAACGCTTCAAGTTTTTTAATAGTGGCCTCTGTAAGCGTCCATACCTCCGATCCGTACAATAATGTAGAGAAAACATAATATCTGAAATGTTTCATTTTTGTATCTAGGGATATGTTGTGGCTTTTGAAGATGGCGCTCATTTTATTAAAAACCATTCTTGCCTTTCCTATGCGGCACTTTATTTCCTGTACGTTACTCCACTGCTCATTTATAATAGTTCCCAGATAGCAATACTGTTTTACGCGCTCTATCTGCGTTCTGCGTTCCCTTAATATATAGGGTGAGGCAGGTAACTGGCCTATTAGAAATATCTCGAGAACTAAAGGCAACAGAATCATGAAAATTGGAATAAAGGGGTTTTGAGGAATGATCTATTAAATGAAAATATTTTCATCTCTTTGCAACTTCCGGTTATACCGGAAGTTGCTTATAACTTGGTTTTTTTAAATGGGACACCCTGTATATTTTTACATTTTTGGATTCTCCTCAATATCTTCTTTCTTAAAATATGAGATTTTGTAATATTATACAGGGTATTTTAAAAGATATTTACGTTTTTTTATTCATTTCGTAGCAACATTCACACCCTGTAGAATTGTAATAGTTTGACATTAAAAACTCTGCTTACGTTCAAGTGATTTTTAATATAGTCTATTATCGTTAAGAATCATTAGTATAGCTAATTTTGAAATATTAGTATACAGGGTTGGTCGAAACTCGGAATGAATATTTTTTGAGTTTTCTTAAATAGAACACCCTGTATTTTAGTATTGTAATGAAATGATATTTCATAGTACTTTTTTATTTTATAAGTATTCCCTATACCTAACTGCTTTAATTTGTGAGTTATTGGTGATTCAAGCTAAACATTAATTGCAACAAAAAATACGTAAAATTTTATTAGGTTGGCCATGAAAATATTCAATCACAAACAATTTTTCAGAAATAAATATATATTAATCCAGACCTATCCTTAAAATTACCAATAATGGTTTAGCTATCAAAATAGCTACGTAGTTAAGATTGTTGGTGCGACTAACAATTACGCACAAATTAAAGCAGTTAGGTATAGGGAATGCTTAGGAAATAAAAAAGTACCATAAAATATCATTTCATTACAATACTAAAATACAGGGTGTTCCATTTAAGAAAACTCAGAAAATACTCATTCCGAGTTTCGACCAACCCTGTATACTAAAATTAAAAATTTAGCTATACTAATGATTCTTAACAATAGTAGACTATATTAAAAATCATTTGAACGTAAGTAGAGTTTTAGTTGTCAAACTACTACAATTCTACAGGGTGTGAATATTGCTACGAAATTAATAAACAAACGTAATTATCTTTTAAAATACCCTGTATAACATTACAAATCCTCATATTTTAAGAAAGAAGACATCGAAGAGAATCCAAAAATGTAAAAATATACAGGGTGTCCCATTTAAAAAAAACGAAGTTATAAGCAACTTCCGGTATAACCGGAAGTTGCAAAGAGATGAAAATATTTTCATTTAATAGATCATCCTTCAAAACCCCTGTATTCCAATTTTCATGATTCTGTTGCTTTTAGTTCTCGAGATATTTCTAATAGGCCAGTTATCTGCCTCACCCTGTATAGATGAGCCCCGTTTATATTCTCCTTGCTGATTATCATTTGTTTGGTTTTTTGGGTATTAATGTTTAGTCCGTACTGTTAACTGTACTCGTTGATTCTGTCCATTAGCCTCTGAAGTCCCTCTAAACTATATGCTATCACCATGGTGTCGTCGGCATATCTAATATTGTTTACTCTTTCTCCATTTAGAAGGATGCCTTCGTCTACTCCGTATAGAGTCTCGTTAAAAATTCTCTCTGAGTACATATTAAATATCAACGACGATAGGATACATCCCTGCCTAACTCCACGTAGTATTTTTATGTGATCTGTTTCTTCTCCGTTAATTTTCATATATGCGGTGTGATTCCAGTAGAGTTCTGAAATTATTCTGAGGTCTTTATCATTTAAGTCTGCTTTTTTTAAAATGTTAATCATCTTTTGGTGTTGAACTTTGTCAAATGCCTTTTCATAGTCGATCAAGCACGCGTATACGTCGCAGTTAACGCCCCTGCATCTTTGAATCAGAACCTGTAATCAAAAAAGTGCCTCTCTGGTACCCACTGCATTAATGAACCCTAACTGTCTGTTCGATATTTGTTCCTCGCAGTTCTTATAAATTCTTCCATGGATGACTTTAAGAAACAGTTTCAACATATGGCTCATTATGCTGATTGTTCGATATTCTTAGCACATTTTTGCCCCCTGTTTTTTAGGTATCGCTATGAATTCTGATTCTAGCCATTTATCAGGGATGATTCCTGAATTGTATATTTTATTGAAGACAGCCGTGATCCAGTTTATTCCTTCAGGCCCTACAGCTTTCCTGTTTTTCATATGTTTTATTGCGTCTTCTACCTCGGATTTAAGTATGTCCGGGCCCGAATCCTCTCTAAAATTGGATACCTTAGCTAGATAGTGCGACTTCAAGATATTCGAATCGTTCGTCTTTACTACCCTATTCGTAGTTATTCGGCTTAAGGTCGGTACATATGGATATATGCGAGCCGAACTATTCGCAAACTGCTGAATTGAAAATATATTTACACGATCCATGGAAAGCGACGAACCAACTACCAACCAGCTTGTGCGAAGTAAATGATTAATTTAATTTGTAATTTGGGTATTGACTACAATGTGTTTCTCACGTTTCTTATCTCTGTCAATGTTTTCGTTGGAACCCGTCATTCACACAATCTCGATGCTACGATACGAACAGCCAAATTGAACTGCGAATATCCTTTGTGTTCATCTCAAAAACCGACAGGCCGTGGTTCGAACAGATCGCAAGCGGTTCGACCCATCGTACAAATTATACGAATATAGCGTTCGCAAACGGTTATAGTACCGACCTTTATGTGATCATTCCATTCTACTCGTCTCTTTCTTGCTGAGTTCTTGATGTATTCCTACGTTTCACCCTATTGGGCCCTTCAGAGAGGTCTGCTCTGAATCTAAAAGGAAACAAACTGTCTCCCTAAGCAAAAAACGGAATGAAATATAAACTGTCTTTTATTTTCTCTCAGTTTACTCATATTGTGAGTACACGGAATCAACTTTGGATGGAATTTTTACCCAGATGAATTGACAAGAGGTGACTGCATATTAATTGTAGTCCCTTTTATCTGCTTTATTCATCGCCCGTTTGCTTTCTAAATTGTAGAAAGCACGGATTGTGGTTGTAATCATAAAGTTGGTTCCACGATAGAATAATATGTAATAATAAATTAACAGTCAAACACCTGAGTTTGTTATATATTTCAATTTGTCTCAATATACAAATATATGTCAAGGGTGTCCAGAAACTCTACCGACAAACGAAGACAGGAGATTCCTTAGATAATTTTAAGACAATTTAACCAAATTCACCTAGTCCGACAATACTTCCTAAGGGAGCTAGAACTCTTTGAAGAAGGCGTCTTCTAATTAGTTTTTCTTAAATACCTCCAGAACGCTTCTAGTTAGAAAAACGAAAATTGGTACACATATTTACCTTCCAGAGATAAATCGATTCCATCCATTGTGAATTTCTAGTACCAGTCATAGGCGTACGTTTTGGGTAAGGCAACGGTTATTTTATAGCATAACTTTTTTGTCTTTAACTTTTAAGCATTTTTGATACTGGATTATTAAATTGTGAGGTATTCTAATAGTACTAAACGGTACTCTTGCTAAGTCGGTAGGACACACCGTTTTCTAGAAAAATCGATTTGGAAATTTTTCGCTTCCTGAATTTGAAAAAAAAGTTTGAAAAAAATTTTCAAAAAAAAAAACGGTGTATTTTACCAACTTAAAGCAAGAGTAACTTTGACCACTAGAATATATAAATATTCATTTATATGGTATGCAAATAAGTAGATCCTATGTTGGATAGCTTAATTACTTAATTCAATTAATATGTTATATACGATTCTATGGCTGAGTAATCACACAAACAATATTTAAAAAATGCAATTAGCAGATCACAGAGACAAGGAGTCAAGGTTTAAATATTTTTATAAAATTACAAATTGTATTTATTCATTTAATAGTTATTTATGATATAAGTAGACGCTTAAGGCATGCATGTGAAAGTTTCGCTTCGCTCATTCTGCAATTCACATGAGTGCCTTAAAAATGTACTTTTTAACACGTATATCATACAATATTTTTTCTACAAACGTCTTATACAGGGTGTCCCGAATAGATTGGTCATAAATTATACCACAGATTTTGGGGTCAAAAATAGGTTAATTGAACCTCACTTACCCATATACAATAGTGCACACAAAAAAAGTTACAGTCCTTTGAAGTTACAAAATGAAAATCGATTGTTTTTCATATATCGAAAACTATTAAAGATTTTTTATTGAAAATCGACATGTGGCATTCTTACGGCAGCAACATCTTAAAAAAAAATTAAAGTGACATTTGTGCAACCCATAAAAATTTTATGGGGGTTTTGTTCCTTTAAACCCCCCCAAACTTTTGTGTACGTTCCAATTAAATTATTATTGTGGCACCATTAGTTAAACACAATGTTTTTAAAACTTTTTTGCCTCTTAGTACTTTTTCGATAAGCCAGTGTTTATTGACATATTTTGAATATTTATCGAATCCACCACATATTTGTATATGGTTAAGTATGATTATAGAGACCTGTTAATAATCTGAAAATTTATTTATAATTTACATTTTTAGGTATATTTTGAAAAAGAAGCCACATCTCGGCAAAAGGTGACTGGTCAAAAAAAGACTAAGAGGCAAAAAAGTTTTAAAATCACTGTGTTTAACTAATGGTACCACAATAATAGTTTAATTGGAACGTACACAAACATTTGGGGGGTTTAAAGGAACGAAACCCCCATAAAATGTTTATGTTAATATATTAAAAAAGAAGCCGCATCTCGATAAAAACTGGCTTATCGAAAAAATACTAAGGCAAAAAAGTTTTAAAAACGTTGTGTTTAACTAATGGTACCACAATAATGAATTAATTGGAACGTGCACAAAAGTTTGGGGGGTTTAATGGAACAAAACCCCCATAAAATTTTTATGGGGTGGACAAACTTTACTATAATTTTGTTTTAAGGTGTTCCTGTCATATGAATGATACATGTCCATTTTCAATAAAAACTCTCTAATAGTTTTCGATATATTGAAAAAAATCGATTTTCATTTTGTAACTTCAAAGGGCTCTAACTTTTTTTCTGAGTACCTTTGTACTAAGGTAAGTTAGGTTCAATCGAACTATTTTTGACCCCAGAATGTGTGGTATAATTTATGACCAATCTTTTCGGGACACCCTGTATATCAACAATTATAATTTATTCATTCTCAATTACAGGACAATATCTACAAAAACTTTTACTTGAACTTGACTGACATTCCATTTTTATATTTTTCTTGACATTACATCAAAACTGCATATTGCGTAAATCATAACAACTATAGAATAACATTAACTTTTATTGTTGTATACAAATTTTAATAGTTTTTTTTTTCTACAAACGTGTTAAAAATGAAATAATACAGTTTAAATTAAATTTTAAAAAACCTTTTAAACCACCTTTTTCAAATTTGCGCAAGTTGTACTATTAATATTTTTTTATAGCCTTTTTTCTATTCGAAATGTCGAATAAAGGCCTCTCCCATTTCTCGCCATTCATCTCTGTTGTGTGTGAGGCGTTTCCACATTGGTCCTGCGACTCTTCTGATGTCATCGCTCCAGCGCATTTGAGGTCTTCCTCTTGGAGGACTATTAATATTAATGTTAATAAATGAAATATAAATATTTTGACGTTTCACAATTTGACAATTCACTTTTAAATGCAGTGCCTTAAAAATTTTAAAGCACTAGTGCCTTAAAGTAGCATTTTTAACGCTCCTTTTTTTTCAAGTGCCCTCTCCTAATCGGAGGTTGGATATCATCATCACTATCTTTACTCTATCCACCGCTGCTCTAAAGAGTTCTATAGAACTGCATCTAAACCAGTTCCTTAAATTCTTTAGCCATGACACTCTTCTTCTTCCTATACTCCTTCCGCCTCTTATCATTCCCTGTATTATCAGTCTTAGCATTTCATATCGCGGTCCCCTCATTACGTGTCCCAGATATTGTAACTTTCTTATTTTTATTGTGTTTATTATTTCGCATTCTTTACCCATTTCTTGCAATAGTTCCGTATTCATTTTCATCTGTGTCCATGCTATTCTAAGCATCCTTCTGTAACACCACATTTCAAATGACTGTAGCTTATTTATGTGTTCTTGCTTCAATGTCCAGCTTTAAAGTCCATATTGTAGTATCGAGAACACGTAGCATCTCAAAGCTCTTACTCTCAGTTCTAAGCTAAGGTCTTTGTTGCAGAGAACTGTTTTCAATTTTACAAACGCATTTCTTGCTATTTCTATCCTGGTCCTTATTTCTGTTGTTTGATCATTTTTCTCTGAAATCCAGGTTCCTAGGTATTTGTATTTATCAACCCTTTCCATCGGTACATTTCCCAAATGTATGCTTGTTTGTGTTTGTTTACTTAGTTATTATCATGTATTTGGTCTTTTTTTATATTCATTTTTAGTCCATATTCTTCACAGAAATTGTTTGTTTTGTTTAGTAGTAGTTGGAGTTGTTCAGCAGAGCTTGCCATAATCACGGTGTCATCTGCATATCTTATGTTGTTAATAGATCTTCCGTTAATTATTATTCCTTCACTTTGAGATAGCAATGCTTCCTCAAAAATGGCTTCACTATATGCATTAAAGAGTAATGGAGACATAATACATCCCTGCCGAACTCCTGATTTCAATTTCTGGACTGGGTTCGTTATCTATTACAATTTGTGCTCTTTGATTCCAGTAAAGGTTTGTTATTATTCGTAAGTCCCTTTTGTCTATGTTTTTTGAGTTTAGAATTTGGACTAATTTTTCATGTCTTACTTTGTCAAAAGCTTTCTCAAAATCAACGTAACAAACATGCACATCCACATTCATGTCAATGCATCTTTGAGCTAACACATTAAAAGCAAATAACGCCTCTCTGGTTCCTAGTCCGTTTCTGAACCCAAACTGACTATTATCTATTCCTTCTTCTAGTTTTTTATTTATACGACCATGTATTATTTTCAAGAATAATTTGAGAATTTGACTTATTAATGATATTGTTCTGTATTCACTGCAATCTTTAGCGTTTATATTTTAGGGATAGCACAAAAGGTTGAGAGTAACCATTGTTTTAACGCTCCTATGGAGTGCTAAAAATTGAATTTTTAACACGGTTGTAGAAAAATAATTTTATTGAACATATCATCATCCTCTTTGGACTCTTCCGATTCATTTGTCACGGGGAACAAGTATAACATTTTGATTTTACAATTGGTTGTGTGACCTGGCGTCTTCAACAATATTTCTCCATTCTTTCATGTTTTTGTTTATGGTTGTCCATTCTCTAACTCCCATTCTTAAGATGCGCAATTATCTGGTTCTCCCATCTCGTTTTCGGTTTTCCTCGTGGTCTGCCTGATACTGGTCTTCATTTGGTTATTTTCTTTATAACTGCTTCTGGATTACAGAGTCTTAATGCCTTATGAGACAAATCTGACGATATCTTCTTGTTTCAAAAGGTCTAGGTACCTATATTTATCTGAGATGCCAAGAAATTGTCCAAAATTTATCAAAACAGTTCCGAAAATTAATAAATAATAAAAAACCCTCAACATACCACCAGTACTTACTGCTGATAGTACTTGAAGTTTGTTATTATTATCTAGTCTCTATTTACAAAATTATGAAAATAATACTACTTATTTCATTCTTCACACACATGCACAAATTTGTGTAATATCACTTTAAAGTTTACGATATATGAAACCCGATTACGATTCTTTTTTTTTGGTTGTAAAGTTTTCAATGGCTTTATTATTAAAATTATCAATACAATTTACAAAATGCTTTTCTGCAGATAGCATACCTAAAGCACTAAGTCGTTCTTCTTTCGTTTTATTTAATTCATATTCAAAATATTTAAAAGTTTAATAGATTCTTCAAAATGTGCTTTTTAAACCTTCCTCGTTTAATGAAACGGATAGCAGAACAGCCCCATAGGTAGTACCTAATTCATCTCGCTAATACAGTACTTCTAATTGAGTTTGGCTTAAAAATTAAAACTGTCTCTATGTTTCATTAAGAAATAATTCGGGGAACTGATGCTTATAAGCAGAAAACTTCTCCGACATAAATAAATTAGAAGCAACTTAATGTCCTTAGAAGGTAGACCTTTGAAAGATCTGGAACTTTGAATATGAACCTTTAAGTCGTTGTCTAATTCGGCGCTAAAATTGACCAGCTTTAAAGCCAACTCGAAAGCTCCACAAAACTTTATAAAATTTGCAGTTTTTTTTTCTAACGAAAAACCACCAAAAAATTTTTTAAGATGCTAATCTGATTCATTGTCCATTATTAATAAATTAAACCTAAGAAATAATCAAAATATTATTTATAATACACCCACGATCATGATGCTGAAAAAATTTCTGATTCGGTTTCTTTGTGGATTCCTATTCAAAAATGTCCCCTTTAAACAAATCTGAAGGGTGCCGGGCGGAATTTTTGGGCAGAAATTGTTTAAATAATTTTTTTAAACACATGCAAAAGATCACGTTTTTTGCTCTGAAATATATATTTTTAGGTTTTTTGGGTCATTCTAAACAAGAAAGGTATCTTGTAATTTTTCTCAAAAATTGATAGTTTTCGAGTTATAAGCGATTTAAAATCTGAAAAATGCGAAAATACGCATGTTTGAGGCTTAAAAACTCATACTTAAATTACCATTTTTGAGGTTGCCAGATACTTAATTTAAAGGTTAAACATTCAGCTTCAAGATTCTGAAGAGTGATCGCGTCTAAATCTAATTTATACCATTGTTTTTTTAATTGTTAAATATGCATGTTTATCCGATTTTTTGCCGGTGCGGCGCGCTCTATTTAAAAAATCTCCTATTTTCCTCCGAAATATATTTTTTCTAGATTATTTGGGATATTCTAAATAAAATAAGTTTCTTGACATTTTTCTCAAAAGTTAATAGTTTTAAAGTTATAAGCGATTTAAAAACCGAAAATACGTTTTTTTTGTCATTTTTCGGATTTTAAATCGCTTATAACTTTAAAACTATTAACTTTTGAGAAAAATGTCAAGAAACTTATTTTATTTAGAATATCCCAAAGAATCTAGAAAAAATATTTTTCGGAGGAAAATAGGAGATTTTTGAAATAGAGAGCGCCGCACCGGCAAAAAAATCGGATAAGCATGCATATGTAACAATTAAAAAACAACGATATAAATTAAAGTTAGACGCGACCACTCTTCAGAATCTTGAAGCTTAATGTTTAACCTTCAAATTAAGTATCTGGCAACCTCAAAAATACTAATTTAAATATAAGTTTTTAACCCTCAAAAATGCGTATTTTCGTATTTTTCAGATTTTAAATCGCTTATAACTCGAAAACTATCAATTTTTGAGAAAAATTAAAAGATAGCTTTCTTGTTTAGAATGACCCAAAAAACCTAAAAATATATATTTCAGAGAAGAAAAACGTGATCTTTTGTGTTTGTTTAAAAAAATTGTTTAAACAATTTCTGCCCAAAAATGCCGCCCGGTACCCTTCATATTTGTTTAAAGGGGACATTTTTTAATAGGAATCCACAAAGAAATCGAATCAGAAATTTTTTCCAGACGGGAGCGGTCTCACCACATGGACTAAAATACAAAAACTTTTTAACAGAAAATAGACATAATAAAAGTGACAAGCCAGTACGTAAAGAAACTCTAAATAAATAGATACCCTCGTGCCCGGCACAAAGATTCTCATTTGAAGGTATACTAATAGTCCAATATAGCTCTTTCTCTGTCACTTACATAGAATGCTCGTGAAATCTTTCTCTTTTCAGACGTGCAGTACTGATTTCGGCACAACATTCTCCTGTCGAATAATCTCCCCTGTAAGTGGCAGGGATTGTACTACGCACAAGGTTGCCAGATTTTATATAATTTAGGAAGATAATATATTTATTAAGCGCAACAGGCCTTGTAGGCCTAGGGCTAAAATGTTTACATTTCTGATTACATAAATAATATAGTAAATAACTTAATATAACTTACATAACTTATAAATTTTATTTAAATACACTTCAGTCTTTTTATACACTCCTTCACAACCTCTCTCCATCTCCTTCTGTCCAATGCTAGTTCTTTCCACCTCTCAATGTTACTTTTCTTCAAGTCTTCATATACACTGTCCTTCCATCTTTTCCTTGGCCTGCCTTTCCTCCTCTTTTGTATTGGTCTTCGTGAAAGTACCATTTTTGGCATTCGTTTACTTCCCATTCTCTCTATGTGCCCCAAGTATCGTATTCTCTGTGCTTTGATCGTCGTCGTAATCGTTGGCTCTTGATATAGTTCTTCCAATTCTTTATTGGTTCTTCTTCTCCACTGACCTTCTATTTTCACACCTCCATATATTGCTCTTTGCATTTTTCTCTCCCATCTTTCTAACAGGTCTGTTTCTGACTTTTTGAGCACCCATGTTTCGCTTGCGTATGTTACTGTAGGTCTGATAACAGTCTTATAAATTCTTATTTTTGTTTTTCTTGATACGTATTTGGATTTCAATAATGTGCGTAATGCTCCATATTTTTTATTTCCTTTAGCTATTCTTGCCTTTATCTCCCCTTCTTCATGACCATTTTCATCTATTTTGGCTCCCAGGTAAATAATTTCTTTGGCTCTTTTAAACGAGTATGTTTTTTCTCCATCTATTTGTACTATGATGTTATTCTCTTTTTCTTTTTGGGTCTCTCCCATTATCATATATTTTGTCTTTTCTTCATTTATTTTAAGTCCGAATTTTTTGGCTTCTGTTATTATGTTTTTCATTAACTTTTGTAGTTCTTTTTTGCTTGTTGCTAATAGCGTCAGATCATCTGCAAATGCTATGCATTGGTGGCCGTTTTTAAATATCGTTTCTTGCATGTTTATTCTGCTTTTCCTGATTATTCCTTCCGATGTTAGATTGAATGCCATTGTTGATAGTGGGTCTCCTTGTCGTAATCCTTCCTTGGTTTCAAACTTTTTGGATGTATACCCTTTCCAAGCTATTTCGTTTGTTGTGTTTTCCATCGTCATCTTTATCATCCTGACAATTTTACTTGGTATCCCCAATTCTTTCATCAGTTCGTACATCTGCTGTCTATTTACTGTGTCGTAAGCCTGCTTAAAGTCTATGAACAAAGCATATAGTACTGTTTTATGTTCGTAACAGGTAGTCTGTATTTCTTTTAAGGCAAATATTTGGTCAGTCGTTGATCTGTTGTTTCTAAAACCTGCCTGGTATTCCCCCAGTATTTTTTCCGAATAATGACTTAGCCTTTTTCTTATACTTTGTGCCAAGATTTTGTAAACTATTTCTAATAGTGCGATGCCTCTGTAGTTTTCGCATCGCATTCTATCACCTTTTTTATGTATAGGGCATATTCTTGCTATGGTCCACTCTTCTGGCATTTTTTCTACTTCCCATATTCTTTTTATCAGGTCATATATCTCTTTCTGTAGTCTTTTCCCTCCTGATTTTATCATTTCGGCCGATATTTCTGTTATTCCTGGGCTTTTGTTATTTTTCAAGCTCTTTATTTCGTTCTTTATTTCTTGTTCTGTGGGTATTTCTATTGCTATCTGATCATCTTCAATTTCATGGTTTGTTTCCTTTTGTACTTCGCTCTTATTTAGCAGTTCTGTGAAATAGTTTTGCCAGTTTTCCATTATTTTTTCAGGCTCATTTAGCAACATCCCTTTATCATCTCTCATATATGGGTTGTTTTTTGATATCCTTTTTCCATTTTTTTTGCTTCCTGGTAGAATGATCTTATTTCTTTTTTTTTGAAATTTTTCTTCTATTTCTTTCAGTTTGTTCTCGTTGTATTTTCTCTTTTTGCTTCTACATTTTCTTTTCATGATTTTTCTCAATTCTCTGTATTCTTCTCTAGTGCTTTCTTCGTCATTTGTGAGATTTTTGAGTCTTACTTTTCTTATTGCTTCTGCTACTTCTTGACATTCTTCATCATACCAATCTTTTGTTTTGTGTTTTCTTTTGGTTTTCGCTAGGATTGCTTTACTTGTGTCCAAGATTGCTTCTTTGATATTTTGCCATTGTTTGTCTGGGCTTGACGTTTCTTGTTCCCTGATTAGTCTGTTGGTTATTCCTTGTTCATACTTCTTCTGTGCGTTGTTATCTTTTAGTAGTCCTATGTTAAATTGTTTTCCAATTTTTTCTGTTGTTTTATTGTTTCGCTTTATGTTATGCTCGATTTTATATTCTGCTCTCACCAGGTAGTGGTCAGAGTTACAGTCCGCTCCTCTCATGCTCTTTACATTTATTACATTGTTTGCATGCTTCTTCTCTATTAAAATATGGTCTATCTGATTTACTGTCTTCTTATCAGGGGAAATCCACGTTCCTTTATATATATATATCTTTTCGGCGTAATTGTGTGCTTCGTATCACCATTTGCCTTTCTGTTGCAAAGCCTATTATTCTTTGGCCATTATCGTTCGACACCTCATGCTTACTATATTTCCCTATTATGTGTTCGTATATATTCTCTCTTCCTACTTTGGCGTTGCAGTCTCCCATTATTATTTTGATGTCAAACACTGGTAATTTATCATATTCTCTTTCCAATTGCTCGTAGAATTCATCTTTTTATTCTTCTGTGGCATCTTCAATCGGTGCGTGTACATTTATTATACTTATGTTTCGTTTGTCCCCTTTTAATCTTATTGTGCATAGTCTATCTGATATTGGTTGGAATGCCATTACTCTTTCCTTCCATTTTCGCTGTATTATAAAACCTGTTCCTAACCTTCTGGTTTCTCCCCCGCTTTTAAAAAATACCACGTCTTCTATTTCTACTATTTCTGTTTCCAATTGTTTTGTTTCTTGTAAAGCTATTATTTCTACATTATATCTTTTAATTTCTCTAATTAATTCTTTGAGTTTTCCTGTTTCGTATGTGCCTCTTACATTCCATGTACCCAAGTTGACTTTAGTTTTCTTTTTGTTATCTTTACTTATTGCCTTGTCCATTGCCTGCGTCGTTTCCGTCTTATTTATCTCTGTTGCAAACTGTATCTTGTCATTTTTCGGCTTTTCTTTTTTATTGCTGTCTTGATTTGATTTATTTCCATAGTTCGTAATCCTATTCTTTGCATTTTTCGTCGTCATTTGTTTCCTTTCATTGCTATTGCTTAGTTTTTTGCTTTGGTCTCTACCACCAACGTTTGGTTCATTCCATCCCAGCGCCATATTTCATGATCGGCATATATTTTCTTATACCCTACTTTCACTTTTCTCCCTTCCTTTCTTAGTTCTTGCGCTTTTTGTCTGACACGTTTCTGTACAATTCTGTCGTTCTTTGATAGGTCATCGTTGATATAAACTAGACCTTCTTCTCGATTTCTCAATTTGGTTTTGTTTCGCATGATTTTTCTTTTATCTTCTTCCTTTTCAAGCTCAACCAGACAAACTTTTTCTCCTAACTTCAGAGCCTTCTCTATTTGTACATCTACTTCTAATTCTGTCTGCATAAAATTTTTCATTGCATGTTTTAGGATATCTGGCCCATTTGTCTCTATGTTCAATCCCTGTATAATTATATTTTTCCGCCTTTTTTGATTTTCTAAACTTTCAAGCCGTTCTTCTATTTGATAAACTGCCTGTTTTAGTTTCGTGTTTTCTTCTCTTAATGTTACATTCTCCTGGCGTAGCTCTCTTATTTCATCTCTATATTCTTTCTGCTCTCTACGCATCTCGCTAAGTTCTCTTGATTGTTCCTCGATTTTTAGACTTACTCCTGCCATCATTTCCATAATTTTTTGTATATTCTCCTCCATTTTCTCCTTTCTGTAGGAGGGAGATCTGCTTATTTTTCGACTTTTGTTAAAAGCCCGTTCCAATTCTTCCTCTTTTCTCTTCTTGTCGTTTTCGTCTGTCGTGGTACCGTCACTTTCTGTTCGAAATAATAGCTCTTCGTATTTTTTATCTTCTCTGCTCATTACAACTGGTTCGTTTTACTGCGATAAAGGTCTCGTTCGGACTATCTCCGCGGAAACTTAACCTTTCTCAGTGTAGCGTCTTACTTTTTTTCTTTTTTTTTTGATAAAATTATATTGAGCAGTATATACTATTTCGCTCCTCCCTACTTACAGGACTTCCCTGTCGACTTGGCAACACCGCGTTCCAATCAAACAAGAATCCACTTCGAATATCGTAATATCGATGACGTTTTATTTGTTTATGTGTTACGCTTAAATTTGATTTTTGCCAATTTGGAGCACAATTTCAATATTTAGTTTATTATTTTTCGTTCAGCGCGAAGATTACTCACAGGAAGATAATAAGAAATACAAACAAAAAATTAACAAGCATTAAAAGGTTTTGAAGATAAATATTATGTTTCTGCATAGTTAGCAAGGTAGTGCCATGGCTCTATGGCACTACCTCACGGCCACTGGAAATATACCAATTTTATAAAAAGTAAGATTGCTCTTTAATCTTCTTTTCATCATATTTTAATACTTATTATCCTATTTCCGACAAATCTAAAGACAAATATTATAATAAATATATTTCATAAAAACACCAATATATCTTGTTCACACTTTATTTGCACTGATATATACGTAACTTGAAAGATTTAGCAACTAAGTTCATACTGTCAGTATGCGCGTAGGTCATATTGTCGTTTTTATAAAACTTCACTCTCAACATTTTTCCCAATCGCGCCTGAAGAAGTATAACTTCAAAAACTGAAAGGAATGACAGGTAGACACAGAAAGAAAAAGAAACAAGCAACAATATTAAGAAATAATAATAACGAAATAATTATAGGTACAGATGACAAACTGGGGAAATGGAAAGAATACATTCAGACACACTTTGACGACGATAGATCTTGTTGTATACCATCCGCAGATTATCGAATAAATTAAAAAGGTCCAGAAATAACCAAGGAAGAATTTGATCATGCAGGAAGAACTCATAAAAGTGGGAAAAAAACCACCGGTTCAGACAATATCAATGTCAAAGTACTTAAATTAATTTCAGACAACGAAAATAAAAGCCTAGACTTTAACAGCACTATTCAATAATATGTCATATTATGACACAGGTAAATTCAATGCGGCGCAAGAAGAAAAATTGCATTTAAAGTTAAACATTTACATACTTAAGTTTGGAATATTGGGTCATATGTTTAGAAACTTTCAGAAATATTTGTTCCCTCGATACAAAGTAATTATAAAAGCGATACTTACTTTAGACTGCGGATGAATAAGACTAACTCCATGTTTATTAATAGCTATGAGGAGCATTTCTGGATAGTTGGGATCAGTGGTCTGCTTCACTTCAAAGAAGGCTGATCCGAAAGTGGGCCAACGGTAGACTATTTTCAAAAATGTAATTTTTGCATCTTCGGGACTCATTCCAGCGTCTTGATTATAAGCCGCTACTATCGATCTCTTCCAGTCGTTAATTCCTTGTAGTTTGATCAGGTCGGCTGGAACCAGCTCACGTAGCATTTGTCTGAAACACAATAGAAATAATTTAATAGGAGCAAATATATGTAGTAAATTCAGTATATTTATTATACGCTTGTTCAATTGAAAGTCATCTTTGGTCAGATTAGCCTTGGAAATAATATTAGGTTTGTTCTAGCAGTTAAACTAGTCAAAAACCGTCAGCAAACAGTTGGTCAGTGAGAGAACATAATAATACAGTCACCAGCGCTATCCCCTCTACTCGCGCTGGTCCACTAAACGCTGATGGTTTCAAACCGTTTGAAACTGATGCTAGAACAAACCTATTGTAATCACTAAACTGACGCTCTGCAATAGGATTTTCATGGATTGTCATTTGTTTCGAGCTTCTGTCATGTGTCACATAATATTAATAGATCTACGTCATACGTCTTTGGTTTGTATCATTGTGTATACCAATAACGTATGACGTAGATATATTAATATTATGTGACAATAAGCTCTTATTAGCTATTAGCTTATATAATATTAAGAGTAGGATACTAAGGTCTAGGCTAGGATACGATGCGATTTTCTCCGTAGTGAGCAAACCCTCATTAATACCTGGCGAGATAAAACACATATTTGATAACTCAAATTTTAACCCGTAATAGGAGAAGTAGCTACTTATAGGTCTGGATCCCGCGTATGAAAAAAAAGTTGATTAATAGCATGCTGAAAATTTGTTAATAGCTTAAGGGTGTCTAGTCGGACAAAGTTTGGTATATGGGAACACTGGAACAGGGGAAGTTTTAATTGTGGAACAGGTTAAAAATTTGGAACGGTCAGACCACGAAAACGGCACATGTATTTTTTCCGACAGAACAGACTTAAACTCTCCGAACAGAGATTAAACTCTCATGCAAAAATCAGACTGCTATTTATCACCAAATGGGCGTTTTAATGAGTGGAACATGTAGAATATGTCAAATGACAGGAATTATGACAGGTGATAAATAGCAGTCTGATTTTTGCATGAGAGTTTAATCTCTGTTCGGAGAGTTGAAGTCTGTTCTGTCGGACAAAATAAATGTACCGTGTTCGTGGTCTGACCGTTCCAAATTTTTAACCTGTTCCACAATTAAAACTGCCCCTGTTCCAGTGTTCCCATATATCAAAGTTTATCTGACTAGACACCCTTAAGCTATTAACAAATTTTCAGCTTGCTATTAATCAACTTTTTTTTCATACGCGGGATCCAGACCTATTACTGTCACTTGCTGTTGCGTTTAGTAAATTTCAATTTCCGACTTATCATCAACTTATTTCGTATGCTTTAAATGATGACGCACGGGTAAAGACTGGTGGACTCAACTGTAACAGGTTCCGTCTCGACAGCCACTCACGTACGGAGACATCTAGAACAATGACTCACCGTAAAAGTGAGGAAACGATTTCTTGTGAATGTTCGACAGTCAAGGCCACGGATTAACTAGTGATGGGCGGTTCCGTTTTTCTGGAACATTCAAGAACATGGTTATTTTTGTATTCAATATATAGGGATGTCAAGTTTTAAGAGTAGTTAGTCTGTAAAATAAATTCGTCTGTACAGTTATATAAATAAAGTCGTATACAAATACGAACCGCTAGTTTCATTGTAACTATAAGTTAATTCAGTAAAAATCAATACAATCAACAATACATTAACTATGTATAACTATATTTCTACACCTCCCTCTTTAGTGTAAACTAACTTAAGTACATAGTATAAATCTAAGTATATATTAACTATATTCTTACAGTGTGAGTATAAGATCTGTCCATATTATCGTACACAAACTAGGTTACAGCAAAATTTGTGGCAATAAGTTCCTCACCTTTTGTCAGAGGACCAAAGAAGCTTCGGAACTAGTTTATCTTTGCGGCATCTCACGATATACAGTCAAAACTTGGTAATCACTTTCTTTCGTCATAATTGCTGGCAACTAATGTTGGTGTCATTATTTTGAACCATTAAGTTAGCTGTGAATAAAAACATGCAAAATCTCCGTCACCAAATGTTTGCTTCTGCAGGAAAGGTAATGTTAACATTTCTTTTTCGACCACGAAGAACCCTAGCTCATAGAGTTTACAGAATCCTAAATTGCATAAATAGAATGTGTGTGTACTTTGTACGCACGTAAGAAGTTATACTTCTATTATATGATTTCAACGAAATTAATATACTATAAACAGTTTATTTATATTTTATTTAAATATTAAACTAATTTTAATACTTACTACTTCTCAAAATTTTTTATTAAAACAGTACCAAAAATTAAAATAATAAAAGAATAAAACACACACAAACAAACACATTGAAAAATGCCACAAATGATTTCTGAACAATGTAGGAAAAAATTTTAACTAAATACGTATTTTCTGTAAAAAAATTATATAATAAATAAACTTACAATCATAAAATGTACCTATAAAAAAAACAAAAAAATTAAAGTTTCCATTGGGGTTCGAACCCGCTTATCAGCCCAGTCAGTATTGAAATTCATTCGCCTTAAACTTTTACCCACGGAGACCATGTGTCATGATGTGCGAAGATCAACTAACTAAACGGATTAAACTTTTGACGGTGAATTTAACGAAATTATTTTGATTTTGAATTGAAATTATTTAGAATTGAAAGAAATATTAAAATACAACAAATCATAGAGTAAGAAAACAATATATTAGGTGAATATTGATAGAAATTTTGATGGCAATAAAATTATGTAAATCAAAGCATTAGGTACATACTATTTTGGTAGGTTCTTTTTAAATTTTCCTAATAGGTAGGTAAGAATTACCTATGAAATTTTTTATTAGGATACTGAAACATTTACAATTATTACGTACCTGTCGCTTTTAAAAACTATTTAAAAAGTCACTACAATATTATAAACTTGCTTTTTTCTCTGCCATCACAACAATAAAAACTAATATACACAACATTAATTTGTTTATCCAAAATCTCCATATTGAACAATTATTGACAGATGATTTTAACACCCAATCAGATCCCGTATAACGTTTATACCATACTGTCGGTGTGCGCATGCGCCCAGTAAACTGAAAAATTTACCCTCGTGCCTAAAGAAGTATAACTTCAATATCAACGCAAACCTATATAATGAAACTTTGAACAAGTTGTATCAAGCAAAAAAAAAAAACGAAAACGCCCAGAGAATCTCTCACGTGGTGTCATTCTTCTGCACGACAATTCTCGGTCTCATTTGCCAAAGCAGTGAAAGATAATCTGAAACGAAAGAAATGGAGGATATTAGAGCATCCACCTTTTAATCCCAATTTATCTCCTTGCGATTTTCACATCTTTTGACCGCTTAAAAAGGCATTAAAAGGTACCTAATCGTTTTCAGTCGGACGAAGAAGTAGAAGTAGAAGATATTTTTAGGAATTTTCCGCTCTAGGATATACCAAAACTAGAAGAACAACTTGGTGACACACCAGAGAACCAGAGAAGCACTATTTAGTATTCAGGTTATGTTACAGAGATGCAAAAAATATCGGACATCCGGTTTATACTTATATGAGAAGGCTTTTGATCGAGTAAAACGTACTGAAATGAGTGTCATCCTTCAGAAGGTAGATATTTATGATAAAGACCTACGCAGTATTAAAAATCTTTACTGGCATCAACGTGAAAACCTCATGATTGGCCAGGACACTTCTGAAGAGCTTTAAATACGAAGAGGAGTAAGGCAGTGCTGCATTTTGTCTCCACTAATATTTAACATTACTTTATTACGATTACTTTAAGTCTGAAGATTAGATTAATGAGATGTTATGACATACCATTGTGTTCTCTACTCTTTTGTATGGTGTTTAAGGTTGGACTTTAACGGATACATTTCTCAAGAATCTGGAAGCCTTTGAAATCTGGGTATATTAGAGAATCCTACGAAAAAGTTGGGAGGATAGGGTTCGTAACGAAGTTGTTTTGTATCGGATGGGAAAAGTTACGGACGTCATCAGAACAGTAAAATATAGCAAACTTGAATATTTTGGCAACGTTATGTCCACCCAGAGAGACATAATATACTCCATTTAATAATACAAGGCAAGGATAGCTGGAAGAACTATATAATATTACCCATTAAAAGAAAGACAAACCGTTAGACCTCTCAAGTTCGTACAGACCTATATCCTTGGCATCTTGTATTCTTAAAACTCTGGAGAGAATAATAAAGAATCGATTAGAACAATGGCTAGAATTTATTTGAACACATCCTACCAAACTCACAATATGGTTTCCGGAAATGTAGGTCCACTCTCGAAGCTATTACTGTTCTCGTTGCAGATATATTGACAGGATATACAATAAAGAAACATATAGCTGCCGTTTTTTATTGACCTTTCCTCGGCTTTTGATAACATAAACCTAAACATTTTGTACCATAAGCTGACATCAATAGAAATAACTCATCAAATATGTTCATTTTTAATTTCACTATTGGAACCGTGCAAGTTCGGTAAAGCGACACCTATTTCTACGCTCTGCAACTTTATTCGCACTTTTAATTATATCGGCCAATTATATTAGTCCTGGTTACTGGATAATTGTCAAGGCCATAGTCCAAAAAAATAATAAGAAGAAAAAATAAGATTCAGGTTATGTTATTAAAACGTAAACAATTGTATGTAGTAAATAAAATTAGTTATTAAAATTCAGTACTGCAAGCAAAATACAATTAATTAAATTTACCTTTATATAATAATTGCATATCATATCAATATTGTGGAGCAACATATAATTTTTATTCTTCAATGACAGTAGATATGAAATGTACGTCAATTTGACAATTTCAATTGACAATATGAATTATTTAAGAAAGTTGCAATATTTCTCCGCTATCCGCGCACGATCGTTTCTCAATTCCCTTCCAAGTACTTGCACACCGCGAATACTCCGATAGACGGCTTTCACTAAAATTAAACCAAAATCTTCAAGGATCCCGAACATCGAATTTAGGACTCCCTCAAGGCAGCATACTCAGCCCGCTACTTTTTATACTATATACAATGGACTTCGAAGTAAATTTGAATAACGGGAATATGATACAGTTTTCTGATGATATAGTTATCTACACCAACGGTACTACTATTCCAAATTGTCAGAACATTTTAAACACAAACCTATGGTCAGTTAAGCACTGGTAAAATTCAAACAACTTAATTCTTTCTGAAAAAAATCTAAAGTGTGTATTTTTACTAAAAAAAGGGCATAACTCAAGGACAGTTACAACTGGGACCATATCTTCTTCCAATCAAAAATTGTGTTAAATACCTTGGACTCTATTTAGACAGAAAATTACTGTGGAAAGATACCATCCACCTTGCAATAAAAAAAACCGAGAACGTTATGAATATATTGAGAGCATTCTGCAGTACCAAATGGGGAGCAGATCCAAATACCGCTTTACTGTTCTATAAAACAATGGTTAGAAGTATATTAGACTATGGCAGTCACCTATATGGAACAGCAGCACATACTCACCGAAACAAAATCGAGACCCAGAAAAACACAAGTTTGAGAATATGTCTTGGTTATCTTAAATCTACCCCAATAAATATTATAGAAGTCGAATCTGTAGAACCTCCACTATCTTTCAGAAGGCAGCTAATTAGTCATAAATTTATGGCTAAAGCCATATCCAAAGAAGCCAGTTATCTTCGTAACATTCACCACCTCACTGTCCTAGTACTCACCAATCCATATTGGCACTCAAAAGCAACTCCACTCCTAGTAAACAGCTATACCACAATGACACAAATCTCTAACTCCCTGTCAATCAATAAAACTATACCTATCTACACCGAACTTCCCAATGTTTTCTTTTGAAAACATATAAAAACATACTACCAGGACCCAAAAGAAAACTTTCTAGAAACCATTAATGGAAGATGGCCTGAACACCAATACATATATAATACTGACGGATCCAAGTTGAATGGAAAAGTAGGCTGTGCTCTTTATGACGCAAACTCTTCCCAATATTACAAGTTCAAGTTACCAGATGAGTGTTCCGTATATGCCGCTGAAACAATTGCCATAGCAAAAGCATTTAGATACGTCCAGTCCAGAAACACACAAAATCATGTTATATTCACTGACAGTAAAAGTGCAGTTGACCGAATAACAAACCTAAAATCATCGAAAAACCTTACTAACACAGAGGCAGAAATGTTAAAATTGAACTTTGAAGCAACAAAACAAAAGAAAACAATAACTGTAGTGTGGATTAAAGGACACTCAGGAATAAAAGGTAATGATGTAGTGGATACACTAGTCAAATCAGCCACTGACACAGGATACGATCTAACCACCAATATTGTTCCATCTACAGATCTTACATCCAAGTTTACTTCACATTTAAGACAATTGTGGCAGCAGGAATATAATTCATCAGTGACAGGACTTAACTATGTCGGCCACCAAAATAACATACCATCGAAAAGCTGGTTTCATGGATTAACAAAACGAAACTTCATTGTTTCAATAAACAGAATAAGATCTAATCATGCTATGACTCCTTTGTACAAATATAAAATAGGACTGGATGAAAACCAATATTTTCTATGCGGAGAAGTTGGTGATATGAACCATGTAATCCTAGAATGTTCAAGAAATAAGAAGAGCATTGAATCATTTTTCGAAGATATGGTAAATCTCAAATTCTGTTTGCAAACCAATCTAAATTGTATAATTTCTAGTAATAATATTAACTTATAATGTTTGTATAATCATTTAATTCGTTGCAAAATGAAATTGTAAAAAATTAACACCATTTGAAGCAATTCTACGATACAAAATATGTTTGTAAGTGTGTTCACGAAAAAATTAACATAAAAATATAAAAAAAAATAAAACAAATATGTTAAAAAATAAAATATGATAAACAAATAAAAACACAAAAAAAAAACAAAAAAAACCAAAAAAAAAAACAAAAAAAGCAATGAAAAAAAAGCAATTAAAACTAAACAAAGGACTACATAAATAAATCATTAAAAAAACCAAAAAAATATAATTAAAAAAAATAAAAAATATATATATATAAAAAAAAGGAATTAAAATGCATTGGATCATAAAAAATGCTCTTTTTAAAACGTTTTTATATACTTGGCTTGGTTGGTGTCACGGACTCCGCAAATTTTGTAATCCATTTTAAAAATAGTTCTAGGCTAACTAGGTACTTGAAATTTTCAGAATAGCTTAGAGCTGACTAACAAAGCAATATTTAACTACTCTTGTATGGATAAATGGTTTTTTTTAATTTCAAACCATTTTAAAAATGTGGTTTTTATGACATTTTATATTAACTATGACATTTGAGTTCCATTTTAACGTAAGTCAAGACATCGAGAGCCGATAGTTCAGTGGTAGAGCGTTAGGCCGGAGTTCTAGTGGTCCTGAGTTCAAATCCTACGTGTCGCTTACCTTTTTTAATTTTTTAATACATAATTAAAACTTAATATACTTAAAATTCATATTTTATAAGTTAATTATTATATATGCCATTGTAAACAACCGTGGTATTATAAAAAGTACTTTTTTATACTAGTGTAATTTTTGGAAAATAATCTTGACCTCGGAGGTAAACTACACTATGTTATTTCGAGTAACTGTGTTTAGCGTGTGTGTTTGCAACAAAGTTAATAAGAGCACTTAGGATGTTAATAAAAATCTGATATATCCCATAATTGGTTGAAAAACCATTACCTGCTATTGTATGGATAAATGCATTTTTTTTTTTAAATTTCAAACTACATATTTTAAAAATGTGACTAATGCTATGACATTTAAATTCCATTTTAACGTAAGATAAGACATCGAGACCTGATAGCTTAGTGGTAGAAAGTTAGGCCGGAGATCGAGAGTTCCTGAGTTCGAGACCTACCTGGCGCTTACCTTTTTTTAATTTTTTTAATACATAATTATTAAAAGTTAATATACTTAAAATTCATACTTTATAAGTTAATTATTATATATGCCATTTTAAACAACCGTGGTATTATATATTGTTATTTCGCCGTGGCTTTATACAAAAGATGGCACTACTAGTTTACTCGGTTGATGTTTACTTTTAATAGATGGCGTTACTTTATATGTCATATTAATCTCATATTTTATTTGTGAAAACTTTTGAATATTTAAATGTCTATCAGGTCTAGTTTGCTTACATAAAAATTCTGAAAAATAAATAGGTAATGATTTAAAATTAATTCAAGAATTTTTTGTAATTGGGCAACAATGTCAACTTAGATCTCTAACGTAGATAATGACGTGCAAAGGTAAGTAAATAGAAATCTTTAAATATTATTTCTACGCGTATATAATAAAATATGTCTAGTGGCTGCAATGCCAGTGTACTAGGCAAAGTGATTCTAAAAAAGAACACACCTACCGCCTAAATATTTCGTGTTGGTATCATTTGACGTCACGGGCTATGACGCGGATGACGTGTAACGGTAAGTAAATTAGATGGAGTATAGTTTATTGAATTTAATAAAAATTATAAAAATTTTGTGACAAGAGGTGCAGTTCTTGTGCAGTTTATTAAATATCATAAAAGTGATAAATGAAGGCGTAGTGTTTAAGAGTAGAACAAGAATTCTGAAAAATAAATCTAAGATTAAAAATTATAGAATTCTTGTATTAGAAGGTGTAGTTTAAATATTACAAAACTGTTAAGTGAAATTGTATTGTTTAGGAGCAGAAAAAAGAAGGTAAGGAATATAATTGACATCCATTGTTGAGCACGTGAATTTATGAAATAATTTGTTTTAAATATACAGGGTGAGTCACCTCTAACGGGACGGAAGATTACAGAGAAATGGTAAAAGATTTGAAATCTTTTTTAAATGAGTAGTCTGTAAGTTGATAAAATCTACATTTTAAAATTATTTTGAAATATACAGTGTGTCCCAATAAATGGCGGCGTATCAAAGTTATATTTTTTCTTATGGAACACCCTGTATTTTATTGCATTTTTTAATTGTCAGCAAAAAATAAGGTATAGTTTCATAAGGCTTCCCTATACCTATGTACAGAGTGTTCTGAGTTATGGTGACTTTTCTTAAAATGTAAAGTTTTAAAAGAAGGCTTATTCTCAAGTTATTTAAGAGATTATGAAAAAAATACTTTTACATCTAAATAGCTGGATATTGGTTGAATGTATTCCATGATTAATTATTACCCAGTTATTTACAGGGTGTTCAACATTTACAGTTTCATTATTGGATTATTCAATGTGTCATATGATGCTGATTTTAAATGGAACACCATGTATATTAATACAACATTTCACTAAACGGAGTCACCTCTTTCGAATGGTATATGGATGTCCTATACCTAGGTCTAATAGTTTTTGCGTAATATACAATTATTTAAATTCGTAATCTGTAAATCGAGTTTAAAATAAAAAGATTTATCTCATTGTATGGCATCGTCATTTTATGACAGTACAGTCTGGTAATTATCAAAAATATAAACATCCGTGTTAGTCCAAGTAATGAAGCTTAAAATAGTACAAAACCTCGCAATTTTTACAGAATGAATCGATTTGCTTGAAAATTTGAGAATAAGTAGTGGATAGTCCAAGGATCAAAATCTATATCAGGCCGAAAGGCGCTTTTACCATGGGGGTGGTTGCCACCCCATCTCGGGGGTGAAAATTTTTTATTTTATTTTGACCGCAAAAGTTGGTAAACACATTTATTCTAAGCAAAAAACGTTCTATACATTTTTTTGATAAAAGTAATAGTTTTCGATTTATTCGCTATCGAAAGTGTTGGTTTAAATGGAAAAAATCATTGTTTTTAATCAGTTTTCTGCTAATAACTCAAAAAGTTTTCGTCCTATCAAAAAAAGTTTACTTAACAAAAATGTACCTTTTGAAAAAATAAACATAACCGTTTTTTATAATTTGAGAGTTTTTTTAAGACCAATAGTAATCGAGCTATACTTTATTATATGTTAGCTCTTCTTCGTAAAATGCTAAATATTGTAGTTTCAAAGTCAAAAGACGGAAAAACTATGCATTTTTCGACGATAACTTGCTTAAGATATTTTAAAGTATTTAAAAATATCTATCTTCAGAAATAAAAAAATAGTTCCTAGCTCAAAAATTAAGTGACTTATAGTAAAAAGAATGTCAGTCCCTATTTTTTTCAGCGAAAAAGTGATTGGAAACTTCCCCCTACTCTCCACCCTAATTAAAATTGGTCATTAACCTTATTTGGTCTTCTTCGCTGATGTATTATTAATAGGTTCTAGAGGTTTCACCGGCTTAGAATGATTAGTTTTTAAAAAAATTGAGTTAAAAGCGAATAATGAATTTTTGTAGTTTGGTAAAAAATGCCATTTTCTTCAGAATATAAAATAGAAATACAGAGATACGAAAAAATATTTAAATATAAAATTGTAGCTTATTTAATTCCCAATAACTTGGTTTATATAACCTTTTTCTACGGAGAAAATTGAGTGAGCTATTGAAAATTAAAACTTCTAATAACATGCAAAAACCACCTTTACCAACCCTTTCAAAGTCACCTCTTTTTGCGAATGAGAATTTTAAAAGGATTTAATATTAATAGCCTTATAGGTCCTGTAAAAACCTACAAAATTCTTTTTTAACAAACTTTCTAGGATAAAAAATAAAAAAGTTACGGTTAAAAATCAATATTTTTTTTGAAAAAAAAAAGGAGATATTCAATTGGAAGCATAGTAATGTAAGTTAGCTGTGTTCTTAGTCATCGGCCTTATTCATTCTTCTTTATTTATGTATTCTTAATAGATTCCAGAAGTTTGACTGGCTTAAAATGATTAGTTTAAAAAATGGAGTTAAAAGCAAGTATATTCAAATGGGAAATAAGCCACAATTTTACCTAAAAATGATTTTATTAACGTTTCGACGCCCAAGTCGGGTGTCGTTGTCAAAATACAAAATAATTTTTGTATTTTATACAATATTTATTTTATACAATATTTTGTATTTATATATATATATAAATACATTATTTTGTATTTTGACAACGACACCCGACTTGGGCGTCGAAACGTTAATAAAATCATTTTTAGGTAAAATTGTGGCTTATTTCCCATTTGAATATACTTGATTATAAAAATGCCACAAGAAAATAGCTTCAGAACAACATGGAGTTAAAAGCGAATAACGAATTTTTGTAGTTTGGTAAAAAATGCCCTTTTCTTCAGAGTAGAAATATTGGCATCAGAGATACGAAAAAATATTTAAATATAAAATTGTAGCTTATTTAATTACCAAGAACTTGGATTGAAAAACTTTTTTCTGCGGCAAAAATTGAGTGAATAGTAAATGAGTATATTACCGAAAAACATTGATTTTTTCGATATAAAACTAACACTTTCGACAGTGAATAAATCGAAAACTATTAATTTTATCAAAAAAATTTATAGAACATTTTTTGCTTAGAATGAATGTTTTTATCAACTTTTGCGGTCAAAATATAATAAAAAATTTGTACCCACGAGATGGGGTGTCAACCAACCCCATGGTAAAAGCGCCTCTCGGAATCATATAGATTTTGATCCTTGGACTATCCACTATTTATTCTCAAATTTTCAAGCAAATCGATACATTCTGTAAAAATTGCGAGGTGAAAAGCTTCGGTTCCTGGACTATGTATGATATTCAAATTTAATTGTTCCTAAAAATGAATAATCACGTTATCTACGAAAAAGTAGACATGGTACTTTGCATTGGGGAGTGTTTGCAAAATTGTATCTTACCTTCTTAAGTTTACGCTTAAAAGTATCCTGATAGAAGACAACCAAAAAGGACGTTTTTGAGAGATTTCAATAGATTCCGTGCTACTGGTAATGTTGCATACGGAAAGTTAAATAAAAATAAACCAGTTATTTGTGATGACGACAAGGAGCTTGATGTCCTGCTTTCTGTTACGGAAAACCCAAATACTAGTAAAGAAAAAATTTCGGGTGAATTGTAAATCACTCAAACGACTGTTAGAATACTTAAGAGAAACCACTATTATCCGTATAAAACTCAACTACACCAGTATTAGACAAAACAAGATTATGATAAATATTTAACTTATCGTTTATGGACTTTAGACTTTATAGAAGATCCTGATTTTTTTTTAATGTATTGTATACAGACCAATATACCTACTTTTCATAATAATGGTCTAGTAAATAGACATAATTTTCATTTCATTATGATACAGTAAACAAACATTTATTTCGTACCGTTTAAAAATCGAGAGTGACTATAAATATTATTTTTAAAATCAATTTACCGTTTAAGAAAATTGTAGATTACGCAAAAACTATGACTCCTAGTTGTGGAACATCCCTATACCATTCGAAAGAGGAACCTGTGCTTAGTACAATAATTTATTAATATAAGTACATGGTAATTTATTTAAAATAACCATCATATGACATATTTAATAATCCAATAATGAAACTGTAAATTTTGAACATCCTGTAAATAAATGTGTAATAATTAATCATGGGATACATTAATTATAAAATAATTACCAGACCGTACAGTCATAAGATGAAAATGTCATACAATGCCATTAATTAACTACATATTTTGTTTTAAAACCGATTTACAGATTAGGAATTTAAATAATTCTAAATTACGCAAAAACTATGAGACCTAGGTATAGGACATCCATATACCATTCAAAAGAGGTAAAATTGTTTAGTATAATTATTTATTATTATACATGGTGTTCCATTTAAAATAAGAACCATATGACACATTGAATAATCCAATAATGAAACTGTAAATTTTGAACACCCTGTAAATAAATGTGTAATAATTAATCATGAAATATATTCAACCAATATCCAAATATTTAAATGTAAAAGTAATTTTTTTATAACTTCTTAAATAAATTGAGAATAAGCCTTCTTTTAAAACTTTACATTTTAGGAAAAGTCAACATAACTCAGAACACTATGTACATAGGTATAGGGAAGCCTTATGAAACTATACCTTATTTTTTGCGGACAATTAAAAAATGCAATAAAATATAGGGCATTCACAATATTTGCCGAATTTCTGAAGGTTAAAGCTAACTTGGTTTTAAATAATTTTTTATATTTTAACGAGCAAGTCTTTAATTACATTAATACATTAATAATTACAACAAGACATTAATAATAGAAATATTTTGTATCTTTATAATGAGAATAACAAGAAATTGTTTTGAAATTATAAATGATAGTTCTTCTGGTATTGGTGACTCAGATTTTGAAAAATAGTTAAAATTAATCAACACCACTGCCTGGAAAATTTTAATACCTGTACACCTTTTCTTTTTTGATAAACAAAAAAAAATGCTCACTGTTATAGTTAATCCAACGAAATTTGCGCAAGCTTTATTTTAACTGGTAAAATTCTAAATACACCAAATCGGTATTAAATACAGAACCGTATGTTATTTGTTATTCATTCTTGAAGTCAATGAAACCAATAAAACTCTAACAGTTGGATAACGAGGTTATTCACAAATTTCATTTTAATGTAAATCCATTTTATGATGCAATTAACTAAACGAAGTTGAAGTGTAACACGGCAAGTAGTAGATGTGAACTTTTATTATCCATATTATAAAGGAATTTAATCAGTAATAACTGCAATATATATAATTCGATTACCTTGTGGTGTACTTCATCTACGGCTTCATCATAACAACAAAAGTAGAATGAGTTATTGCCGGTTGGTTTCTTTGTTTCATGTGGCCCTACCTGTTCTGTGCGGAGCATGTCCAGAGAGGCTCTACACTACAAGCCAAAACTTCGAAGCTGCAAAAGAAGCTCTTTTTGGACACCCCAGCTTCGGTCTTCAGAAGGAAGGTGTTATGGCGAGCACGCCACTGTGTGCGTTTTTATCCCATATCTAGACTACAACGGAGATGAGAAACACCCACGCTGATGATTTCGAGGTGTCAATGATATGTGCCAGGACTCAGGCTCAGGACTGTGAGAGGTTTTAAGAAATTTTGTATTCATTAATTTGGAATTCAGTATCGTTTTGTACTCTGAGCTGTTAACATCTAAATAAAACTTGTGCATTTCCTTCAATAGTTTCGTTACTTAATTCTCCAACGAACACACATCATTTTATACAGAATAAAAGTTACATCAGTTGGTGAAACAATGTAAATATGTGCCTTCATGGTAGTGGTAATTATTTGTAGATATATTTTCCAATACAGTTTTTCTGGACTAAATGATAAGTTGGGATGTTTTAAGTGTAAACACAGCTTAAAGTGAGTTGGTAGCTCTGAGAGAGATGACCATCTGGCACTTACTGTTCTGCGATGATGTTCCATGCGGACTGACAGAGAGAGCAGAACAACGGGGCAAGCAGTAGTTGTAGAAAACTGAATGTAAAATGTATTGAATAACATGTTAGTAATAAATATGAATTATTCCATCGACAGTGGTCTTATTAATTAAACAATGGTTAAGGTACTTAAGGACATATCACTAAAGATGTGTTTCAATTGGACAAGCCTCGTATAAACATAACGACAAGGTAAAAAATAAAAAGATAGACTTACGGTATGGCTTGCAGCTCCTGCTTACTTTCTCCAAACCGAACTCTATATACTATAGCTGCCAGTTTGATAGATTCCTCTTTACTACACTTGTGGTAGCCTCGGATCAATTTAGGTAGTTCTTGATGGAAATGGAAAATTAAATCCGCATTTCGATCCTTGCCTGGCACAGTGTTTGTCCACAACTTCTTCATGAAAAATACTTGGTATGAAAATTGCGGTGTGATGCCGTCTCTTGTTGGACGTGCCTTACGGATCCAATCCGTCAAATGCCGCACAAAATCAAAGAAGAAGTCTCCTTCTGGAACTGAGATTACCTGAAATAATAAAAATGTCATTACAACGAATACCATATGAGGTGTATTCAGACCTAAAATACGTTTATAACAATGGTTTAACTAACCTAATTTAGTTATTTAGTTTTTAATTCAAAAGTTTTGCCCTTTGCATAGGTGTGAAAATTTGGTCATATTTTGTGTATTGGGGGCTACCAATATGCCAACTATATTTTGATAGTAATAGTAGTTAGTATATTAGTATCTCCGGAGGAATATAATGTTCCGTTTTCTTTTTTACAGATTCCGAAACCTGTCCATCAGATTCCGCGAGTCTCATTATTAAAACGTTTTTATATATACTTGGCTTGGTTGTTGTCACGGTCTCCGCAAATTTTGTAATCCATTTTAAAAATAGTTCTAGGCTGCCTAGGTACCTGAAATTTTCAGAATAGCTTAGAACTGGCTAACAATGCAATTTTTTAACTGCTATTATACAGGGTGATTGATTAGTGGGGTAAAGCTCCGTAGATCCGTTATAGTAATGGATAGCGATAAAAATTAATATCAAAAATTGTAGCCAGCTTTGAACTTCACATTACAAAATTAATTAGAATATTACAGGGTGTTTGATAACATAGTGACAGATCAAAGTTATGTTTTTTTAAATAGAACACCCTGTATTTTATTTTATATTGAAAATCTTCTTAACTTCTCCATTATAAAAATATTACGGTTTAGTATGTTATACAGTGTAGTTACAAAGTTATAACCAATTTTATATGAAAATCGTAACAAGTTTAACTCCCTGTATAAATAAAAATAAGCACAACGGCAATGGTTTATTAATGCCATATTTTTTATTTATTTTCAAAATTTTCGTAAATAATCGATATTGCTGATTTTCTTTATATTGAATACGGGGTGAGTCAAAACGCAAGTACATTATTTTCCCAGTAATTTTAAATGAAACACCCTGTATTTTATATCACTATCAAAAAGTACCATTACCGTACTTTAATTTTTATATAACATTCCCTATGTCTAAATTTATTAGTTTTCGAGATATTTTCATTTTTCAATAGACCAGTAGCGTGGCCACCCAAATCACCAGAATTTAATAAACTGGACTGATTTTTTTGGGGTTACGTTATTAATGAAGTTTATAAAATACCTCCAACAACAAGGAATGAGATGAAAAAGAGAATACAAATTATAATTTTAACAGTTAATACACCTACAAAAAAATCATATTTTATTTTTTCGAAACATGTTGTGTCCTGTATATAACAAAACTGTGTTATTATAAAAAGTACTTTTTTATTATAGTGTAATTTTTGGAATTTTAAGCATTTTATATCGTCAAATCATTTTATATTCTCTCCTATAATTAATAAAAACGTTTTATTATAAAAAGTTCTTTTTTATAAAAGTGTAATTATTTGTATATTGCTATTAAGGTTAATAATTTTTTGGAAGTTCTTTGTTCCTGCCTCCAAGATTCTGCGCCATACAATAATATACTCTTTATACAGCTGTTAAATATTTTGATTTTGGTTAATTCTGATATATCGCGCGAGATCCTGATTTTCTTTAAGGAATTATATGCATGTTGTGCCTTTGCTATTCTTTTTGCTACATCTGAATTACTACCACCTTTTTATATACAACTTTCTTAAATAATTCATTGTCAACTGAAATTGTCAAATTGACGTATATTTCATATCTACTGTCAATGAAAAAGAAAAATTATATATTGCTCCACAATATTGATATGATATGCAATTATTATATAAAGGTAAATGTAATTAATTGTATTTTTCTTGCATTATCGCATTTTAATAACTAATTTTATTTACTACATACAATTGTTTACGTTTTAATAACATAACCTGAATCTTATTTTTTCTTATTATTTTTTTGGACTATGGCCTTGACAATTATCCAGCAACCAGGTCCATATGATTGGCCAATATAATTAAAAGTGCGAATAAAAGTGCAGAGCGAAGAAACCAGGTGTCGCTTTTCCGAACTTGCACGGTCCCAATACAGTCGTTTAATTTTTCTAGGCATTTTTGAGGCCATCTGTCTTCTTAAGCCATAGTAACACTTATTGGCGAGCACTATTCTTCTTTTAATTTCTTCACTGACATTGTTATCTTTAGTTAGCAGCGATCCTAAGTATATGAATGTGTCGACACCTTCCAGTTCTAGGTCGTCAATTATTATTCTTGTAGGTGTCGGGTTGCTTGACCTAGTGCAACACATATATTTGGTCTTTTGAACATTTATATTTAGTCCCATTCTCTGTGCTGATGCTCTTAACGACCGAAACGATTCAGTCAGAGATTCTGTGGACCTACCTATGATGTCTATGTCATCTGCGTATCCGACAATTTGTACTGATTTGTTAAAGATAGTACCATTCGTAGTAATCTGGAACTCTCGAATTATTTTTTCTAATGCCAGGTTAAATAAGAGACACGATAGTCCACCACCCTGTCTTAGTCCATTTTTGCAATGGAAGGGTCTTAAGAGATCGTTTTGGATTTTTACCATGCTCTCTGTACCTGTGAGTGTTCAGTTAATTGGACAAGATGAAACGGTATTCGAAATTCTACCACAGCAAGTAGAAGTTTATTTCTATTAACGGACTTTTATGCGGCTTTGAAGTCAACGAATATGTGGTGTGTGTCGACGCCGAATTCTAGGGTTTTTTCAAGGATCTGCCTCACTGTAAATATCTGGTCCGTTGTTGATTTATTATATTAGGACGGAAACCGCACTGATATCCTCCCACTATTTGTTCGGCGTAGGGGAGGAGTCATTTGTACAATATGTTGGACAACACTTTATATGCCATATTGAGTAGAGTGATGCCTCTATAATTATTACACACCATAATGTCTCCCTTTTTGTGTAGAGTGTAGAGGACACAGTACACCTAACTTCCAGTCTGTGGGTGTTTCTTTCTGTTTCCAGATTGCAGTTATCAGTTTATGCATGTGTTTCAGGAGGGTGTCGCCGCCGTTTTTGAAAAGTTCGGCTGGGAGATTATCCGAACCGGGGGCTTTATTATTTTTCAGTGTTACGATGGCTTCTCTAATTTCTTCTTCGGTAAGGAGTGGTTGCCGATCATCTTCATTCATTAGAAACATGGGATCCTCAATCTCGCCATCTTCATGATTGCCACTAAGCAGTTCTTCAAAATGGTTCGCCCACCTGTTTAGTATCTGTTCTTTGTTACTAATTATAGAGCCGTCCCTATCTTTACAGGCTATTATTCTGGGTTTGAATTCTTTTCTGCAGCTGTTTATCTGTTGGTAGAATTTTCGTGAGTCTTTTCCATTGTGGTAGTTAACAATTTCGTTTAGAGCGTATTCGTATTGTTCTTTCTTTTTTCTTCTAAACATTCTCTTTTCTTCTCTTATAAGATTTTCATAATCTTCCAGAGTTGATCTCGTTCTGCGCTCGTTCTATTTATACAAGCAAAGTTAATAAACTGCCATTTGCTAGCTTGTTCCAAGATAATTCTTAGAACGTAAATTGTGGTCGATAGAGGAGCGTTTGGTGCGAAAGTCTGCTTGGTTGCTTCTTAGTTTCTTGTCTAGTTCTCGCTTCAGTCTGTTTAATATGATCTTGGACATCTCTTTTGGTATCTTAATAATTACCCTCTCGTGCTATTGCCTTGGTAGCTCCTCGTCGGCCCATATCTTGTTAAAGAGTTTGTGTAACATTTCTACCCAATGGCTTGCATCGGTCTTTATAAAATCTCTTCATAGGTTGTCACTTCCAGCGGCTTTGCCATTTTGTATTTGTTTCTGTATGCTTTGTATTTCTTCTTTCGTAATGTCACCTTTGCTAACGTTTAACTCCTGTATTTCATTTTCTCCATCTATATCTGGTGTTGCCTCGTGTTTGGAGTATATTTCTTCGACGTGTTATTTCCATCTTTATATCATGTTCTGCTTTAATTATACTTCCTTGTATATAATTCATTTGGTTGCTACTTTTTAAGAGGAAACAGTAGCGATCAACAGGTAGCGAAAACGCGTTCCAAGATTGCGGCTGTAATTTTGAATATTTTTTTGAGATATTTGGCACACGTATCCGTAATATAATAAAGAATGGCGGTACAGAGCCCAATTTGAAAAATTAATTAACATGTGGAAATTACTCTGTAATTAAATAAAATATTAAAAAAACGAGCCTGTACCGCCATTAAGAAGAACAAAAAAATACACTTTCTTCCAATAAACTTTTTTATCCGATGCCTAGATTTTGTGTCATTTTGGAACTACTAAAATTTTTTATTTCATTAGTAGTTCCAAAATGACACAAAATCTAGGCATCGGATAAAAAAGTTTATTTGAAGAAAGTGTATTTTTTGTTCTTCTTAATGGCGGTACAGGCTCGTTTTTTTTAATATTGTATTTAATTACAGAGTAATTTCCACATATTAATATATTTTTCAAATTGGGCTTCTTACCGCCATTCTTTATTATATTACGAATACGTGTGCCAAATATCTCGAAAAAATATTCAAAATTACAGCCGCAATCTTGGAACGCGTTTTGGCTACCTGTTGATCGCTACTGTATCACCTTAATGTTTCCCTGTCAAGTTCCGTATGATGGTGTGTTGTGTTCTCAGGTCGTTTTCTTATACAGCTCTTTTCTGGATTGCTTTTTAACTGCTATGTTTTTTCGTTTTCTTTTCTTTCTAGCACTTTTCCTTCTTCAGTTGCCCCCTTTTGTAACATTTCTCCTTTGATCTTCTTTATTTCTTCTATTATTTGTAATATGTATCGGGTAATCCATTTTCTGTATCCTATTTTTTTTAGTCCGATCGTTTCATTTGCAGTTTTTTATCCCAACCGTTCGATATTATGCCTTAAACTTCCTCCATATTTTCTCCACTGTTTTCTTATTTTGGTGTTGCTGTTTGGTTCATTTTCAATCTCTGTGAATTCTATTACTGATTATTTTTGTTTAAGAGGTTCGACATCGTTTCGACATCGTATCTATCGTCTTCTTCTGTTTACCTTCCGGTTTTTGTCTCTGGCTAATTTCATCTCTATTTTAGCCCTGACTAGTATGTTGTCTGATCCCACATCTGTTCCTCGTAGGCTCCTAACATCTTGCAGCAGCCAGCTTTTGCATTTTTACTAGATTAGTATTACATGATTGATTTGATTTCTATATTCTCCTCCTAGAGACTTTCACATTTCCTTCTGTACCTTTTTGTGGTTAAACATAATATGTACTTCCACCTATTATAATCTCATTTTCTTCACAAATGTAAAATTCCAATATTATTTAATGTTATATAGTTAATCTGACGCCTTGCTTGAAGGGCACTAAGAATTATGAGAAAAAAAGAAGTTATAGAGTTAAAGTTACCTTATCTGCAATTTTAACAAAGAGACTAAATCCTTCGCTAGATCTTAGATTTAATCTTTGACTAATATTCTGGCAAAAATCTTTAGCTCTAGTACTGGAATCAACTTCAAAAGCTTCATCGGTATCATCTGGGAAATACACTTTATGGAAAATTTGCGTTGTCATATGCTGAATGGCTTCTACTTCGACTTGATGGGGTGGATATTTTCGCTGGCCATTTCTTAAGGTCTTTTGCAGCCTTTGGAGGGAATCTAAAGATATTGGATGCCTTCTACTTCTAAGGAAAAGGGTAAGTTCTTTTAAGAGGCTTTGGGAACAACTGAAAAGTCCAGTGGCCAGCCACATTAATTCCCAGCCTCTTTCTTCTGATAATCTACAATACAAAAAAATATTTTATATTATTTGTTTTAAATTTGCCATAGAATAAAATAATTTAAATAAATATGTATACTGCAATAAATAAATAATTTTTTTTATATTACTATTTGTATTGGGGATGTGTTTTTTGGTGTCAGGGAGAATAAGTAGTAGGTAAATACATATGTAACTGACTTTCAAGCAACGCTGCTATTTAAGATTGTGCGGGAAATATAGAAAAACCAGCATAATTAACGCACATGTTTTTACAGAAGAGAAAGACATGGGAATAAAAAATGAGTTCTATGAACAAGTCGGTAAGCTTATTGAAGAAGTACCAAATATGACAAAAATACACTGACGTGCAAAATTAACCGGACACCTTAAAAATGGGTCATTTTTGATGTCTCGAATTTCGTAAACCTGCTGTCCGATTTAAGTGATTTTTAATATGTTATAACCTTATTCTTTAACAATATCGCTGTAATAACATTGTTGCTAGACAGGTAAATTTTCATTGTATACCGGGTGTACCAATGAAACTGTGTTTTTTTCTCAAACTTCGCATCACCCTGCGGAATATTCTAGCATTTATAAAATACTGAAATTAAAATCCAACTATAGAGCTATAGCCTCATGTTTTTTCAACATTCTGTTTCTTGATTTATTTGCGTATGTTGGACCGTAAAAAAGTTAGGTACTTTAACAATTAGCCATGTTTTTCATCAATACAGGGTGTTTTTGAAATAAGTATGGCAAACTTTAAGGAGTAATTCTACATGAAAAAATAATGACAGTTTGATTTATAAACCTATAGCTCGCTATTAAACTCGCTTACAGAAAAAATACTAGGAGGCAAAAAAGTTTTAAAAACGTTGTGTTTAACTAATGGTACCACAATACCGAATTAATTGGAACGTACACAAAAGTTTTGGGGGGTTTAAGGGAACAAAACCCCATAAAAATTTTTTGGGGTGCACAAATTTCTCTTTAATTTTTTTTAGAATGCTCCTCTTATGAGAATGATACATGTCCATTTTTAATAAAAAATCTCTGATAGTTTTCGATCTATTGAAAAAAATCGATTTTCATTTTGTAACTTCAAAGGGCTCTAACTTTTTTTATGAGCACATTTGTACTAAGGTAAGTTAGGTTCAATCGAACTATTTTTGACTCCAGAATGTCTGGTATAATTTATGACCAATCTTTTCGGGACACCCTATTATATATATGATGTATCAATATTATTATGTAAGTTATTCTTACCTATTTCTATTATCTGTTAATTGTTTCATAATTTGACAATATATCTCATCTCTGAGGATTTCATGCTTAAGCGGTCCATCAAAAATATGATCCGTATACTCATTCCCTAATCTAGGTCTCTTCGATGGCAAATCTCCCATATATTTTAATATAGCACTGAACGCGAAACAAGCTTCTTCAGCCAATTCTTCTTTCATCAACAATTTCTTCAAAAGGGGTTGTTTAATGGGATCTCGTGAATGTCTCCAAAGATCGTCATTGCCTCTTCGGTTGGCGGTAAGGGTAAGTGCTTTCGACATTGTTCGTTTAAGTGGGGGACGGAAATGGTCGATGGCATATTCGGCTAGAGTATGAGGACGGTCTCTGGATTCGGTGCCGTTTACTGAGTATTGTTGACTTAATCTTCGGCCGTGCTCGGCTCCTGCAAATAAAGAACAAAAATGAAACTATAATACACAGACTAAATTAAGTTATGGTTTTTATCCAGTAACTTGCGACATTAATTACCAAAAATAAAAAATTTTAAAAATAAAATAAAAATTCCATTTTTATTCAGTCGCAATGCGAAGGCAAAACAATCTTTTTTTTTCACTTAAAATACGGAGCGCAGTCCAGCCCTCTGACTCGACGATTTTCGACTCTTGTTGGAGTCTCATCGGAGAGAACGTAGTCCTGCTTCTCCATACTTCAAGTGATCAACACCGAGAGTTTATCCCCCACACCGCAACTGACGTGAATGGACTAGGTGACTAGCGTCATCTTGCAATTGAAAGATGAAGTAGTTTTCAATCCTAATAGCAATATTATTAATAAAAATATTAAAATATTACTAAAAGATTTTTAAATTGAAAACTTATTGGTCCATTTTCTTGGTAACACCTCCATGTTCCTACGTTCTCTCCGATGAGACTCAAACAAGGGTCGAAAATCGTCGATTCAGAGGGCTGGACTACGCTCCGTATTTTAAGTGAAAAATAAGATTGTTTTGCCTTCGCATTGCGACTGAATAAAAATGGAATTTTTATTTTATTTTTATATTGGTCGTTACTTCTTTGAGTAACTAGGTCCATTTTCTGTTGGAATTTACCAGCTGAACAGACGGGGTCGTGAATTGTAAGTTTTTTGAATTCCCTCTTGTCTTCCTCGCTTCAGCGTACATCTGGCTTGCAAATTTTAGAAGCCATAGAGGTGTTACCAAGAAAATGGACCAATAAGTTTTCAATTTAAAAATCTTTTAGTAATATTTTAATATTTTTATTAATAATATTGCTATTAGGATTGAAACCTACTGCATCTATAAATAATTTTCTTTAACCCTTAAGTACTGACGTGGATGTTTTGGAACATAGACACTGACATGCGGTATGTCATACCGTTGCCTATCTTCGTTTGTTTTCAATGTGAATTTATCTTATATATCTGTATGTATTTGTATTTTACATCAACTACGGAATGATTCTTCACACAGCTGTAGAATAAAATACTGCTCCAAATAAATTAAACTTTATTTCTTCAAGAAAATTATGAACGCATGCATAATATAAGAAAATGGTGGAGGTTTTTACAAAATCCTTTAGAACCGAATTATAAAAAAACTAGCATTGGTAACTAAAAAATAATAAAATAGTATTGAAAGCACTTGAAACTAGAACAACTGGATGAACTTGCTGCCATACTAATAGCGAAAGAATACTCAATGGACTGCTTTTAACTATAGAAACGTAAACACTGACATGCGGTACGTGATACCGCAAGAAAACTTTACGTCAACGTAGCTCAAAGACTAAACTCAAATACTAAAACTGCAGAAGTTGGGAGCAGGTACAATAATTATATACCACTTGAAGGTACACAGATGGTTTTCTAGGAATCTTTTATAATCAACTATTTATAATGGGAAATAAGCCACAATTTTACCAAAAAAAGATTTTATTAACGTTTCGAAGATCAAATCGGGTTTCGTTGTCAAAATACAAAATACTACTAAAATAAACAAAAATGTTGTTGCTAAGTAAAAAAATTCTTCTAATAATTTATTTAATCTGACTCATTTATATTGGCAATGCAGACGTATATTATACAGTTTAAAGTAGAAGACTTTAAAATGATATCGTCAATATTTATGAGTTGCGTTCCTGGGACGACTTTACTAAAAGATAGTTTATTCGATTATATGAAATCAATCACAACTCAAGAATATCTGTCACAAAAAAATATCATAGCATGTGATCTGTCTTTAAAAAGACAACCAAATGCAACGATGACAGTTAAATTCTCGCGTTAGAGATTCCATAGTAAATCACGAGGGAAAACCAGGAAAAAACCTCGTGATACTATCCCGATATCGTAAGTATTTGGTCTTACATTTAATTTACTTTCAAAAAACTAATACCAAATTCTGACTTTAATACGTTTAAATTATAAATAATATTAATAATACATAGATATACAATAAGTAATACTAAAATAAAAAATTTGTACTAACTCGATATGTTATTGACTTACTAATAGTGGTATTTTCTTTCTATTGACTTCCTCTTTCAGTATGGGTAACCACATCCTACTGCATTCTACCGAGGAATTTGTGACACAATTGGTTTCATTTAGCATAATTAGAGCCGCTTCTTTGATTTTTCTCTTTTTACTATCTCATTCTTTCAGGACTATACTTGAATCTCTCCATCGAACTCTATGTTCATTATCCCATGCGTGTTGACATATTTGAGATCTATCAAATTCTCTATTTTTAATATAAGACTGATGTTCGCTTATTCTAACGTTTAATGGTCTTGATGTTTCACCTAAATAAAATTGTTTGCATTCACAAGGTATTTTATAAATGCAATTCTTGGTTCTTTCTTGTTCATTGTTAGGTTTAGTTTTAGATAGAATAGATCTCAATGTGTTTGTTGTTTTGAATGCTGTTGAAATGTTGAATTTATTTCCTATTGTTTTAAGTTTCTCGGATAGTCCTTTTATATATGGTATTGATATTTTCCTCGTATTATTTCTTGTGAATGTTGTAGGATTCCGTTCTAAGTTGTTCTGTTCCATTCGATCCAACCTTGACAATTCCTTATTTATAAACGATAAAGGATAATCATTTTTTAATAAAACAGATGTTAACAATTGTTTTTCTTTTAAAAATGAATTTTCGTTAGAACAAGTAATTTTGGCTCTATCATATAAGGATTTAATGATTCCCTTTTTAATGTTGATGTTGTGATTTGATTTGTAATTGAGATATCTGTTGGTGTGTGTTGGTTTTCTATACACTTGAGTCTCATATCCAGTATCCTTCTTTGAGACTAAAACATCGACGAAAGGTAAAGTGTTGTTGTATTCCTTTTCCATTGTAAATTTTATTGTCTCTTCTTGATCGTTTATAATATTCAGGAATGTATCCAACAATTCTGATCTATGAGGCCATATTGAAAACACATCATCTACATATCTCCACCATACTGTGGTTTTTAAATTTTGTTTAGAAATGATATTAGTTTCGAAATCCTCGATAAATATATTAGCCAATAATGGAGATAAAGAAGAGCCCATTGCTAGACCAAAATTTTGTTTATATAATTCATTATTTAGTTGAAAATAGGTATTATTAGTACATAATGTCAATAACTCCATTATAGCTGATACATTTAGTCTTGTCCTAGTTGTCAATGTATTATCATTTTTTAATTTCGTTTTAATTATGTTTAAAGTTTTATCTAATGGCACATTTGTAAATAAACTGTTTATGTCAAAACTTATATTATTTGGATTAAATTCAATATTTGATAATTTGTTTAAAAAATGTTGTGTATTTTTTATAAATGTGTCATTATTAATTGCAAATGGTTTTATAATATTTAATAAAAATTTTGATAGTTCACTACAAGGAGAATTTATGGTACTACAAATGGGTCTAAGTGGAATATTCGCTTTATGAATTTTCGGTACTCCATAAAAATGAACTCGGAACTCCAGAAACATCAAGGCCATTAAACGTTAGAATAAGTGAACATCAGTCTTATATTAAAAATAGAGAATTTGATAGATCTCAAAATAACATATCGAGTTAGTACAAATTTTATATTTTAGTATTACTTATTGTATATCTATTGTATTATTAATATTATTTATAATTTAAACGTATTAAAGCCAGAATTTGGTATTAGTTTTTTGAAAGTAAATTAAATGTAAGACCAAATACTTACGATGTCGGGATAGTATCACGAGGTTTTTTCCTGGTTTTCCCTCGTGATTTACTATGGAATCTCTAACGCGAGAATTTTACTGTCATCGTTGCATTTGGTTGTCTTTTTAAAGACAGATCACATGCTATGATATTTTTTGTGACAGATATTCTTGAGTTGTGATTGATTTCATATAATCGAATGAACTATCTTTTAGTAAAGTCGTCCCAGGAACGCAACTCATAAATATTGACGATATCATTTTAAAGTCTTCTACTTTAAAATGTATAATATACGTCTGAATTGCCAATATAAATGAGTCAGATTAAATAAATTATTAGAAGAATTTTTTTACTTAGCAACAACATTTTTGTTTATTTTAGTAGTACATATTTTGTATTTTGACAACGAAACCCGATTTCGGTTTCGAAACGTTAATAAAATCTTTTTTTTTGGAAAAATTGTGGCTTATTTCCCATTATAAATAGTTGATTATAAAAATGCCACAAGGAAATAGCTTCAGAACAATCTTTTATAAAACAAGTTTTACAACAAAATATATCTTCGGTGGAGCATGGCATACCGCATGTCAGTGGTTAAAGGTTAATATAAGACATCGAAACAAATTATAATTGCGACCATATTATTTATAATCACATATGTATACATACGACGTGTTGGTAGTTTAGTCACCGTTTTGAGTGACGTGAAGCATGAATTGGTATTATGAATAGAGTTTGTTTATAATCCTATATATTTTATCCCTTTTGCAACGAAGTTTCTACAGAGTGATTGATTAGTGGGGTAAAGCTCAATAGATCTGCTATAGTAATAGATAGCAATAGCAATAAAAATTGTAGCCATCTTTGAGCTTCACATTACATAATTAGTTAAAATGTTACAGATTGTTCGATAACACAGTGGCAGACCAAACTTATGTTTTTTTTAAATGGAACACAGGAACACCCTATATTTTATTTTATATTCGAAATCCTGTTAGTAACTTCTCCATCACAAAAATATTATGGTTTGTTATGTTATACAGGGTATTTACAAAGTTATAACCAATTTTGTATGAAAATCGTAACAAGTTCAACTCCCTGTATAAATAAAAATAAGCACAACAGCAATGGTTTATTAATGCCATATTTTTTTAATTATTTTCAAAATTTTCAAGAATTATTGACATTAATTTTTATATAACATTTCCTATGTTCAAATTTATTAGTTTTTGAGATATTTTCATTTTTCAGAGCAAATTATTTTAGGTGTTCAAATTTATCTAAATTTTAAGTAAGCCATGACTGAATTGACCATTGACGATTGCTTATTATCAATCCGGTAATCAATGTAACAATGTAGCAAATAAAGAAATAAGAATAATGTATCAGTAATACATTTTAATAACACAAACACAACCACAAAAAAAAACACAACCACAACATGCAACATTTTTGAAACAATTAAAAACTACTTTTTTATGTAAATGTAACAAATAAAGAAAGAAAATTAGTAATAAATATTACAAAAAAACACACAAATACAAAATACAACATTTTGTGGAGATAATTAAACACTACTTTTGTATGTAAATGTAACAATGTAACAAATAAAGAACAAAAAATAATTTATCAGTAATACATTTTGCAAAAAACATGTTTGAAAAGATTAGAAGCTACTTTTAATAAAATATTTTTAATATTTAATTACATAAGGTGTTCAAAATTACCTCCTAACACATTTATGCACGCCTAAAAACGATCATTGAATGAGCTACTTACTCTACGAAGCATTTGTAAATTAAACACATCGAAATACACTTTGTATTCTATTTTTCATCTCATTCCTTGTTGTTGGAGGTATTTTTTAAACTTCATTATTAACGTAACCCCAAGAGTACGGTAATGGTACTTTTCAATAGTGATATAAAATACAGGGTGTTCCATTTAAAATTAATGAGAAAATAATGTACTTGCGTTTTGACTCACCCTGTATTTGATATAAAGAAAATTAGCAATATCAATCATTATTGAAAATTTTGACAATACGTAAAAAAATATGGCATTAATAACCTACTGCTGTTCTGCATATTTTTATTCATACAGGGAGTTGAACTTGTTACGATTTTCATATAACATTGGTTATAACTTTGTAAATACCCTTTATAACATAACAAACCTTTATATTTTTGTGATGGAGAAGTTAACAGGATTTCGAATTTAAAATAAAATATAGGGTGTTTCATTAAAAAAAACATAAGTTTGGTCTGCCACCGTGTTATCAAATACCCTGTAACATTCTAACTAATTTTGTAATGTGAAGCTCAAAGGTAACTAAAATTTTTGTTATTACATTTTATTGCTATCTATTACTATAGCGGATCTATTGAGCTTTACCCCACTAATCAATCACCCTGTATGCTGGCGTTGTATTATTTTTTCTCTATAGTAATAAATGTCGTTAAGACTTTAAGTCTGAGGCTTCTTTATTCGTCACTTTGGTCTATTTAGTTTGTCCTGACGATGGACGTTGTCCCATTCTTCCCGAGCTCCAGACGTAGCACCAAGACTTCTTCGGGTGCGGCTACCAGTGGCCAATCTCTAACATAGGAATGGATACCTACTTTTTCCGTTTCCATTTCCAGCCTTTTATAACGCCCATGTTAGCTGCCCATGTCTGTGAAGAAAATGCTAATTAGGAGCACCACGTATCATTTCTAGTCTCATTTTGGGCGACTATTGCTGGAGGATTCTGCGGATAGATGAAGAGGACCTGTTTTTTGGTTAGGGTGAATGCATAACTTTAACATGCATAACAATCATTGATTGTTTTTTCTCTTAAATTAAGATACATGATTTTTTTCTTTAATAATAATTAGGCTGTATCGTTTTGTAAATAATAAGGTTACATATAAAGTTTTTTTGTAACAGTTAGGGTGCATTTTTTGGTAAATTATTAGTCCCCTTTCATTTTACATTTACTCTCCTCCAATTTTATTTTATTACTTGTGAATAAACATTTCTTTCTACACGAGTTTTCTTGCAATTCATTATTTTGCGCAAATCCTTCAGGACTTTTCAGTTTGCGATCAGTCGACCGATCCTCGGGGTAGACCGCATACTATAGTGGCACCTTTCTGTTATTCTTTTTTGGATTCGAATTGGATATTACTGATTGTGTATTATATTATTTCTGTTTATTAACTCACTAAAATATCATCCATAATAGGAGAATTAAGAGTATATTATTTATAGGCGAGATAGGCGATGTGAGTGGGTGCAACTCTAATGAAATAAGATTTTGAAACAGCTGAACAGGTTCTTGTTGACAGGGTCTTTATGATTATAATGATAATGTGATTATGAATATCAAGTATTTACTAACTAGCTTCAATCGTAGAAATTAATTTAAATGAAGTAGGTACATTACACTATGAAAATCCAACTTTCACTACTTCATTTGAATTTTTAAATATTCATACAAAGAGAGGAGATTTAAATAAAACATTTGAGTGGGCGTTTAAGTTTACTTTAATTAAGTTGTCAAACTAAAATTATATTAAAAATGTTATTAATGTTAAACTGATTTTTGTGGTTTTACGGGACTAGATCAATAGATAAATGAAACGAAAATGTATAATAATAATAAATGAGTCCTTTACTTCCAAAATTCATTTTGTCTAAAAAAAGCCAATATTTAAATTACTAGGTAACGTCAAATTATATTTGATAAAATCACACCAACATCCTTAAAAATTAGTTTAGCAAAAATTGTTTCCAATAGATACATATCTATGATTTTCCAAAATTCACGTTGTCAATATGATATCATCTATCAAAAATAACATCTTAATGATTTGCCATCTTATTAGAATATTGACAGAACGCTTACACAAATTCAAACATATTTTAGTAGTAACTTAAGTTACTATTTTGCAAGAGTTTCATTAGTTTTATTTATTTTTATAACCATAAAATGATAAATTATAACTAAAATAAGAGACTATAGATAAATAAGAGGTTTAGACCATGCACAAGAATAACTTTTTTTTCCTAAAATTATTAATAAAAGAGTTATTACATGTCTAATAAATAAAAATGATGTTCGGAATCGGTAATTTAGGAAAATTTCAGAAATTTTTTTTTCAAGTAGAAGGCTGTTATTGCACATTTGAATATGGTTTTTAATTACAAATAACTTTTCATAATAAAATTTTTTGATATCTTGAAATATAAAGGTAGTTTGTTCTTGAGCGAAATTCATATTTTTTGACATACCTCGTATACTGTTGACAAAATTTGATATCTGATGATTGCATCTTGAGTTTTAGAATATGCAGAGCACTTTATAAAGAATGACTTTTTTTCGTAAAATTGATATTAAAAAAGTTTCCCATATGGTTCCAAGTTACGCAGACACCCTGTATAATATATCAATTATGATTTCACTACCTGTATCATAATGAACTTCATTATGATACAGATTTTCATTAAGATACAGATTTTTAACCAATAGAATCGCGATATGGCATTCGCTATGAAGGTGGCACGCGCGAAGTGACCAAGGGTGAGTCAAATACATACGCTTTGACAGTTCTCAATATGTAAACAAACTGTCAAACTGACAAACTACTTAATTTGTTTGCGTTACAAAATTAATAAATTTGAATATATTTTTTGTTGCGAATGATCATAGAAAAAATCGTGTATACAACTTGCATTTAATTATCATTATGAAGCTCGTACTCTATACGAAACTCGCCGCTAGGCGGCTCGTTTCATATCCCTCATACTCGCTTCATAATGACCATCATTAAATGCTCGTTGCATAATATACTATTACAGTATACATATAATTATTTACACTCAGAAAAGATATGTACAAGCATTGTTAGAAAGTTCCCTATTAGATCTGACCAATGAAAATTAGCAAAAGGCGATTGAACATGTGTTAAAAGAAGAAGAAAACTTGAGAAATTTAGACAAAATCTTGAATGTTGATAATACGGTGTTACCGGTAACAATCAGTAAATAGTGACTCATCAAAATTTGAACTCGGTCTACCGACTACTCACTTTTCACAGCTGCTCTTGAAAAGCGCTGCTGTAAAATTGGCATTGCTCGTACCTACATTAGATGCTTTGGACGAGCACATTAAGAGAGTTTATTACCAAATTCAAATTTAGCTAGGCAATAAAGCTCTCTCTCAATCCAACTGATTGGGGATGGGATAATACTAATAGATATTTGCAACCCTCAAAAATTCATACATCACCTTAACCGCAGGAATTACTACATAGAAATAATTTTTTGCAACTACAAAAAAGGATGCAGGGCGTCATGCACCTGCAGAAATATCGGGCCTTTTTGTAACACTCCATGTGGAGGATATGCACGTGTTAACTGCCAAAACAGCTCCAATCTATGACAAAGATGAGCAAGGAACGACTAACTGCGGCGACAGTGATGTAGATTAGAATAAGTTAGTGTCATGACTGTTTTTCTTTATATATAATGGATTTCTACGGCTGTCGCCGCCTCTCCATACCCAGCTTCCAATGTTTTCTATCGTAACACATATCTTCATCTAATGGCCTCGAATCCATTGCCTCCTGAATATTGTCCCTCCATCTTCTCCGTGGTCGTCCTCTTTTTCTTCTCTCCGGTGGGACCCACTCTAATATTTTTCTCGGCCAGCAAGTCTCATTCATTCTATTAACGTGACCGAACCATGTCAGCTGTCTCTTTTCAATATCGTCTATTATAGTTTTTTCCACTTTCATATGTTCTCTAATTGTTTCATTTCTTACATGTTCTAATCTCAAAACCTGACAACTTCTCCTCAAAAAGTCAATTTCTGTACTAAGTAGCTTCTTTTTATTTCTTGCACTTATGTCCCAAACTTCTGCACCGTAGATTGTAGCGTTCTTCATTATACTTTCATAATATATATATTTTTTTATATTTACATCTTTTGTATAGATTTTATTATATTTTTTTTCTGCAAAGATCATTTTTTTTCTCTACTTGTATATTTTATTTTTCATCATGAGGAGAAGTTTTAACGGATGTAAAATTATAAACATATTTTTATTGTAAATAACAAAAAAGTATCAATGTCATGTAAGTAAAGTGATAAATAAATAATATATGTTTAAATGCATTTTCTATTTTTTAAAGACAGGGGTTGCTTTAAGGGCTGAAAAATAAAATAAAGAAAATTAACATTGACTCAAAATACCGATATAAAATTGTTTTAAATTATTTAAATGAATTAATAAAATGAATAAGTAACTTTTTTTGAACATTTTATTAGCAATTTTGGTGGTGGTATATTTTTTATTATTTTTTTTTACTTGATTTACATTTCCAATTAACCAAAAAAACCAAAAGGTTTATAAGAAAACCAAAAGGTTTATAAGAGTTAGCCAACCAATAATAATGCCTTAAAATATAAAAAGACATTTATCTAAATTATTCATCAAAAGCTATTAAAGCCAAAAAGTACTTTGATTTACGTTACAACTAGTTTTATTCAATTTTGGCAATAAGGGGTAGTTTTCACCCCTAAAAAATAATAAGCACACATCGGCATAGGGTAGACTTTGAATTAGGAGGTAAGTAAGACTTTGAATTGAGAGGCTATTTCCAAAATTCATGCAGTAGGATATAGTTCGGAGGTAATATCATTTTTGCTCTCATTGACTAGGGTATTATTATTTTTGTAAAAAATCCATATTTTGTTATCAATTTTGTATCGACCAAACTAGCGAATGGTTTATAGAGACAATTAAAGAAATTTTATCAAATCAGTTTATTGGTGCTGATAGAAAAAAATTCTATAAAACAAATATTATCCTTTAAAAACTTCAGAATGTATTTACTTAGTTAGGGTATCAGCAACATAATATTTGGTTATTGGTTAAATATAAATCCGCGGTAACATCATTCGAGATTTTTTATGGCTGTTCAAATATACGAGAACTAGCAGCAAGAAATACAAACTAGAGAAAAGTAATAAGACCAGAAATAGAAAACTAATAAGACCAGAAATAGAAAACTAATAACACCAGACAGGGCCCCCGTAACCGGGCGTGCAACGCGTGCGGCGCACGCGGGCGTAACCCCAAAGGGGCGCCAAACCGAAGGTTTGGTAAATAAGAAATATTTATTTTAAATGAGATAATCATTTTTTATATACAATTTTAATTATTTCATGAACAGCTAGAGAAATCTCAAAAATCAAATATTGTGGTATTACTGAAAAAATAATTATTCCCGTCCTGAAATGTTGAACTCATTCCGTCAAAAATATAATATTACATTTTGTTGTTCCTTCCTAATTTTTTTTTTAAGTAGATTGAGTTACGCTTGGCATACCATCCAATCGATTTTATGTTGTAAACTAAAGCAACACTCAAAATAGTCAAATAAACATCAACATGACAATTACGACTATTATTGCACTAACCGTTTTGTTTATTCTGCCCTAACTTTTGTTTTCGTGTAAAAAATATTGGACAATCTTTTTTATTTGTTGTTGTTTTAAGTGGTGTGGAAATGAAATTAACTGTGAAAATGGTAAGTATCATAATCATTACAATGAATAATAATATTTCGTTTTAAATATAATCGGGTTTCTTCTAATAAAATCCACAATTTACAATTTATTTTGAAAAAAAAAATTAAAACATTGTAGTAGAGTAGGGTAGGAAAGTATGCTAAATTTGCAGTCACTCGAGCGTTATGGGGACCTATTGGATTGTGAAGAGTAAGTCCTAAAACCAAAAAAAGTTAAGTAAAGTTTTCCATTTTAGTGTGGACATTCAATTTTTTAATTTAATTTTCCATTTCCAACAATAATAAAAGACATCATATTATTTCTAATAAATGAAAAGGGCTTTGTTGAAAAGTACAATTATTATTGTACGATAAAAAGTTCTTTATAAAAGCTTTGCATGGTCTAAAACCTAAGATGAAACCATCAACTCCTATCAAATTTTATGAATTTTATAAGAGATAGGTAAAAAAATATAGGTATGTGTAAAAAAACATGTGTTTCGATCAAGAGTAAAGTGCCTTTCTAGATAACAATATTTTAATTAGAAGGATGTAATTGCATATAGAAACATAGTTATTAATGTTGAACAACTTTTCATAATAACTTTTCAATATCGTGAAAAATAAACGTACTATGCTTTTGACCGAAATTCATATTTTTGACACACCTCTTGAATAAGATTAATACAATTTGACATTTGATTGTTGCATTCTGGGTTCTAGACAATGCAGAACTTTTTATGAAGAATAACTTTTTCTCGTAAAATTAATATAAAACAGTTTCCAATATGGTTCCTAGTTATGTAGACACCTTATATAAAATTTGTTTGAAAGCTTTGAAATGACAAAATATTATTGTTTATTTACTAAATGTAAATTTTTAATTTAATACACAGGGTGCTTCATTAATGTTGCAAAAAAATTTAAGGGGAAATGCGCAAAATGTCGCATGTCAAAATTTTCAATGTGTTTTAAATGTATTCATTTTTTTAGAATCCCGACAAAACGAATAAGTATTTTTTAAAAATATAAACTCAGAATGAAAGATAACGTTATTGCCGAGGGCCGACAGTCCCTTAGAATATATAAAAAGTTTCTTTTGAATGAGATATTTGCAATTAAAAATCACACTAAATTTTCTCTTTTATTTTCACCCCTGTAACTTATTAAAATAACCATTATATAACTTTTCAGGGACTTTCTGCCCTCGGTAATAACGTAATCTTTCATTCTGCGTTTAAATTTCTCAAAAATATTTATTAGTTTTCTCAGGATTCGAAAAAAATGAATAAGTTTAAAACATATTAAAATTTTTCCAGCTGACATTTTTCGGCTTTCCCCTTTGGCTGTTTTCTTGTGTGAAATTATTGAAAAAATTTCATATAATCATAGATCCGAAATCCGAAATTATTTTTCTCTGTAGTACAGGACGTTAACATTTTTAATAAATTTTTGATTTTGTAAATGTATTTGTGTCTAATTTACATAATTTCATAAAAAATTTGCATGGAGTTATTTTGAGGTGAGAAATATAAATTTGTGTAAAATAAATTTTGACTGTGCTTAGGTTTGGTTTTGGGTTAAATAAATCATTTAAAAAATTTAATAGAAAACATAAAATTTGATGAATAATACATACATGTATTTAAAAGGCGCTAAAATATGTATCGCACGCGGGCGCCAGTCAGCCTTGCGGGGGCCCTGACACCAGAAATAGAAAAGAAATGACAATATGTAGCCAAAAATAGTTTACCACAAATAATAAGAATAAAAATGGAAAGAAAAATAGCCTATTAGACTAGAAAAGCGGCAAAACTAATGCACATGCAACATTCAATATATAGTTCTGCAATCAAACTAAGCGAGTTATAAATATTCAGCTAAGCGGGGTGCTATTCTTCAAGTTGTGAAATTCTATCAACAAGGGATCTTTCTGTTTTATGGAATGATCCCTTGTTTATTTAAGTACACATTTCCATCAATAGTACCCAGCTGAGCTGAATATTAATGACGCTCTTAGTTTGTTTGCAGAACTATACCTCGCAAGAAATACTATATCTAAATTATAACATTTTATACGCAAAACAAGAATTTTTTTTTATTTATAAAAAATAACTGCATATAAACATCCACTTACTAAAGTATCGCACCAACATCGTTCTATGAAAATGTCAAAGTTGAGTCGAATCAAACATAATCAAACACACACAAACACACGCGCGCACTGCGTATCACAAAAAGAAATAACATACAATTACACCGTTTAAGTCGATTTCATAATTTATCTAATAAAAACTCCAAAAAGTAGACCAATACCACCAATATCGGACTCACTTTCACTTAAAGAATTCGTGACAAATTTATTATTAATCTATCAGCAGTCGAGATAGGTAATAAGACTACGCGAAGTACTGGTATTGCTTACGGTACTGATTGTTCTAGGCAGATGAAGATATCGGGTAGCCCAACAAAAACTTAGAATCGAAAGTTGCATTTTGGGATTCAATACAGAAATTCTTTTGAGCATAGACGATTGTTGTCATTTCTTTAACATGATAATTCGTTGTACAGTAAAACCTCGATAAAACGGACCTCTATTTATCGGACTTCGGATATAACGGACAAAAAATCAGATCGAATGTAAAAAAAAATTTGAATGCAAAAAATATGAAAAATCGAATTCTAGAAGGAAAACCAAAAAGGACAGGATCTCATCACTGCTTTGTGCTAACGCCGATGGATCGCATGGATTGACTACTATAAATAATTGTTGTTAAATCTCGTAAACCTAGTATTGCCAAAGATATAATCATAAAAGTGCATCATCTGCCCGTTTCATATTACAGCTCTAATAGGGCATGGTTCACCAGAGATATTTTCAAAAATTAGTTTTTAAAGGATTTGTACCTGCAGTGAGAAAATTTCAAGAGAAGAAACTGGTAATATCGCCTAAAGAGGTGAAATGTTTATTGATTTTAGACAAAGCTCCTGCTAATTCTATTGAAAGTATTCTAAATTCAGAAGAGGACAACTTTAATTGTATGTTTTGCTAAAAAATATATTGCTTATTCAACCCATTTACAGTGAATAATTTTGTCAACCAAATGAGTATATTGCAGAAAGTTTTTAAATGAAGTAGAAAAGTAAAAAAGTAGCGAACAAAACTTTATTCCTTTTTTAACTTACAGATTTGTACACTCTATTTAAATACAGTACCTACATAATTTTAAAAAAATATTTTTTTATTGATTTTAAACCTATTTTTATACGGACATTCCGTCCCCCCAATTAGTCCGTTATATCGAGGTTTTACTGTAATTCTTAATTTTTCCCGCCAAATCTTCAGTGTCTTACATAATAGATCGTCTTGTAGTAAGTTATAGAATATAGAATTTAACTTCCAGTTTTATTAGACTCTTCCCGTCTCTAACTCTACTGCATGCATCTCCATCTTCCTATTCATCGATCTACACTACGCGTTAGAGAAAACGGGCCACCCACAAAATGGGTCATTTTTGATGTCTCGAATGTCCTAAACCTGGAGTCCGATTTAAGTGATTTTTTTAATATGTTATAGCCTTATTCTTTAACAATATCGCTGTGATAATGTTGTTATTGTCATTGTATACTGAGTGTACCAATCAAACTCAAACTGTGTTTTTTTCTCCAAGTTCTAGACAAGGCGAAAACGGCGGGTTCGAAGGGAAAAATATTCCCATGAGATTATTTTGCATAATCACATTCGTGAGACATCCCAGAATAACGTTCAAGAAGTCGCCCAAGTCCCAAGTGAAAAGTGGGCCAATTTTTTTTTAACAATTTTTTTTAATCAAATTGCAAGAATCAATATTTTTGGCCCGAACAATTTATTCTTTAATTTTTTGGACCATTCTGGACAAAAAAGATCTCTTACAAATTTTATCTAAAGTTGATCGTTTTCGACTTATCAGCAATTTAAAATTGAAAAAAACGAAAAATGGCGATTTTCAAGGCTTAATAACTCGGTTAAAAGTTATTATTATGAAAGTCAATATATGACTAAATCAAAGTTTGAAGCCCCCCTACAAGATCCTGAAGAAATTTTTGTCATTATTTTATTACTAAGCTGTTATTTTTAAGTAATAATAATAAGCGCCATGCACTTGTGCGGGGCTGTAAATGCTGAGTGCGAGAGAGAAGCTATTCCAGCAGTCCAATTGTGCATCTTACTCGCACTCACATTTACAGCAGCGTCAATACGATACAACCACTCATTGTTATTAATTAAAAATAACAGCTTAGTAGTAAATTAATGACACAAATTTCTTCAGGATCATGTAACGGCGACTTTAAACTTTGATTTAGTCACTTTCTGACTTTCAAAATAATAATTTTTGACCGAGTTATTAAGCCTTAAAAATGGCCATTTTCGCGTTTTTCAAATTTTAACTTGCTTATAACTCGAAAAAGATCAACTTTAGAGAAAAATTATAAGAGACCTTTTTTGTCCAGAATGGTCCAAAAAACCTAAAAAAAATTAGTCCGGGCCAAAATATTGATTTTTGCAATTTGATTAAAAAAAATTGTTAAAAAAAATTGGCCCACTTTTCTCGTGGGCGACTTCTTGAACCTTATTCTGGGATGTCTCACGAATGTGATTATGCAAAAATATCTCATGGGAATATTTTTCAAAACGAACCCGCCGTTTTCGCCTTGTCTATATAGCATTTATAAAATACTGAAATTACAACCCAACTAGAGCCTCAGGTTTTCTTAACATTCTGTTTTTTGATTAATTCGCTCATGTTCGATAATAAAAAAGTTAGGTACTTTGCCAACTAGCCATGTTGTTCATCATTACAGGGTGTTTCTAAATAAGTGCGACAAACTTTAAGGTGTAATTCTTCATGAAAAAATAATGACTGTTTGCTTTATAAACATCTGTCCGCAAATGCTTCGTATCCGAGATACGGAATGTTGATTTTTTTCTTACAAACTGTAATAGGACCCGTATGGACGCCAATGGTGAATAAAATATTCTTAGTTGTATGTCAAAAAATGCGCAATAACTACTTCTTAAAACCTACCAAATTTCATTTGCATATATCAACCGGTTTTAGAGCAATAAATAAATCGTCAGTTTGTAACAAAAATTTCAACATCCTGTATCTCGGAAACGAAGCATTTGCGGACATATGTTTATAAAGCAAACGGTCATTATTTCTTCATGCAGAATTACCCCTTAAAGTTTGTCGAGCTTATTTAGAAACACCCTGTATTGATGAAGAACATGGCTAATTGGTAAAGTACCTAACTTTTTTATTACCCAATATAAGCGAATGAATGAAAAACAGAATGTTGAATGGGTTGCATATGTGAGTTAATTTTAAATGAAGTAAAGAAACACAGACTTACAATCATTTAATAATACTTCGACGACCGGTTTCGATCTCTACAATATTCAGATCATCTTCAGGTCGGCGTTACAAGTAGTTAAATGCTACAATTAAAGAAAGCCACAGTTAGAACATTGTCTGGTTGTATCAAAATGCAAATAGAAAACCCAAAAAATTTTGAAAAGTATGTAACTGTTGACACTTCAGAACAATAAACTGGTACATACATACGTATGCACACATATGAGAAACAGGTACTCATAAGCATGCATACGCACATAGATGCATGCGGTTTATGACTATTTGTTAAATTAAGTTAAATTTTAAATTATTAAAAATTTACTAAAAAACTAGTTTAAACATGTCATCGATGAACTTACAAAGCATCCCTTGTAACGGCATGTAAGTGGATCAAAATTATACAGGGTGGAACAAAAATACAGGTAATAAATTAAACCACATATTCTGGGACCACAAATAGTTCGAATCGAATGAACCTAACTTACCTTAGTACAAATATGCACGCAAAAGAAGTTACAGCCCTTTGACGTTACAAAATGAAAATCGATTTTTTTGAATATATCAAAAACCATTAGAGATTTTTTGTTGAAAATGGACATGTGTCATTCTTATGGAAAGAACATGTTAAAGAAAAATTATAGTGAAATTTGTGCACCCCATAAAAATTTTATGGGGGTTTTGTTCCCTTAAACCTCCCCAAACTTTTGTGTCCGTTCCAAATAAATTATTATTGTGGTGCCATTAGTTAAACTCAATATTTTTAAAACTTTTTGCTTGTTAGTATTTTTTCGATAAGGCAGTTTTTATCGAATTGCGGCTTCTTTTTTAATATGTTTACATACAAATTTTATGAGGGTTTTGTTCCTTTAAACCCCCCAAATGTTTGTGTACGTTCCAATTAAACTATTACTGCGGTACCATTAGTTAAACACAGTGTTTTTAAAACTTTTTTGACTCTTTGTATTTTTTTTGATAAAGCATCTTTTATCGAGATGTGGCTTCTTTTTTAATATGGTTCAAAATATACTTAAATCATAAATAAATTTTCATATTATTACCAAGTCTCCATAATCGTACTTTACCATATACAAATATGTGGTGGATTTGACAAATATTCAAATATCTCGATAAAAACTGACTTTTGGAAAAAGTACTAAGAGACAAAAAAGTTTTTGAAAGCTTGTGTTTAACTAACGGCGCTACAATAATAATTAAATTGGAACGCACACAAAAGTTTGGGAAGGTTTAAAGGAACCAAACCCCCATAAAATTTTTATGGGGTGTCCAAATTTCATTATCATTTTTTCTTAAAATACTACTGTAATAAGAATACCACATGTCCATTTTCAATAACAAATCTCTAATAGTTTTCGATATATTGGAAAAAATCGATTTTCATTTGTAACTTCAAAGAGCTGTAACTTTTTTTCCGTACACATTTGTACTAAGGTAAGTTAGGTTCAATCGAACTATTTTTGGTCCCAGAATATGCGATTAAATTTATGACCTGTATTTTTGTTACACCCTGTATAGTTTAGTTTTTTAGTAAATTTTTAATCATTTAAAATTTAACTTAATTTAACAAATAGTCATAAACCGCATGCATCTATACTCCATCTAATTTACTTACCGTTGCACGTCATCCGCGTCATAGCCCGAGACGTCACATGATACCAACACGAAATATTTAGGCGGTAGGTGTGTTCTTTTTTAGAATCACTTTGCCGAGTACACTGGCGTTACAGCCACTAGGCATATTTTATTATATACGCGTAGAAATAATATTTAAAGATTTCTATTAATGTTAACTTAACGAAATACACAATAATATGTTTCATTTAATTTGTATAAATGGATTATAAAGCGTTTTTATGAAGCACATTTGTTCGGAATACACTGTAACTATAATCGAACGAAGGTGATATTTTGGCATAAATTGGTAACATTTATTTGACAGTTGCGGTGATGACACTTCATATTTGTTTATATTCTTTACTATAAGTATGTATTTCATTATATTTACTGTTTTTATTATGTACTTTAACGTAAGATTATAACTTAATTATTGTTTTCTATTTCTAAAGTTTTTATTTATTATCATGGAATATTAATTTGTTTTGCTGTATAATCACTTCTGCAAAAATTGTGTGATGTATTGGATTTAAAATGAATTCAAGAATTTTTTGTAATTGGGTAACAATGTCAACTTAGATCTCTGACTGTATGTGCGTATGCGTGCTTATGAGTACCTGTTTCTCATATGTGTGCATACGTATGTATGTACCAGTTTATTGTTCTAAAGTGTCAACAGTTACATACTTTTTAAAAATTTTTGGGCTTTCTATTTGCATTTTGATACAACCAGACAATGTTCTAACTCTGGCTTTCTTTAATTGTAGCATTTAACTACTTGTAACGCCGACCTGAAGATGATCTGAATATTGTAGAGATCGAAACCGGTCGTCGAAGTATTATTAAATGATTGTGAGTAAGTCTGTGTTTCTTTACTTCATTCAAAAACAGGACGTTAAGAAAACTTGAGGCTATAGTTGGGTTTTAATTTCAGTATTTTATAGATGCTAGAATATTCCACAGGGTTACGAGAACTTTGAGAAAAAATCACAGTTTGATTTTTACACCCGGTACCGGTATACAATGATAATTTACCTGTCTAGCAAAAATATTATTACAGCAGTATTGTTAAAGAATAAGGCTACAACATATTATTAAAAAAAAGAATGTGTGTGTACTTTGTACGCACGTAAGAAGTTATACTTCTATTATATGATTATATGATTATAAACGAAATTAATATACTTTTTATTTATATTTTATTTAAATATTAAACTAATTTATACTTACTACTTCTCAAACATTTTTATTAAAACAGTGCCAAAAATTAAAATAATAAAAGAATAAAACACACACAAACACATTAAAAATGCCACAAATGATTTCTGAACATTAATTGTCGGAAAATTTTTTAAATAAATACGTATCTTCTGAAAATAAAATTATATAATAAATACACTTACAATCATAAAAGGTATAAAAAAAATAAAAAAATAAAAGTTTCTATTGGGATTGGAACCAACTTACCAGCGCGGCTGGTATTGGCGTTGTATTGGGGTTCACTCGCATTAAACGCTTCGCCACGGATACAGTGTGTCATTATGTGCGAAGATCGACTAACTAAAATTTTGAATTGAAATGATTTAGAATTGAAAAAATACAACAAAACATAGAGTAAGAAAACAATATATTAGGTGAATATTGATAGAAATTTTGATGGTAATCAAATTATGTAAATAAAAGTATTACATACTATGTATTTTGGTAGCTTCAAATAATGATACATTTACAATTATTACGTACCTGTTGCTTTAAAAACTAATTAAAAATCACTACAATTATAAACTTTTTTGTTTCTGTCCTCACAACAATAAAACTAATATATTATACATTTGTTTACCTTCATATTGAACAATTATTTATTATTGACAGATCATTTCAACACTCAATCAGAGCCCGTATAACGACTAATAAATTTCGCAATCACTTGCATCGTGCAAAGTGGCTATGTTCAAATATCATAACAAAATTTGATCAACTATTTTTAAAACACTTACCAGTGTAAGATTCTTTAGCTTTGAATAAGCGAGATCGTATATCGTCCCGGTTGATTGTTGTTATCCACAGTTCTCTACGCCTTCGAGCTAATAGGTTTTTTATCAGTAATTTTGCGGCACTCATACTAGTCACAGTTTGATGGGCTTTCACATTGGCATGCAACAATCATCTCTTCTATGTTAATAAGTCCAAAAATATAATATGAAAACTATTTAAAAAGGCAGTATAACCATTAACTAACTTTTTGTTTGTTGTTTCTCTTCCTACAAATTTTAAAACGCAACAACCATACATAACCAAACCACAGTCCCACAGCTGTGCCACAGCTGCCATATTGGATAATTTTTGTCATGTCGTTTGAACATCCAATCAGAACAAAGTTGTAATGCGACTGCGCCGGGGTCAAAGGTTTTAATCCTATTAAAATTCACCCTCATATCGCGCGTAAAGAAGTATAACTTCAAAAATCGTTTAAATCGGACAGCAGGTTTAGGATATTCAAGACATCAAAAATGAACCATTTTGTGGGCGGTCCGATTTCTCTGACGCGCAGTGTATAATATCGATTCTATATACTTAAAACTATTACTTTTTATAATAATTCCACCAATCCAATGTTTCCATATTATTTATGGCAGTCGTTTCATCTAAATCTAGAGCATTCATCATCTAGAATGTTCATCATGAAAATTCTATATACTCTGCTTCTGCCCTTCCAATCCTTAAATTCTTTTCTTCACTGTTCCAGTCTTTGTTCTAATTCCCTTTCAGTATTTCCTATGATGCAATCCTAATTTAACATAAAACGTATCGATCTTTTCCTAATTTATCACAACGTAGTTAATCTTCTTTGCATAAATCCAAATTGAATTTTCTAACATTCAGGTTTTCTCACGTATAGGCCTGAATCCCGCGTACCAAAAAAGGTAAAAATAGCAAGCTGAAAATTTGTTAATAGCTTAACGGTGCCTAGTCGGGCAAACTTTGATGTATGGGAACACTAGAACAGGGGAAATTTTAATTGTGGAATGAGATTTTAATTGTGGAACTTATCATCCTGACAAGTTTATGATAGTGAAAACCAGCAGGTTGTTTTTAAGTTTATTCAGTAGCAAACTTTATGTATGAAAAAATGTTTGTCCGACAAATATGTTGGGCAATTTAATCAGTCCGACACGTAGAACATGTTAAATGACAGGAATTATGTTGGTGATAAATAGCAGTCTGATTTTTGCATGAGAGTTTAATGAAAGGGTAACAAATCAATTGGAAGTTCTGTCCGATAAAATGCCTGGGACGTTTTAGTAGTCTGACGTTCGAAACCTGTAACTTGTTCCACAATAAAAACTTCCCCTGTTCTAGTGTTCTCATACATCAAAGTTTGTCAGATCATACACCGTTAAGCTATTAACAAATTTTCAGCTTGCTATTAATAAACTTATTTTTGGTACGCGGGATCCAAGCCTAGTATGAGTGATCATCGATATCATTTCCTGTGCAATATACCTTCGATGGTGTAACTAGAGAATTTTAGTAGGTACCCTGTAGTTGGTATTGGAACCGTGCAAGTTCGGAGGAGCGACACCTGGTTTCTACGCTCAGCAACATTTGTAGCACTTTTAATTATATTGGCCAATTATATTAGTCCTGGTTGCTGGATAATTATTATCAGGGCCATAGCCCAAAAAAATAATAAGAAGAAAAAGTAAGATTAACGTTATGCTTATTATTAGGTTATTAAAAGCTAAACATTGGATGTACGATGTAATAAATAAAAATTAATTATTAAAATGCAGTACTACAAGCAAAATACAATTAATTAAATTCACTTTAATAGTTGCATATAATTTTAAAGTCTTCTACTTTAAAATGTATAATATATGTCTGAATTGCCGATATAAATGAGTCAGTTTAAATTAAATTATTAGAAGAATTTTTTACTAAGCAACAACATTTTTGTTTAATTTATTAATATTTTGTATTTTGACAACGACATCCGATGTGAACGTCGAAACGGTAATAAAATCATTTTTTTAGTTAATTGTGGCTTATTTCCCATTTAGAATAGTTGATTACAAAAATGCCACAAGGAAATAGCTTCAGAACCACAGGGAATGTCGCATTATTTTGATGCAACAGAATACATTTACCAATTAAACATAAATGGTTAAAAATGTCAGCAAAAGATCCAAAAATAACGGTTTTATTTGAATTCTCACAATTTTAAAAGACGTAAACTACATCACAAAATTTTCGCCAAATACATTTTTGCTTTTAGAATAAAATTATACAACTTTACTTCATTCTATTTATTGAATATTATGTTTACTTGAGACACTATGTATCAGAGAGACCTCAGACCTTTGTAAGAAACACGACCTTCACATTTTCTTTCCATCCTGATTTATAACTTGGGTTGGACGTTTAGATTGTTCTTTATTTAACTCTTGTTTTATTTTATTGTTATTTCGAACGAACAAATGCGGTTTTTGCAATAGGTAATAAAATTATTTGTACTATTTACAGAAAATTTTTGGTTTTTAGGTCAATGTACTTCTGGTTACATCATTTTATGCAGTCGTTTGTAAAACTACGTTTCTTTTATATATTATTGACATTTTAGCCTTACGTATACATATTTTTTTATAAGCTTAATGCCTCGACAACTAATGGCCATTGGCATGGTACATTGGCATTGGATTTTGTAATTAGATATCAAGTGTAGTGTGTAGTGTGTGTGTTGAGTAAATGTTTTGTTACTTTAAAAAATCGACTTCATTGTCCAGTAGACAGTTAATTAAAAACTATACTACAAAATGTCCACATTAAAGATAAGTAAAAACTAGCAGTTTTTGCTGCTAGTTAAAAACTTAATTGTCTGACAACAGTGGCGTGCTGGAACTTTTCAAGCGGCCCGGTGATTTTATAGAAAAGCGGCCTCCCATTCTCATTTTATCTTCTATTATCAGAATTTTTTATTTGTTATTTATTGTTCTGAAGCTATTTCTTTGTGGCGTTTTGTAATTAACTATTCTAATTTTAAATAAGCCACAATTTAACTTGATAAAATAATTTTATTGACGTTTCGACTTCCAACTAGGACGTCGTTGTCAAAATACAAAATATTAATAAATTAAACAAAAATGTTGTTGCTCAGTAAAAAAATTCTTTTAATAATTTAATTTAATCTGACTCATTCATATCGGCAATTCGGACATAGAAGTATTACACATTTTAAATTAGAAGACTTTAAAATGATATACAGTCGGAAAAATGAAAGAATACCCATGAACGAACATATAAAACACGCTGTATTCTCCTGTCACCGTGTCACACAAAAAATTGGCCAGCGCAAGTACATGTAATTGTTACATGGACTTGCACTGGACAATTTTCTTTGTGACACGGTGACAGGAAAATACAGCGTGTTTTATATGTTCGTTCATGGGTATTCTTTCATTTTTCCGACTGTAGCCAACATTTGTGAGTTGCGTTCCTGGGACGACTTTATTGAAAGATATTATATTCGATTACATGAAATCAAGTCATGCAAAAATCAGATGGTATTTTATCACCAACTCGGCATTTTAATAAGTCCGACACGTAGAACATGCCAAATGACAGAAATTATGTTTGTGATAAATAGCAGTCTGATTTTTGCATGAGAGTTTAATGAAAGGGTAACAAATCAATTGGAAGTTCTCTCCGACAAAATACATGGGACGTTTTCGTAGTCTGACGTTCCAAATTTTTAACCTGTTCCACAGTTAAAACTTCCCCTGTTCCAGTGTTCCCATATATCAAAGTTTGTTCGAATAGACACCGTTAAGCTATTAACAAATTTTCAGCTTGCTATTAATCAACTTTTTGAAGATATTCTTCTTTAGCGGCGAATCGATTGAGAGTAAAATTGTACATAAATCTGCGCGCCTGCGCACACTGACAGTATGTAGTTCTGACAGTATGTAGTTCATTGCTAATCTTTCAATATAGGTATGTATGACAATGTATGTATCTGTAACCGTGCAAATAAGTCATTAAAAGAATATATTAGTGGTTTTAGGAAATGTATTATTTATTATAATTCTTGTGTTTTTGGATTTGTGTTTCCCTGTAGTAAAATAATAAAATAGGTATGTAGGCATAACATGTTTACAGTTTGTCGCCGTGTTGTGTAATTATATCCGAAACTTACGTGTCAATTCAAGTGGCTCGATGGCGTAGTTGGCAGAGCGGTGGGACAGAGAACGGAAGCACACGGAAGGTCGCGGGATCTAATCCTAGACGATTCATACTTTTTTTTATTTTTCGTTATTTTAATAAAAAATTTTTGGAAGTGGTAGATAAGAAAGTTAGTTTAATTTTTAAATAAAATACAAATAACCTGTTAAGTATATTTACTTCGTTTAAATTACCTATATAATAGAAGAATATCTTCTTACGTGCGTACAAAGTACACACACATTCTTTTTTTGGTACGTGGGATCCAGGCCCATAATTAACCGTTGTGTTATAAAGTACATATTTCGTTAATTCTTACCATTAAAAAATATTTTAAACTTAGCTTGTATTAAAAAACTTTAGAAATTAATGACTTACTTTTCTCAGTTACGTAATTTATTTAGTAATATTTTAAAAAAGGTTTGAAGCGAAGGTTCAGAAAAAAGTAATAAAATGGACATCAACGAAAAACTGACATGTCTGGACGAGATTAGGTAGGCTGTGGCTACTGTGTTTGAAAATATTAAAAATCAATAATTATTATAATTGATCGTTGATATAAAAAAGATCAATAAGCAAAGCGCAGAAAAGCATTGCAGTAATGATAGAATTTTGTAAAAAAATATTAAATACTTTGAATGACTCAATCTCAACATAAATTACTTTGACACTTGAAAATCTTTTCTCCAAAAAAAGTTCCAACCACGTGGGGAGAGTCCTGTGTTGCCCTGGGTAACATCCAGGTTTATCTATAACATCCGATGAATTTTATATAAATATGTAAAATATCTTTATTATTTACATTTAAAGGGTTTTTACCCTATACATTTTGGTGGCTCAGGCATGCAAATTTTGGCTTTTAAACACTGATGATGGATTCCTTAATCCGAAAACGTTTTGTATTGTGACCCTTATTTAGGGTATTTTAATATATACCTTTTACAAAAAACATAGTATTTTTGTGATTTATGGTATACAGCCAGCTACAGGAAGTTTATTTTCCTCGTGGAACTTGAAAATAGTTTCGCTGAATAGGATGAAATTCACATAAAATAATTCTTATATTGGTTTTAAAAATGATTTGTCCAATATTATGTATAATGTAAATATTACTGTATAATAATAAAAAGGGATATGTCTTAGGTTTTGCCGATTATTTTCATAAAACTGTTTTTTTATTAAGTGGATAGGCGCAAACCTTCGGCTTTAATGTTATTTAAATGAATTCATTTGTTCGAATCATCAAAAAACTAATAAATATTTAAAAAAAAATTAAACGCAGAATGAAAGATTACATTACTACCGAGGGCTGAAAGCCCCTTAAATAAATAAAAAGTTTCTTTTGAATGCGATATTTGAAATTAAAAATCACACTCAATTTAATTTATTTTCAATATCATTCGATTAGAAATTAAAACAAAATTTTTTATTACATCTAAAATTTTTTGTGAAAAAAACTTATTTGACCGGCCTCAAGAGGCCGCGGCCTCTCGGCGATTGCACCGATTCATTTATATGGCCAGCACGCCACTGTCTGACAAAAATTATTACTAATTTACCGTTTTGCAATTAAAATAGGTGTTTGAATATATCATATTAATTTGAAATCCTTGTCGCCCGAGACATCGATTAAAAAAAAAGATCAAAATCGGATGACAGGAAGCCCAGAAAATGTAATTTTTGGAGCGAGTTATGATTTTAACTCGCCGATCCACGGTTTGGATCCACATTTACATATATCCACGTAAGAGACCAAATAATTAAAGCCAGTAGAACGGCCGGATGCCTAAACCACACAATTTGGAAAAACAAACACCTAAAAGTGGAAACAAAGACCCGAATATATATAAGTAAGTCAGTTATTAGGCCATTTGTTATGACTTACGCGCCCGAAACAAGACCAGACACAAGCAAAACACAAAGACATCTGGAAACGAAATTGAGATCTTAAGAAGAATTGTTAACGATATGATACCTCGCCAAGCGATGAGCTGCTCTACCAGAGACGACCGGAGGAGTGTCAGCGTTGACGCATAGCACCGCTGGGGGAGACCGAAGGTGAGGGCATCGAGAACATATTTAAGGCGAGCTAGGAGGATGAGAAAATCTACATTTACTTCAAACCCTGAAGAGGACTAAATCCTAAACGGGGACACTCATTGAACGCATTTCTACATAGCAATTTATCTATACACGCAAATCAAACAATGAGAAGAAGATGAGAAAATCAAAACCAGAGATATCCTCGAGAATAACCGAATCCAGAGGAGACTCAGAGAAAAACACCGTCTGATCGACCATCAGACGATAGCCAGGTGGTTGCAAATCGGTCAGGAAAGTAGGTACAATGCCAGAAAAAGTACCTACAGAAGAAGATGTCCAGGAAACAACAAGTGAAGAATCAAACACCTCAAGGATGGAGTTCAAAGGTAGTGGTGCACAAGCAGAATACAAGAAAATCAAGTATCTTAAGGAATGGAATGTAAATATTATTAGGGCAATATACGTTTTTATTTTTTATTTTTATTTTTATTCATATTGAGAAAATCAGTCGTGGCTAGCGTATTGAACTAGCCATGGCTCGACAGCTGCTGCTAGCGTATTGAACTAGCATTAGCTGGCTGGGCAAAAGATGCACCGTATGTGAGGTGGAACTATGCCTAGGCGGACGACACCAGTAGTGACGTGGAGTCTAGCCATGGTCGTTATCGCAGTAGGCGGTAGTAGCGCCGAACGAGTGACTACATTGTAGTGGAATGCGGGGTCTCCAGGCTACGTTGATTTAACGTAGCGAGGTTGTTATTGTATATATTGTTTATCGTATTATTTTAATGTTGCTATTATGATCGGATGACTGTAATAAAGTTTATTATTGTTTTTCCTTTGTAGAAGATGGAATTGTATTTTATTTTATTTGTTTTAAACTGTATATAATTATCTTAAATATATTTACTTTATTTTTAACCTGTGTTTTACTGAGTCTGTCGTCCTTGAAAGAACTACCCGTTACAATGGCGCCCGAGCAAAAATTAGAATATACGAAAGTAAACGTCGTTACTCGACGCCCGGAAAATGCCAAAAATGCTGACAGATAAAGACACAGACTCAGTAACAGGTCCACTTCGTGGATATATAAATATAGAACCCGTTCAAAGATGATTAAGCTTCTTTGTTTTCAGATCCATAAGGAACCGAAAATGAACCGAACCGAGAATGATCCGAAAATAAACGTCGCCGATGCAACGTGCAGGAATGATGCGACCATCTGCTGTATAAAAGCCTTGGCACATTATCCCAATGGATTTGAGGGGACCACGCCCAAGATCTACAGAAGGAAGCACCTTCTAGCCAGTCATCCGAGACCAATTTACGAATCACCGAAAAAGACGACACTGTTGGTGGAACCGTCGAAGATGAAACCAGCACGGAAAATGTGACCATTTGCTGTAGAAAAACCTTGGCAAACTGTCCCAATGGATTTGAGGGGACCACGAACAAGATCTACAGAAGGAAACATCTTCTTGACAATAATGCCAGACCAGTTTGCGAAAAGAAAACCGACAGAAAGTACATGCCTTAAGAGTAAACCGTCGCAGATGCAGCCAGCAGGAAGAATGTGACCATTTGCTGTAGAAAAGCCTTGGCACACTGTCCCAATAGATTTGAGGGGACCACGCCCAAGAGTTACAGAGGGAAGCATCTTCTTGACAGACATCCAGGACCAGTTTACGAAGTAAGGAAGAACCAACCAAGGCCACACTGTTGATGAGTTGATGAGAAGCCGTGTTGCACACACGGCCCAACAAAAATGTATACTACATTTTTTTTGTTTTCCAAAGAGAAGGGATTGCTGGAAAAGGACTGCAGGACAGGGTAAGAACTGAGGAAATCAGACGCATATGTGGGGTAGACAATATAAATACCTGGGTAAAGAACAGAAAAGAAGAGTGGAATCAACACATAAGCAGGTTGTCGGAATTAAGGATAGTAAGAATAGCCAGGGACGTCACCGTTAGTCAAAAGAAGTATAGGACGCCCAAGGAAACAATTGGAAGAATTTAGGGGCAGAATAAAAGGCACTTTTGAAGGAAACATGCCGTACTGCCTATAAAAAAGAAAAAGAAGAAGAAGCAATACTAGTTAGAAATTGTCTTAACAGAAACACTCAAATATTAGCTAGAAATTGTTAAAAAATTTAAATTTACCCCCACCCCTCTCCGTGGGGGGTCATGTTTAGTACCATTCGATAGATTTTTGAAAAATATTGAAACGTACTTTTTAGTTTTTCGATCTGACGTTCATTCCGCAAAATATTCGATTTTTTCTTGTGAAACTTTCTGACTCACCCATTTCCTTACGCCCCATAAGGGGCTCATATCGTCAGATTTTTTAAATATACCTACACTCTTTTGCATGTACTTAACTTACCTTATCTTAATCTGACAATTTCGAGTATTTTAAGGATATATTTTTTTTCGGGCCCCCTTAACGAACTTCCCTGTGTTAAGAGCAAATTTAATATTTAATGCAATAGGTCTGGATCCCGCGTATGAAAAAAAAGTTGATTAATAGCAAGCTAAAAATTTGTTATAGCTTAAGGGTGTCTAGTCGGAAAAACTTTGATGAATGGGAACACTGGAACAGGGGAAGTTTTAAGTGTGGAACAGGTTAACAATTTGGAACGTCAGACCACGAAAACGTCCCATGTATTTTGTCCGACAGAACTTCCAATTTATTTATTACCCTTTCATTAAACTCTCGTGCAAAAATCAGACTGCTATTTGTCACCTGTCATAATTCCTGTCCTTTGACATGTTCTACGTGTTCCACTCATTAAAATGCCCAGTTGGTGATAAATAGCAGTGTGATTTTTGCAGGACAGTTTAATGAAAGGGTAACAAATGAATTGGAAATTCTGTCCGACAAAATACATGGGACGTTTTCGTAGTCTGACGTTCCAAATTTTTAACCTGTTCCGCAATTAAAACTTCCCTTGTTCCAGTGTTCCCATACATCAAAGTTTGTCCGACTAGACACCCTTAAGCAATTAAAAAATTTTCAGCTTGCTATTAATCAACTTTTTTCATACGCGGGATCCAGACCTACAAGTTCTCTATTGAACAATTGCAAACATCCCGCCCAGATTAAAAAGCATTATTTGAAAAACACCATTATATGACTTGTAAACATTTTTTGCACACATTCGTCGTGGATTTTAATACAAATGTGTATTTTAAATTTTGTAAAAGTACCCTCAATTTCTCTTGTCCAAAGACACATTTACGTGTATCTGAAAACAAATTTTCCTTTGAATATAAATCGTTGACTTGTTTAAAATGTTTAAAATCAATTGTATTTTTAATTTATATTCAAGTCACCTTGAAATGCATCTAGTTCGACAATAAAAAACATTTTAGGTGCGCCAGTTGTCTGGTAGATCATTGTAGCTAAAGTAGAACATTGTATCACTGTGAATATTTTTGGTTAAAATTAGTTTCACTTTTTTCTGTGTAACAAGGAATAATTGACAAATAACGCTCCCAATCTTTTCGAAATTTGATATTCCGAATGTAGTAAATGGGGTTGTAGTCTAGAGAAATAAGATTTTTCTCCTGACACATCCCCCTCCAGGCCGAAACCAAATTTTTTGAGTAGTATGGACATCTATATTAATAACCTTTATGTTTCCTGCAGCCGATTTTGATGATATACATAGTTATAAACAAATGAAGATCAAACAACGGTAAATTTTCGCTTTTTTCGTCTATAACCAAAAAGTTAAGCATTTTAAACAAATTTGAGAGTAAGAAACTCATAAATCGTCTAAAAAATTTCAATATGGCGTTAGCTGAATATGTCTATCCTTATTGGTTACTTAGAAAATTGCAAAATAAATCATAAATTTTGAGTTTTTATAAATATTCATAACTTATGTAAAAATTAACTTACAACCTTCTTATTACACGAATTGCTAAGACTTGTGATGCTTAAATTATATTTTAAATTTCAAAGCAATTGGTCAAATAGTTTAAAAGTTATTTAATTTGTTTATCCCAAATTCATTTTTTTTGCAACACTATAAGTCAGAAAATTATGAGGTTAAAGTAAGACTTCGGACAGTTTATGGAAGAAGAAAATTTATACTATTGACTTAATTAAAAAAAAAAAAATACAAAAAGTAATTTTAAACAGTGTAAAATTATTTTGCAAAAACACGTCGATTTTTTGCCTACTTATAAACAATTAGAATAACTTTTTAACCGTTACCCGTAGAAAATTATTTTTTCAGATTTGGAAAGACTGAATTTTTATACACATTTAGAAAGAAAAATAATTGACTTAGGACAATTAGGGACGAAGTTAGCCCCCCTTATTTTAATTCAGATGTTTTTGCAAAATAATTTTGCAGTACATATTTAGAATTATTTTTTGTCATTTTTTTAATTAAATTAATAGTATAAATCTTCTTCTTTCATAAACTATCCAAAGTATTAGTGTAACTTCACCATTTTCTGGCTTATAGCGTTGCAAAAAAAAATAATTTGAACTTTTAAACCATTTGACCAATTACTTTGAAATTTAAAATATAATTTAAGCACCACAAGTCTCAGCAATTCGTGTAATAAGAACGTTCTAAGTTAATTTTTACATAAGTTATGAATATTTATAAAAACTCAAAATTTATGATTTATTTTGCAATTTTCTAAGCAACCAATAAGGATAGACATATTCAGCGAACGCCATATTGAAGTTTTTTATACGATTTATGAGTTTCTCACTCTCAAATTTGTTTAAAATACTTAACTTTTTGGTTATAGACGAAAAAAGCAAAAATTTACGGTTTTTTGATCTTTATTTGTTTATAACTATGTATATCGTCAAAATCGGCTGCAGGAAACATATAGGTTATTATTATAGATGTCCCTACTACACAAAAAATTTGGTTTCGGCCTGGAGGGGGATGTGTCACCAACATGATATTTTTTTTCTTTATTTCTCTGAACTATTGATGGTATGATGGTGCTGACTTATATTAGAAAATAATTAAATAATTACTACAGAAAAATTAATTACATTCAAGTGTCTTGGTTTGTTTATTTCTAGTGCATCTTTATTGTGTACCTAACGAAATAATTATTTTTTGTACGATCTGACGTACAGTGTACAGTGAACCGTCTCTCGCCGTCTTTACTAATCTATTTGAACTCTTCATTTTATTACCCAGTCCTTCATGTTTTCTACTTTGCATCTCCGTCGTATATTTGTACTTCTGGCTCTGTCTTATAGTGTCTTACCATCAATTTGTCTAATGCTTTTCATCTATGCTTTTCCAATATTTTTATTTCTCCATATTGTTTCATTCAGGCAACCTTCGGCTCTGTTTGCTCTATTCACTTGCTCTTCCACTTCTGTTTCGAACTTTCCGTAACTAGATATTATCATGCCTAGATCTTTAAACTCCATCACTTTATCTGACCCTCCAGTTCTAATTTACATATTTATAGATTTTTCTGGTATAACCCTGCATTTTCTGTTTTTTTTGGGAAATTAACATGTTAAATTTTTTGGCGGGAGAGAATAATTATTAGCAAAACTTGAGGAGAAGTATATGACTTATACAATATGCATAAATAAATTGGACATATATCTCAATACTTGGTAGAAAATGGAAAAATAGTAGCTGATGCTTTGGAGTTTGGACATTTAGGTCAGTTTTGGAAATATTAGGTCATTCTATTATGAAACCTGCGACTGAGCAGTTTATTTTTCGATGAAGAGGCCTTTCATTATCATCATTGGCTATACAACCCATGGTGGGTCTTGGCCTGTTCCAGAATCAGCTTCCATTCCTTCCTATCCTTCGCCTTGGTTTTCCAATTCCGCACTCCCTAACATTCGCAAGTCCTCTTCCACCTGGTCCTTAAATCATGCTCTTTGCCTGCCTCTTCTCTTCTCCTCACTCCATCCGGTCTCTGGCTATAAATACGTTTCGACGGCTCCGCCTCATTCATTCTCTCCAAGTGGCCTAGCCACCGAAGCCTGTTTATTTTGATAGATCTACCAATACTAGGCTCACTATACTACTATCGGTATTCGGTCTACTATCGGCTATCGGTTTACAGCGTTCTCTGACGCCTTCCGACCCCTAACCTCCATTCTCTCTGTTTAACTATAGACCTTTAGGGATTTCTCTTTCCTCTAGTTCTTTTTCAATTCCCTCCCTCCAGCTTCTTCTCGGCCTTCCTCTTTTTCTTCTCCCTTGTGGTGTCCATGCTAAAATCTGCTTATTCTCCTGTCATCTGGCATTCTCTGTACATGGCCGTACCATACTAGTTGTTTTGTTTTTAGTACATGGCCGTACCTTCTAACACAAAAAGGGGAAACAGAAGAGTTCGAAATAAATAAAGGAGTGAGACAAGGTGACTCACTGTCAGCAACACTATTTAACCTGACAGTAGATTTTGTGTTAAGAAAGATCCACAAGGGAAACAGAGCATCAGGTTACCAACTAATCGTCTATGCAGATGATATAGCGATAGTAACAAAAACACGAAAAATCATGAAAAAATTATTAATGGAGATTAAAGAAGATGGAAAGAAGATGGGACTAAGAATTAATGAAAAGAAAACAAAATTAATGAGACTCAGAAAAGCAGAACAAAACGGAGATCGAAGAAAGAATAACTGCGACAAACCGGGTATACCAAGCAAATAGAAAATTACTAAAGAGTAACATATTGACCAAACAAACAAAAATGAATATATATAAAACAATAATAAGACCAATAACGATGTATACAGCAGAAACGATGACTATGACAAAAAAAGAAGAAGAGAAATTAAGGATAAATGAACGGAAGATAATAAGGACAAGACTGGGTCCAGTGAGAATCGAAGAACAAGAGTATAGAAGGAGAACGAATAAAGAAATTTTAGAAGAATTAAATGGTGAAGATATAGTAAAGAAAATAAAAGTACAAAGAACCAAATGACTGGGTCATATATGGAGACAAGGACCAGAATCAGTATCAAAAGCTATGGTATTGTGGCAACCAGGAGGAAAAAGGAGACGTGGTCGACCCAGATCGAAATGGTTAACTGAAGTAGAGGAGGACCTAAGAGGGGCAGGAATTACTAAATGGAAAGAGAAGGCAATAGACCGGACGAAACGGAGACATATTAGTGAACAAATACAATGATCATGGGGACTGATCCACCCCGTAAAATGGATCTAAAAGCGAAAGCGGCGAAACCCCACATGGGGTGTTAAGCCATATACTATACCATACATGGCCGTACCATACTAGCCTCACTATAAAGGTGGTAAAGTTCAAAATTATAGCGTCTACGCCATAATCCCTTTTCCTCCACGCATTTATATACAGAGTGTCCCAAAAGTAGTGGAACGGTCGAATATTTCGCGAACTAAACATCGGATCGAAAAACTGAAAAATACGTGTTCAATCATTTTCAAAAATCTATCCAATGACACCAAACACCAACCCCCACTACACCCCCTGGAGGTGGGGTGGAGGGTAACTTTAAAATCTCAAATGGAAACCCCTAGTTTTTCTTGCAGATTTGGATTCGTTACGTAAAAGTAAGCAACTTTTATTCAAGACATTTTTTCGAACTGTGGACAGATGGCGCTATAATTGAGAAAAACCATTTATCCTGATACCATAGGTAAATTATAGAAACGGTCTAATATATCGAGAAATACACTTTCAAATGAGAAACCAAAAAAAAATGTTTGTAATACTTTTCGAAAACCTATCGAATAACACTAAACACGACCCTCCAACCCACCCCCTGGAGGTGGGGTGGGGGTAACTTTAAAATGTTAAATAGCAACCCCCACTTTTTATTACAGATTCGGATTCATCATGAAAAATTAAGCAACATTTATTCGAAACATTTTTTAGAATTGTTGATAGATGGCGCTTTAATTGGAAAAATACGATTTATTAGCGCCATCTATCAGCAATTTTAAAAAATGTTTCGAATACATGTTGCTTAATTTTTCATGACGAATTCGAATCTGCAATTAAAAGTGGGGGTTGCTATTTAAGATTTTAAATTTACCCCCCACCCCGTCTCCAGGGGGTGGGTTGGAGGGTCATTTTTGGTGTTTATCGATAGGTTTTCGAAAAATATTAAAAGCCTGTTTTTTGTTTTCTCATTTGGAAGTGTATTTTTCGAGATATCAGACCGTTTCTATAATTTACCTATGGTATCAGGATAAATCGTTTTTCCCAATTATTGCGCCATCTATCCACAGATAGAAAAAATGTCTTAAATAAAAGTTGCTTACTTTTACGTAACGAATCCAAATCTGCAAGAAAAACTAGGGGTTTCTATTTGAGATTTTAAAGTTACCCCCCACCCCACCTCCAGGGGGTGTAGTGGGGGTTGGTGTTTGGTGTCATTGGAAAGATTTTTGAAAATGATTGAAAACGTATTTTTCAGTTTGTCGATCCGATGTTTAGTTCGCGAAATATTCGACCGTTCCACTACTTTTGGGACACCCTATATATGTCTAAGTATTCTACGTTCAAAACCGTTCACTCATCGTTCTTCATCACTTTTTATTATCGTCCACGTTTCCGACGCGTAAGTGAGGACGGGCTTGATTAGAGTTCTGTATATCAATATTTTTGTTCTTTTTGTGATTATGTTTGATGTTAAAAGTTTCTTTAATCCATAGTATGCTCTATTTACTAGATATATACGTCTGTTAATTTCTGCAGTTACTGTATTACTTTGGTTGATTTGAGAGCCAAGATATACGAACTCTCTTACTCCTTCGAAAGTATATGATCACCGTTAGATCTTCAAGTTCTGCTACAGTCCGTCCAATATACTTACCGTTGCACGTCATTATCTACGTCAGAGATCTAAGTTGACATTGTTGCCCAATTACAAAAAATTCTTGAATTTATTTTAAATCAAATATATCATAAAATTATTGCGAATGGCTACAACGTATAAAAACCACCAGTCCCCCTGAAGTTCGTTATAAACGGTTTTGACTGTATTTATAAAATGGTGGTAAAGCCCACACTTACATAACAGTGATGTGTTGGCTGAAGGTGCAGTAAAAAAGTCGCATTCTCAAATTAAGATGCGAAGATTTACTTGCCATAGCGGCCCTATTGAGCCTCCCTCTTTTGCCCCCCTTAGAAGGAAGGTGGCCACAATGGGTTATTATAGACTTCCAGAAACCTGAGCAACGTAATGGTGAGATCAGGATCTTGTACATAGACTAAAATAGGTAAAAATAGGGACTAAAACAACAAAAATAACAAAAGAATTGGATGTAGGAATATTTAGTAGTTACGTAAATTTACACATTTCTATTCCAGAAGGAGAATATTCTTCTGATAGATATTTACGCATGATTGCTCTGCGCAAGAAAAATTAACAAGGTCTTTCCAATTGAAGCGGATAAACATATGCACAAATAGTTAAGTGGGCACGGGGCTCTTGGAAGGCATAAGGTGAACAATAGACTAGTGTTACTAGTACTGGTATGAGTTCCAGGTCACTGCGAGCCATTCATTTGTAGGCAACAAACACTGGAGACTATCAAGTAAATCCACTATACCCTGTTTTTAAACTAGGAGAAGTAATTCAAATTTACCGCACCGTAATGCTTGTTTGTAATTGGTCCAACGGCAGGCAAGTTCATCCACTTGCATAACTCAATTTTGACACTATTGACATAGGATGAAATTTTGACACTATTGGCATTTCATAGGTTAATAAGTAAGTTATATCGACGATTTTTTGCGTTTTCTGTGTTATTCCTTTAATTTTTAGATTTTTAGTCTGCTTTTATATAAAAAAAGAGTTTTTTTTAGAACTCTTTAGCGACGTATTAGTATAATATAATATTTATGAATTACTTTCGAAAGCCGACATGATCAACCAAAAAAGAAGATGTATTTGGTGATTTTTCTAGTGGCATTATTGGGTGTGAATCTGTCTTTTGAGTTTACTCCTCCTAGTTTAAAAACAGGGTATACAGGGTGTACAAGCTGATACAGGTTTCCAAGGCATCCATAGGCGTAACCAGGATGATCCTAAGGGGGGTTACAACTACTGGAAGGTCTCTGAGGGGTATGGTGTTAAGCGTATAGAGCTCAAAGTCCATCCCAATGGGGGGGGGGGGTTATAACCCCCAAACCCCCCCCTGGTTACGCCTATGAAGGCATCTCAGAGGACGTCGGGAATAATTTTTGATTTTGTACTGGGAATTTAATCCACATAATACGGCACCAAAGACAAATTTGCGTATCTTTGAAAGATCCTACCTAGGCCACTTAGAATAGCTCTTTAATATTTTTTAATACACAAAAGATATGCATTTGTTTTCTAATTATTTACATTTGTATCTTTACCTATATTATTATATTTGTGCTATTTATTAATTCATATCGTTATAACTTCGAATTCAAATTTTACATAAATATCATATTAGCAATGGATTTTAATAATATAGGTATGTACTTTATTTCTTTTGACTTCGTACGTACATATTTGATTACTCACACAGTATGATTAATATGATTTCTACTATTATATTTAATACTTATTAAAAACTTACCCTCAACTGAAAACAGCTGCAAAATATCGGCAGGGGGCTTGGACATGCACGGCAGAACATAAACAGTCTCTGCTGGAAAGTCACCCTTTTCTTGCGTTCTCTCGCACCTTCCTACGCACCATCCGGAGTTTAAAACGGTCTCACCAGTGCTATCTTCTTCCAAAATTATCAGATCACCTTTCATAAATGTCAGAAAACTGGACCCTTCTCCTGGGGCCTTGTAATCTTGCAAAGCTATCACAAATTTTGATCGCTTTTTCAATCCTGCAAAAAAAAGAACATACATAGGTATTTATTTATTATATAAAATCAACTAACGTGAAATTCTCACTGGGATTGTAGTACGGTTAAGATAGGAATGCGCATTCAGTGTTGCCACAGTTCCTGTGCGATGCTCTTGAGAGAGAAATCAACAACTGGTGAAGACCGACAACCCTGTGCGTTTATTCCCCATTAGAAATGTATTGGCCTATCTTAGCCGTACCGAATTCTCGGTGTGAATTTCTCAATAGACATAATCAGAGGCAGACAAAATTTGACCAATATTCGGACCCAGAGATCAGAATGTACTTTTTAGAAGGCTTTTGTACGCTGAATCGGAATCTGAGCATAAAACTGCCGAATGGGCTCTGATTTATGCAGTGATGTGGGAGGGAGGGGATATGACATAAACAATGCTTTTGTATTTACTAAATGGGACCACTTGATTTGACACTTCTGGGAAGCACAATATAGCGGCGGGCAGGTTTTATTTGTTATACATGGAAAATATGTTATTAATTAATTATTAAAATTATTAATTATGTATATATTTATATAATATAATATGATTTTATAATTATATACTTTATATAGAACAGAATATACTACCAAAGAGTTGTTCAGCCATATTGAGTTCCCATTTTAGTCTCTGAAAGCGATCCCATCTACTTCACCTCATGTCACATCCCCTCCCTCCCACATCCCACATCACTGGATTTATGAGACATCCTAACCTAAAACTGCAAAATTAGCGTTTTTTGGCTTTCTCTGAGGTTATGTAAGCTTCGTAATATAATTTTTCTCATAGGGGTATATATTAACATAGAGGGAGCCTACCTTCCGCGCTTCCTGACGACAAGATCTCATGGACTGGTTTGCTGCATCTCTTTCTAACACATTGTATCGAAAATCTATGATGACATTCAGTGTGAATATAGGCACGGAAGAGGAGGACAACTGTAGCAAAATTACTATGCGTAAGAGTGAAACAGCACTAATCCAAATAAAAAAGATGGTGTCGTCACTTCGCTATGAATGACACTCTCTCTATGCTAATATATAACTCTATGATTTTTCTCTCAAACTTTTAAGCATCTTTAAGGATAAACCTTAATCCTTATGACGTTAAGTTTATTCAGACATCTTCCTTTTTCGCCGAGATCGCAATTTATTTCTTTTTTTGTTGAGATGCCTAGTAGAACAGAAAATATAAATTCAGAAATCCCAAACTCATAAGACTTTATTTCAGCAACCTCAAAACCTGACAACCCAAATCAAATAACCTCAAATCCAAAAATCTCAAACCTACATACTCCAAACTCAACCAATTTCTAGAAACCATCCCTCTCAATCCACAAACAGGAACACCCACCCAACTCTGAAATCCCTAATAGTCCAGGAACCGAAGCTTTTCACCTCGCAATTTTTACAGAATGGATCGATTTGCTTGAAAATTTAAGAATAAGTAGTGAATAGTCCAAGGATCAAAATCTGTGTGATGCTGAAAGGCGCTTTTACCATGGGGGTGGTTGCCAGCCCATCTCGGGGGTGGAAATTTTTATTATATTTTGACCGCAAAAGTTGATAAAAATGTTTATTCTAAGCAAAAAATGTTCTACACATTTTTTGATAAAATTAATAGTTTTCAATTTATTCGCTATCGAAAGTGTTGGTTTTATATCGAAAAAATCAATGTTTTTCGATATACTCATTTACGATTCACTCAATTTTTGCCGTAGAAAAATTTTTTCAAACCACGTTCTTGTGAATTAAATCACCTACAATTTCATATTTTTAAACATTTTTTCGTATCTCTGATGCTAATATTTTTACCAAACTACAAAAATTCGTTATTCGCTTGTAACTCCAGTTTTTTAAAAACTAATCATTCTGAGCCAGTCAAACTTCTAAAATCTATTAATAATACATAAATAAAGAAGAATGAATAAGGCCAATGACTAAAAACACCGCTAACTTACATTATTATGCTTACAATTGGATTTCTCCATTTTTTTTTTTTCAAAAAAATATATTGATTTTTTAACCGTAACTTTTTTATTTTTTTATCTTAAAAAGTTTGGTAAATAATAATTTTGTAGGTTTTTACAAGATCTATAAGCCTATTAATATTAAATCTTTTTGAAGTCCTCAATCGCAAAAAGAGGTAACTTTGAAAGGGTCGGTAAAGGTGGTTTTTGCATGTTATTACAAGTTTTAATTGTCAATAGCTCACTCAATTTTTGCCGTAGAAAAATTTTTTGCAAACCAGGTTCTTGAGAATTAAATAAGCTACAATTTCATATTTAAACCTTTTTTCGTATTTCTGCTATATTTGCTAATCTTTCTATTCTGAAGAAAATTCCATTTTTTTCCAAATTACAAAAATTCGTTATTCGTTTTAACTCCATTTTTTTTAAAACTAATCATTCTAAGCCGGTCAAACTTCTAGAACCTATTAATAATACATAAATAAAGAAGATTAAATAAGGTCAATGACTAGTTTTAATTAGGGTGGTGATTAGGAGGTTGCTTCCGATCACTTTTTCGCTGAAAAAAAATAGGGACTAGGATTCTTTTCATTATAAGTCACTTAATTTTTGAGCTAGAAACTTTTTTTTATTTCTGGAGATAGATATTATTAAATGCTTTAAATTAGTTTGAACAAGTTATCCTCGACAAATGCATAGTTTTCCGGTCTTTTGACTTTGAAACTACAATATTTAGCATTTGACGAAGAAGGGCTAACATATAATCAAGTACAGCTCGATTACTATCGGTCTTAAAGAAAATAAAAAAAAAACGGTTTTGTTTATTTTTTCAAAAGGTACATTTCTGTTAAGTAAAGTTGTTTTGATAAAACGAAAACTTTTGGAGTTATTAGCAGAAAACATATTAAAAACATTGATTTTTTCGATATAAAACTAACACTTTCGATAGCGAATAAATCGAAAACTATTAATTTTATCAAAAAAATGTATAGAATGTTTTTCGCTTAGAATTAACGTTTTTACCAACTTTTGCGGTCAAAATATAATAAAAATTTCCACCCCCGAGATGGGCTGGCAACCACCCCCATGGTAAAAGCGCCTTTCGGCATCATATAGATTTTGATCCTTGGACTATTCACTACTTATTTTCAAATTTTCAAGCCAATCGATCCATTCTGTAAAAATTGCGAGGTTTTGTCCTATTTTAAGCTTCATTGCTTGGACTGTAAGATTAATTGCTTAATGTATCATTTATCAAAATAAAATTACATACAGTAAATGTGCTTACCGATATCTCTAGGCCCATCAACCCCTACAAATCACCCCTCAACCGCATTTGAAAGAGAAATAATTATACTTTAAGATGTTATTCGTATTATTTTAGGATAGAAGAAATGAACGGGTTTACATAACCTCAAAAATGTACAAAAACCATAGACATATAATACCTAGACTGCGCGCAGCAATCTAAAACTGTTCCCCCAGTGCGACAGAGAAAAATGTTTGTAGTTAGGGTAGACATCTCTTTCTAATCGGTGGGGTATATCCATTGACATTGGGTTTATCGACCACGTGACTTTCCCACTGCCACCGATTAGAAAGAGATGTCTATTCTAAATCTAAATACAAACATTTTTCTCTGTCGCACTGGGGGAATAGTTTTACATTGGAGTTACTTGTATAATAGCGTAAATTATTCATTCATTTTATTAATAAATTTATTTTTTCAGTCTCTATGTATTCATATATTATATATAAACATTTTTGTTTTATTATTATTTTTTGTATTTTGACAACGGCATCCGATTTGGACGTCGAAACGTTAAAAAAATCTTTGATTTTTAGTAAAATTGTGGCTTATTTCCCATTAAAAATAATTAATTACAAAAATGCCACAAGAAAATAGCTTCGAACAACATCTATGTATTCAGTTATTACAATAATTTATATACTGTACAATAAAATCTAATAATCGAGAAAACAGAAAAAGTGATAGTGATGTTAATAATATACTGTTAATATGGAACGAGTAGATACATTTTGAACACCTTTAACAACTACTATAATCGTTGTGTACATGCACTGCATGTCTTATTTAAATTCAGTATAGTTTCATCTCTTTATTTTACAACGTATTATGTTTTCCATCTTTTGTGTTATATTGTCGGTTATTACCGCACTCTTCGCTGTATGTCTATGCCAAAATAGTATATTGTGCAACAAGTGCCGAAAGGTACTAATTTCTCACGAGTTTGAAAAGTTGCGGTACGAACGCAAGCGAGTGCCGCAATTCAAACGAGTGAGAAATTACCTTTCTGTACGTGTTACACACTATACTTTTTCTACAACCACAGTTTTTGCTAAAAATAGAAATCACAATTTCCAAACGAAGATCTATTATAATAATAAATCATAAATTGTAAACTGTATTTAATTAATACTAATGAATTTAAATTCGTTATACCTAAACAGATTACACAGTCTTAGTTTGTTTGAATTTAAACTATTTTAAATAATTATTACAAAATAATGTCACATTTAAAATAAATAAAAATATTAATTAATATTTTTGTATTTTGACAACGACACCCGATTTGGGCATCGAAACGTTGATAAAATCATTTGTTTAGTAAAATTGTGGCTTATTTCCCATCAAAATTAGTTAAATGCAAAAATGTCACAAGAAAATAGCTTCGGAACAACATTAATATCACATTTGACATATTTATGCAGTCACGAGTAACGTTCCTCCATACCTACTTCATTCGACGTATCTTGCTAAGGTTGCTAAATCCATATTGGTTAATTGATAATTATTATAAAATGTTTATTAAGGATCAAATTGTAAAATAAAACAGTTGTAACATCCAAAATTTAATTTCTATTCGATCATTAAGTATAACACTTGTCTTACCATATATTTGTCTACACTTTAACCACAGATGTAAACAGAAAACAGAATATATAACGTTACTCAGAATGAGGTAGAATACTGTGCAGAAAAGAACTTTCCGGCACAATAATGTCACTTTTCTGCACACTAATGTCATATATCTTATAATGTGAGAAAATATCAAGTTTGCTAACATAAAACTGCGCAGAATAGTATATTGTGCAACAAGTGCAGAAAGATACTAATTTCTCACGAGTTTGAAAAGTTGCGGTACGAGCGCAAGCGAGTGCCGCAATTCAAACGAGTGAGAAATTATCTTTCTGCACGTGTTTCACACTATACTTTTTCTACAAGCACAGTTTTTCCTAAAAATAAAAATCACAATTTCCAAACGACAATTAATTATAATAGGTCTATGTGATAAATTTTAAACTGTATTTAATTAATACCTACTAATCAATTTAAATTCCTTATACCTAAATAAATTACACAGAAATCAGTTAAAAAATTAATGCACTGCCTTAATTTGTTTAAATTTAAACAATTATTACACATTATTGACATTATATTTATGCAGTCACGGATTTACACAAAACCTACTTCATTCGACGTCTCTTGCACAGGTTGCTAAATCCTTATTGGTTATTTGATAATTATAAAATGTTTAATAAGAATAAAATTGTAAAATAAAACAGTTGTAACATCCATAATTTAGTTTCTATGCTATAGTTAAATATAATAATTGTCTTATAGGTTATATATTTGTCTAAAGTTTAACCACGGCTGTAAACAGAATATAACGTTACTCAGAATGAGGTAGTCAACTGTGCAGAAAAGAACTTTGCGGCACAGAAACGTCATTTTGCGGCACAGAAACGTCACTTTTCTGCACACTAATGTCAAATATCTTATACTGTGAGAAAATATCAAGTTTGCTAACATAAAACCGTGCAGAAAAGTGCACTTTGAATAGTGGTTGTAGAAAAAAGTGCATTTTGAATAGTGGTTGTATAGGTTAAGTTAGGATATCTCATAAAACTGAGCCAATTCGATAACTTGGTATTCAGCGCACAAAAAACCTTCGAAAAAGTAGTTATACTATGTTTTCTCGGCCTCAGGCTTGTCAACTTGTGTAATTTATACTTTTCTTACCTTCCAAGAAATAAACAACCAGATCCCTTATATCCTCTGCGTTTGGACTTTGGAAAGTAAACTCCTCTCCCCTAACAGTATTCAGACTAAATGTTTGAGTAAACACTTTGTTCGTTTTTTGACTTGACACTGTCGTGATTTCGGGAAAAGAAAGTTCCAGTAAAACTTGTTCCTGATCATCGACAACGTAAACTCCAGTCCAATTGACTGCAATAATAACATCGTTTTTAGGAAGGTTGGGGCCTGAATTGCGATAAGCTTCGTAGAATCTTGAAAACAGTAAGGGCCACTTGAATTTTGCGTAGCTAACCACGTCTTCTTTCACTCGTAACGATGGAACCTAAAATATAGACATAAATTAATGGAAGTGGTAAAATATAAACTTACGTGCATAGAAATCGGCCCACCTAAAAATTTGGTCATTTTTGAAGTCTCGTGTTTCCTAAACCTATTGGCGGATTTAAGTGATTTTTTTAATATGTTATAGCCTTATTCTTCAACAATATTGCTGTAATAATATTATTGCTAAACAGGTAAGTGTTATTTTTATACCGGGTGTAACAATGATAGTGTGTTTTTTCCTCAAAGTTCGGAACACCCTGTGGAATATTCTAGCGCAGGGGTGGCGAACGTGCGGCCTTAAGGCCGCATGTGGCCTTTTCTTGCCCAAGCTGTGGCCTTTTCATAAATTAAAAATTATAAAAATTTTACGATACTAAACGATAAAAAAATGTTTACGATACTAAAAATACCATTAGTAATCATTTATTCAAACAAAAAAATTGTTTCAAATACCGTTTAATTATTGGAAGGTACGCCACTGACTAAGAAGGAAATGTCACATTCTATCTGCTATCACCTCGATTCCTTCCCCGCGCCTAGAGTAGAGCATGCCTAGTCCATCTTTATTAATACGTCCATGAAAACGATCCTCGCAGTTGCATAAAGGAACGCAGCCAAGTAACGTCGAGGCAACGAAATTGCCGGTGTATAACTGTATCAACTTTACTAAATGTTGTTTATTTTTTGAATAAGGTAAGTTGTAAGATAATATATATTACAAACATCGAACAAGTTTTCTATATTGTACTGTAGTAAAATACGGGTCAATTAATTTTAAATTTTAGTAATCATTGCAAAATTTAAAAATTTTTATCAGTTGAACAATTATTGATACAATTTTTGTACAATTATTGATACAAATTATTGGTATTGTAAATTTTATTCGATCAAGTTCAATGCGTCATCGTCAATTTCGAGATATAATAATGTCAGATAATGACACATTCAATGGAGACTTACCATATCATAGCAAAATACGTTGGCTATCAAGAGGACAAGTTTTGCTAAAAATATTCACCCTGCGTCAACAAATAATTAAATTTTTTGAAGAACAAAAGAAATATTACGATTTATCAGATAAAGAATTTTGTAGAAATGCTGCCTTTTTATGTGACATGACAATGAAGCAAAATGAATTGAATTTAAACTTGCAGGGAAAAACTAAATATATATACGAAATGTGGCAAAAAATTCAAGCTTTTCGAAAAAAACTTTTATTCTTTAAATCTGTACTAAGTCGATTAGAAATTTCTAAAGAATATTTCCCACAGTTATCGGAAATTATGATGGAGCAAAATTATTCCCCTCAAAATTTGGAGTATGTTTCTGTTCTGGATATATTAATTGAAGAATATAATAAAAGGTTCTCAGATTTTGAAAAACTTGTTGTCACACTTAAATTAACTTTCGAACCACACCTTGTTGATATCGACGTAGCGCCCAAAGAATATCAAATGGAATTATTTGAGATAGGAGAAGATAATATCTTTAAATCACAATTCGATTCAAAAAAAGATCCTATTGAAATATGGAAGACTGCAGTTATTTATTCTCGTCTAAGACAACACGCACGAAGAATTCTTTCATGTTTTGGAAGTACATATTGTTGCGAGGCAACATTTTCATACATGACTCAAATTAAAACCCGCCTAAGAAGTCAAATAAGTGATGTTCATTTGGAAGATCAACTTAAATTACGTACCACGTCAATTGAACCAAATATTTCTTTTTTGTCATCCAATAAACAACCACAGAAATCCCATTCAATTTTCTGGATCGTAAAATTAAATGTCAAATTTTTTGGAATTTATTAATTGTATGTCATTTTAAAAAATAAACTATTTAATTGCAAAGAAAATTATGTATTTTAATTTTGCATATAAATCCCTTTAATTAAATCGTATATATATGGATGCGGCCTTCTCAAAAATGGTAAAATGAAAATTGGCCTTCTAATATAAAAAGGTTCGCCACCCCTGTTCTAGCGTATATAAAATATTGAAATTAAAACTCAACTGTAGCTTTAGGCTTTCTTAACATTTTGCTTTTTGATTCATTTGCTTATGTTGGATAATAAAAAAGTTAGATATTTTAACAACTAGCAACGTTCTTCATCAATACAGGGTGTTTCAAAATAAGCGCGACAAACTTTAAGGGGAAATTCTGCATGAAAAATAATGACCGTTTCATTTATAAACATACGTCCGCAAATGGTTCGTTTTCGAGATACGGGATGTTGAATTTTTTTTACAAACTGACGATTTATTTACTGTTCTAAAACCGGTTGAGATATGCAAATTAAATTTGGTGGGTTTTAAGAGGTAGTTATTGCGCATATTTAACATACAATTAAGAATTTTATATTCACCATTGGCGTGCATACGGGTCATATTACCCGTATGCACGCCAATGGTGAATATACAATTCTTAACTGTATGCCAAAAAATGCGCAATAATTACCTATTAAAACCTACCCAATTTCATTTGTATATCTCGTGCGGTTTTAGAACAATAAATAAATCGTCAGATTGTACAAACAAATTCAACATCCCGTATTTCTGAAACGAAGCATTTGCGAACATATGATTATAAACCTAACGGTCATTATTTTTTCATGTAGAATTACCCCTTAAAATTTGTCGCACTTATTTAGAAACACCCTGTATTGATGAAGAACGTTGCTAGTTGTTAAAATACCTAACTTTTTTATTATCCAACATAAGCGAATGAATCAAAAAGAAAAATATTAAGAAAGCCTAAGGCTACCGTTGAGTTTTAATTTCAATATTTTATATACGCTAGAATATTCCACAGGGTGTTCCGAACTTTGATGAAAAAACACACTATCATTGTTACACCCGGTATAAAATAACACTTACCTGTTTAGCAATAATATTATCACAGCGATATTGTTAAAGAATAAGGCTATAACATATTAAAAAAATCACTTAAATCAGCCAACAGGTTTAGGAAATACAAGACTTCAAAAATGACCAAATTTTTAGGTGGGTCGATTTCTATGCACGTAAGTTTATACAGTATGTAAATCGTTCTGCTGAACATAGGGAATATACATTGAGATCATTGTGGCAACTGCGCTAACCTGTGTCAGTTGAAACTTCTGTTCGAGTACGAGTTTCTGGTGCAATAGAGCTGATAGAACGAATAGAATGAGTGATCTTGAATGCAAGGCAGTCCATAAATAAATCAAAAACAAAGATTATGACTGATGGATTAATAATTTTACTTTCATTTTTAAAATATCTTTTATTTAAAAATTAATTTCCAAATTAGACAGACACAGTTTTCCCATTAGGTCAAAAATAGTTCTACTACAATGTCATGTTTTGACGTTTGTTTGTGTCACCCGAAATTAATTGTCAATTTTGAGGTTAATGCCCCTGAATGCTAACAACTCTATTGTCAAGGAGAGAGCGAAGTTGCCACAATTATCTTAATATAATACAATGCATGTATTTACGTATCTAAATATATACAATGTATGTTCCCTATGTCCAGCTAAACGATTTACGCACTGTATACTGTAATGATTTTAATAGTATTTTAATTTAATAATGAGTTTTCGGCATTATTCAGTTTGCAGGTCCTGTTTGACCGAGTCACCCATGACAAACTGATAGTTGTCTTGCAACAACTGGGAATGGACTGTGATAGTCGTGACGTCAAATCAATGTTGGCTACTCTGGAAGGGTTTCCAAACAAAGCAAAAATCTGTCAAAAATTCACACGTGGTGTTTGTTTTCGTTTTTATAATGAATAAGATGGACTTACCCAAGTTTTTTTTTATGTATTTTTACCCGTAGAACACAATTTTTTTGGGTAACAGTTGATCCGGATGTCGATAAGATTGTTATTAACAAAGAACTTGAGGAATTATATAACAGCTATTTTTCGCAACACAAAACATTTTTTTGTATTTTTTGGGTCATTCTAAGCAAAAAATATTCTTACAAGCTTTTTCGTAGGATGCATAGTTTTCGAGATAAACGCGGTTGAACTGTCAAAAAATCAAAAAATTGCAATTCTTGAACCCGAATAACTTTTGATTAAAAAATAAAATAGCAATTCTGCTCACCGCATTTGAAAGCTCAAGTCAAATTATACCGGTTTTGATTATTTGCATTCCTAAAAATTAATTTTTTATTGTTCAACAAAGCTATAAACACATGGTGTTTAAGTGATATTTTCAATGCATCTCCCATATAAAATCGAACGAATAGGCGCGCCAACAAACAGGCAATTTGTACGTAGCATGCATTAAAACGCATTGAAACACTATTTGTTTATAGCTTTGTTTGATAATAAAAAAAATAATTTTTAGCAATGCAAGTAACTCAAACCGACATAATTTGGCTTGAACTTTCAAATGCGGTAAGCAAAATTGCTATTTGATTTTTTATTCAAAAGTTATTCGGGTTCAAAATTGCAATTTTTCGATTTTTTTAAAGTTCAACCGCGTTTATCTCGAAAACTATGCATCCTACGAAAAAACTTTAAGAATATTTTTTGCTTAGAATGACCCAAAAAGTACAAAAAAATGTTATGTTTTGCGAGAAATCGCTGTTATGTAATTCCTCAAGTTCTTTGTTTATAACAAACTTATCGACATCCGGATCAACTGTTAAAAAATTCGAGTTCTACGGGTCAAAATACATAAAAAAAACTTGGGTAAGTCCATCTGAATAAAGGAGACCGTTGTACCCCCCCTGGCGGCAGCACTAAATATTGTGGAGCAATATTAATGCCCGATTTCATAATGACAGTGAGTATAAAATTTGTCAATATGACAATTTCAATAATTGACAATATGAATTATTTAAGTAATATGCTAAGAAAGTTATAAAATTTCTTCGCTATTCACGCACGATCGTTTCTCGTATCCCCTCCAAGTCCTTGCACATAGCGAATAGACGAAAGCTGGTGCACAAATATATTTTTAGAAAAATTGTGTAATTTCGAAAAAATACATTTGAAGCAAGTTGAGATTTGGGCAGAGCAGAATCTTATTTATAAATAAACAAACGAATGCGAGAGAATATGTGCAATAATAAAAGCTGTCATAAGATAACGGGACTTACGGAATATCATAACAAGTGCCTTGAAACAACATATGTAAGAGAATTTTATGCTTACCTTTTCTTTCACGTAGTAACTCTTCTTATAAGCTTGAACAACAAGGGCTGCCCATCTATCCACCGCTTTTTCTACACCAGTCAAACAGTAATCTGGAATATAATTCGGCAAAAGCGTCAACAGTCTTTCCACGTTCATGTCACTAATATATTCTATGTAGTATTGTTGGGCTGCTATCATGGCTAGGTCTTCTTCTTTATCACATCGGTACTCTCCAAATTTGACTCCGCGGACAACTTGTTGGTAGATCAAGTTAGTTGCTACTTGGTCTTCGGTAGGTTCATGCCACGGAGCAAAAATCTCCTTTCGGAAGAATAATCGCCATGGGGCGTTGCGTTCTTGAGCACCTTGTTCTTTTGCATATTGTTCACACTGAAAACATGAAAATTTTGTTTTATTAGTTCTTGCGAGTATCCAAATGTGGCAAACTCATTCTGAATTTAATATTAATCTAATGAGAAAGTTTATTTAAGTTCTTCAAAGGTTGGTTCAGTCGTAGCCAGTGATTTAGTATATAGAGTATTTAGTGTAGAGTGAATCTACTATTCACACAAGTCGAGTATAGACAATCGTATATAAGTGGCCGGGGTCCGGACAAATAATCATCCCGGACAAAAAATCCCCACAAATTATCCCTGGACAAAAAATCCCCAGACAAAAAATCCCCGGACAAATAATCCCCGGACAAATAATCCCCGGACAAAAAATCCCCACAAAAAATCACGGACAAGTAATCACCACAAATTTTTCTGGACAAAATATCCTCACAAAAAATCCCGGACAAAAAATCCCCAAGAAATTTGCTACCGAATAGTTCTCTAAAACTTTTCCTGAAATTTTTTGAAGTTTCGAATTCTAATTCCATGCCGAATACTTCAAATTTTGCATGACAAAAAAATGTGTTTTTTCAAAAATTTTTCATAGCTGCTCGGGAAGAGGCCAGATGGGAGAAAATCTTTAGGGAGGCCTATAAAAAGGTGGAAAGATGCAGTCAGAAAAGATCTGGAAAAAATGGGAGTGAGACAATGGGAAATAGTGGCACAGGACCGACAAACATGGAAGGCAATAGTAAACGCGGCACAGACTCTCGATAAGTTATAACGACATTGATGATGATGATGACTAAATATTTTTGACGTTAAATTTACAAAAAAAAAAACAGGTTTTCTTGCATTACAATCAAGAGTATCGTTTTCAAGACCAGCAGTTATTATCACGAATACGCAATGTTTTGAACATAGTTATTCAAAGCAGAGTGAGCAAAAGATTTAAGTGAATAATTACAACATGATTCCCACAGCCTTAGCTCGTTCCCCATATCTTCTACGATTTTTGAATAAACTCACACTCTTTTGTCATGTAAAATTTGAAGTTTTCGACATAGAATTGGAATTCGAAATTTGGTAATCGAAATTACAATTCATGCTTAATCTTAATTGCTATTCATTATTTTCGTACCGAAAAGCGGTTTCATGGCATGGAGATTGCTATCTATAACTCTCATGCACTGAGGCTGAAAAACATTTGCGTCGATTGCATTCACGGGAAAACTTTTAGAGAATTATTCGGCAGAAATATTTCTTGGGGATATTTTGTCCGGGGATTTTTTGTCCAGGGATAATTTGTGGGGATTTTTTGTCCAGGATTATTTGTCAGGGGATTATTTGTCCTAGCTTCGTAAAATTTTGTTGAATGACTGTGGAAATTCTAGTCAACTTCTTGAAGAATTTGCATTACAAAACCAAAAAAACACTTTATCGTCTTCATAATGTCGAAGTTGTCTTTTAATGAACTGCTCAATAAAATCGGGATTATATTCACGACAATGCGAAACTATAGGCGGTATTTTATTATTTGACTACTGCATATAGCTCCCAACTCTCAACTATAAAGTAGGTATGTACACATATGCTCGTTTGTAGCATGTTCATTAGATTACCCCGATGACCTGGCATCCATATCAATCTGACACTGTTATGTTCCACCAATCTGTCAAGTTCTAGTCATTCCCACATTAGCCTTAGAGTACACCTTAGGGTTCTAAGAGTCCTAAGTACCTTCTTGTACAAAGCAAGCTCAACTAAAATGAATGTGTTTAAATGAATCAGATAGTCACGTATTAAATTATTCGACTAAACAACAACTACTACACTATATATGTGAACCAACTTAACCATAGTTAAAAATTGTCGAAGATTTTTTTGATTTTGAGCTAAAAACCATTATAATTAGTTTTCGGTACATATTCTGAATAAAAATATGATAAAAAAATATTAGACCAGGCATATTAGCTCAATTGTAATTTAAAAAAGTTATCTACAGTTTTATGATGAAAAGTTGTGAGAGGGGTACACAGTATATAGAGGTTCCACAGTAAAACCACTCCTCTGTCGGCGCTTTGATCTCAAGAAGTAATACCGGCAGTACGCAATTGGTAATTCACCAGTGGTGGATGCGGGTTTTCCCTGTTAAAATCCATACGTTTCTATGCGACTAGCAATGCGAGAGTGGGGCAAAAGCGACTAAGAACATTGCGCGGTCGCCATGCGCGACTACAGATTTTACTTCCAATTTTTCGGAGAGTGGTTCTACTGTCCCTCTTTATACTGTGGTGGGGTATAATCAGAGACATGTTAACAATAAACCAGGCTAGGGATATGAAACTCAATGCATCGGGGTGTAACGACAATATCAAGTACAGTGGTCTAGCTATAATTGTCTGTCGTGCGAGTGTGAGCGTATCTACCAAGAGGTGGGAGTAATGGAACGACACAGACACAGAGGCGGCGGCCATCACATGCCAGAGAGAGAAAGCTAAGCGCCGGTAGAGACAGATAGATAGACCACCGACCCGAACTGCTCCGCGTTACGCTATTTTTCGGACCTGGCCTAATCTATGTGTTATTATATATATTATATCTATTATATATGGGTGGTATAATACACAAAATAAAAATAAATTACCTGATCAGCTGAAAGTTTCCCTGGATGATTGGGGAGGCGGAAGGTTAAAAGTGGGTGAGAAAAAGCTTTTCTTTGACATCTTATTAAAAAATTTTTAAAATTGAACTACAAAAGTTGTAGATATAAAAATCTACAAGTTTCGTTTATAATATTTTTCAACATAAACTGAAAATTAACGATAAAATGAAGAAAATCGACTTTTTTCGATGTTTTCGTTTTTAATTTTTCGTTTGTATCAAAGGTATTTTCTTCAATTTTTTCGATAATTCTTAGGTTATCTTAAACAGGTTGTAGAACGAAAGTTATAGATTATGATATTATCTAAAACTTTCGCCCATGAAATTTTTTGATAGAATGTCAAATTGCTTAAATTACTATCTGAAATTTTGACATTTAAAATGTCAAATTTCAAAACGGAAATTAAAAAAAAACTTTTTTCATCCCCTTTTAACCTCCCTTTCCAAATCTCCCCTGGGACTTTTCAGCTATTTAATTAATTTTTATTTTGTATATTACACCCCCTCCTACCACTTTCTATATCTAGGTAGGTATATGAAATTTTAGCTAAATTTTTTTCACCTTTTTTGCTAATTTGCCAGGTCTATTCCATTGAGAGTTAGAAGTTAGATGAGTAGTTGATAATAGTAGGTAGAGATAAAAATCTTCGGCTTTTTATATTTTACTAAAATTTACCTATTTCGGTACTTACCTGTGATATGGCATCCATAACGTGATCTCCTCCGCTACCTAGAGAAGACACTTTATCGAACAAGGCAATGTATAACGAAAATCCAAATTGGTCCTTCAATCCTATTTTATCTGATAACTGGTTGCAGAGTTCACGGGCGGTCGTAGCCGAATCCGCTAGTAAAGTTTTCGTGTTTCCATCCATAAATGTGATAGGTAACATTATAGGCTTTTTTGACTTGGTTGCTTGGAGTTCTAGCCAACTCGGTGGTTGGTTTCTAGTGCCGTTGTTGAAGGTTCGTTTCAGACGGTCCTCGCAATATGGAGCATAACCTGGCGGACCTGTGAAGATAGTTATCATTGTATAAAAAAAGGAATCATAACAAGAATACAAGAAAGCAAGGACTGGCCAGTAATACTACAGCTACGGAATAATACTGTGAGATTCATGTTAAAATTAGGAACCTTGAAGGCCAAAATAATGCTAATAAGAACTTCAGAATTACAAACTTAACATAGCTGCTCTATAAATAATCATAAGAAAAGGAAGTGGATACAAAACTAGAAAAGAAATAAAATGAATCGTATATAAACTCAACAACATATTATATAAAACTCTAGAGAAATCCCTAAGAATCCCTAGAGCGAATTTTAACAAAATGAGAACAGTGCTCTGCACAAGAGATCTAAAGTTAGAGCTAAGAATAAGGTTGGCTAGGTGCTACGTTTTCTCTACTCTGTTTTACGGAATGGAAGCTTGGACCTTGAATGCGGCATCACCGAAAAAACGGGAATAATTCGAGTTGTGGGTATATAGAAGAATTTGGAATAGAAAAAATTGGAACATCTCGGATATATTACACGTGGAGAGAGATACAACTTGCTCCAAATCATTATACTAAGAAAGATTCAAGGAAAAAGAAGCATAGGGAGACGCAGAATATCGTGGCTGCGCAACCTGAGAGAATGGTACGGATGTACATCAAATGAACTTTTCAGAGCAGCCGTCTCTAAAGTCCGAAAGCTATGATGATTGCCGACCTCCGTCGCGGAGATGGCACTTGAAGAAGAAGGGAGAAATACCAATATAATGGTTAAAGACTGGGTTTATTGCATTTTAACAAAAAAACATGAGCCAAAAAAAGCGAAGAATAACGTATAATAAGCCTCATAAGTCATCTCCTAAAATTGTTCCTAAAGATAATCCATAAGAGAACGTAAAAGGCCGGTCGTCCATTGGAAGCGTAGTCGCGCGACTCGAAGGTAGCACGTATACGCCCGTATAGAAGCGACTAATCCTAACAAACAAATAAAATGTAACTAAACAACGTCCACTGCAAACGACTTTGAGCGACTGGGCTCGGCCGACCACAAGCGACTGGCGACCGATCCCCCTAGAATGGGATTAGTCGCTGGTAATCGCATGTTGATGCTACACTGGTTTGCAATAAATATCTGTGCAGGTATTTTTGATATTGTATTAATTTTCGATAATTGTGTTATTTTCTATATGGAAATTGATAACGATTTATGGAAAGTCTCCGTTGTGGAACATGAAAGACAAAAGATATCATTCACGTGATGTTCAAAGAAAATTGTGGTCGAAAGTTGCAGAAGAAGTAGGTGCTAGTGATAAGAGTTTTTAAATATTACTATTTTATAATATATTATAATTACAATGTAAACGAAAAATAAAAAATAGAGCGTGGCACTTGCAGAGTACGGACAGAAGTGAATACTTCTTATAGTTTTAGGATTAACAAACTTTCAAAAGAATTTTTATTTGAAAATTTTACAATAATAAACGTCTTACATCTAAACCAAGTAAATATAAAGTTACATAAATCCTTAAATTATTTTTATTAAGAGAAAACAGTAGCCATCAACAGGTAGCGAAAACGCGTTCCAAGATTGCGGCTGTAATTTTGAATATTTTTTTGAGATATTTGGCACACGTATTCGTAATATAATAAAGAATGGCGGTACAGAGCCCAATTTGAAAAATATATTAATATGTGGAAATTACTCTGTAATTAAATACAATATTAAAAAAACAAGCCTGTACCGCCATTAAAAAGAACAAAAAATACACTTTCTTCAAATAAACTTTTTTATCCGATGCCTAGATTTTGTGTCATTTTGGAACTACTAATGAAATAAAAAATTTTAGTAGTTCCAAAATGACACAAAATCTAGGCATCGGATAAAAAAGTTTATTTGAAGAAAGTGTATTTTTTTGTTCTTCTTAATGGCGGTACAGGCTCGTTTTTTTAATATTGTTATTAATTACAGAGTAATTTCCACATCTTAATATATTTTTCAAATTGGGCTCTGTACCGCCATTCTTTATTATATTACGAATAAGTGTGCCAAATATCTCGAAAAAATATTCAAAATTACAGTCGCAATCTTGGAACGCGTTTTTGCTACCTGTTGATCGCTACTGTATCACCTTAACAAATTACTGAATGTTTTTTTCAATTTGGCGAAAAATGTAATTAAATACTGATAAAGTATAGTCACAGAATAAATAACCACATGTGGTTATTTATTCTGTGGTATAGTAAATCTTTCGTGTAAATTTGAATCGCCAACAATGTATGGAAGAGTCGATTCCCGTTAAAGGGGAGGCCATTGTACAAAGGTACAAACCTTTTTAAAGTTGTTAATAAATAACATACATATTTGTGTAATAAATTATTCCTTTCAAACTATGCTTTCTATGTATATTTTACACGCTATTCACAAAATACACTTTCTTTTGATGATGACAGTTTGACAGTCGCGAACTAAGTAGTATAACAGTCGTCTGCAGTGGAGGATACCAGTCCAAAGATATTATAGACGGTAGATTAGGTATACACCTCGATACAAGACTGTATTTTGTCTCCTCTAAATTTCAATCTCTACTCTGAAAGAATATTTATCGAAGTTTTGCACGAAACTGAAAAAGGAATTGTACTAAACGGGTACGAAAGAGTGACGCACTACAACTACCTCGGCACCTAATAAATGAAAATTATTCCAACAACCAAGAGATAACAGCGCGCATCGGAAAAACTAGATCCACATTCAACCGGATGGGGGGCCTTCTTCAAGAACCACGACCTCTCTCGTGATATAAAAGTAACTAAAGTAGGAATGCTGTGATGCTATGTCTTTTTTTATGGAGTTGAATCGTGGACCTTGAACGAACGTATGTACAGAAAATTGGAAGCATTTGAGGTGTATCCTTTTTCTTCTTCTTAGCCTTCTATCGTCCACGTTTGGACATAGGCCTCTCCCAACTCCTTCCATCGGTCTCTATCCTGAGCAACATATTTCCAATTCGTTCCGGCTACTCTTTTAATATCATCAACCCATCTCATCTGTGGTCTTCCTCTCGGTCGTTTACTTTGGTAAGGTCTCCAATGTTGTATCGTGGCATTCCAACGTTGGTCTTTTTGTCTAACAGTGTGGCCTGCAAAGCTCCATTTAAGTTTGGCAACTTTTGTTGTTATGTCCTATACTTTTGTTTTTGATCTTACCCAGTCGCTCCTCTTTTTATCTGACAGTCGTATACCTAACATTGCTCTTTCCATAGCTCTTTCTGTTGTAGCTAGTTTATTCATATTTGCCTTGGTTAGGGTCCAGGTTTGACACCCATATGTCATGATAGGAAGGATGCACTGGTTGAACACTTTGGTCCTCAAATATTGAGGTATTTTGCGGTTCTTAAGTATCCAACCAAGTTTTCCAAATCCTGCCCATGCTAGTCTTGCTCTCCTATTAATTTCCGCACTTTGGTTTTCTTTGTCAAGTTTCAGGATTTGGCCTAGGTAGATATATTCCTGGACTTTTTCTATCTCACTGCCATTTATAGTTATGCGTCTGGGGTCATCTGTGTTTGTCATTATTTTTGTTTTCTTCATGTTCATTTTTAGACCGACGTATTGGGAGCTGCCTGTGAGTTCCTCTATCATAATTTGCAGTTCCTCGAATGAGCTCGCTATAATCACAATGTCGTCAGCGAATCTGAGGTGATTTAGCTTCTTGCCATTAACGTTAATGCCATAGGTTGACCAATTTGTCGTTTTGAAGACGTCTTCTAGTGCTAGGTTGAAAAGCTTTGGCGATATTACGTCTCCTTGTCTCACGCCTCTCTTAATAGGGATGGGATTTGTATTTTCGTCTAGTTGTACTATCATAGTTGCATTTTCATATATATTATGTATTAGTTGTCTATATCTCGAATCTATTCTACAATTATTAATAGCTTGTTCTATGGCCCACATCTCGATACTATCATGGACTCTTTATTTATACGTCCATGGATACTATCAAACGCCTTTTCATAGTCTACGAAGGCAAGAAATACGGGTAGTTGGTATTCATTTGCCTTCTCTATCAATGTTCTCATTGTCAGCAGATGGTCTGATGTACTATATCCTTTGCGGAAGCCAGCCTGTTCCACTGGTTGGTAATTGTCCATTTTGTAGGTCAACCGGTTGTTAATAATTCTCATGAATAGTTTGTATACTTGACTGAGCAACGATATCGGTCTATAATTCTGTAGGTCACATTTGTCCCCTTTTTTGTGTAAAAGTATTACTAGACTTTCGTTCCAGTCTTTAGGGATCTCGCTATTATGGAGACATTTATTAAATAGCTCTGTTAGTATAGGGATTGTTACTGTCTTGCTTGTTTTCAAGAGCTCGGCAATTATACCGTCCTGTCCTGGAGCTTTATTATTTTTTAGTTCTTTTAAAGCTCTTTCTATTTCGAATCCCTTTATATTTGGTAGTACTTCTGATCCCACGTTTTTTATTTTTCTTTTGACGTTCTCCTTTGTTGATTCATTAGGCTGGCTTTGCGAGCTGTACAAGCTTTTGTAGAAGTCTTCGACTATTTTTGTTATTTTATATTTGTCCTTCTCTTCCTTACTATTGGCGTCTTTAATTTTAATGATTTTTTGAACACCCAATGCGGGTCTTAGACATTTTAAGCCTCTGTTGTTTTCAATGACTCGCTCTATTAAGTTCTCGTTCCATTTTTGTAAGTCGCGTTTTAGTTCTTTTCTAATTGTTTTATTAAGTTCTATGTATTCTTGAGTATGGCGTTTGTTTTGCGTTAGTAGTTGTCGTCTTTCCGTCATTAGTTGTTTAGTTTCGTTGCTTATTTTGTCTTCTTTAGTACTTGTTTTCTTTGCGACCTGTAGTCCGGCTTCGAGAAGGTTCTTATTGATGTTTTTGTTAATTTCGTCAGAAAGATGTATCCATATCGGAGAATACTTAAAATCCCATGGACTGGCCGAGTCACAAATGAGGAAGTCCTCAGAAGAATTAAAAATAACCGATAGGTACTGACAACCATCAAATCTCGAAAGTTATAATACTTCAAACACATTATGCGAAATGAATCCAGATATGCCCTCCTACAAGCTATCCTACGAGGAAAAATATTTGGAAAGCGAGGTCTAGGACGAAAAGGAACATCCTGGTTAAAGAACCTCAGAACCTGGTTCAACACAACATCTGTCCAGATTTTCCGCGCTGTTGCAGACAAAACACAGATTGCCATGATGATCGCCAACATCAATTACGGACAGTCACACCAAGAAGAAGAAAAACCAAGATTAAACAGAAAATATATTAAGCAAAGACTTAAATGGTAGAAGTCAGCGAAGAAAATGGACTGCCCTTAAACACAAAAAGACACAATTTATCGTAATTACAAAAGCCCAACAGCGCCAAACAAGCATAACAACATGGAAAATGAAATGAAAAACAAATTAAAAAAGTTGAAATAAAAAAATTAAAAAATCAAAACAAAATGAAAAATAACGTAGAAAACAAATTAAAAAAGTTGAAAAATATAAATATCTGGGTACAATCATTAATGAAAATAATGAGTACTCAGAAGAGATTAAAGCAAGAATAGAACAGGCAAGAAATGCTTTTAAAAAATTAAAAAAAGCATTCTGTAGCCCAGTAAATGACCGTTTCGGAGTGTAATTTTCAGGGTCAACTGCGAATTGCATGAAAATTTGGATTTCGGTTCTGCTTACCCTCCACTTCAAAGTTGAACTTGTGCCGTTGGTTGCTTTTTCTTGATGGGTGACACTCGCCCCCTTCTTGGGGGTTAAAAATGCGTGTTTAGATTAAGTTCAGAAATGGATAAATTGACTAATTCTAAGTAACTTTCGTTACATAGAGTTTTTTAATGTCCAAGTCAATACTTTTCGAATTATTTGCGATTGAAAATGTTTAATTTTCGACAATAAAAAACACATTTTCAGGCAGTTTTTCGCAAATAACTCAAAAAGTAAATATTATATTGAAAAAATATTCTTAACAAAAATGTTGGTTATAAAAAAAAAACTAAAAAAATCGTGTATTAATGAAGTCTGTAAACCCAATAAAAGCAAAGTTGAAGGTTCATGAAAAGTACGTTCTTATTCGTCAAATTCCAAATCGAATATTTCAACGTGAAATAACCAAAAAAATAAGCAATTTTCGGGAAAAACTTATTAAAAGTTTTAGTGTTTAAAAAAAGCTTGATTTTTATTGTTTATAAAAGTTTCTAGCATCAAAACTAAAATTGTGGCTTATTTCCCATTGAAAATAGTTGGTTATAAAAATGCCACAAGGAAGTAGCTTCAGAACAACATCAAAACTAAACGAGTTACGCTCAAAATAAAGTTGGTTCCTTATTTTTTAGTAAAAAAATTGTGAAAATCTTCACCTATTTAGCACCCTAAAGAAAATTAATCGTTACCGCTTTACCATTTACTTTATATTTATATGTATGTGTATTATTTACACGATCTGCAAGTTTGACCGGTTCGAAATGCTTATTTTTGAAAAAATTTTGTTTTATATTAAAAAAAAATTTCTAAAAATTTTGAAAAAATGCTTTTTTTTTCAAAATAACTTAGTATAAGGGTTAATGTTGGGTTAATCTGTGGTATAAGTGATACTATCTAAAAGAGTATTAGTGATACGAAAAATCTCAAGGAGTAAAAAATGTAGGTATTGCTTTTATAAAAATATGCTCGTGTCATTTTTTTTTCTGTAAGACAAAAATTGGTTAAGTTATGGCTGTTCAAAGTTTGCATACACTCGTGATTAGTGACTCGTTAAAGCCCTTTCAACTACAACCCTTTCAAAAATAACAAGCACTTTAAACCGGTGAAACTTACAGATCATATTAAAAATACATAAGTAAAGTAAATGTTTTGTAAAGCGGTAACGATTAATTTCATTTGGGATGCTAAATAGGGAGAGATTTTCACAATTTTTTTACCAAAAAAATAGGGGCCAACTTAATTTTGAGCGTAACTCGCTTAGTTTTGATGCTATAAACTTTTATAACAAACAAAAAATAAAGCGCACACACTTTAGGTTTAATGGGTTTTTCCCGGAAAGTGTTTCGTTTTTTGGTTATTTCACGTTGAAATATTCGAATTGGAATTTTACGAATAAGAACTTTTTTTCAGGTCGAGCTACAACTTTGCTTTTGCTGGATCTATAGACTTCACGTATACACAACTCTTTTCGTTTTCTTTTCGATGAAATACTTAGTTTTTGAATTATTTGCGAAAAACCGTCTGAAGCGTGTTTTTTTTTTGTCAAAAAATAAACATTTTAAAAATTAACAAGGAAAAAGGTTTTCCTGAACATTTTAAATCGCAAATAACTCAAAAATTATTGACTTACTTAAAAAACCCTATAGAGCAAACGTTGCTTAGCATTAGTCAATTTATCAATTTCCGCACTCATTTTAAACGTGCGTTTTTTCATCCCCGAGAAGGGGCGAGTGTCACCCACCAAGAAAAAGCAACCAACGGCACAAGTTCAACTTTGAAGTGGAGGGTAAGCAGAACCGAAATCCAAATTTTCATGCAATTCGGAGTTGACCCTGAAAATTACACTCCGAAACGGTCATTTACTGGGCTACAGAATACTTTTTTCAATTTTTTAAAAGCATTTCTTGCCTGTTCTATTCTTGCTTTAATCTCTTCTGTGTAATCATTATTTTCATTAATGATTGTACCCAGATATTTACATTTTTCAACTTTTTTAATTTGATTTCTACGTTATTTTTCATTTTGTTATTTATATTCATCATCATATTTTCATGTAATTTGGAGTTGATCCTGAAAATTATACTGTATTACCGTATTTCCCGTTCATTTACTGGGCTAGCAGAGTTAAAGATAAGACTTCTGAGATGCTACGTGTTCTCAGTATTATTTTATGGGTTGGAGGCTTGGACATTAAAGGAAGATGCTTCGGAGAGATTAGATAAGTTGGGTGAATAGTCACGAATGTCGAGGTGTTGAGTTGAGGAGAATGGGAAAATATAAAGAGGTTTTGAATACGATTAAAGTTAGAAAACGTTAGAGCGTTATAACTATTTGTACTTAATAAGACAAGGAAGAATACAGGGTAGAAGGAGTCGTGGAAGAAGATGCATCTCCTGGTTAAACAATTTGAGATCTTGGTTTAACTGCACTTCTGCTGATCTCTAAAGAGCAGCGGTATCGAAAGTGCGAATTGTCATAATGGTTGCCCTTTTAGAGGAGATGTCACATGAAGAAGAAGCCCGTGACGCAATGAACAATAAATTAGAATACGGTGAACTCAATTTCATAACATTTAATGTAAGTAACTAGGTATATTAACAAAGTCGTATAAGTAGAACTCTTTTAAATTTGATATTCACACAAAAATTAAAAGAGAAAATATTAAAGAGTAAGTAATTTTCATTGAAATATGAAAGTTCTCTGTAATTTCAAATATTCTTACCTTCCCTGATGAATGCTCTTAAATAACTGACAAATTTTTCCGAAGGCGCGAAACATCCAACACAAAGTGAAAGAAGAATCCATCCTCTCGCATGCGACGATTTGGACGGGTTATTAGTCAGTTGTTTACAAATTTGACAATATATCTCATCTCTGAAACGAAAATTGAAATTATTACTTATTTATAGTATTAAGTAAATTAATATATTATATTTATGGTTAAAATATTCACTTTCTACTTTCACATTAATCTAATTTATTAAATTTTCCTATTCAACAGTTGTTTTTGGAATGTTAAGAATATCACTACTCATTTTTTAAACAACTGACGGCCAAACAAGTCAGAAGGGGAAAATTGTAATTTTTGTAAATGTTATTTAATGTTAATATATAAAGTATGCTTTGTTTTTAAAACAAAAGTTTTCGTTCATTTTGTGTAGTTTCATTTAGTAAAAATAAAAGTTAAATTTCAATAATATTTAAGAGCGTAGGCGCAACATTTCAGCTCCAATGTTAAATGCATTAATTTTTTTCGAATTTTGAGAAGATTAATAAATATTTTTGAAAAATTTAAACGCAGAATGAAAGACTACATTATTACCGAGGGCCGAAAGTCTCTTAGAATAAACAAAAAAAAATTTTGAATGAGATATTTGAAATTAAAAATCACACTAAATTTTGTTGCACTCCTGTAACTTAGATAGATAGATAGATAGATAGAATTTATTCATCCACAAAGTTTACACAATTCTTACAACAGATGTATAAATCTTATAGGACTAGTCAAAATTTTAGTACAATAGCGTATAATATATTGTAAAAGTACACATGATTAAAATAAAACAGTGATTACAATAAAATAAATAAGAAATAAATAAAAGTTACAAATAAAAATTTTAGAACTATTGTTGCAAAAATGTTACGAATTTAAAAATCCATCAATACTGTAGAATATGTTGTCCATTAAAAATGAATACATAGTTTGGCGAAAACCTTTATGTGAAGAATTACTGAGAGTTAATATATTGACTATTTTATTGTAACATTTTATTCCAATATATTCAGGTGCATTTTGGGATACACCCAATCTAGAGAAAGTTATCGAAAATTTGATTTACCTCAAGTATCATGTGAGTGAATGTCCTCATTTCTGTCAAGCTTGTTTTCCTCAATGTGCAATACTAATTGGAAAATAAAAGGCTAGGTAGTGTTAAATAATTAGACTTCTTAAATAATGGCAACTATTCGAAATTAATTGCGCTTATTAAAATAAACATTATAGACGTTTTCGGGGACTTTCGGCCCTTGGTAATAAGGTAATATTTCATTCTGCGTTTAAATTTTTCAAAATTAATTAGTTTTCAAAGGATTAGAAAAAAATGAATGCGTTTAAAAAGCATTGGAGCCGAAATTTTGAGCCCTCTTCCTTAAGGGGTCGAATTTCGAAGACTTGCATCATATTGAAAAGATGTACCGCACTGCTCTATTTCGCCCTATAATTTTTCTATAATTTTTCAAGAAGTTTCACATTGACTACTTGTATAAAGCTAACTGTATGTACAGTACAAACGCACAGAATAAACTAAAGAAAATAAGCGGTCAGTAAACAACAGACACTTGCCGATGCAAGTACGTCATCACATCTCCCCTCAAACGCTAAACAGGCTCAGACAGAACGCATGCAATGTTTCTTCGAATTTAGTGATTTATTTGGCAATGTAAAGATTTTTTGCCGGCACTGTAAATGTAAGAAACCTTCAGACGGCACTGTATACAAGAATGTAAGTTCCATTAAATTTTAACTACTACGCTACCCTTTTTGTTGTTTGACCATCGTTTGAACCATTGATCCGATTGGATATATCATTCACGGTGAAGTGAATGCGATTCGTTCACCTGGCTTGCCTGACCTGACTGAGCTGACTTTCAACATAAAAATTGGATAAAGATATGTTTAAAGATAAACTGTTATTTCTCGGACTGTATTTATAAAATTACCTGAGTTCAGCTCTGAGTATACCATGTCCAATAATAAAATGTAATTTTTCCAAATTACTAGTCGGCCTGGTCTCTAGCCACGATTGATAGCTATCCGCAGTGTATTCCTCATCTTGAAGCTTCTTCCTAACGTCTTCACCCAGTTTATTTTTTCTTTTTAACGTCAACGATACCAATTTATTTCTAATAGATCTTGGTTTTTGTTTTAGGTAAGAATCCGGATCTAAACCCATCAGTTGAGCTTCTTGGAACTCTTTACTACGAATGAAGTTTCGACCTAAGGTAGCTGTTACTTTCGACATGACCGATGTATTGTCTCTGTCCATAGTGTGGTATCGTGGTTCTGGAAGATCGCCGGTAAAACGTAGAATCGTTATCCATAATGCTTGAGCAGCCTGAAATTAAAAAATAAATGTTAGATTAAATGTTATATATTTTAACGTAATTCTTATGGCATTAAATTCAAAATAAGGAAGTTTTAGTCAACTTTCGGGATAACCGGAAGTGGTAGGAAGCCCTAGATCCTCCTCCTCCACTATATTTTCTCCTTCGTAAGGATGTAGTGGCATAATGTAAGTCGTTTGACTATTTCTGTCCAATTCTCTCTCTCCTGTGCGTGTTGTTTTGCTTCGGGGAATGAGTAACCAATCATGTCCTTTATTTGGTCAGACCATCATACTGGAGATCTTCCTCTGCATCTTTTGCCCACTACGTTGCCTTTAACTATCATTCGCTCCATGCCTTCTCTTGATGGTTGATAGTTGTGGTGAGTCTAGTTTTTATGTTAAGTTCTGCTAGAATTGAGTTATTTGTGCGATGTGCGGTCCATGGTATGCGCAACATTCTACGGTAGACCCACATGTCAAATGCCATTATACGCTTCGAATCTATTTTTGAAGTTATACTTCTTTAGGCGCGACTAGGAGTGAATTTTTATTATTCTGCGCGCATGCGCACACAGACAATATGCACTTCGTTGCTAAATCTTGTAAGTTATGTGTGTATCAAAAAAGGTGTGGAAAGAATATATTAGTGTGTTTACTAAATATATTTATTATAATTTTTGTGTCTTTGGATTTGTCTTCCTCGCGAGTAAGATAATACGTATTATTAAAACATTGTTGTCTTTTATACTGCACTTCGTCTATTTGTTACCGTGAATTGTCATAATGTCCGAGAAACTGTAAAAACAATACCATCGTAGTGTATTGGTATAGCATTCTACTACGGATCCAAAGGTCCCGGGTTCAAATGCCGACAATTGCTTGTCTTTTTTTTAATTTCTGGAAAGTGGTATGTATTACAATTAGTTTAATATTTAAATAAAATAAAAATAAACTGATTTACATGTTTACTCCGATTGGAGTACGAAGGGAACCATTCTCGTTGGAACTTTACCGCGCTGAGCAGATGGGACGTGAATTATAAACTGTAAAATTCCCTCATCTTCCTTAGTCTCAGCATCCGTTATGGCTTGCAAATTGTAGAAGCCTCGGAGGTGTTACCAGAGAAGGTTCTCATTGTTTTCAGTCTGGTAGGATGTAGAATAACATTTTTGGATGTTGTTTTATGTGATATTATATTGGAAACTTAGTTTTTTGATAGCAGTTGCCGCTAGAGCATCCCTGCCATGTCGTTCGTTGCAATCCGTGACTGCACGCCGGGGTTTGTCCTAGTTAAGTCAGAAAGAGCAGAATATGTGCCTCCTGATGAGAGACTAATAAGTTTAGACATCGGTAGAGGTGCTTGCTGCACTCTCTGATTGAACTGGAATAATGATGCGGCTGTAGTTTCGTGTTGCAACGAAACTGAAAAAAATGGTTATTCATTTTTTGATAAAAATAAACTGTTTAAAGTATTTTATTTCATTGAAATCATATAATAGAAGTATAACTTCTTCCGTGCGTACAAAGTACACACACATTCTTTTTTTTTATTGTCCAAGTTTCTGAAGAGTAGGTGGCGAAACTAATACAAGAATATGCTCCAACAACAACACATGATGAGGAAGAAATTGATAACTTTTATGATGACATCACCACAGCAATGGAAGACAAAAATATAAAAACAACAATCGTTATGGGAGATTTTAACGCAAAAATCGGAAAGAAAATGGAAGATTCAGAAAACAAAATAGGAAACTACGGACTTATATCAAGGAATATTAGGGGTGAAAGACTACTAGAATATTTGGAACAACAAAACCTTCATGCAATAAATACATCCTTTAATAAGAAGCCAAACCGAAAATGGACATGGGTCTCCCCAAATGGGGTGACAAAAAATGAAATAGACTACTTCCTCTGCCAAAATAAACAAATCTTCGAAGACGTAACTGCACTGAATAAATTCTCAACTGGCAGCGACCACAGCATACTACGGGCCAAAATAGAAACAAGCAAACTAGAGACGCAGAAATCTAGAAGAAAACCAACGGCTATTGACCATAGCAGAATAAGACAAAACGCAGAAGAATATAGACAGACTTTAAGGGAAAACTATAAACAACAAGTAGCAAAGGAAGAGTCCGAAATTAATAAGATTAATGAAGAAATGAAAGAAAAACTCTTGGAAGCGGGAATGAAAACTGCCAAAAAACTAACAACAAAAGAAAATAGATTAAGTAGCGGGACAGTTAAATTAATGGAAAGTAGACGAAAACTAATAAGCGAAAACAAAAGAAACACAGTAGAATACGTAGAACTGAACAAACTTATTAGGAGAAAAACCAGAGAGGATCTAAGAAAACACACTGAAAATGAAATCGAGAAAGTAATTGAGAGAAATAAGGGCCTAAAATGCTTACGACCAAATTTAGGGAAACCACTACTCATTTCAATAAAGGATGAAACAGGACGGGAAGAGAGGAGAAAAGATAAGATATCAGAAGAAGTAGAAAGGTATTATAAAGAACTATACACCTCAAAGAAAGACGAAAACTTCAACACTCAGGAATATATCAAGAAAACGAATGTAAACTCAGAAACATTACCAAAAATAGAAAATTATGAAATAGAAGCAGCACTATTGCAATTAAAGAACAACAAAGCACCAGGACCAGATGGAATCCTGGCTGAAATGTTGAAAGAAGGGAAAGAAGAAATCTTACAAACATTAAGAAATCTGTTTAATCAGTGTCTACATAAAGGAGAAATACCCGACGAATGGAACGAAAGTCTTACAATCCTGCTATTTAAGAAAGGCGACAGAAAGGACATAAAAAATTACAGACCCATCTCACTGCTGTCGCAAACGTATAAACTATTCATGAGGATTATCAACAACAGGCTAACACACAAATTGGAATCGTATCAACCAGTAGAGCAGGCAGGATTCCGAAAGGGATATAGCACCACTGACCATCTTCTAACAATTAGGACACTAATAGAAAAAGCTAACGAATACCATATAGATCTGCACTTAGCGTTCGTTGACTACGAAAAAGCATTTGACAGCGTGGAAATGTGGGCAATAGAAAAAGCTATAAACAACTGTAGAATAAAAAATAAAACAAAAATAAAACGGGATAATACCCGAAGGTTGGCTGTATACCATCTAGTTAAATAAAATTAACATGAAGTAAAACTCCCTAGTGTAGTTGGTATATTTAATAAAAATTATAAAAATTTTTTTTTTTTTTTTAAATCCAAACGGATTACGTTCAAAACGTTTTCGGACTTATCAGTCCATCATTTTATTTAACTGTAGAATAGATTCCAGATACAGAATGCTAATACATAATATATACAGTACGTAAATCGTTTAGCTGGACATAGGGAACATTTATTGTGTATATTTAGATACATAAATACATACATTGTATTATAATGAGATAATTATGGCAACAGCTCTCTCGATAATAATATGGCTGTTAGCATTAAGGGGCATTAGCCTCAAAATTGACTAATCATTTCGACTGACACAAATAAACGTCAAAATTTGACAATGTATTAGCTAAATATTTTTGACGTAAGGGAATTAGAAAACTGTTTAGTTTTGAAATTAGTTTTTAAAAAAAAATTATTAAGTCATTAATCATAAACTTTGTTTTTGATTTATTTATGGACAGCCTTATTTCAAAACTCACTCATTCTATTCGTTCTACAGCTCTATTGCACCAAAAACTCGTACTCGAACAGAAGCTTCAACTAACACAGGTTAGCGCAGTTGCCACAATTATCTCAATGTATATTCCCTATGTCCAGCCGAACGATTTACGTACTGTATAAGAAAGCAACAATGACAGTACAATTGGAAGAAACCACAAAACCCATACCAATTAACAGAGGAGTGCGACAGGGAGATGTTATTTCTCCTAAACTATTTACATTAGCACTGGAAGATGTTTTAAAAACAATGGAATGGACAAACATGGGAATAAACATAAATGGAAAGAAACTAAACCACCTAAGATATGCAGACGATGTAGTAGTCATAGCATCAAGTTTTGAAGAACTACAAACCATGCTAACCGAACTCGCAAATGAATCCGAACAAATAGGTCTAATAATGAATTTTGCCAAAACAAAAACAATGACAAACACACAAGACAATAGAAACGTACTACTAAACGACACCACAATAGAAGCGGTTAATGATTACATATATTTGGGACAGATGATAAAAATAAATAAGGAAAACCAAACAGCGGAGGTAAAAAGAAGGGTCAGATTGGCCTGGGCAGGATTTGGAAAATTAAAATGGGCCCTAAAGAATAAAAAAATACAACAATACTTAAAAACAAGAGTGTTTGACCAGTGCATACTCCCAATTCTCACATACGCATGCCAAACATGGACCTTGACAAAGGCAAACATGGATAAAATAATGAAGACACAAAGAGCCATGGAGAGAGCAATGTTAGGAGTAAAATTGACAGACAAAAAGCAAAACAACTGGGCCAGAAATAGAACAAAAGTCAAAGACGCAGGCCAACATATAGCCAGGCTAAAATGGAGCTTCGCAGGTCATAACGCTAGACAAACGGACAATAGGTGGAATACCACGATACAACAATGGAGGCCATGGACAGGAAAGACAGCAAGAGGACGACCCCAGATGAGATGGGGAGACGACATTAAAAAGATAGGAGGAACGCACTGGAAACAGAAAGCACTAAACAGAAGCGAATGGAGGAAACTGGGGGAAGCCTATGTTCAAAATTGGACGAATTAAAGGGCAAAAGAAGAAGAAGAAGGTGGCGATAGGAAATACCAATGCTCGAGCAAGGCGTAATTTTGTGTTTTTATTATTTATATTATAATTAAATATTACATTATTTATATTATAATTATATTAATATTAATATTATATTATTTATATTATAATTAAAAAACAAAGCAACTAAGATGGTTTGGCCACGTACAACGTATGGAAGAAGACAGATTACCCAAGAAAGTGCTACGATGGGCACCAAAAGGACGGCGGAAAAGAGTAAGACCTAGGAAAAGCTGGATAGAAGGAATCCATAGGGAAATCAGATAAAGAGGCTTGAACGAAGACATGTGCTACGATCGAGAGCAATGGCGATTGGGAATCGGAAGACGTCGTAGAACGTTATGAACCGATTATATATATATATATATATATATATATATATATATATATATATATATATATATATATAATATTATAGTATTATAATATATTTGTGAGTTTGACTGTTGCCGATCTGGCCATTGTGATGCGTCGACGGATCTCGTCTTCGCATCCTCCACTGTTAGTAATAACAGGTCATTGTTATTATTATTCTCTGGTAATAATGGAGCCTAAGTCATTAAATTGTCTGGCCACTTCGTAACCTGCCATTTGTCTTTTCTCTGTTTGGTTGTTCCTAATTCTATCGATGATCATGACTTTGGTTTTCTGTATATTTATTCAAACCATATTCCGTACTCACCGTGTTTAGTCTATTCATAATATGTCTGGTGAAGACGCCAATATAACAGTATCATCTGTCATCAGCATAGGTTTTTGATTTTTCTTCCTCCTATCGTTGCTCCAACTTGCCATTCCTCAAAAACTTTTATATTATACATCCCTGTCGAACTCCAGATTTTAATTTGAAGTTTTTCGAAACCACGCCATTAACACTTACATTAGCGGTATTATTTTTTTTAACTAAGTTAATGGCGCTGGCATAGCCAAAAGGCCAGGGTATTATTTAGATATAGCTTTTGTAATAAGTAGATTAGATATTCTGGAGTACCCATTTCTCTAAGTATGTATTTGCCACATTTTATCCTATTTTACGTTATCGAAGACCTTGGAGTTTGGAGTAGTGAATAAAGCACAAATATGTTTCTATGTTAAACTCTCAAGATTTGACGAATATTAAGAATGTGTTCTCTTGTTCCTCTACCTGGGACGAATCCGCATTGTTCTTGGGTAATTTCTGGTAAGAGAATTGCTTTTAGTCTTTCATTGATGATGGTTAGAAGTCCTTTGCTCGCGTGTGATATCAATGCTACTGTACAGTAATTAATGCAATCTGTCATTGAACCTTTTTATATATGGGATTAAACGTGAGTTTACCTCAGTTATTTGGCCGCTTTCCAGTATTCCAGACCTCATTGCAGATTCTAAAAATTACTTCCGTCCCTAATTCTCTCATTTTTTGAGTGTTTCAGCTGCTATTCCATCGTCCTCTTCTGCTTTTCTGAATTTTAGCTTTTACGGCTCTAAATATTTTACGTTAATTGAACATATCTAAAAACCGCGCATCCTAAATTTTCAGATATTACTTATATCCAGTTTCTCTAAAACGTCTAATTTGAACTCCCAAAGAATCACCCTGTACATGTACCCTTTTCTCCCACATTATGTCATAAGCTTCAGAGAGGTCTATAAATACCACGGATGTTTTGAGACGATTCTGGAAGCCAGCTTCGATATAGGTTGCTAGTCCTAGTACACAGCACCTGGTCACAACAGCTCCGATTTGATCCAAAACCAGTTTGGGGTAGTTGCTGGGCAAGATTCTGAGAATCTCTAAGAGATACTGTTATAGTTTTTCCTAAAGTTTATAGGCAGAGTAAATAAACAGGCTCAGTAAATATATGGACGCATACAATCTGAAATTTTCTGGTTTGTTATTTTATTTGCCAGGTGTTAAAAAAATGTAACGTGTTTTATATTTATCTAATATGTTGGATGAGACTAGATTTTTTAGAAACTGTAAGCAGCGAGTAAAATGAATCCAGATTATGGCCGTAAGCCATCTTGCAAGGAAAGATATTTGGGAAGCGAGGTCCAGGAAGAAGAAGAAGAACACCAAGGTTAAAGAACCTCAGAACCTGGTTTAACACACCTGTGGAGTTTTTCCGCGCTGCTGCAGATAAGACAAAGATTGCCATGATGATCGCCAACTTTCGTCACGGATAAGCACATCAAGAAGACGAAGAAGGAGAAGTTCAGTGAGCGACAGATTATTACTTGATCCATCTCAGCCTATTAATATGTGAAGCAATTGGAGACGAAACGCAAAAAAAATGAATGCACTCGTGGGAGTGCCGACAGAAGTGAAAACTTCTTATAGTATGTAAATTACGAGCTCAATGCTTTTTCCCCATCCAAAAAGAAGTGCTATACCTATATCATATACGGGATGCGTTTGCCTTATGCTATTTATGTATACTGTTATATTTCTATTTGATATGAAAATTAAAATTTGATAATTATAGACAAAATTCAATTTAATATAAAATATTTTCAATTTTCTCAACCACGGGCATATAAATTTAGAACAACCTGTATACAACAAATTGTTATATTTAATTTTAAGAAGTGATTAAACGAAACTCGGGACAATGCGCTTAGAATGAACAAAGTGAATGGCGCGTACCATTGTCGTTGTTCGCGGAAGGTTCGATCATTAGCCTATGCTAAATAAGACTCAAGTGAAATCGATAATAGGTCATTATCGTTGTTCGCGGAAGGTTCGATCATTAGCCGATGCTAAATAAGACTTAGTGGAAGAAGATAATAGATCATTAAATTTTGTAATTAGTAGAAAGTAATTTTAGAATGGGAATTAACTATTTTTCTTTTGAAATCCATTAAGCATATTTAGAAAGATTAAAAATTGGTTTTGAGGAATACTGCGAATGAGAGTTGGTGGTGGAAGTTTGATTTGTGAATCTGGAAGGGATATTTAGAAAGTAGGGGAATGAATGACAAATAGAGATCAGAATGTTTTGAGCTGTCGAGAAGTGAAGTCCAGTAGTAGACGGTAGTGTACGGAGAGTGAGAAAGCCGGTGTAGTTCCGTGAGTGTGGAGTATCTATCGTGGAACGAGAGGTAGGCCAGGTTGAGAGTAAAAGAACCTCCTTGAGCCAAGAGTTCCAGGTAGCTGATTGCAGTTTCGAAAAAGGTAGAACACAGCATCACGACAGAAGCAGGAAACGAGAGCTATACGAGCTAGTTTCAAAGGAGAACATTACTGGAAGCCAGGACGAGGTTTTGATTGCAGCCAAGGATAGCAGGAAACGGGTCTTGTGTGAAGACATTCTCAGTTCACCAGAAAAAGGTCAGTCTCATTTGTTTGGACATGAATGTATGGGTTTTTCGTATTAAATATCACATTTAAAATTGAAGAAACATAATCAATAATATCAGAAAAGCTTCATCAAACTTAAATAGAATTATTGCTAATAAATCATAATAGTTAAATGTTAATAAAAACTGTCAATTGGAAACCAAAAGGAAATAAGATTCCCATGTGTAAGTGTTATGTTTAAAAATAATAAGATATAGCAAATATTAAGCAGTGATTGCCATTTAAATAAAATAAACAATATTTTGATTACAATTGTAACCCATATGTGTTATTATTTTACTCTTTTCTTTCCTATCCCGATTAGGAACCATTGAGAAATACTTAGAAGCCACGTAAGTAAGTAATTAATTTTATAAAAAGCCCTGAGATTGAAAACATATTGATATGTGATCTGGTAAATTAATTAGATTATTATTAATGCATTGATTAAATTAAATGACATATAAAAATATTATCTCATATCAATAATCAAGATCACATCAACTGTCGTCCAACGTGGAAAGCATTGTAAAGTATTTCTAGTGGCAAATTTGAAGGATAGAAAGAGTAAAGCCGGTATTTGAAAATTTATATGCCTGTGGTAAAAAGTGAGATACTTACATTTGATAACATAAAATTTTAGATCTCTTTAGGTACAAATTTTACATAACTGATTTAATACTTTATTTTTACGATATTTACATTTGATATATTTATGAACAATTTATAATATTGGGTGAGAAAAAGTCGTTTTGGTAACATACTAGTAAAATTTCATATTTGGCGGGGATAGTACTTCTTGAAAACAAATGTCTGTGACAAGAAGCCAAAGCAAAGACAACAAAAAACAAAAAGAACATTCAAATCAAGAGGAAAATTCAGACCAAGAAGATATTTTAAACACAACAATCATGGAAACAGGAAAAAAAGAATTGTCAGACTTAGAAAAGATATTACAACTTATGCAACTCCAGTCACAAAAAATGGATCAAAAAATGGATGAAACACAACAAAAAATGGATGAAACACAACAAAAATTGGATCAAAAAATGGATGAAACACAACAAAAATTGGATCAAAAAATGGATAAAAATCAGGAGGAAACAAAACTAGCAATGGATGAAGCAAAAAGGACAATGGATAAAAATCAGGAAGAAACATCAAAGAAAATGGATAAAGTGGAGCAAAATATGGATGACAATCAACAGGAAACAAAACAAGCCATAGAAGAAAACAACAGAAATATAGAGAGTATTAAGAAGGAAATGGTTAAAAAAATAGAAGAGATTGCAGAAAAGAGCGAGAAACAGGAGTTAGAGATTAAAGAAATCAAAATCAAAATAAAGGAGATAACGAATTGCCAGAAAAAGGAAATAGAAAATTTGGAAAACAAGTTTGAAAACGCTATTCAAGCAGACAGAAAAGAAGTGGAAAGAAAGATTGCGGAAATCAATACTCAACAAAATGTCGGAGAAAGAAGAGAAATGGTTATACATAGCACAGATGACGTGAAGATAAGGTTTGGCGGGGATGTAAGAAGATTACACCCAGTGCCGTTCATAAATAGCCTGAAAAAGAAAATACAACACATCGGAAATTTCGAAACAGCAAAAGAAACTATCAGAAACCATCTCAAATATGAAGCAAGCCTATGGTTCGATAGTAAAGAAGAAGAATTCGGCAATTGGCAACAATTTGAACAAAAATTTTTGAATTATTTCTGGGGAAAAGTCCAACAATTGGAAATTAACAAGGAATTGCAAAATGGGAAATACAATGATAGGATGGGTGTATCAGAAAGGACATATGCTTTGCAAATTTACAATAATGCAAAACATTTACAATATAATTACTCATCGGAACAATTAGTCGAACTGATTGCAAGACATTTCGAGGAAACGCTGGAAGATCATATCACATTGCAAAATTACAAAGACATAGATAGTTTATGCCAATTCCTACAAATAAGAGAATCACGTCTAAGAGAAAGAAAATCAAGAAGGTCGCGAGAAGATTACAGGCCCCGAGAAACACAAGATTACAGAGAGAGAAATCAAAATAGGAGGGACTATACAAGACGAGATTTTAATCCCAGAAGGGAAAACGAAAATAGAGACAACGGAAGAGGAAATTATGAACAAAGAAATAGGCAATGGAATGAGGACAGAAATCGAGAATACCAGAATAGAAACACCACACGCTCAAATCAAGAAAACAGAAATAATGGTAGACAAAATGAACAGGGATATCGAGAAAACCGAAACAGATCCGACAGACCAAGAGAAAATAGAAGAGAAGTAAATAATACCCAGACAGATGAATATGACGGAGAGAGACATTATGACGAAAATATAAAAAACGATGAGCAACCGGCGTCTTTTCACGACGGCGCTCACTAAAAACCAAAAATCAAACAGGAATCTTTTGTCACCCCAAGGAGTTTATTAAATTGGCAGGAAACAACGAAAAGAAAAATGGAATTAATTTAAAATTTGTGGATGGATTTATCAACGAGACACCAATTAAAATTATGATAGATACTGGATCGGAAATAACATTGGTCAACAGAAAACTAATAGAAGAAGTTAACTTAACAAATTTAATTTACAAAATACCTAGGGTAAATTTAGTGGGCGCAAACAAACGGACATTGGCAACTATAAATGAAGGCATACGAGTAATGGTACGACTGGGTAAGAATATGTATGCACTACAATGTGTAATAATGCCAAATATGTCACATGACATGATAGTAGGAGTTGACGAATTGGCAGAAAAACATGTAGTGATAGATTTTAAAAATAATACGATGAAACTAACAGAAGAAAAAGAAAAGGAACAGGACAAGGAACAGGAGAAACAAAATACGGACGAATCAGGTAAAGAACAAACAGTGGAAATGAATTTGGCAACGAAGCAAGGACAAAGAAGAAAAGGGAGAAAAAATCAGAAAAGGATAAAAGAAAATGAAACCTGTGGCTCCTCAAAAGAAGAGTTGAGCCCAGAAGAAGAAAATTTGAGAGTATCAGAAACAAAGGAAACCTGGGATTCCTCAAAAGAAGAGACGAGCTCAGGAGAAGAAGAAATAAAGCTAAAAAATGAAAGTGAAAAGAATATGATTGAAACAGTGGTATTTGAAGAGGAGGTATATGCAAACGAGGATGCAGAATGCACGGTAAACATGTGTGAAGAATCTGAAAAAAAAGACAGAAAATTGATATGTGGAGAAGGGAAAGAAAAAGAATTGCGGTTGATGTTAAGAAACTACGAAAATTTGATCAATGAGGAAAACAGAGTGGCTAAAAAGTACGAACATTCATTTGAGGTGAAAAACTTGGGAAATTTTCGATCAGACTTACCCGATTCCATACAAGTATCGACAAGAGGTGAAAGAAGAAATAAATAAAATGTTGGAAGATCAAATCATCGAAAGATGTGATTCACCGTATGTTAACCCGATTGTGATAGTAAAGAAAAGCAATGGAGAATTGAGATTATGTTTAGATGCCAGGAATATCAACCAGCACACTGTATCACAATATGAATCACCTCTAAACATCGAGGCCATTTTTGGAAGAATCACCGGGTCACACATATTTTCGAAAATTGACTTAAAACACAGTTTTTGGTTGATACCGTTAGCTGAAAAGTGTAGAAACTACACCGCTTTTTCTATTGATGGTATTGTCTACCGGTTTAAGGTAGTGCCATTTGGATTGCAGAGTGCTTGTGCTGCACTCGTCCGAGCTCTACATACCATTTTGAATCGCCATGAAGATTTCATAGTTCATTATATCGATGATTTATTAATTTTTTCACAAGATACTCAGAGTCATCTGGAACACATAGAAATAATTCTGAAAGAATTGGACACAGCGGGATTGAAATTAAACATTGAAAAATGTCAATTTTTTCAAAAAGAAGTCATTTATTTGGGTTTTCAATTGGACACCAAAACAGTAAGATTAGCCGAAGACAGAGTCAAGCTCATAGATGAATACCCAAGACCAACGAATTTGAAAACATTGAGAGGTTTTCTTGGCACGATAAATTATTTTAAAAAGCTGATTCCCGATTTGAGCCAAAAGGAAATCCCTCTGATAAAATTGCTTAAAAAAGGAATAAAATGGAATTGGAAAGAAGAACAGGAGGAAGCTTTCGAAACATTAAAACGAGAATTCGCAAAAGGAACGCAAATATACCACCCCTTTTACAATTTACCTTTTATACTCCGAACTGATGCGTCCATACAAAAATTTGCAGGAGTTCTGTCTCAAATACAAAACGACCAAGAAGTACCGATATGTTTTATATCTCGAGTGACTAAAACACATGAGAGAAAATATAGTGTTACAGAATTGGAGTTTGCCAGTGTACTATATTGCGTAAACAAATTGAGGTTTTACTTATTGGGAGCAAAATTCACAATCGAAACAGACCATGCAGCTTTAGTACATATCATGAAGAATAGATTAGTAAATAATAGAATACATAGAGGCATTCTATTATTACAGGAGTATGATTTTGAGTTCCGATATATAAAAGGAAAAGACAACATAATAGCCGACGCTCTAACACGGGATGAGGACACCGGAAAAAAGGAAACAATTACTCTACAGGTGGGACTAAATAGATTAATACAAGAAGAAGGGATATATTCGTTAAATGAGATAAGGACAAACCAGGAAGACCTAGAGGAAAGAGAGAAAAGAAGAGCGGAAGTAGAAAATAACATATATTTTAAGAGAATAGACGGAAAGGAACTATATTTAGTGACACAGACATTGGCCGAAAAGATAATAAAGAAATTACATGAGGACAATGGGCATATCGGTAGCAGAAAAGTTTGGCTCGTTTTTAGGGAAAATTACATCAGCCGACAGGATTACCGCATTGCAAAGGAAATTACCCAGAAGTGCGATGTATGTCAAAAATATAAGAGTCGGAATTTCAAAAACGAAAATGTTGCCAAAAATATTGAAGCCCGAAACAAACTAGACATTGTAGCAATAGATATGTTAAGCGATCTAATTATGACCACTAAAAGGAACAAACATATTCTGGTAATGGTGGATGTGTTTTCAAAATACGTAAAATTATATAGTTGCCGCACCACAAAGGGGGAAGAAATATTAAGAAAAATCGACAATTTTATAGCCATAGTAGGAACACCAAAAAAGATTCTACTGGACAATGCAACGTATTTCCGAAATGATCGTTTCAAGGGACAACTTCGAGAACGAGGAATAGAGACAAATTTTGTCAGCATCAGGCATCCACAGAGTAATCCTTCGGAACGATTCATACAGGAAGTGACGAAATTTCTTCGCATTGCAACAGATGGTCAACATCGCCACTGGGACAGGAAAATGGCGGAAATAGAAAGGTATCTAAATACAATTCCGAGCACAGTAACAAAAGAGACCCCAGAATACATCATGAAGGGTGTACTGCCGATAAGGCCATGGGAAGACCAAGAGCCAAAAGAATATCAACAGGTGATTGAAACCGTACAGAGAAGATTACGGCGAAGCAACGAAAAATATATCCAAAGACAGGAACAAAATAGAAAAAGAAGACCAGTGACTTTCCAAAAGGGTGAAAAAGTACTCGTGAGGGCATTACGAGTATCAAATCTTCCTGGGGGCATTTGCGCAAAGTTGATGCCTGTTTTCGAAGGCCCGTACATCGTGAATAATGAAAATGGGATAAATAGTTATGAGTAGGGATGGACTCGAGCCGAGCCAAGCCGAGCTTTTGAAAAGCTTGTGCTCGGCTCGAAATTTCGAGCCGAGCTCGAGATAGAAGCTCGGCTTGAACTTCGAGCTTGCAGGTTGAGCTCGTGGCTCGTGCCGGCTCGGCTCGAATAGTTCGAGCCGAGCCGAGCCGAGCTCAAAAACATAATAATGAATGTAAAATATAACATTCGTAGTAATTTTTTTTACTTATAATAGTCAAATATAAGAAATAATAAGAAATTCACTAAATGCTTTTCACATAATAGCTACATACTCTGTCATAGTAACGTTAGGAGACAAGAAGAGCGAGATATTTTTTTTCTTAGATTAATGAACAAATAGGAGAAATTAAAAATGTTTATTTCACAGTTTGTCTTAATTTCTGTTTAAAAAACTATGATAATGTATGATTTTAGTGTTCGTCCTGAAATAATGTCAGTCTTTTTAAAATAACCGGATTTAAAGGAAGCCAAGAAAATAGTTTTATCGCTGAGAAACTATATAGGTAGATATATTACGATAGTTTAATATAAATTTCAAATAAGATGACATATTTGTATTAAGTATTATGACAAGATAGTGGATGAATTGTTTGATAACACCCGGATTTCGTATAGTGTAGTGATAATAAATAATACAAATAACAATAAAAAGTAAAGTCTAATACGACCAGACTAATCCATAAATAATCGGAGTAGGAAAAAGCAGCATATTTTATGAAAACATTTTTTTAAATATCAATATTCATATGTACATACAGTGTGGCCAAGCCAAATGGAATAAATTTATTATTTCGTGAATAAGCGCTTTTGGAAAAAAAATCCGAAACAGGTCGGTTTTTATTTTTAAATTAAAATTTTTTGGCATATACTCGTATATGATAGTAGCTCATTTGAACGGTTATGAAATTCTCTATTCAGTAATATAAATATTAACATAATATACAGGGTGTCCAATTTTTTTTTAATTAAATTAATTGACACAAAAATGAGAATGTATATGTAATTTATTTAATTCAAAATACATTTTGCTACTGTCAGTAAACAGAAAGAATGTTCATTTGACAAATAAACATAGCTTTTCACTTAAATTCAATGTTCAAGATGCCACTCACCTGCCTCTTGGTAGTTTGAACATTTAATTTAAGCGAAAAGCTGTGTTTATTTGTCAAATAAACATTTTTTATGTTTTCTGACAGCAGTAAAATGTATTGTGAATTAAATAAATTACATACATTCTTCTTTTTGTGTTAATTAATTTAATTCGAATTTTTTTTTGGACACACTGTATACATAATTATGTTAATATTGATATTACTGAATAGAGAATTTAATAACCTTTCAAATGAGCTAGCACATGACCCCTATTCCCATTTAAAAAAATAATCGATTACGTCATGACGCCCAGATGGATGACGTCATTAGTATGATATATGTAGGTATTATATATGCCAAAAAATCGTAATTTAAAAATAAAAATCGACCTGTTTTGAGATCTTTTTCCAAAATCGCTCATTCACGAAATAATGAATTTATTCCATTTGGCTTTGCCACACTGTATAATACTATTGGTAATATTGTAATGTAGTACCTACCACCTAAAAGGCCTGCATAAATAAATAAAAAATATAAATAAAAAGTATCAAGTATTTTATTGTCTTATATTACTAGATTCGCATAAAATAAATCTTTCACTAAACTTAATACAGATGAGTTGTAACTCTTTTTTTTTTAATTTAAGTAACTAAAAAACCTGTGTCACCTGAAAAATATTTTTGTACACTTACAGTCAATTATAAATAGGTACATAGTATCTCCATTAACATTTTATATCGGAGATACTATTTAAAAAAAAATTACATTGTTAATAAAAATCATTTACAAGAGGAAAGGAGGAAAGTGTAGGTATATATTTAAAAATAACATTATAACTCTATTCTTACCAAATTATACATATACGACTCTACTTCAACAATAAATAAAATTAAACCTAGAACTAATTTAAACGATTAAAATTAAAAAAAAAATTGTTTTACACATTTTTCAAAATTGGGTTTTCTACCCAAGAGTTTAGACATAAGAGGCACTTAGCCGATTCATTAGTCAATCTATTGCGTTGTTTTCGAATAATTAAGCCAGCTTTCGAAAACAATCGCTCAGATGGTACGGACGTAGCAGGAATACTTAGTAAGTCTCTGGCCATTTCAGCAAGAACAGGAAATCTTCCTTTATTTACCTGCCACCACTTTAAAATATCTTCGTTGCCAGTACTTTGCGGGAGTGCTATGTAGTCATAGAATTCAGTACTTAAGTCTTTTGGTTTTGTTATGACCTTTGATTGATAATAGCTTTCGAAATTGATTTCAAGCTCATCTTGTACTTCCATGACCACCGACGATTCAGATGTACTTTGCGTTATATTTTCTACAGCTTGCTGATTTCCTTCATACTTTTTTAACAGTTTTTTAAACACTGAATACGATTCGTTCTTTAAGTCCCTTCCCCAAAGTGAGTTATCAAATGCTTCAAGTTTATGTCTTGGGTCTAAAATAAGTACTGCACAGTAAATCCAATTTGTTTGTCTGTAATGTTTTAAAATTTTATCTCTGGCCTTTTGAAATGCAGTTAAAAGTTGTTCATCTACACAGGAACGATTCGGTTTATCGTCAAGCAACTTTGATTGTAATTCGATTTTGTCTAACAGTATATTTAAACTGACTATCACTGATGGAAGCGTTGCGTATTTGTCTCCTCCAAGGTTTTCGCTTACTATTTTAAACATCTTTAAAAATTTACAGACGGAAGCTAACATCTGCCATTCGTTTTGGTGTAGTCGAAAATTGTTTAATTTATTGACACTGTCGCTTGCACATAGACAGTCGATCCCCTTTTTTAACTTTAATGCGACATCCAACATATCATGAGTGGAGTTCCATCTTGTTGGAACATCCAGAATAGGTGAAATCTGTGTAGATGCCCCAGCAGTTTGGCACGCACTTTTAAAACGGATCCGTAATTTTTCAGATTTTTTTATTTTCTTAAATATATAACGAATTTTATCCAAACAGTTAGTTGGTGTTTGAATATCTTCATCTAGAACATCGTTGTGTTCGAACTCAACCTCTTCATCTACGTTACTGCTTTCTTCATCTTCAGCCTCCCCTCCTACGTCTTCTTCTATTTTCAGAGATTTTAAGCAATCTTGAACAGCCAAGTTCAGAATATGTGCTACACATTTAAAATGTTGATTAACGTCATCAAAAGAAGGAATAAGCTTTTTTAACTCCTGCATGAACGTTGTATTTGCTGCAGTGTTGTCAACAGTTATGCCTTGAATTTTCGATGTGATGCCATAGCTCTGCAAAGATTCATAAAACAACTTGGCAATATCTCTCCCAGTATGAAGCCCATGTGAAGGTGAGAAATCGATAACTACAGACTGGAGTTGCCAATGGTCATCAATAAAGTGGGCGGTGATCCCGTAATAAGATTTTCCATTAATTGCCGTCCAGCCATCAATGGTAAAAGATATTCTTGATGTGTTTTGTTGTAGTATATGCATAACTTTTTTTTGATCCTGTTCAAAACGGGACACAACCATTCTCTTTAAAGCTTTTCGTCCAGGCAGGTTTATTCCAGGTTTGATTTGATCGAAGAAGTTCCTTGTTGCTTCGTCGTCAAAAAACGAAAAAGGTAGGTATTTAGTGGCCACCCAATCAACGATAAAGTTTTCATCTTTAGATTCATTCACGGATTTCTGCAATAAACATAAACGAGTGTAAATTACTTGATATTTGAATGTAAATTTGAATTATTTTTAAAATAAAGCTATTATTTTATTGTATTTATTTTGCTATTTATTATTTCCCAGCCAACATGAATTCACACTAAATTACCAGAGCCCGCTAATAGTTAAAATAGGATTGGAGGTCGTTGGGTAGGTACAATGAACTGCACACTAAAGGGATTACCGAATTGGGCGCTGAATTTTTTGAACTTTTTTTTTGGTTTTTCCATAAATAAACAAATTAAATTGACCTAGTCTTTTAGAAAATTATGAAATATAAAATATTTTAATTATAACTTTTATTTGTTCTTTAAGTCAATATCATTTACATTGTTAAAAAACTAAATCATTGAGAAAAGTAGTAATAGATAATGAGAAATTATCTAATTGTTTAGAATTATTATAGCAGCCCAGCGGGTAAACAAAATTATTTTTACCAACTTTACGGCAATTGAACCAACAAGAATATTAGCAAGAATAAGGAGACAATGGTTGTTAAGTGTTAAATGTTCTTTACGTATTTTATATTTTAATTTTTGGTTCCTTTCAGACTTTTGTAAGCTTTGGTTTCAAACAACACAAAAATAGAAGTAATTAAAAACTAAATTATGGACGAAAACGGCAAGAATTACTTGTCGCAGACGGAAAAGTTTTATAAAAGTAAAATGAAAGTGATAAAACATGGTAAAAAACATAAAAGGGAGTTTGGGTGTGGTACCAATTATTAAAGATAAAATGAGATAAGTTTAAGGTGGTTATGGCGCGTACAATGCGCAAAGGTACCATTTCATCCAAAAAGCGAAAATGTGTGTCGCACCTGGAGCTAGTAAGAGAGGAAGAAGAAGCCGTTATGGTAAAGTTAGGAATGACATGGCGGTAAAGAATATTTATTCTGATGTGGCTCAAGACAAAAAAGGCAAATATGTATAATGATGATGATGTAATAGAAGAGAATATATTAGGCTATTGATTATGTTCAAAATAAGATGGCTAAAAGGAACTACAACGTTCACGGGGTTTTATTGTTTCTTGTTTCATATGGTCAATGGACCTCTAAATATGAAAACACCGCGGAGTGCTTCCATTTACAGGGGTGCGTTTTTGAGAAAGGGGTGAATTAACCCCTATGAACTAAGGTGCATAGTATGAGTTCTATGCCCTTTTAGTACATACATTTCTACAGCAAAATTGTTCGAAATTAAATTTACTATTGAATTATCACCTTTTAAAGTTTAAAAGTGTTTTTTAAAAAATATAATAAAAAAATGCAAATTCATCCTTCCTCTTTAAAATGACGTTTGGCAGAGGTCATCGCTTATAACTCGACAACAACTAATTTTAGACAAATATCACAAGAGACCTTTTTTGCTCAGAATTATCCAAAGAATCTAAAAAGACCTTAATACTATCAATTTCTTTACAGGGCTTCTCATAAAGCCCTTATTTTACCATAATTTGTTAATAACAATTAAACGGACCATATTTGGGCTTCCAGACCACTTCCATTGGATTCAGCGACCCAAAAAACTTATAATACCACCATTAAATCACGGGGAGCTCGAACTTTCCCACGGGACCCCCTCTGTTGCGACTAGACAATGGATCTCGGATTTGCATTTTAGGTTAAGTAGGTATATCAATTTTCATTATAATTAATGCAATTGTTAGTACTGAAAACTAACAGCTTAAAATTTTATAATTTTACTCAGTTTGACAACATTGTTTAACGTTAAGCAATTATTTAATGCCAAATATTTATCAGATTATTACATCGACCAAAATTTTATTAAGAAAATTCCCAAAAAAACTGGTTATGAACAAAAAATTTTATTACACTTTTTTTTCCAACAATAATAAATAAAAACTGAAACATCATGCAAAAAAATAATAAAATATTATTTTTGAATATTTGCATTGTTTTGGCACATCGAAAACTTTGGCGTTAATACTTTGAATATTGACATTACAATAGTAAAATGTGTTCTTACCTTAATTGTTAAGAAATTATGAAGTGGTCCAGCTTTGCTAGTTCCAGGTTGAGAGAGCTTTGGAAAAATAGTACCATATTCCTTTGGATGTTTACTTAATAAGTGCCTTTTTAAAGTAGTTGTAACGGAAAGTTTTACTTTAAACTCACTTTTAATTTTTCGTTTGTTACATAATTTGCATGTCGCTAATTTGTTTATTTTGTCAATAATTTTAAACTCAAAAAAGCATGTAAACTTGCTCCGAAATGTCGAAGTTTCGTCAAGAGTATAATCGCCGCTAACGCTTTCAGTCGACTTAGTTGACACTTCACTATTTTCACTTGGACTTGGAGAAGGAAGATTTGTGTCCATAAAACTATCATCACTATCGTAATTAAACATTTTAAAAACGCGAAAAATTTGGAATTAGGTTCCTAAACAGAAATGGACGAACAGCAACTTCAACTTCTTTCTCAAGACTGAAAAGATTGTAATAACTATTAGATTTCTTTCCTACTACCCGTAAAATACAAACGTGCTAGTTTTCTTAAAATCGGAATTATTTTCTTAATACCTACAGATTTAGCAAAGTTTATACTGAGAAATAAGTTACAATAAAACATTCAACTGTACAGATTAACAGTAAATTTCTATTGTTAAATTCATATCATTATGTCCAAAACCATTCAAGTATGGAGGTACGAGGTAGAATCCCAATTTTATAATCCTCCATAAACTTAAACTGCCTCTTGTAACCTTCTTAAGAATTTGTTTATCAAAAAGACTAACTTCTAGGAATGCGAATATTTACATTTTACCATAACAAAAAAATATGTTCATTAAAATTTTTACCTCTTCCGAGTAACTATAGTAAAAATGAGAAGTACATAACTGCATTTTATAAATCCTATTCAAATATTTAGTGACGATATTAGGGATAATCGAAATGCAAGAATATTATTTAAAAAGGAATTTATACAGAGTGTCCGTAAAATATGTAATAAATTAGATACTTCCTTAATCCTTTTTAAAAATATCTGGAATTCGTGGAGTTTTAATTTTAATGTTCTACCTTCTACCATAAAATTTGATTATACAGGGTGATATACATTAAGCTGATATGTATGAGGTAAATGTACACTCTGTACCTACGTTGTGACATTTTTAGATCGAAAAAATGAGCTGATGTTAAAAAGGTATGATACTTGGGGTCTAACGGACAGAATTTCAAAGATATGCGCTATGAAAATAAATTTTATTGATTTCAAATTATTAATCTAAGAATTTGAAAGTAATCCAGTAATTGATACATGACTTTATCTTAAATTTTCACACTCCCACGTCTTCCAATCCACCTGTTCGGAAAAATTTCGTCTACGTACCTTGGAACATCTACAGCATAATGCGGAGGCGCAATATCCTATTGAAACCATAAACTTTCATCAAAACCTCCAGGATTAATTCTACTGGGAAATAAATAAATTAAAGTAGGTGCGAGATACCCCGTTAAAGACTGATGTTATGCGACTCGTTTCAATTACCTTTGAAAAGTAGGGTCCGATAATTGTTAGCCCACATATTTACCTTTTGCAGGTATTGTGTATGAAGCTGTTATATTTACAAAAAATCCGATGGCGTCATCACCTTTATGTGTATCACTCTGTGTAATTAAATTTGGTTGTAAAATGTAGATCATTAAAATTAAAAATCGACGTGTTTTAGATTTTTTTCAAAAGACTTTTAGTTTAGGAAATATCCCATTTATTTAATACATTACGGACACACTGTATATTGCAAATACATATTTGTCGTCTAAATTACTTATTCTCAAACAAAAGTATCAGTGGTATCAAAAATAAATAGAAAAAATATTAGAGTATTAGCTAAAATATTGACAAGCTCGTTAAGGAAAGCTCGGCTCGTTTCCAATTCAGCTCGGCTCGGCTCGAAAAAAATTTGGCTCGGCTCGAAGCTCGGCTCGCAAGAAACAAACAGGCTTGAGCTCGAAGCTCGGCTCGTCAAACGAGCCGAGCCTCGAGCCGAGCCGAGCTAAGCTCGAGCTTGTGTCCATCCCTAGTTATGAGTTGAGGCACAGGAACTCGGAAAAGATCCGAGGAATTTATAATATTCACGATGTATACAAATATCACGAATAAAAGACAGAATTCCATGAAGTAGATAGTAAGTTAGGATATAAGACGTAGATTAAAGTAAGGAAATATACAGGGAGTTGGTTTTGCCTCGAGAAAATTTATTTAAAAATGCAGATAAATTTTATCGAATACAAGGCGGGGATTTGTTATATTTCTATTTGATATGAAAATTAAAATTTGATAATTATAGACAAAATTCAATTTAATATAAAATATTTTCAATTTTCTCAACCACGGGCATATAAATTTAGAACAACCTGTATACAACAAATTGTTATATTTAATTTTAAGAAGTGATTAAACGAAACTCGGGACAATGCGCTTAGAATGAACAAAGTGAATGGCGCGTACCATTGTCGTTGTTCGCGGAAGGTTCGATCATTAGCCTATGCTAAATAAGACTCAAGTGAAATCGATAATAGGTCATTATCGTTGTTCGCGGAAGGTTCGATCATTAGCCGATGCTAAATAAGACTTAGTGGAAGAAGATAATAGATCATTAAATTTTGTAATTAGTAGAAAGTAATTTTAGAATGGGAATTAACTATTTTTCTTTTGAAATCCATTAAGCATATTTAGAAAGATTAAAAATTGGTTTTGAGGAATACTGCGAATGAGAGTTGGTGGTGGAAGTTTGATTTGTGAATCTGGAAGGGATATTTAGAAAGTAGGGGAATGAATGACAAATAGAGATCAGAATGTTTTGAGCTGTCGAGAAGTGAAGTCCAGTAGTAGACGGTAGTGTACGGAGAGTGAGAAAGCCGGTGTAGTTCCGTGAGTGTGGAGTATCTATCGTGGAACGAGAGGTAGGCCAGGTGGAGAGTAAAAGAACCTCCTTGAGCCAAGAGTTCCCGGTAGCTGATTGCAGTTTCGAAAAAGGTAGAACACAGCATCACGACAGAAGCAGGAAACGAGAGCTATACGAGCTAGTTTCAAAGGAGAACATTACTGGAAGCCAGGACGAGGTTTTGATTGCAGCCAAGGATAGCAGGAAACGGGTCTTGTGTGAAGACATTCTCAGTTCACCAGAAAAAGGTCAGTCTCATTTGTTTGGACATGAATGTATGGGTTTTTCGTATTAAATACCACATTTAAAATTGAAGAAACATAATCAATAATATCAGAAAAGCTTCATCAAACTTAAATAGAATTGTTGCTAATAAATCATAATAGTTAAATGTTAATAAAAACTGTCAATTGGAAACCAAAAGGAAATAAGATTCCCATGTGTAAATGTTATGTTTAAGAATAATAAGATATAGCAAATATTAAGCAGTGATTGCCATTTAAATAAAATAAACAATATTTTGATTACAATTGTAACCCATATGTGTTATTATTTTACTCTTTTCTTTCCTATCCCGATTAGGAACCATTAAGAAATACTTAGAAGCCACGTAAGTAAGTAATTAATTTTATAAAAAGCCCTGAGATTGAAAACATATTGATATGTGATCTGGTAAATTAATTAGATTATTATTAATGCATTGATTAAATTAAATGACATATAAAAATATTATCTCATATCAATAATCAAGATCACATCAATACATATACATAATTTATATACGTACAAAATTGATTTCAGCGAAGTGATGACGGTCGCTAATTTAATACTTTTTTCCCATGCAAAAAGTGCACAACGTCTCTTAAAAGTTTTCACTTCAAATATTTATTTCCTCGAAGCGATGGTGGTCGCGATGACAGTCGCTAATTTAATATTTTCTCCCATCCAAAAATGCACAACGTCTCTAAGGAAGTTTTCACTTCAAAAAGTTATTTCGTTGAAACGATGACGGTCGCGATGACGGTCCCTAATTCAATATTTTTCCTCAATCCAAAAAGTGCACAACGTCCCTAAAGAAATTTTCACTTCAAAAATTTATTTCGTCGAAGCGATGACGTTCGCTAATTTAATATTTTTCCCCATCCAAAAAGTGCACAACGCCCCTCAAGAAGTTTTCACTTCAAATATTTATTTCATCGAAGCGATGACGGTCGCTAATTTAATACTTTTTCCCATCCAAAAAGTGCACAACGTCCCTAAAGAAGTTTTCACTTCAAAAATTTATTTCATCGAAGCGATGACGGTCGCTAATTTAAAACTTTTTTCCATCGAAAAAGTGCACAACGTCCCTAAAGAAGCTTCACTTCAAATATTTATTTCGTCGAAGCGATAAGGGTCGCTAATTTAATAATTTTTCCCCATCCAAAAAGTGCACAACGTCCCTCAAGAAGTTTTCACTTCAAAATTTTATTTCACCGAAGCGATGACGGTCGCTAATTTAATACTTTTTTCCATCCAAAAAGAGCACAACGTCCCTAAAGAAGTTTTCACTTCAAATGTTTATTTCGTCGAAGCGATGACGGTCGCTAGTTTAATAATTTTTCCCTATCCAAAAAGTGCACAACGCCCCTAAAGAAGTTTTCACTTCAATACATATAAGTACAAAATTTATTTCGCCGAAGAGATGGCGGTCGCGGTGACGGTCACGAAATAAATCCTTTTTCCCCATCCAAGAATATGTTTTACATTTATTTTAAATTTAAATACTTCTATACAATTTATGTATAGATACACATATAATATAGATACGTACAAAATTTATTTCGCCGAAGAGATGACGGTCGCGAAATAAATCCTTTCTCCCCATCCTAAAATAGGTTTTACAATTTATATATACATACAAATAATATATAGCATAAGCGATGACGGTCGCGATGACGGTTGCGAATTCAATGCTTTTTCCCCTATCCAAAAATCGCACAAGGTCCCTAAAGAAGTTTTCACTTCAAAAACAAAATCCAGAAAATCTGTCATTAGTTATGTTTCATGGTAAAGTTTTAAAAGTACTATTTTATGATTTTAAAATAAGTAATTAAATCAATGTTCTTACCAGTTGATCTCCTTGTGTGTGCAAAGGTAGTAATGGATGTTTTAAAGGCTTTCTAGAATACTGATGGCCAACATTGCCTTGAAAATATGTAGCTGCGAATTTTTGGAATTTAAATTCGCTAAGGTCTTCTTCGTCATCTGAGGCTGTTGTAAGAGGACTAATTATTTCATTTTCTGCTGGCCTGGATGGCAGATCGTTAAACACTGAAGTTTCTCTACCTAAAAATACCGTAGTGTGTTTTAATATCTGTCAAATATTGTTAATTTGGTAATATTATTGTAGAATTGTAAATATTTTATCTTAAATTTTAAGTCTCCTGCATATAATTTTTCTTTATTATTATTACGAGCACGAAATAAGAGTCTCACACATATGGACCTACGTCGGCCCAGATGGGTGGAACGAATTGGGATTACTATGAAAGCCCAGTCTCAGCCGGTGCGAACTACTTTTAACTTTAAATCTTTAAGACATAAGAATAACATTCGTCACTATGTAAACCAATTTTTATTACTAATAGGGAGCTAAATTTATTGCAGTAGAATTTTAATAGTTTCGGATTTAAGCATGAAGAGGGGAAGAAAGGAGACGGTTTTGGTTAGTGTGGGCATCAATACAGTGAGTCGATTTTAACATTACCTCGATGGAATGGACGTGTTATTTGGGATAATCGAAAAAGGCGCAACTTAGAGACGCTTTAAGAAGGGTATTATGACAAGCCGGTTATAATATTCATTAGACGTAATTATTTCCAAACACATTTCTTTTTGTAAGAACACGTAAAATTTTGGTCGCAATAACACAAACACTTTTACATATCGTCAACTTAATAGTATCTATAATTTAATTGTCTATTTTATTAATTAAAACTGTTAAAACTCATTACGATTGTCTTTAAATAATCCTACATTGTCTTTTAATTTTGGAATAATTGATTATAAACAAGCAATTTGACTACGTAAGCCCTAGGTTTTCACCCAACATGACCGGAAGTAGAATCGGAAGACGATATTTGAACTTTTCGTGTAGCTTTGTGTCGATTGATATACGATTTCACTAATTTTGAGTCGTTTTTGCCAATCTTACTGGCATAACCTTTTAACCGGAAATAACATCAAAACATTAACTAAATATTCGAGATCAATACGGATTGATTGATATATCACATGTAATATTTCTGTGACTATAATATGTCCCTTACTTCTGGTTAAAACTTTTTAACCGGAAGTGATATAAAACCGGAGATATCTATATATTTGTTCTCATATTTATAAGGCGCGCCGAATAATATATCGCTTGTACTATTCCGGCGACTTTAAAACTGTACTTCCGAGGTCAAATTTCTCACCTTTAATATAACCTTTGGATTATATTTTTTCATTCAACACCTCATTACAGCTGTTCTAATAATTAAATTAGGTAAAAAAGTAACTAATTACCTGGTGTAGGTGCTTCGCTTGAACTATCAGGTAGAAAATCAAACATGGCTTCCACCAATTTTGAATCGTCCACCGGTTCATCTGCTTTTCTAGCTGCTTCATTGATTTTATTTTTTTTCTCTTCGACAAGTTTTCTTTCTTCCATTTCGAGTTCCATTTCTTTCTTTTCTAGTTGATATATTCGCTCCCTAAGAAATAAACATTCAATAACCAATTAAGGTAACACATATAATTAATTAATACAAATTATATACATACAAAATATCAAGAATATTCTAATATTCCATAAAAAATATTAGTACCTACACTACATACCTATAATTTTGTTCTGCAATCTCTTTAGCTCTCTTGTTACCAGCGTCTTTTAACTCTCTCTCTTCTTTCTTCTTCAGCCGAAGAGCCTCCACGTGCCGTTTTTGTTCAAACTTAATCTTTTTATATCTCCTTTGAGCTATCATCCTTCTCACGTGTGACTGTATCTTAATAATGGCCCACATCTTATACCCGTACTCTCTCCTCACCAAGTATCCTCTGGCGTGTGCCTGTAGTCCTACCACGTGTCCTCGTAAGTGCCTGAACCTATGGGAAAGTACTCTGGCACGGATGAGAGCTTGCAGACGAGTGTAGCCCAAGCGCATCTTTTTGTATTTCTGTCTTTGGATATAAGCCTTCCAGTACTTCTGGATTATTATCGTTGCAGCTTTTAGGCGAAGATAACGTCTTCTGTATACCCACCCTCGTATGGACCTAAAAACATTATTTTAGCTAACAACAAATTATTTGTTTAAAATAATAAAATAATTCTTATTAAAGAAAGAACTAAATTGAAACAAAAAAAAACTTTAAAAAATATGCAAAGTATTCTAAATAAAAAAAAGCGTGACAGAAGTGAATATTTCTTAGAGCGCGTTATTACTATATTGTAGGTTAATGAAATTTTGAATGAATCGATTCTATTCTACATTTAATTTTACTCAATTTTTTTTTTATTTACTTTTTTGATTTTATCTAATTTTATTTTATTTTATTTCCTAGAAATATTTTAAAATTAAAATTAGCCAAAGCGATACAGTCGTTCTCAAGATATAAAAAAACATAATAAATAAAATTATTATAAGTGTATAATGTATATTACTGTATACCCAAGGGCGGATCCAGGACCGATATTCGGTGGGGGCTATGGGTTTTGAATACCGGGGGACTGGGGGAAATTTAAAAAAAAATCAGGTCTAAAATGGTGAGTTTTAAGGCACTTTGAGTGCCATAAAGACATTCAATACTTATCGTTATTAAATAATTATTAAAGTCAGTACCGATTCTTACACATTTCTTTAGATCCAAGTGCAGTTCTCTCAACAAGTTTAATGTTTTCCCAAGGCTTCTGTCAGGCGTTGTTCTCACCCTCTTTCTTGATTTTATTTTGATTTTCACTAAGTATTTTTATGTTCTCATAAGCGTCAATGAACGTTGTTATTATGTATGTATCTCAAATTTAGAGAAAGCTGTTCCAGTGTTCTCAAATATGATAGAGTAATGATTTGGGGTCGCCCCCAATATCTATACACGCCTAACTTCACGCGCTACTTTGATACGAGAATTATAAAAAAAAATATGCATTGAAAGTCAGATCCTATAATTTATTGAGCATTATAAAGTGAGTACAAAGACATACAAAATGTTTGTTTTGTAATTCCACCTTAAATTTGTCCAGAACTACTCCTAGACTATTATCAATAATGTAGAGTTGTCATTATTTTGGGTCGCGCCCAATAATTTGAACTTTGAACCTGATTCATTATTTGTTCAATTATTTCTTCACCACAATATGTGTATGTTGCTCGGGAAGATGCTGTGGATAGGTATTGTTAAAGAATCTCATCTCCTGATGCGATTTTAATCTTTAACAATTCCCTAAAATATCCCTCATTGATAGGTCCAGCATCTTTGTCAAGAAGCAGAAGGTCATTATCACGATGGCCTCTTAGAGGAATATTTTGTCGACCTAAGAACATTATAGACTTTAATATTGGTCGTAGTCTTTCTTTATTTTCTATCTAGCTAATGACTGACTTTTGCGGGTTGCGATAACGTTGTAGGAAATCCAGCCCAACTTGAACGCACTCCTTGTGGTATGATGTTTTCTCATGGGTTTGTATGGCTCCATGAGTTTGGCGAAAGATGTTTAAGGTTTCGTGACAAGGCTTTGGGCTGTTATCCCTTTACTGTGACCACATTTTTCATTCTTCTCTTTTATTCTTCTTTTAGATTCTTTGTGTGTACAAAATATGGAAATTGATATCATTTTGATGGCTGACAAGGTCGTTGGCTAACAATTGGCACTTTGTAAAATTATCAACATTTTGATTTACAAAACATCCTATGCCTTGAAGCTTCCGTTACTGCTTTTGTTCAATTCTAATCTAGAAGACATATTTATTCCTTGTTTTGTACTTATATATGTGTTTGAAACTAAAAACATTTGAATTGCAAATATCTAAATTTTTATTTTTTTAAATTCTCGGAGGGGGGCCATGGCCCCCATGTGTATACTGCAAGGTTACTGCACGCGTCTCGATTTTTCAAATGACGCTAAATGGGACTTCGAGCCCGTGCAAAAACATCATAAACTAAATTCGCTCAGGCGGGATTCATTTTGACAGATTCAGAGTAGGAAACATACAAACAAAAATTCCCACTTTACACTATTAACTGCTCAAATCAACTTAATATTTCATTAAAAAAAGAATTATTGGAAATAGTGGGAGTGTATACTAAACTCATAAAATTTTGTGGAATTTATTTCTTCAAAATATTTTTATTTTGTACAATAAATAATTTTCTCATTTGTTATCAATACATTATAATGGTGTAAATAAATAATTATTGATTGGCGTAAGGTTTATGTTATTTATGTGTTTACTATTAATAATATTGGCATTGGCTATGAGCAGGTATTTTTGGTTGTGTAGTAATTTCCAGTGACGTTTAGCAACCTAACTTACTCACTCAACACAACTCACTGAATTAGCTAATCCAAAAAATAGCAGATTTGCTGAGCCGAAACGAAGTAAGCCAACACAAGGAAAAGAGACACAATGATATAATTTTTAATAAACTTCATATTGCAATAAAAAAATTAAGAGAAATAAGATAAAAATTAATTGTATGATATTGCAATTCAAGAGTGGATTAAGATATCAACATGTTATTATCATGAAGTGCTGAAGAAAACGAAGCACATTTTAGAAATAACAGAACTCAGAACTATAAATATATAAAGTCTCATCACTGCAAACTAGGAGGATAAAAAAATAGAGAAGGTGGAAGGGAAAGATTGCAAATAATCAATTCAAAATATACATAAACAGTGCGAAAACGTTATAGAAAATAAATTAGTAACATATTAAACCAAATTGACAAATTGACAACCAAACAGAAGCATTTACATTAGTAAAAAGTACAGTAAGACAAGCAAAAGCAAAGACATTGGAATAGTTTGGAGAATAATTATAGGAAATTGTATGAATAATGCTAATACTCGTACACAAAAAAGGAGAACAAGGATAATGTAAAAACTATCGCGAAATAGGTTTTTACATCGATATATTTTAAAATATATACGGAGATAGTATAGAAGGGAATAAAATGGGATACAATAAATTGGGAAAAGAAGCATATTGCCTATACGTAGGTATATGCAGTAGAATGTCACTAATCTGGCATCTAATATTAAAAACTAGTATTAAATCTAGTATTAAAAACCAAAGTGTGCCGGATTATTGGAATGTTCTATTTACTTGATTGTATAGTATAGAATAGAGTAACAGATTTGACTTAACAGACTAATTTGTGATTAGTTTTCCTCTAACAATTTTCTAGAAACTTACCTTTGTAAAATAAGGATCTTTTTGGTGAGCACCCTATCTCTCTCTTGTTCCAGAAACAGATCGTGAGCATCTTTTAAAAAAACTTTATTATGGCCGAGTTGATAGTCAGATCTTCCTAAAACTAAGGAACAAATTCTTGTAGTTGCGCTCCTGCATTCAGTCTTATGAGCTGGGGGAACCCCAGAAATGAGAAACCTAAAAAAATCATTACATGTCAGGTCTGTCTTAAAAGAGACGTAATTTCTTCTTTGATCGTTTTGAATAAATAATAATCCATTTGTAGTGATCAGCAGTATTTAATATACAACAAAATTTGTTGAAATGTCAAAAATAACGAGAATATTTTTCAGAAATGTCAAAATGTCGAAAACTACAATTAAAAAAAAAATAAGTCATCATAAAATATGGTCGTAATAAAAAATAACAAAATTAATATACAGTATGGCTTGAGGGCAGACCTCGTTGGCCCAAGATGGTTGGTTAAGGTTCTCGTTTAGAGTTTCACCATGTTGCCAGAGGTTATCTTTTAACATCGGCGTTTAGCCTTTTCAATTTTACAATACTATAATGTAAATTGAATTATAATTACAACCATTGTTTGGTTCTGAGGTTAGTTAGCAAGTATACTCCTGGCCAAAAAAATTGGGACACCTTAAAAATGGGTCATTTTTGATCTATCGAGTCTCCCAAATCTGTTGTCCGATTTTAGTGATTTTTTAATATGTTATAGAATTTTTCTCTAAGAATATGGATGTGGTAATAATGTCGCTGAACAGGTAAATGTCATTGTATACCGGGTGTAACAATAATACTGTGTTTTTTCCTGAAAGTTCGCAACACCCTGTGGTCTATTCTAGCATTTAAAAAATATTGAAATTAAAACTTAATTGTAGCCTTAGCCTTTATATTAACATTATGCTTTTTGACTAATTCGCTTATGTTGGATAATGAAAAAGTTAGGTACTTTGACAACTAGCCATGTTCTTCATCAATACGTTTCTAAATAAGTGCGACAAACTTTAAGGGTCAATTCTGCATGAAAAAATAATGACAGTTTGATTTATAAACATATGTCTGCAAATGCTTCGTTTCCGATATACCGGATGTTGAATTTTTTCTTACACACTGACGATTTATTTATTGTTCTAAAACCGGTTGAGATATGCAAATGAAATTTGGTGGGTTATAAGAGTCAGTTATTGGGCATTTCTTGACATACAATTAGGTATTTTATATTCACCATTGGCGTGCATACGGGTGATATTACCCGGTCATATAACCTGTATGCACGCTAATGGCGAATATAAAATAATTTTTAGTTGTATGCCAAAAAATGTGAAATAACTACCTCCTAAAACCTACCAAATTTTATTTGCATATCTCAACCGGTTTTAGAGCAATAAATAAATCGTCAGTTTGTAAGAAAAAATTCAACATCCCGTATCTCGGAAACGAAGCATTTGCAGACATATGTTTATCAAGCAAACTGTCATTATTTTTTCATGCACAATTAACCCTTAAAGTTTGTCGCACTTATTTAGAAACACCCTGTAGTGATGAAGAACATGGTTAGTTGTCAAAGTACCGAACTTTTTCATTATCCAACATAAGTGAATGAGTCAAAAAGACGAATGTTAAGAAAGGCTAAGGCTACAATTGAGTTTTAATTTCAATATTTTTTAAATGCTAGAATATTCCACAGGGTGTTACGAACTTTCAGGAAAAAACACAGTATTATTGTTACACCCGGTATACAATGACACTTACCTGTTCAGCGACATTATTACCACATCCATATTCTTAGATAAAAAGACTATAACATATTAAAAAATCACTAAAATCGGACAACAGATTTGGGAGATTCGATAGATCAAAAAAGACCCATTTTTAAGGTGTCCCAATTTTTTTGGCCAGGAGTGTATATATGAATTCACTGATGATGGACTGATAGGCCCGAAAACTTTCTGAATGAATTTATTTTATTCAAGACTAAGTTTTCACTCTAATGGCATATAAAACAACATAATGCTATTGGGACCGTGCAAGTTCGGCAAAGCGACCCCTATTTCTACGCTCTGTACTTTTATTCGCACTTTTAATTATATTGGCCAATTATATTAGTCCTGGTTACTGGATAATTGTCAAGGCCATAGTCCAAAAAAATAATAAGAAGAAAAAATAAGATGCAGGTTATGTTATGCAAACGTAAACAATTGTATGTAGTAAATAAAATTAGTTATTAAAATGCAGTACTGCAAGCAAAATACAATTAATTAAATTTACCTTTATATAATAATTGCATATCATATCGATATTGTGGAGCAATATATAATTTTTCTGCTTCAATGACAGAAGGTATGAAATATATACGTCAATTTGACAATTTCAATCGACAATATGAATTATTTAAGATAGTTGCAATATTTCTCCGCGACTCGCGCACGGTCGTTTCTCGTTTCCCTTCCAAGTACTTGCACACCGCGAATTCTACACTCCACCAGAATGAAAACAATGGGACCTTCTCTGGTTACACCTCCGAGGCTTCTACAATATGCAAGCCATACGGATGCTGAGACTAAGGAAGATGAGGGAATTCTACAATTTACAATTCACGTCCCATCTGCTCAGCGCGGTAAAGTTCCAACGAGAATGGTTCCCTTCGTACTCCAATCAGAGTAAATGTAAATCAAAAATGAATAACCATTTTCAATTTCGTTGCAAAACGAAAATACAGCCGAACCATATTCTAGTTCAATCAGAGAGTGCATCAAGCACCTCTAAATGGAAAATGGTTATTCATTTTTTATTTTATTCAATTCATTGGGATTTTTTAAGATTTTAGTAAATTATACCTACTACATAGAAGTGGTTTTACTTCATGTTTGAGTGTGTATTTTTATTAATTTTATTATGTTATAAAAATATCCTTAGACTTTTCAGATGTGTATATTTAACTTTAGATTACCTGTATCTCTCCACAAATTCAGCAAAGCTATGTCTTATGGGATAACCTGCCCTCCGGATTCGAATAGTTTCCATCATGCCAGAATACCGTAACTGCCTACAGCATAACGTTCGATCGAACATCATCGGTTTTTTGAATTCATTAGGTTTTATACACCGAATAAAGAACGGTTGACAATTGGACAATGTCCTCATTAACGAATCCAAACTTTTCTTAAATTGAGTAGATAATGTTGGTGTTCGCTTTCTAGTTTCAGATCCCATTCCAATATCATCGGCAAAGATTTGTTGTAAAAACTTGTTGCCACTTATAGTGATAAGTTGTAGTAAATCTGGACTGAAGGTGTCCCTATTCTTCTCTAAAAATCCACGTGTATCGTAGAAAACAATTCCGGCGAAATGGTTTAAACCAAAGCTAGTGTTTATATCAGATCTAGGCTTGAGATAATTTCTGTGTCGACCATGTTGCTTGTGTAGTTTTGCCAGGAAGGTTTGGTCAGTTCCTTTAGGAAATTTACCTTAAAAATAAAAATAAATTAATCAATTATAACCGACAGAATAAACTTATCATTAAAAAAAGTAAAAGGAAAAAGGAAGCATTTTAAGTCTATAGAAACAATATAAAGATTAAAGATAAGTGACATTATATACAGGGTGTTAGTAAATAAGTACGAAAAACTTTAAGGGCTAATTTTACATGAAAAAATACTGCCGGTTTGTTCGATAAACATATGTCCGCGAATGCTTCTTTTCCGAGATACGGGGTGTTAAGATTTTTATTTCAAACTGCCAATTTATTTATTGCTGTAAGACCAGTTGAGCAATGAAAATGAAATTTGGTGAATTTTAGGAGGTACTTATTGCGCATTTTTTGACATACAATTAAGAATTTTGTATTCATCATAGGCGCGCATACAGGTAATAGTCTGAATTTTTTAAAGAAAAAAATAGTACGCCACTGAGATATTTCAAATTAAAAATTATTTTTAAATTCCACGTTTAATTTTTGATAAAAAACCTTTCTTGCCTTTTTTTCGTATGGTGCACCGTTTTTACGCAGAAAAATAAAACATCTTTAACGCGTATTTTTCATTTATTAATACATTATCAAGGACTAGGTGCAAAGCTGCAAGAAATATTTAAAATGATCTCCTTTACAGGTAACAGAAAAAATTTATATTCATCATTGGCGCACGTACGGTAATGGTCTGATTTTTTTTAAGAAAAAATAGTACGCCACTGAGAAATGTCAAACTAAAAATCATTTTTGAATTCCTCGTTCAATTTGCGACAAAAAATCTTTCTTGCCTTTTTTTCATATGCGGCACCGTTTTTATTAAAAAAAAAAATAAAAAATCTTAACGTTTACAAAGTATTTGAAAGTTGCTATGCATATGGAAACCACTTCAAATACTTTGTAAGCGTTAAGATGTTTTATTTTTTTTGAAGATATTCTTCTTTAGCGGCGAATCGATTGAGGGTAAAATTTGATTGATCCGCGCGCATGCGCACACCGACAGTATGGTATTAGTTGTTATACGGGCTCTGATTGGGTGTTGAAATTTTGAAATGATCTGTCAATAATTGTTCAATATGGAATATGGAGGTTATCGGTACACAAAAATATTGTATAATATTAGTTTTTATTGATGTGTGGACAGAAATAAAATCAAACTTATAATTATAGTGACTTTTTAAATAGTTTTGAAAAGCCGCAGGTACGTAATTCTAAATGTTTCAGTTGGAAATACCTAATAGTTTCAATACCTATCTATTTGGAAAATGTAAACAAAATAATGTAGTTACCTATTAGTAGGCAATGCTTTAATTTACATAATCTGATTACGAACAAACTTTCTACAAATCTTCATCTCATATATGGTTTTCTTACTCTATATTTTGTTGTATTTTATTTCGACAAAAATCAAACTAATAATTTTATTAAATTCATATAAATTTATGGTGTAAACGTTTAGTTTGTGTATATTCCCACATGACGTATACGAGAGTTTGGTGCAGTTTGAAATGGCGTCAACTTTCGTACGGCGCGGTAGACGTGAAGTGGGTTCAAGCCCCAAGCAAGTTATTATTTTTTTATTTTTTTATAGATTTTATGATTGTAAGTATATTATTATACAATTTTTGAAGATATTCTTCTTTTTTGAAAGTGGTAGATAAGAAAGTTAGTTTGATTTTTAAATAAAATAAGTACAAATAACCTTTTAAGTATATTTACTTCGTTTAAATTACCTATTATATAATAGAAGAATATCTACTTACGTGCGTACAAAGTACACACACATTCTTTTTTTGTATAAAAACGGCGCCTCGTATGAAAAAAGGTAAGAACGATTTTTTGTCGCAAATTGAACGAGGAATTCAAAAATGATTTTTAGTTTGACATATCTCAGTGGCGAACTATTTTTTTCTTAAAAAAATTCAGACCATTATCCGTACGCGCGGCAATGATGAATATAAAATTCTTCTGTTACCTGTAAAGGAGATCATATTAAACATTTCTTGCAGCTTTGCACCTAGTTAAAATCTTGTTAGTAATATTTTCTGGTATTTTTCTAGTTTAGTATTATGTATTATATTGGATAGTTCTTGATAATGTATTAAGAAATGAAAAATACGCGTCAAGATGTTATATTTTTCTGCATAAAAACGGTGCACCATATGAAAAACGGGAAGAAAGGTTTTTTATCAAAAATTAAACTTGGAATTTAAAAATAATTTTTAATTTAAAATAACTCAGTGGCGTACTATTTTTTTCTTTAAAAAAATTCAGACTATTACCTGTATGCGCGCCAATGATGAATACAAAATTCTTAATTGTATGTCAAAAAATGCGCAATAAGTACCTCCTAAAACTCACCAAATTTCATTTTCATAGCTCAACTGATCTTAGAGCAATAAATAAATTGGCAGTTTGAAATAGAAATTTTAACACCCCGTATCTCGGAAACGAAGCATTTGCGGACATATATGTTTATAAAGCAAACCGGCATTATTTTTTCATGTAGAATTAGCCCTTAAAGTTTTTCATACTTATTTACTAACACCCTGTATAATTGACTCTTTTTAGGCTGCTTTCACAATAAATATGAATGTCTTGTTTCGAGAAAGAATATTGTTTGCGAAATTCCATACAATGAAAGAAATTTCTGACGAAAGATGAGACATTTTCAGCATCTTACCCTCAGATTTTCTAGTCAGTTTTTACATGGTTGGATTGATTTTGAGAAGGCATTTAACAAAGTACTACATACATGGAAAATTAATTGATATCCCCAAAACATCAGAACTCGATGGTAAGGATATAAGACTGATCTTAAACTTATATATCCAACAAAAACTATACCTTGGAAATAAGGACTAAGCACCGAGCCTTGGCGCAATCCTACTTTCACATGAAATTTATCAGTCTCTCCCACACCTGTCCTAACACTAGTCGTTACTCCCTCATACTTATCTCTCATAATCTTTACATATTCGCCAGGGACTCCTTTCTTATTGAGTGCCCACCACAGAATCTCTCGAGGAACTCTATCATAATATGCTTTCTCAAGATCAATGAATACCATATGAGCGTTGGTCTCTTTATTCCTGTATTTTTCCATCAGTTGCCTTACAATGAAAATTGCATCTGTTGTTGATCTGCCCTACATGAAGCCAAATTGATTATCGGATATTTCGGTTTTTTCACGTATCCGTCTATCAATTATTCTCTCCCATATTTTCATGGTGTGGCTTAGTAGTTTTGTAGCCCTGTAGTTTGTAGATTGTTGTATGTCTCCCTTGTTTTTGTAGACAGGGACTAATATACTGCTTCTCCATTCGTCTGGCATTTGTCCAACTTCCATAATTCTATTAAATAGACCTGCTAGCCAACTTATTCCTGTCTCTCCCAATGCTCTCCATACTTCCCCAGGAATATCATCTGGTCCGACTGTTTTTCCTTTCTTTATTTTTTGAAGCGCTTGAGCCGCTTCCTCGTTTGTTATTCTGGTAACCATTGCTGTTACTGTCTCCGTTAACTCCACAGGCTGTCAGTCTCCATCTATAAATGACAAAGAAATACACCGTAAAGAACAGACAAATTACTTCCTTCGGCCACATTATGCGTAATAGTAAATACAGACTTCTACAGTTGATTATACAAGACACGATTGAGGGCCAGAGAGGCCCTGAACGTAGACGTATATATTGGCTGGCCAACCTTAGGAAATAGACTGGTCTAACATCAACTATTCAATCTATTTCGAGCTTCTATGAATAGAATAAGATAGGTCAATGTGGTCGCCATAGAAGATTTAGAAGATAGAAGTATAACCATTGATTATAGACACGGATTATAGACCGTGTCTATAAGCAATGGTATAACAAAATGGAGCTCCACATAAAAAGGGAGTCGATCTAAAATATTCTGGAAAAACGAGTAACGAGCAACGAGTTAAGTAGACGAAGTCATGTTAAAACGAGGTTTGAGAGGTAAAAAAGGTAACGCCTGAGAAAAATGGAAAATATTGTTCAAGGGAAGGACGTGAAAACTGTAATATTCTTGAATATACATATTATACTTACTTTCTTCATCTATAAGTGCCATAATATTTAATTGTTTGATGGCAATCAAGTCAAGCGCATCCTGGTTATCAACGAATTCAATATGCTGCCAGTTAATACCTTCCAGATTATATTCCTCTTGTTCCAGTTTAAATATATGCCTCACAAAAAATTGTTGAAGATTTTCGTTTGCAAAATTTATGCAAAACTGTTCAAAACTATTGTGATCGAAATTTTCAAAACCAAATATATCTAAAACTCCGATTGAGCTTCTTTGTCTCTCTTTAGGTCTATAAATGGCTTTATTAATTTTTTTCACTATATGAACAAACATTCTGCCGTAAATACCTTTTACAAAAGCATCTCTTACATCAACACTTTGTTCTCTGGATAAGGTAGAAACAACTGTTTCACCATGAGCGAAAAGAGTTTTCCGAGTAAGCGCATCAATTAGTAGTTGAGCAGGAACTCCTAGAAGATTAGCAACTCTGTGGACATTTGTAGGATCGGGAATTTCAGTCGCGTCCAGGTTATCTACAACGGTTGCTTTGTATTTGATGTTTCCGATGTGCAAGATGGCTGCTAGGAGTTTCATTACTTCCCATATTTCTGAGTCTGAGAATAAAAGAACTTTCATGGCGCTTCGAATGTCTGCGAACTCTGCGGTGTCGTCCCTTCCTTCGCACTTTATGCATCCTCCCTGTAAAAAAAATAATATAAATATTAAGTATAGACGATTTCTCAATAATCAGTTTCCATTTTAAATAACATACGACTATTAAATAAGGATAAAAACAACAAAAATTTTTAATTCTGTTTATAATACAATATGTTTTTAAAAATCTATATAATTTTTCCGTTCATAATACCCATTCATAAGAAAGGAGATTAATAGGGGAGTCAATAGAGATTTTGCCTTCGGAAAAAATTAAACAAGATAGAACTTTTTGTAATTTGATTAAGAAATGTTTAATAAATAACATATCAAAAAGTTCTCCTCCAGAAGTGGGTGCTTTATTTTTTATTAAACAAATGAACTGCGCAATTCATTGCTTTTTTTAAATAACTACGAAAATATAAATCTTAGAAAAAAACTAACTTGACCATTGAAAAATTCTGAAAATTTTACACAAAAAACCTTATACAAAGATTTTTCTATAATTAAATCTATAGCTTCTATAATTTTTTATTTATAACGCTAAAGTCACCCTTCTCACAAACATTGGCGTACTGTATACTAGCGTTCGGCGAAGCGCACGGTTGAGCTATTTTAATATAATTGTTTAACTAATGGTCAAATGAAATTTTACAAATTGGACATGAAAGAAGAATATTTAAGCTACATTATAGTTATATAATAAAAAGAAATAAAATGTATCGGCATAATTACGGTGTGGGCGGAAATTCAGCCTTACATGAATTTTGTTTAAAAGTGATTTAAAAACATGTAACTAATACAATTTTACTTTTATAACTCTCAAATTTGCACAACTTACTAAATGATGTTTCATTAAAAAAAAAAATCAAAAAGGACACCGCACACATCTTATGGAAAATATAATGTCACTCAAATGAAATAAAATTTACATGAATAGATGCGTCCTTAAATTTCAATAATTTGATACCATTGCGCCAACTCTGAATTTTGCTTAATTAGGGCGTGAATTGTAATTAAAGTTGTTCGAAATCGCATTTTGAAGTCGATAAAACTGGCATTCATAAATAATATTAGTCAAGCGGCTATTGAAAATAGTCTATTGACCACTAGCTTAAGCCGATTAGAGGCGGTACAACTAACCAAATTATACCTACTTTATTATCAATAATAATAGGAAAAGATAAGAGTAAGCCTCTGCCTTAATCCCTCAGAAATATTTATGGAGTAGGCGAATCACAAGATTTTTTTTCTCTCTTTGACACATGTACATTCCCATTTGATTTTAGATTTATTTTTATCAATTTACGCTCTTGTTAATCAAAATACAGAGTTGGAGCAATGATAAAAAATGTTCGTAAAGTCAGGACAAATCTTTTTTTCCTTTTTTTCTCTCTCTGATTCTGGCCTTGGTTTAGAACTAGAACCGTTAGCCACGTAATTGTATAGGTAACTTATCACTTACTCGGTGTAATGTGTAGTGTGTGTGTTGAGTAAGTGTCTTGTTACTTTGCAAAGTCGACGTCATTGTCTTTGCAAAGAGAAGCTAATTGTATCCGAACGACTGTAGTCCCTCCGGTGAGTACCGATCCCACAAGGACAGAAACTATTTTCATTTATTAATTTATAATAAATGAAAAAATTTCTGACCCTGGTGGGATTCGAACTCACTACCATTCGGAACTTTCGATCCAAAGGTTAGGCGCTCTTACCACTGAGCCACAGAGGGGGATAGGGACAAATCTATTCATGTAAATTTTATTAAATTTGAGTGACATTATATTTTCCATAAGATGTGTGCGGTATCTTTAGTTCAAATAATACGATGCGACGTCTCAAAAACGTAATTTTTGAAAACTTCGTAGTTTTACAGAATTACTACCACTTTAAGAGGGTACTACTCATGTTTGAACAGATATATTACAATTTTATAGGTGTTTTTTTAACTTAAGGGTGCTTAAGGTGTAATCTTTGAAATGCACTACATTGTTTTACTTTAGACGTAAAATAAACAACTTATTTTTGAGACAATTCAGAAATATAAAAAAATGTAATACAAAAACCGAAAAGTATCAGTTAAAAGAAATGTTTGTACAAAGTTATCAAAACTTTTTTCTGTATAACTTACCTAAAATACATTTAATAACAAGCTTAAAAAATAATAAATGTTAAAAAAAAATTTTTTGAGCTCATACAGTATATGTCTGCGTAACTTGGAACCTATTGATAACTTTTTTATTATCAGTGTTACGAAAAAAAAAAGTTAGTCTTTATAAAATACTTTGCATGGTATAGAATCTAAGATGCAACCATCAGATATCAAATTTTATTAGTTTTATACGAGGTATGACAAAAAATATGAATTTCGCTCAAGAGTAAAGTACCTTTATATTTAACAATATCGAAAATTGTTATTAAGAAAAGTTGTTTGGAATTAAAAACTATGTTTCAATATTCAATAACATCCTTCTAATTGAAATATTGTGAACCATAAAGGTACTTAACTCTTAAGCGAAATTCATATTTTTTACATATCGCGTACAAAACTGAAAAAAATTGATATCTGATGGTTGCTTCTTAGATTTTAGACCAGGTAGAGCATTTTATGAAGAATAACTTTTTTTCGTAAAATTGATAATAAAATAGTTATCATATTTATTGTAATAAAAGGTTGAGTATCCGTAATTTGAGAAAAGTTTGCATTTTTTTTTTCAACTAGAAGGATGTAATTGCATATTAAATCATAGTTTTTAATTCCAAACAACTTTTCATAATAACAATTTTTGATATTCTGAAATATAAAGTTACTTTACTCTTTAACGAAATTCATATTTTTGACATGCCTCGTATAAAATTGATAAAATTTGATATCTGATGGTTAAGTTTTAGATTTTAGACTATGCAGAGCATTTTATGAAGATCTTTTTTTTTTCGAAAAATTGATAATAAATATGTTTCCCATATGATTCCTAGTTACGGAGACATACTGTATAAGAGCTCTTAATTTTTGAATTTTCAAATTGTAATGCCATATTCGCATTCAGAATAACCAAAAACAAAATAGAAACATATTTTATCAAAGTAAAAGAATGAATTCAACGATATTTTTAAAATTATTTATACAAAACAATTGTTATTACTTAAACAATTAATAAACAATTAGTGACTAAATCTGTGAGTAGAACTTTTTACCATAGCTAACAAAAAAAGTTTCAGAAAAATATAAGCTTGTTTGAATTTTTCCGAAACAATCCATGTTTTCGTTCTCTATTGACTCCCCTATAAAGAACAATTTCGAAACTATAGTTTCGAAATATAGTTAAACATCGCTTATAGTACAGCCATGGGCGCCCGTACCCATGGGCAGGGGGGCCGTGGCCCACTAGCTTTTCGGGGCAACTTTGCAAGGCAATTGTTCGCTAACGCTATCTGGTTTTTGTCAAAAACAAATAAATACAAAAAAGTCATTTTAGTCCAACCAGTTGAGGCTTAATCCCATATAAACATATTATTTAACTTGGATATACCAGAATAAAACAGTTTCAGAATCTCTTTATGTTAATATAAGTCGTGTGATACCTTGAAGGTAAATTATAATAAGTTCAATGTCTTAGACAGACACCCACACTAAGAAATTGCAAAAACTGTATTATGTACTACAAAAAGTAGTGCAAAAGTAGGAGGTAGCAATCGATCAAATTAGTTATACAGGGTGTTTCATTGGGAAACGGAAATACTTTAATTGTGAATAGAGGTCACCGAGCCGGTTCTAGGTATACTACATTTTTTGCCCAACCGACTTTTATAACCGAGTTACAGGGTGTTTTATCGATTTTACCAATTTCTTTCCTAAGCCATAACTTTAGAACCACCCTGTATATTTTTTTGATATTTGGTACACATGTGTCTCATCCAAAACCCAAACGACCGACGTACTAACCACAAGAAAAATCCACGTCCGGATTAACAAAAAATTATAAAGTAATTGTGACCTTAAAACAACACCCTGTATATTGAAATTATGAAAATCTGTTTGCATATTTGAAAAGAGCACAAAAAATTAAGTCAAACCGTTCGCTTCAATTTTTCGGCCAGACAATTTTATGACTTTAATTTTGAAATTATATTGAATTTTTTAAGAATTGTGACATTAAAAAGCAGGTATTATTAACTTTTAATTTTAAATTATTAAAGCTATTGAATAAATACTAATTTTAAAATTAATCAATACTTATTTACCACATTGGAACGACCCAATTATTAATCACAAGAAAAATCCAGGTCCGGATTAACAAAAAAAAACACAAAGTAATTGTGATCTTGAAACAACACCCTGTATATTAAAATTAAAAAAAATTGTTGGCACATTTGAAAAGACCACAAAAATCTGAGTTTATAGGTTTGCTTTAATTTTTTGTGAAGGAAATTTAATGACTTTAATTTTGAAATTAAATATATTGATACTTTTAACACTGAAATTAAAAAGACGATTTTTAAAGCACTTTTAACAATAAATTATTAAAGTTATTAAATAAATACCCATTTTAAAAATAATCAATACTTATTTACGATATTCGAACGACCCACTTACAAATCACAACAAAAATCCAGGTCCGGATCAACAAAACAATTTAAAGTAATTGTATCCTTGAAACAACACCCTGTATATTGAAATTTTCAAAATTCATTTGCACATAGGTATGAAAAGAGCACAAAAACTAAGTTAATCGTTCGCTTCAATTTTTTGGCCAGACAATTTAATGAATTTAATGTTGAAATTACGTCGAAATTTTTTGGGAACTCATAATAAAAATTTCGATATAATTTCAAAAGTAATGTCATTAAATTGTCTGCACAAAAAATTACAGCAAGACATTAAACTTAATTTTTCGTGCTCTCTTCTGGTGTGCAAACATATTTTAAAAATTTCAATATACAGGGTGTTTTTTCAAGGTCACAATTACTTTGTATTTTGTTGTTAATACGGACCTGGCTTTTTCTTGTGATTAGTAAGTAAGTCGTTCTAATGCTGTAAATAATAACTGATTATTTTTAAAATTAGTATTTATTCATTAACTTGAATGATTTATTATTAAAAGTGCTTTAAAAACCTGCTTATTAATTGCAGGGTTGTTAAAAATTGGAATACATATATTTTAATTTCAAAATTAAAGTTTATAAATTTTTGCACAAAAAATTAAAGTAAACCGATAAACTCGGATTTTTGTGGTCTTTTCGAATGTGCAAACAAATTTTGAAAATGTCAATATACAGGGTGTTGTTTCAAGGTCAAAATTACTTTATGTTTTTTGTTAATCCGGACCTGGATTTTTCTTGTGATTAATAATTGGTTCTTTCCAAAGTGGTAAATAAGTATTGATTCACTTTAAAATGAGGATTTATTCAATAACTTTAATAATTTATAATTAAAAGTTAATAATACCTGCTTTTTAATGTTGAGCATGAGTTCTTAAAAAATTCAATATAATTTCAAAATTAAAGTTAAAAAATTGTCTGGCCGAAAATCGAAGCGAACCATTCGACTTAGTTTTTTGTGCTCTTTTCAAATATGCAAACAGATTTTCAGAATTTCAATATACAGGGTGTTGTTTTAAGGTCACAATTACTTTATAATTTTTTGTTAATCCGGACCTGGATTTTTCTTGTGATTAGTATGTCGATCGTTTGGGTTTTGAATGAGACATATGTGTACCAAATATTAAAAAAATATACAGGGTGGTTCTAAAGTTATGGCTTAGGAAAGAAATGAGCAAAATCGATAAAACACCCTGTAAGTCAGATATAAAAGTAGGTAGGGCAAAAAATTTAGTATACCTAGAACGGCCTCGGTGACCTCTATTCACCATTAAAATATTTCCGTTTCCCAATGAAACACCCTGTATAAATGCAAAATATGCAGATGTGACATATGAGGTGCGCGCTGTAATGAATCATAAGAGATACATTGAATGACAATAATTTGTTTATGATTAAAAAGAATGTGTGTTTATGTTTTATTGGCACTGGTTTAAGCAACCAACTGGCCAGTCAATGTGTTTTGAATTCTCTCTTTTACAAAATATATGCTTAGTATCTAAATTTAAAACTATTACTACTACTAAGTTTTTTACTCTGTTTTTTTTTATTTTTTTTAATATATATTTTTTAACAATTTTTTTTATTATATTTTTTATTTTTTTTATTTAGTTTTTTTTCTTTTGTTTTTTATGTATTTTTTTGTATATTTTTTCTACTACGCTAAGACCTAAACCCGATTCAACCTCTCGGAAGTTTAGGTCTTCTCAGTAACTTTTTATTTTATTTTATTATTTTTTTTTTAATTTTTTTTTATTCTTTTTTTTCGGAGCTTTAATTTTAAACAATTAACATGGTTGTATAAAATTTTACAAACATCTAGATTGATTAAAAAGAAAGAAATGGTTTAAAGATAGAAAATGAATACAGATCCTGGTAACTTGGTCTACTGTGATAAGTTTACAACAATTGAATATTTACAAGGATTATCCGTTATCGAAATTATTTTTATGGCAAGACACTAAAGAAATGTAGGAAGCATAAGCATACTATATACAGGGTGTCCAGAAACTCTACCGACAAACGAAGACAGGAGATTCTTCAGACAATTTTAAGTCAATTTAGCTCAATTCACCTAGTCCGAAAATGCTTCCTAAGGGAGCTAGAGCTCTTTGAAAATGGCGTCTTGTAATTAGTTTTTCTTAAATACTCCCAGAACGCTCCAATTAAGAAAAACGAAAATCGGTGCATATATTTATCTTTCAGAGATAAATCGATTCCATCCATTGCGAATTTCTTTTATCGATCATAGGCGTCCGTTTTGGGTAGGGCAACGGTTATTTTATCACATAACTTTTTTGTCTTTACCTTTTAAGCATTTTTGACACTGGGTTATTAAATTGTAGTACTAAAAGGTACTCTTGCTTCAAGTCGATAGAACACACGGTTTTCTGGAAAAATCGATTTGAAAATTTTTCGTTTTTTGAATTTGAAAAAAAATTGTAAAATTAAAAAAAAAAGAATGTGTGTGTACTACTATGTACGCACGTAAGAAGATATTCTTCTATTATATAATAGGTAATTTACACGAAGTAAATATACTTAAAAGGTTATTTGTATTTTATTTAAAAATCAAACTAACTTTCTTATCTACCACTTTCAAAAAATTTTTATTAAAACAACCAAAAATAAAAAAAATATATGAATCGCCCCGGGAATTGAACCCGCAACCTTCCAATCTCAGTGCTAACGCATTTCTAACTACTCCATCGATGCACTAGAAATGAACATGTAAGTTCGGATATAATTACACAACACGGCGACATATAGTGTAAAAATGTTATGCTTACATAATATTTTATTAATCCAAAAACACAAGAATTATAATAAATAATACATTTCCTAAAACCACTAATATATTCTTTTAATGACTTATTTGCACGGTTACAAATACATACATACCTATCTTGAAAGATTAGCAATGAACTACATACTGTCAGTGTGCGCAGGCGCGCGGTAAATGTACAATTTTACCCTCAATCGATTCGCCGCTAAAGAAGAATATCTTCAAAAAACGGTGTATTTTACAAACTTAAAGCAAGAGTAACTTTTAGTACAAGAATACCTCATAACTTAATAATCTAGGGTCAAAAATGCTTAAAAATTAAAAACAAAAATGTTATGCGACAAAATAAGCGTTGACCTACCCAAAACGGACGCATATGACCCGTACTAGAAATTCGCAATTCATGAAATCGATTCATCTCTGAAATATAAATAAATATTTCTAAATAGTTTTTTTTTGATTTTTTTTTGGAAATTCAAAAAAATGAAATCGGTTTTTCTATAAAATGGTATATGTTTTAGTTGTAAAATACCTCACAATTTAATAATCCAAATCAAAAATGCTTAAAAATTAAAGATAAAAAAGTTATGCGATAAAATAACTGTTGTCCTACCCAAAACGGACGCCTATGACCGGTACTAGAAATTCGCAATGCACGGAATCGATTTATCTCTGAAAGATAAATATGTGTATCATATTTTGTTTTTCTCAATAGAAGTGTTCTGAAATTATTTAAGAAAAACTAATTACAAGACGCCATCTTCCAAGAGCTCTAGCTCCCTTAGGAAGCATTTTCGGACTAGGTGAATTGGGTTAAAATATCTTAAAATTATCTGAGGAATTTCCTGTCTTCGTTTGTCGGTAGAGTTTCTGGACATCCTGTATTATAAAAAAGTCTGGAATAAATTAAAAATCTTAAAACACGTTAATTTAAATTTTTAAATGGCCATCAATTGCTTATATATGTATGTAATATGTGTTGGACATTACGTCATCAGTGTTGTCGTAATGACGTAATCGATAATTTTTTAAAATACAAACCGACGTCAGGTTGTCAATTTTAACAGCATTCCTTCTGAAATTCAGACGGCTTTGGCTACCCATAAAGGGACGATCTTCAATAAATGAGGACGATCAAACTTTTCGTTTTTGTTGCAAGGAAAAAACCTTTCTTTACCTATCATCATCATCATCATCAGGGCTTTTCATTCCGGGTGGAATGTTTGCCGCTCTTACTTAGAGTTCTCTGATTCGCTTATTGCAGTGAATCACTTGTGTGTTGTCAAAGTTTGTTGTACTTGGCAGGCACGTAGCCAGGAAATCTGCTTGAGGGGGTTCCAAACACAACTCAAATTGTGGCGCTCTCTGAACTAACTAAAATAAGACTGCTCTTGTTTCGATTCACAACGAAATGATTATTTATTATTTTTATTAGTTCTACTCCTATTCTGAGGAGCTAATCTTTGTTTTGTTTGAATTTTGCCGTGCTGGACAGGCGGGTAGTGAGATGCAACTTGATAGATCTCAAAGATTAGTTCTGGTAAAGTTTTATTTTTAATATTGTTAATATCAGAAGTAAAACTTTCGTTCGTCTTTAGCAGATGCCACCACGGCATCCATATCATCATAATCTTTCGTGTGTGGGTAGAGGCTGACAGCCAGAATTTTAGTGGTTCAGAGAGAATCAAATATGTGTTCTCTAAAGAGACTCTAACAAGAGTCGAAACTAGTTAGAGCACCTTTGGCGCTCTCTGAACTAACTAAAATAAGACTGCTCTTGTTTCGGTTCACAACGAAATGATTATTTATTACAACTCAAATTTTGTGTTAGATTAGACGGTAAAATTTTTCAAATTTCACCATTGTATCATTTTAGCGTCTCTGATGATGTTAGTCATCACATACTATAACACGGTTAAAGTGGAGACTTGCGGGTCACAATGCGAGACAGGAAGATAAAAGATCGAATGCTACAATACAAAACTGGAGGCCGTGATAGGAAGAAGAGGAAGACCTCAGATGCGATGAAAGGACGATATTGTATAAGCTACAGGAACTCACTGGAAAAGCGCAGCCAAGGACAGATTATATGAAAAGATTTAGGGAAAGCGAATGTCCAAAGCTGGATAGAAATGGCCTAAAGAAGAAGAAGAAGAAGATGATGATGTTAGAGACTATTATGTATAACGAAGTATAGGATTCCATAGAAAAGAGTACATCTGGTCTTCTATTCAATGGTCGACCCAGTAATTTTGGTTATTTGATAAAAAATGTACTTGGCTTTAACTCAACATTCCAACGAACGGACCAAAGAGCCAATAAAATGAGTCTTTCGCTTTCGTTTCCCATCTTGTTTCCGGGTGAAGTTTTTACTCGATTCATTATTGAGAACGAACGTTTTACACTGGCAGTTGTGACAGGGATAGTTGCCAAAATTGTAAGGAACTTGTAATTTTTTGGAAAAAAATATTTATTACAATGTTCATTACGCGGAGACTTTCGGTATTTGGTTCCAAAGATGATATTGTGTTACAGTTATACCATAACATATATTCAGCTTTTATTGCTGTAAGAGAAATGTCGTGGGAGTAATAGGCAGACAAATTTTCTAGCAATTTTGCTTTTTCTGTACAGGCAAATCCAGCTGAAAGAATTTAAAATATTGATAGAATACTTTTGCTCGTGTTAAATCTGATTTTTAAACTTGATATATGTTGAAACGTACCCTGAATAAAAACAAATAATCCTAGTAAAAAATATTAATAATTTCGTTTACATTTTCAAAAATAATAATAACTTGGGGATAAACTTGCTACTTTGGTACCAAAACCGACACAGTTTTGGGAGGGGTCCGGACCCCATGGACCCCCTCTTTGGCTACGTGCCTGGTACTTGGCTTTCGTTACAATTTTCTTCCATTCATTTCTATATGTGCATAGTTCCCTCTAGTTTCTCACCAACGAACGGTGTAACCAGGAGGATCCTAAGGGGGCGGGGGGTTACAACTACTGGAGCGTTTCTAGGGGGTATGGAATAGTAATGGTGTTAAGCGTATAGAGCACAAAGTATATCCCAATGGGGGTGGGGTTACAACCCCAAAAACCTCCCCCTGGTTACGCCACTGTTTCTCACCACAGTGTACCTATACAAATAAATTTTACAGATGCCCCACGGAGCATCTCTAAAGATTTTAAAACACTGCCAATCTTAATGGGATAGGATATTCGAAAGAATAAAAATACTGAGTAGTTCCATAGTCAAAAGACCCAATTTCACTAAAAATTCAATCTTTTTATTAATCTTCTTAAATGTTAGAAGCGGTGAAATAATACTTTTATACATCCGATGCCGTTATGTAAGCTTAGTAGTAATTAATTAATAACATTAATTTCAATAAAATGGCTGGGAGATTAATAACTTATTTTATAATTAGCCAAATAATTGAAGATGTTGGCATATAAAATTAGTCATTAATCGCAAGACGTTAATTACGTTACTTATGTAACGTAGCCATTTTCTCTGCTTATATTTTGGAAAAAAAATAGAGAAAAATAGGAAATAGAAACACCAAACATGTCGACATGGTGATAAAAGATTAAAATTATTATAAGGGTTAAATCATAATAATATTGTACAACTGTGAAATTTTCTCCAATGTTGTTATTAAGGGGAAATGTGCAAAATGTCGCCTGTCAAAATTTTCAATGTGTTTGAAATGTATTCATTTTTTCGAATCCTGAGAAAACTAATGCGTATTTTTGAAAAATCTAAACGCAGAATGCAAGATTGCGTTATTACACAGGGTCGAAAGTCCCTGAAAACTTGTTATGTTTATTTTCATAAGTTACAGGGGTGAAAAAAAAGAGAAAATTTAGTGTTATTTTTAATTGCAAATATTTCATTCAGAAGAAACTTTTTATTTCTTTTGAGGAACTTTCGGCCCTCGGTAATGACGTAATATTTTATTCTGCGTTTAAATTTTTCAAAAATACTTATTAGTTTTCTCAGGATTCGAAAAAAATAATACATTTAAAATACATTGAAAATTTTGATAGGCGACATTTTGCGCCGTTCCCCTTAAGTGATTCGTGTATTTTTATGAGGGAAGCGTGAAAATGATTTTGCTCTATCCCTACTTGTCATGAGTACCATAATATTGGGTTAAAGGAACCCGCATATTGATGATTTCAGCTGTATCAGTGGTATCATTTTAAAATAAATCAAGAAAAATCTAAATAACAATACAGTCCGTGCAATATACATAGATACCGTTGCACGTGATCCGCGTCACAGCACGTGACGTTACATGTACCAACACGAAATATTTAAGTGCTAAGTATGTTTTTCTGTATTTTTGTAAGTCTGTTTTTTTAGAATCATTTAGCCGAGTACAATGGAATTACAGTCACTAGACATATTTTATTATATACGCCTAGAAATAATATTGAAAGATTTCTATTAATGCAAATTTAAAGAAACATACCCTAACTTGTTTCATTTAATTTGTATAAGTGTGCTTTATAAAGCGTTTTTATAAAGCACACTTGTTAGGATTACACTCTAACTGCGATCGAACAAAGGTAACATTTTGGCATAAATTGGTAACATTTATTCGACAGTTGCGGTGATGACACTTCACATTTGTTTTTATTCTTTACTATAAGTACCTATATGTTTTATTATATTTATTGTCTTTATTATTGTAGCAAAACAATGAGTCACCGGCCGCAAGACGTAAGCCGAGAAAAGTCTAGATCGAAATACGTGGAATCGACGCGCGGTTGTTGGAAGGTCACACGATAGTCAGAGAGCTGGCTTAGCCTGGAATGATCGAGAAGTACGGCTAGAGTATATAAGGATACGAATTTTGTAAATAGAGTTAGTTGATAATATAAATTTGATCTGTAACTTGTATAAATAAATGTATAAACGAACCGAGAGTATTATTTTAACAGTAATCTCGTTATGTTGGTGTTAACGGTGTGGAGTGTAAATAAATGAAAAGTGAAAAAAAAAAGACTATTGAACTTTATTCGTCGGGAATAATCGGAGTGCGTTAATTGTTCGGTATTCGGAAAGACTTTTAAAAGACTTTTAAACTTTATTCGTCGGGAATAATTGAAGTGCGTTGATTGTTCGGTATTCGGAAAGACTTAAGACATTTTGAAAAGTACGTGTGTGCCGACCAAAGATGTTGCTACAAGAACTTACCGTAAAACAGCTCCGTGAACAGCTAGAGGAACGGGATGTGGACAGCAGTGGGACCAAGATAGTCCTACAAGCACGACTCGAGGAAGTCCTAACGAAGAACGGAGATGATCCAGAGACGTTACACTTCCAGTCAGCAGAACAAGCAATCTTATCGAAATTAAAAATTGTTTCTGAAACGATCGACGAGACTTCTCAAAAGATCGATGAAACTTCTAGAAAGAACAACAAGAAACTCGAAGTTAGTCGACAGAACAATGAGAAACTTGAAGAAGTTAGTAGACAGAACAACGAGAAATTCGAAAGTGTTTCTCAAAAGATCGATGAAACTTCTAGAAAAAGCGACGAGAAATTTGAAAGTGTTTCTCAAGTAATTAAAGACGTTTGTAGACAGAACGATGAGAAATTTGAAGAAGTTTCTAGAACATTCGATAAGATACAGAAAAGTGTAGATGACAATAAAGAAATGTTAGAAGAGAAGATCAAACAACTAGAGACTATGGTAACCAATACGAAAGTTCTACCCTCAGTTAATAAAAGATGATCTTCTGTACAGAACCTTTGAGAACGATGATGGTACAGAATCTAAGCTTCAGTTGATTGTACCTAAAAGTAAAGTGTCAGAAGTATTGCGTCAGTTGCATGACGGTACATCAGGTGGACACTTTGGTATTACGAAGACTCTGCAAAAGGTTCGAGAACGGTTCTATTGGGTGAACTGTAAAGATGATGTAAGAAGATGGTGCCGGAAATGTGAATTGTGTGCATCCGGTAATGGTCCAGTTGGTAAAAAGAGAGCACCCATGAGACAGTACAATGTTGGCAGTCCTATGGAAAGAGTAGCAATCGACATTGCAGGTCCATTTCCAGAAACCAATGCTGGAAATAAATACATCCTGGTAGGCATGGATTATTATACAAAATGGACTGAGACCTATGCATTACCAAATCAAGAAGCTGCTACCGTTGCAGAGGTACTTGTTAAAGAATTCTTCAGCCGATTTGGTGTTCCCTTGGAGATCCACTCCGACCAAGGGCGAAACTTTGAGTCAGCTCTTTTCCAAAACGTTTGTAAATTGATTGGTGTCAATAAGACCAGAACAACACCCCTGCATCCTCAATCAGATGGGATGGTCGAAAGGATGAACCGAACGATGGGTAAACACTTGTCCAAAGTTGTATCTGAACATCAGCGAGATTGGGACCAACACATTCAATTATTCCTGATGGCCTACCGCTCGGCCGTGAATGAAACTACAGGTCAAACACCAACCTGCCTGATGTTGGGTCGTGAAGTTCGTTTGCCCTGTGACCTAGAGTTTGGCTGCAGACCTTCCGAGGAACATGTTGCAGGCGAAGAATACGTCGACCGCCTGAAGTTACGAATAAACAACAAAAGTTATTCACATAAATCGTCTTGCACCATATGCTGGCTCAAATGAAACAGAAGAAGCGCGAGTCCTCCAACAGGAGATGAAAGATGCCGCACAGCCAAGTTTTAAGGAATTTATGTCAAATTACGCAGAAAGAAAGAGTGCTAGATTCGGCGTGACCACAGAAGTTCAGCAAGATCTGTTTGGTGTTCCAGAAAACGTCTCTCTAGCCCACTGTGTTGCCCAAGACCTCGAGATGACTAAAGGAATCTCGTCCGTATTCAATAGAAAGTTAGGCCGCCTGGACGAGTTAAGGAATCAGCAGCCTAAAATTGGAAGAGTACTGCGATTGGAAGATGGTCCTCGATCTTTGCTGTATATGGTGACCAGGAAGTCTTATACGGGCACGCCAAGCTACGAGAACATATGGCGTGCTCTGACTAATTTGAAGAAAATCGTGTGTAATTATGACATCAAAGATTTGGCTTTACCAAAAATTGGCCATGCAGTAGAAAATCTGGATTGGAAGATTGTGAGAAGCATGCTTAAAGTGATCTTCAGAGAAACTGGCGTACGAATTACTGTGTGTTGCATGAACCCGAAGATGCCATACCCTTCAAAGACAGTAGACTGTTACTTCTTTTCTAGGGGTGTATGCAGAGCTGGAGAATTCTGTAGATTCCGCCATCCTCGACCATCTAGAGTTGCTGATCGGGACGCTCAGATCTTAAGAGGGGAGCAATGTAGCAAAACAATGAGTCACCGGCCGCAAGACGTAAGCCGAGAAAAGTCTAGATCGAAATACGTGGAATCGACGCGCGGTTGTTGGAAGGTCACACGATAGTCAGAGAGCTGGCTTAGCCTGGAATGATCGAGAAGTACGGCTAGAGTATATAAGGATACGAATTTTGTAACTAGAGTTAGTTGATAATATAAATTTGATCTGTAACTTGTATAAATAAATGTATAAACGAACCGAGAGTATTATTTTAACAGTAATCTCGTTATATTATTTACTTTAACGTAAGATTAAAACTTAATTCTTGTTTTTTATTTCTAATGTTTTTATTTATTTACATTGAATATTAATTTGTTTTGTTATACAATCCACTTCCTCAATAATTATGTGATGTATTTGATTTAAAGAGAATTCAAGAATTTTTTTGTAACTGGGCAACAATGTCAACTTAGGTCTCTGACGTAGATAATGACGTGCAACGGTATCTATATTGTACGGACTGTATATAATAAGTTTACTTACCCCTGTAAGATACCGGTACTGACTGGCATCACCTAATTCTAACTTCCTCTTATCCTCTTTCCCTAATCCGGCCAACAAACAATAAAAAACGTGGTAATTTCTTTCCTCGGGATTTTGAGAAACTATCCTACTTTTTTCTAACAAATACTGTTCAATTTTTGCCCCTTCGATAACTCCATCCTTATTAAAATGAATATCAATGTACTTTCCAAACCTAGAGCTGTTGTCGTTCCTCACTGTTTTTGCGTTTCCAAAAGCTTCTAAGATGGGATTGGCTTCTAAAATTTGTTGTTCTATCCAAGAATGTTTACCGCTGATAGCTGCTAAATATTGGAGTATTAGTTTTGTACTTTCCGTCTTTCCTGCACCAGATTCACCAGAGATAACTATACATTGATCTTGTCCATACCTAAAAGAGTATTACATTAAAAAAAATCCATATAAAAAATATTTAACATCCCTTTATAAAAGGTATATTTATTAAATATTTATTAAACAGCCCTTCGGGCTACATCACAGAACGTGTTCGGAATGACAGTATCATCTTCAGTGCTGCTACTTTATTCTTTAGCGACATTGTGACTACAGCTGTGCTACCCCCAGAATTCAAAACAACAAACATTATCGCAATCCAGAAGCCTGGCAAAGACCATGATACTATGACAAGTAGTATCATGGGCAAAGACAACAAGCTGCCTGAAAGTTACCGGCATATCGCCTTACTCAGTTGCTGTTATAAATTATTCGAACGACTCTTATATTTTATAATCGAATATGTAACACCATTGAGGACGCTGTACTAATTGAGCAAACTGGATTTAGAAGAGGACGAATCTGCTGTGACCAAGTGCTGTCCTTAACTACATTCATCGAAGCTGGCTTTGAAAGACGTGAAAAATCTCTTGCCTATGACACTGTGTGGAGAGAGGGCCTTATTTATAAGTTGATGAAAATCATACCCTGCCTCAAAACTTGTCAACTGATAAACAATCTACTAACTAACAGACTGTTTCAGGTATATATAAATGATGCACGGAGTAACGTTAGAAAACTTAACAACGGCTTACCTCAAGGCTCAGTGCTAGCTCCTTTATTATTTAACCTTTATATGGCAGATATACCTGAAACAAAATCGAGAAAATTCGCTTATGCTGACGATCTGGCCATTGGCTTCCAAGATAATAGTAAAGAACCTGGACAACGAGCTCTAAGCGAGGACCTAACTACACTAAGTAACTACTTTAAAAACTGGCGCTTACATCCCAACACAAGCAAAACTGAAACCTGTCTCTTTCACCTGTCGAATCAACTTCCGGGCGATACTCTCAATGTAACTCTAAATTATACAGCTATCAATCATAACAACCCCAAATATCTAGGCGTCACACTTTATAGAACACTCTACTTCAAAAGCCATCTTACAAAGGCAGCCGGTAAACTGAGAACAAGAAACAAAATATAATAACAAAACTTGCTGGAACAACTTTGGGTGCTTCTGCAGATACTCTTCGGAGTTCTGCTCTTGCTTTGGTTTTTTTAGTGGCAGAATATTGTGCACCAGTATGGCTAAATAGTGCACATACAAACAAAATCGATGTCCAACTTAATCAAACCATGAGAATAATCACTGGAACAATAAAATCAACCCCAGTGAGATGGCTGTCCACTTTGAGCAATATTGCTCCACCAGAGCTACGCCGTACAGCAATTAGTGAGAGAGTACCAGAAAATTGTAGCCAACGTACAATTGGCAATGCATCAAGACATACCAGACATCTCAAAAGAGCACTAGCGACTGAGATCTAGAAATCCTCCAATCAGATCTGTCCGAAAAATTGGTGATTCCTATGATCTACAAAGGAAATGGTCCACAAGATGGATTCCAACAATAGCAGCAGACTATATTCAGATATCCACCCCAACTCAGGGTTTCATCGGAGCAAATCTGCCCCGGTCCACCTGGGCGAGGCGTAATCGCATACGTACCGGACATGGTACATGTACTGATTTTCTGTTCAAATGGGGTCGTGCGGTAAGTCCACAGTGCGATTGCGGATCACCTAGACAGACTATAAGCCATTGTGTTTCAGATTGGCTAAATCGTGCCTACCGTGGAAACCTCCAGGACTTTGTGGGATGCTCCCCAGAAGCAATTGAATCGCTGCGTAAATTGGACATTAATTTAGGTTCATTCTTTATATTTTAGTGTTTGAATAATATATTATATTTGTGTATTTATCGTGCTGTGAAAGTCCATACGCTAAATAAAATAAGTGCAGCTACGAGGTACATACGGTTAAAGCCACTAAAAATATATGAGTTACAACCTCTTGAATGTTATAAAATTATTATTATTATATTACATTGTTGCTGTAATATTACAGGATGTTTAAACTTCAAGGTGATTTACTTTATGACAACGTAGAACTCCCAACTAGGAGGTTGCTGGACCGGAGAGAACCTCTCTAAATTTACCTTTGTTAGCAACTTAGTTACAGAGCTTATTTTGTCCTCTACCATATATTTCGGTCTAAAAGTGTCCACCGAAATACGAAGATGAGAATGTGTAAATCCTTAATTCGACCAAAGCATACTGTGGCAGTGAAGCATGGGTCCTGAAAGAAACATCCAAAAACAAACTCGACACATTCGAAAGGAGAGTACTGAGGAGAATACTAGGACCTGTGAAGAAAAAGGAATCTTCAAAATTCGATACAACAACGAGCTTTATCAACCTTATAAGGAAACACCACTGTCAGACCCCATTAGAATACAAAGATTGCAATGGGCCGGACATGTGATAAGAATGGGAGAGGATAGGCTACCAAAAAGAGCACTGAATGCTAGAATGCATGGAAAGAGACCGGCTGGAAAGCCAAGAAAGCGCTGGGAAGACACAGTAAGCAGCGACGCACAAGCATTTTTAGGAGTCCATGTATAGAGAAGAGTAGCCAAAGATAAACAAGGGTAGAGGCAAAAAATAAAGAAGGCCAAGGCTCAATTTGGGCTGTAGTGTCTTATAAAAAGAAGAAGAAGCAACTCAGTTGCTACCTAAGAATAGCAAAGGATATGCTTTAGTACAAAGATGCAGAACTTTTTTTGGGTCTCTAATGAATATATTTCCTAAAGATTAGCAAGCAGATAATAGTTTTAATATACCTCCTGCTCAATAGTTTATCATGTATGATTCGGATATTTTAAGTATGATGAATTTTAGCTAAGGAGAAGTTTTCTAGTTTGGCTTAGGTAGCATGTTCGCTTTCAACTTTATCAGCATTTCTGATTATGTAGAATTGAGTCAAGAGCAGTTACTTACTCCGTATTCAATTTAGGAATAAGATGTTGGTGAAGGGGGCACTATAAATGCGTATCTCTACTCCTATATTTATTCCAGAGTATTTGAAAATCATTGTCCATTACTTGCAGCAATTGTTATTCTATGTATATAATGGCTTCTTGACTTAACTGTTAAAATCTGATCGTAGAACCTTGCAATAAAGTTACAATAGTTCAACACTGATAGTACTGTATTTTCTATAACTCATTTTATTGCCCGACTATGTATTGTCTATCTAAATAAAAAAACTAATTACATTGTAACTATAATTTCGTAAATTATAGGGAAAGCAGTACAACAAAATCATATATGTGTTTACGTAACACAGGTCAAAGCTTAATAATGTACTTTGATAATAATTCTAAACGACAAAATCTTATTTGTAAGGATTCTAACAAATTCACATAATTTGAAAAAAAAAACTTTGAAACGTAAAAATTAAGTATTATGTTTACATGGGATTGATCCACAATTATTGGTGTAATGAAAATTACATTTTTAATTAACTAATGAATTAACGTTTTGATTTTCACTCCTGAAATTGTTCTCAAAAAAGATTATTTCAAAAATTCTGAGAAGATTTTATAACCGAGATTTATTATTTTACCCATACAAAAGTCTACAAAGAATAAAAAAGGAAATATAAAGAAGGAAAAAGATAGCTAATAATAATCAAATCTAACATATAGCTATAATAACTATAATATAGTTAACTAAACTCGTCAAGTTAATTGGTTTGGTACCTCTGAATACGTCAAAATGCCATAACTAACTGTTCTGAGGTAAAAACCACTACTTTTGACATTTAATTTTATCTTGTCATCTGGATCTGTCTCATTTTTACTTTACTTAATTTTGTTACATGGTACATGTGTTGTTAGTATATTGTCTAATATTTTCTCTGATTGTATGTTTTATTCTTATTTGAATAAGCAATAGAAGATCCATCTGTGTAATTTTGTTTATTGGATATATTCCTGAAAATGTCAAATTGGAATGTAAGTTCACTTTTGTAAAATAAATATACCAAGCATTGTAGAAATAAATAATTTTTTCTTCAAACGTCAAATAATGATGACATTACTTATCTAACTTGATCCTGTCAAAGTTTGATGTCTCCGCCGGCAGCAGTTTTTTTTCCCATTTCTTTACGGCGCGGCGGAGGGAAAAATGTTGTCATGGCAACAATATGAAACATGTCACAAAGCAACAATACAAATGTCATTAACAACAATTAAACATCATTTTTATTTATAGTAATATTAAAAGTACAATTAGTTAATGAGGCATTTTCAAAATTGAAACCGTGCAAAAATGTTCCCGACTCTTGATACGCATTGGTAATTGTTGATGATACTGATGGTCGAGCACAACTTTCAGCAATCATTCCCGATGTTGGCGAATCATGAGGGTTTAAAATTTTTTGAGCATTATTGTTCTTATTTCTTATTGAATCCTCTATATATCCTTCGGCAACCGTGCTTGATTTCCAGCCCCCATGTCGTTTGAGGCATTCTAGATTTCCGCCTCCATCAATTAAAAGTGTTGCTGAAGTTCGTCGTAAAGAGTGACCCGTGTATGCGCTTGCATCGTTTAAATTTAAATAACTAGCTACTTTTTGGGCTACTGCGCTGATCGAATGTATTCCCATGACGCTTCGGTAACACTTTCCATTTTGGTACTTGATAAAAAATCGGTTTTCTGTGAAATTTTCAGGCCGCAGTGATGCATACTTTTTATACAGTTTAATGTAGTTTTGACCAATTATCGTAAAAGATCTAATTTGTCGTGTTTTACCGTCTGGGATTTTGATAATTATTACATTTTCTTTATCCTCAATGTCTACAGTCTTCATTTTTACCATTTCGTCGCATCGACAGGCGCCGGTAACCCCAATTAACAAAATAATCTGAAATATTTTTATAATTTAGTAGAGTATACTACATGCTTTGCAATATGATTTTTTTACCTTTAATCCTAAATACAACTTATCTGGCGCTTCAAACAAAAATTTATCAAACTCGTCTTTAGTGAAAACTTTAGGCTTCTTTGCAGTATATCCTTCGCTTGTCTTTTTCAGAAAGGCACGTACCTTTTAAAATTTGCTTATATCCACATTTTTTCTAATAACTAACTCGGATTTTATCATAGAGTATCGTGACCACATTGTAGTAGATTTCCATTTATTTTCATTTTCCATTATATTAAAATATGCCAGTAAAACGTCTTCGGTAACTTGCCGTACTCCTCTTGTATCGCACCACTCTTGGAAGTGCTTGTACGCTAACCGATACTTTATTCCGGACTTGGAGGGCCCCAAACGTGCTACTGCATCATTAGCCGCGGACTCAATTTCGTTTAGGTTTTCCATTTTCGCACTAAATTTGCGCTTGCGGTTGCAACAACAATAAGCTGTCTTTAATAATTGCAAACAACTGTCAAACAACTGTAACCAGGGAGACGCAAATCCCACCGACGACTTAATTATTTTAATTTCTAACATCTAGACGACTTTGATAGTTGTCACAGTTAATTTCGAATAAAAATAGCGTATGAATTGTACTATTTATGGTTGAAAATTGCTACGTTTGAAGAAAAAATAGTATACTTTATTCGGCAAAGAAGTGACTTTTCTTGACTTGCCCTCTATTACGCGCCTCACTTCGTTGGGCGCGTAATATCGGGCGCGTCAAGAAAAGTCATGCTTCTCCGCCTCATAAAGTAATATACTATTCTTGTGCCTACAGCTTCTAAATGGAGTAAGAATTTTATTATAATAATCGTTAATATTCCAATAAAAACATTATTACGCAAAAGTTAGTTTTCAAAATAACTCTATCATTAGGTTTGTTCTAGCATCAGTTTCAAACGGTTTGAAACCATCAGAGAATAGTGGACCAGCGCGAGTATAGGGGATAGCACTGGTGACTGTATTATTATGTTTTCTCACTGACCAACTGTTTGCTGACGGTTTCTGACTAGTTTGACTGTTTGCTAGAACAAGCCTATTATTAATTTATATAAATAACCTCAAAAAACAGAAAACAAATTTTAAGCAAAGGCTTAAACCAACTCTCGCGCCAGCTTAAAATTATATGGTTTAAGCCTTTGCTTAAGCCTCAAATTGAAGTGGAAATACAGGCATTCAAGATTAAGCTCAGGCTGAAAGTAAGCTTTGGCTTAAGTGCTGTTGTAAATACCAGCCCTTAGAGTTTAAAAAAACAGGAATTTCCTAATATTATTATGTCCATGATATTACAATCACTATTTTATATGGACGACTTTATACCCAGTACTTATACAGTACAGGTTGAAAAATAAGAAGTTCTTATCCTCTACACTCTACACGGTGAACCTCAATGACTAATAGGGACTGTTCTATGGTTAAACCAAATAATCACCCTTATAACATGACATACGAACTGCTGCTGTCCAGTTTTATCAGGATCCGAAAAAAATTAATGCATTTAAAAAGCATTGGAGCCGAAATTTTGCACCTACGCCCTTAACAATGTTTAGTAATAATAAATTGTTCAAGCTTTGAATATGATCCTTACCAAAATACAAATTGTATATATTTTATATTCATATAAAATATATATTTACATTCCATCCTCACAATTAACTAACAAAGATATAATCTGCCTTATCTTTACTTCTAAATATAACAAAATATTAACTAAGTTGAAAAACAAATAGTTTTCAATGTGAACTAGCAAACACGATTTTGCAACTATATATTTGAAGACCACAGGAAAATAACTTGGTAAGTCACATTTTTGATTTTGTTCAGGAGAACAATTTTAAAGTTTAAAACTCTGTGATTATGTTAAAATACATCTGACAATTAATCAGTAATAAAATACCTGGACTTATCAACGTTTTCCCCTGTTTGAAATGGACATGTCAAGTCATTTTCCTGTACATGGTTTTTTTAAACACTTATATCTTTTGACTTATCAAGTTATTACTCTGTATTGTGTTACTCTTAGAAACTATGTAATTAAAGCTACAAAGTGGTATTAGTCCATGTGGTGAAACCGCTCCCGTCTGGAAAAATTTCTGATTCGGTTTCTTTGTGGATTCATATTCAAAAATGTCCCCTTTAAACAAATCTAAAGGGTGCCGGGCGGAATTTTTGGGCAGAAATTGTTGAAACAATTTTTTTAAACAAATACAAAAGATCACGTTTTTTTGCTTCGGAACACCATATCTCAAAGTTATTTTTCAATTGCGTCCGTATTTGCCCAGGCTTCAACTCCATATAAAAAAAACAGAGAATACGTAACTTCTCAATACTCTAGTATTTTATTAAAAACGATTCTGGTCATCTAAATGTGTCGTTTTATTTCAAGGCTGTGGTCCCATCGTTCATTTAGCTTACATCCCAAATTATTGTATCTGGGTACATTTTCTAAAACTTTTCCTTTAACGTAAATTGTTTCGTCTTCAATCTTGTTCTTATTGATAATCATGGTTTTCGTTTTTTTCTTGTGTTCAGAGCCATTCCATACCTCTGATCAACCAAAATTTACAGCCCTTCTCTGCTGTCCGCAAGGAGTATTGTATCGCCTGCATATCTGAGATGATTCGCTAATGTTCCGTTAATTGATATGCCTTCATTCATGTCTTCTAGTGCCTCTTTAAACATCTCTTCTGAGCACCTATTAACAAATAGAAGGAATACTATACATCCTTGTCGTACTCTTCTTATTGGAATCTCTTTAGATTTTTGTTGGTCTACTCGAATTATGGCTTTCTGATATAAGTATAAATTTGTAATGATTCTCACATCCTGATCATCTATTTTTTCTGTGTTCCGTAATATATTTGCGAGCATTCTGTGTCCTGTTGTTGTATTTTGTCGAAGACTTTCTCAAAGTCAACCAGACATACGACATACTTATATGAATACGTCACAGTTGACATCTAGACACCGTTCTATGAGTGATTGTGTAGTAAATAATGCCTCTCTAGTGCCAAAGCCTTTTATAAACTAGGGATTCTTGTAGGTACCACAAAATGAACCACTTTCGCCTACATTCTGAAATAGATGTTTAAAAGCTTTGGTGATTAGGTTGCAGCCTGTTTGGGCATCTTATTCAATATTCCCTTCTCGTTGCACGTCCATCAAAATATTTTTGACAATCAATAACAATTATATCTCTCATATCCATATTACAAACATCACTACGCATCGACATATTTTCTGCTTTTCTTTAATAAACCAAAATACAGTAGATATTACAAAAGTCACTGATTAGAAACAAGACTTATGTTTAGTTCTCAAAAGTATTCGTCACATCAGCCTACTATGTTAAGATTTCCCGTAATGCATTAAATAAGATGACGGTTGTCTAATGATGACATCAAAACTGGCTTCAAACACTTAGCTTAGCCGCAACAAATCATTTTGTGGTTTTACATAAGCGTCTTTGAGCTGTTTTTAGTTATTAACAGTTATATCTTTTTTTTATAAAATAATGTATGTTTATTATTTTTTGACGCAAATAGCGTTAACATGAATGGCAAAAAAGTTAAGCGCAAATTTATGCTACATATGTGGCGTCTTCTATCATCTACATCAAGGAATGTATCACGCATACTCAAAATCCTTCAGTTATAAATTTTTATACACAAATGTCCTCAAACATGAAAGTTATAGCGAAAAATAAAATTTTAAATATCAATTTAAACAGTGTTGACTTGTGGCATTTTTAATTTATAGTCTTTTTACTACAAAAGCCCGCTTACGTACTTACGTAGGTCAACATTTCTGACGTCAGAACACTGCCAAGACATTAGAATGTGGCTTTTCATCATGGCCACGTTTATATAATTACTTATCAGAGATATTTTTCTTTGTTCTTGTTTACTATACAAATAATATCTAGGTATAATTTATTTATTCTAATTAATGATGTCAATTGGTTTTCATTACTTGCCGAAATATATTAATTAACAACAATATTATCATAGTGTAGGTATACTCATTAAAATAGATCATTAAATATTTTTAAACTAAGTACTGCCAACGCTAAAAATCAGTAATCTTATTTCTAATAAACCTAATCTAAGAAATCTAAATTCTTTAACTTACTGCAGTTAATGGTAAAAGGGAACCCCATTATTTCGTTCTTGTTCCAAATAATCTATTAAAGAAGCATTTTGATTTGGCATGTTTCTCAATACAAAGAAAATCACAATAGGTACATAACAATAATTACAATAGTTTTTAAATTAAGCTATATTATGTAGGTAGTAATTATAAAAACAGTACAGATTTTTAAAGTTATATTTTGAATCAAATTGTGTCCGAAATGAAGTAAATATGTAGCAACTGTCATATCAGTAGCGTACGATTGTCTAATATATTTAAATAAAATTATTATTTTCTAGAGTATTTAAGTTAAGGATTGTTTCATAAAATTTATATTATTAAAAATAAAAATGTTTTTGGTTATTTAATTAATATAATTCTAAAATTCTCAATGTAATCGCGATTACATTTTTCTTATTATAATACCATGTTGATACTTATGCAAGATCGGACAGTTCCGTTTGGGCGTCGGATAGCTGTACTAGAGAAATGTCAATTTTAAAGTTGATGTTTATTTACGTTAATTAATATTGCAAATATTTCGGCGTATTATTAATATATTTCGGCAAGAAACGAAAACCGATTGACATCATTAATAAAAATAAATAATTATAAATATTACTTGTACAGTAAACAAAAACAAAGAAAATATCTGAAAAGTAATGATATAAACGTGGCCATGATGAAAAGTCACATTCTAATGTCTTGGCAGTGCTCTGACATCAGAAATTTTGACCTACATACGTAAGCGTGCTTTTGTAGTAAAAAGACTATAAATGTTATGTTTAAGTATGTGTATGGGATTAGCCACAGTTAGGTTGTAATGCCAATTACATAATAATTTTACCTAAGAAAACAACAAAATAACACAAGCAATCCAGTCACACCCAATAAAAGAGACTTAAGGTTGACAACATGTATCTACTATATGTAAAGGGCTTATCAAAAAATAAAAAGGATGGGGAATAAACACAACATAACAACATTTAAAACAGCCGACACACTCAAATCTATCCTATCCAAAATCAAACCGAACAACACACAGAAGAGGTCAAAGAACTGCATTACAAAACAATTTCTACGTGGGAGAAACTGCAAGACCATTAAGCGTCAGGATTAACGAACGTAAAACATACATCAAAAGCAGGAATTTCGACAAGTCGCAGATATGCAAACATGCCTGGAACAATGAACACAGACAACGGTGGAAAGATGCATCAATTGTCATTAAGGAAACGAACACGAAAAATAAAAAAATCAAAGAAGCAGCCGTTATCCCGAGTGAAGAAAAATGTGTAGCGAATTCATCGGAAGAATGCAGCAGACTTTGGTTGCCAATACTTAACGAAGAAGTGAACAACAAGAACATACCAATAATAGAGGACAGGGAAACGTGAGTTACATAATATCTCCATCATGCTCTACACATATGGATCACACAATACCTAACTCACAACTGTTTTACCCCAAAAACTCATTATTACGAACACTTACAAACACCTAATACACATAATTATTGCCCAATACACAAAATAATCAGAATTTGATGTATTACAGAGCATAAAACAACATCCACCCTCTTACCTTTCCAGCCATATCTGGCTGTTGCCAGATATGGCTGGAACACTTACAAACACATAATACACATACTTACTGCCCAATACACAAAATAATCAAAATTTGATGTATTACAGAGCAGAGCATAAAAAACATCCACCCTGTTACCTTTCCAGCCATATCTGGCTGTTGCTTATAATCATCATAGGCAAAGTACAATTTTTTGTTGATCGGAATATGTTGACACAACCTCAATAATAATATCAATTTGGCGGTTGTACACAACTTTTCAACAAATTATTGTTATTAATTTCTTTTGGCAACAATTGGAAAACGAAACGTTAAGCATTTTAGGTAAAATACAGTCGGAGAAATGAAAGATTACCCATTAACGATCATATCAATCACCTATTTTGTATCTGCTGTCTTTTTCTATAAAAAACAAACGAGAGAAAAACAAATACAAAATAGGTGATTGATGTGATCGTTCATGCATGGGTAATCTTTCATTTTTCCGACTGTATGTAATTGTCCTAAATGGGAAGTAAACCACAATTTAACTAAACAATGATTTCATTAACGTTAAGAAAATAAAATAAAATATAAACGAAACGTTAATAAACTCATTTTTTTGGTAAATTGTGGTTTATTTCCCATTTAAAATAGTTAAGTACAAAAATGCCACAAGGAAATAGCTTCAGAACAACATATTATGTAATTGTCATTACAACAACTATGGCTAATTCCATATAAACATAACATTCAATTTAAACACCTCGTATCTTTAATCTTTATTTGTGGGAAACACAGTCACTAATGTGAAGGAGACTCAATAAATTGGAGGTAGAGGCAAAGAAACTGGTTTAAGGGTAAATGAGGAGAAAACCAAATACATGTGCATCAACAGACAAAAGGGCAGGGCCGGATTTAAGGGGTGGCAGGCTGGGCAGCTGCCCGGGGCCCCCACAAAGCCTCAAACGGAAAAAATAGCAAATTATTCACATATAATTATTTTTGTTTTATACAAACACTTGTGCCGTCCACTCTTTAAACTTAGTTGCAAAAGCTGCAGCTGAGTGTTGTTCTGCTGCTACAGCATTATCTGATTTCTTAGAAGAACTATATGTATTTTCACTTCCTCTACATATAGATACAACGTGTTAATCAAATGTTTAAAATCTGCATCTGTAAGCAACAGCAACGCAGACCGTGGCAGAAATATTATTGTTCCTAAAAGAGTGAATACTACTAGATGGTTATCCAGAAGTGATACCGCAAAAGCACTAGTTAAAGACTATAATCAGACTAAAGTAGACATCCAAAATTTCAGAAGCAACAATTTAAAACTCGTAGCGATACAAACTGTTTGTCTAATCATAATCGAATGTGCTTACTGTAAACAGGAATATTTGCAATATTTTGGAATGAAATATTAGCCAAGCCGCACACCAAAGAAACATGAAACGAAAAACATGAAACGAAAAACATGTTTCATGAAAAGAAAACACTGCTAAACAAATCTCAAAGTCCGCCTACCAATGAAACGAGTGTGATTCATGCTCATGACACATTTTTATTTTCGGAGAGTTTCATAAATGGCCGGACATATATTTGTTTAGCAGTGGTTTATTTCCATGAAACGTAATTTACGTTTCATGTTTCTTTGATGTGCCTTAGAGAAAACAAACAGTCCAAGTCGTATTCCCCAAGATCCAAATATTGCCTTTAATTCAGGAGTGGCAGCACTTAGATCACTTAAAGAATTTGTACAGTCAAGACGTGACAATTTCAAAACATATGAGACGCGAGGCGCGATGGTAAGCGGAAGTCAAGACTATTCGACACATAGAAAATGACGGAATATTCGACTGACTCCGCTGGATTATGGAACATCTCAAGAGACTGAAATGACAACATCAAAGAAATATAGCACTCAAAATTTTATCGCTATTATAGATCACCTCATTACCTTTTTAAGTCAGAGGCTTTCTGCATATAAATGCATTCATTCCAATTTTTTATTTTTACATCATTTAGATATATTTTGGTCATGCATATATGTACAATATTTTGGCCATGTTATACGACACCCAGAGAGATATAATATACTTCATTTAATAATACAAGGCAAGGTATACGGAAGAAGAGGGGCAGGTCGAAGAAGAACGTCATGGTTCTGAAAAACCTGAGAGAATGGTTTAACAGATCCTCTACATCCCTTTTCCGAGCTGCCGTGAACAAAATTACTATAGCTAATTTGATAGCCAATGCTCGATAATCAAGCACGGCACATGATGAAGAAGGCATCATTTAGCTTCAGAGCTATCAAAGTTTAGGTACTGACATCTGTAGCAATGATTTAGATGAAATGCTAGGTGTCGAACTAAAACAATTTGTAGAATTTTTCAAAGAGGATATCTGCTCATTAAATATAAGCAAAGAGCTTTAAATGTACCGATTGCTAGAAGAAAAGAATGTGAATGATGCGTTTCCAATTTTGAGGTGATACTTCGTTTATATTTCTGATACCAACTAACTGTAGTGGGCAGTGCCGGCGCTAGGGTATAAGGCGCCCGCCTGCAAAACTAGCACAGGCGCCCTTCGTTCTTTTTAGACTTAGGTATTTCATTTTTTGGAAACGATACAAAATTTAAATGAGATGTAAATAGGTAAAAATATATTCTCCTTGTTTCGATGTTTACAAAATTATCAATAAGATTAATATCTAATTTAATACCAAACACAATTTACTACAGTGAATGCACGTAAAAATCAATAATTTGTTACCTCCGATTTCGGTGAACCTTCATAAAATTTCATGAAAATTGGTGAGTGGTTAGAGGATACCTAAAGAAACAAAAGTGACATGGTGCCAACTTGCGATTTTACGCTGGGGATGAATGCCACCCCTTCTCTGAGATTAAAATTGTTTTATTAAAAATAACGCCAGAAATCGATATAGAGACAAATTCTAATCAAAATTTGGCTATATAGCTATTAAAATAAATTAATACTTTTTAAGTGGTTTTTCATAAATAACTCAAAAGCTATAAATCTTTACCAAAATTCAAGATAATAAAAGAAATTAATTTCTTACTTGAAAATCTCCTTTTACCATTAATTCATCTGAAGCTATCAACTTCTTCTGAAGCTCATTTGAAAGGTATTTCTGAGTACTTTGATAAGTGTTTAGTAAGTATATTTTATAAAATGTATCGTTTTCCGCTATTTAAACTTGAACACTTAAATTTTCAAGTAAGGAATTTTTTCGATTTCTTATTACCCTCAATTTGGGAATGGGTAATGATACTTATTTTGTAAAAACTTTTGAGTTATTTATGAAAAACCGCTTTAAAACATGCAACTTTTTTAAGATCTTAAATAACTCAAAAAATGAGGGGTCTAGATTCAAAACCGGACATTTCCACTTTATGTCATTCTGAGTAAACTAAAAAAAAACAATTCACAACTTTACTTTTCCCTATCTCAAATTGGAGGAAAAGTCCACTTTTGCACCTGAACCAATTTTTCACACTGAATTACTACTAGGAACTGTTCAATTTTGCTCTTTATCAAATTGTTAATATATGGACTTTTAATCACAGATTACAGAGATGTATTCAACTAATTTTGACCAAAACATGGAAATGTCCGGTTTTGCATCTAGACCCCTCAAATATTGATTTATTTTAATAAATTTATATGACAAATTTTCCTTAGAATTTATCCCTCTATCGATTTATGTGGCTATTTCTAATAAAATAATTTTTATCCCCGAGAAGGGGTGGCATCCACCCCCAGGGTAAAAGTGTAAGTTGGCACCAACTCACTTTTGTTTCTTGAGGTATCCTCTAACTACCCATCAATTTTAATGAAAATCGATCGAGGTTCAACGAAATCGGAGGTGAAAACCTTTAGTGACTCAACTAATTTTCTATTGAAATTAATGCTAAGCTATCAAGTCTAAACTAGATTTTCTTTCCCATTTCTTCTTTTTCGGCCCTTCTTTTTCGATTTTGCAGCCCGGATAACTTTTTTTGAATCCATTTTTATTTAACTTCACACTACTTAAATTAGGTAGGTCAAAGGGGACAGAAACAGTTTCAGAAATTCAGAACCATGTTTATTTTACCACAAATCATTAATGTTCTCTCCTATAACTGCTGACACAAAGATTATAAACAACTTCAAAGAAATTTGAAGAAAATAAACAAAACATTCCCAATACCTACGATTAAGCGCAAAGATGTTTGGTTTTTAGAAACATTATATCTTCACCAATAAATTTTATTACGACACCGTAGGAATACAATTCTAGGCGTTGTATACGTTTATATATTTACATGTGTGAGGTGCAAAAATAACAAACACAGGTTAGCGATATCTGGAACTTACACCATATTTAAAAAATTAATTTTTCTATTTTAGTATATTATATATGATACCAGCAGAAAAAAGCTCATTTTGGCGCCCCCCAAACAGTGGCGCCCGCCTGCAGTGCATCCCTTGCAGGCCCATCGCCGGCCCTGGTAGTGGGGAGAGGTAATTCTCAAAACTTAAGTTAATTAAAAATTTACTTCGGTCTATGATGGGCCAAGAGCGTTTGAATCATCTCTCTATAATAAGCATTGAACACGATGTCTTAAAGCAATAAGACATGTCCGACATAGTCAAGGAATGTTCAAGTAAAAAAATCTCGAAAAGTATCCGGACTTCAACCCTGCATCCTACTATGTTTATTTTTAATATTTTACTGTAACAAATTTTAATTTTAAATTTTACTGTATTTAAAAATATTTATAAAAATAGATCAACATTTTTTAATGGTAGGACGTAGGGCCCCCACAACAATTCTGCCCAGGGGCCTCCACTTACATATTTAAATCCGGCTCTGCAAAAGGGACAAGGTAGAGGAGAGGAGTGGAGAGGTAGAGGAGAGGTAGAATAGGGCAAAATGTTACGATAGACCCATATAACTTTGAAAGAGTGGAGAGTTTTAAATACCTCGGAGCAACAATCACTGCAGATAACGATATCACGGAAGAGAAAAGAGAGGATTAAGGCAGCAAACAGTTGAATGTATACAGTAAGGTCTCTTTTTATGCGGATTTTTTTATGCGATTTTGAAGTTATGCGGTTTGTATTTCATTAAAAATTTCTATTATTAATAACTAGTATAATTAATATTAATTATTCCCATCCAGATGTCATTAATCTGAGGGTTTGCAATTCGGGTATTCCCCTTGTTCCATGATGTAGCACAGTGGTTCCCAAAGTGGTCCAGGTGGACCCCCAGGGGTCCACGAGGGACTCAACACTCAACGGGGGTCTACATTGGCGTGAAATAAAAATGGGGGTGCACAAGTTGTAATTGGGGGTCCACGAACACTTTATAGTGATTTGGTATTTATTTAAACAAATTTGCATTTTTTTATCGTAAAATATCAATGGGAAAAAATAATGTTTTAATAGTAGGGACTTAAAAATAGCATTAAAATATATTGTAACAAGTTATTTTGATTAAAAAGTTTATTTTTAGATTATATAATAAGTGTTGGATGAAATTTAAGTATGTATAGAAAACTTTAAAATGCCGTTTTTTACATTCTCCTTCATTCCCAAAATACATATCTTTCGATTTGACTGAAAATTTGCCCACAGATAACCAAAACACAGGACTTTAAATGTTAAAAGAATTTGTATAGTTTTACAATACAACAGAAATACGTGGAATAATATAAGTGTCAAAAATATAGACGGCTACTGTAATTAGGTACAATTAACTCGGAAAATATCGGCCCTGTGAAAATAATGGTTAAAAAAATTGTAGTAATTATTGTAAAGACGATTTATTTGGAACAATTTTGGAACAAAACCGCTGCTCTTAAACCAATCAGGTATTATGATCGCGCCTTTGCCGCATACGTACTACCTGAAATATTGATTTTAGCAAAAAATGAAAAAAATCAAAATTGTATAAAATTTAATTCTTTCCACTTTTGTATAAGTATATTTTTGTTCTAAAACTAATAATAAACAAGATAATTCAATAATTATGCTCTAACTGTCACTATTTTCGCCCCATAACTCGGAAAATCTCGACGGGACAAAAAATTTATAATAAAAGAAATTATTGAAACCATATTTTTAACAATTTCAGTCAAAACAGAATAGAATCTTGCTGGGGTAGCTTGACATGCAAGATCAAATGCTAACCCGACTGGACTATATAATTTTGACTCAGATATTATTGCATGTAACTTTTCTTATATTGTAAAACTACACAAAATCTGTTAACCACTTAAGTCCTGTGTTTTGGCTATCTGTGGGCAAATTATTAGCCAAATAGAAGAACATGTATTTTGGGAATGGGGGTAAATGTAATAACAGTATTTTAATGTTTTCTACACTAAAATTTGATCAAAAATATCTTAAATCAAAAAACTTATTATAATGCCTAATAATCACATTTTTGAGTCCCTTCTATTAAAACAGTATTTTTTGTTCCATTGATACTTTACGATAAAAAATGCAAATTTGTTTAAATAAATTCCAAATCACTCCGCCACTGTCACGATGAGTAGAATTCTATTTTGCTGCAAATTACTTGCATATGCAATTCTACTGATTGTGATCCCACAATCCTGTGCTTACAATGTGTAAGTCCTGTGCTTGTCACGTACAGCATGTCTTGATGAAGATATTCAGACATACGTTCAACATTTAAATGCGCTGCATGATGACTTCAAAAACAGATTTAAAGATATTTTGATGATGGAAATACCACCATGGGTCATAAATCCATTTGATGAAACGGAAGTGGCGGATGTGGTATTACAAGAGGAACTACTAGAGCTCCGCACCAATGAAGAGGTGAAGGTGCAATTTAAAAAAGGCTATCAAACATTTTGGCTGCAGGCAGAAATACCTGAAAAATATCCTGGGCTGTGGGAAATTGCGAGAAAACTTTTCATAGCGTTTCCCTCGTCATACCTTGTCGAAAAAAGTTTTAGTGTAGTTACAAATCTATTGACAAAAAAAAGGAACACATTAAACATCGCAGAACGGGGAGATTTGCGGTTAATCCTAACAAAACTAAAGCCAAATATTGATAATTTGCTGTCAATCCATCAAGTACATCCCTCCCATTAAAATTATTGGGATTTTTTTTTATTGTTGATTTGCATATTTAAAGTTACGTAACGTTATTAGTGTTTTATTTTAATTCTTTTAAGTCTGTTATCATTATCATTTTAATAAATAGATCGTAAGAAAATATACCTACTATTTTTTCTTTATTTTTATCACTCCGAATTTAGCACTATTTTCGAAGACGGAGAACAGGAGTTAGCGATGTAATTTCCCGAATTGCCACTCTGAAATGGAACTGGGTCGGACACGTCGCCCGAATCAGTGAAGCGAGGTGGACGAAGAGATTACTTAAGTGGTGGCCGAGATTAGAAAAAAAAGTAGAGGAAGACCACCTACTCATTGGACTGACGATCTCAAGAAAATGTCAAGAAATTGGATGCAAAGTGCTCAAAATAGAGCACAATGAACAAAAATGAGGGAGGCCTATGTCCAGCAGTGGACGCAAAGAGCTGGGTGATGATGAATGATGATGATTTTAGGGTTGGAGCTCACCCGCGACGCCAATTTCCATCGTTATATCTTCACATTTGGGACTAGTTTTGGGAATATGGTAAAAATGTAGCAGCAGGGGGTCCACCGAAACCAGTAAATTTTTAAAGGGGTCTACGAGAAAAAATAGTTTGGGAACCTCTGATGTAGCATGTAGCTATTACATCAATTTGAGTTTTGCATTGAAAGGTATAACCTGTAATTCTTTTGAAATTAAATTTAAATGTTTTAAGTATTTAAGAGTTTATCGCTCGGTTTCATAATCAGTTAAAGTGGACTTTAAATTTTAAGTTGGTACCTTTATCAATACAATTCATATGGGTAAATGTCAACGTCAAAGTGAACTTTAGTTAATGTTCACTTTAAGTTGATTATGAAACTGGGCGTAAATGTTACTGATTTCAAGTTGCAGTATAATAAACAGCACATTTTGATTTCTGGATTGAAACATTTAATTAAGTGTAGTAAAGTTTTATGTTTCATTAGAAGAGGTTTTTGCAATTTCAATATCGTTAGTCTGCGTTTTTTATTTCTTCTTTAAGATTTTATTTGGCCCAATGAAAAAAAAAACATCAAAGACACAAATTTTGGTGGACAAACGTCCACCATTTTATGTGATTTTAGAAAACTACGGAACGTATCTCTACTTTTTCAATGCAAGTAAAGTCTTTTTTTATGCGATTTTTTTATGCTCTTTTCTGTAGAACGTATCCACCGCATAAAACGAGACCTTACTGTAGTGTATAGCCTCCACAATACTATTAAATCTAAAAGCCTAACACGAGCATCAAAGATCAGAATATGCAAAGCAGTGATTAGACCTGCGCTCATGTATGGGTGTGAGACGTGGACTCTGACCAAAGCAATTGAAAAAAAACTTAGATGTTTCGAGAGAAAAATCCTCAGAAGAATCTTTGGACCTTATTAAGAACCTAATAGCAACCAATACCGAATGAGAACAAATGCTGAGGTCAATCGGATGTATAGAGCGAGCGACGTAGTCCAAGAAATTAAATCTCAACGTCTAAGATACATGATCCTTCTATGTCCGCATTCTACCGCATGTGAGTGTTTACGTTTCTATAATTAAAAGCAGTCCATTCAGTATTCTTTTGCTATTAGTATGGCAGCAAGTTCATTCAGTTGTTCTACTTTCAAGTGCTTTCAACATTATTTTACTATTTTTTAGTTACCAATGCTTGTTTTTTGTACCTAATTCAGTTCAAAAGGATGTTGTCCACCTCCACCATTTTTTTAATATTATGCATGCGCTCATAATTTTCTTGAAAAAATAAAGTTTATTTTATTTGGAGCAGTATGTTATTCTACAACAGTGTGAAGAATCATTCCGTAGTTGATGTAAACAAATACAGTGATACAAAAGACAAATTCATATTGAAAACAAACGAGAATAGGTAAATAGGTAACGGTATGACATACCGCATGTTAGTGTCTACGTTCTGAAACATCCACGTCAGTAGTTAAGGTTTAATGAAAGAGGTACTGTAATCAAACTGGTGGCAATACGACCGGTGTACAGGTAGAGCTTTAAGTTATCATTATACCTAACCTTTAAAGAAATGATATTGCTAACTTAATTTTGTCGGTAAGTTTAGAACCTATTTCCACTGTACACACTCACCTTCTCATATGTCCATACGAATTATCACCGATGGCAAATATGTGCGGAGGTAGTTCGCCTATTTTTCGTTCTTTGTATAATTTGATTTGATCGGCAGTGTATATTGGAAGAATTTGATATGGATTGACTGCAACTAAAATTGATCCAGTGTATGTCTGAAAAATAAATACATAATGAGATTAAGGACGTTAATAGGTCATACCTATACTTAATTAAGACACCTTATACATGTCCTATTTAAATTCTATACATTGTTAGATCTGATTAGTAAGCAGAATATATTTTATGATTTAATACCGGATCAATTGAATTTGTTAGTATCTGACCATTTTTAATTTTTTGTTTTAAAAATTCATCTTACTTTTATAACATTTGAGTTTTATATAGGATGTCCAAAAAGTAACGGGACGGTCGAATAATTCGCGAAATGAACATCGGCTCGAAAAACTGCAACATACACGTATTCAGTATTTTTGAAAAATCTAACGAATGACACCAAACACGAGCCCCCACGGATGTGGGGTGGGGGGTTACTTTAAAATCTTAAATAGTAGTCCCCATTTTTTATTGGATTTCTTACGTAAAAATAAGTAACTTTTATTCGAGTATTTTTTCGAATTATGGATAGATGGCGCAATAATCGAAAAAGCGATTGTTGGAAATGGAAAATTAAATAAAAAAATAGAAAGTCCCCCACTTTATGGAAAACTTAACTTAACTTTTTTTGGTTTTACGACCTAATCTTCACAACCCAATAGGTCCCCATAGCGCTCGAGTAACTGCAAATTTAGCATACTTTATCCCCTATTATTATGAAATAATAAGCAACTTTTATTTGAGACATTTTTTCGAATTATGGATAGACGGAGCTATAATCGGAAAAATACGATTTATTAGCGTCATCTATCAACAATAATTCTAAAAAATTTCTCGAATAAATGTTACTTATTTTTTCATAAAGAATCCAAATCTGCAATACAAAATTATGCTTCGTATTTAAGATTTTACAGTTAGCCCTCCTGCCACCACCAGGGGGTGGAATGTGTCTATTTGATAGATTTTTAAAAATATTGAAAACGTATTTTTCAGTTTTTCGATCCGATGTCCATTTCGCGAAATATTCGACCATCCCGCAACTTTTGGGACAGTCATCCTGTATAAACTAAATCCAACTATAGACCAGACGGTAATAACCTCATTTGGGTAGGAAGTGTTTACACATAGGTTTTTGCATAAATCGCTTCCAAGTATCAACTAGAATTCATAATTTCACTATGTGTGAATTCTCAAAAGTGGGCTTAACTTTTTATCAAGATATTCAGTATATTTTCGTGCTTTTGTACGGTGTTGATGTATTCATGTATATCAACAACTATTGGTTTTAGAACAATTTTCAGGAGAAATAAAAGTTTTGCAATTCAATTTGACAGAAGATATGTAAAATTTAATGAATTTATTTATTTATTATTTAATTAAAAAACTATATATTTCTATTAATCTTTTATTTATATAGCATATTAGTGCGGAATATTTTTTATTAGAATACTGGATTATAGTGAACTAGTGGTTGATATTATTTACCAAAATAATTAATTTTGCTAATTAATATTTTGCTATCTTTACTGTGACATTTGCATTTAATTATGACAGCGTCTGTACGAGGTTGCACATTTTTGTCGTAAGTTTCAAACATTTTAAATAATGTACAACTTTTTCACAATGTGAAGCAAAATTTAAAACAAGTTTAGTTTATTCTGACTGGCAGCGGTTTCTATTATCGATTACACAAACGATGCGGAATTAACCTAATATTTAAAATTTATTAAAAAATTTTTGTCCTGGTAAAATGTGTATTAGTTTAAAAAGCCCCTGTTGGGCTACAAACATAGAAACAAAACTGCCTGTCACCTCTTATAACACAATGACCTAATTAATTAACCCACTTAACGCGTGTGGGAGTCATATGTTGCCCTAAAACCACATCCATAGGAATTTTATCCATCCTTTGGATTTTATGATGTTTATATTTATATGAGACTTTTAGTCTATTTTTAAAAGGTTTCAACCTTTGTATTTTTGGGTGGCTCACCATGTTCTTGTAACACTGATGATGCTCTAATTACAGAACGAAAACGTTTTGTTTCTATGTTTGTAGCCCTATGGGGGCTTTTTAAACTAATATACCTTTTATATACTAATATACCTTTTAAACTAATATACCAGGACCAAATTTCTTTTATTAAATTTTACTTGTAATTAATGGTATACTATACAGCCACCTACAGGAAATTCTTCCTTGTAAATATATAAATTTGCAACATTTTGGATTAATTGAAGAACAATGTAAATGTATTATTCGAAATTGTTGACATTTATATGCAGTCAGACAAAAAGACGGGTACAAATTAAACCATGGTTTTTGTACAGTAAATGTAGGAAAATGCATCTCATGCATCGGTATAAACTGTGAGCACATTATATTTTTTCAATAAAAAAATATATTTTTTGCGATTTGCAACCACGTTTATCTAATGTAAAATTTTATTTTGAAATGTGGATTCATAGACGGATGCTGAAGATACCTTGGACAGCAAGAAGTAGGTACTAAGGAGGGTCAATAAAGATAGAAAACTGCTAATGACAAACGCCGGAAAATGTCTTATCTGGGACATATAGTGAGGAGAAATCGATATTAACTATTACAACTGATCAAAAGTCAAAATAGAGGGCCGTAGATGTGTAGGAAGAAAACAAGTTTCTTGGTTAAAAAACATTCGTGAATGGACTCAGATATCAACTGCAGAACAATTATTCCATATTGCAGAAGATCAAGAAGCCTTCGCAAGGGTGATCTATAACGTCGTATAATTCTGATATGGCACGTGAAGAAGAAGAAGATTTAATTGCAAAACTTTATTTATGTTGAAAATTGTTCTAAACCCAATAATTTATAATAAAAAACGAGGAAATAGTGAATTTCTTTAATACACAATATTATAGTGCTTAAGAAAAAAGTTATGGCCACTTTTGAGAACCCACGCATAGTCAAATTATGATTTCTAGCGATTTCTCAAAAAAACTACGTTTATATAGTTACCACTCAACTCAAAACATGAATTTACCACTTTTAATGTGTGTGAAGAGACAAAATAATAAAAACATCTTATACTATATACTTAAAGTATAGTCCGTCTAGAAAGTATCCGGAATTTTATATTTCCTAATTTTAATAGATTTTTCCTTTTTGTAAGATTTTCAGACAAAAGTATTGCATCAAGTAGGTTGTGCCGATAGTAGGTTATGGACAAAATCGCATGACAACACCATCTGTCAAATATTGTTGTTTGTAAACAGACTTAAGATTTGTGAAATAATGTCGCAAGTAGAAAAAAGAAAAGTGGTGGAATATTTGTATAGAAAGGGTGTCCGAAACGTTAAAAAATTAGTGCAATTGACTAAACTAGAAAAAAGTGCAGTGTATGAGACAATAAAGAGGATAAAAAATGGCATAGATATGAGACATAGACCAGTTTCGGGTAGACCGCGTAAGATTCGCGGAAACAATTTAAATGCTTTAGTGGCTTTAGGACGACAAAATCCGCGCCTAGAGTTTCGAAAATTAGCGAACAGATTTGAAAATCAACGAAGAATAAAAGTGTGCCCAGAAACTGTCCGCATGTCACTGAAAAAGCAAGGCTACATAGGAATCCAAAAAAATCCCTACGATGACACCTCTGCAAAGGCAACGAAGAATAGATTTTTGTCAACGTTTTCGAGAAGATAATTTTAATAATGTCTTTATATCTGATGAAAGTTGTTTCCAACTTGGTGCAAATCATCTAAAAGTCCTATCAAGAGAAAATGTTACCGTTCAAATTTCCAAATTTCCCACTAAAATAATGGTTTGGGGAGCAATATCTCAGCGTGGTGCTACACCTCTCTTTATAGTTAATGGTACTGTTGATAGTGCGAAATATTGTGACATCCTAAATGGTTTTCTTTTTGAAACGGCTCATGTTTTATATCCAGAGGGGTGGCGTTTTCAGCAAGACAATGCAAGATGCCATACTTCTGCTTATACTCAAGCTTGGATGCAAGAACACGAATTGGCAACAATTCCAGATCTTAGCCCCATTGAAAACATATGGGGACTGATGAAGATTGAAGTGGAACGAGCAGCGCCACGAGATAGTGGTCGATAGATAGTCGGTCAGTTTTACAGGCCTGGAACACCATTACCGAAAATTATGGCCTTGACCTAGTTTCGGGTGTACCTGGACGTTTAGTTAAGTGTTTAGATTTAAATGGAGGTTGTATAAGTAAATGAGATGAATTATTTGTTGAAATTTTTTATTTCAAGTGATAGAAATAAATACCGTAAAATTATAATTCAGCTTTCTTTTTTTCAGATACTTTCTAGACGGACTAGGTAGGTATATATATATTGTCTACTTACGTAAATGAGATTTTCGTTGTATCTAATTAAAAGATTCCTGAGAATACCGGCTTCGTGGAGATCCCCCAAGCTAATCATGTCTTCCACGCCATGAATGGAAGTGGCGTGCATCGCTTTGATGCGTCTCTCGGGGGAAAGCCAGTGCTCGTTACCATCGTCATCTCTAACGGCGATTCTTCTTCCTTCAGCTGATACCACGCATGCCCCGATTGCCACGTCGAATTCCGAGCCAGTCGTTGGTTCTATCCATATGTAATCACCCTGGAATATAAAAACTAAATATTAGTTCTTTTAAGTATAGAAATGAACTTTTTAACGAATAGTATACGTTCATAGACGTAAAGAAGCCAAAGATAAGTCTACAGAATTGGCGAAAAGAAATACGAATAAGCAAGAATTATAAGCATTATATCCATCATTCTCTTATACAGACAAATATTTCATAATTACATGACTCCATAAGTTTATATCTTGATTAATACCAATATTAATTGCCTTTGTAGACATGTAGACATTTCTTGTCTAAGTATCGTCCACCAGTTCTTATTTGATCTTTCTATCTTACTCCTTCCAGTAATTTGAAACTAAGTGATTTTGTTAATTAACTTTTTCTGGCTCTCCGGTCAACATTACCACCTTTGCGGTAGGACTTAATGAAGTCAGCCAGGAATATATCAACAATATAGCGTCAAACTCTTGACTGCCATTATGGAAGATAGAAAGATAGATATTTCCAGATACTGACGCTTTCTTACTTGCCATTCAGGATCAAGTAATTCCAACCAAAATTACCTGAAATACATCGTCATCCTTGGTGCAAAACGACAAATGCCAATATGGATGTCAAGCTCAACAAACCATCAACATCTTACTTACATACTTACATTACCATCACATTTATTAACATAGCTAATATTCTAGAAGAGATGCTGATACCGTAGCTTAGGGCTTCCCTTTCTTCCATATCGATTTGAACTGTGTCGATTCACACTAAATTTTTCCTTTTATTTTCACCAATATGTACCTTATTCAAATAAACATTATAGAGGTTTTCAGGGACTTTCGGCAACCGGTAATAATGTAATCTTTCATTCTGCATTTAAATTTTACACAAAAAACACTAATTAGTATTTTCAGGATTTGAAAAAAATAAATACATTTAAAAACCATTGCAAGCAAATTTTGCGACTATCCATTTAATAACTCGTTACATTTCATTTTTCTGTCTAGAAATTTGTGCTTCTTCCACTCTAATAGTAAAATAATACCAAAATCTCATAATAGCCCGGGATGTAGTGTCAAATTTAACCGGAGCATTTTAGCATGGCTGTTTTCTTTTTATTTAGTTAGGTGTTTAGCTTATTAACAAATGATGTGTCAGCTGGTCCAAAACCGGGGATTTTAGGTAAGAAAAGGTAAAATATGAAACTTGATGGAAAAACGCTACAACTTACATGTCAAATATTTATCTCCGTGACTTACGTGTATGATAGCCAAGAATACCTAGCTACTCGCTTTCACCCAGACGACTCGGGTTCAATTCCTGGCCCTAAAAATCTTTTTTTTTTTTTTTAAATTGACATTTTGATTTGAAAAATAATTATTTTTTGATAATACCACGTTTTTATTATTTACACGACACAATATAAAAAAGTCTGTATGTCTTTTATAGAATCGTAAACTTTGCATTTAATCATATAATATATTCAGCTGACGCTTTTTTCTTATAATCTAAAATTCATAAATTAATGGTTTATACTTTTTAATCTTTGCCAAACTATATATAGTTCAAGAATATTTTTTTATTAGTAACTAGCTGACCCGGCAAACTTGGTACCGCCTTAGAACTAAAAAATAATGTTTAAAAGTTAAATACCTAAAAATTACCAGAAGGTCAAAATGCCAAAAAATACTCAAAAATATTGCGTATACTTTTTTCTAATAAACAATATTGTTTTTGTGGTGTCTGCGTAAATAATGATTACTTAGATTGATCGTATTAACTCAGAAACTTTCCCGGGTTCATGTACCTACAACAACTTTGCTTGAGGTAATCATAAGATCAAATGCATAGTTTACGATTCGATAAGGGGCATACAGACAAACATTCATTTTTATATATTATAGAGAACAAGGGAATATTTAGATTAATAAGGGGTTGGTGATAAAAAAATGAAAAATTAGGGTCCAAAAAAATAAAAAAAACGTCGGGGGGGCAACCCCATTTTTCACTTAGATTGGCCGTATAAGCTTAAGGGGATTATGTACAACAACTTTGTTTATAAAGGAGGTCAATCATAATAATATTATGATATTATCATATTATGATCAAATGCTGCTTCTGTTCTGAAGCTATTTCCTTGTGACATTTTTATGATTAACTATTTAGTGGGAAATAAGCCACAATTAAATTGAAAAAATAATTTTATTAACGTTTCGAAGCCCAAATCGGGTTTCGTTGTCAAAATACAAAATACTATTAAAATAAGCAAAAATGTTGTTGCTAAGTAAAAAAAAATTCTTCTAATAATTTATTTAATCTGACTCATTTATATTGGCAATTCAGACGTATATTATACATTTTAAAGTAGAAGAAATTAAAATGATATCGCCAATATATATGAGTTGCGTTCCTGGGACGACTTTACTAAAAGATAGTTCATTCGATTACATGAAATCAATCCCAACTCAAGAATATCCGTCACAAAAAAATCATAGCATGTGATCTGTCTTTAAAAAGACAAACAAATGCAACGATGACAGTAAAATTCTCGCGTTAGAGATTCCATAGTAAATCACGAGGGAAAACCAGGAAAAAACCTCGTGATACTATCCCGACATCATAAGTATTTGGTCTTACATTTAATTTACTTTCAAAAAACTAATACCAAATTCTGACTTTAATATGTTTAAATTATAAATAATATTAATAATACATAGATCTACAATAAGTAATACTAAAATATAAAATATGTACTAACTCGATATGTTATTGACTTACTAATCGTGGTATTTTCTTTCTATTGACTTCCTCTTTCAGTATGGGTAACCACATCCTACTGCATTCTACCGAGGAATTTGCGACACAACTGGTTTCATTTAGCATAATTAGAGCCGCTTCTTTGATTTTTCTCTTTTTAATATCTGATTTTTTCAGGACTATAGTTGAATCTCTCTACTTTAAAATGTATAATATACGTCTGAATTGCCAATATAAATGAGTCAGATTAAATAAATTATTAGAAGAATTTTTTTTACTTAGCAACAACATTTTTGTTTATTTTAATAGTATTTTGTATTTTGACAACGAAACCCGATTTGGGCTTCGAAACGTTAATAAAATTATTTTTTCAATTTAATTGTGGCTTATTTCCCACTAAATAGTTAATGATCAAATGCATAGTTTGACTTTTTAGCATACAGACTTTTTTATATTGTGTCGTATAAATAATAAGAACGTGGTATTATCAAAAATAATTATTTTTCAAATCAAAATGTCAATTTTAAAAACAAAAAAAAATTCAGGGCCAGGAATTAAACCCGAGTCGTCTGGATGAAAGCCAGTAGCTAGGCATTCTTGGCTATTATACACGTAAGTCACGGAGATAAATATTTGACATATAAGTTGTAGCGTTCTCCATCAAGTTTCACATTTTACCTTTTCTTGCCTAAAATCCCCGGTTTTGGGCCAGCTGACACATCATTTGTTAATAAGCTTTGAAACACATAACTAAATAAAAAGAAAACAGCCATGCTAAAATGCTCCCGTTAAATTTGACACTACCTCCCGGGCTATAAAGATCCACGGATTAATTTAGAAAAAAAAATTATTGTTACTGATAAAATGTCGTTCAACTTGCGATAGGAAAATGGCAATGAATTATTCAGTTTCTTTTTATTTTGCAATGAGTTGTACGTTTATCGCCAAAATTTAATTATTTAGGTTAATTATATTATTAGGTATGATAATGAATAATATTTTTGTTAAATTATCATTACCGTTTTGTTTAATATCCGTGTAATTTCATATTTTAACATATAAATAGAGTAAAATGTATACAATGCGTAATTTTGTTAGTAGATATTACTAAATATGTATTAGTATACAGCAACTTCTTATTTTTATAAAAAACAAGCTGAAAATGCGAGCATTATCATAACGAAAACTTTGTTTATTCACGTATTTAAATTCATAATATGGAAAAATTTTATTATGAAAAGTTGTATAATATTAAAAGCTATGTTTTAATATGCAATTATATCCTAATTTAAATATTGTGAACTATAAAGGTACATACTTTACTCTCGAGTGAAATTCATATTTTCTTACTTGCATCGTAGATTTTAGACCATGCAGATTTTTTTATGAAGAATAACTTTTCTTCGTAAAATTAATAATAAAAGAGTTATAAATAAAAATGATATTGGTATCCGTAATGTGAGAAAAAATTTCAAATTTTTTTTTCATTAGACGGATGTATAAGTAACTGCATATATTAGAACATAGTTTTTAATTCCAAACAACTTTTTATAATAACAATTTTCAATATGTATTGTGAAAAATAAAGATACATTAACCTTGATCGAACTTAATATTTTTTGACATACCTCGAATAAAATTGATAAAATTTGATATATGATGAATGCATCTTAGATTTTAGACCATGCAGATCTTTTTATGAAGAATAACTTTTCTTCGTAAAATTAATAATAAAATAGTTAAGTATAAATGAAAATGATGTTAGTATCCGTAATTTGAGAAAAATTTTCAAATATTTTTTTTTCATTAGAAGGATGTACAAGTAATTGCATATATTAGAACATAGTTTTTAACTCCAAACAAATTTTTATAATAACACTTTTCAATATTGTAAAAAATAAAGATACTATAATCTTGATCGAACTTCATATTTTTTGACATAACTCCTATAATATAGATTTGATACCTGATGGTTGAATACTCGGTGTTAGACCCTACAGAACTTTTTATGAAGAATAACTTTTTTCGTAAAATTAAAAATAAAAAAGTTTCCCATAATATGTGTCCAACTTAAGAGGAAACAGTAGCGATAAACAGGTAGCAAAAACGCGTTCCAAGATTGCGGCTGTAATTTTGAATATTTTTTCGAGATATTTGGCACACGTATTCGTAATATAATAAAGAATTTGAAAATACAGAGCCCAATTTGAAAAATATATTAATATGTAGAAATTACTCTGTAATTAAATAAAATATTAAAAAAACGAGCCTGTACCGCCATTAAGAAGAACAAAAAATACACTTTCTTTAAATAAACTTTTTTATCCGATGCCTAGATTTTGTGTCATTTTGGAACTACTAAAATTTTTTATTTCATTAGTAGTTCCAAAATGACACAAAATCTAGGCATCGGATAAAAAATTTATTTGAAGAAAGTGTATATTTTTGATGTTGTTCTGAAGCTATTTTCTTGTGGCATTTTTATAATCAAGTATATTCAAATAAGAAATAAGCCACAATTTTACCTAAAAATGATTTTATTAACGTTTCGACGCCCAAGTCGGGTGTCGTTGTCAAAATACAAAATAATACTAAATAAACAAAAATGTTGTTGCTTAGTAAAAAATTCTTCTAATAATTTATTTAATCTGACTCATTTATATCGGCAATTCAGACACGTATTATACATTTTAAAGTAGACGACTTTAAAATGATATTGCTAATATTGATGAGTTGCGTTCCTGGGACGACTTTACTAAAAGATAGTTCATTCGATTACATGAAATCAATCCCAACTCAAGAATATCCGCCATAAAAAATCATAGCATGTGATCTGTCTTTAAAAAGACAACCAAATGCAAAGGTGGCACTGAAATTCTCGCGTTAGAGATTCCATAGTAAATCACGAGGGAAAACCAGGAAAAACCTCGTGATACTATCCCGACATCGTAAGTATTTGGGTTTACATTTAGTTTATTCTCAAAAATAATACCAAATTCTGACTTGATATTTTAAATTTTAAATAATACTAAAATACTAAATATGTACTGACTCGATATGTTACTGATTTACTAATTGTGGTATTTTCTTTCTATTGACTTCCTCCTTTAATATGGGTAACCACATCCTACTGCATTCTACCGAGGAATTTGCGACACAATTGGTTTCATTTAGCATAATTAGAGCCGCTTCTTTGATTTTTCTCTTTTTACTATCTGCTTCTTTTAGGACTATACTTGAATCTCTCCACTGAACTCTATGTTCATTATCCCATGCGTGTTGACATATTTGAGATCTATCAAATTCTCTATTTTTTATATAGGACTGATGTTCATTTACTCTAACGTCTAATGGTCTTGACGTTTCACCTATATAAAATTGTTCGCATTCACAAGGTATTTTATAAATACAATTCTTTGTTCTTTCTTGTTCACTGTTAGGTTTAGTTTTAGATAGAATAGATCTCAATGTGTTTGTTGTTTTGAATGTTGTTGATATGTTGAATTTATTTCCTATTGTTTTAAGTTTCTCGGATAGTCCTTTTATATATGGTATTGATATTTTCCTCGTATTATTTCTTGTGAATGTTGTAGGATCCCGTTCTAAGTTGTTCTGTTCCATTCGATCCAATCTTGACAATTCCTTATTTATAAACGATATGGGATAATCATTTTTTAATAAAACAGATGTTAACAATTGTTTTTCTTCTAAAAATGAATTTTCGTTAGAACAAGTAATTTTGGCTGTATCATATAAGGATTTAATGATTCCCTTTTTAACGTTGATGTTATGATTTGATTTGTAATTGAGATATCTGTTGGTGTGTGTTGGTTTTCTATACACTTATTATAGTATTATATATTAATATATACACTTATTATATATTAATTATAGTATCACGAGGTTTTTCCTGGTTTTCCCTCGTGATTTACTATGGAATCTCTAACGCGAGAATTTCAGTGCCACCGTTGCATTTGGTTGTCTTTTTAAAAACAGATCACATGCTATGATTTTTTATGGCGGATATTCTTGAGTTGGGATTGATTTCATGTAATCGAATGAACTATCTTTTAGTAAAGTCGTCCCAGGAACGCAACTCATCAATATTAGCAATATCATTTTAAAGTCGTCTACTTTAAAATGTATAATACGTGTCTGAATTGCAGATATAAATGAGTCAGATTAAATAAATTATTAGAAGAATTTTTTACTAAGCAACAACATTTTTGTTTATTTAGTATTATTTTGTATTTTGACAACGACACCCGACTTGGGCGTCGAAACGTTAATAAAATCATTTTTAGGTAAAATTGTGGCTTATTTCCCATTTGAATATACTTGTATATTTTTGTTCTTCTTAATGGCGGTACAGGCTCGTTTTTTTAATATTGTATTTAATTACACAGTAATTTTCACATATTAACATATTTTTCAAATTGGACTCTGTACCGCCATTCTTTATTATATTACGAATACGTGTGCAAAATATCTCGAAAAAATATTCAAAATTACAGCCGCAATCTTCGAACGCGTTTTCGCTAGCTGTTGATCGCTATTGTTTCCTCTTAAGTAGATACCCTGTATATAATAATACATAATAAATATAATGTACTACATATTAAATATCATTGAGTAGACAGCTCAAATAAAACAAGCGTCTCGGGCAGGCCGTCATGATTACGACTACAGGCATTTATAGCCGAATGTGATGTTGAAGCGGATATACCATATTATTTATATTTATTTATATAAATATTTGCCAGAAAATTAATATTTAAACTATTTTATTGAAAAAATAGATAAATTCAAAAGAAACAAAGTTTTCGTTGAAAATAGTGAACTGTAAATTAACATTACATTAACATAAATAAATAAAATTTATTTATTTGACATTTCAATTTTATGTTGACGTTTAGTTGCGTCAAACGAAAATAAGTTGAGTTGACGTTTCTCTGTCGGAAGAAAATAACGATTTAAAGAAGGCTTGTGACGTCACAATGACGACTTTGAGGTCGAATATCTCGAAGATGGTTAGAGATAGCGAAATGCCGTTTTCAGATTTGGATTCAGAAGACAAAAATACATGGGAATCCATCGCTAGGTGGCCTTGAAATATTGCAGGAGCGGCGACGCACGAACGAACGAACAGATTATGCGAATTTATAAACGAAAAGTTTTCGTTGAAAATGTTTGATGTCTTCTGTACTAACAAATATAACGGACTTTGTCATAAAAGTCACCCTGTATTACTCGATATGAAAATAAATAACGAAAATTCACTCATCCCAGGTACATCTTCTTCTTCTTCTTATGGTACCTATCCGTTAGGGATGTTGGACTATAACATGGCTATTTTCACTTTGTTGAGTAGGTTAAGTACTTCCCTAAAAAGTCCGGTATTGGTGAAGTTAAACCATTTTCGTAGGTTATGAAGCTAGGATATCCTTCGTCCTCTACTAAGCCAGTCAATGGGACCAAGAATAGGATATTACCTCTGAATTCTATCCTACTGCATGGATTTTAATGAAATTTTGAGCCTAGCCTCTACTTATCTCCTAATTTGAAGTCTACCCTATGCCGATGTGTGCTTTTATCTTGGGGGTGGTTCCCACCTCTTCTTAGGGGTGGAATTTTTTTGGTTAAAATTACCACGTAATTCGACAGATAACCTAATTCTAAGCAAAAACTGTTCTATAATTTTTTTTTGAAAACTCAATACTTTTTGGAGATATTCGTGGTTGAAAATTGGCCATTTTCATTGAAACATAATACCTTTTCGAACGGTTTTTTTGCAAATACCTTATAAACTATGCATCTAACTAAAAAAACTATATTAAACATTTTCGTAGGTTATAAAAAAACAAAGAGACACTTGCCTTCATAAATCTTCTAGTTATAACACAAAAAGAGATATGGTAGGTGAAAATAGTTTGTTTTTTGGTACATTCTTAAATTGGTGTATTTAACTTGAAATAACAAAGAAACGGTCGATTGTACGTGTATAATGCTACCAATACCTTTTGTAGTGCTTGACAAGACCTTTAAAATGAGCTATATTAAAGGACCATTACGTTAAAACTAAGCGAGATATGCTGCAAACAAAATTGATAACTAATGTGTTTTAAGAAAAAATGAGAAGTAATTTTAACCCCCATCCACCAAAATGTAAATGCATCGTTTTCCTTCCACAATACCTTTTATTATAGTGTTATTTCTATGTTCAAAAAGTTGGACGGGTTTAAAATGAATGGTTTTTGAAAAAAAAAAGATCAAATTATAGAGAGCATTTTTAAATTTTCTTAAAAATCTTCCTTTTTCTCCATGTAACTTGAAAATGATTGAAATTGAAAATGATTGAGAATGATTGAAGGGATACAGTAATGAAAAATAAAAAGGAAATTTTTATCTGAAAAAGCCCTAATTTTTGAGTGGTATCTTTTTTTCGTATCTCTTATCTTTTTCGAGTTACATGGAGGAAAAAAAGATTTTTAAGATTATTTCATTCATAGGAGATTCTGACCAATAGAAAGCTACAGAAATCTAAATTAAATTGATAATTTTTGATAATTTCCCGTCGTCAAGTATATTACGTCAGATGCCCTTCGTTGCTACGAAAAAATACAATCAGTGACATTAATGACAATTAATGTTTTAAAAATTATAAAAGTGATGACTCTCAACAGTCAAATATTTTTAACAACTGTGTGTTTAATTGTACTTATTTTGTACTTAAATAAATAAATTACAATAAAATTTTGGTTTTGAACAGTTTTATTCATGAAATAATCGCAACAAATTGCACTCGATCTCTAAAATTAATATAGAGTTTTTGACCTCGTGACACTTTGACATAATTTCACTCGCCTTCGTCTCGTGAAATTAAAACTGTCAAAGTATCACTCGGGAAAAATTCAATAATTTTAGAGGTCTTGTGCAATTACTACTGAAAATTTAAAAATGCGCTCCATAATTTGATCTTATTTTTCTCAAAAACCATTCATTTTAATCCAGTTTAACTTTTTGAACATAGAAATAACACTATAATAAAAAGTAATGTAGAAGGAAAACGATGTATTTAAATTTTGATGGATGAGGGGTTAAATATACTTCTCATTTCTTCTTAAAATACATTAGTCATCAACTTCTTTGCAGAATATCTCGCTTAGTTTGAATGTATTAGTATTGCTCATTTTAAAGGTATTTTCAAGCATTACAAAAGTTATTAGTACCATTATACACCTAAAATCTACAGTTTCTCTGTTATTTAAAGATGAATAAACCAATTTGAGCATGCATCAAAAAACAAACTCTTCTTACCATATCCCTCTTTGTATTTTAACTAGAAGATTTATGAAGGAACGAATCTCTTTGTTTTTTTTATAACCTACAGAAATATTTTATATAGATTTTTGTTAGATGCATAGTTTTTAAGGTTCACAAAAATCCGTCCGAAAAGGTGTCATTTTTCAATGAAAATGGCCAATTTTCAACCACGAATAACTCAAAAAGTATTGAGTTTTCAAATAGTTATTTATGAAACAGTTCGTGAAGTATGCTTTTTGCGAACGCACGCGATGATTTTTAGAGCACGAGCGACAACGGAGCGAGTAATATACATCGCGTAAGTTCGCAAAAAGTACTTCACGCACAGTTTCATACAATATTTTATCTACGATAAACAAATAAAAAAACTGTAACTCTTCGTCACTGGAATTCATTTCTATTCTACAATTTTTAGAACTTTGACATTAAAAATTTGAGATTAAAAATCCTATCTACTTTCAAACCACAAAACTGTCAAAAATGTTGTTGTAAATCATTGCTCATATTATCATTACCATGACAACGCGAAAGTTAAGGATATTTGATTATATGAAAGTGTGCCAAAAAACCCATTGAAAGTGTGCGAAAAAGTAAATCCCATTTAACATACATTGTTACTTCACGCACACTTTAAACCCTTTACGCACTGCTATCTATAATGACAGTTTTCACAAACTAAAAACTTATACATAATATGACATAGAGTAGATAAAAATAATTATAGAACAGTTTTTGCTTAAAATTAGGTTCTCTAGCCTCTTCCGTGGCTATTTTAACCAAAACATTTTTCACCCCCGAGAAGGGGTGGGAACCACCCCCCAAGATAAAAGCGCACATCGGCATAGGGTAGAGACGTTCGTTGTGTCCAGCCCATTTCCATTTTAATTTAGCTGCTTGTTCCACGGCGTCCCTTACTTTTGTTTTGTTCCGGGTTGCTTCGTTTGTTTGCCGATCTATGAGTGAGATACCAAGCATATGTCGTTCCATGCATCGCTGAGTTTTTCGAATCTTGTCCATGTTAATTTTTGTGAATATTTGAGGTCCGTAAGTGAGAACGGGAAGGATACAAGAATCGAACACTTTGGTTCGAAGGTTTTGTGGTATCTTTTTATCTTTCTGAATGTATAAGAGTTTTTCGAATGAGGCCTATAGGAGGATATCCTTATCCTTCTTATTCGTCTGCTTTCTGCTTATTTTCGGTAGTTTTGTTTTCTTTGTTTGCCTTGATATTCTGACCCAGATACATATATATTCTTCTAGATGTTCCACTTTTGTTCCTTGGATGGTTATCGTCGGTTGATCATCTTTATTCGGCATTAGCTTAGTTTTACTAAAATTCATTATCAGTCCTATTTTAAGGATTCTGTATGAAGCTCATTGATCATCGTCTTAAGTTCTTTCCAGCTGTTGGTTATTAGTACTACGTCATCTGAATATCTAAGGTGGTTTAAATACTTTCCATTTATCGAGAGTCCCTTGGTTTCCCAATTTAGTGGTTTAATGACATCTTCAAGTGAAGCAGTAAATAGTTTTGGAGATATGGTGTCTACTTGAATCTGATGGAGATTCAAGGAGACACCATACCTCCATTCAAGCGATACATTCATTATTATCTATACACATGTCAAATTTGTAAACTGTTTTTATATAAAACTCAAATACAACGTATTGTATCGTGTTTAAATAAAATTAGCGGTTCTAATTTATATTTTATATCTATTTTTTTAGAAGTTCACAGTTCGAGATTACCTTATTAATTGCCTTAAACTAACAATATCGCGCCTTATATACATAAATGCGTTATTTCTAGAAAAATCTAGACTGATCCGCTCATCTCTAGTCGTCGCACGGCCTGACCGCTTCTCGTACGTCGTGCATTGCGTCGGCCTGTTCGTCGGCGGAGCTCTCCAGAATATACCTACCGAGTTGGAACCGTTATTTGAGGTCAATCTAAATTAACTTACTTCATTGCCGTTACAGTATTTACATAATCTTCCTCGAAGTGTCTACAAACTTTTTTACCAAAAGTATAGGTATCTATATATTGATCAAAATTTAAAAAAATATGTATATGGTAATATTGATGTAAATGACAATAAATTCAATGTGGAAATAGAATAAACCATTAATTCAAGTGACTATTATTAATTGACCACGGTATTCTTAGCGATGGAATTGGTAATTATTGCTATTATATTTTATGCAACTTGGACTTTCAACAATTAAATAAAAAGCTGTTTGGTGATGGCAACTAATTAACCTTGGCTAGTATTTGATATAATATACTTTAAATATATTCAGCAGAGTATTATATAACATTTAAATATTATTTTCATTCAACAAAATCGTATTACATTATATTTTTCTGCAGCCGTCCCGAAAATAAAACTTTCGGTATGATTTATTAAATCGAAAGTACCATTTTACACAACTCGTACCAAAAGTAGCTACTTTCGGGACTAATTTTTTCACTTTCGGGACGCTTTTTTTACGTTCGGGACGATTTTGGGCAGCTAGGTAACGGCTTTGACAATAACATCAACTTTGTATTTTATTATGACAACGCTTGTCATAATAAGATTCGTGTGTGTTCGCTCAGTTTTTCGTTTTTCAATTCCGAGAAATGGAAATCGTAGATTATTTGTATAATATTACAAAAATGGAAGGTGTACTATACAACCTATTGGTATTTACACTTTTGGAAAAATCGCCTGCACTATTGCTGAATTTCTTAAATTACCGCATCCCAAGGAATACACCGGGCATTGTCTACGAAGGAGCTCAGCCACTTTACTCCCTGATAGTGGTGGTACTATAACCAACTTGAAAAGACACGGAGGATGGAAATCAACTAATGTAGCAGAGGAATACGTAGAAAATTCTTTAAGAATAAAATTCACAGATTGGAAATGGCCGCAACCAAATTAATATCTCAAAAAATAGTAAAAGTACTGACACGTCTAACACAATATTCAATATTGCCACTTTTGTTAATATTCCTAACAATAGTAAATAATTGTTATATTTATTGTGTTATTAATATTCACAAGTAGATTTTTCTAATGTTGAATTCACGAGAGTAACTTTATCGTGTTTAATAAAAGTTCATAAGTAAAGTTTATCCATATTATCTTTTTAACATACAAAACGGCTGCAGAAAAAATATTGTACGTAACACGATCCAAAAGTGATTTTACGAGACTCGCAGGATTCCAGGACTCGCCTACGGCTCGCCCTGGACACTTCCTACTCGTCTCGTAAAATATCACTTTCGGAACTTGTTACGTAAATTACTATTTCAGTCGCTAACGTTTTCGAGTCAAACGGTTATCTATCTATCCAGTCTACCGGATTTTATACTATTTAGTACAATGTAGCGAAATTAATGCACGTATTTCCAGCGGGAATCGTACATACTACGCTAATAAAAGATTTATGACATCGAAATTATTAGACAAAAGAACCAAAATGACTATCTACAGAACATTGATTAGACCCGTTGGTTGTGAAATCTGGGTAATGACGAAAAGAGATGAAGTCCAACTCAGTACATTCGAGAGAAAAATACTGAGAAAACTATATGGCACGATGCAAGAGGAAGACGGCACAGGAGAATCAGGAGAAACAACGAAGTTAATTGAATGAAGGTTACGATATTGTACGATTTGTGAAGAGTCAAAGACTGTCATAGATGAGACATGTGCAGAGACAAAACAATAAAAAAAAACAAAGAAAATATTACAGTGAAAGCTGGCAGGAAAGCGAAAAAAGGAAGGTTCTGAACGAGATGGTTCGATGAAGTGGAAGACGGCCTGAAAACCATGAAAATAAGACAATGGAGAAGAAGGGCACAAGACAGATCCGAATGGAGGGACATAGTCAGACAGGCAAGGACCCATCCGGGGTTATGATGCCAAAAGAAGAAGAAGAATAAAAGTGTAGTTAGTTTAGGTACCTATACAGGGTGTTTCATTAATAATTGTCCATATAGCAACTGGAGAAACATTAGTAGAAAATACGAAGATTTAACCTAAAACACTTCAATAAAATGTGGTTCCTTACTGAGTTACAGGGTGTTTTATCTAAAAATTTAAAAACTATTTTTGCTCAGCATTTTTAAACTATTCGACGTATCCTTTTCATACTTGACAGGAAGTATAGGTACTGTACAAACTACTAAATTATGTTAAACAAATGTTTCTGGCTATCACTAGAGGCGTACGACGGGGTAAAGTGAATGGTTGACCCTTTATAAATTCTACACCACTGGCGGAATTGCTATTTTAGTGCAATATTTGGATTCTCCAATACTTTCTATGAAAATAAGGTACTCTTCATTCGTAACGATAAAGTCATTAGTTTTCGAGATATTTGAAGTTGAAAATGCAACGGCAAAACTATTTTTGTTAATGTATTGTACCCCTTCATTTTTAACTTCAAATATCTCGAAAAATAATGATTTTTTCGTTACGAATGAAGGGTATATTATTTACATAGAAAGTATTCGAGAATGTAAAAGTTATGCTAAAATAGCAATTCCATCAGTGGTATCGAATTTGGAAAGGGTCAACCATTCATTTTTCCCTGTACGCCTCTGGTAGTAGCCAGAAACGTTTATTTAACATCCAATAGTAGGGTGTGCAGTATCTACACTCTTTAACAAGTATGATAAGGATATTTGAAATACTTTTTAAGTACTGGGTACAAAAATTTTTTAAATTCTAAATCAACCATACCTATTCCATTCTACCTATACCTATTCTAATCAACCATGTCTAGTATTAGACATATTCTTATCATACTTGGCAGAAGGTGTAGGTACTGTATACCATACTAAAATATGTTAAATAAACCTTTCTGGCTACTACCAGAGGCGTACGACAGAGGAAAGTGAATGGTTTACCCTTCCCACGTTCTACGCCACTGGCGGAATTACTATTTTAGTAAAAATTTTCGATTCTCCAACACTTTTTATGTAAATAACATACTCTTTATTCGTACCGATAAAATCATTAGTTTTCGAGATATTTGAAGTTAAAAATGAAGGGATATAATACATTAACCAAAATAGCTGTGCCGTTGCATTTTCAACTTCAAATATCTCGAAAACTAATGACTTTATCGTTACAACTAAAGAGTACATTATTTTCATAGAAAGTATTGGGGAATCCAAATATTTGACTAAAATAGAAATTCCGCCAGTGGCGTAAAATTTGGAAAGGGTCAACCATTCACTTTCCCCCGTCGTACGCCTCTGGTAATAGCCACAAACGTTTGTTTAATATAATTTAGTAGTTTGTACAGTACCTATAATAACTTTCTGCCAAGTATAAAAAGGATACGTCGAATAGTTTTAAAATGCTGAGCAAAAATAATTTTTAAATTTTTAGATAAAACACCCTGTAACTCAGTAAGAAACCACATTTTATTTAAGTGTTTTGGGTTAAATCTTCGTACTATCGAACAAACGAGACGTGGCGCGTGACCTTGTCGTATTGTGCATTTATCGCTGTGTATTTTCGGGCAAGGTCAGCCGCCAGGACTCGTTTGTCAGATAGTATATTGTGCTAAGGTTTCTCCAGTTACTACATGGACAATTATTAATGAAACACCCTGTATAAAAAACACCAAATTCGGCCCATAGCCGAAATAATTGGACAAATCGCAATTCGTTTGTTGTTCTCTATGCTATTATATTAGGTACACGGAAGGCCACGCCACAACACTAAGCCTTATAGCCCCCTCACATGCCCACTGAGAACATGCCCTTGTCGGGAAGTATAGAAAAATTCATTTCCAATTTTGTGCTCCACTCCCATGTTGGTGTATCATCGACAGAGACATGAGTAAGAATATCATCAAGAAAAAATCCTCTAGATTCTGCAAAAAAAATAATTGAAAGGAATTTTAAGCTAACCGATCGGTAGCAAGAAAATTAGAAGAGGAATGCACCACCTGACATCCGGAATATGCCATGTATTACAAGCTAGCCAGAGGGTTTCGACCAACCAAGACAAATCTAGGCGACACTGAATAGAATCAGAACAAACTGTGGTAGGTGCTCCGACTCACTTTTCGGATGAAAAGTTGCTGAACACGACTACGCCATCAGAACCGACCCCCGAAACACCTGGTGCCCAGGATCACTGCTAAGGCACGTCATCTGGAGGGTCGAAGGTTATCGGCACTAAATTGATGCAAACAGATTACTTACAGATTTTTGGAGTTGCTGAACACGAATACGCCAACAGAACTGATTTCCGGAGCACCTGGTGCCCAGTCTCACTGCTAAGGCACCTCATCTTCTGGAGTTTTTGGCATTAAATTGATACAAATAGATTACTAGGGCGATTTTTGGGGTTGTTGAAAACGAATGCGCCATCAGAACCGACACCTGGAGCACCTGGTGTCTAGGGTCACATCATCCTCCGGAGTATCGAGGGATTTAGGCACTAAATTGATGCAAACTGATTACAAGAGGGTTTTCTGGGGTAACTGAACACAAATACGCCATCAGAACTAACTTCCAGGGAACCTGGCGCCCACGGTCACTGCTGATGCACGTCATCTTCTGGAGTTCCGAAAGTTTTCGGCTTTGAATGCATGCAAATAGATTACTAGGCAGTTTTTGGGGAGGCTGAATATGAATACGCCCTCAGAACCGACCCCAGGACCACCTGGTACCCAAGGTCACTGCTAAGACATGTTATCTTCTGGAGTTTAGAGGGTTTTTGGGTACCAGGTGAACCGCGGGTCGGTTTTGATGGCGTATTCTTGTTCAGCAACTCCAAAAACTCCCCGATCTGTTTGCATCAAGTTAGTGCTGAAAACCCTCGAAACTTCAGATGGCGTGCCTTAGCAGTGAACCTGGGCACCAGATGTTCCGGTGGTCTGTTCTGATGGCGTATGCGTCTTCGCCGTCCCCAAAAAGCCCCGAGTAACAAAATCTGGCACTTAATACACTTATTTTGACATGTTTATGCACTTTTGGATGCATTTTAAGCACTTTAAAATACAATTTTTCTAGAATAGACGTCATCCTGAACACGATACAAAAAGTTGCAATTTTCTAGGTGTTGTATTTAAAAATCGATTTATTTTGTGCTAAATGCCCTGCTCTAAATGGTAATCAGTACGATTTCTTAGTGGCGACCAAAAGGTCAATCGAATATTGTCCATTAAATTTTTGTTTGTAAAAATTAATTATTATTTATTGTTTGTAATGCATTGTCCTCTTTATTTATACATAAAAAATGTGATGTATCCATACGCTAAATAAATAAATAAATAAACCAAGAATCGCCATTTAGTTGAAATGTTGGACTTTATATGTGTTTATTTTTGCTTATGCGTTGCAGTGTATGGGATAATGATGATGAATGCATATCACAAAAATATTACCGAAGCATTTCAAGCTTCACTCGGGAAACTTCTTGGTTTCCTTTGATGTGTTTGGTCCTTTATTGGCCTTTTACTAATTAAAAAAAAAACGAATAAAATCCTTTATAAAAGGTATATATTTAAAATCCCTAAAAAGGGCTACATCACAGAACTAGTTTTCGATTGGTTGACCGATCATCATCAGTGCTTACCTAAAATGAATATACCCTGATAAAATGGTGCAAAGGTTTTAAAATTTTGACTACGGTTAAGAAAAGTTGTAGGTTATACTCACGTGATCTAACATGCTAATCACCAAAATTACCAGAGAACGGCAGTTCTCGCCAGTGGCGCACACCTACACCCCCTATACGCGACACTATGTATACACGAAATTTTCAATTTTCTAAATCTGACTGAATTAAAAATTAGGCCAACTCCCATCTTAAAGTTCAGGAAAAGATTCACCCATTCATATGTCAACCATCCATTTTGGTCCAAGGGTGTGGATTTTACGGCCCTTTATATTTAGGGTCTGTTTTTCGTTCTCGTCCCCAAAACTCGCAAAACCTTTGTAAATTTAACTCCGACCTTTGCGGCTTCTAATAGAAGCGATCATTGCCTTTCCAACGCATGCCTAATTTTGAAAATCGGTTATACTGTTTAAATGTTACCGAGCTCAGAAATATGAGTCAATTTGTATTTAAAAAAAGGGAAAATGTCTGTGGATATGTATGTATGTATGTGTGTGGAAAAGTTAAACCGATCTGAATTTTTTTTCTGTGTTTGAGGAGGGGGTGAGGGCCGATTCAGAACCGGTGTAGTTTGTGAGTTTGGACTACCCATAAGCCAACTATAGGACTTGGTAGGTACAAAACGGCATATTTTTTGGCGGTATATATCTTCGGTTCAAGAAGAGACAGGAGAACAGTAAATACACTAAGTCAATAGCGTTGGGTTAAGCTTTCAAATGGTGTCTAAGCTGTCAGGATCAGACATACACACGGCTCAGTATAGCCGAAAAACTGAAAAACTAAAAGTTGAAAATTTTTTTTTCGACAATTACTCAAAATTTCAACCCACGAATTACGCCAATAACTGAGCGTTTGTAGAATGACTCTAGACGAATCGAACGGTGTATACCTTATATCCGGGAAAATTCGAATTTTTAAGTTATAGGCTTCATAAGTACGATCAAATCTATTTCTTATGGGAAAAACGGTTTTTCAAGCTCAATAATTCCTGTAATACCTTCAGTTATCATACTTGACCTTAGATGCATAAGATACTACTTGTCAATACGTTTCAAACTCATGTTTAGTGAACAAAATCGGTTAAGCCGTTTAGAAGTTATTAAGCTACAAAAGTATAATCCAATTAACGATTATTCCCTAAATGGTTTATGTAGTTGTAGTGGTTACGACGCTAATTTGATCTGGCAACGGGCCATCCGAGTTCATTTACCGGCCATCCCAATATATTTATCAATCTATTTCGAATAGAAAAAAAATCTAGTGTACATTCGATGGATACTAGATCATTTGGGAGATAATGCGAAAAAGGCGACCATTTAAAAAGCTTAACGTGTAATCGAGAAACATTGCATTCAACTTTATACATTTAATTTATAAATAACTTTAAAAAACTCCTGATACAAGAATAAAAAACCGCTAAACGCCGTAAAAATGAGTAGCGCATACAATATTCCAGCTACAAAAGATCTGATATGAATATTACGTGGCGCGAAAATGTATTTTCATTTTGATGCAAAACAAAATTCTAGTTTTATTTTAAAATATGTTTTCATAATATTTGCTAAATTTGAAGTAAACGCGCCACAAAAGAGTTTCCAAATTCAAACTGTATCAAAGTTACTCTTTTGTGGCGCGTTTTACTTCAAATTGGGCAAATATTATGAACAAATCTTTTAAAATAAAACTAGTATTTTGTTTTGCATCAAAATGAAAATACATTTTCGTGCCACGTAATATTAATATCAGATCTTTTGTAGCTGGAATATTGTATGCGCCACTCATTTTTACGGCGTTTAGCGGTTTTTTATTCTTGTATAATATTACAAAAATATGAAGTTAAAACCCCTTTAAAATTAATCCGTCAAGGAAACATTGATAAAATATGCTAATTTAAGCATGGATGTTTAAAATATTCCATGTACTACGCTCTCGGTACCATCCGAGCTCTGATACGACTTGTTCACATGACAGTATGGTGGTAAGTGACGATGAAATGAATGGAGACTTCTGAACGGGTTCTGTAAAATCCATGAGCAAGGGTCTTTCATGGTTAAAAAAAATGTTAACATGGCCTCGCCCGTAGAAGGTTGAACTTTGGATGGCCGCACGCTGATTATATTTGGATGAATTGTTAACAACAAATGCCATTTTTAAGTCACAATACTTAAAATCGCAGTCAAATACAAATGATAGGAACTGGTCAGTGTGACGTTTACAAACATAACTAACATTGTATAATGGCAGTTGCGTGATTACAACTATTGTTTCTAAGGCTAACCTGACCAAAGATGTGTTTCAATTAAACAAGCATAGAACAAACTTAGATTATTATCAATGGATAGTCTCCTCTAAAGTAGTCTAAAGTCTTCTCATCTTCTTCTTCAGCCTGTTTGCATCCACTCATGGACAAAAGCCTCCCCATGAACTCTCCACTTTTCTCTGTTTTGTGCTATTTGGTGCCAGTTTCTGCCTACTTTGGCTTTGATGTCGTCTAGCCATCGTTTCTGTGGTTTTCCTCTACTACGACTGTGTTCGCGTAGTCTCCAATCTACAATGTTTCTCGTCCAGCTGTCGATGTTTTGCCGTGCCACGTGTCCTACCCAGTTCCATTTCATTTGCGCAATTCTTCCGATTACATCTTCCACTCGTTCTCAATCTATAGTGTCATGGTCTCCATTCCATAAGTCAAAACTGGTAGAATACAACTGTTGAATACCCTTTTCTTTAGACTTATTGATATCATTTTGTTTTTTAACACATCACTGACTCCAGAGGCGTAGCTACCGCCGTATCAGTCATATCAATTATACGGGGCCCCAGCGCGGTATGTCGAAACAAAATTCCATTCAAAAAATTAAACAAAATATTCTACAATTATGTCACTATTACAACGCTTTACACAGTGTATAGTGTATATTGTTTGAAATGGATACTTTATCTATATATAAAATATATATAACGCCTTTCTAAAATATATATAACTACAGAGCTTTTTTTGTTTTCAAGCTACTTTTTATTGTCTATTACCGTTGGTTGTATGTGACCCATTGTATAATATATAATGCCAAATTGCAATATTTGTAATCGCTTTACCTTTGAATATTTGAAACATTGAAACACTGTGTATTGTTGGCGTATATTCTCGTGTAATCTGTTCTTTATCTACAAATTGTATTAAGGTATATCTATGTATTTGCCGGTCGCTCGCCGTTAAAGTACAGAGTTTCTTTGTTTACGTTCATTTTCTATGTCCATTTACCCTTGGCTTGAAAAAACTGAATCTGTTTTAAAACAACGAGTCTTAAAAATTCAAATATATTTTTTGCACGATTGATCATTTTTGACTGTTTACCGTGACAGATTTTACGTCAGTAGGTGACATTTACTAGCAACTCGACGGTAAGTAATCCAACTCGACGGTAAGTACTCCAACTCGACGGTAAGTAATTCACTTACCGTCGAGTTAAAAAATCTCTTACTTTTAATTTATTTTTTAAAAGAATAAAGAAAACTAACGAATTATTTATTAATATTGAAACTTATGGTACAATTTGTTAAATTATTTAATGAAATCCCACTTGGTTGGGCTGTGGTTTCACTTTTAACAGAAACTCCTGCAGAATCGCATACATTAGTAGTATTACTAGTATTGCACAATATTTTTTCGGCAAAATCTATTTTATCTTAAGAGAATCTTCTACATAGCTTTCTGCCACTGTCGATGAACGCCAACCTCCATGACGCTTTAATCCGAGGACATCAACATTCCCAAGCCCGTTCAATTTCTTCAAATTCACTTTCGCTCATATTTTAATTTATAATAATCAAAATTGTACTTAAAATTATTGACAACTAAATAAAAACTCAATTCTCCATTGTTGTTATGCACCCTAGTTACTACCTAACAACCAAAGTATCTATCTTGATAAAATGAATGAAACTAGTCAATATGACGAAAATGTTTAATTTTATAATTTATAATGGTATCAATCGTGCAAAAAACGTTATAAGCATGTCGAACGTTAAGGGTAACCGATCTCAGACAATAATTGGAGTCGTCGCCCTGCTCCTCCTCCAAACAATTGTCTTCGATCGGTATAAAACCCTTACCGTTCTCCATACTTAATATACTATTTCGACTTTGGTTTATTAGAGTTTATTAGGTTTATTATTATTATCTATATTTGGGTTTTATACGCAGAACTTATTAGTTTCTAAGGTGTATTATGCAATTTGCAATTTATTTAAATTTTGCAATATACAGGGTGTTTTATTAATAATTGGAAATAATTTAACTGTAGATTCCTGGGCTCAAAATATTAAGATTTAACCCAAAAACAAAAAACGAAAACTGGTACGTTTATTCCAGAGATGAATCGATTTCATCAACTGCAAATTTCTAGTACCGATCATATGCGTCCGTTTTGGGTAGGTAGGTCAACGAATATTTTATCGCATTATTTTTTGTGTGTTTAATTTTGAAGCAATTTTGACACTGGATTATTAAATTATGAGGTATTCTAGTACTAAAAGTTACTCTTGCTTCAAGTCGGTAAAATACACCGTTTTTTTTTGAAATTTTTTTCAAATTTTGGTCAAATTCAAAAATCGAAACATTTTCAAATCAATTTTTCCAGAAGACGGCGTATCCTACCGACTTAAAGTAAGAGTAACTTTTAGTATTAGAATACCTCACGATTTAATAATCCAGTGTCAACAATGCTTCAAAGTCAAAGACAAAAAAGTTATGCAATAAAATAACCGTTGCCCTACCCAAAGAGGACGCATATGACCGGTACTAGAAATTCACAATTTATGAAATCGATTTATCTCTGGAAGATAAATAGACGTACCAGTTTTCGTTTTTCTAAATAGAAGTGTTCTAGAGGTATTTAAAAAAAACTGATTAAAAGTCACCATCTTCAAAGAACTCCAGCTCCCTTAGGACGCATTTTAGAAGTAGGTGATTTCGGTTATTCCTTAATATTTTTTCGAACCTACAGTTAAAATATTTCCAATTATTAATGAAACGCCCTATATTGTTTTGTTTTATTTTATTATCTTTTATTTTGTAATAATATTGACGATTTTTTTTGTGGTATCCCGCATAAAGTACGTGCCTCCTAGTGGCGGGATACGGGCAACAATACATTGGCTTATAGGGCAGTCCTTACAGTAGGGATCCTGGCCTATACAGAAAAATGCAGGCGGGTGTGGGGTAAACTGCACTTTGGTTGCATTGGTGGTGTATTGGCTAAACGTGCAGGGCAGGGTATGGTGCTGATAGAAAAGGCATTCAGGCATCAAATATCCAAAAAATCTTTTCAGGCCATAATAATGAAAAGACCTTCTCCAAACGCAATAAAAATTTATACTGAAATGATGGCATCTCCTGAGGTAAAATGTTCCGGAAGTAAAATGAGCCTCCGTTCGGATCTCCGGGTGAGGACTATCTCAGGGGGAACACCATTACAGGTTAGAAAAATCAGGATAGGGTCTTGGAATCTTGGTAGTCTTACAGGTAAGAGTCTGGAGTTAGTGCATGCGCTCAAACGAAGAAGAGTTCAAATTGCTTGTATTCAAGAAACTAGGTGGAAAGGACAAAGGGCGAAAGAACTAGGTGATGGATATAAATTGTGGTATGTAGGGAGTAGTAACACTAGAAATGGAGTTGGTATAATTGCTGATGGTGAAATGAAAGATAACGTAGTAGAAGTTGTAAGAACGAGTGATAGAATGATGTCAGTGAAATTTGTAATTGATAAAGAGGTATTGAATGTTGTGTGTGTGTATGCTCCTCAAACAGGCCTGGGTGAGAATGAAAGAAGAGCTTTCTATGACCAATTAGGAGACGTACTGAGTGGTATTCCAGCAGAGGAGAAAGTTATAATAGGAGGTGATTTCAATGCACATGTGGGCCAAGCCAAGACAGGATATGAAACAATACATGGGGGATTAGGCTTTGGAACTAGAAATGAAGCTGGAGATGACATGCTAGAATTAGCAACAGCATGGGATATGGCGATTGCTAACACATTCTTTAAAAAGAGAGAAACTCAACTTATTACCTACAAAAGTGGACAACATCAATCCCAAATAGACTACTTCATGATAAGGAAAAAAGACATACGTGAATGCAAGGACTGCAAGGTAATAGTTAGTGAGACAGTAAGCCAACAACATAAGCTGCTTGTTCTGGACATCGAAGTAAAAAGCGAAACTAAACAAAAATATCGGAGAGGACCATAAAAAATCAAGTGGTGGATGCTAAAAGATGAGAAGGAAGGTCTATTCAGGAAAAGAATAGTAGAAAAAATATGTTGGAACACGAAAGGAAGCCCTAACACAATTTGGAGAAAAATGGCCAATATTATTAGAGAGACGGCTATTGAAATACTTGGGAAAACGTCAGGAAAGAAGTTTGAGGATAAAGAGACTTGGTGGTGGTCAAATGAAGTACAAGGAAAAATAAAAGAGAAGGGAAAATTATATAAAAAGTAGCAAGAAACCAGATCGGATATAGATCTTCAAAACTATATGGTCGCCAAAAAGGAAGCGAAAGTAGCAGTAGCAAAAGCTAAAGCAGAAGCGTATTCAAACCTATACGATCAACTTGACACCATGGAAGGCGAAGCAAAGATATATAAAATAGCCAAACAGAGACCAAAGAAAGCAAGAGATTTTAATCAGATTAGATGTATCCGAGATGAAAATAATAAAATACTAATTCACGAAAAGGATGTCAAAAAGAGATGGAGAAAGTATTTTGACAGTTTATTAAATGAAGAATTTGACAGACAGCCTGTCGAGTTAACGGAGACAGTAACAGCAATGGTTACCAGAATAACAAACGAGGAAGTGGCTCAAGCGCTTCAAAAAATAAAGAAAGGAAAAGCAGTAGGACCAGATGATATTCCTGGAGAAGTATGGAGAGCATTGGGAGAGACAGGAATAAGTTGGCTAGCAGGTCTATTTAACAGAATTATGGAAGTTGGACAAATGCCAGACGAATGGAGAAGCAGTATATTAGTACCTGTCTACAAAAACAAGGGAGACATACAACAATGCACAAACTACAGGGCTATAAAACTTCCTAGCCACACCATGAAAATATGGGAGAGAGTAATTGATAGACGGATACGTGAAGAAACCGAAATATCCGATAATCAATTTGGCTTTATGCAGGGCAGATCAACAACAGATGCAATTTTCATTGTAAGGCAACTGATGGAAAAATACAGGAATAAAGAGACCAACGCTCATATGGTATTCATTGATCTTGAGAAAGCATATGATAGAGTTCCTCGAGAGATTCTGTGGTGGGCTCTCAATAAGAAAGGAGTCCCTGGCGAATATGTAAAGATTGTGAGAGATATGTATGAGGGAGTAACGACTAGTGTTAGGACAGGTGTGGGAGAGACTGATAAATTTCAGGTGAAAGTAGGATTGCACCAAGGCTCGGTGCTTAGTCCTTATTTATTCTCATTAGTTTTAGACCAGATAACATCGAAACTACAGGGTAGTATTCCATGGTGCCTAATGTATGCTGATGATGTAGTGTTAATAGGAAATAGTGAAAGAGACTTAGAACAAAAACTGGAACAGTGGAGACAAGCTCTGGAGGAAAAAGGTTTAAAACTTAGTAGGACAAAAACAGAGTATTTGGAATGTTCATTTAAAGATGGAGTTACTACAAATAAAATGGTATCTTTGGATGGTGAAATGATTGTGAAAAGCAATAGTTTTAAGTACCTAGGATCGGTCTTACAGAGTAATGGAGAAATAGATGGAGATGCATGCAGTAGAATTAGGGCTGGATGGATGAAGTGGAAAGAAGCGAGTGGTGTGTTGTGTGACAGAGAAATTCCAATGAAGTTGAAGGGAAAATTCTATAAAACAGCCATAAGACCGGCTATGATGTACGGAACTGAATGTTGGGCAGTGAAAAAGAAAGAGGAACAACGAATGCATGTGGCGGAAATGAGAATGCTTAGATGGATGAGTGGAGTGACAAAGAAGGATAAAATTAGAAATGAGTATATTAGGGGAAGTCTAGGTGTGGCACCAATTGATGCCAAAATGAGAGAGCATAGGTTAAGATGGTTTGGTCATGTTCAACGTCGAGCTGTTAATCACCCAATACGAAGAATAGCTGAAGTGCAGATTCCTGGAAGGAGTAGGAGAGGAAGGCCTGATGGGAGACGATAAGGCAGGACATGTTGGTAAAGGGGATTAACATTGATATGATCCAAGATAGAATTGTGTGGAGAAATGCAATTAGGGAAGCCGACCCCGCATAGGGATAAGGCAAAGAGAATGATGATGATGATTGACGATTTTTGTAATTTCAGCAAACTGTATTTGTTATTGTTATTTTCTAATCTTTGTAAGCTTTGTCCATAAAATAGTCAAATTTCAGTGACAAGAAAGCATATTTCTATATAAGCGTTTTGGCTTTTTTTGTTGAAAATTTTTTTAGCACTTTGCCATATCAGTGGTGGAAAAGGGCCCCGCGACAAACTTTGATATAGGGCCCCTGTGTCGGTAGCTACGCCACTGACTGAGTCTTCCTACTTCTGCCCAAATCATTCAGATTCTTCTAGTTATCTCTGCCGTTTGATTCTGTTTGCCTAGTTTGATCGTGTGACTTAGTAGACCAGGGCGGATCCGTGAAAAAACGTCTATTTTTGGATGTGCGAGGTGGCATTCGGATTTTTGCAGATAAAGTTAGGTGATAACTTCAACAATAATAATTGATTTATGCTCCTGCTCAAATATGCCCGGAACATTAATAAAAAAATTAGAATATTTAAAAATTTCGAAAAACATCGATTTTTTTTAGTTTGTTTGCTTATAACTTTAAAACGATTCATTTTGGAACATCGTCGTAGGGAAATAAAATAAAGATAATTGAATTTTGTGTGATAAACAACTGGTTAAAAATGTCTTAAATTATTATCCTTTCTGCAAAATAGCAATAAATACCAAATAAGGGGGCAAAATAAGCCTGTTTTTATTCAATGTTTTTCAACCACTTTTGTTGCATTTAGAACTTTCGTAATTCGCTTAGTAAATTCTAACAACATACATACTTAAATCGTTCACCAAATTTCATTAAAGTCGTCCTGATAGATTTTGCAGAATAATTTTGCAATCTAAATTTTTTTATAAAGGTTCAAATTTTTTAAAAACTTTCTGAAGAAAAAGTAGTTTGCTAATTTTTTACATATAAAGAGGTTCTCTACCTATCTAATACACTTTACAGAATTAAAATCGGATTATTTAACCGGCCTCAGTACTGTTTTAAAATTATAAACAATTTTTTGGCTTATAAACAAATACAGTGAAGACATTTAAGTTGGCATAAATTCATTTTCTCGAGAATGGGCGTCTCTGGAGATAAATCCCGAAACAGGTCAATTTTTATTTTTAAATTCTAATTTTTTGGTATATATGTCATACTAGTGACGCCATCCATCTGAGCGTGATGACGTAATCGATGATTTTTTAAAACGAGAATAGGTGCCGTGTGATAGCTCAATCGAAAGGCTATTCAATTTTGTATTCACTAATATAAACATTAACATAATTATTTATACAGGGTTTGAATTAAAAAAAATTGAATTAAATTAATTCCAATATTTAGATTACGTTATCACACCCACATGGAAGACGTCAATAGCATGATATTTATGCCAAAAAAATTATAATTTAAAAATAAAAATCAATCTGTTTCGGGATTTATCTCCAGAGTCGCCCATTCTCAAGAAAATTAATTTATTCCAACTCAAACGTCCTCACTGTATTTGTTTATAAGCCAAAACATTGTTTATAACTTTAAAACAGTGCTGAGGCCGCTTAAATAATCCGATTTTAATTCTGTAAAGTGTATTAAATAGGTAGAGAACCTCTTTATATGTAAAAAAATTAGCAAACTTCTAAAAATGGTCTACTTTTTGTTCAGAAAGTTTTTAAAAAACTTGAACTTTTTTAAAAAATTTAGATTGCAAAATTATTATGCATTATAATTATTATCTATTAGGTCGATTTTAATGAAATTTGTTTAAGTATGCTATAAGAATGTTCTAAGCGAATCATGAAGGTTCTAAGTGCAACCAAAGTGGTTGAAAAACATTGAATAAAAACAGTCTTTTTTGTCCCCTTATTTTCTATTTATTATTATTTTGCACAAAGGGTAATAATTTAAGACATCTTAAACCAGTCGTATATTATACAAAATTAAATTATCTTTATTTTCTTTCCCTACGACTTTGTTCCAAAATGAATCGTTTTAAAGTTATAAGCAATGAAAGTAGAAAAAAATCGATATTTTTCGAAATTTTTAAATATTTAAATTGTTTTATTAATGTTCCGGGCATATTTAAGAAGGAGCATAAGTCAAATATAATTATTGAAGTGGTCACCTAACTTTATCTGTAAAAATCCGAATGCCACCTCTTACATCCACCTCAAAACAGATCCGCCCTGGTCTATAGGTATATATACCTACTCTTCGACACTTTCGATTTCACTTCCATTTAAGTCGATTGTGATATTTTGATTTGTCATCACTTTTGTTTTATTTAAATTCATTTTTAAACCAATTTTCTCAGATTGATTCTCGTTTAATTTCTCTCAGCATGCAGATCAGTTCCTCTGTATTGTTGCTTATGATGAGTATGAGTACTATGCCATCGGCAAATCTCAGGTAACTTAAAAATCTGCCATCGATTTTAATTCTACGTTGTTCCCAATTTAACTTCTTGCGCACATCTTCTAATGCAAGAGTAAATAACTTTGGATATATGGTCTCTCCCTGTCTAACACCTCTTTCCGTTCTTATTTTGCTAGTTGTTGGGCCTCCTGCTACATTTATTTGCATAATTGCATTGTCGTATATGTATTTTAGGAGTATTCTATATCTGGAATCAATCCTTGCGTTATTCATTCCGTCTAATACGGCCCAAACTTCTATGGAATCGAATGCCTTATTGTAATCCACAAATGCCGAATGAAGAGGTTCATTGTATTCGTTACACTTTTCGATAAGTGTCCTTATTGTCTGTAGGTGTTCTATGGTACTATAACCTTTGCGGAATCCCGCTTGTTCAACAGGTTGATAACTATCGAATCTATTTGATAGTCTGTTGGTAATTATCTTGGTAAGCAGTTCGTACGGATGTGGTAACAGGCTTATTGGTCTGTAATTTTCGAGTTTGTGTTTGTCTCCTTTCTTGTGTAGTAAAAGTACCTGCGCATTTTGCCAAGTGGTTGGAATAGCACCCCCAAAGAGACATTTGTTCATTAGAATTTTAACTGCCTCCGAAGTAATTTGACCTCCAGCTGTAATCATCTCTTTTGTTATTCCGTCGTCTCCAGATATTTTCCATTTACAACTTCCTCGTTGGTAATTTCTGGTAGTGTTTCAGATCCTAAATTTAGTATTTTTCGTTTCTTATCATGGGTTTCGGATTTTGCTACGCTGGATGAGTATAATTCTGTATGATAATCTTCAACAATGATTATTATCTGATTTTTGTCGTTTATAATGATTCCATTCTTATTCTTTATTTGGTGTATTTGTTGTCGGCCTTTGCTATTTAGAGTTTTTAACACTTTGATACTCCCGTTTTTCACTATATTTTCGATTTTTTCGGTATGGCTGTCCCTGATGTCTGGTCTTATTCTTGTTCTTGTTCTTAAAGTTTAAAGTATTTAGAATAAAATAAGGCAAAAATAATGAAAGGAAGGTAGTAAAACACTTCATTTCACAATGTACTTGTTCATTAGTAAAAGGTAAAGTGAGAGTACATTTAGAACTGTAGAATAAACATCAAACAATCTAATAGTTCGAGACAAATTCTTAACACTGGAACAGAATTCACAATTTAATATGAGAATTTAAAATCAGAAACATTTATCTGGTTTAAACTCGGTCATCTACATAAAGTAAACCAAACCATAATAAATTACTATTACACCGTTTATATTACTTTATTAAGAGTACATTACAAAGTAAATTACGTTTATCTAGATAAAGATGATCTCTTAGGTACATACAGATTACACGATTTTTAAGTGATATGATATGGATAAAATCTCGAATTTGATTTAAAATATTCCATTTTTATAATTGATCATTATCATTAATTATGTAGAAAAAAACTCTCTACTCACAATCCTTTATGCTTATTAAGTCTTAAATGGAGTTTATACTCCATCATCAGGCATACGAAACGTATTTAAACTGCCTGACTTGCTCGATTTCTTCTCCAGCTACATGTATCTTTGAATTTAGGTACTTATTTCTAGCTATAATCATTGTTTTTATCTTAATTTTAACATTTTTTGCGACCATGAACGACCCTTGCTTATAGAATTTACAGAACATAGAGTGTATATCAACGCAAACCTGTATAACGAAACTTTGAACAAGCTAAATCAATAAATAAGACAAAATTATTCAGGGAAGTTCCCACGTGTTGTCATTCTTTTGCACGACAATTCTCGGCCTTATGTTGTCAAAGTTTCAAAAGAAAATTTACATCGATAGAAAGATATTTGAGCATCCATCCTATAGTCCCGAATTATCGCCTTGCGATTTTGACATCTGACCAGGGCATTCAGCACGAAAAACACCGGAATAAATCGATTTTTAAATACAGCACCTAGAGACTTTTGCGACTTTTTGTATTGTGTTCAGGATGATATCAGGAAAAAAGTCTACTATAGAAAAATGGGTGGAAATGCATAATTGCATTTTAATGTATAGAAAATGCATCCAAAACTACATAAACATGTCAAAATAAGTACATTAAGGGTCAGATTTTGTTATTCGGGGATTTTTAGGGTCGCTGAATACAACTACGTCATCAGAACCGACCTCCGCCACATCTCTGGTGCCCAGAGTCTCCGCTAAGGCACGTCATCTGGAGGTTCGGGGATTATCAGCACTAAATTGATGCAAATAGATTACCTGGAGGTTTTTGAAGTCGCTAAATAAGAATACGCCTTCAGAACCGACCTCAGAAGCAACTGGTGCCCAGTGTCACTGCTAAGGCACGTCATCTTCTGAAGTTTCGAGGGTTTTCGGCATTAAATTGATGCAAATAGATTACTAGGACCGCTTTTGGGGTTTGCTGAAAACGAATACGCCATCAGAACCGACACCCAGAACACCTGGTGTCTAGGATCACGTCATCTTCTGGAGTTTCGAGGGATTTTAGCACTAAATTAATGCAAATAGATTACACGGGGGGTTGTTGGGCTACTAAATACGAATACGCCATCAGAACTGATCCCCGAAGTACATGGTGCCCACGGTCACTTCTAAGGCACGTCATATTCTGGAGTTTAGAAGGTTTTCGTCCTTGAATGCATGCAAATAGATTACAAGGTGGTTTTTGGGGTCGCTGAATACAAATACGCCATCAGGACCTACCCCCGGACACAGCAGAACCCCACATAGCAATGTAACAGGGATATTCAAGGTCAACGCACGTTTGCTAGTTCGCTCCCTGGCACGGGATGGCGATACTAGTCTCATTTCTGCAGATTTCTGCACGTTGTTCGTTCGCTCGTTCTGTCACCACTGTCACTTTCGTTTCGTTGTGTTTTCATTTCCTTGATAAAAATACGACGCCATATTTATTTGTTTTATTTTTTAATAAATAGCGTTTAAATAGTGCATCCAACAACAAAAAGTGTAAATACTCTGGGCTAATTAGCAAAATACAAGGAAAAGTTATTTACCAGCAATTTTATTGCTGGAATCGAATCTTATGATTGTATATATTAATAATATAGGTATGCAAAGTCCGCAGATAGTGTGGTACTTTTTTTATAAACAAAATGGCGACCGAAAATCGTGTTTTTTTCAATTTTTGCTCTATAACTCCAAAGATTTTAACTTTACACCAAAAACACCCAAATAAAAATTCACCGCAATTAAATTCCGCATAGAGACGTGTTTTTCCCGATTCGCTTCGATGAAAACTTTCCCCGGAAAAAGCGGGTTTTTCCAACAAAATCTTTAATTTTCAACTAAAATTTTAGATAAGTAATTGTTAATCAATAATTAAATAACTTGATAATGTAAAAGCTCTTTTCGTATAGATTATAATTCCAGAAGTCGATGGAAATTGAATAAACAGTTTAGCAACAATTGAATTGTTAATTAAAAATTTACGGTCGCTATAATAACGACAATAATTATGATGCATAAGAATAACTATGATTTTTTCATAAAAAGATACTATACCTATCTAATGTACTTTACAGAATATTTAAGCGGCCTCAGGAATATTTTAAAATTATAAACAATTTTTAGGCTTATAAACAAATAGAATATCTCGGGAAATATTAAACTAAATTAAATTGTGAAAACGGTATTCGAAAAACAGCGGCAGGACGCTTCTTTTAAAAGGAAAAACGTTTAACTGTGACGAGTGGTTCCTGAGATACAACCGGTCAAAGTTGACCGGAATTTACGGCAAAGATATAAAAAATAGGATCATAATTTTTAAACCATCACCTTTTTACTTTTGTCCTCTTTCTCCACACCAATTTTCATATCTTTAAAATACTCATAACATATATTATTATAATAAAAACTATCGATAATACGTGTGAAAATTGCCAAAAATAGCAAAATTCCAATCAAAAATTAGGTTGGACAAAATGTAACCCTCAAAGTTCAAAATCGGTATACGTTAAAAAAATGCATTTTCTCGGCTTCCCATGGAGCAATTTCCTTCATTCTTTTTTTGTTCCCTAATAACTCGAGTAGAGCCATCGAAGTAGAGCATTTATAAATGTCAAACTTTCTTTTGTTTTGTTATAATAGATTTATTTATTTATAAGAACAGAAAACTACATATTTTTTCCAGTTTTAGGCTTTTTTTAGATAAGCTTACTACAAGTGTACCTTTTAAAGTTAAAAACATAAATATTCTCATTTGAAAGCTGTATAATTATTTAAACAATTTTTATTTAAACAAATTAAAATTTTGTGTTATAATAAATAAATTAATTTATTATAACAAAACAAAAGCAAGTTTGACATTTAATAATGCGTTAGTTCGATGGCTCTACTCGAGTTATTTGGGAACAAAAAAAGATTGAAGGAAATTGCTCCATGGAAAGCCGAGAAAATGCATTTTTTTAACGTATATTGATTTTGAACTTTGAGGGATACATTTTCTCCAACCTAATTTTTGATTGGAATTTTGCTATTTTTGGCAATTTTCACACGTATTATCGATAGTTTTTATTATAATAATATATGTTATGAGTATTTTAAAGATATGAAAATTGGTGTGGAGAAAGAGGACAAAAATAAAAAGGTGATGGTTTAAAAATTATGATCCTATTTACATCTTTGCCGTAAATTCCGGTCAACTGTGACCGGTTGTATCTCAGGAACCACTCGTCATAATTAAACGTTTTTTCTTTTAAAAGAAGCGTCCTGCCACTGTTTTTCGAATACCGTTTTCACAATTTAATTTAGTTTAATATTTCCCGAGATATTCTATTTGTTTATAAGCCTAAAAATTGTTCTTAATTTTAAAATATTCCTGAGGCCGCTTAAATAATCCAATTTCAATTCTGTAAAGTACATTAGATAGGTATAGTGTCTTCATATAAAAAAATCATAGTTATTATTATGCATCATAATTATTGTCGTTATTATAGCGACCGTAAATTTTTAATTAACAATTCAATTGTTGCTAAACTGTTTATTCAATTTCCATCGGCTTCTGGAATTATAATCTATAAGAAAAGAGCTTTTATATTACCAAGTTATTTAATTATTGATTAACAATTACTTATCTAAAATTTTAGTTGAAAATTAAAGATTTTGTTGGAAAAACCCGCTTTTTCCGGGGAAGGTTTTCATCGAAGTGAATCGGGAAAAACACGTCTCTATGCAGAATTTAATTGCGGTAAATTTTTATTTGGGTGCTTTTGGTGTAAAGTTAAAATCTTTGGAGTTATAGAGCAAAAATTGAAAAAAACACGATTTTCGGTCGCCATTTTGTTTATAAAAAAAGTAGCACACTATCTGAGGACTTTGCATACCTATATTATTAATATATATAATCATAAGCTTCGATTCCAGCAATAAAATTGCTGGTAAATAACTTTTCCCAAAAATGGTATATTCTCCGGTAATCAGCCGACTAAAAGTGAATTACAGCAGTTGTGTTTTATTCCAAATGTATACAATTTTGGTGTGGTTTAAACTGATGAATAAATAATATTGTGTAAATATATATTATGTATAATAAGGTAGTTTTGTTTTAAGTTTTTACATTGATATTTGATATCAAACATTTTATGAACATACATATAAACATTTTTATAAATAAAGATTGTATTCTATGTTTTATTCTTTAATTTTTTAACCACTTTGGCATTTTAATGTAATGGAAAATAAATGTAACCTCAAAATAACACAAGAAAATCCAAATAGTATACGAATTATAAACGTTGATTGATAAATATATACAGGTATATTTTTATCAATCAACGATATAAATATTATCGTATAGGATAAGGATTTTGTTTTCTTTTGTTATTTTAAGTTTATATTGATTATCCTTTACATTAAAATGAGTTCTCAATCCCAGTTAATTTTACAGGTCTTTTGAATTCACCGCCATACGGCATATAGTTACGCTCCCGACCACTGTCTGATGCGACAATCGTCGTTTCACTCGTTAACACGGAAATTGCATTGCTATGTGGGGGTGTGCTGTGCCCCCGGACCACCTGTGCCCAAGGTCACTCCTAAGCCATGTTATTTTCTGGAGTTTGGAGGTAATATATTCTTGTTCGGCGACCCCAAAACTCCTCGAGTAATATGTTTGCATCAATTTAGTGCCCAAAACCCTCGAAACTTCAGATGACGTGCCTTAGTAGTGAACCTGGGCACCAGGTGCTCCGGCGGTTGGGTCTGATGGCGTATTCGTCTTCAGCGACCCCAAAAACTCCCGAATAACAAAATCTGGCCTTAATACACCTATTTTGACATGTTTATGCACTTTTGGATGTATTTTATGCACTTTAAAATGGAACTATGCATTTCCGCCCATTTTTCTATAGTAGACTTTTTTCTTGACATCATCCTGAATACAATGCAAAAAGTTGTAAGTCTCTAGGTCCTGTATTTAAAAACATATTTATTTTGTGCTAAATGCCCTGGTCCACGTAAGGTACCTATGCATCGATTGGGGAAACAATGGGATCGATATATGCTACTTAATTGGCATGGTAATTATTTGTACATATATTTGCCAATAATTTTTTTCTGGACAAAGATGAATTTCACTTAAACAAACCTCGTAAACAGAGTGTCCAGCGTAAAGGTAGAACATAATAATATTACAGGCGAAGATGACAATTATGCAGCTATAACTGTCCAAGCTATAAAGATATACCAACTACTCGTATAAAGATCTATTATTTGTAAATAGTTTAATAGGCCTGGATCCCGCGTACCAACTATTTGTACCCAGTATTTTAAAACCGTTTGAAATATCTTTGTCATACTTGGCAGCAAGTGTAGGAAATGTACACCCTACTAAATTATTAGGCCTGGATCTCTCTTACCAAAAAAAGTTGATTAATAGCAAGCTGAAAATTAATTAATAGCTGAACGGTGCCTAGTCGGACAAACTTTGATGTATGGAAACACTGGAACAGGGGAAGCTTTAATTGTGGGACGTGATTTTAATTGTGGAACGTGTCATCCTGAGAAATTTATGATTGTGAAAACTAGCAGGTTGTTTTTAAGTTTATTCAATAGCCTTTATATAATACAGATATAAAAAAATGTTTGTCCGACAAATATATTAAACATTTTAATTAGTCCGACACGTAGAACATGTCAAATGACAGGAATTATGTTGGTGGTAAATAGCAGTCTGATTTTTGCATGAGAGTTTAATAAAAGGGTAGCAAATCAACTGGAAGTTCTGTCTGATAAAATACATGGGACATTTTCGTAGTCTGACGTTCTAAACCTGTAACCTGTTCCACAATAAAACCTATCGTGTTCCAGTGTTCCCGTACATCAAAGTTTGTCCAACTAGATACCGTTAAGCTATTAAAAAATTTTCAGATTCAGACCTATAAATACAAACACATTAAATTACTGTTCTTTCTTCTTTATTTCAAATATGAAGAGTAAATAATCATACCATTTTGATTTCTACCATGGCATACGTTTTTTAGCCATCGGGATACGAGTAAGTTAAGCACACATCACAAGAGTAACGGAGAAAGTGCTATGTAATCATCTTTACCGAGGTATAAAGTAGGTTATGTTTTATTTGTTCATCGGATACACTACCGTTGCACTTCAATTGGCATATTTGTATGAATAGGAACAGGAACCGGCTAACAGTACAAGCAATATGTAATTGTATTATGTTTTACGAAATAGTAAAAACGAGAGAAACACACAGGAGAAACACACAGGATACAATATTTTTTTTGGAAAAACCAAAATTTTCTGTTACCATATTTTTTGTTACTATTTCACTTACGGTTTCACCGGAAATAGCCCTAACTTATTTAATTTAAATGGGACACCCTATATATTTTTGCGGATTTTAAAAGAACTTGTTATTTTTAATTCATACATACCGAATTTGATAGAGAAAATTTGTTAAAAAGTGTCTGTAGATAATTTTTTGTATTAATACAACGCAATAGGAAATAAATGAGTACCATCTATACTGTAGATTAAAATTGTTGTTTACATGCACTGCATGACTTATTTGAATTTAGTATAGTAGGTAAAACTGTTACTGAACTAATTGACAGAAATAAGTTGTATTAAAAATGGTTCATTTAAGTGGAAAAGATCGTATTGAAATATTAATGATAATAGGTTATGTTGAATTTTCATTTTTTGGAAGTGAATTTTCCAAATCCATGGATTGGACGTAGAGGATTCATAGAGTGGCTCGCTCGTTCTCCGGATCTCAATCCGTTAGATTTTTTTCTTTGGGTTATCTAAAATTACGTGTTTACGTTAGGCGACCAACATGCTTGCAGGATTTGAGACAAAGAATAATAATTGATGAATGTGAACTAATACGTGGAAAAATCTTGCAAAAAGTGACTCACGAATTTATTTATAGACTTGCACGTTGTCAGGAGGTGAACAGCAAACATTTTCAACATTTGAAATTATTTTTTTTTAATTTTTAATATCATTGGTCTAACGTAAATAAATTACCCTATTTTTTAACTGTAAAGAGATTTATTTCTTGTTTTAATAGTTTTTTCTTCCAAACTTGGTATGTATGAATTAAAAATAACAAACTCATTTAAAATCTGCAAAAATATACAGGGTGTCCCATTTAAAGTAAATAAATTAAGGTTATTTCCGGTGAAACCGGAAGTGGAGTAGTAACAAAAAATATGGCATCAGATGCATTTTGCGTCACTCTATTTGCATGCAAAGTTTTATAAATATTGTTCTTTTCGTTTCAAAGATATTTGCTTGGTTCCATACTTTATCCCAACTCTGTATACATATTGCAATAATATACAATTTAACCCAACCATTTCAACTTATAAAAATTTCCCAGACTCTTTCAAATGTGATTTAAAAAATATAATATCAACATTAATATTTTACTGAAAAATAAATTGGATAATGCAATTTATCTTTTATTTTTACTACCATCAAAAAAAATATCATGTATTTATTTTAACACGTTTGTATATTTGTATAATAGGTACATTTTAACTCATTTAATACTTCCTGTATGCGTGTATCGTTTTGAATACGTAGGGAAATCCTTGGAGCTTCGTATTCGTAATCGGTAATTCGATATTCATAGTCAGAACATTATTTTTGGTAATCAGAAAAAGTCATTCACCCACTTTCAATGTCAAGAGTCAAGTGTGAAAAATAGATGATGTTTGCGTCTACTTCAACCAGATCACTTCTTATGTAAATATTATAATTACAAATACACCTTTTCAACGAAATATTATAATTAAACTTAATTGTTTCTGGCTGATGTGAGTTTGCACTTTCAGTTTGCTTCTGTATTTATAAAATAAAATTTAATTATGGTTTTGTTTGGAATAATTACTTGAGAATAATAATTATGATTAGGATCCAAAATAAAACCTAACCTAATCCTAATCACCGTAAAAACCTAATAACTGGTTTTTGCTTTAAAAAGAAAGAACCGGTTATAACCGGGACAAAAAAACAACCGGTTATTGCGAAGTAAAAAAACCGGTTTTAGGCTGAAACCGCTAGGTTTTTCCCATCGCTAGTGTGTAACGTCCACTCTACATAAGAACCCACGGTAAATCATCGGAAACTACTTTTGTGGATCCACAGCGTAGCGCTGCAGCGTGATCCGTCTGGTTTTGCCCTTAAGATTATTTCATATATTTTGCCCATTGATGATACTCTCTGATTGCTCAATAGTTCTCTACGTAAACATACCTCTATTACTCATCTATCAAATCTCTACTGGGGACACGAAAGAAGTCTCCACGTATGTTGGTCAATCCTTTCAACACCGGTGCACCAACTACAACACATATGCAAACGTAACCAAAACGGTCTTATCAAGGCCATTTTTGGTGACTACTTCAACAAATATTGAAGGACTATCAGCAGATAAAGAAGATCTATTGGTTCTACTAGTTTAAAAAACTCATCGAGGTATTGCAAGCCGCAGGCTAAGGATTCGGGGTATGAAGGTTATACTGGAGAGACCACACGACCTGTAGGATAGCGCAGTCTTCGTCAGACCAGATATTAACGTAGGTAGCTTCCACATCTTTAGCAGATCGAGATGATGTAGAAATCCTCACATTTGAGGTAAACTCCTGTACGATAACGTCCATCTATAAACTACCAAACACTGATTTTGCTTTTGAGGAACCGTTAATGTATTTGTCTAAATGAATGTAAAATACATTATCAGATAAAACCGTACTTTTGCTTTTCTTCGACAGAGCTTCAAATATTGGAAGAATTTACTATTAACCTCCTCAACACAGCGGACCGTTTAAGTCAAAGCTTTCATCCCTAACCCAAAATAGTCGCCAATTTCTTGAAATATACTGCATATACATTATTTTTCCAGCATTCACATATTTCGACATACATAATTGTTAATGCAGTTTTTTCAATAGCCGTTTGATTTCCTCGAGCGTAGACCTACATTGTTAGAGATTAAAATTACTTCGCATCGCGGTCAAACGTCCGGAAATTCCGGTATTTCCACATCGGCGATATGTGAGTACAAAAGGCTCAGATGAAACAATCAACGAAATAGAGAGTGGTGTAGGTAGAACACCCAGTAGACCGTAAAACGTATTTCCTGCTTTTCTGGTAATTAGGGTTGTAGTCGGTTGATAGATATTTATTTATATTTCATTCCATTATAAATTAGTAAAATAAGTACCAATATGCTAAACTAATAGTGAAAGAAAAGATCGAGAGAAAGAGGGGATAAGGCAGGAAAAGACTATCGTGGCTAAGAAACATTCGACAATGGACAGGGCTAAATTTCGAACAGCTGAAGGCAGACAAAAGTATGCAATTGTAGTAGTCACTCTACATTGAGGAGAGGGCACTTTATGAAAAATAAGTATACAAGGGATGATTCATGCTCCAGAATTACCCTTAAAAAATAACACTTCCGTACTATACATTAAATTTCTGTTTTAATTATTCACTACGTAGGTAGTTTCATCGCGTAATAGATGCATTGAAAGCATTTTTTCATTGTTATGAAATAAAGTACACTCTTATTGCACAACAGTATTTACTACATTTTAATCTGAACCAGATTCATAAGAAGAATCGCTGTTTGGATTAATAAGGCATTCAATTTAATCGTCGTAAACAGTGTCAATTTTCCACATACTCACTTCTCTTTAATATTATACTCAATACATTTCTCCCAAATATCTTTATTCATGTCCGTTATGACACTTTGAAAGAGTGAAAGAGTTGAGTAACATCATCTACTTTGAAAATTAATTCTAAGAATACTATAAATAAAAAACTGAATGAGTCCTATCAAGCTAACAAGTCGCTAACATGTCGCAAAAACCGAAAATCAAGATGAATTATTCAACATTACATTGGAACAAACATTAAGAAAACTAAATGTAAATGTACCAGGTGTAACTATGCAGTCAAGGTTGTGTGTTCTCTCTTTCCCATACCTCCTGTGAGTCGATGTCTATTTGAAAACGTATGTTGGGTCTATAATTTGGTACCGTATGGTTACAAGTCATCATCCATTAACTATTTCGAATTTCGTTCATGATATTGCTATATCCTAACCTACTCATCGCTTTACTATCGCATTCTATAATATCCCATTCTTATCTCCCCCCGAAAAAGATGTACAGAAGAGAGACCTCCAGGGTTCCCATGGGCAGAGGGGACCGTGCCCCCCCTAGCTTTTCGGGTGCTTCAAATGTATATGGTTATCCAAAGTATACAAAATGTAGAGGATAGAAAATGTAGTCCAAAATAGAGAGAGAGAGAGAGAGAGAGAGAGAGAGAGAGAGAGAGAGAGAGAGAGAGAGAGAGAGAGAGAGAGAGAGAGAGAGAGAGAGAGAGAGAGAGAGATAGAGAGAGAGAGAGAGATAGAGAGAGAGAGAGAGAGAGAGAGATTTTGACATAGGCCGTCTACAAAAATGTATTAGACGAAGTAGATATCTATTGCGATAGTAGCGCCATCGGACGGGGAGGCTAAGTACTTATCGGATCAACTGCGTATTGCATCTTATTGAAGAAAAATTGTACTGTTATGATCGTTTATTGAAATATGATATGGGTTAAATATTTCAATCAACATTATGACAATTCTGTAAGATTCATTCCATATAAAAAAAGTTTCTTGACGAAAAAAGAAGAAGAATTAGAAACCTTGAATGTTTTAGAAGTCATAGAAATGTCCCAAAATGTCTCATAAGGTTTGAAATGTTATAAAATGTATAATCAGGAAATTAACAGTTCGAGTAGTAGCAGTAACTAAGTAGTTGAATAGTTCTGTCATTCAGCTAGCGTTCTTATCAAGTATTGTAATTTTGTTTGCTGTTTTGAATAAAAGTGATTAGAAAGAAGTGTAACATCATGTAGAACAGTAAATTATGGTAAATACCCTCATATTGGATTACACATGTTCTAAGAGAAATTAATTTTCTTATCACTTACCCGCGTCACTATCACCATGGTGGAAAGTCATCAACTAATCTGCAATAAAATAAATAATGTTACACCGGGACTCATAATTTTATTTAACGTATATAAAAGTTAAACAAATGCGGCAATCTGGATAATTAGGTAGTTTACGTGTAATATTTTGTGTGAACGAGATGAAATCATATTTATATTTAAATATGTCTACGAGAAATGCAATCTATGCAGGTAGACCGCTAGTAATGAGTGTACCTACTGAAATTTTAAGGTATCTATAGGCAGTGTAATCAGATTTTAGTATGTATATAACACTAGCTAGCTAATTCTCTTTTCTAAGTACATTAATTAGAAAAGGGTTCATTTTACTGTTTACGTAATCAATTATATGCACAGTGCATCGTCCTTTTTTGAAAATGATTACAGAAGTCTTAAAAATGGTTTTAACAGCTTCGTTTGAGCGAGTCTACCACGTTCTGAAAAACTTCAGAGTGCAGGTTGGAGGCGTTTCTGCACGCCCCACGTCTTAACCCTCTATTAGTGCGGTTAAGGGGTGCCTACATTGGATCCGTTTTTCTCCGATCCGATCCGACGTCGAAATAAAAAAATAAACCCATAGTATTAAATGGGGGTGCCTACATTGGAACCGTTTTTCTCCGATCCGATATCGACCGACGTCGAACTGCTTCTCTTCTGTAGCTTCTCGCCCGATATCGGGCGATTGATAGGAGAAGCTACAGCAGAGAAGCAGTTTGACGTCGGTCGATATCGGATCGGATCGGAGAAAAACGGATCCAATGTAGGCACCCCTATTTAATACTCCGACGTCGGATCGGATCGGAGAAAAACGGATCCAATGTAGGCACCCCCATTTAATACTATGGCTTTATTTTTTATTCCTACGTCGGCCGACGTCGGATCGGATCGGAGAAATACGGATCCAATGTAGGTGCGGCCTTAGCCGACCACAAATTAATTTCAAAACTTTTTATACCGTAACCGCCACGCTACTAGACAACTGAGCTAATACAGTCCTGGATCCTTCACTTGTTGCATTGTTTACTTTTATTCTAGTGACGTCTAGATCGTCAGAAAATGTATAGAAACCGAATGTAAACATAGACTACTAGACGTTTCATATCCAAACAAAGCGTTGTCATGAAGCATCTGTCTATTTGCTGGTTCGGTTTAGGATTTAATAATGTATTTGGATTACTTCCAGATATTTATTTTTAATTAAAAGTACAATTAAACTTACATCTTATACTCTATCTGGCCTAAAGTGACATTCCTCCGTCAACCCATATGACATGACAGGAGTACATAGAACAAAGAACTATAACTAGACTGACTAGTTACCCTGACAGCATCTAGACTAGAGGTAGGTGATTTGTGACGATACCGACAAAGTACAAGTAGACTACCACTGTTTAAAGAATTTCGTTTTTTATAATTTTGTGTAAATTTTTTGTCCAACAATTACTTTTTTAATAAACGTGTATTATTTATATGTTAAAAATATTAAAATTATGACTTTTGTAATTACAAAATATAACCTGCCATAATTAACACATTTACGTCTTTTGGACTAACGAAACGAGGTTGTAAAGTCGGACAAGAGATCGACAATATTTAGTAATTAATTAGCAAAACATTCAGTTGAACATTAAGAGTTTTGTAATAACAAAACTGTACCGCGCTAGAGTGACATCTTGTGTGTGTCGGACTCGACGATCGCGCCCTCGTTTTGTCTGACAAAAATAATTTATTTTATTTTAACGCATAATCTTTTGATTAAAATTAAAATTAATTATAGTTTTGCAATAACAAAACCTAACCGCGCTAAAGCTACAGGTTTACTTAGGCGTGGGGCGTGCGGAACCTGTACTCTGAAAGTTTTCAGAAAGTGGTAGACTCGCTCAAACCAAGCAGTTAAAACAATTTTTAAGACTTTTGTAATCATTTTCAAAAAAGGGCGATATACTGTGAAGACGAGAGATCGTAATCGACGAGAATCCAAAAATGTAAGAATATACAGGGTGTTCCATTAAAAAAAATTTAGTTGGTGTCATCCTGTCAATACAGGTGGCCCCGTATATTGGAAAATATTTTTAAATTATGGTCCTATGTGCCTATGCCCCAACTTTCTATATTAATACCTATTACGATTTCGTTTTTATTTTGCTTTAACTATATAAACATCGTCTCTGTGTGTTTTTAGAATGCAAAAATACCAAATATAGTAGCTATAGTTTTGCCAAATTCAGATAAATGATCTTGAGTAAACTTCACCTTGTATCAAATTCATACATACATGATTCAAGGTGTACCCTCCCATGTGATAATACCTATGATTTGTGATATAAAAGAATCATGGGTGATGGGACATCATTCAAGGTTCATTAACCTCGAAGGTTGAACACCGTCAATGAATGGAACGTCCTGAACGTCGTGAAGCATGTATGTAAATAAACATTGCGAATAAAAAAAAACTGGGCGATTTAAACTTGTTACTTTCTAATACTGTTCTGAAACTGTTTTTTTTTTGTGTGGAATGTCTAAGCTAAATATTCTACATATTTTAGACCGGGCAGTATCGTCGCCCCCGCTAGCGAAATTATTCCGATTCGATTTTTTTGCACAAACTTACTCAAAAAGAGGTCCTTATAACATATCCACAGGGTGCCGGGCGGTGCCGTGATCGACAAATTGTTTAAACAATTTTTTTTTAAACAAATTCACAAAAATAATTTTTTCATTTCGAACAATTTTTTTAAGATAATTTGGGACATTCTGAGCAATAAAGGTCTCTTGTCATTTTTTTTCTAAAATTGATTGTTGTCGAGTTATATGCGATTAAAAATTTGAAAAATGCAAAAATGGCCCTTTTCAAGGCTTAATAACTCGATTAAAAATTATTATTATGAAATTCAAAAAGTGGCCAAATCAAGTTTCAAACCCCTTCTTCAAGGTCCTGAAGAGATTTTTGTCATTATTTTATTACAAAGTTGCCATTTTTAATTATTAACAATTAGCGCTAGAGTTCAACTGTATCGTCGCCCCGTTAGCGAAAAAATTTCGATTCGATTTTTTTGCACAAACCTACTCAAAAAGAGGTCCTTATAACACATCCACAGGGTGCCGGGCGGTGCCGTGGTCGAAAAATTGTTTAAACAATTTTCTTTAAACAAATTCACAAAAATACCTTTTTCATTGCGAACGATTTTTTTTAGATAATTTGGGTTATTCTGAGCAAAAAAGGTCTCTTGTGATTTTTCTCTAAAATTGATTGTTGTCGAGTTATATGGCCATTTTCGCATTTTTCAAATTTTAAATCGCGTATAACTCGACAACAATCAATTTTAGAAAAAAATCACAAGAGACTTTTTTGCTCAGAATGTCCCAAATTATCTAAAAAAAATGTTCGAAGTGAAAAAATTATTTTTGTGAATTTGTTTAAAAACATTGTTTAAACAATTTTTCGACCACGGCACCGCCCAGCACCCTGTGGATATGTTATAAGGACCTCTTTTTGAGTAAGTTTGTGCAAAAAAATCGAATCGGAATAATTTCACTAACGGGGGCGACGATACCTCCTGGACTATAGCGCTAATTGTTAATAATTAAAAGTATAATAACAGCTTTGTAATAAAATAATTACAAAAATCTCTTTAGGACCTTGAAGAAGGGGTTTGAAACTTGATTTGGCCACTTTTTGAATTTCATAATAATAATTTTTAATCGAGTTATTAAGCCTTAAAAATGGCCATTTTCGCATTTTTCAAATTTTTAATCGCATATAACTGGACAACAATCAATTTTAGAAAAAAATGACAAGAGACCTTTTTTGCTCAGAATATCCCAAATTATCTAAAAAAAAATGTTCGAAATGAAAAAATTATTTTTGTGAATTTGTTTAAAAAAAATTGTTTAAACAATTTTTCGACCACGGCACCGCCTGGCACCCTGTGGATATGTTATAAGGACCTCTTTTTGAGTAAGTTTGTGCAAAAAATCGAATCGGAATAATTTCACTAACGGGGCGACGATACCTCCTGGACTATAGCGCTAATTGTTAATAATTAAAAGTATAATAACAGCTTTGTAATAAAATAATTACAAAAATCTCTTTAGGACCTTGAAGAAGGGGTTTGAAACTTGATTTGGCCACTTTTTGAATTTCATAATAATAATTTTTAATCGAGTTATTAAGCCTTGAAAATGGCCATATAACTGGACAACAATCAATTTTAGAAAAAAATGACAAGAGACCTTTTTTGCTCAGAATATCCCAAATTATCTAAAAAAATTGTTCGAAATGAAAGAATTATTTTTGTGAATTTGTTTAAAAAAATTGTTTAAACAATTTTTCGGCCACGGCACCGCCTGGCACCCTGTGGATATGTTATAAGGACCTCTTTTTGAATAAGTTTGTGCAAAAAAATCGAATCGGAATAATTTCGCTAGCAGGGGCAACGATACTGTCCGGTCTATTTAGATATATTAGAAAATTACATTATTAACTAAAAAAATTTACGTTTCGGTTTCCACTCTGGAAATCGTTTTCAAGAAAAGTTATTTAAGAATTATTGTCTTATTGTAACATATTGTCTATTCAAAAATAGTAACATTTATACCATGGAAGGGTCAGATTTGACCCCATTGTTTTTTTGTATAAAAAATCTTACTTTTTGAAATTATATTTCTTTAGGTTCGATTGGGAAAAATGTTGCGATTGAGAGTAAATGTAAATGTGTGCGAATTCATCAAAAATTTTTAGCCTTACGCTCAGATGAATGACAGCAGATACGTTATACGTTTTCTCTGATAGGGCATGCCAATGACCTGTAAAAAATTATTCAATGTGGCAGCTGTGGGTTTTAGTCTTTATTGTTGTGAAAACAGAGACAAAAGTAAGTTTATATTTTTAGTGACTTTCTAAATAGTTTTTAAAAGCAACCAGTACTTGTTAACTTTAAATGTTTTAGTATTGTAATAAAAATTATATAGGTATCTATGTTTTTATTCAAGGGATGAATTCCTGTAGCTCTAAATCCAGTAACGGCAATCTCTCCAGTTTAGCATTTCAAATAAGCTCTCCCAAAGAGCTCTGACATATCAAATGCACTTAGTGGACGATTATTGTGACGCAACCAGACCCGGATCTCTTCGCTGTAGTAAGCCTTAAGAGGAAACAGTAGCGATCAACAGGTAGCGAAAACGCGTTCCAAGATTGCAGCTGTAATTTTGAATATTTTTTCGAGATATTTGGCACACGTATTCGTAATATAATAAAGAATGGCGGTACAAAGCCCAATTTGAAAAATATATTAATATGTGGAAATTACTCTGTAATTAAATACAATATTAAAAAAACGAGCTTGTACCGCCATTAAGAAGAACAAAAAAATACACTTTCTTCAAATAAATTTTTTTATCCGATGCCTAAATTTTGTGTCATTTTGGAACTACTAAAATTTTTTATTTCATTAGTAGTTCCAAAATGACACAAAATCTAGGCATCGGATAAAAAAGTTTATTTGAAGAAAGTGTATTTTTTTGTTCTTCTTAATGGCGGTAGAGGCTCGTTTTTTTAATATTGTATTTAATTACAGAGTAATTTCCACATATTAATATATTTTTCAAATTGGGCTCTGTACCGCCATTCTTTATTATATTACGAATACGTGTGCCAAATATCTCGAAAAAATATTCAAAATTACAGCCGCAATCTTGGAACGCGTTTGGGCCACCTGTTAATCGCTACTGTATCACCTTAAGAACACCCATGTAAGTTTTGTCCAATGGCTGGAGTTTGTGGGTGCAATGAGGAGGCAAGACAATTATAGTGACATAATTATCTGTAGCTAAATCTATTAATTCTATATTACGTGTATGGCTGTAATGACCATCCATAATAAGCAGGACTGGTGATTTTTTTGTGGGTTTCACTGTGTCGATGAAATGTTGAAACCATCTTGTAAAAAGATTGCTTTGTATCCATCCACTGGGATGTACTGCCATAATGGAACCTGGAGGAGCTCCTTTCATCAGTTGCTGGTTAATATTTTTACGTGGGAATATCATCATTGGTGGGATGAATTGGCCAGCAGCGCTCATCGACATCACGACGGTTATCAGAGAGCCCCTTTCAGCAGAAGTTAATGATGCAATTTGTCGTTTCCCCTTTCGGCCTATTACCTGTGCAATCTTGTTTTGTACAACCGTAAGACCTGTCTCGTCCACATTGAAGATACATTCAGGTGGGTAAAATTGTTTGTCATATTCTTTTTCCAGAATATTGAAGAAGGATGCGACATTTTCTTTGTTAAAGCCTCTTGCTCGTGAATATGATGTTCCCGTTGGTCGTCGTACTGATAGCTCTTTATGGCGTTGCAGGAAAAGCCTCAGCCAGGCTCTGCCTGCCGTATTACCTCCAAACGGATGTTTCATATTGTTTCTGGAAGCTAAGACGTACGCCATCCTCCTAAGATCTTTTCTAGTTAATCCATGAAATTTAGCTTCCATTTCCAAAATATAACGAACTAACTCGTCCTCAAGATAATTCCCTAAGACAGCTTTACGCCCTAACTTTATTTGAGCAGCTTCAATTGGCTTTAGTTCAAGTTTTCTTGCAGAACGTTGCAACGTAGAACGTGGGACATTAAACATTTTTGCAGCTTTCAGCGTACCCATTTCGTGCTGCCTGACAGCTATAATTGCACGTTCCATATCTCTCTCATCCCATTTTTTTCTTTTTTTAGCTTCTTTCAGCTGTTGTTTTGACATCCTGAAACAATTGAAGTATGTTTTACAATGTTCTAAATATGGGCCACTAGCCCATAATGAAAACAGAGGCATAGCCCATATTGCAAACACGCTTGCTTTGCAGAACAAAAGAGGTTATGTCTAAAAGTAGACAATTTGAAGAAAACTCATTAGCATATATCAAAGACTAATAATAGAGCTTCAACGTGACACAGACGCTTTTTTGAAATTCGTGTTTATTTTTAAATACTCGAATTTATCAACTTACCCGAAAAAGTTTTGACACTCACACCAACCGACAAACAATTAATATAAACTGGGAAATATCTACCACTGTGGCGCCATCGCTACGGTGATAGTTTAACTTCGTCAAATACCGTTTGCAATAGTCAAAATGTAGAGATCTGCAACGAATAGCTGTGAAACCCACCTAGCCCATATTACAAAACTAGCCCATATTTGCAGCCTTTCCTCTACCTATTTGGAAAATGTAAAATGTAGTAATGCCAATATAAATATTGGCAATATCATTTTAAAGTCTTCTACTTTAAAATGTATAATATATGTCTGAATTGCCGATATAAATGAGTCAGATTAAATAAATTATTAGAAGAATTTTTTACTAAGCAACAACATTTTTGTTTAATTTATTAATATTTAGTATTTTGACAACGACGACCGATGTGGAAGTCGAAACGTTAATAAAATTATTTTTTGAAGTTAAATTGTGGCTTATTTCCCAATTAGAATAGTAAATTACAAAAATGCCACAAAGAAATAGCTTCAGAACAATATTTTCGTAAAAAGTAATGATTTTTAAGGGTTGAAAATTTCGACTTAAACAGAATAAAAAATTGCAAATTTAATATATGACAAATGAAAATGTATAACAAGGTCACTATATTGTTTTTTCGATGTTATCAGGGGAAGCTTTATACGTTAAATCATAAACAGTACCTTTAGTCCAGGGCGGATCTGTTTTGAGATGGACGTTGAGAGGTGACTCAAATTTTTTTGCAGAAATTGCTTGAAAATAAATCAAATAATAATATTTGAGTTATCCTCCCTCTCAAAAAGGTCCGGAACATTGTTTAAATAATCAAAATGTCAAAAATTGAAGGAAAAATTCGATTTTTTTCTTGGTTTTTTGATTATAACTTTAAAAGTATTCATTTCCGAGAAAAGTTGTAGTGACATAAAAGTTGCGTAATTCAATTTACTACAATATAGAATTGGTTAAAAATTTAAAAAATAGTAACCCTAGTTGCAAAATAGCAATAATTGCGAAAAAACCATACAAAACCAAGTATTCGCATTTTACGTTTTTCAACCATTTATGCTACACTTAGGAGCTTCATATTTCTCCCTGAAAAACTTTATGATACAGTAAAACAATACTGTAAATTTCATTAAGATCGGTTCAATAGATTTTGCAAAATAAATTTTGCAATACAGCTTTCGCAAAAAAAATTCATTTTTTCAAAATGTTACAGGACTGAAAGTAAAGCAGATAGCAAGTTGAATTTTTTTTTGCTTATAGAAATGTACTCTACCTTTCATTTGCAATTTTCAAAATTAAAATCGATTAATTACCACGGCGTCAGAAAATTTTTGAAATAAACAATAATTTTTGGTGCTACGCGCAGGACAGCTGTGTTCGATTCACACAGGTTGATTTCCACCAAAATTTCTTCTAATCTTTATCTAATATATTACTTTCTTACTCTATATTTTGTGGTATTTTAATATTTTAATTCCACAAAAATCAAACTAATTTTATTATTGTTTGTGAAATATTGTTTAAACAATTGAATATGTTTAAAAATAATAAACTTTTATTATTTAAGTTAAAATATATGAACAAAGAAAGTTTTTGCTAATAAAAGTGTTATTTCAAAGGATAGAGTATGTGTTTTTATTTTGCAATAAACAAATTTATTTATTTATATCAAAATGTCATAAAAATTAAAATGTATCAATCATTATAAAAGGTCATTGAAATGCCCAATCAGAGCAACCTATCCGCTGTCCTGCGCGTAGCACCAATAATTAATGCTTATTTAAAAAAATTCCTGACGCCGTGGTGTTAAGCGATTTTAATTTTGCAAAATTGCAAATGAATGGTACAGTACACTTCTATGTGCAAAAAAATTTTCAACTTGCTATCTGCTTTATTTTCAGTCCTGTAACATTTTGAAAAAATGAATTTTTTTTACGAAAGCTGGATTGCAAAATTTATTTTGCAAAATCTATTGAACCGATCTTAATGAAATTTACAGTATTGTTTTACTGTATCATAAAATTTTTCAAGGTGAAATATGAAGGTCCTATGGTTGAAAAACGTAAAATGCGAATACTTGTTTTTGTATGTTTTTTTCAAAATTATTGCTATTTTGCAACAATTGTGAGTATTTTTTAAATTTTTAACTAATTCTATGTTATAGGAAATTTAATTACGCAACTTTTATGTCAGTACAACTTTTCTCGGAAATGAATACTTTTAAAGTTATAATCAAAAAACCAAGAAAAAAATCGAATTTTTCCTTAATTTTTTGACATTTTGTTTATTTAAACAATGTTCCGGACCTTTTTGAGAGGGAGGATAACTCAAATATTATTATTTGATTTATTTTCAAGCAATTTCTGCAAAAAAATTTGAGTCACCTCTCAACGTCCAAATGTACTAATATTTTTACAGATCCGCCCTGGTCTACTTACAGTATCATAAAACTTTAATTCAAACGCTCTGAATATTTTTCAAGTTATTAAATGCTTTAAGTTATAATTTAATTGAGTTTTTGCAAAAGGGATAGTTTTCATCCTTCAGAATAATAATCACATATCGGCATAGGGTAGATTTTGAAGTTAAGGGTAAATAAAGGTTAATTCCAAAATTTCATCAAAATCCATGCGTTTTACCAAACTTTTACCGTGGTACCTATACTAAACTGTAAGCTTAAAATATAATGTGTATTGTCACAGAAACAGCTAATCTTCTTCTTCTTAAAGTTCCGCTCCTAGGGGAGATTGGAAATCATTCTGGCAATTATAATTTTGTTGGTTACGCGCCGTAATAGTTCAATTGAGCTGCATCCAAACCATTCACGGAGATTGAGGAGCCACGAGATTTGACGTCTTCCTACGCTTCTTCTGCCTTTGATTTTGCCCTGCATTATATTCAGTGATACAGTAGCGATCAACAGGTAGCCAAAACGCGTTCCAAGATTGCGGCTGTAATTTTGAATATTTTTTCGAGATATTTGGCACACGTATTCGTAATATAATAAAGAATGGCGGTACAGAGCCCAATTTGAAAAATATATTAATATGTGGAAATTACTCTGTAATTAAATACAATATTAAAAAAACGAGCCTGTACCGCCATTAAGAAGAACAAAAAAATACACTTTCTTCAAATAAACTTTTTTATCCGATGCCTAGATTTTGTGTCATTTTGGAACTACTAATTAAATAAAAAATTTTAGTAGTTCTAAAATGACACAAAATCTAGGCATCGGATAAAAAAGTTTATTTGAAGAAAGTGTATTTTTTTGTTCTTCTTAATGGCGGTACAGGCTCGTTTTTTTAATATTGTATTTAATTACAGAGTAATTTCCACATATTAACATATTTGTCAAATTGGGCTCTGTACCGCCATTCTTTATTATATTACGAATACGTGTGCCAAATATCTCGAAAAAATATTTAAAATTACAGCCGCAATCTTGGAACGCGTTTTCGCTACCTGTTGATCGCTACTGTTTCCTCTTAATAGTTCGTATTTTTCACCTCTCATGATGTGCCCCAAGTATTCCAACTTCCTGATTTTTATGGAATTTAAAACTTCGCATTGTTTTCCTAGTTGTTAGAGCACTTGTGCGTTTGAAACAGCTAATAGGGGAGTGCAATTAGAACGAAAACATCCATTGTTTCGGAATAATTCAAACAAGCTTATATTTTTCTAAAACTTTTTTTGTTAGTTTATAATATACATGTTGTAAAAAGTTCTACTCGCAGATTTGGCCGCTAATTGCTTATGAATTGTTTAAACAATAACAATTGTTTTGTATATGGCGTTACAATTTGAAAATTCTTATACAGAAGCTCTTATACAGTATGTTTGCGTAGCTAGGAACCCCATGGAAAACTTTTTTATTATCAATTTTACGAAAAAAGTTATTCTTCATAAAATACTCTGGATAGTCAAAAATGTAAAACTCAACCACCAGATATCAAATTTTATCAATTTTGTACGAGTTATGTCAAAAATATAAATTTCTTTAAAGAGTAAAGTACTACCTTTTTATTCCAGAATATCAAAAAATGCTATTATAAAAAGTTGTTTGAAATTAAAAACTATGTTTTAATATACAATTACATTATTCTAATCGAAAAAAAAAATTTCAATTTTTTCTCAAATTACGCATACCCATCATCATTTTATTACAATTATTGTGTAACTATTTTATTATCAATTTTACGAAAAAAAGTTATTCTTCATAAAATGCTCTACCTGGTCTAAAATCTATGATACAACCATCAGATATCAAACGTTTTCAGTTTTATACGAGGTATGTAAAAAATATTAATTTTTCTAAGAGTCAAGTACCTTTATTATTCACAATATTTTAATTAGAAGGATGTAGTTGAACACTAAAACATATTTTTTAATTCCAAACAACTTTTCTTTATAACATTTTTCGATATTGTGAAATATAAAGGTACTTTACTCTTGAGTGAAATTCATATTTTTTGACAAACCTCGTATAAAACTAATAAAATTTTATATTTTATGGTTGCATCTTAGATTATATACATTGAAGAGTATTTTATAAAGAATAACTTTTTTTTGTAAGACTAATAATAAAAAAGTTATCAATAGGTTCCAAGTTACGCAGACATACTGTATAAGAGCTAAAAAAAAATTTTTTTTTGTTGAACATTTATTATTGTTGAAGCTTATTATTAAATGTAATTTAGATAAGTTTTACAGAAAAAAGTTTTGATCACTTTGTATAAACATTTTTTTATACTTAAGGCGGTAATACCGTCTTAAAGTGGTGTTAATTCTGCAAAACTATGAAGTTTTCAAAAATTACATTTTTTGAGATTTTTTTTGAATGAAACATCGTTTAGGAAGATGATTGAAAGGTAAGTTGTGCAAAATTGAGAGTTTTATAAGAAAAATTGAATTAGTTACACATTTTTAAAAATCATTTTTAAACAAAATTCATGTAAGGCTCACTTTCCGCCCACACCGTACTGATGCCCATACATTTTGTTTCTTTTTATTGTAACTCATAAGGCAGGCCGCACATCAAAGAAACATGAAACGTAAATTACGTTTCATGGAAATAAACCACTGCTAAACAAATACTTATACGTCCGGCCATTTATAAAACTCTCCGAAAATAAAAATGTGTCATAAGCATGAATCACACTCGTTTCATTGGTAGGCGGACTTTGAGATTTGTTTAGCAGTGTTTTCTTTTCATGAAACATGTTTTTCGTTTCATGTTTTTCGTTTCATGTTTCATGTTTTTCGTTTCATATTTCTTTGGTGTGCGGCTTGCCTTAGATAGCTTAATTATTCTTCTTTCATGTTCAATTTGTAAAATTTCATTTGATCGATTAGTTAAAGAATTACATTATAATAACTCAAACGTGCACTTCACCGTACGCTAGTTTACAGTGCGCCAATGTTTGTGAGAAGGGTGACTTTAGCGTTATAAATAAAAAATTATAGAAGCTACAGATTTAATTTTAGAAAAAACTTTATATAAGGTTTTTTTGTAAAATTTTCTGAATTTTTCAATGGCCAAGTCAGTTTTTTTCAAAAATTTATATTTTCGGAGTTATTTAAAAAAACATCTATTTTCGCAGTTCATTTGTTTAATAAAAAATGAAGCACCCACTTCTCGAGTAGAATTTTTTGATATGTTGTTTATTAAACATTTTTTAATGAAAATACAAAAAGTTCTATCTTGTTTGATTTTTTCCGAAGTGAAAATCTATATGCACTCCCCTATAAGGTTTAGTTAATAAATTTTGTGAAAATTTAAAAAACAATAAATTTCTTATATTAATATTGTCTATAAATACACATTAATTTAACAAATGTTTTCTTTAGATAGTGTTGTTTAAATAAATTAAAACTCTCTAAACCATTCTAACAGGTTGTTTCTCTTTCTGGTGACCAGATTCAAATTTACAGATGACGGTCTGTCTGCTTTAAGCTTTAGGTATTTTTTTGCTTATTTAATTCATATAATATAATCAAATTTCTCTAAGATTTAAATTTATAGCTTCCAAAAAGATATTATGCTAATAAATTTATCTCTAGTCACAACATGAAAATCTCTCAAGAGATTTCAGAAAGTGAAACCATATGCAAAGTTATGCTAAAATCCGCGGAATATATGACTCAATAATTTACTAAACAGCTATTATTGGTTCCAAAAATCACCATACAACAAATTTTATACAGTGCGGTGGAATAAGTGTTGCCCCCCCTGTTAACTTGTTTATTTTAAGAATAAGCAAAACGCTCGGATAGGTCGATTTTTAAACTAACCATAGTATATTATAGCATCAACGTTTCGAACTTTACGCGATACCTCTTCAGGTGACAGCCATAACTTTGATTTTTTTGAATGGTAAAGTACATCATGTGACACCTCATTTAACAGCTTTTTAAATACTGATTTCAAAAATGTAAATACTTTAATCCTTTTTGAGATCTTAGGCGCAAAATTTCGTTCGAACTCTTTTTAAACGCATTTATTCTTTTCGAATTCTGAAAAAACTAATAAGTATTTTTGAAAAATTTAAACGCAGAATGAAAGATTAGATTATTACCGATGGCTGACAGTCCCTTAGAATAAACAAAAAGTTTCTTTTGAATGATATATTTGTAATTAAAAATCACACTAAATTTTCTCTTTTTTCACCACTGTGCCTTATTAAAATGAACATTATAGGAGTTCTTAGGGATTTTGGACCATCGAGAATAGTGTAATATTTCATTCTGCGTTTAAATTTTTCAAAAATATTTATTAGTTTTTTCAGGATTCGAAAAAAATGATTGCATTTAGAAAGAATTCGACCGAAATTTTGAGCCTTCGCTCTCAAACAGGATTAAAGTATTATACATTTTTGAAATCAGTATTTAAAAAGCTGTTAAATGAGGTGTCACATGATGTACTTTACCATTCAAAAAAATCAAAGTTATGGCTGTCACCTGAAGAGGGATCGCGTAAAGTTCGAAACGTTGATGCTATAATATACTATGGTTAGTTTAAAAATCGACCTGTCCGAGCGTTTTGCTTATATTCTTAAAATAAACAAGTTAACGGGAGGGGGGCAACACTTATTCCACCGCACTGTATAAAGAATATTAAAATATTTATCCCTATAAACATGCTTATAGCTTAACCTTAAAGTCAATATAATTTAAAAGTAAAAGATGGTTTTTGCTTGTTTTCGATTAAGAGGGATACACAATCCCTGGACAGCTGTTTCTGCCTTACGCTGCTGTGCACGCTGTTCTGCCGAGGAAGCATATAAGGCAGAAACAGCTGTCCAGGGATTGTGTATCCCTCTTAATCGAAAGCAAGCAAAAACCATCTTTTACTTTTCTATCTTTACTCAGAGATGAGTACTAGTAAGTTTCTTTCTGTCCTTTTCCTAGACGAATGAAAACGGAATGTGACTGCATATAGTAGAGTCCTTTTTGTTTTCTATATTCGTCGTCTGCTGTCTTATAAATTGTAAAAGTCTCAGATTAAGGATGTACTAGAAAGAACTTCCAACAAAAAAAGTTTCAGATTATTTAAATAACTTAATGTTGTTCTGAAGCTACTTTATTGTGGCATTTTTATAATCAATTACTTTTAATGGGAAATAAGCCACAATTTTACCAAAAAAATGATTTTATTAACGTTTCGAAGCCCAAATCGGGTTTCGTTGTCAAAATACAAAATACTACTAAAATAAACAAAATGTTGTTGCTAAGTAAAAAAATTCTTCTAATAATTTATTTAATCTGACTCATTTATATTGGCAATTCAGACGTATATTATACATTTTAAAGTAGAAGACTTTAAAATGATATCGCCAATATTTATGAGTTGCGTTCCTGGGACGACTTTACTAAAAGATAGTTCATTCGATTCATAATTCTCTTTGCCTTATCCCTATGCGGGGTCGGCTTCCCTAATTGCATTTCTCCACACAATTCTATCTTGGCCATATCAATGTTAATCCCCTTTACCAACATGTCCTGCCTTATCGTCTCCCCCCAGGTCTTCTTTGGTCTTCCTCTCCTACTCCTTCCAGGAATCTGCACTTCAGCTATTTTCCGTATTGGGTGATTAACGTCTCGACGTTGAACTTGATAAAACCATCTTAACCTATGCTCTCTCATTTTGGCATCAATTGGTGCCACACCTAGACTTCCCCTAATATACTCATTTCTAATTTTATTCTTCTTTGTCACCCCACTCATCCATCTAAGCATTCTCATTTCCGCCACATGCATTCGTTGTTCCTCTTTCTTTTTCACTGCCCAAAATTCAGTTCCGTGCATCATAGCCGGTCTTATGGCTGTTTTATAGAATTTTCCCTTCAGCTTCATTGGAATTTTTCTGTCACACAACACACCACTCGCTTCTTTCCACTTCATCCATCCAGCCCTAATTCTACTGCATGCATCTCCATCTATTTCTCCATTACTCTGTAATACCGATCCTAGGTAATCCTAGGATTCGATTACATGAAATCAATCCCAACACAAGAATATCCGTCACAAAAAAATCATAGCATGTGATCTGTCTTTAAAAAGACAACCAAATACAACGATGACAGTAAAATTCTCGCGTTAGAGATTCCATAGTAAATCACGAGGAAAAACCTCGTGATTTACTATGGAATATATTATATATAAAAAAATGTACAAAAAATATATATAAAAAAAGAAAACCATAGAAAAGGAATATAATAACACTCTACCTTTCCTCGATGTTTTAGTATCAAAGAAGGATACTGGATATGAGACTCAAGTGTATAGAAAACCACACCAACATATATATCAATTACAAATCAAATCACATCAACGTTACGAAGGGAATCATTAAATCCTTATATGATAGAGCCAAAACTACTTGTTCTAACGAAAATTCATTGTTAGAAGAAAAACAATTGTTAACATCTGTTTTATTAAAAAATGATTATCCATTATCGTTTATAAATAAGGAATTGTCAAGACTGGATCGAATAGAACAGAACAACCTAGAACGGGATCCTATAACATCCACTAGAAATAATACGAGGAAAATATCAATACCATAATTATATAAAAGGACTATCCGAGAAACTTAAAACAATAGGAAATAAATTCAACATTTCAACTACATTCAAAACAACAAACACATTGAGATCTATTCTATCTAAAACTAAACCTAAGAGTAAACAAGAAAGAACAAAGAATTGTATTTATAAAATACCTTGTGAATGCGAACAATTTTATTTAGGTGAAACATCAAGACCATTAAACGTTAGAATAAATTAACATCACTCTTATATTAAAAATAGAGAATTTGATAGATCTCAAATATGTCAAATGCGCGGGATAATGAACATAGAGTTCAGTGGAGAGATTCAAGTATAGTCCTGAAAGAATCAGATAGTAAAAAGAGAAAAATCAAAGAAGCGGCTCTAATTATGCTAAATGAAACCAATTGTGTCGCAAATTCCTCGGTAGAATGCAGTAAGATGTGGTTACCCATACTGAAAGAGGAAGTCAATAGAAAGAAAATACCACGATTAGTAAGTCAATAACATATCGAGTTAGTACAAATTTTATATTTTAGTATTACTTATTGTATATCTATGTATTATTAATATTATTTATAATTTAAACATATTAAAGTCAGAATTTGGAATTAGTTTTTTGAAAGTAAATTAAATGTAAGACCAAATACTTACGATGTCGGGATAGTATCACGAGGTTTTTTCCTGGTTTTCCCTCGTGATTTACTATGGAATCTCTAACGCGAGAATTTTACTGTCATCGTTGCATTTGGTTGTCTTTTTAAAAACAGATCACATGTTATCGATTTGTTTGTGACGGATATTCTTGAGTTGGGATTGATTTCATGTAATCGAATGAACTATCTTTTAGTAAAGTCGTCCCAGGAACGCAACTCAAAAATATTGGCGATATCATTTTAAAGTCTTCTACTTTAAAATGTATAATATACGTCTGAATTGCCAATATAAATGAGTCCGATTAAATAAATTATTAGAAGAATTTTTTTACTAAGCAACAACATGTTTGTTTAATTCATTAATATTTTTTGTATTTGGACAACGAAAGCCGATTTGGGCTTCGAAACGTTAATAAAATCATTTTTTTTGGTAACATTGTGGCTTATTTCCCATTAAAAGTAATTGATTTAAATAACTATTTACCATTTTAATTTTTAAGTAAAATTTAATAAAAAATTTTGGTCTTGGTAAAAGGTATATTATTTTAAAAAGCCCTATAGGGCTACAAACATCGAACAGAACGTTTTCGCTCTAAAAAGAGCATCATCAGTGTTGCAAGAACATGGTGAGCCAACCAAAAAAATACGAAGGTCAAAGCCTTTCAAAAATGGACTAAAAGTCACATCAAAATGCTAACATAGCAAATTCCAAAGGATGGATATAATCCCTAAGGATATGGCCCTAGGATAACATATGACTCCCACACGTTGTAAGTGGGTCAAAGGTAACAAATTAGGTCATTATGTTACAAGAGCTGACAGGCAACTAAGATGTGAGATATCTTTCTGTGAGACAGATTCGCTTTTGATATCTCACATCTTAGTTGCCTGTCAGCTCTTGTAACATAATGACCTAATTTGTTACCTTTGACCCACTTACAACGTGTGGGAGTCATATGTTATCCTAGGGCCATATCCTTAGGGATTATATCCATCCTTTGGAATTTGCTATGTTAGCATTTTGATGTGACTTTTAGTCCATTTTTGAAAGGCTTTGACCTTCGTATTTTTTTGGTTGGCTCACCATGTTCTTGCAACACTGATGATGCTCTTTTTAGAGCGAAAACGTTCTGTTCGATGTTTGTAGCCCTATAGGGCTTTTTAAAATAATATACCTTTTACCAAGACCAAAATTTTTTATTAAATTTTACTTGTAATTAATGGTATACAGCCAGCTACAGGAAATTCTTCCTAGTGAATTTTAATTTTTATTATAATGGTGAATTCTGCATTTGAGACTTTTCAGTATGTTCAATATAATTTATAGAAAAAATGAAAGACAGTTAATATTTTATTATGTTTCAAAGGCCACCACCATCCTCTTGCGTACGTTTCACCGTATTGGGATCTTCAGAGAGGCCTGTGGTCTACTCTGAATCAAAACGAAAACCAACTGTCTTAGTAAGAAAAATTATACAAAATATTATGCTAGTAGACACTGTAGCACATCTATTTAACACAATGAGAATTTAGAAGAACACAATGAGAATTTGCAGTAGAAGCATGGGCTGAAACGAGTGGCCTCACGCTAATCCATGATTATAAATTTCCACCATCTTTTCAGAGCAAAGTGTGGAAAAGGGTGTGTTAATAAGAAATTTTCCCTAATCTATAATTCCAAGATAAAATAATTATTTTACCTACTAATGGGGTACTAATACCTACCTGTTAATCTTCGAGCCGACCTGGGGGGTTTTTAAAATGGACCTTGGGTATCATAAAGGACTAAAGGATTATAGTGAGCCGAAATGGGAATACTCTAATATCTATTCCCAGGCTTTCTTGTCGACCAAATCATATAATTTAAAACATTTACTTCCTTACTTAACGGGGTAGGCGCAAAATCTTGGTCCAATGCTATATAACTGCAATAAAGTTTTTCAAATCCTGAGAAAACTAATAAATATTTTTGAAAAATTTAAACGCAGAATGAAAAAATTATTACAGAAAGCCGAAAGTCCCTGAAAACTTCTATAATGTTTAGTTTAATAAGATACAGGCATATTTACTTACTTACTTATCCTCCTCGTTCCCACTGAAACATAGGGCATCTACTGTCATTCTCCATTTTTGCCGAGATACAAGCATATATACAGGGTGAGAAAGAAGAGAAAATGTAGTGTGATTTTTAATTTCAAATAAATATCTCATTCAAAAGAAACTTTTTGTTTATTCTAAGGAACTTTCTTTCGGCCATACAATAATGTAATCTTTCATTCTGCGTTTAAATTTTTCAAAAATATTTATTAGATTTTTCTGGATTCGAAAAAAATGAACGCCATGTCCATGGGGATATTTTCCAAATAGAACATCGCTATGTTTGTTATACAACGCAGTCAGTGGAACAGAATGTGGTGACAATACAGTGACAAACAAGGATATAGTCGGTTCGCTAAAGTCAGACACAACTGGCTAGTGATTTTAGTAAGTAATTTTGCCAATTTGGTAAAATTGGCAAAAAAATAATTACTAAATAGTTAGTAATATTGCCAATTTTGGCAAAATTGGCCAAAAACAAAAAAATTACCGACTAAAATCACTATACTAGTTTAGTTTACACGAGTTTAGCGAACCGACTATACTAATTATTTGACACGGCTTCAGGAATAGTTTGAGTTGTTTATTAAATAATGTTGATAATGTATTTGATAAATAATTGATTTAATACGTGAAATTATTAAAAAGTTATTTATTGTTTATTATTGATGGAAGATAAAAGCAATACATCAAGACATATTCTGTGGTCCAAGTATTTTGTTATTAAAGATGTTCAAAATTTATCTAAGTGTTCCATAGTAACAATGTATTATTAAAATAACTTTCCTCTAAGCCATCCTCTATGTTAATGATGACAATGTCATTGCCAACTAATGTTGACATTTGCATACCAGTTCGAATTTTACTACACGTAATTTGCCGTTTAAAGAAAGAAAAAATAGGGATAGCCGTAAAATATTTGCGCCTACACTCTTAATACAAAAAACTTCAAATTTCTAAAGACTTAAATCCTCAATTCATTATTTTAAGAAGGGATCACATCGGCAAAGAATTTACTGAATCAACATTAATGAACGAACAAAAATATATTTATTAACATCGTTAAAAATAACTGTTTTATAAAGGCAAAAATTGTAAAGTCAAATAAGACCATCAGCGCTCAACATCTGTGTAGCTAAAGGCCAATGGAAGTTTTAAATTCCTTCTTGACGCTGGTAACCGTTAACTAAGTTGCAAGTGTAAGTAGGTAACTACTTTTGCCGATTCGGTTTCAAATCAGTCATCATTTGCACAACAGGATATTATTATTGTTTGGTATTTTTTCAAATGTCTTCAATGTGTAATATACAGTAATACACTGTTTACGGTTAATCCCATGAAGGTGAATTATGGGTGGAGTTATAAAAATACGTGTTCTACTTTCGTAGTGCGAAAAAAAGGAGAAAAGACTTAAGTTGAATGTCTAAAAATGTGGATAAAAAAGACATTGCATACAAAAAAATATAGAAAAATAAAATTCTGAGAATTCAGTAAAACCTAATACAGAGCGATGTTTTAGTATTATTCAAAACAACTAGTATCTTTTCAAATTCTGAAAATTGGTTAAAAGGGTTGTATTATTTAAAATGTATAGTACGAGCTGTGGTGCTTTTTCTTTTCTTCTTCTTAAACCAGGCAAGACTCCTTAGTCTCTGGTATTTGGTCATAAGGCCTTTGTACCATACTTTGTTTTGTTCCTTAAACTCTAATAAATTCTGTGGCCTCAACGAAGGCCAACAGTTTTCGTATTGGTATTTTTAGGATCTCTTTTGATTCAAACCTCAGTTGACCAATGATTTATTGCCTTACATCACTTAGCACATTGAAAAGCATTGTATGTGTATGGCAATCTCTTCTTCCATTTCGCACTTTCTGAACCATGGTTAATTCACATTACCTGGTTAGTATTAGGTGGTTTCTTAAACGGCAATGTCCAGTCACCATTTAAGTGACCGTTTTGATCTCTCGTTTATTGAGGTTCATCAAATTGTTCGAGAGTTTTTTTATCAATATTCTTGATTAGTTTTTAGCCTGGATTTGCCCTTGAGTGGCTCTTCATTTCTTTTGTGATGCCACAGAAAGGTTCTGGGCCTTCAAAAGTTTCTCTCGAGCCTTTTTTCGCTAACATATCTGCTCGTTCGTTCCCATGTACCCCTTCATGACCCGTTAACTATATTCTTCTTCTTCTTCAGGTGCCGTCTCCGCTACGGAGGTTGGCAATCATCATAGCTATTTTAATTTTTGAGGCAGTAGCTCTAAATAGTTGTTTCGAGCTGCATCCAAACCACTCTCTCAGGTTCTTCAACCATGAAATTCGTCTTCTTCCGATGCTTCTTCTGCCATCTATCTTTCCCTGCATTATGAGTCGTAGGATACCATACTTCTCGCCCCGCATCACATGTCCGAGATACTGTAGCTTCTTTTCTTTAATTGTAAGTTCAACTTCCTTTTCTTTACCTATTCTTCTCAGTACTTCATTGTTTGTAACTCTATCTACCCAGGAAACCCTCATAATTTTTCTATAGGTCCACATTTCAAAGGCGTTAAGTCGTCTCATTGTCTCTACATTTAACGTCCATGATTCCACTCCATAGTATAGAACACTGTAGACGTAACATTTTGTTAGGCGTACTTTAAGAGCTAATGTTAAATCTTTGCTACATAGGACCTTTTTCATTTTTATAAAATTAGAACGTGCTTTTTCGATTCTGACTTTTATTTCTGCAGTGTAGTCATTATTTTCTGTTATAAGTGTTCCTAGGTAAGTGTACTTTTTTACTCTTTCGATCTGCTGGCCCTCTACTATCAAGATTTCGTTAGTATAACTATATTAAAGACATTTTATTGTCTTTTGCCAGGTTGTTGAGAAGATCTCTGCAGTTCCTCATCTGCTTGGCTATCTGTGTAAACAAAAATTGTAAAGCCTATTTAGATAAAGGCCAATATTCTTCGAGTGCTATGTCCGCTACGGAGGTCGGCAATCATCATAGCTATTCTGATTTTGGAGACGACTGTTCTGAAAAATTCATTTGATATAAATCCGTACCATTCAGGTTGCGCTGCCACGATATTCTGCGTCTCCCTATGCTTCTTTTTCCTTAAATCTTTCCCTGCATAACAAGTTGGAGCAAAGGCCAATGGAAGTTTTAAATTCCTTCTTGATGCTGGTAACCGTTAACAGTAGGTAACCGTTAACAGTAGGCAACCGTTAACAGTAGATAAGTTGCAAGTAATGTCGATTGGCTAATCTGAGACACAACTGTCTACACTACAATCACAATAAAGGTGCACCAAGATGCACAATAAAGATGCAGAAATAAACAAGCACGAGAAGCACTTCCAAATCATAATTTGGGACTGCTCCTCGAGCATTCAACGTGTCTTGGTTTGTTTATTTCTATATCGTGCATTTTTATTGTAGTGTAGACAGTTTTGTCTCAGATTAGCGAATCGACTATACAGTGAGCACGTAAAGGTTGGAATTAATTCATTTTCTCGAAAATGGACAATTTTGGAAAAAAATCCCGAAACAGGTCAATTTTTATTTTTAAATTACGACTTTTTGGCATATATATCATACTAGTGACGTCACCCATCTGGCCGTGATGACGTCATCGATGGTTTTTTTAAATGAGAATAGGGGTCGTGTGATAGCTCATTTGAAAGGTAATTCAATCCTCTATTCAGTAATATAAACATTAACATAATTATCTATACAGGGTGTCCAAAAAAAAGTTTTTGAATTAAATTTATTGACATAAAAAGAAGAATGTATGTAATGTATTTAATTCAAAATGCTAATTTACTGCTCTCAGAAAACAGAAAAAATGTTTATTTGAAAAATAATCATCGCTTGTCGCTTAAATTAAATCTTTAAACTCTCAAGAGGCAGGTGGGTGGCTGCAATAATATTGAACTTAAGCAAAAAACAATATTTATTTGTTAAATAAACATTTTTTTCTGTTTTCTGAAAGCAGTAAAATGTATTTTGAATTAAATCAATTACATACATTCTTCTATTTTATGTCAATAAATTTAATTCAAAAAAAATTGTTTTGGACACCCTGTATAAATAAATATGTTAATGTTTATACTACTGAATAGAGAATTGCATTACCTTTCAAATGAGCTATCACACGACCCCTATTATCATTTAAAAAAAATCATCGATGACGTCATCACGCACAGTTGGGTCACTAGTATGATATATATGCCAAAAATTCGTAATTTAAAAATAAAAATTGACCTGTTTCGTAGTTTTTTTCCAAAATCGTCCATTCTCGAGAAAATGAATTTATTCCAACCTTTACGTGCTCACTGTATAAGTAGGTAGGTAACTACTTTTGCCGATTCGCTTTCAAATCAGTTATCATTTCCACAACAGGATAGTATTATTGTTTGGTATTTTTTCAAATGTCTTCAATGTGTAATATACAGTAATACACTGTTTACGGTTAATCCCATGAAGATAATTTATAGGTGGAGTTATAAAAATACATGTGTACTACTTTCGTAGTGCGAAAAAAGCAGAGAAGAAGTTGGATGTTTAAAAATGTGGATAAAAAAGACATTGAACTTAAAAAAGATATAGTAAAATAAAATTCTGAGAATTCAATAAAACATACTATACAGTTTTAGACAAGAGTCCTATCCCTTCGTATCTTGTAATAGTGAAATTTGGACCGAGAAAATAAACCATATACGACGTTACAGGGCCACTGTGACGGATAATTTTAAATGAGACCTTATGGGAAATGATATCTCGTTTAAAAGGTCTCCTAATTGGCTTTGCAACCTATTAAAAAGGCAAACAAGCCTTTTAACATTTTTTGAAATGGCTGCACGTCTACTTGTTTTATTTTGTGATTTTACCAAACACTATAATTCTGATTTTTTTCAGATTTTTCCGTAAGGTTGGCCACCTTAAAAAAACCGAAAAACTGTTTTTTGGGAGGAATTTAGGGAATTGCCCCTATTTTAGACTTAAAAATAGATTACATTAAGGTTTTTTATAGGTTATTATAAATTGAAGTAACTGGGTCCTTTAGAGGATTCAAAAATGGGAAAAACACGTTCAAACTCCCAAAAACTTTACTGAAAAATCTGAAAAAAATAGAAATATAGTGTTTGATAAGATACGCCAAAAAATTAGATCTGGAGACATTTCAAAAAAAGTTATACCCTTTTAAAAAAAAGCACTGTACACTGTACACTCAACCTATAGGTATTCGCTCCGAGCGTAACAAAGTGTCAAAGCAAAACCGACCGACCTGCTCATGGTGGAGATTTTTTGAAATTTTATAAGGACGCTTTGTGTATGTTTAAATGAGACATTTAAAAAATGCCGTCACGCTAGTGATATTATGTATTAATATAAACAGAAAATAAAAACGCACTTAATCTGATATAAATTCTTCACTTTCGAATATTGATTATCAGTTTGATTTTGTATACATAACCTCACTATCGTAGTTTATTTCAATAAATCTTTATTAACGAAAAAGAAAATATTTTTGTTGCACTATAAATTATAGTATAAATTAATAACTAATGAATTCTAACAATTGTATTCGCTTATTATCACTACATAATAAAATATTCAAGTTTAACAAAATAATCCCATAAGACTCGATGTTAAAACGTCCTTACAAAATCTGACAGAGTGTCACGTGACTGTAAGTAGAGGGGAGACGCACGGAGCCAATATAAAAAATAGACATGTTTTGTAAAAGCCTCAACAATGCGTGTAAATTTTTGAAAATTTCACAATTGATTGCATCCCACCTAAAAAAATCGAAAAAATTGAATCGAACAGAATGTAAAAATATTGAATTCTGGGAGTGGTAGTCGACGTCGACCCATGTGACACTGAAAATTGACGGCATAGTGATCACACGTTTTCTTTTAGGCTCTACTCTTTACGTTATACTCATAGACTCCTGCGGTGCCTAAAATAATTATCAAATTTTTCCTATAAGGCTCTTAGGCCCGGCGCAAATTGAACCTAAGCGAGACACAACCTGCGCTGGCGGGACGGGTGACCCGTGCCTTTATTTTTCTAGCGTGCCGCATATTGAACACAACCCAACCCAACCATTGGCTATCGACGTGGCGAATAGAGACGGGCAAAAACAGTGCGGACATGTAACGGTTACTTTTGATACCGGTTCTCAGTGGTACTGAGTACAAATACTGATTATAAAATACTGATGTATCTGATCCTTGTACTGAATTGAGTAGGCAACTTAAAATGGGTATTTCCGTACTTGTAACGAGTAACGTTTTAAAAATATCTTACACGTCCCTAATAGTCGTAGCGGTATGACTTTCGAAAACATCGAATTTGATCATAAGCGGGTGCATAAAAAGATATCTTACACTGAGTATTTTGTTTCTGCACATAATACCTATATATATATATATATATATATATATATATATATATATATATATATATATATATATATAATCGGTTTATAACGTTCTACGACGTCTTCCGATTCCCAATCGCCATTGCTCTCGATCGTAGCACATGTCTTCGTTCAAGCCTCTTTCTCCTATGGATTCCTTCTATCCAGCTTTTCCTAGGTCTTCCTCTCTTCCGCCGTCCTTTTGGTGCCCATCGTAGCACTTGCTTGGGTAATCTGTCTTCTTCCATACGTTGTACGTGGCCAAACCATCTTAGTTGCTTTGTTTTTATATCGTCCATTATTGTATGCTTTACATCCATTATCTCCAATATTCTTGTATTTCTGATTTTTTGTATTCTTGATATACCAGCAGATCTTCTCCAGAAGTCCATTTCAGTTGTTCTGAGCATATTTTCGGATTTTTCTTTAAGTGGCCAAACTTCGCTGCTGTATGTTATAATGCTCTTAACAATGCTGTTATAGATGTTACGTTTATTTTCTTTGGAGATACTTTGGTCCCATAGGATTTTGTTCAATAATGCGATAGCTTTCCTTCCTTGTGTGCACCTTTCTTGGATATTCTTGTCCAACGTTCCATCTTGTGTAATTGTAAGACCCAAGTATTTATATTCCTGACAGTGATTAATAGTTATTTCATTTTCCAACGCTAGATCCTGCTGTATACCTCCAACGCACATATATTCCGTTTTCTTGGTATTCACTTCTAAACCCCAGTTCCGGTACTCTTCTATGATTTTTCGGGTCATATATTCAATATCGTTCAACATAATACCTACATATTTAAAATAATCTCTCCCCTACTGCTCGGTCCTAACCCATATTCCTCAATTTACTGCTCGGATCACAATCATTTACAATTACTGCAGGATCGCAATCATTTACAATTATTGCAGGTCATAATTCATAATCCCTCCGCTACTGAATCGGTCATAAAAAATAACACTATCTGCATATTTCGTTTTTAATTTTTAAGCATAAAAAATGTAATATGTAATAAACGTTTTAAAAATATCTTACACGTCCCTAGTAGTCGTAGCGGTATGACTTTCGAAAACATCGAATTTGATCATAAGCGGGTGCATAAAAAGATATCTAACACTGAATATTTTATATCTGCACATAATACCTACATATTTAAAATAATCTATCCCCTACTGCTCGGTCATAACTCATATTCCTCAGTTTACTTCTCGGATCACAATCACTTACAATTACTGCAGGATCGCAATCATTTACAATTACTGCAGGTCATAATTCATAATCCCTCCGCTACTGATCGGCCATAAAAAATAACACTATCTGCATATTTCGTTTTTAATTTTTAAGCATAAAAAGTGTAATATGTAATAAACAAAAATGTAATATGCCAAAAAGTTGAATTTGAGGGTAATACGATATTTTTATCGATCACGGTTTTAAGTAACATGAATCATTTATCATTTTTCACCTTATTTTTCTAATAATGTGTTTTTGTAAAGGCATAACTTTGATTATTAATTTCTTATCGCCGCTTATTTAGTCTACCAAAAGTTATCAGAATTTAATGACAAAGACAACGCAGTTTTCACTCGGAGTGTTGATGCTAATCTTTTTATTTATCATAATAAATTGTACTTAGGTACCATCCGTATTCATTTCAGATACGTCCATCTCGCAAACAAAAACAAGTAAAAATAAACATCAGGCGGTGAGTCACGCGTCCCACGGCCCAAGAAAACTGTACGCCGATGACAAACGTTCCCAAACGAGACCTGCGAACGAATGCACTGATAGTAGGATGCGCAAAACTGTCTACGCAGTTCACCGGTGCAGGTTGTGTCTCGCTTAGGTTCAATTTGCGCTGGGCCTTAATCTATTTGTTTCACCTGCGTTCATTGTTAGAGAAGAATTATAAGATTTAATGTCAACCCCCGGTGTCGATATTAAAAATGCATTAGATTCCATAATAACTAACGTTCACATCGTAACTATGGCATTCTGGCAATGACAGGTAAAAAAAATCGTCTGATTGGAACAGATGATTTCCAAATTACACAATTTATACCGATTCACTGCTTAATTCATCGAGAACATCTAGTTACAAATTTACCAACATTTTATACGACATATTTATTCTATTTAACGTAAATCAATTTACAATAAGTATCCTTTTATGCCTTTAAAAATGCCCACCCTTACACATTTTAAAAATTATCCATGACATTAAACACTTGACTAATAAAAAATCGATTTAATAGAACCGAACCCTATATGTGCAAAACAACTTTCAAATATTTTTATTTGGCTAGGTAGAACAATATTTATATGCCTACAATATTGATATAAACAAATTACTCTACATACTTTCCTTATAACCATTAAAGTTCACTCATATTTAGCATTGAATAAAATTTATGATGGCGTGGGCCACTAAATGAAATTATTGTTACACGCTATTTATATGTGGTTGTAATTTTTTAAATTTTATTGAAAATGCATTTTGTTTATTGGCTTATAAATGGGCATTTTTATGTTGCCTACACAGATAATATGAATAAAACAAGTGTAATAGTACATTATATACCGCGGGACTGAAGTAGTACATTTAATCCTGAAGGTAAAGTTTATGGCCCGACCGCAGGGAGGGCCATAATTTACCTGAAGGATTAAATGTACTTCAGTCGCAAGGTATATACGATACTTTTCGTACTTCCGGTATGATTTTATTAATTATTTCAATAATTTCAATCAGTTTTTTCTCTCTTCAACTCATTTAATAAACTGTCTTTAAAATAAGTTACCATAGTAACATTGCGTTGTGACAGTTATAATTTAGAAACATTGTCATTACTAGTGTCATTGTAAAGAAACATTGTTATTGATAATTATTGGTATCATGAGTGAAGAAGGTGTATCTGATATTGATAAAAGAGCAGCCGAAGTAGGTGAAGAATTGTTACCACCGAAATCTAGAAAACTATACGAGCAGCAGTACGATGCTTTTAAAAAGTGGTGCCGCTTAAAAAATGTGAGACAACCTACTGAAAATGCGCTGTTAGTCTACTTCGATGATAAATCAAAAGCGGTTTGTGCCTCAACTCTCTGGGCACATTACTCAATGCTGAAATCGGTTATTAACATTAGAGAAGATATTGATATAAGTAAATTTCCAAAATTATTAGCTTTTTTGAAGAGAAGAAATGAGGGATTTAAGCCAAAGAAGTCAAGAATTCTCACGTCTGAGCAGGTAGATCAGTTCTTACGGGAGGCTCCGGATGATAAATATTTAATGCTTAAGGTAAATTTGGAAATTTGTTTATATTCAGAAATTTTAAGAAATCAATTTTTTTGTAGGTTGCACTTATTTTGGGCGTTGCGGGAGCTTGTCGTGGAAAAGAGTTGGTTGATTTAGAAATCGACGATGTGAGAGATTTGGGCGATTCCTTCCTAATTGCGATTAGAAACACCAAAAATAAAATTGACCGAAATTTTGTGATCAAAAATTCAGAAAACAGTGCCATCAGTTTTGTGGCGATATTTCGGAAATATGTGGCATTGCGAAAGACAGGGACAACTCATTCAAAATTTTTTGTTCAATACATCAACAAAGAATGTACTACGCGAGTAGTAGGAAAAAACATGTTTGGTACAATTCCACGGCAAATAGCAGCTTTCTTGAAATTAGAAAATGCGACGTCTTATACGGGACATTGTTTTAGACGCACATCTGCGTCTTTGTTAGCTGATTCGGGAGCAACAATAGACGTGCTGAAGAGACATGGAGGATGGAAATCCTCCAACGTGGCCGAGGGATATATTGAATCGTCTATTAAAAATAAACAAAAAATTTCAGATAAAATATTTGGTCAAGTCGCCGATTCGTCCACTATAGTTATGCCACAGTCCTCATTCTCGCTTCCTGTTTTCGCAGGATCTTCGAAACAAACACCAGTTCAATATGAAAAGGACCTATCTGTTACTCGTCAGTTACCTGCTGCATTAACCCAGGAAAGACTGGTCAATATGACGAACTGTCACAATATTAATTTGAATATTAACGTTAATTACCATTCTAATTAATTATATTTTTCAATAAAATATCCCTTAAATTCGTTTGTTTGTGATTTAATCGTTCCGGGAGTTTCGTCAATATTTAATCCCGGAGGGATTAAATGTGACACTTTAGTACCTGTCACAAGGGAGTGAAGTTGTCACTTTAGGCCCGGAAGTACGAAAAGTTATTTTCAATGTTTGTTTTGTCTTAATTAATTCGAGATTTTTATAAATTCTAGAACGGTAGTAGGTACTACATTGTTGATATATGACATATGATAACAATTTGTTAGAGCGAATGTTTAAAAATATACGAGTTAACTTTGTCCCTGCTATGGGACTCAGGAATGGGCTCAACTAGTTCACAGATGAGTCCAGAATGGACGAGCGGCCGTAGCGGACAGGTGCTGGAGTGTCTGGTGGTGGAGTCGGATTTGAGTCTAGCCAGGCTCCCGGCTCTCATGCACTAGTCTTTCAGGCCGAGATCTTTGCGATCCTGGTATGTGCTTAAGAGATTACAGACAAGGCTTGCTCAAGCAGAACCACCTCTATCTGCTCTGACAGCGAAATAGCGCTAAGTACTTTGGAAGCGTCCACGATCAGCTCTAAGCTGATTCTTGAGTGCAAGAGAGCACTGAATGATGTTGCTCTGACCAACAGGTGTAGAAGGCAATGAACGGGCTGACGCCCTGGCAAAACGGGGCTCACCCTCTCTGCCTGTGGGACCTGAACCTGTGATTGGGCTGCCCTTCAGTACTGGTCAGGGTAGTCTAAGAGAACTTCTTCTGCGGAGGTTTCAGGACTCCTGGACCAGTGGTGGGGGTTTGTGAGAGGCTAGGCTCTACATAGTGGGGCCATCCAAAAATCTCACAGCCCAACTTTTTCTTCTGGATCGTAGAAGATGCTCCCTGATGGTCAGTATGCATCGGCCACTTATGTTCATGACATAATTCGTGTCATTTGACATGATCTACGTGTCGGACTTATTAATATAGCCAGTTGGTGAGAATTACGGTCTGATTTTTGCATGAGAGTTTAATGAAAAGGTAACAAACCAATTGGAAGTTCTGTCCGACAAAATACATGGGACGTTTTCGTAGTCTGACGTTTCAAATCTTTAACCTATTCCACAATTAAAACTTCCCCTGTTCCAGTGTTCCCGTACATCAAAGTTTGTCCGACTAGACACCGTTAAGCTATTAAAAAATTTTCAGCTTGCTATTAATCAACTTTTTTTGGTACGCGGGATCCAGGCCTAAGGTTGCTGAAGGATTAGACGTTTGGGGTGGCATTGCTGATTTTGAGAGGCATGGGAGCGCGGTGCAGCCTGGGCCCCAGAAATTCCGAAGATAAGGTTCTTATGGACCTGGTTCGTAAGATAGGGGTGATACAATGGACTCGCCGTAGGAGGTCTTAGGAGGTTTAAGTGTCTGACGGGCTCACAAGTGGGCCTTGCCTCGATGTACCATACCATACTATATTATTGTCCCTGCTAACTACAATATTTTTACTTTTCGACCCTTTTTGTAGGGGGTGTTTGCGGATTTTTACCTTTAGTATATTATTGTACTTTAAAAAGCTTATCTTTTAGTCCTCTAGTGCTCTTTATAGCAGTGGCGGCTCGTCAGAGGAGGCAAGGGAGGCTCAGCCTCCCCATAAATTTTTTACACACTCTACACTGTTTTGTTTATCATGAATCGCGAAAACAATAAGCACTCTCACTATTATACAACGTGTAAATTCCATATTATCACTAAATATCCATACGCAGGAGCATTAGCATTAGAACGCATGATCGCGTCTCAGTTTTATTAAATATTATTGTAGGCAGGACCCTGGGTTATCCCGAGATGCATGGACGGAGCCGAGAAGCCCAGCAGTCTCCGTTGCTAATGCTCCGTGCAGCGCAGCAGGCGTTTAAGGAGACCCGGTCTCCTAACAGTGGCACCTACGGCGCCATCACACGCTGCCCGGAGATATACCAAGGGAGGCAGAGTAGCTTCTCGGCTTCGTTGCGTGGTTGCGTGCGTCTCGGGACAACGAATTTTAGGGTCCTGACTAAAAATAATGAAAAATCTAAAAGTGCGAATTTTGTTATGAAATTTGGTATGTGGGGTTATAATAATATTTGGAACAACTTGCTCAAATAACTTTTTCCGATATCTCTAACTCACAGCAAAATATAGGTAATTTATCGTGTTTTTTAATTCGCAGTAGACCGCGTTTAGAATTAAAAAAATTCAGTTGAGTATCTTAAAAAATTTGAAGCTTCATTATGTATGGACTGCAAAACTTCAAATCTGTATTTATTTTGATATGCATATTTACAAATAGATGGAATTGTTAACAAATAAACGACACAAACTTTGGTATTAAACTTTTACAATTAGACTAACTATTTTTAAAATGATATGATATCATGAAATTATGAATTAGGATGATATTATGAAATGTAAATAAAAAATGGTCAAAAAATGGAGCCTTAAATTACATTTTTTGGCGCATTTTTTTGCTAGCGCAAATTTGTCTAGATATTTTACAGTTAGGTATAGCCTCCCCTATTGTAAAAATCACGAGCCGCCACTGCTTTATAGCTATCTGTAGTGCCTCTAATAAAAGGGCCAAATAATCCTTTTTAGCCTACAATCGAACGTATGTTTTGCCGGTATTTTTGAATAGATTATTTTGTAATATAAATTAGATACTATTGTCGCAGTAAATGAAGTGTTAATAGGTTATTATTTTTGTAAAGTTAGTGCAATAAGTAAAATGATATAAAGCAGTGGCGTGCTGGCCATATAAATGAATCGGTGCAATCACCGAGAGGCCGCGGCTTCTTGAGGCCGGTCAAATAGGTTTTCACAAAAATTTTTAGATGTAATAAAAAAAATATTTTTTTAATTTCTAATCGGATGTCAATTTTGTTAATAATATTAATAAAACATTTAAAAAAAATAAAAATATTTTTTTTTAATTGTGAAATACAGCTTAAGTAAATGAATAAGACTCTACAGTCTATATACATAAATAGATTGCTACAAATAATATTATTTATTTTCATACATACCTACAAGTATATTTAATGGTTTTCCAATTCCCTTCAAACATGTAGGTATGTACTCTGCAGAATTAAAAAATGGAAAAACGTCTTCCACATTTTTGACTGAATTATTGGAAGTATCGAAAAACGATTTGATCAAGACAAATCAAATCGTTTTATTATGATCTAAACACTCTACATCCTAGAAATTTTGATACATTAAAAAATGGTATACTGAAAAATTAAGAAATTTTTATCCTACCATATCTGCGACTGCAATTGGAGAAGAACTCGTGGATTTTTCTGATAAATGGATTGTATTAAAAATAGGATTTTGCAAAATACATACTGAGATTATAGAAGATCGAGTTCATGATGAATATGTTAAGTCTACAGAAAATATGAAGGATGATAATATGATATTATTAATTTAAGTGATAATGAACATGAAGTAACAAATGACAATGTTGATATCGTGAAAACTTCACCTCCGTGTGGTACTAAAAAGATTAAAGATTGAATAGCTTGCTGTTACGCTGTTTTGCATAAGTACAACTTATATCAGTGTGCTGTATTCGGTGGCACCAGTATCTTGCAAAAAAAAGCTTTTCAACATTGAAATACATAAAAAAATCGGTTAAGAAGTACTTTAACACAAGATCACTTTTATGCCAATGGCTATAGAAAAAGAAGCTTTGTATGAGTTTAAAAATGATGGAATAATCGACGTATTTGCTCAAAAATCTACTTTAATGCGGAAATTATTGATCAAGAGTTAAGTAATTATTTTATAAAATAATCGCAAAATAATATTTAGATTATTGCTTTGTATTAACATTTTAAATATTTTTAAGTTAAAGTATTTGCACTCTACTTGCACTTGAACTCTCTTGTATAATTAATTTGCTAAAATTGAGCTTAATACATAATTGAAAAATTCTCAAAATTTTATTTTACTTTTATCTTAATTACATCAAATTCATATTATATTTATTCAGGAAATTATGGTTTCTGCGTTACTGCATACAATATTGTCATACATGTCATTTATTATTTGTAAGATTATTATTCTTAAATGAAAAAATATAGCAAATTAAAAACGTCATTGAATTCGAAGTTTTATGTTTGATTCAAAAATAATTTATATTTTTGATTTTTTTTTAAATAACGAATAAAACATTCTGATAATAGAAGGTAAAATGAGGATGGGAGGCCGCTTTTCTATAAAATCACCGGGCCGCTTGAAAAGTTCCAGCACGCCACTGATATAAAGTAAGTCTTTCTATTTAAATTAATATAAGTGATTTTATTTACAAATAAAAAAAGTTCATTCAAAATAAATATTAGTGTCTAAAAATCAAATAAGTAAAGTCACTCACGGGTAACAGTATAGTACAAATTGAGAAGAATGTTATTAGATCTAATTCTATTGTCAAAGTCTAGGCCCTCATATACTAAAATTTTCTGGTTATATTACGTGAAGCAAACATAATCTCAAAATCCAAAACTAAACAACGTTGAGCATATTTTTGTGAAAGGATTAGCTTTATAGCTGTTCAATGCTTTAGTTTACTTATTAGCTATTTCTCACTGCGGGGTTATAAAATATTATCTAGAATTGTGAAACGAAAGTATTGTTTTAACAGTTATTTACAGTCGGAAAAATGAAAGAATACCCATGAACGAACATATAAAACACGCTGTATTTTCCTTTCACCGTGTCACAAAGAAAATTGTTCAGTGCAAGTACATGTAACAATAATTATTACATGTACTTGCGCTGGCCAATTTTTGTGTGACACGGTGACAGGAAAATACAGCGTGTTTTATATGTTCGTTCATGGTATTCTTTCATTTTTCCGACTGTATATAAACAATACCTGACTGTATATTTTGAAACACATATTTGCCATGTCACCGAAACCATGGCCATAGATTTATTTAAGCAAAACTTTGTAAGAATGTAGGTACCTACTCCTTTATAGGTGTATGTTTTTATGTAAAACTATTAGATTTAACTGCACTGTCACACATAAAACCAGTTTTTACGAACTAAATACAACAAAAAATCATAATTAAAACAATAAACATATCAACAAAAGTGTCACCGTTTGATGAATGTTTGATAAGTGAGAGCGCGGCCTTATTATTTCTTTCCATTTCAGGAAGCGATTGTCTGAATTAAAACGTTCAGAGCATTCTTGTTTGATTGTATTGACCTGCAAACCATTTTTAATGGGTTTGTTGACCAATATATCCACCTATGCTTCCATGACATTATCAGCATTAAGTTTTGTGTGGTGTATAAATTTAGATAACGAATAATAGGTGATATGATTACATACACGAATCTTTTCAAATTACACTTTTGCTTATCTAATGTGATAATTATTAACAACTAAACTACGCAAATATCCCATTTTAAAACATTTTACATGTTACAAGTTACTTAACGTAAAATTGACTAAATCTACCGTAACTGTCTACCATACGATTTGTTCTCCAATTTACACATGAATCTATTAGACCAAGAGAAAGGACATAACACTTATAACACTTATAAGGTCGAAAGACTTGGCTTGTGGCTTCTCAGATTTTAGCAAATATTTCTTTGCGTATAAAGCACAATTAAAAACAAATAATTGTACATCGTAAGTCCTAGGTTTTCACTAAAAGTGACCAGAAGTAGAACTGGAAGTCGATATTTGAGCTCTTCTTGTAACTTTGCGTCGATTGTTATAAGATTTCACTAATTTTAAGTCATTTTACCAAACTTTTGGTCATAACTGTTTAAACGGAAATGACGTAAAAACCGGAACTAAAGATTCAAGCTCGACTTTTCAATACGCTTTGATTAATTTGTCATATGTACTATTTCTGCTGCTATAATATTGCATTTCCGGTTAGAACTTTTTAACCGGAAATGATATAAAAACCAAAAGTATACATTTGTTCTCATCTTGCTAAGGAGCGTCTAATAAAATATCGTTTACACTACATTCATGGCGTTGTAAAGACTTAGCAGGGTCTTATGAGACTATCATATCATCATTCTCTTTGCCTTATCCCTATGCGGGGTCGGCTTCCCTAATTGCATTTCTCCACACAATATCTTGGGTCATATCAATGTTAATCCTTTTTACCAACATGTCCTGCCTTATCGTCTCCCCCCAGGTCTTCTTTGGTCTTCCTCTCCTACTCCTTCCAGGAATCTGCACTTCAGCTATTCTTCGTAATGGGTGATTAACGTCTCGACGTTGAACATGACCAAACCATCTTAACCTATGCTCTCTCATTTTGGCATCAATTGGTACCACACCTAGACTTCCCCTAATATTTCACCATCCAAAGATACCATTTTATTTGTAGTAACTCCATCTTTAAATGAACATTCCAAATACCCTGTTTTTGTCCTACTAAGTTTTAAACCTTTTTCCTCCAGAGCTTGTCTCCACTGTTCCAGTTTTTGTTCTAAGTCTCTTTCACTATTTTCTATTAACACTACATCATCAGCATACATTAGGCACCATGGAATGGTGCCCTGTAGTTTCGCTGTTATCTGGTCCAAAACTAATGAGAATAAATGAGGACTAAGCACCGAGCCTTGGTGCAATCCTACTTTCACTTGAAATTTATTAGTCTCTCCCACACCTGCCCTAACACTAGTCGTTACTCGTTACTCCCTCATACATATCTCTCACAATCTTTACATATTCGCCAGGGACTCCTTTCTTATAGAGTGCCCACAACAGAATCTCTCGAGGAACTCTATCATATGCTTTCTCAAGATCAATGAATACCATATGAGCGTTGGTCTCTTTATTCCTGTATTTTTCCATCAGTTGCCTTACAATGAAAATTGCATCTGTTATTGATCTGCCCTGCATAAAGCCAAATTGATTATCGGATATTTCGGTTTCTTCACGTATCCGTCTATCAATTACTCTCTCCCATATTTTCATGGTGTGGGTAAGTAGTTTTATAGCCCTGTAGACAGGTATCATACTAATATACTGCTTCTCCATTCGTCTGGCCAGGGCCGTAACTACCATTGGGACAACCGGGGCAGTGCCCCGGGGCATCCTGCCAATAGGGGCCCCGCAGGGGCCCTCTTTTGGTTGGCCGTGCATAGATTTTAACGAGGAGAATAAAAATATGTATTTTAAAAGCCGATCCCAATGAAATATCTTCAAATGACACAATTTTAAAAATACCTTACCAGAGTACAGAGGCACCCTAGACCTCAACATAAAGCTAAGCGGGGGCCCTGAAGATATTTACCTAAAAATTTAAATTATTACTTAGGAAATTAGTTATTTCGGCGTAATAAAACCTAAAATGCCATTGGAAGACGGGGCCCGGACTGAGCTGGGGCCCCGAGACCTTTCGTAAAGATATAAATTGTTACTGAGGAAATTAGTTATTTTGGCGAAATAAAAACTAAACTGCAACCGGAATAAGGGCCCCGGTCCCAGATACTTTGTCTTAACCAATTTACCCCAGACCACATCTTGGTACGTGAAAGGAGCCACATTGTAGCCGAACAATGTAATTAACATTATAGTGTATTTTTTATGAAAACAGAAAAGATGTTATATTGATGGTACTTGCAAAATTATTTAGCTTAAAATAAGGTGATTTCAATTTTTTTGTGTTGGTCAACTAAAATAGCAATATGTTGGAACAAGAAACTTCATTCATGGAAAGCATTAAAATGAGTTTTCAAGGGGTTAAATATCAAACATTTTTTCGGACCCCCATTCTGCTGTAGAGTAAACCCCCCAGACACCCGGTAGTGGACCCCCAGATCACGTTTGCCCCGGGGCCCCCAATATCGTAGTTACGGCCCTGCGTCTGGCATTTGTCCAACTTCCATAATTCTATTAAATAGACCTGCTAGCCACCTTGTTCCTGTCTCTCCCAATGCTCTCCATACTTCCCCAGGAATGTCATCTGGTCCGACTGCTTTTCCTTTCTTTATTTTTTGAAGCGCTTTAGCCACTTCCTCGTTTGTTATTCTGGTAACCACTGCTGTTACTGTCTTCGTTAACTCCACAGGCTGTCTGTCATGAGACTATCATAATGATGCTTTAAAATCGACAAACACATGGTACATAAATATTTATATTAAACTAGTGTTTTTTCGGGAATTTGTCATAATGTGAAAAAATCTGGTTAATAGTTGAACGTCCACGCCTGAAGTCTGCCGGATATTCTTCTAGGAACGGTTCGGTATAAGGCAGTGGCGGCTCGTGGCCTTGGAGACAGGGTCGGCAAGGTTTTTTTGTCTCCTCATATAGGTATACCATCAAACTAAAAGGCTTAATTCATCATAGGAGATTTTGTTGTTTTTTGCTTTTTTTTTATTTGATGTACTTGACATTCTCTCTTGTTTCATGGTGTTTCGACAATACGTGTTGATTCTTTTGAGACAAGGTAAATCCCGTTTTTTTTTAGGCAGAAATTGGTGGTAATAAGAAAATTGATAAACAGTTTGTTGTAATTAATTGCAGTACTTACTACATAGAATTATACATACATATTGTGCAATTTATCCCACTTTCTGAAAATATTTGGACCAGCATAATTTTTAAGTACCTAACTTGTAATAATAAATATCTTGGAAATTCTTTGGCGAACGTAACTTTTAAATTTTAAATCGTCAAAGAGGTCAAAAATTTGCAAATCTTCAAAATTCGAAAAACGAGTATCTATTTGCATATAATAGTAGGTATCCAAAATTTCAAGATATACTTACTCGTTTTTCGAGAATATGTATCATGTCGTTGTCTTTTTTGGGGTGGTTCGGAAATATCAAGCGAATCCAAAACGTCACTGCGTATATATTGGAAACTACTATCATTACGAAAATCTCTGAGATTTTGCACCAGCTTTCGTATTCTATTTTTAGAATAAATAATGTCAGTTGACTGATTTTGAACAACAAGGAATATCTTGGGCAAACTGTCTTAAAAATATTTAAAAAAATATTGAAAGAGTCATTAGTATTTAATAAAGTTCTCAAACCGATTGCTTCACGGATCGAGGTATCGCCACTTTCAAAATCATCGCCTTCGATAATAAAATCAAAAACTTCCAAAAGCTGTTCACGAAAATCTGCTACAGATACTAAAACTATAAGAGATAATCTGCTTAGATAAAACTAACCGAGATTTAAAATTTCATCGCGTCTGACAAACTGTTCGCTTTTTTTTCGAAACAAATTTGTTCTAAAGCAGTAATCCGTTTAGGTGAGCTAAACTGGCAAGAAAAGTCGATATTATTTATTTTTTTTACACGTATCATGTAAAACTAAATTCATTATATGCGCATAATAGTGAGTAAATAAAGCTTGTGATGCAATAGTTTTAACTTTTGCCTGGAGACTATTCAATTCACCACTCATCACAGCAACGCCGTCATAAGATTGCCCCAGTTTGCCCTACCAATTTATTTTTGGTATAAAAAAATTTGAATCTGTTCTTTAAAACACCAAAAATATATTCTGCCTTATTGCTTTTACTCACATCTCTAAAACCTAAAAACCTCTCATAAATATTACCACGTAACGCGTATCGAACAAAATAATTGATAATTATGAATGGCATGATAATCAGAAGTTTCATCTACTTTCAGTGAAAAGCAAATGGTTTTCTAAATCTCAGATTCAACAACGTTATTCAAAATTTAACTATTTGATTATATGTATTATGTAGTTCATTCTGTATTACGAATACACTTCGAATCAGAAAGTAAATAGGTATTTCTAAAACAATTTTATTAATTCTCTATAATTACTTTGATTTTTAACAAATGCTTCGATCCATCATGTCCACTAAATGATAATTCCTGACAACTTAAAAAAATTACAATATCAATTAAACGACGTAAAACGGCGTGATTATTTTTGACAATTTCTACCGATGCATGCTTCCCAATGAAACACCGACCGGCAGACCTAAATGTGCCGTACTTGGCGCGTAACCTGCCATGCCGTATCTTCTATTGCCCACGGAGAAAAGTAATGTTCGCTTCTCGCTTGCTCATCGACTTGTTACGTCGTCGTTGAGTTTTACGTGTAAATTGTCAAGCTACGGATGTTAGGGACGGCTAGCCGAAAAGTCAGATAAATGGCTCGGATCATTGATTTTTTGAGAAGTCTGTTATGCGCAGGGATCACTTAACGCTCGGATTGATCAAATTCTTTTAAAAACCATGAATAAAATTTAGTCTGTATTATCTGATAGATTTTTTTTTATTTCAGAGATACAAATATTTAAAAAATCTATATCTATAAATGTGTGGGTCGGCACTGCCGACCCTACCGACCCTGGCCGGCCGCCACTGGTATAAGGCTTCAATCTCTCATGCAAAATGTTTGACAATGTCTTTTATGCTACAATCTATACTTTATTGCACGTTAAGAACGGAACGTTTGGCTTATTCAGGTCATTTTCTCAGGCTCAAAGCTCTCAGGCACGTGCTGCTACTAGACTGCCGATATACGATTCATTCTAATCAGTACGACGTAACATCGGCGCGATTCTATCGTCCATAAGGAATACAAAGCCCTATCTATGCAACGTTCTGTACTTAATGTGAAACGCTCTACAAACAGGGGAGTTACTTTGCGGTAATTACTGCATTCTAGACGGTTCCCTTTTTGGGTAACAGACATATTAAGTCTAAATTTCATTCTTCATTCCAACTAAATGAAGATCTTAAGAAGGATTGCTGGAAAAAGACTACAGGATAGAGTAAGAAGTGAGGAAATCAGACGCATATGTGGGGTAGACAATATAAATACCTGGGTAAAGAACAGAAAAGAAGATTGGAATGAGCACATAAGCAGGATGTCTGAATCAAGGATAGTAAGAATAGCCAGGGACAAGTCACCGTTAGGCAGGAGAAGTATATGACGCCCAAGGAAAAGATGGAATGACATCTTAGGGGCAGAATGAAAGGCACCGTTGAAGAAAAACAGGCAGTACTGCCTATATAAAAGAAGAAGAAGAAGAAGAATTTCATTCTTCAATCATTAGCTCCTTAGACCAAATTTTACAAACTATTTTTTGAATTACATTGGCGATCTGCTCTCTATCGTGTTTAAATAACTCTGCTGAGATACCATCGCTTCCTGTCTTGATAATGTCTATAATCATAAGAACTGATTGCACGATAAGTTTTACGAATTAATTCCAGTTTTCACTGAGACACCCTAATTCTCAAGTGATTATAAACAACAAATCTCGCTCAAATAATAAACAATAGCAAATCAGAGGAATTGGTTTTAGATGGTCTTCTGATCTCATCTACAGAGAGGGGCTAAATTATGGAATAAATTCATTATCTCTAAAATGAACGACTTTGAAGAAAAATCCCGAAACAGGTCCATTTTTGTTTTTAAATTACAATGTTTTGGCATATATTTTATACTAGTGACGTCATTCATCTGAGCATAATCGATGATTTTTTAAATAGGAATAGGGGCCGTGTGGCACCTCATTTCAAAGGGTGTTCAATTCTCTATTCTATTCAGTAATATAAACACTAATTAATTGACGAAAAAAGAAGAATGTATGCAATTTATTTAACTCAAAATACATTCTATCGCTGTCAGAAAATAGAAAAATGTTTATTTGGTAAATAAACATTGCTTTTCGCTTAAATTAAAAGTTCAAACTGCCAAGAGGTAGGTGGGAGGCTGTCTGTGATTTAATTTAAGCGAAAAGAAATGTTTATTTGTGAAATAAACATTTTTTTTTTCTATTTACTGACAGCAGTACAATGTATTTTGAGTTAAATAAATTACATACATTCTTCTTTTTGCGTCAATTAATCTAATTCAAAAAAATTTTTTTGGTCACCCTATATAAATAATGATATTATTGTTTACATTACTGAATATAGAATTGAAGGTCCTTTCAAATGAGCTACCACACGACCCCTCTTCCTATTTAAAAATATCATCGATTACGTCATCACGCTCAGATTGATGACGTCACTAGTATGAAAAATATGCCAAAAAATTGTAATTTAAAAATAAAAATCAACCTGTTTCGGATTATTTTCTCCAAAATCGTCCATTTTAGAGTAAATGAATTTATTCCATAATTTAGCCCCTCTCTGTATAAAACAGACACTCACATATATTTACTTGTGTGCAAGTTTAATTTTATGTCGAAGAACACAAAAAAAGAATCACTAAACAATAATACTTTCATATAGATAGGTATAAATATGTATATCAAATCAATGAAGGATGAAAAATCAAAGCTAAAATTCATTGGGTTCATTATGCAAAAGCTAAAAATCATCACTCTGATCACAAAATAAAAACAATGAAAAATCTTATTTTGAAACATGAACACCCAGTAGAAATAGTGAAAATAGGAGAAATTTTTGTTTGTTCCTTAAAAAATTATCATCATATAAGTGTCAAATGAATTTTGGCATCAAATTGTTCCGAAACAAGACTTCCGGTTGCAGTTTTAAATACGAAATATTTTGTGCTATCTACGAATTAAAAAATGTATTAATCTACTTAAGTAGGTGTTGACATACATTTCAAAAACAGGTAACACGAATTAAAATTTTTATAAGTATACTTAAGATTGCGATCTAGATGATATACGAGTAAATATGTACATAAATTTTAATCTTCGACAAAATAGAGAAATTCATGTGAAAATAAAAACATACCGGAAAACTGGTCCACATTAATATTCAATCGCTGTTAAAAAAATATAAATTTGTTAAATAAATTAACACTAAATAGGGTATAAAAACACTTTTAATGCATTTGTAACATTACTAAGTTATACAGTGAGCACGTAAAGGTTGGAATAAATTCATTTTCTCGAGAACGGACGATTTTGGAAAAAAATCCCGAAACAGGTCAATTTTTGTTTTTAAATTGTCCCCTTTTGGCATATGTATCATACTAGTGACGTTATCCATCTGGGCGTGATGACGTAATCGATGATATTTTTAAATGGTAATAGGGGTCGTGTGATAGCTCATTTGAAAGGTAATTTAATTCTATATTCAGTAATATAAACATTTACATAATTATTTGTACAAGGTGTCCAAAAAAAGTTTTTTTTTAATTTAATTTATTAGCATAAAAAGAAGAATAAATGTAATTTATTTAGTCAAAAATACATTTTACTGCTCTCAGAAAACAGAAAAAAATGTTTATTTAAAAAATAATCATTGCTTTTCGCTTAAATTAAATGTTCAATCTGTCAAGAGGAAGGTGGGTGGCGCTTTAATATTGAATTTAGGCAAAAAACAATATTTATTGGTCAAATAAACATTATTTCCTGTTTTCTGATAGCACTAAAATGTATTTTAAGTTCAATAAATTACACACATTCTTCTTTTTATGTCAATAAATTTAATTAAAAAAAAATTATTTTGGACAACCTGTATAAATAATTATATTAATGTTTATATTGCTGAATAGAGAATTGAATCACCTTTCAAATGAGCTATCACACGACCCCTATTCTCATTTAAAAATATCATCGATTACGTCATCCCGCCCAGATGGATAACGTCACTAGTATGATACATATGCCAAAAGGTGACAATTTAAAAACAAAAATTGACCTGTTTCGGGATTTTTTTCCAAAATCGTCCGTTCTCGAGAAAATGAATTTATTCCAACCTTTACGTGCTCACTGTATAAGCCAAATTCTAAAGCGGGCTACTCATACGCCTGCCGCAGGGGCAACCAAGGGCGCACGGCTGACGCGACGGGGTAATCTAGGAAGCTTACTACTTGAATGTTTTTTTATTTTACAATTTTACTGTTCAGGTTCAGTGTGCAAGTGAGTGTGAGTTCATCATCATCATTATCACCAACCCGTACGCGTCCACTGCTGGACATGGGTCTCCCTCAGCTCTTTCCACCTGTCTCTGTTCTGTGCGGCTTGCATCCAGTCACTAAAGACTGTTTTAGACTATACCTTTTTTTGTTAACAGAAAATGGTATATCAAAAATTAACATGAAATGATTGTATACAATATCAATACAAGGAGTTTTGTGTATTACATTGTCACATTTTCATATTAGAATGTGTTATGTGATTCTGCGCATTACATGCTAAAAAAGTACTTTTTTATATTTTTATGGTGGTTCTTGTACCTACTGTTAACCTTAATGTTCTTCTTCTTCCTTTTCTTTTAATAATGCGTTAACCTCATTTTTTTCAACGTTTAACCTAGTTAGTTTTTTCTTTGATATTTTATATTACACAGATATACAGGGTAGCGAGAAAGTATGGAAACACGGTAATTTCTCGGAAACCGCTTGAACGATTTTTATAAATTTTGGTGGGCAAGGATGTTCTAATGTGGCCGATAATATAGTGGTAATTACATTGTTGTCAGATTTTCCGTTTTTCTGGAAATCTAATGAACTTTCTAATTTTAAATGGAACACCCTGTATATTTTTTGCGTTTTGGAGTCCTTAAGAAACACTGATTATTTATTCCCTATACCTAAATGTCATAATTTCGAAATTATTGCTACATTTGTAAAAAAAAATTAAACAAATTATAAAAAATCAAATTTTTTAGCCCGAGTAGATATTATTTTAGGTTCTTTGTATCATTGGGAACAAAAAAGGTCTTTTGTAATTTTCCTCTAATGTTAATTATTTCCGAGTTATAAACAATTTAAAACTGAAAAAAATCGAAAAATTACGATTTTTAAGGTTCAAAAACACAAGTAAAAAAATCATTTTTAAAATTAGAAAGTACCTAAATTCAAGCTCAAACCTTCTTCTATCAGATCCCTATAAGAACTTTTGGCATGTTTTATTCTAAAACATTGTTTTGTTTTTTAATTTTTAATGAAGCTCATACAGAGGACGGGCGATCGGGCATTAACAACTAAAAAATAATAACAAATTCAAAACAAGCAAAACTATCATTTATTATTTTAAAAAATAATATTTTGAAATAGAATAAGACCAAATCACTTATCGGTATCTGATCCAATAAGGTTTGAGCTTGAATTTAGGCACTTCTAATTTCAAAAATAATATTTTTTTACATGTGTTTTTGAAACTAGAAAATCGTCATTTTTCGATTTTTTTCAGCTTTAAATTGTTTATAACTCGGAAACTTTTGAGGAAAATTACAAAAGACCTTTTTTGTTCCTAATGATCCAAAGAACCTAAAATAATGTCAACCCGGGCCGATAAAATTGATTTTTATAATTTGTTAAATTTTTTTTTTTTAATAAATGTAGCAATAACTCTGAAATTGTGACATTTGGTTATAGGGAATATAATATGAAAAATAATCAGTATTTTTTAAGGACTTTAAAACGTAAAAATTATACAGGGTGTTCTATTTAAAATAAGAAAGTTTATTGGATTTCCAGAGAAACGGAAGATTTGACAACAATGTAATTACCACTATAATATCGGCCGCATTAGAAAACCCTTATCCACCAAAATTTATAAAAATCGGTCAAGCGGTTTCCGAGAAATTACCGTGTTTCCATACTTTCTCGCTACCCTGTATTAAATGATGGATAAGAAAACTGTCTTATTATCTGCTGCTTCCACGGCAACGTTTCTTAAAAGGAAAGGTAACCTTAAAAAACCAAAGTGACAGTATAACGAAAATAACCTAACTGCGCATTCCTGTGTACTAATAATTCCTATCAAATACGACATGTTCTAATTTGTATAACATTTTCTGTTAACAGATTTTGTTTTCTGTCTTACATTGTGACAAAATTTAGTACAATATTTTCTTATATCATTTTATGTTATAGTCTAAAACACACTTAAAGTGGGCCTACTAAAATATGACCAAAAATATTGCGAGCTTTTTTTTAATTGCGATTTTCATTTGTTAAATTTGCAATTTTTAAATATTTTTAATTTTGCAGCTTAGAATATTGATTTTAGAGAAAAACTTTTTGATGGAAAGTTGTAGTAAATTAAAAAACCTACAATTTGAGCTATGGTAAGTTTAATTTCGTTTATTGGTTATTGCAAAACAGCATGCGAAAGGTCCAAAATGGCCGTTTTTTACAATTGCGTTATTTATTGTACAAATATTTTTTTTTGTTTTTTAAAGCTTTAAAATGAAGATCCTTCAATTCCAAACATAAAAAAAATTGCAAGGCCGGATTAACGAATTTGTTGCTTAGATAATATTATAAATTGTTTATCCCAAGAGGTCAAATGTCGAAGGCTATAACTTTTTGAAGAAAAATCGTAGAGAGTTGTTGTAACATCCAATCTGCTTCTAAAGAGTTATGTTTTCATATTTTGATGTAAATAAATGCGTAAAACATTTTTAAACCTCTAATTTTTGGGTTTGAAAATAAGGGGGCAAATTTCGTTATAAACATTTAGAGCTGAAGCGGCCCAGTACATCCTATGAGTTTTTAACTTACACATTATTGTTGCTGAAGAGAAAACGAAGATTTATAAAAAAATAAAAAATTTGTACGAGCAGCTGAAGCCGAGCTAAATGTTGGGTTTGAAAATAAGGGGGCAAATTTCGTTATAAACATTTAGAGCTGAAGCGGCCCTGTACATCCTATGAGTTTCTAACTTACAGATTATTGTTGCTAAAGGCGAAACGAAGATTTATCAAAAAATAAAAAAAAAATTACAACCAACTGAAGCCGAGATAATTGTTTATTTTTTCTTAAATCGTAGTGCCTTTATTTATAACAATTAAGAAATTATTTTACAGTCATTGACTAAAGAAAGACTTATATTATCTTAAAATAAAAATAATTATAAACTATAATTACATTTAATTATTAAAAATTATTTTTAAAATCGGTGCTTTTGCGAGCGGCCGAATTTTGCAAATCGCCCGGCTCGCTTCAAATCCGCGCGCTCGGAAAATTTTTACGTAACTTGTATTAGATTTTGACCGAAAACAATTTAATAATATTACCATTATAATATACAGTGTATTTACCACTGTATTTGTTTTTCTTGATAAACTTTTATATGTGAAATCTCATTTCTGAAGAAATAATATTACAAAAATGATACATATAACTATATTTTTAATTTTTGCATTGTTATATAAATATAATAATAATAATGTTACTTCTTATTATACAATATAAAACTTTTTCTTCTTGTAGTGACTATCCGTTTTGGATGTTGGCGACCATCATGGCAATTTGGCAAACCCCATTTGGAAACTGAGAACCAGGAAGGCGAAGGATTACCTTGCTAGAAAATTTACGTACGTCGTTCAACAAACAACTACAAATCTTTTTAGAGCAGCAGTACCGATTTAGTGTGCAAGTACAGATTGCCATGATGGTCGCCAACATCCAAAACGGATAGTCACTACAAGAACAAAAAGTTTTATATTGTATAATAAGAAGTAACATTATTATTATTATATTTATATAACAATGAAAAAATTAAAAATATAGTTATATATTTCATATATATGTATCATTTTTGTAATATTATTTCTTCAGAAATGCGATTTCACATATAAAAGTTTATCAAGAAAAACAAATACAGTGGTAAATGGACTGTATATTATAATGGTAATATTATTAAATAATTGTTTTCGGTCAAAATTTAATACAAGTTACATAAAAATTTTCCGAGCGCGCGGATTTGAAGCGAGCCGGGCGATTTGCAAAATTCGGACGCTCGCAAAAGCACCGATTTTAAAAATAATATTTTAATAATTAAATGTAACTATATTTTATATTTATTTTTAATTTAAGATAACATAAGTCTTTCTTTAGTCAATGACTGTAAAATAATTTCTTAATTTTTGTAAATAAAGGCACTACGATTTAAGAAAAAATAAACAATTATCTCGGCTTCAGTTGTAGAAAATTTTTATTTTTTTATAAATCTTCATTTCGTCTTCAGCAACAATAATCTGTAAGTTAGAGACTCATAGGATGTACAGGGCCGCTTCAGCTCTAAATGTTTATAACGAAAATTGCCCCTTTATTTTCAAGCCCAACATTTAGCTCGGCTTCAGTTGGTCGTAGAAATTTTTTATTTTTTTATAAATCTTCGTTTCGTTATTAGTAACAATAATCTGTAAGTTAAAAACTCATAGGATGTACAGGGCCGCTTCAGCTCTAAATGTTTATAACGAAATTTGCCCCCTTATTTTCAAACCCAAAAATTAGAAGTTTAAAAATGTTTTACGCACTTATTTACATCAGTACATGAAAATATAACTCTTTAGAAGGAGATTGGATGTTTCATTAACTCTCTACGATTTTTTTTTAAAAAGTTATAGCCTTCGACATTTGACCTCTTGGGATAAACAATTTATAATATCTAAGCAACAAATTCGTTAATCCGGCCTTACAATTTTTTTTATGTTTGGAATTAAAAGATCTTCATTTTAAAGCTTTAAAAAATAAAAAAAAATTATTTGTACAATAAATAACGCAATTGTAAAAAACGGCAATTTTGGACCTTTCGCAGGCTGTGTTGCAATAACCAATAAACGAAATTAAACTTACCATAGCTCAAATTGTAGGTTTTTTAATTTACTACAACTTTCCATCAAAAAGTTTTTCTCTAAAATCAATATTCTAAGCTGCAAAAATAAAAATCTTTAAAAATTGCAAATTTAACAAATGAAAATCGCAATAACAAAAAAAGCTCACAATATTTTTGGTCACATTTTAGTAGAAGTTATTCCTGGCATCGTCCTTTACAACACCTGATAGGTTTCAAAAATTCCTGAATTATATCCTGAAATCGACCTATTTTTCACCCACAGCCTGGAGTAAATACGATTTAGGACCCCAAATTCAGTCACCGAAGCTCGCGATTACACTTGACTAAATTTAGTATCGTAAATTATAAACAAGTGTTGAAACGACAGGGCTTGGGTTTAAGTAGGTAAAACTTTAAAAAGCAGGTAAAAATAGAGCGAGCTGTATCGTCGCCCCGTTAGCGAAATTATTCCGATTTGATTTTTTTGCACAAGCTTATTCAAAAAGAGGTCCTTATAAAAAATCCACAGGTGCCATTGTTTAAACAATTTTTTTAAACAGATTCACAAAAATAATTTTTTCATTTCGAACAATTTTTTTAGATAATTTGAGTCATTCTAAACAAAAAATATGTCTTGCCATTTTTCTCTAAAATTGATTGTTATCGAGATATACGCGATTTAAAATTTGAAAAATGCGAAAATAGCCATTTTCAAGGCTTAATAACTAAGCGTATCGCGTATAACTCGACAACAATGAATTTTATAGAAAAATCAAGAGACCTTTTTTGCTCACAATGACCCAAATTATCTGAAAAAAATTTGTTCGAAGTGAAAAAATTATTGTTGTGAATTTGTTAAAAAAAATTGTTTACACAATTTTTCGACTACGGCACCGCCTGGCACCCTGTGAATTTGTTATAAGGACCTCTTTTTGAGTAACTTTGAGCAATAAAATCTAATCGAAATAATTTCGCTAAGGGGCGCGACGATACAGTCTGGACTACAGCGCTAATTGTTAATAATTAAAAATAACATCTTTGTATTAAAATAATGACAAACATTTCTTCAGGATCTTAAAGGAGGGATTTTAAACTTTGAATTAATTGCTTTCTGACTTTCATAATATAATTTTTAATTGAGTTATTAAGCCTTGAAAATGACCATTTTCGCATTTTTCAAATGTTAAATCGCGTATAACTCGACAAAGACCAATTTTAAAGAAAAATCACAAGAGACCTATTTTGCTCAAAATGACTCAAATTATCTAACAAAAATTGTTAGAAATGAAAAAAATTATTTTTGTGAATTTGTTTAAAAATATTGCTTAAACAATTTTTCGACCACGGCACCTCCCGGCACCCTGTGAATTTGTTATAAGGACCTCTTTTTGAGTAAGTTTTTGCAAAAAATCGAATCGGAATAATTTCGCTAACGGGGGCCGACGATACAGGCCTGTCTAAACCTTAAAAACAGTGGACGAAGGGCCACTGAGCGTTCTTGCGTCCTTGGCATATGTGTGCCATTAATTATGAATGTCGCTATTATTATCAGCATCCAGTGACATTTTTATTGTTTTGGGTACATAGAAAATGGTACCCTTGTACATCCGATTTTTAGGATGTCGGAGACCGTCCTAATTAGGATGCCAACCATCCTAAATGCGATTACACTATCCTGAATTCAGGACATCCTAAATATCGGACACTAAATTTAGGATGATGTAATAGCTTCTTTAATAACACGCTTCAGATCGTCGGTCCATCTGGTTGTTGGGCGTCCTCTGCTCCGTAGTGCTTCTTCTCGCAGCCTCCACACTCCTCGGAGTGTGAGTTGTGCCGCGTTAAATCAAGAAGATGTCATTACAGCAAAAAATTGGTGTAGCATTAATTATTTCCTTTGTTCTATAAAAAACAAGAAAAAAGAAAAAAAAAGGAGATACTGGGTGAAGGGGTGGCTACAGAAAAGAAAATATTTGTGCCACATGAACGTCATGCAACAATTGGAAGTAGATGATCTTAAGAACTTTTTGCGAATGGACATAGATTCCTTTGAAGAGCTCCTTGATGTGGTGACACCAATAATAAAAAAACAAGATTCATTGATGCGGAAGGCCATAAGTGCTCGAGAACGACTAACTGCTACTCTACGATTTTTACTTTGCGGACAAAACTATGAAGATTTAAAATTTAGTACTATCATATCACCTCGAAATTAATTACCAAAAAAACAATACCACGCGCTTCGTTGGTTATGTACGAACTGACTCAAATTGGCCCAATCACACTACACACGTGTGTCTGTGGCACACGTGTCAGGGTCTGATCTAGAGAGCTAGGAAGGTTCGGAGCCCCTGCCGCCCTGCCTAGGAGACGATTTAGAAATTTAGAAAATTGCTCCTGCTTGCCTACACACATCTCATTTAAGGAAGCAATTAAGGAACAAAACTCTAGATTGCCCCTGCGGTAAGGTGACTTTTTGAATTTGTTTTAAAAAAATGCTAGAACAATTTCTGTCCAAAAATTTCAACCTGGCACGCTTCTCATCTGTTTAAAGGCGACATTTTTGAACAGGAATCAGCAAATAAACCGAAGCAAAAATTTTTTCAAACGGGAGCGGCCTTAGAGAACGGAATATAAGGACCCAATGACCTATATGGTCGCATACGCTCATAAAAATGGCACTACTCATTAGATATCACTGTTTACCACTATAATACCTGCATAATTAACAGTTAACTCGACAAGATTAAACTTGAGCTATCGAAAACATTGTTTTAATTTTATTCATTCGCGAAGTCATATGTATGCAAACTAGCCGTCTCCTGTTTTGCTTTAGCAATCTAATGATATCTCAAATTCAATGCCGGAGAGTTTACAACCTTGACATTGCCTTAGGCAGTGTTTTTATATTTAATATGCATTATTTATAAATATTATTACAAGCCATCAAGATTTGCAAAAATAAAAAGTGATATAAAACGTTGTGTTGGTGAAATTAATTATCTCTATATTTCTGAATTATGAATATTATGAAGAAAATTAATTAAACTAAAGAAACTACTAGATAGATCACATAGTTCACAGGAAAGAGTATAGTCCAGGGTAATAAGGATTTTCTCGGGACACTCAAAGATCCAGGTAGCTGACTACTTTTTTAGTTATTGTAGACCTATAGGAAGAAAACCTACCTGTTTCCTGCCTAGAATTCGCGTCCGTTTTTTAATTATTAACAATTTAGTGCAAAAATCGCGATTTTTTCGTTTTTTTTGCACTCCATTCAAAAACTAAATAGTTGACATAAAATTACAAAATTTAGTTTTTTAGAACATTGAAAAACCTTTAAAATGCCGATTTTTGAAAGTTAAAAAGTTAATTTGTTGCTACGCAAACTGCAAATAAGTGAAAATCGTTTATTTGTTAATAACTTTTACTAAAACTACCTTAGAACTTTAGTGTTTCAACCAAAGTTGGAAATTGGAGTACTTAACAAACCCTCAAAATGTGAGACTGATCCATTAATTAGTTTAAGAGTTATTCTATTTGTTTATCCCAGAGACCTTTATTTTGCAATAAGATAAGATAGAAACTAATGAAGATAGAGCAATTCTGAGTATGCCAAATGAAAGTAGAAGAGTGATAGTATCAAAATGTATTAAGGTGATACAGTAGCGATCAACAGGTAGCAAAAACGCGTTCCAAGATTGCGGCTGTAATTTTGAATATTTTTTCGAGATATTTGGCACACGTATTCGTAATATAATAAAGAATGGCGGTACAGAGCCCAATTTGAAAAATATATTAATATGTGGAAATTACTCTGTAATTAAATACAATATTAAAAAAACGAGCCTGTACCGCCATTAAGAAGAACAACAAAATACACTTTCTTCAAATAAACTTTTTTATCCGATGCCTAGATTTTGTGTCATTTTGGAACTACTAAATTTTTTTATTTCATTAGTAGTTCCAAAATGACACAAAATCTAGGCATCGGATAAAACCTTTATTTGAAGAAAGTGTATTTTCTTGTTCTTCTTAATGGCGGTACAGGCTCGTTTTTTAATATTTAATTAAAGAGTAATTTCCACATATTAATATATTTTTCAAATTGGGCTCTGTACCGCCATTCTTTATTATATTACGAATACGTGTGCAAAATATCTCAAAAAATATTCAAAATTACAGCCGCAATCTTGGAACGCGTTTTCGCTACCTGTTGATCGCTACTGTTTCCTCTTAAAAAAAGGTAAAAAATGATTAATATAGTCAAAAATCCGAATGCCAAATTTTTAAAATTTTGTAGTTTATAAACATTTAGAATAACTTTAAAAATGTTGTCCGTGGGAACAATCTTTTTATATATTCGAAAAGATAGTATTTTAACACGAATTTTCAAATAAAAAAAATTAGCCTGGGCTTATTTGAGACAAAGTTAGCAATATGTTTTTTTTTAATTCACAGCTAATTTGTTTATAATATTTAAGGAATCTCATTAATGCCATTTTAAAGAAGGGGATTTGTATTTTTTCTTAAAAAATTTGCACAAACATTATACCTTTACAGCACCCTCTACGATTTTTCAAAAATGTAGTGCAAACCGATTACTAGGGGGAACCTACAAACCCAGCGAGTTAAAATACCGAAAAATCAATTTCAAACGAATATAATTTGCTGTATCTCCGGATCAACTCAATGGATTTTGATCTTTCTTTTTTTAATTGGTATGTAATTTTTACGTACATTACAATAAACAGTCTAGTTTGTTTAAACAATTCTTGAAAAAATTTTTTTTTACAAAAATCTATTTTTTTAATCATAGTATCATTAATGATTACAGAAAAAGTTAAACTACACTTTAATAAATAAATGATATTTATTAGATTATTATTTATTGAAGATAATTTATTTATTAAAGTATACCTTAACTTTTTCTATGATTAATAGGGATAGTATGATTAAAATCATGGATTTTTGGGAAAAAATTATTTTTTCAAAAATTGTTTAAACAAATTAGAGTGTTTATTAATTAATAAATGTCTAGACAAATTACATATTTGTAATGTACAGAAAAATTACATACAAATAAAAAAAAACGATCAAAATATATTTAGTAGATCCCGAGATATAGAAAATGATAGTACTTAATTTTAAGTTGCTTTTGTCGTGCATTTGTCGGCTCCCAGCTCCCCCTTCACTTACCACGACTAGTCACCAGTTAAACTACATTTTTAAAAATTCGTGTAAAATACGAGCTTTTCTAATATGTAAAATGACTTTTTCTACAGACAATATTTTTAAAGTTATTCTAAATGTTTTTAAACTACAAAATTTCACAAATTTGGCATTAGGATTTTTGACTTTATTAGATAATTTTTTTATCGTTTTTTATAGTACATTTTGATAGTATCAGTTTTCTACTTTCATCTGGCATACCTAAGCAGAATTGCCCTATCTGTATTATTTTTTGTCTTATGTTATTGCAAAATAAAGATCTCTGGGATAAACAATTAGAATAACCCTTAAACTAATTAATGGATCGGTCTCATATTTTGAGGGTTTGTTAAGTACCCAAATACCGAACTTTGCGTGAAACACTAAAGTTCTAAGGTAGTTTTTAGTAAAAGTTATTAACAAATAACGATTTTCACTTATTTTGCCGTTTGCGTAACAACAAATTAACTTTTTAACTTGCAAAAATCGGCATTTTGAAGGTTTTTTAATTTTCTAAAAAATTAAATTTTGTAATTTTATGTCAACTATTTAGCTTTTGAAAGGGGTGCAAAAAATCGAAAAAATCGCGATTTATGCACTAAATTGTTAATAATTAAAAACGGACGCGAACTCTCGGCATGAAACAGGTAGGTTTTCTTCCTATAGGTCTACAATAACTAAAAAAGTAGTCAGCTACCTGGATCTTTGAGTGTCCCGAACATGGTCTATTTCTAGCTTATTGCCCTGGTCTAGTAGTCACAAATTAGAAACAAAACGTCAAAATCCATCAACAAGAACCGGAGATTTTATCGCGAATTTTAAAGTAGCCTCTCCATTACTCTGCCTCAGGAAACAAAGCATTTAAAAATCTAAAATTTACTGGGCGCTATTTTGGACCTGGAATATCTGGGGAAAGTCAATAGAAAAAGCGTACTATCCCGTGAGTATCGAAATTTTTACTGTGCCATGAAAAAGGTTATGAAAAACCCCATTAAAAAAAAAGAAGTTTGTACAACAAATGAAACGGAGGTATTTTTTTTGCTAACTTTAGGATTTAGATAATTTAATTTAATATACCTAGCAGAAAATATTTAATTTAATTAATAGGCTATTGATTATGTATTTTAGAAAGGAACTACAACGTTAACGGGAATTTATTGTCTCATATGGTCAATGGACGTCTAAATTTGAAGAAACCGCGGAGTGCTATCATTTAAATGGGTGCGTTTTTTAAAAAGGGGCGAATTAGTCCCTAGGCACAGGGCGAATTAGGGTGAGTTCTATGTACTTTTGGTAGAAATACGTCTACCGGAAAATTATTACAGGTTAAAATTACTACCAAAACATTACATTTTAAAGTCAAAAATATTTTTTTTACAAAAATAATGTTCAAAAGAAAAGCAAGAAAAAAACACGAAAGATAACAATTTTGCTTATTGCCCCACAACTTTTTTCACGGGGATATAGGTATAGGCATTGCTTCACAGAAAAAAAAAACTTACATTCTTCTTCTTAAAAATGACGTTTTGTAGAAGTCTCTATGATTTACAGTTTCCAAAATATGATTTTTCAAAGTTCGCCACTCACAGTGATTTTGGCCCATTTTCCTTGTTACTTCTGAAACATTGTTCTGTAACTTTTTTCTACGTATCTTTAGGTGTGTGCAATGTTACATTTAATATGAAGATAAGTCAATTAACTTTAAAATGGTCTACTGTAGAAGGCTGTATTATACTTTTAATAATTTTTGATATATTTACGATTATGTTTAAATTTCCGATTATAACTTTTTTTTATTGTATATTTAGGTATATACATGGTAAGAGCGCCTAACCTTTGGATCGAAAGTTCCGAATGGTAGTGAGTTCGAATCTCACCAGGGTCAGAGATTTTTTCATTTATTATAAATTAATAAATGAAAATGGTTTCTGTCCTTGTGGGATCGGTACTCACCGGAGGGACCGCAGTAATCACCGGAGGGACCGCAGTACTCACCGGAGGGACCGCAGACGTTCGGATACAATTAGCGTCTCTTTGCAAAGACAATGACGTCAACTTTGCAAAGTAACAAGACACTTACTCAACACACACACTACACATTACACCTGAGTTAGTGATAAGTTATACAATTACGTGGCTAAAGGTTCTAGTTCTAAACCAAGGCCAGAATCAGAGAAAAAAAAAAAGGTATTTACATTGTACAATAAAAAAAAGCTTATTTTCTTTACTTTAAAATAGTGTAATGTAAAAAGTTCTAGGACTATTTTTAAACAAGATATGCTTTTTTAAAATGTGACATATATATAATACACATGCAATAGGTCCCACTAAGTTGGAACCATATGGAAAACTTTTTTATTATTAACTTTATGAAAAAAAAATATTCTTTATAAAATGCTATGCATAGTCTAAAACCTAAGATGCAATCACCAGATATAAAATTTTCTCAATAGTGTACGAGGTATGTTAAAAAAGATGAATTTCACTCAAGAGTAAAGTACCTTTTAGTTTCACAATATCGCAAAGTGTTATTAAGAAAAGATATTTGGAATTAAAAATTATGTTATAATATGCAACTATATTCTTATCTCCTAATTGAAAAAAATAAAAAAAAATTAAAATTTTTCTCAAATTACGGATACTCTTGGATATCCTACGGATATCTTGTTTAAAAATAGTCCTAGAATTTTTTGCAATACACCATTTTAAAGTAAAGAAAATGAGCTTTTTTATTTCACAATGTATATACCCAAATGTACAAAAAAAAGTCATAATGAGAAATTTAAAAAATAATCATTAAAAATATCAAAAAATCATTAAAAATATAAAACCTTGAAAAAGCATAACTTGCTTAAAAAGAGTTGTGTAAACTTATACAATAGACCATTTTAAAGGTAATTGACTTCTCTTTCTACTAAATGTACCATTGAATCAGTGTTGCCAATCTGCGGATAATTATCCGATTTGCGTACCTTTTTGAGAGTTGTCGTATCTTCTTCGTATCTTTAAATAAATCCGATATTTGCGGATATTTTTCAGTGTATTTACTACCATCGACTAAAACTGTCGCATCCATAAATTCCCAACACCAACAACACATTAATTTTGTTTGGTTCCACCCAAATTTTTATAAATAGTCTATACTGGATGAATGTTAGTGACATCCGATACTTTTCATCTTTTGACAAAAGGGACATGTACCGATTCTTTTGTTTAGAATTTAAATGCACAAGTGCACAAATGCACACTTAAGGCATACTAATTCAATTCAAATTTCAAAAACCGTCTGCCGTCCGATGTTATTTATGAGTTTTTAGTTTTTATTCTTTAAACTTATGAAAGCTAATTCACGCACGATTTAGTTTTATTTTTATTTTATGTAGTGCAGTGCTTAAAGTAAACGTTTTCAGATTTCTCTGACATGAGATGTAGTTAAATCTAGTTCTTTTTGGTAAAGTTCTATCAAATCTAATATGTTAAACAAAACCATTTCATCAAAACATGTTATACTTACCTAATTATATTTATGATTTTTTTGAGGAATGTAATGGTACTATGCAGAAAAGAACTTTCCGGCACAGAAACGTCACTTTTCTGCACACTACTGTCAGTTATTCTGTGAGAAAATATTAAGTTTGTTAACATAAAATTGTGCAGAAAAATGCATGAGGAATAGTGGTTGTAGAAAAATCTATTTATTTGAAACTAGTAATATCTAGATATCTACTAATTAACCCAAAAATCCTTCAAATTTTTTGCCTATAAAAATTATTTAGTCGGGCATTAACGTTGAACGCACCACGGGTATTATGGATAATAACTTTGATACCTTAATAACTACAAGACTGTCAAATACATTTCTATTGTTTTAGTTGTAATAAATCTTTAGTTGTTAAAAGAGCGTAGGCGCAAAATTTCGGACCAATAATCTTTAAACATATTCATTTTTTTCGAATCCTGAGAAAACCAATAAATATTTTTGAAAAATTTGAACGCAGAAGATTACATTATTACTGAAAGTCCCTTAGAATAAACAAAATGTTTCTTTTGAATGAGATATTTGAAATTAAAAATCACACTCAATATTATCTTTTCCTTTTACCCCTGTAACATATTAGAATAAAAATTATAGAAGTCTTCAGGGACTTTCGGCCCTCGGTAATAATATAATCTTTCATTCTGCGTTTAAATTTTTAAATAATACTTAGTAGCTTTCTCAGGACTCGAAAAAAATAATGCATTTTAAAAGCATTGACCAGAAATTTTGCGCCTATGCTATTATTGTAGCTGTAGTTTATTTTGTATTGATTTATTTATTATTTATTTTTCCAGTACCTAGTTTTAGGTAGTTATTACGTTTTAATAAAATAATATTTAAAAGTGTTTTTTTACATATAATTATAATAAATTAATATAACGATCCAAATAATGAAATATTTAGATTTATTTATTTATTTAGAATTTAACACTTACGATAATACAAAATACGAATAATATAATAATAGTAAGTAATAGCTATTTGTATAACAAGGGAGGAAAGTGCTACTTTTCCTCCCGAGAATGAAGTTTACTGCCCGACGCGTAGCGGAGGGCAGTAATAATTCAAGGGAGGAAAAGGCACTTTACTCCCATGTTATACATATGGTTTTTCCACCATCCTCAAATAGCAAGTCCTTTTTTAATTTTTACTTTTATGTAACTAACCAACAAAATTTATTAGAACTAAAACTAACAAGTAGGTACAATATAACTGTCAACTGTCAAATATACGTCAAATTATTAATGTAAACATTGTTAAATCAGAATAACAATTTACTCTTTTTTACCATTCTGCAAAATACAGAGTGTTTTTAAATAAACGTTAAAATGTATAGATACTTACGTAATAGAAAATAGATATTGTAAAGGGCGCCAATAAGTTATATTTCATGAATGAAATACCATGACGTCAATTTTACTTTTCCTCCCTAGGTAGGAAAAATATTTTCTTCCCTAGGGAGGAAAAGTACAACATTGCTCCCTACAATCAGGTCCGGAAAAGTATACGTTCAGTAGAGGTAGGTGGAAAATAGTTTTTACATACATGAATCATGAATTAGGTAATAATCAGCTAGGAGACGAGATTTTCATCTATAAACGAAAATTTTTAAACTGTGAAATAAAGAATTAAGTAGATTAAAGGGCCGGTTGTTCGAACGCTAATCAGAAATGGAATCAACTGATCATTATCAAATACTTAATTACTGTCAATATCCACTTTGATTAGGTTGCTGAAAACATAATTGATTACAATTATGAGATTAATTGATTAATTAATCAATTACGTTAATAATTGTTACGTTAATTGATAATTAATAATTAATTAATCAATCAATTATGTTAATTATCATAATGATAATTGATTACAATCAACTGATTGACGTACGAAAAACGGATTTTGTTATTTGGTAGTTGTGAAGGGGACTTAAAGAATAACATTGGCAACATTGATTTTAATAACAGAATAATTTTTGACCTAGCGTACCTTTTCGTGACAAATCGGATATTTTTCGAGCGATCACCGGATAATCTAGAGAAATGCGATTGGCAACACTGCATTGAATATACCTAGAAATGCGTAGAAAAAAGTTACAGAACAATGTTTGCGAAATAATGGGGAAAATGGCCCAAAAATGCTGTGAGTGACGAAATTTGAAAAATTCTATTTCGGAAACTGTAAATCCTAGAGACTTTTACTAAACTTCATTTTAAAGAGGAAGGATGGAAGTTATTTTTTGCTAAAGCAATGCCTATACCTATATCCCTGTGGAAAAAAGTTATGGGGCAAAAAACAAAATTGCTTTCTTTCGTGTTTTTTTCTTGCTTTTCTTTTAGATATATTTTTATAAAAAAAAAATATTTTTGACTTTAAAATGAAATATTTCAATAGAAAATTTAACCTAGAACAATTTTCCTGTGGACGTGTTTGTACCATAAGTGCATAGAACTCTCCCTAATTCACCCTGTGCCTAGGGACTAATTCACCCCTTTCTCAAAAACGCACCAATTTAAATGGTAGCACTCCGCGGTTTTTTCAAATTTAAACGTCCTTTGACCATACGAGACAATAAAATCCTGTTAACGCTGTAGTTCCTTTTAGCTCTCTTATTTTGAATATAATCAATAGCCTATAAATAGAAATACTTAATTCGTATTTCTTTCAATTTGCAGAAATTATCAATCTTAAATCACATTCTCAAACTCTTAGGTCTATTCTGCTCTTATCCGGTGACCGTATATTTTTCCATTCCGCCACAATCCAGTTAGAGTTAGCATATTCTCGCGCAAAACCAAGTGTAGCGCTACGATGTTGTAGGAGCAGTGGGGCGCGAGCTGGGACATCTTGGATATTCATCATCATCAACCCGTACGCGTCCACTGCTGGACATAGGTCTCCCTCAGCTCTTTCCATCTTTCTCTGTTTTGTGCGGCTTGCATCCAGTTGCCGACAATACGTTTCAGATCGTCAGCCCATCTGGTTGGTGGTCGTCCTCTGCTCCGTAGTGCTTCTTCTCGTGGCCTCCACTCGACAATACGTTTTGTCCATCGGTTATTAGTGGATATTAGTGCACCCTAATATGTCTGTGTAGATTTTGGCATTGGATCCGACCATCACTTGTAACATCGTTGCCGTATCCTCTATTTTTTCATACTATCACGTTACAATTATTTGTGATATTATACACGAGCGGGACACCCTCAAAAAACGCTTAGTTTTCGAGATACTGACCACGGAGGGGTGAATGGCTAATTTTATTCATACTTTATATTTTCGAGGGTGCTGAAAACGAAAATGAGGTTTATTTTGAATTTTATATGGGGGAACATTGTCAAAATCGCAATTTTAACCTAAAAATAAAAAAAAATGAAATCACGTTTTTTGCGTTTACCTAGCTACAACTCTGTTCCATTTTAATATTTTTTTTGAAATTTTTACAGTATATAGCTCTAACATTTCTGAAGGCAAAGGTACCTGCTTCAAGTTTTTATTCTTATCATGATAAAGGTTATGAATTTTTCAAAGAAAAAGGTGCGGATTTGTGCATTGCAAAGTTTAATCGCCAAAGTTGTGTGACGAAGTTTAAAATTTAGCTTCTTAATCACGTTTATTTGAAAGTAGAGAGTACAAATAAGTTTTCTGGTAAGTTTTAGATCAAAATGTTTTATAGAAAAAAAATAGTGCAACTTTTAATGTCGACATTAGAAATCCCCAATATAACGCTTATTTTTTGAGGGACAGACAATCTAGGTCTAATTTCTCACCTTTAGTACTATCCTTGGATTATAAGCTTTCATTTGACACCTCATTTGTCATTCTACCTAGTATAATGACGGAGAAGTAAACGTTCTTATTCTATTATTCTTGTAGGTACATTTAACATTGATTGAAATTATGAAAGAAATGGCATGGCAACACTGTGACGCACAAACAAGATTCAGCTGTGCGTTACATAGGGCGCACTAATCCAAGATGTCCAACAAAGGACGCGTACGAGCTTCAGGAGCAGTGCAAAAGCGATTTCTCAACACGTTGCTGACAATGAAGCGGCCATCTCGAATTGTAGTGCATCTATGTGGCCTTGACTTGACTTGCGGGTATATGGATCTATCTCCCGAAATCATACGATATCATCCCGTACCGTATTTCGGCCCCTACATCCTTCGGAGAGCCCAAGACGGCAGCGGTAGAGGAGTGGCACAATATCCCCCAATCTGATAATCCAGGATATCATGAATGGATTGCCTAACCGTCTTCAAGAAGTCCTAAGGGCCAGAGGCGGCAACACCCATTATGATTACTCATATTTAGTCCATTGAAATGTTACATTTTTTAGGCCATACCTTGCATTTGTTAGAGGAGTCAATTTTATTTTTTTAATGTGTAGGGGGGATCAGTAGAGACTTAAGTTCAAGTTTTTGGGGTCGCGACCCCATTGTCCCCCGGCCACCATCTTGGAAAAGGGGTGCAAAGGGGTTTCGCACTAGAAACTCGTAAACTACCAACCTTACGGAAAATCTAATTAAACATAAAATGTAGCAAATTAAATGTTCTACAATTTTGTTACTATTACTTTTATGTCAAGTGACCAACAAAAAAGATATAAACAAAAATAAGTAAATATTTTTTAACAAGTTTCTTTTGGAGGATATAACTTTTTTTTCAGTTAATTTTACAATAAAATAACATTATAGCAATTTTGTAGAGGGTTTTTAATGAACAATTTCCACTATAAAGATGTTTAATTCTATTTATTTACCTAGGTTTTACAGCGCTCCTAACTTGACCAGATTCTCGAATGCTCATAGGGAAACAATAAAAACAAAACGTTAGACTTACTTTTCTATCTTAATATTTTTTTATTAATACAATTTATTACGATTTAAGATTCCTATGCTATTATTAATGTATTATTGACCTTTCTCCCCACTATAAAACTTAGAACCCTAAGCATATATAGAACAGGCCCAAGAAGTTGTTTGAGGACAAATTCACCGGTCCAGAAGAAGAATGACGCAACCGCAAAATGCAAAATTCTTCAGAAGAGCAAAACAATGAAGAATGATCGTCCAGGAGCATCGGTATGGCGTTTGTTTTTTGACAACGATGGCTTTTATTTTCATCGATATTGGATCGAATTTCATTATCTTAATTTAATCGCCCCATTTTCAACCCTATCTACAATTGCGTCATTATGTATCTGAAACAAGGTCTAACATAGCGCGTATTTCAGTAACGACGCAACTACCCTATAAATAGTGGCTCATCACATTTTTACAGTTCGGTCTTTTTGTATCATCTGTACATAGTATTTTAGAAGTTAATTGTGCAATAAACAGAAATTGGAAAAATTTGCAGTTACGTCATTTTTTTTTTCGTTAGGAACTGAATATCTGCCTGCTATTACTTTTATCATTATAATTTATCCTAGATGGCACAGCAGTCCCCCTCTACTTAACTTATTCTTACAGTGGTGCTACTTATTTGGCCACGTGCAGTCGTATTAAAAATTGTGAAAAGTATTTTGAGTTTTATAGTTACATAATACTATTGAGAGTCTTGTGGGTAAAATTTATATTTTTGTGATTAGATAAGCATTTTGTGTTTTTTATAAGAGCGCATCATGAGTTGGTTATTTTATTTGTAAGGAACTTCTAGGGAAAATTATGTCAGTGGAAAAGTCGAGCCATCTTTACTCACTGTTGTCGGCGAACGTTTTTCGTCTCTGGCGAAATAAAGACGATTCTCTGGAAACCCTGAGATACAAAGGATTCGCTAAAATAGTGACAAAAAATGCGTTTAATCTCTTCTCACTTCCTCCAACACAAGTAGAGTTGCACAAGTTTGACTTGAATGTTTGAACTTGACTTGAGTTTGACTTAATTTCAAGTCAAACTCAAGTCAATCCTTCTGACAAATATTTCAAGTCAAGTCAAACTGGTCAATCGTACAGGTTTGAAAATTCAAACTGTTTGTCAAGCTAGTTTGAAAGAGTTTGAAAAATAATTTATTTAGTATATATAGTATTTGAAAAATACTTTTTTGTCGAGATAGACATGTTAGTTGCAATTAATAATAATATTGGCAATTAATAATAACACTAAAATTTTCCTTTTTATGTTCACCCCCGTAACTTATTAAAATAAACATTATAGAAGTTTTCAGGGATGTTCGTCCCTTAGAAATAATGTAATCTTTCATGCTGCGTTTAAATTTTTTTTTTAATTTTTGTTAGTTTTTTCAGGATTTGAAAAAAAATTAATACATTTAAAACCATTGAACATTTTGATAAGCGACATGTTACGCCTATGGCCTTAAGGGTTACAATAAAATAAGACTATTTGGTTTTTCAATGGACAGCTCAAAATAAAATGATTTGGAATTTTTATGACTTTCTTTTATTAAAAAAGGCATTTATTTATCTTAGGGCCAGTTCGAAAAAACATGTGGTACCAAGCTGCTAGTTCACTCGAAAATATGTGCCACAATACAAAAGTTAGTATTGCTGTATATTCGTTGGTATTTCTTTAAAATTCAAAACTAACCATAGGGTTATTAGACCTGGATCCCGCGTACCAAAAAAAGTTGATTAATAGCAAGCTGAAAATTTGTTAATAGCTTAACGGTGTCTAGTCGGACAAACTTTGATGTACGGGAACACTGGAACAGGGGAAGTTTTCATTGTGGAACAGTTTAAAAATTTGGAACGTCAGATTACGAAAACGTCCCATGTATTTTGTCGGTCAGAACATCCAATTGATTTGTTACCCTTTCATTAAACTCTCATGCAAAAATCAGACTGCTATTACTAACCAACATGATTCCTGTCATTTGACATGTTCTTCGTGTTCCACTCATTAAAATGCCCAGTTGGTGATAAACACCAGTCTGATTTTTGCATGAGAGTTTAATGAAAAGGTAACAAATTAATTGGAAGTTCTGTCCGACAAAATACATGGAACGTTTACGTAGTCTGACGTTCCAAATTTTTAACCTTTTCCACAATTAAAACTTCTTCTGTTCCAGTGTTCCCATACATCAAAATTTGTCTGAATAGACACCGTTAAGCTATTAACAAATTTTCAGCTTGCTATTAATCAACTTTTTTTGGTACGCGGGATCCAGGTATATATGGTTTTATACATATCCACAATTCACATTTTTTCCGGATACAAGCTACAAATGTTGGGTTTAAATTTTAAAAAAATTAATGTATAAATATGCATTAAGCTTTCTTAATAATTATCCTAACAGGTGCGCTTATTGGGTTTTATTTGTCTGTCTGCGGTTTAAATATCGTATCAGCCAATAGATTTCTATGTTTATTGAAATTTGTCAAAAAAAATTTTTTTGACCTTGTTGGGAGAGGGAAGAGGATTTCCCCTCCCCCCGTTGATCCGCCACTGAACAAATAAAGGCGTAGGCGTTCTCATTTAAAATTGAAAATAAACACGTTGCGTAATATTCAAACTTTTCAAACTGTTTGAAGATGTTTGAATTCAAGTCAAACCTAAAGATATCGAAATCAAGTCAAGTCAAACTTTTTTAAACAAAAAGTTTGATTTTCAAGTCAAGTCAAGTTTGTTGAGTAAAATCAAACTAGTTTGACTTGATGCATCTCTAAACACAAGATGCAGCCCGTTTCCACAGACTCCGAGTGTATCACCAGATTCAGTCATGGCTCGGTAAACATTGTGATCCAGGAAAATTGGGGCTGGAAAATTTTGGATACCAATCCAAACTTCCAAGCTTCCAGTAGCCCCGAGCTTATGAAATTCATCTTTAGCATATGCAATGGAAACTGGAAGTGCATGTGGTTGCCGAAAAGCAGACCTCAAATGATCAGCAGTGTGCCTCTATTGTGGTGGTGAAAGTTGCAGCAACATCGTGGACATATCAACATTAATTACACAGGCCGACATTATTTTTGGTGTTTTGAGTTTGACAAGTGTCCTTAGCTAATACGGGTACGCTGATTCTGAATATGAATTCGGTTTAAGCCCATCACGTCAAAATTTTTCACAAAATTAAAAAATCGAGTGAGATATTATGTACTAGCTCAAACAAGTATCTTATTGAAATTTTGTAAATTGCATTAAAATTATTTCGTTAAAATACTTGATAGATCGATAAAAAATATTTTAATACAATATGTAAATTTTATTTGAATAGCAACACTGCCCATCAAGTCAAAATGTTTCACAAAATAAAAAAAAACCTTGAGATATTATATACTAGCGCATACAAGTACCTCATTGATATCTCGTAAATTGAATTCCTCATTCCCCCACCTTTTCTTCACACCATCCAACAGTCATCATCAGATGAAATTTAAAACAAAAAATCCGATGAAGACGAATTCAATCCTGGTATAGACCAACCTCCAACGTTCATCCAAGCTGAACTAAATGACTTAGTGAGAGACTTGGGCCTTGGGCCTATCGAAGGATGCTGCACAAATCTAAGAATCGCGATAGAAGGATAAATATGTACCACATTTTCGTGGTATAGGCATCGCGAAAAAGATTTCGTGGAATATTTTTGTCAAGAGGGCTCACTGGTGTATTGTACTAAAATTCCTGAAGAAGTTCAGAAACTTTGAGCTAATTACGATTCCATATCATAGCGGTTATTTATTCATTGTTCTAAGAGAAGTCTGAAGGGTGTCTTGTTGCACAATGATAATACTAATGCCTCAGTACCTGTTGCCTCTGTGCATCTTAATGAAACATAATATAAGAATCTTGAGCTGTTCCGAAATAAAATAAAGTATAACGGATACTGTTGGCATCTTTATGAGATCACAAAATAATATCCATGCTTTTGGGTCAGAAGTCTGGATTCACAAAGTATCCGTGTTTTTTGTGTGAGTGGGAGCACGAGCACGAAAAATTTAGCTTACGTTAAGAAAGAATGGCCACAAAAAAATGTGCAGCGTGATACTCTAGTTGACCCAATGAGTCCCTTTTCCTCCTCTTCACATAAAGTTAGGATTGATGAAGTAGTTTGTCAAAGCTTTAAATAAATAAGGTGACTGCTTTAAATACCTGAGCGACAAATTTTCTGCATTTTCTTTCTTAAGCTAAACTTTAAGAAGGAATTTTTATAGGCCCTGAAATTCGAACCATAAAATCGGACAGATTGTTCCAGAATACAATGGCCCAGGATCAATCTCAAGCATGGAGTTCTTTCGTAACAGTCATAGACTGTTTCCTTGGAAACAACAAGTCCCCAAAGTATTAACAAATTGTAACCAACATGGTCGAAAATTATAAAAACTGGGATGCAATATGAGTGTCAAGCTTCATTTTCTGGATTCCCACGTTGACAGAAGTAGAGCAGGGAGAGAGGTTCCATCAACATATAAAGGAGATGGAAAGACATTACCAAGGAAGATGGGAAATAATAATTATGGCTGATTACTTCTGGACCTTGAAGAGGGACTCGACCACAAAAATTCATAAGAAAACTACAAAACGCAGTTTTCACGGAAAAAGAAAAACGATTTTTTTCAAAAAAACCAACGATTGTCTAACGTAGGTTATACTGCATTGTTTGTGTATAAACAACTCAATTTTGCAGCGTAACTTTGTATTAAATAAAGTTTCAATAAATGTTTAATCAGTATTTTTGGCAGTTTCTATGAATAATTTCAAACACATTTTTCTTGAAAACCTTACGTGCTGGAAAAAAACTAAGCACAGCTTCGTGATCAGCACATCCCATTTACTATAGCACACCAATCAAACTTAAAACACTTTTTCATGAAAATAAAAATGTAGGCTTGTGTTATTGAAGAAAATGAATTGGTAGATGAATTACCGACAATGACGCCAACTCTAACTCTCATTATAACACAAAAATTCACCTCGGATACTGATTCTTCAGATATTGACTCGCTGCCTGGACCATCGAAAAAAATGAAAAATAATAACTATGATATCTTTTTCAACATATAATAATAAATAATATTATTTTGTCTAGAAATTGTCCGTGGATTAGGCCTATTAGGAATACCACACAAAAAACGCTCCTCCAGACTATACCTCATAGGTAGCCGGGAAAAGGGTCAAAAATAGCTTAATAATAGCATAGGAATGTTAAAATCATAATAAATAAATATATAGATAGAAAGGTAAGTCCAAGGTTTTGTTTTTATTGTATTCCTATGAGAACTTTGAGAATCTGGTCAAGATTGGAGCGCTGTAAAATCTAGATAAATAAATTAAATTAAACAACTTTATAGTGGAAATTGTTCGCTGAAAAATCCTCTATAAAATTGCTGATATTATTTTATTGTAAAATGAACGGAAAAAAAATTATAACCTCCTAAAGGAAACTTCTTACAAAATTTTCTCTTACTTTTGTTTATAACTTTTATGTTGGTCACTTGACGATAAAAAGTAATAGATATAAAATTGTAGAAAATTTGATTTGGCACATTTTAAGTGTAATTAAATTTTCTGTATGGTAGCTAGTTTAGGAGATACAGCGAGAAAGCCCTTTGCACCCCTTTTTCCAAGATGGCGGCGGGGGACAAGGGCGGCGACCCCAAAAACTTGAACTTAAGCTGCTACTGAAGCCCCCTACACATTAAAAAAATAAAATTGACTCCTCTAAGAAATGCAATACTAAATGTAACATTTCAATGGACTATTTTTTTTAATTAGACTATGATTTTCAAAATCATGTTTGTTTGAATTTTCTTCACACTAAATCTTCTCCTTTTTTAACACCGCTGTAACTTATTAAAATAAACATTATAGAGGTTTTCAGGGACTTTCGATCCTTGGTAATAATGTAATATTTCATTCTGCGTCTACATTTTTCAAAAATACTTCTTTTTTTTGAGGATTCGAAAAAATGTTTAACAAGCATTGGTCCAAAATTTTGCGCCTACGCTCTTAGTGGTAATGCGAAAATCGAACTTATTCGACGAATAACCAATTGTTGCGATCAAATAGTTATTGAAACGTAATGAAATAAAATCGACTAATAATGGTGAAACCGGCCCAGCAAAGTTTAAGATTTTTCTTAAGTGTGGGTTAATAACCAAAGGTTGAAGTGAAAATTGCTTCCTAAAATAAATTAAATTTTTATTTGAATATATGTTTAAATACAAGTCTTAAAAACTACAGACTAATTAAAGAAAATACCACAAATAAGAAAGCTGACGAATTAGGGAAAGTTATGCATCAAGACACAAGAAAGAATTGCAATAAATTAATCTGAAACGGTTATATATACAGGCAAATTAACCATAATGATGACATTTTGTAAAATGTTTACAACTATGAATATTTTATATATCTAGTTTAAGTTAAGTAGTTAACTTGCTCCCAATGTTCGACTTTTCCACCGTTTAAAATAAAATTCTTAATGATCCGATTTAAATGCAAAAAGCAACAATTTTACGACTAATATTATATGCTTAGTGTTTTTATTTTTTTTAACTGATTTATCATTTATTTAATTACTTCCTAGTATTTTTTTAAACTTAAATGTAAGTTAATATTGTAGTCCACCAAGTAATGAAGCTTAAAATAGGACAAAAACTCGCAATTTTTACAGAATGGATCGATTTGCTTGAAAATTTGAGAATAAGTAGTGGATAGTCCAAGGATGAAAATATATATGATGCCGAAAGGCGCTTTTACCATGAGGGTGGTTGCCACCCCACCTTGGGGTTTACCATTCTAAGCAAAAAACGTTCTATACATTTTTTTGATAAAATTAATAGTTTTCGATTTATTCGCTATCGAAAGTGTTAGTTTTATAGCGAAAAAATCAATGTTTTTAATAAGTTTTTTGCTAATAACTCCAAAAGTTTTCGTTTTATCAAACAACTTTACTTAACAAAAATGTACCTTCTAAAAAAATAAACAAACCCGTTTTTTTAAATTTTCTAACGACCAATAGTAATCGAGCTACACTTTACTATATGTTAACTCTTCTTCGTCAAATGCTAAATATTGTAGTTTTAAAGTCAAAAGACGGGAAAACTATGCATTTTTCGAGGGTAACTTGTTCAAACTAATTTAAAGTATTTAAAAATATATATCTCTACAAATAAAAAAAGTCTCTAGCTCAAAAATTAAGTGACATAATGAAAAGAATGTCAGTCCCTATTTTTTTCAGGGAAAAAGTGATCGGAAACAACCTCCTAATCACATTCTATTAATCACATCTATTATGAGTCAAACTGTCATTGTATACCGGGTGTACGAATCAAACTGTGTTTTTTCTCAAAGTTCGCATCACTCTGTGGATTATTCTAGCATTTATAAAATACTGAAATTAAAACCCAACTATAGCCTCAGGTTTTCTTAACATTTTGTCTTTCGATTTATTCGCTTATGTTGGATAATAAAAAAGTTAGGTACTTTAGCAACTGGCCATGTTCGTCATCAGTTTCTAAATAAGTGCGACAAACTTTAAGGGGTAATTTTACCTGAGAAAATAATGACAATTTACTTTATAATCATATGTCCGCAAACGCTTCGTTTCCGAGATACGGGATGTTCAATTTTTTTTTTAAACTGACGATTTATTTATTGCTTTAAAACCAGTTGAGATATGCAAATCAAATTTGGTGGGTTTTAAGACGCAGTTATTGCACATTTTTTGACATACAATTAAGAATTCAATATTCACAATAGGCGCGCAAACGGGTATTATGACCGATAATATTACCCGTACGCACGCCAATGGTGAATATACAATTTTTAATTGTATGTTAAAAATATGCAATAACTACGTCTTAAAACCCACAAAATTTCATTTGCATATCTTAACTAACTGGTTTTAAAGCAATAAATAAATCGTCAGTTTGTAAAAAAAATTGAACATCCCGTATCTCGGAAACGAAGCATTTGCGGACTTTTATATGATTATAAAGCAAATTGTCATTATTTTCTCATGTAGGATTACCCCTTAAAGTTTGTCGCACTTATTTAGAAAACACCCTGTACTGATGACGAACATGGCCAGTTGTTAAAGTACCTAACTTTTTTATTATCCAACATAAGCGAATGAATCGAAAGACAAAATGTTAAGAAAACCTGAGGCTATAGTTGGGTTTTAATTTCAGTATTTTATAAATGCTAGAATAATCCACAGGGTGATGCGAACTTTGAGAAAAAAACACAGTTTGATTGGTACACCCGGTATACAAGCAACAATATTATTACAGCGATTATTTCATTCATAGGAGATTCTGACCAATAGAAAGCTACATAAATCTAAATTAAATCGATTATTTTTTAATGATTTTAACTTCCAATCGTATAGTAAGATATTTGATCACGTGTTTAATTCTGTCCAATCAGATTAAAATTATACTGAGAATTGAAGACCCTGATGCAAGAAGGGGATAAGTAACAATATGTAAATTTTACAGGAGAAGCAAAAAAGTTTTATTTTTTAATTTAAAATTTATGTTGTTCATGAAGTAGGGCCGAACTAATACAACAGGTATATATGATTTTGCCGCCATTCTACAGCCAAACAACAATGCTATTAAGGAAAAAAAAATTTGGTGCAATAATAGGATAAGTTTAAGCCTTTTTTGTACTGTAGTTTACAGCAGGTGCAAAAAGGGGATAAGTTACATTAAAACCCATTTTCAGACGAAATACTTTATTATTAAAACCTCCATATTTTACTAAACCGTACCTCTCCTACTAGCACTATGTTAACTCTCCAACAGTTTCTCGGTGACTACGTGACTTAGATCGTGTTCGTGGCTCGTGCAGATACCGGTACCTTACCCAATCGCGGCAAGCCACCGGTGCAATAGTGGGACAGAATAACACACATATAAAAATTAATTCAAAATTTGGTGCAAGAATGGGATAAGTTACACATTTCGGACTTCATTAAGTTGGAGGGTCCGAGAAGTTAGCCACATTAGATTTTCATAGAACGTTGAATTGAAGTTTGACAGTGTTGCCATGTGATTATAATGTATATAATGTATAATATGTTGCACGCTTCAAATATACAGAGAAAGCTTCGAAAGGTACCTTTTTACATTATTCTATGGATTTTGATATTTTTTAATTTATGTAAAACACGAACGAATAAATATTTGTTGTTTGTTTAGATATTAGTTGCAGTTAATTACTAGAAATTTTTTTGTGGCAATTGCCCTGATAGATTCCAGGAGAGATTTGGCAACAGAGTCGGAACGTTTAAATTTGCGTTTGCCAGATTGCACAGATGTTCCGCAGATAGGTATACATTTTATGACTTTCTTTTTATTATATTTGTATTATTTGGAATTAATGTACCTGAATACTGAAATGCTCTCAGTTACTGAAAAGTGTTCACTTCGTTAGTACGCTATTTTTATGTTTATTTTGTATTTTTTTAAATATTAAAATGCCTACAACTATATTGTATCACGTGAAAGACTTATAGTCCTTTTCCTTTTGACCATATAAATAAGCTACAACTTCCATTTTAGACAAATTATTTTTTATAATAGTACTGTGGACTTGTATATCTGTATTTTCAGTTGCATATATTCTGGAGCCTGTTATTATCACAGCTTTTTAATATTTCTGTGGATTTGTATATCTGTGTTTTCAGTTGCATATATTCTGGAGTCTGTTATTATTTACATTATATTTAATATTTCTATCTTTAATCAATATTTAGAGTTTTTTCGATGGCGTTTCGAGTTCAGGTGAAAAGATGATATGTAATAATATTACTAGATAATCTGTAATAATTATTGTATTGGCGACCTTATTATTTATACAAACCTTATTTTTATATAGATTACAATAAACTAAAAGTATATAGTAATAAAATCTTAAAACAGCAGAATTTTACTTATTTTACACTTTTTAATTAGAGAAATTTAAAAATTTTTCTCGTTATTTTATCTACATAGTTAATGTTTTCCATGTTAATAAATAAATTAATAAAAATATACCACATGCTCTTTTCCGATTTATCCTAAGAACACATGGCAACACTGTCATGCCTTCATTTCCTTATATCTGTAGCTAACTTCTCGGACCCTCCAATTTAATGTTGCCCCACATTTCTTATACTGTTCTTGCACCAGACCATACCAGGGGATAAGTAGTTTTCATTTATAATTTCAGTATCTATTACCTATACATATCCTATACTTGCGCCAGGCAAGAACAGTTACTTTTTCAACCTAAATAAGCACCTATCTCGCTTTTGCAGAATTTGGTACTTATCCCCTTCTTGCACCAGGGTCTTCAATTATCTACTGTAAAAAATGACCGATAGAATTTTTTTAAGTAGATTGTTTCTGTTTAATGGCAACCAGTTTCCTAGTTTTGACAACTGTCACATTTAAGAAAATATCCATAATATACGTATTAAAAACTAATCTTACGAATATCACACGACAGTAAGACTAAATAAGAAAATAATGCTTCATTTTTACTCAAATTTGTTGTCATTGGGCAATAGCCACTCGAGTCCTGCGGGCTCTCGTGTCTATTGCCAGAAAACAAATTTTCGAAAAACTGTCGCTTTATTTTCAATTTATTCTCACTCTCTTGTGATATTATACCCGATAGTTTTTGATTATTTCATTCATAGGAGATTCTGACCAATAGAAAGCTACAGAAATCTAAATTAGACTGATAATTTTTGATAATTTCCCGTCGTCAAGTATATTACGTCAGATGCCCTTCGTTGCTACGAAAAAATACATTCAGTGACATTAATGACAATTAATGTTTTAAAAATTATAAAAGTGATGACTTTCAACCGTCAGATATTTATAAAAACTGTATTTAATTGTACTAATTTGTACTTACATAAATAATTAATTACAATAAAATTTTGGTTTTGAACAGTTTTATTCATGAAATAATCGCAACAAATTCCACTCGATCTCTAAAATTAATATAGAATTTTAGAGCTCTTGTGCAATTACTACTGATTATTTTATTCATAGGAGATTCTGACCAATAGAAAGCTACAGAAATCTGAATTAAATCTATAATTTTTGATAATTTCTCGTCGTCAAGTATATTACGTCAGATGCCCTTCGTTGCTACGAAAAAATACATTCAGTGGCATTAATGACAATTAATGTTTTAAAAATTATAAAAGTGATGACTTTCAATCGTCAAATATTTATAAAAACTTTGTGTTCAATTGTACTAATTTGTACTTACATAAATAAATTACAATAAAATTTTGGTTTTGAACAATTTTTTCATGAAATAATCGCAACAAATTGCACTCGAACTCTAAAATTAATATAGAATTTTAGAGTTCTTATGCATTTACTACTGATTATTTCATTCATAGGAGATTCTGACCAATAGAAAGCTACAGAAATCTGAATTAAATCGATAATTTTTGATAATCTCCCGTCGTTAAGTATATTACGTCAGATGCCCTTCGTTTTCGTTGCTACGAAAAAATACATTCAGTGACATTAATGACAATAATTAATGTTTTAAAAATTATAAAAGTGATGACTTTCAATCGTCAAATATTTATAAAAACTGTGTGTTTAATGGTACTTACATAAATAAATTACAATAAAATTTTGGTTTTGAACAGTTTTATTCATGAAATAATCGCAACAAATTGCACTCGACCTCTGAAATTAATATAGAATTTTTGCTCTCGTGACACTTTGACATAATTTCACTCGCCTTCGGCTCGTGAAATTAAAACTGTCAAAGTGTCACTCGGGAAAAATTCAATAATTTCAGAGCTCTTGTGCAATTACTACTGATAATTTCCCGTCGTCAAGTAGGTATATTACGTCAGATGCCCTTCGTTGCTACGAAAAAATACATTCAGTGGCATTAATGACAATTAATGTTTTAAAAATTATAAAAGTGATGACTTTCAACCGTCAAATTAATATTTATAACAACTGTGTGTTTAATTGTACTAATTTGTACTTACATAAATAAATTACAATAAAATTTTGGTGTTGAACAGTTTTATTCATGAAATAATCGCAACAAATTGCACTCGATCTCTAAAATTAATATAGAATTTTAGAGCTCTTGTGCAATTACTACTGATAATGTCAATGAATAAGGCTATAACGTGGTAAAAAATCGCTTAAATCGGACAACAGGTTTAGGAAATTCGAAACATCAAAAATGACCAAATTTTTAGTCGATCGATTTTTTTTGCACCGCATTGTATAATATTCAATTATTTTCCGTTAGTTGGACCTAACAAATAATAATTTTCACATTACTTACATTATTTAACATTTGGTTGCAATAACATAAATATGTTTATGTATTTACTAAATGTAGGTACCTAATTCAAAACAAAATATGTACCTCTGTTGTCTTGCATTTTAAGCAGCTTGAACAGTTACGAAATATTTGAGATATTTGATAGAAATGTGAGTTTTAAGTGGAAATGATCCACCAAAGGGGCGGAAAATCTTCTTGAGCAGGCTCTGGCACACCTTCATTGGAATCAGAGGCAAAAGTCTAAGGTACCGGTACATCGGAACCCAAAGAATTCTACAAGGACATGGAACCCGATAGCTTGACCTCTGCTGTCCCACAAGCGGTTTTACACAGTTAAGACAACAAATTGAAAATAATAATATTACTGGATAACGATGTAAACGATGCTGTGTTTCGTGTATTTATTTTTCGCAGGTGACAGACCGTGAAAAAAAATTGGAGCAATTGTAGACGTGTACCGTTTTTAAAAGAACTATTAGTAAATAATAGATTTTTACCTGTTATGAATGAATAGTATCCTTTTAGTAAATAATCCTAGGCATTTTTGTGAGCTTTTGTGTAACACTATACGAGTCACAAGGTTTTAATTATACAGGGTTCACGAAGCACTATAAACTCACATACACTCTACTCTCACGACACGATCGAGTCAAATGCTGTTACCTGTAATTATTTTACCTGTGTTTTAGATTCAGTGGTGCCGTCAATGGGAATGTCAGGTACTATGAGATAATTATTTGCTTTTGTTGTTGCTTCTTTGGTTGCATATCATGTGGAGAAACGATATAAATTATTAGCCCAGTCAATAACTGTCTAATAGGAGTGTAATTTTCAGCGTCACGACGCCGACGGATTTGTTTGAAAATTTGGATATACAGTAGAACTCAAATTATCCGGATTAATTGGGACCGGACCCGATCCGGATAATCAAAAATCCGGATAATTGGATTTTTCTCGAAAAAGGCCTTTTCCGGGAAAGAAACGTAATTATAGCAAAACACAATGGAGAACATATACGGTATTTATTATGAAAAACAATACAGTATACACAACAATATGTAAATGACAAAGTTTACATTACGTAATATTGACACACAATACTGAATCACAGTAAAATGAATTATTTTTTTAACATATCAGGCAGAGTCATATTCTCAATCTGATCCGGATAATTGGCGATGCGGATAATTGGCGATCCGGATAATTGGTGTCAGGATAATTGGAGTTGTACTGTACAAAGATTTCGGACATCTTGGATATTAGTGCACCCTAATATGTCCAACCATCACTTGTAACACCGTTGCCGTATCCTCTATTTTTTCATACTATCACGTTACAATTTTTTGTGATATTATACACGAGCGGGACACCCTCAAAAAAGCGCTTAGTTTTCGAGATAATGACCACGGAGGGGTGAATGGCTAATTTTATTCATACTTTATATTTTCGAGGGTGCTGAAAACGAAAATGAGGTTTATTTTGAATTTTATGTGGGGGACCATTGTCAAAATCGCAATTTTAACCTAAAAATAAAAAAAAATGAAATCACGTTTTTTGCGTTTACCTCGCTACAACTCTGTTCCATTTTAATATTTTTTTCTGAAATTTTTACAGTATATAGCTCTAACATTTCTAAAGGCAAAGGTACCTGCTTCAAGTTTTTATTCTTATCATGAAAAAGGTTATGAGTTTTTCAAAGAAAAAGGTGCGGATTTCTGCATTGCAAAGTTTAATCGCCAAAGTTGTGTGACGAAGTTTAAAATTTAGCTTCTTAATCACGTTTATTTGAAAGTAGAGAGTACAAAGAAGTTTTCTAGTAAGTTTTAGATCAAAATGTTTTATAGAAAAAAAAATAGTGCAACTTTTAATGTCGACATTAGAAATCCCCAATATAACGCTTATTTTTTGAGGGACAGACAATCTAGGTCTAATTTCTCACCTTTATTACTATCCTTGGATTATAAGCTTTCATTTGACACCTCAATTTTCATTCTACCTAGTATAATGACGGAAAAGTAAACGTTCTTATTCTATTATTCTTGTAGGTACATTAAACATTGATTGAAATTATGAAAGAAATGGCATGGCAACACTGTGACGCACAAACAGAAGATTCAGCTGTGCGTTACATAGGGTGCACTAATACCCAAGATGTCCAAGATTTCTATTACCCTCTACTTCACCGTTCGACTGAAGCTCAGGGTTGCTGTTACTTAGGGGCGAATGCCACCCCTTCTCGAGGGTGAAAAGACATAGACATAAGTTCAAAATAAATCCGGAAATTGATAAACTTACCTACTAATTCTAAGTAACTTTTGCTCTATAGAGTTTTTAACTAAGCCAATATTTTTAGAATTATTTGCGAGTGAAAATTTTATATTTCAACAAAAAAAAACACGTTTTCAATCGGTCAATATCTGCAAATAACTCAAAAAGTAATTATTTTATCGAAAAATAAAATATTAATATTCTTAAATATTCTAATATGTAAAAATATTATTATATCTAATAAATATTTTTAGCAAAAATGTAGCTTAAGTATAAAAAAAAAACGAAAAAAAATGGTGTATTCAGAACAAAACTATATATAGACCCAGTAAAAGCGAAGCAGCTCATGAAAAATGCGTTCTTACAAAACGTTCTTAGTAAAAGTGAAGCACTTTTCCGGGAAAACTCATTAAAACTATTTTAAAGTGTTTAAAAATGCATGTATGTATGTGTGAAAAAAAAATGGCTTGGATGCGAGTCCGTTAGCCACAGATTTTTATTTTATTTTGTTTAAAAATGCTTTATTTTTATTTTTTTATTTAAGTTTCTAGCATCAAAATTTAGCGAATTACGCTCAAAATAAAGTTGGCCCCTTTTTTGGAAAGAAATCGTGAAAATAATACCCCCCACCCCCATGAAATTATTAGTTACCGCTTTACCACTTACTTTGACCTTCAAATTTGACCGCTTCCAAGTGCTTAATTTTGAAAAAATTAGATTTTATAATAAAACATTTTTTTTTATTTAAGAAAATTCCCTTTTTTCAAAATAACTAAAAAGTATTAGTGATACGCAAAATCTCAAAGAGTAAGAAAATGTACAGTCGGAAAAATGAAAGAATACCCATGAACGATCACATCAATCACTTATTTTGTATTTGCTGTCTTCTGTCTTTTTCTATAACAAACGTTTGTTATTTATAGAAAAACACAGCAAATACAAAATAAGTAATTGATGTGATCGTGCATGGGTATTCTTTCATTTTTCCGACTGTAGGTACGTTTTGCTTTTATATAAAAATTTTGGTTCTATTTTGTTTCTCTGTAACACAAAAATTGTTAATATATGGCTGTTTAAAGTTTGTATACACTCGTGATTAGTGACTTGTTCAGGCCCTCTCAAATACAACCCTTTCAAAAATAAGCACTTTGAACCAGTAAAACTTACAAATCATATCAACAATACAAGTAAAAATATAAGTAAAGTAAATGGTAAAGCGGTAACGATTAATTTCATTTGGGGTGCTGAATAGGGGAAGACTTTCACGAATTCAAAAAGGGGGGCCAACTTTATTTTGAGCTTAACTCGCTTAGTGTAGATGCTAGAAACTTTTATAATAAATAAAAATAAATATTTTTTTAAACACTTTAACCTTTAACTACACGCGCTGGCGTACTTTGTACGCCAGATATAAGAATTCTACTGGAAATATATTTAAAAATTTAATTTTTGACCTTGCTTATCTCTCTAACCTATAACTGGAATGTGCTTTACAATTTGGTTTTAGTTTCGTTATAATCAGCGTTCTGGAAAGATCGTAATTTACATTTTATTATTTGTTGTTTCCGGTGGTGGACAATATACCCCAGAATTATATTACTATAAGTCGTAATATAAGTACATATTTTAATTGTTTTTTAGTCATTATGGCACAAAATATATTTATCTTTATAAACAATACTTTTTCTCCTGTAAAAAATCACATTTAAAAAAATTTTTTATTAGTAATTTTATTTATCATGGAATCCAGTTATTCCATGATTCCAGTTATAAATCCCAATTGGCTTACTGAAAAGGAACTCCAAGTATTCACTGATGCCGAATAAGGTTTATAACAAACAACTAAGTGTATTTTTTCAAAAAAAAATTAATCAAATCCGCTGTTTTTAAGCGTATTTTCTTGTGGCGTACAAAGTACGCCACGCGTGTAGTTATGTTATAACTTGATGCGCGGGTAGTTAAAGGTTAAAGTGCTTCATTTTTTGGTTATTTCACGTTGAAATATTCGATTTGGAACTTGACGAATAAGAACGTATTTTTCATGAGATAGGTACAGCTTTTACTGGATTTGTAGACTTCATAATTATATCTTTTTTTCACTTTTTATAAGTTACATCGTTGCTAAGAATATTTCTTAAATAATAGAATTAATGGATTAAATAATTAACAAGAATAAAATACTTTCTTTTTGAGTTAGTTGCGAAAACCCGCTTGATAACGTGTTTTTTTTTTGTTGAAAAATAAACATTTTCACTCGCAAATAACTCAAAAAGTATTGACTTAGTTAAAAAAAAACTATCGAACAAAAGTTGCTTAGAATTAGTAAATGTATGCATTTCCGGACTTATTTTAAACGTATGTTTTTTTACACCCGAGAGGGGGTGATTTTCACCTCCAAGTAAAAGCAACCAACGGCATAAGTCCAACTTTGAAGTGGAGGGTAAGTATAGAACCTAAATTTAAATTTTCATGCAATTCGGTGGCGACACTGAAAATTACACGGTATCGCCGTATTTCGCGTTCAGTGACTGGGCTATTTATCCTTTTATCTATGACTCTTTAAATTTGATAAGTTTTGTTTGAAAAACTTTCGTATTTCCGACATATTAAAATTTGTTATTTATAAGTACCTACTTTCTATATATCACTCCAAAAATGGTTATCATTTTTGTTTTAACAACAAACCTAACATTAAGATGACTTTTTCTCCTTGAAATTATACGTGGTGTCACAAAAATATGCAAATTCATCAAATCTCAATGTAGGAACAAATATTATTTAGATTAAATTTGTATTCTAGAAAAGTAATTTTTCCTATTAATATCTCTTAACTTTTTGAAAAAAAAAATACTATAGTGGAAGTCACATTCAGATGGCAGTGTACGGATATAGGATAACAAGGTTGCCAATTCTACTGCCATTGTAAATTTTGCTTCTTTTTTAAAATAAGCAGGGCCAAACTCAAAAAAAGGTTCACAAAAGTGTAGTATTTTCCCATTTTACATTCATAAATACTTCCAAAATTATAATTCTTTTATATACAGTGTGTCTGCGTAACTTGGAACCATATGGGAAACTTTTTTAATATCAATTTTACGAAAAAAACTTATTCTTTATAAAGTGCTCTGCATAGTTTAAAACCTAAGACGCAATCATCAGATATCAAATTTTATAAACAGTATACGAGGTATGTCAAAAAATATGAATTTCGCTCAAGAGTAAAGTGCCTTTATATTTCACAATATCGAAAAATGTCATTAAGAAGAGTTGTTTGTAATTAAAAATTATGTTATAATCTGCATTTACACTATTCTAATTAAAAAAACAATTTTGAAAATTTTCCTCAAATCAAGGACACCCAACATCATATTTTTGTTTATGATAGCTACGTTAATATTAATTTTACGAAAAAAAATTATTCTTTATAAAACGTTTTGCATAGTCTAACAAATAAGATAAAATTATAAGATATTGAAGTTTGTCAATTTTATACGAGATATGTCAAAAAATATGAATTTCGAAAAATTAAAAAATTAGTTATTTTAGTTAAACTTTTATTCATCCTAAACTCAAAAATTTAGCAAGTAACTTCATACTGCTGGTGTGGGCATACTTCATACTGTCATGCTTATAAAAATTAACTCTCAAATTTTTCCCAATCGCGCCTAAAGAAGTATAACTTCAAAAAATTTCTCAAAACAGTGTGGTAATAACTCAACCGTGTTTTTTAAATGAGAATAGGGGTCGTGTGCTAGCTCGTTTGAAAGGGTATTCAATTCTCTATTCAGTAATGTAAACAATAACAGAATTATTTATATAGGGTGTCCAAAAACAATTTTTTAAATTAAATTAATTGACAAAAAAAAAGATGTATGTAATTTATTTAATTCAAAATACTTTTTACTCTTATCAGAAAACAGAAAAAAATGTTTATTTGAAAAATAAACATTGTTTTTCGCTTAAATTCAATGTTCAAGCCGGCTTCCATAGTTCAGAGAAATAAGGAAAAAAATATCCTGTTGGTGACACAACCCCCTCCAGGCCGAAACCAAATTTTTTGAGTAGTATGGATATCTATATTAATAACCTATATGTTTCCTACAGCCGATTTTGATGATATACATAGTTATAAACAAATGAAGATAAAAAACTGTAAATTTTCGCTTTTTTCGTCCATAACCAAAAAGTTAAGTATTTTAAACAAATTTAAGAGTGAGAAACTCATAAATCGTATAAAAAACTTTAATATGGCGTTCACTGAATATATGTATATCCTTATTGGTTGCTTAGAAAATTACAAAATAAATAAATTTTGAGTTTTTATAAATATTCATAACTTATGTAAAAATTAACTTAGAACGTTCTTATTACACAAAATGCTGAGAATTTTGGTGCTTAAATCATACCCTAAATTTCAAAGCAATTGGTCAAATAGTTTAAAAGATATTTAATTTGTTTATCCCAAATTAATTTTTTTTGCAACGCTATAAGTCAGAAAATGATGAAGTTACACTAATACTTTGGATAGTTTATAAAAGAAGAAGATTTATACTATTAATTTAATTAAAAAAAATAACAAAAAATAATTCTAAATACTGCAAAATTATTTTGCAAAAGCATGTGAATTAAAAAAAGGGGGGCTAACTTCGTCCCTAATTGTCCTAGGACAATTGTTTTTCTTTCTAAATGTGTATAAAAATTCAGTCTTTCCAAATATGAAAAAATAATTTTTCTACGGGGAACGGTTAAAAAGTTATTCTAATTGTTTATAAGTAAGCAAAAAATCGACGTTTTTTTGCAAAATAATTTTACACTGTTTAAAATTACTTTTTGTCATTTTTTTTAATTAAGTCAATAGTATAAATGTTCTTCTTCCATAAACTGTCAGAAGTCTTACTGTAACCTCATAATTTTCTGACTTAGAGTGTTGCAAAAAAAAATGAATTTGAAATGAAGAACGTTGTAAGTTAATTTTTACATAAGTTATGAATATTTATAAAACTTCAAAATTTATGATTTATTTTGCAATTTTTTAAGCAACCAATAAGGATAGACATATTCAGCGAACGCCATATTGAAATTTTTTAGACGATTTATGAGTTTCTTACTCTCAAATTTATTTAAAATGCCTTTTTGGTTATAGACGAAAAAAGCGAAAATTTACCGTTTTTTGATCTTCATTTGTTTATAACTCTGTATATCATCACAATCGGCTGCAGGAAATATAAAGGTTATTAATATAGATGTCCATACTACTCAAAAAATTTGGTTTCGGCCTGGAGGTAAATGTGTCACGAGAAAAATCTTATTTCTCTGGACTATCACTATGCTCCTGCTTTTTGGAAGTTTGAACTTTTAATTTAAGCGAGAAGCAATGTTTATTTTTCAAATAAACATTTTTTTTTTTGTTTTCTGACAGTAGTAAATGTATTTTGAATTAAATAAATTGCATACATTCTTCTTTTTTTTTGTCAATTAATTTAATTTAAAAAAAAATAGGACTAAGTAAGTAAGTAAAAAAATGTTTTTGGACATATTTGTATGGACATATTTGTATGTATTTGGACTTGTATAAATAATGATGTTAGTGTTTATATTTCTGAATAGAGAATTGAATAACCTTTCAAATGAGGCAGCACACGACTCCTATTCTCATTTAAAAAAAATCATGGATTACGTCATCACGCCCAAATGGATGACGTCACTCGTGTGATATATATGCCAAAATATCATAATTTAAAAATAAAAATCGACGTGTTTCGGGATTTTTCCGTAAAGTCGCCGGTTTACGAAATAACGAATTTATTTGTTTCATTTGCACCATACTATATATAGTATATTATACATAGTATATATTATATTTAGTATATATTATTATAATTACATTATATTTTATATATTGTATTTTACTAGTATGGTAGTATACAGGGTGAGGCAGATAAAGGGCCTATTAGAAATATCTCGAGAAATAAAGGCAACAGACCCATGAAAATTGGCATGAAGGGGTTTTGAAGAGTGATCTATTTAATGAAAATATTTTCATCTATTTGCTACTTCCGGTTATACCGGAAGATGCTTATAACTTCGTTTTTTTAAATGGGACACCCTGTATATTTTTACATTTTTGGATTCTACTCGAAGTCTTATTTCTTAAAATATGAGGTTTTGTATTGTTATACAGGGTAGTTTAAAAGATAATTACGTTTTTTTATTAATTTCCTAGCAACTTTCACACCCTGTAGAATTGGAGTAGTTTGACATCAAAAACTTTATTTATGTTCAAATGATTTTTAATATAGTCTACTATTGTCAGAAATTATTAGTATAGCTAATTGTTAAATTTTAGTATACAGGGTTGGTCGAAACTCAGAATGAGTATTTTCTGAGTTTTCTTAAATGGAACACCCTGTATTTTAGTATTGTAATGAAATGATATTTATGTTACTTTTTTTATTTCTTAGGCATTCCCTATACCTAACTGCTTTAATTTGTGCTTAATTGTTAATCGCACCAACAACCTTAACTACGCAAGTATTTTGATAGCTCAACCAATATTGGGAATTTTAACGATCAGTCTAGATTAATATGTATTTATTTTCAAAAAATTATTTGTGACTGAATATTTTCAAGGCCAACCTAATAAAATTTCACGTATTTTTTGTTTCAATTAATGTTTGGCTTGAATTACCAATAACTCACAAATTAAAGCAGTTAGGTATAGGGAATGCTTATAAAATAAAAAAAGTACCATAAAATATCATTTCATTACAATACTAAAATACAGGATGTTCCATTTAAGAAAACTCAGAAAATATTCATTCCGTGTTTTGACCAATCCTGTATACTAAAATTCAATATATGGCTATACTAATAATGTTTAACAATAGTAGACTATTATGAAAATCATCTGAACGTAAATAGAGTTTTTGATGTCAAAGTACTATAATTCTACAGGGTGTGAAAGTTGCTACGAAATTAATAAAAACACGTACTTATCTTTTAAACTACCCTGTATAATAATATAAAACCTCATATATTAAGAAAGGAGACATCGAGGAAAATCCAAAAATGTAAAAATATACATGGTGTCCCATTTAAAAAAAGGAAGTTATAAGCAACTTCCGGTATAACCGGAAGTAGAAAATTGATGAAAATATTTTCATTAAATAGGTCACTCTTCAAAACCCCTTCATTCCAATTTTCATGATTCTGTTGCCTTTAGTTCTCGAGATATTTCTAATAGGCCCTTTATCTGCCTCACCCTATATATTATATTTCTTAAAACAACTTAATTTTTTTGTCAAATTTCATTTTTGACCCCCGTTGGCCATCCGTATAAGAAAAAAAGGTTGATCATCGGAAGGTTAATAAATAAACTTTTCCTTTCGGGAGACTTTAGGTAGCGATGTATAACAAGTAGACAGTTAATTGTTACTTATACTTTTATACTTAATTGGATTCTCAATGCAGCTATTTATTGACTGTTTTTGTGGAACGTTTCTCTACCATCAAGTAAGTGGGTAGAAAAGAAAGTAAATGTTTCACGACTGCTACTTAAGTCTTGAGATATGCTAACACCGCTGCAAAAGCATCAACCATAATATTATCATAGTTTGACGTTTTATGAGTAAAGTTCTTTTAACTATCTGTTCATCAATTTTTAAACATAATCTACCTTTTGTCACTGTTCTCTATTGAGGTGTATTATACCTAACCATTTTCTTTCAGCATATTTAAGACCATTTCTTTATCTTACCTGACGTGATCTTCATCCCTTGTATCTTCAATATTGTCTCCATATCCCAATTGTGCATTCACCTGTTTAATTATTCTTCTTCAATTACTCGCAGGGGGTTGTTGAATCCCGCCCACTGCGCAAGAGACTCTTCACGTCAACACGAAAAGCATGCGTCGGATATGCGCCTAGGCCAGAACATCGCGTAACGTTTTAACTCCTGGAAATGCAATCTCAGCAGTGATACAGCCTTCCAATTCTTTGCCGGGCTTCCAGTGCTTTGACTTCGGGCCCGATGTAACCTTCAGTCTTCAGTGGAGCGGAATGACGGATTCGCTACCACGCTGAAAGTACTGGAGTAGACGGTATACGTCTCTTAAAACGATGTTTGGACTTCTTAGACTGTGAGGTTTCACCAGCCCCAGGTATCACCTGACTTGCCTTGGTGTGACTTAACTTGGGGGTGGGGGGAACTTCCAAACAAACCAAAAGGCATAAACAATAGTATCGTTCGCGGTAACGATTCCGTACTTGTCCAGGACAACTTCGCATGCGCACTTTAAAAATCGCATGCGCATTTTTTTAAAGTGCGCATGCGAAGTTGTCCTGGACAAGTACGGGATCGTTACCGCGAACGATACTAATAACTTATATGCATTAAGTTCCCTTTATTTTCCTAACAAGCGCGTTTATTGGGATGAATTTGTCTGTCTACACTCTACGGTGTAAGTTTCATGAATTTTGGACCTTTGGGATGGCAATTTCCCCTATTCTTCCACGTAGATCCGCTACTGCCCTGGTGCAGTTGTTAGTATGACGGTATGACTTTCTTAAAGGGGCAAGTTAAGTACGATTTCGTACTTAAGCCATTCACCATTCCATCACCATCCAGGTGACTGATCTTCCGTTTAAGAAAAAGCGTGTTCAAAATAGGTAAGGTGAATAAGTAGGTTGCAGAAAATGCGAAATGGCCATACATGTCCTATGCAACTGCAATATGCTATGTGATATGAAGCAAAAATTCACTTGTCAACTGAGGATTTAATCAGAAGAGATCCTTAAGAGGCTACAGTAGCGATCAACAGGTAGCAACAAACGCGTTCCAAGATTGCGGCTCTAATTTTGAATATTTTGTCGAGATATTTGGCACACATATTCGTAAAATAATAAAGAATGGCGGTACAGAGCCCAATTTCAGAAATATGTTAGTACGTGGAAATTACTCTATAACTAAATAAAATATTGAAAAAAGGAGCCTGTACCGCCAGAAGAAGAAAAAAAAACTTTCTTCAAATAAACTTTTTTATCCCATGCCTAGATTTTGTGTAATCTTGGAACTACTAAATTTTTTTATTTCTAACAAGAAATCGAACATATTATAACTAAATAACTAATTAGGCAACATAGAGAAATTATCACTGTCATTTTGACAAACCTGCGTCAGATTTTCTCTAATCTGTTCTGTCATCTTTATCGATATATGTTCAGTGCAGTAGTGTGTTAATTTAAGAATTCGTTTTTGTTGTTTCGTAGGAAAGTAGTGTTTATTGATAGTTAATTTATTATATATTTGTTGTTGTTGTATAAGTTGTTGGCCTCTTTGAAAGAATAGATTGTTGTTAATTGTGAGTTTTAGTTATATGTAGGTACTAGGTAAGTATATTTTACGTAAAAATAAAATAAAGTTTTAGGAGGATTTTTTATTCTAAAAATATTATCAATAGTTTAACAAAATGGAAAAAGTAAATCAAACGAAAAATAAAGTGAAACCTTCCAAGAAAAAGTCCATTAAAAACCGTGCCAAAATTATGCGAAAATCGATATTTGTTTCGATTCACAACAAAAAATGTTTATTTATTATTGTTGAAGTTATACTTCTTTACCGGCGATATGAGGGTGAGTTTTTATATGTTAAAACCTATGATCCCGGCGCATGCGCATTATAACTTTGTTCTGATTGGATGTTCAAATGACATGTCAAAAATTATTCAATATGGAGGCTGTGGCACAGCTGTAATTTGATTATTTATGGTTATTGCGTTTTAAAATTTGTGTGAAAAGAAACAACAAACAAAAGTTAGTTAATAGTTATACTGCCTTTTTAGATAGTTTTCATATACCTATATTTTTGGACTATTTTGGACAAGGAAAACTCATTCTAATTTGGTAAGTAGTTTTTATTATAATCATATTGTAATTATACATTTGGATTAGGTTGAAATACAGTAGAGCGTCGATTATCCGAACTAATTGGGGGACATAGGTGTTCGAAAAACCGATTTGTTCGGATAATCGAACTACAATATATTGATACATATTTATAGTCATACATATTTATCCACAAGTGAATAAAAGCCATATTTATATACCTACATATTTATTTATATCTTGATAATGACAACTAGCAACTAAACAAAAAAGTGCAGTCTTTGCAACAACATAATTATTTTTGGATACAATATTGAAGAAAATTAAAGATATTTTAAGCGTCAATTACTAACCCTTGCTCGGTATTCGAGTGCGGGATGCGGGAGTCGATAGTTCGAATAAGCGGTCGTTCGGTTGATCGACGTTCGGATAATCGACGCTCTACTGTACATTTATTTTCTCAAGAATGGGGATTTTAGAGAGAAATCCCAAATTAGGTCCGATTTTTATTTTTAAATTATGATTTTTTGGCGTAGATTTATTTATCTAGTAGGTATGTAATGCTTTGATTTACATACTTAATTTGATTACCAACAAAAGTTCTACCAATCTTCATCTAATATATTGTTTTATTACTGTTTTGTTATATTTTAATATTTTCTTCCACAAAATTTAAACTACATAATTTAATTATATTCAAAACAACTGTCAAACAGTAAAACGTTCAGTTACCCTATTTTTCCACATGACAAATAATGTGGAATTGGACGTGAGTCTAGGCTTCGATTACGAATCAAAGCGCCCCGAAATTCACGGGTTCGATTCCCGATGCAAGTTTTTATTTTTTTATGCATTTTATGATTGTAAGTATATTTGTTATATAATTTTTTTTCAGAAAATGCGTATTTAAAATTTTTGCCAACAATTATTATCGTTCAGAAATCATTTTTTCTTTGTGGCATTTTTCAATGTGTTTGTGTGCGTTTTATTCTTTTATTTTTTAAAATTTTTGGTATTGTCTTAAAAATCACATAATATGTAGTAGAAGTATAACTTCTTACGTGCGTACAAAGTACACACACATTCTTTTTTATTATTAGATATTTCATGCAAATACGTTTCTAAATACCTATCTTAACATAAAATTTTCACCCATTTTGGTTTATTTTTATAAATATCTATTTATTAATAATAAAATCGTTTTCTATTACTTCCATTTAGCGCGACTATGATATTGTCAAAATATTAATCTTAGATAATGTCAAAGATTACCACTGTTGCCAAAGTTTATGATACTATCTCCCGAAGTTATATTTTTTTGCTACCTGTTGATCGCTACTGTTTACTCTTAAGCTACCAATGAGAAAACTGTTGACCTTTGTTGAGGCCCCAGAACTTAGTAAAATTTTAGAAAAAAACAAACCCTTGGTTTGCTACCTAGGTTTTATGACTAGTGTCAGACATTACGTGTCTACGTTTAAGAAAAATAATAATGTAATCTAAGGCTACATTAAATAGAATTCAAGGCAGTGCATCTTCATGCCGCAAGTCGCTGGTCGTTTAAAAAAAATCCATCAAATGCCCTTGGATCTACACCTTACAATCTATGTTCAAAGTATTATTTACTAATTTAATACAATATCTCATAATTTTCTCGAAAAAGATGACATGCAAATTTTCATTTAAGTTTTACCATTTTCTCGGTAATGCTAGTTTCTTATAATTTGCACTTTATGTATTATTTCAATCTTTACTTTTTTAGACATATAACTGATTTAAATGCAAAATTTGCCTTATTGGACCAAGAGCTAGGCAACGTCGAAAAAAATCATTTTAAGACGGCTGATTCTTTCATATATTGTTCCCTATGCTTCCTCGAACACCGTACCGGCCATCTGGCTACTGATACGGGTTGCGTTCATTACTGCGCAGCACACTTGTACAGGTAAACATATCGAATTTAAAATTATTGTAAGACGAAAAATTTTTTGTCATTAGGTACTTTTTAAACGTTATTATAAATATGAACTGTAATTGCCAAACATTTCTGTGGTTTAAAAAGTAATGACAAAAAAAGTTTTCGTCCTAAAATAATTTAAATTCAATATACAGGGTGATTGATGAGTGTGATAAAGTTCAGTAGATCTGCTATAGTAATAAATAGCAATAAAAGTTAATAATAAAAATTGTGGCCAACTTTCAGCTTCACATTTCGAAATTAGTTAGATTGTTGCAGAGTGTTCGATAACATAGTGGCAGACCAAACTTATGTTCTTTTAAATGGAACACCCTATATTTTATTTTATGTTCGAAATCCTCTAAACTTCCTCATCACAAAAATATAAAGGTTTGTTATGTTATATAGGGCTTTTACAAAGTTATAACCAATTTTTTATGAAAATCGTAACAAGTTCAGCTCCGTGTATAAATGAAAAAAGCACAACAGCGATGGTTTATTGGTGCCATATTTTTTTGTTGATTGTGAAAATTTTTAAGAATTATTGTTGATATTGCTAATTTTCCTTATATCGAATACAGAGTGAGTCATAAGGCAAGTACATTCTTTTCTCAGAAATTTTAAATGGAACACCCTGTATTTTATATTACTATCGAAAAATATCATTACCGTACTTTAATTTTTGTATAATATTCCCTATGCCTAAATTTGTCAGTTTTCGAGATATTTTCATTTTTCAGAGCAAGTTATTAATTAGGGTGTTCTATTTAAAATTACTGTGAAAATAATGTACTTGCGTTTTGACTCACCCTGTATTCGATATAAAGAAAATTAGCAATGAAAGAATCAGCCGCCTTAAAATTATTTCTCGAAAACGTTGCTAACTCTTAGACCATTAGACTTCTATCTTTACGCTTTTATTTTTATGCATGTCTTACAATTTAACGTTTCCTGCCAAGTTGGTCCCATGGGACCAACACTAGTGTTGCCTTAATGGGCCACGTTGGTCTCATGGGATCAACACTTTTTTGTTTATTTATTTATTAACGGCATTTTTAAATGCACACTAAGAGATCAACATGGTGTGGATGATGTAATATATTATCATGAAGTATGGTTTCTTAAATATGCATTAATTTTGACGAAATAACCAAGTTGCAAGGCTCTATATACAAAAAACTACGTATATGGTGGCCTGTTGAGGCACATACATATATGAAAATATGGCTGGCAGGGAATGTGTTAAGTGGCAAGCTCTCGCAAATGACATCAATAAAATACTTTTTTTGTTAGGCAAGTCTCTTGCCAGATGCTATATTTCATAGCAACTGGAGGACTTTGGATGATGAAGAATTAAGAAAAGATTTTGTATTTTTGTTACAAAATTCTCAAAGAATACCAGTTTAATGCTTATAATCTCTATGATATGCATATTATGCTGTCGTTTATTAAGGTGAGTATTAACCTAGTCTTAAAAGATCAATGTGAATAACTTTCATCAGCATCAACAGCATTGGTGCTACGGCTCTAAAACATTTCTTAAATTTACATATTTTCATCACTTTTCAGTTTGTTGATAAATTTATTTTGACTTTTAGGTTATAAAGGTAGCATTAACATTTTATACGACGTTATCTACACTAAAATAAGAAAACGAGGATGTGAAACGAATAAGCACTTTTAGGTTATTTAGTTGCATTTGTAATTCGTGTTTAATAAAAATTATTCAATGTTATTATGTTTATTTCAATTAGTCCAGAGAGCCACTGCGCATTTTTTGCACAATCTTATTCAAAAAGGACCCCTTTTAACAAATTTGCATGTTGCCAGGACCAAAATTGGGTCAAAATTTTTTTAAACGTTTTTGTTTTGTTTTTTCCTAAAGATATTCTTTAAAGGTCGATTGATAAAATCCTGAAGAGTTTTTTGCAATTTAATATTCAAAACTCCTTTGTTTTTTACTTGCTAATCAAGCGTGCGCGACACTATTTTATACCGACATGCGACAGTATGATGCAAATGAAAGGAATACATTCGTATTTCGTAAACCGGCGATTTTAAGAAAAAAACCCGAAAGAGGTCGATTTTTATTTTTAAGTTATGATATTGTGGTATATATGGTATACTAGTGACGTCATCCATCTGGACGTGATGACGTAATCGATAATTTTTTTAAATGAGAATAGGGGTCGTGTGCTAGCTCATTTAAAAGGCTCTTCAATTCTCTATTCAGTAATATAAACATTTATATAATTATTTATACAGGGTGTCCTTCTACTTCTTTTTTTTTGTCAAATAATTTAATTTAATAAAAAAATTTTGGACACCCTGTATAAATAATTATGTAAATGTTTATATTACTGAATAGAGAATTAAGGAACCTTTCAAATGAGCTAGCAAACGACCCCTATTCTCATTTAAAAAAATCATCGATTACGTCATCACGCCCAGATGGATGACGTCACTAGTATACCATATATGCCACAATATCATAACTTAAAAATAAAAATCGACCTGTTTCGGGGTTTTTCCTTAAAGTCGCCGGTTTACGAAATAACGAATTTATTCCTTTCATTTGCACCATACTGTATACACATGCAACGGTGGAAAATAGTGTCGCGCACGCTTGGTTAGCAATTAAAAAACGAAAGAATTTTGAATATTGTATTGCAAAAAACTCTTCGGGATTTCATCAATTGGTGTTCAAAGAATATAGATCTACCTTGGCAGCATTCAAATTTTTAGTTTTTCACATAGTTTTTGAAGGTTAAAAATGGCCAATTTCGCAATTTTTCAATTTTTTAATCGCTTATATGTCAAAAACTATCAACTTTGGAGAAAAGTCACTAAAGACCTTTTCTGTTTGGAATGATCCAAAAAACCTTAAAAAACTTTGTTCCATGCAAGAAAAATAATTTTAAGAAAAAAACAAAAAAAAACGTTTAAAAAATTTTTGACCCACTTTTGGACCTGGCAACATGCAAATTTGTTAAAAGGGGTCCTTTTTGAGTAAGATTATGCAAAAAATCCGAATCGAAATATTTTTCCTAGCGGATGCGCAGTGGCTTTCTGGACTAAATAAATAAACCACCACACATCACACATCCACACATGTATCCCAGATTCTGTTTTGCATTCCGTCAATATGGCTGAATTGAAACATGGGCCATTTAGGAAAGAATTGAGCAGTTTAGGAATGGACCCGTTAATATATCAACAATCCATTGGTCCAAGGATGTGGGTTTTACGGCCCTCCCCATTTGGGGTCTGTTTTTCGTACTCGTCTTCAAAAATTTCGAAAATTAAGTCCGACCTCTACAGCTGCTGATAGTATTGATCAATACCTTTCCAACGCAAGGCTAATTTTGAAAATCAGTTATACCGTTCCAAGCTCACCGAGCTCAGAAATTTGACTCAATTTATATTTAAAAAGGGGAAATGTTTGTGGGAGACTGTGTGGAAAAGTTACACCGTTCTGAAATTTTTTTTCTGTTTCAAGAGGGGATCGGGGGCCAATTTAGAACCGGTGTAGTTTGTACATTTGATCACCCATAAGCCAGGACATATTTCTTGGGTGAATATATCTCAGGTTCAGAGAGAGGAAAACCGCAAATATATCAAATCGGCAGTATTTGAGTGCAACTTTCAAACGGTGTCTAAATGGTCAAGATCGGACATATAGACGGACCATGACAACCGAAAAACTGAATTTTAAAATTTTTTTGTTTCTGGCAATTATTGAAAATTTCCACCTACGAATTGCGCCAATAACTGAACGTCTGTAGGACTTCAAACGGTGTATACCTCATATCTTGGAAAATTTAAGTTTTTAAGTTATAGGTCTCATAAACCCCTGATAGAAGAATAGAAACTACTTAACGCGGTAAAAATGAGTGACGCACAGTGCCGGATTAACCATTAGGCGGACTAGGCGGCCGCCTAGGGCCCGGGCACTTGATGGGGCCCGCATCCCACACAAATGCATTAATTAATATTTAATTATTTAAGCAGTTATTTAAAAAAAAATTAAAATGTTAAAAAAATCACAAGGCTAACTGAGACAAAAAAAATAAAAAATGGTTAATTTATGATTTCCAATCAAACTCAGTTTTTTGCTTTGTCTTCTGTCAAATATCAGGAAAATACAACCGACTTCAAGACAAATTAAGCAGTTATTTTCAAAGGCATTTTTATATTCCATGTTCTAATCATTCCCTCAATTTGGTAATCAATTTTGCAAGCAAATGTTGATAAAAGTTGGTAATTATTTTGGTATGGTACGTTTTTTTTCAATTTTTACCCACCGATGGGTCTTATAGTCCATTCACTCACGCTAAAATATTGCAAAACCTCCGGATTTTAAAGAACCTTTGGATTTGAAACAAGAGCTTGGATTGACATGAAATTTGGTATAAGCATAGCTAACATGTCAAATAAAAAAGTGCTATGGTGCCAATGTGTATTTTTGCTCTACGCTTGAGTCCACCCCATCTCGGGGGTGAAAAAATATACCGTCAAAATACGTCCGGAAGTGGATAAACTGACTAATTCTAAGCAACTTTTGTTCAATAGAGTTTTTTCATCAAGTCAATGCATTTCGAGTTATTTTCAAGTGAATATCTTCATTTTTCAACAAAAAATAACACGTTTTTAGACGGTTTTTCGCAAATAACTCAAAAAGTAAGTATTTTATCGAAAAATATTCTTAGCAAATATATAGCTTTTAAAAAATTGAAAAAATGGTGTATGTGTGCAGTCTGTAAACCCAGTAGAAGCAGAGTTGTAGCTAATGAAAAGTAGGTTCTTATTCGTCAAAATCCAAATCGAATATTTCAACGTGAAATAATAAAAAAATGAAGCACTTTTCAATGGAAAACTCATCATAACTTGTTTAAATGTTTTCAAAAAACATTATTTTTGTTTTTAAAAAAAAATTCTATCATAAAAAGTAAGCAAGATACGCTCAGAAGAAAGTTGATCCCATTTTTTGGGTAAAAAAAACTGGTGAAAATAACCCCCTAATTAGCATCCCAAATGAAATTAATCCCTACCGCTTCACAAGCTACTTTACTTATGTATTGTTTATATGCTCTGTAAGTTTTATCGGTATAAAGTGCTTATTTATAAAAGGGCTGTAATAGAAAGGGCTTGAACAAGTCACTAATCACGAGTGTATGCAATTTTTTTTGGCTTAATGCCTCGACAACAAATGCCATTGGCATGGTATAGTGGATTTTTCCAATCAGGTACCTAGTGTAGTGGGTAGTGTGTGTGTTGAGTAAATGACTTGTTACTTAGCAAAGTCATCATTGTTTTTGCAAAGAGACGCTAATTGTATCCGAACGTCTGCGGTCCCTTCGGTGAGTACCGATCCCACAAGGATAGAAACTATTTTCATTGATTAATTTTTAATAAATGAAAAATTCTCTAACCAGGGGGTATGCAAATTTTGAACAGTAATATCTTAACCAATTTTTATCTTCCAAAAAAGCAAAAATCTGAAATATTCAGAAAATCAAAACCTATATTTTTTACTCTTTAAGATTTTTGGTACCACTAATAATTTTTAAGTTATTTTGAAAAAAAAGACTTTTTTCAAAATTTCAAAAAATTTGTTTTACTATAAATCCCAATGTTTTGAAATATAAGCACTGTGACCGGTGAAACTTACAGATCATATACATAATATACTTATAAATTTTTTCAAGATTTTCATAAATTTTCAAGATTTTTGTGCCAAAAAAGGAATCAACATTATTTTAAGCTTTACTTGCTTAATTTTGATACTTGAAATTTGTTTAAAAAAAAAACAAAAGTAAAACTTTTTTAACACTTTAAAAAAGTTGTGATGATTTTTTACCGAAAAGTGTTTAATTTTTTGGTGATTTACGTTGAAATATTTGATTTGGAATTTGTCGAATAAGAATCTACTTTTCATTAGCTCTAGTTCTGCTGTCTGCTATCGAAAAATATTTGTCGATAAAATACTTAATTTTGGAGTTATTTGCGAAAAACCGTCTAAAAAGGTGTTTTTTTTTTTGTTGAAAAATGAACATGTTCACTCGCAAATAACTCAAAAAGTATTGATTTAGTGAAAAAACTCTATAGAGCAAAAGTTACTTAGAATTAATCAGTTATCCATCATACCCAGGGCAAAATCACATATCGACACAATATCCCTTTTTTTCTTTGGCATATACAGAAGTTGTTGCGAAATGTAAAAAAAGAAAAATGATCATTTTTACATTGTCGTAATTTCTTTTTGGAATAACTACTTCCCAAAACAACATAAATATCTGTAAATTTGTTTTAAGTAAATGGTCGATATATAGGGGCCTACTTCTTATGGCCGCCTAGGGCCCCATGATGCCTTAAACCGTCACTGGTGACGCACACACAGAGCTGTGCCGGGTACTGATAAATAATTGTACTCGGGTACAGAGTACCGGGTACTTTTCATAATTGAGGAAAGAGTACAGAGTACCGAGTACATTGCTCAAAAAAAGTACTCACAGTACAATACTCAAAGTACAATTGCCCGAATTTCTCGGATACTTATTTCGAGTACATTCGAATATAGAATCCGATAAAAGGTAAGAAGGTAATAATAATTATGTCTGCATATCTAAACATATTTATGAGTCATGAAAACATAAAATAACGTACAATTCCAACTGAAATAAAATTTTTTTAAAAATTAATCACCGATTAGTAATCAGTATCACTCACACTCACTGATTAATTTTATAGGCTTTTAAGATAACTAATGTTTCAAACTAATATCTCTTTTCACACTTTTCAAACTTGATACCTAATGTGCTGAAATAGCTATATGGAGATGGTGGTCCAACTCTGAATCGAATATAAACAAAAATCTGCATTTATCTTTTAATGTTTCAAAGTTTTCATCAGTTAGAGCATTTCTTCGAGGGCTATTAATTACACATCCCAACAAAAAAAATTTTTTGTCTTGCTGCCGAAAAAAAGTCAACTGATTTTAGTTCATTCATCTATGCTGATTCCAAAAATGCAAACCTTTTCATTGTATCAGCTCTAGTTTTCGAGATATAACATACATACTTATCAAATACTTAAATATTCTTACACTTCTGTATATTCCGCCACTATAATTGCAATATGCTTATAAACAAAATTGACAAATCCTAAGACAAATGGGCAAATGAACAAAAGGGCCTATTTTGGTGTTAATTTAGGAGATCAAAATAAATCCTGAGCTCCACATGTAGTGTGCAAAACTTGTATTGGAAACTTGCGACAGTGGACGAAAGGACAACGAAAATGTTTAAATTTGGTTTTGCAATGGTATGGAGGGAAGCAAAAAATCATTTTGACTATTGCTATTTCTGCCTTGTGAATATAAAGGGCATTAATCGTAACAATTGATATACGTGAACATATCCTAAACTGGATTCAGCAATAAGACCAATTCCACATCAGCTTGAGCAGATACCCATTCCAATATTTAGCAGTCTACCTATGTTACCAGAGGATAATGCCGAAACGTTATTTGACGAACTGCACACTAATAGATTTGAGGAAGACGACAGTGATTTTGAAGGGGATTCAACACGTCCTGAGCGCTTTACTCAGGAAGAGCTAAGCGATCTTATCAGAAATTTGATCCTTCCAAAGGATTCTTCCAAATTGCTTACTTCCAGACTAAAAGAAAAGAATGTTCTTCACCCAGACACCAAAATTACATACTACGGTAATAGAGATAAAAGATCTTTTGTCTTTTTTTCTCAGCAACATGATATGGTTTTTTAAAGGACTGTTAGAAAAAATGGGTGTAACGGAGTATACACCAGAAGGACAGTTCTAAACGAAGTTTAAAGTGTATCCTTCTACATAATGGCAACAAATATGGAAGTATACTAATTGGGCATTCTTCTTCTTCAAGTGCCGTCTCCTAATCGGAGGTTGGATATCATCAGCACTATCTTTACTCTATCCACCGCTGCTCTAAAGAGTTCTATAGAACTGCATCTAAACCAGTCCCTTAAATTCTTTAACCATGACACTCTCCTTCTTCCTATACTCCTTCCGCCTCTTATCTTTCCCTGTATTATCAGTCTTAGCATTTCATATCGCGGTCCCCTCATTACGCGTCCCAGATATTGTAACTTTCTTATTTTTATTGTGTTTATTATTTCGCATTCTTTACCCATTTCTCGCAGTACTTCCGTGTTCGTTTTCCTCTGTGTCCATGCTATTCTAAGCATTCTTCTGTAACACCACATTTCAAATGACTGTAGCTTATTTATGTGTTCTTGCTTTAATGTCCAGCTTTCAAGTCCATATTGTAGTATCGAGAACACGTAGCATCTCAAAGCTCTTGCTCTCAGTTCTAAGCTAAGGTCTTTGTTGCAGAGAACTGTTTTCATTTTTACAAAAGCATTTCTTGCTATTTCTATCCTGGTCCTTATTTCTGTTGTTTGATCATTTTTCTCTGAAATCCAGGTTCCTAGGTATTTGTATTTATCAACCCTTTCTATCGGTACATTTCCCAAATGTATGCTTGTTTGTATGTTTGTTTTCTTAGTTATTATCATGTATTTGGTCTTTTTTATATTCACTTTTAGTCCATATTCTTTACAGAAATTGTTTGTTTTGTTCAGTAGTAGTTGGAGTTGTTCAGCAGAGCTTGCTATAATCACGGTGTCATCTGCATATCTTATGTTGTTAATAGATCTTCCGTTAATTATTATTCCTTCACTTTGAGATAGCAATGCTTCTTCAAAAATGGCTTCACTATATGCATTAAAGAGTAATGGAGACATAATACATCCCTGCCGAACTCCTCTCCTGATTTCAATTTCTGGACTGGGTTCGTTATCTATTACAATTTGTGCTCTTTGATTCCAGTAAAGGTTTGTTATTATTCGTAAGTCCCTTTTGTCTATGTTTTTTGTCTTTAGAATTTGGACTAATTTTTCATGTCTTACTTTGTCAAAAGCCTTCTCAAAATCAACGTAACAAACATGCACATCCACATTCATGTCCATGCATCTTTGAGCTAACACATTAAAAGCAAATAACGCCTCTCTGGTTCCTAGTCCGTTTCTGAACCCAAACTGACTATCATCTATTCCTTCTTCTAGTTTTTTGTTTATACGACCATGTATTATTTTCAAGAATAATTTGAGAATATGTGACTTATTAATGATATTGTTCTGTATTCACTGCAATCTTTAGCGTTTGTATTTTTAGGGATAGCACAAAAGGTTGAGAGTAACCATTGTTTTGGTATGTTTCCTGTTTTGTACACTGTGTTAAACAAGTCTACGATAATGTCTAAGGTTTCATCATTTATACATTTTAAGCTTTCTACTGGGATGTGGTCTGGACCTACTGCTTTACCATTTTTGCTGTTTTTTAATGCCGATTTAATTTCTTCTTTTAATATCTTCAAAACCGTATCATCTTCTACTTCGACTTCCATCTGCTCTGTTCTATTGTCTTTGAACAATTCATTTATGTATTCTGTCTATCTCTTTAATTTTTCGTTAGTACTCAACACAAGTTTCCCATCTGTATCTTTTAGTATTCCCGGTTTTCTTTTTCTGTTGATCTGCGTTAATTCCTTAATTTTTTTTATGTGTGTTAAAATTATCATGTCTTTTCTGGTGTTCTTCTATTTCTGCGCATTGTTCTTTTAACCACTGTTCTTTAGCCTGTTTAATTTTGGATTTTATTTGTTTATCCACATTTTTGTACATCTGATTATCTTTGTTTTTATGCTGACGTCTTTCTTCCATTAAATCTAAGATTTCCTCCGTCATCCATTGTTTCTTTTTGTATCTGGTTGGTGTAAGAATTTCTTTTTGACATTTATCTATTTCTGTCTTTATTAATAACCATTTTGTCTCTGTTTCAGTATTTTGTTGGATTTGTTCTTTAACATTCATTAAACGGTTATTAATTTCATCTGTCAGGCGTTGTTTTATGAGTGGGTTTCTTAGTTTACTTGTATCGATTTTTACATCTGTTGTTCTGCGTTTTATTATTTTCATTTTGAGCCTAATTTTGGTCACTACTGGATTGTGATCTGATCCTATGTCGGCACCTGGATAGGTTTTTGAAGATATAATTGCGTTCTTGTATCTTTGTCTAATCAATACATAATCTATTTGGTTTCTTACAATTCTCCCTTCTTGATCTGCTGGTGACTTCCAGGTATATAGTCTTCTCTTTGGCATTTTAAACAATGTATTAGTTATGACAAAATTATTGTTTTGGCAAAATTCGATAAGCCTATCACCTCTTTCGTTTCTGTTGCCCAGACCATATCCTCCTGTACATTCTTCTACTTTTTCGTCTCCAACCTTTGCGTTAAAATCTCCCATTATAATTGTAACTAGTGATGTAACGAATATTCGTATTCGCATTCGCATTCGCGAATATTCGCATGTTTTTGCATATTCGCATTCGCATCCGCATTCGCGAAATTTGTGCGAATGTTTTGCGAATATGAAAACCAGAAAAAAAATAATTTTAAGATAATATTAGGTTAATAAAATCAAAATCTATTCACTTCTCATCTTTTTTTATAAAGAAAAGGTAACTTAACCTCAAACATGCAGCTACTCTCAAATGGAAATATGCAGGACACAACAGCAGACAAAGATACGGAAGAGGGAACAAAGCGATAACTCACTGGCGACCTTGGGACTACAAAAGAGGAAGGGGCAGACCACAGCCGAGATGGTCGAATAACCTAAAAAGATCAGGCCATCGAATAACCAGATCGACAGCATTAGCACTGAACCCAGAAGAGTGGAAAAATAATGGGGAGCCTACGTTCAACTTTGGACAAATGAATGGCAATAGATAGATAGGACTTAACCTTGTATAATCACATTATCAGCCTTCACTTTTTTTATTATTTGGTATTATGTAATAGAGCTTAAGATTCAGATTGATTTACACTAAATATCAATTAACTTTTCATTATAAATGTAGTAAACATTACAAAAAGAGAAACAAATTTTAAAAAAACTGAATATTCGCATTCGCATCCGCATTCGCGAATGTCGGTAGCAGATATTCGCATTCGTATTCGTATTCGCGAATGTTCAAAAAATGACATTCGTTACATCACTAATTGTAACATCCTGCGTTTTAATGGATTTTAAAATATTGTCTAGATCTTCGTAGAAAGTTTCAATATCGCTCTCTGGTTTGTCCGCAGTCGGAGCATAAACTTGTATTATGTTTAATTTGGGTTTATTCTGATTTAATTGTAAGAGGATAATTCTGTTGGAGTATGGAATGAAATTTACTACAGCTCTATCCATGTGTTTGTTTAGTATTATCCCGACACCATATCTGTGTGAACCGTCTTGACTTCCTGAATAGTATATTGTTTTATTGTTGATTTTCATCTTTCCTGAGTCGGGCCATTGGACATCGCTGATTCCTAAAATGTCTACATTCAGCCTTTCCATTTCATTAACGGCATTATGTACTTTTCCAGCTTGATGTAGACTTCTAACATTCCACGTCGCTACTTTGCAAGGTTTTCGCATGTTGACGACCGGGGAGGCCTTTCAGTCTTGTGAGTTTCCTCCTCTGCCGGATCTTGTTTTCCGAGTTTCATGATCAGTAGAGTGTTTGGTTATGTTGTTAGTCATGAAGATTAACTAGGGATGCTCTATGAGCCTTTAATGCATTGGTTTCCCGTTGCCTTATGCATCTCCACGCCGTTGACCCTGCCTGGTACGTCCGCCTTTAGAAATGATTTCTCATTTCTAGGACAAGAAGGTGCCCTTCCACTTTAGAGTGGAATAAATGCTCACAATTTTAACAAACACGGTTGTCATATGAGTATTAAAATTCATTACCTCCACAGCCACTTAGACCGTTTCCCAGAAAATCTTCACCAAGATATCAAAACGATGGAAGAGGGGTATCAGGGTGATGGGGCTATCATATGATGGCGGATTACTGCTGGAGTCTTCAAAGGGACCGTCCTTTTAAAGCCTTTGCAAGAAAATCAAATAAAAGGAAGTTTTTAGGTGACACCGAATAACACATGTTTGTTGCGACGCTGCCGGTTAGGTTAGATGAAAAGTTAAGTTTCTTTGGCAGATATGTGTGATGATTTTTATAAGTACATTATTGTACAATAAATATCTTACTTTTTATTCGTATTTGGTTTATTTCATGGGTAGCAGCACTACATATATGTAGATAGTGCTGCGTTAAATTACCCTATATGTTAGAAATGTGATCTGTTGTCGTATTTTATAAAAACGATCTGATGGAACAAATCTGGTGGCATTTTTGGATTCAGCAGACCCAAATTACCTAGAAACAGTAAAAAAATGTCCGGCAGCAAACTGTGTGTTTACCAGTGTTATTATAGCAAAAGAGAATTGGCGTTCCACATGCGCAAAACAAGGCAAGCATGTATTATAATTATTTCATTTTTAGTTGATTGAGACCGATGAGATTGGTTTTGTGCGTCTTGTTTAGGTGGATACTCTGGTTCATTGAAATCGAAAAAGCCGTCTGGAGTAGTATCACTTGAATCGACTGTGTCTAGTTCTACGCAATAATCAAGAGAAGTTAGTTATTCAGTAGAGTTAATCACTATCTTTTTCAAATCGTCCATAGAAAATTCTGCATTTTTAAGACTTTATACCAACGCAATTTAAACTTCCGATAATGGCCTCTTCCGATGGCAAATTAAGTACATATTTCAGAGAATTTTTTCTCCAAGCTCTGCATACATATTTTTATAAAAAAATTCACCGCCAGAACTCAGTGTTTGAAGATAGCAAACTTGGAAGTACCCATAGTAGAAACATTCTTCTCCTTGAAGAACATCGAGATAGCGAGACGTTTTAAGACCATACAGTACTCCTCTAAGTACAGCAACTCGATTTCTTTAAAAAAATTATATGAAACCTTTGAAAAAAAAAGACGGTAGCTTTTCTTTTTCACTTAAAATTTGCAGAACCGAGTCATAATAAGACTTTCAGCTTGTTACAGCTGGATAAGAGTATGTCCCAAGACATCTTTATTAATCTCAGCAGTTTTGGGTCTCCCAGCTTTATTTAGTTTGCTCTCCCACGTGCAGGGACAAGTTTAGACTTGCAAAATGTACTCGGAAATTATACTCGTATAATAAACGCGGGTACCGGGTATTTTAGACCAATTGCTACGGGTACGAGTCTACGAGTACCGATATCTTTATTTAAAATGTACTCGGGTACTGAGTACTGAGTACCCAAAATGTACTTAGAGTACAAAATTCGGGTACTTGTACCCGGGAATTGCCCAGCTCTGCGCACACAGTGTTCCAGCTACCAAAAGGGCTGATATGAATATTGCGTGGCGCAATATTTTTTCTGTGGCCAAAGAAAATTGTCTGTAATGAATACCTACTTCCAACACCACCCACGAAGACTCTACACTTGGAAATCCCCGGGCGACAGAACAAGAAATCAGATAGATTTCATAATAATCAATTCAAGGTGAAAGTCCTCAGCTACTAACGCAAAAACTTATCCAGGTGCAGATTGTGGAAGCGATCACCAACTCCTTGTAGCTGTATTCCGAATACGTTTTAGAAACAAACACAAGCCCACTCCTAGAACTCCCGGGTTTACAGAGACTGAACTTTTAACTTTCAAAGAAAGAATAAACCCAGTGTTAACTGAGACAAGTACTACCCCCATAGATGATATCGAGACTTTCTGGGGAGGTTTTAAAAGAGATATATTAGATACAGCTAAGCAAAGTCGCCAACCCATAAAAAACAACAGTCGTAAACCATGGATCAGTGACCAAACATGGAAAAATATAGAACAAAGAAGGCAACTTAAAGTTGGCAGTTTTGATTTAAACGACTATCGAAGCTTATCAAGAGAAATCCAAAGAAATTGCCGGAAAGATAACGACAAATATGTGTCTAACATTTGCCAGGAAGTAGAAATCCACTTACATCGAAATGAAACAAGAGATCTCTTTCAGAAAGTAAAGTTACTGGCTCGGGAATTCAAACCCAGAAATTACGCTATAGAGGATGAGACAGGTAATATGGTAAGCGATATAGATGCGGTTCTGGAGACTTGGAAGAAATACTGCACAGAACTCTATAAAGCTGAAACCTCTAACATTAATCATATAACAGCACTGTAAGTCTCAACAACAACCCTAGAACCAGATATTCTAAGGTCTGAAGTCGATGAAGCCATAAGACACCTTAAAAGAAATAAATCACCTGGTTGCGATGACATCACGGCAGAACTTTTACAGAACATGGGTGAACATGGTCTGGAGACTGTGCAATCATGTATGGAGAATCGGCAAATGGCCCAGTGATTGGTGTACCGTGTACCGCACTATTTACTCCCATTCATAAGAAAGGCGTAACCACAAAATGTAGTAGGGGAGACCGGGGCAAAACGCGGCTCGGGCAGAACGGGAAATTCATCGTTGTGCATAACTTATAGTCGTCATAATATTGGCAATAGCGCCATTCGAACGAACGCGGGTTGACTCACTTCAGTCATTAGAAAGAAACTTCTAGTCACGTTGTATGCTTCTTTACAGTCATAAAAACCGTTTTCTTTTGTTTTGTTAAAAATTTTGGTGATATTTATAGAAGTGCTATAAGGTGAGTAAGCAAGTTTTATCACGTTTTTCATTCAAATATGATATATATGTTACTGAATTTTAATATTGCGTGCAGCAAACCGTTTTATATCTTTTACGTTAGAAGTTACTAATTTTATTTGAAATGATGTTCGTTGGGGCAAAGCGGTCGAGGCCAGATGGCATATTATCCCATCTTGCCCCGCTCTCCTAAATTGCCGCTACTTTAGGTCCGTAAAGTTGGCTTGTCCACTTTTATATAACAATAAAATTTTCATGCCATAATTTAGTGCTCATTTAGTGCTAATTTTGTACCGCAGTCCCGAATTTTGTGCTCTTTATTTATTTAAAAAAGCAGGTGGACAAGCCAGCTTAACGTTAAGCTGGCTTGTCCACTCTTGGTACACAATGAAAAAATAAAATTATTCAGATTCTAAATAGGCTATAATATAGTGCTCATTTAGTGCTAATTTTGTACCATAAACATTATAATGAAATATTTGTTTAAACAATTTGTTATAAACAAAATTTTAAAAAATTAAAAAATAGAAAATTTTTTTATGCTAGAATTTAGTGCTCATATAGTGCTAACAAAATATCCATATCCTGAATTTTGTGCTCTTTATTTATTTAAAAAAGCAGGTGGACAAGCCAGCTTAACGTTAAGCTGGCTTGTCCACTCTTAGTACACAATGAAAAAATAAAATTATTCATATTCTAAATAGGCTATAATTTAGTGCTCATTTAGTGCTAATTTTGTACCATAAACATTATAATAAAATATTTGTTTAAACAATTTGTTATAAATAAAACTTTTAAAAATTAAAATATCGAAAAAAATTTTATGCAATAATTTAGTGCTCATTTGGTGTTAATTTTGTACCATAAAGATTATTATAAAACATTAAAATTTTAAACAGTAATAAAAACGAAAATTTTTAGTGATCCAATTTAGCGCAAATTGTGTGCAAATAACTAAATAAGACATCGTGAGATCAAATTTGGTGCTCTTTATTAATGTAGAAAAGAATTACAGTCTAAATATAAAGGCACGGTGATACAGTTTTAATTGATTTTATTTATACGTTTTTTCAACTTTAATGTATATTAGAAATTCTATGTTGACTTTTTTGTCCACATCTTTGGTTAGAGTTCTTTGTGTTCCTGCATTGAGATCATTAAACTCGGTCCACAGATTATTTCTGCGACAGATTGTTGTGTAGTGTCCCATGGACAGTTTTCCTAATCCATTAGTCGACGTAAGGTCATTGTTAATGTAACGGATTACTCCTACCAGTAAATAATAATCAGAGGTCCCAAGTACATCGGGAAATTTTATCGGGATGTTATCCAGATGAGTTAAGGTCCTGATGTCCGTTAATTGAATTAAGATAATTGGACCTGTAAAGAAATTATTTTAAGTATATGGATTTTCTTTAATTTATGTGTACACGTGAAAAATAAAATACTTTTGTTGATTTTAATCATTTAAAACGTACCACTTGAATCATATTGCACTTCTGATTGTCCTCAGCATTCTCTTCTGCTACAATCTCTGTCAGCTGTTAATGCTTCTTGCATTTCCACTTCGCTTAAAGCTTCCTTAAAGAGTAAGTTATCCAAAAAATAATAATTCGTTTCTCGGGTTCTTTGAGGGCAACCATTATTACAGTTTATGACTATTCTGTTAATTGGTAATTTTTCAATTAATTTTAACATCATGTCAAAAGCATTTGTGTTGCAGTCTACGTGTATTACTTTTTGAAGTTCATTATTTGTTTTGTTTAGTGTCTTCTGTATAGCACTTTCATGAAACTCTAGTAAAATTCTGCCTCGTTTTACATAAGATTGTGCAACTCCCATCTTTTTTATATATAGTGCAAGTGCAATAAATGGACAATCCTTTTGTAATGTTTTTAATGCATTTTCGACTTCAGAAGGGTCTATTGCTCCAACAATAAACGATTGTACAATTGAATCTATTGCACACGTGTTATAAAATGAATACAATTGTTTTTTAATTTTCACACCCTAGAATAAAAGAAACCGGTATAAAATTTTAAATATTTTAATTATTTTGTTTATCGTAATAAATTCATAATTTGATTGAACTGAGTTCATTTAAATTAAGTAATTATTCACTATTAACTATTTTGCAACACAAAGTAATATTTAATATAAACTGATTAATTTTACCTTTAAATTTAAAGCATTTCCATTCTTCAGAATAGGCACTTTCTGCAAATTATCTTGAAACAGTGAATCAAAAGTAGTTTGGTTTTGATCCAAGTATTTTGATAACTTTGCAGATTTTGTTCTCGATTTTTAGTTGTATTTTTTGATGCCTTAGTGACTTGACCACGCCAATTTTCTTCTTTTCCTAAGTCGATTATTTGTTGTACGTTGTTTACAGCATTGCAGTTGTTGCACAACATTTCACTACTCCCTTTTTTTTTGTTGTGCACAACTGGATGAACACAATTGGCATATTATTTCTTTGGTATTAATTATGCTTACGTTCTCTTCTTGAATTGTATCTGTAAACATGAGAGAAAATAAAAATAGTTGTAAAATATATAACAAGGTGTAATGAATAAGAAATACCTACTTCAGTTAGAAGCTTTTACATACCTTTTACGAATTCTTTATCTTCCTTAATTGAGATTGACTTTGGTTCAGTAGCAATTATTAAATTTCTTTCTGCATCAAGATCTTTCTCCGATTCATTTCCAGATCCTGTAGTAATTTCAACGTTATCTTCTTTGTTTTCCATTGCATCAGTTTTCGCTTGAATTATATTAGAGCGACCAACCAGGTACTCTAAAATCGCATTAACTGCTGCATCTGCTCTCAATTTTTTTTTCAAATAAATCTTTTTTTATATTTTTTACTTCGCTTTCTACTGCAGAACTGGAAGCCGGAATTTTACCTAATCCAAATTTCTGTACCCAAATACAAGACCATAACGGGAAGCTTTTAATGTCTTTCTTTAAACGTGCGCAAAATTCTGGCAAATTAAATGGATTGTCATGTATTCCTATTTCTTTTGTTTTCACCATTTCGACTTCTTTTTCAACATTTTCAAACCAATCTGACCAACAATTTATTGGTTTATCTGTTAAGTTTTCACTTTCTTCGTTTGTGTCGTCAAAAATAGATTCATTAGTTGGCCTCATTGATTCCCATTTTTCTGTTACTTCTTCGTCGAAAAGAGCCTCTTCTAAACCATGTGGCTGAACTATATTTTTTAAAAATTGTTTTTGCGTTTCACAACTACTGTCTTCATTTGTATTAATGAGTAATCCATCTGTTTCGCAAGAAGCCACTATTAAAATTGCTTTTAGAATAGTGGTTGCTCTTTCTATAGTTTGACATAATATTAATTGTCCTATAGCAGCTTTTTAAAATACTTTAACTTTCTTAGATTTTGTCAAGTCACTCAAAAAATTAACGTACAATTTAATGAAATGAGCAACATCCATTCTAATAAAACATTGAGGGAGGTCAGAAGCATTAACATATTCTTCGATGGTGCGGTACTGAGTGAATGCTTTAATGCTGGCGATTATGAGCGCTTTTCCTCCATCACACAATCACACGTGAATTCTTTAGGTTGAGGGGCACCTAAACGAGTCCACTCGTTAAGGAAGTACATAACTGCATTAGTATTATGTACTGAGCTCAGCATTTGTGCTACACTAAATTGTCCTGCATCGTTGTTAACAACAAATGCTGAGGAGTCCGACATTGAAGATGAATTTATCATAGAACAGGCAGACGAGTACGACTCAGACGAGCATATAGAGAATGAACCTCAATCTTCAAGCAAAATTTTGATATCCAAGGATGGAACTGAATGGAGTAATGATCAAATGCGCAGTGCTCAAACAAAACCTCGCAATAGCCTACGACAAAAAGATGGGCCTGCAGCTAAGAGTAATTTATTTACACCTAAAGAAGTATTCATGTCAATTATGAGCCCAGAAATTTGTGACATAATTTTAGTGTGAAACAAACAGAAAAGGCAAAAGAGTCTGTGAGGCTTTTAACAAAGAATTGGCGCAAAGATTCCAGAATGCTTCAAGACGGCCTCCACAAAAAAATTTTTAACCATTTACTGAATGTGAGCTCAACGCATTTTTTGGTATTCTAATTGTTGCTGGTGTACATAGAAGTAACAAAGACAACTTGTGTGAGATGTGGAGTATGGATTCTCTGCCGTTAATACGTGCAGAAATGTCTCGTGATCGTTTCAAGACCATGTTACGATTTATCAGATTTGACAATGAAAGTAACCGGGAAGAACGCAAAAAACCGATAAGGCTGCACCCCTAAGATATATCTGGACAATGCTAAATAAAAATTTGCAACAAGGCTACAAACCATTCGAAGACATAACCATCGACGAACAATTGTTTCCGTATAGAGGCCGTACAAGTTTTACGCAATACATACCTTCCAAACCCGCTAAATATGGTATCAAGGATTTTTGGGCTTGTGATGCATCAAATGCGTATCCCTTACAAGGTCAGCCTTATACTGGAAAACCAGCAGCTGGTTCACGACAAGTTAACGTTGGCGAACGAACAGTTTTGGATCTGGTCACATCTTATAAAGGTTCTGGTCGGAATGTTACAACAGATAACTTTTTTACCAGTTTTGAACTGGCTAAAGTCTTGAACTCATGGCAAATGGCTTTAGTGGGCACAGTTAGAAAGAACAAACGATTTCTACCCACCAATATGCTAGTAAATAAGGAAAGAGCTGTTTTTTCTACTAATTTCGCATACAATCCTTATGCTACTGTATGTTCTTATGTGCCAAAGAAAAATAAAGCAGTAGTGTTACTTTCGTCCATACATACTACAGGCAAAGTAGAAGACACTGAAGTAGCGAAGCCGGAAATTATTAAGTACTACAATGAAACCAAAGGGGGGGGGGGGTTGACACTATGGATAAAATGCTGAGTGAGTATACGGTCAAGCGTCGAACATTACGTTGGCCCTTGGCCTTTTTTTATAATATGATTGACGTCACTGGCTTAGCATCCTACATTATATATCGAGAGCACAATCCATTACCAAAAACAAAGGACCAACGCAGGAAATTTTTGAAGGATCTTGCTAAAGATCTTTGTTTGCATTCAGTTCAATCTCGAAGTAAAAACCGGATGATGATGACGAGTCATTTTCTTCGTAGTGCTGTAGAAATGGTCCTTGGTCGAAACATAATATTTTCTATAGTTGCTCCACCTCAAGTATCTCACAGTACTCGTGGATCTACGCCAATAACCGGAAGTTACCATGTGTGTCGGAACGAACTAAAAAAACAGCGTAAAACGAGGAAAAGTTGTGTAGTGTGTTCTCTACCTGTGTGTGACGAACATTCATCGTCTAAAACGACATGTATGTCTTGCGAAAATCCACAATAACATTCAGTTTTGTATTTTTATTTAAATAAACTATCATTTAATAACAAAATATATTGTTTTTTATAACCTTTATTTAAAAAAATTAACAAGGTACAAATGTACCTATGCCGTCTTTTATGGGGGTCGGAACTACCTAGGCCTTCTTCTAGGAACTAAATAAATATTTTTTTGTTATATTTGGCTCACATAATCTACTGGATAAATGTAAAGATGTCACAAAGCTTCAAGTCTCTACCTCTTTGAAAAAGAAAGTTATCACAATTTGAAAACTCAAAAGTTACAATTGTACCTATGCCGCCCGACGAAGGTTAAAGTCTCCAATTTTTTCTACTGTAGTTAAAAACCATGAGAAAACACTATTGGAGGTATATTTCACGCATAAAAGTCCCTTTCAATACAAAAGGTTTTATGACGTGCCATCTTTAAAGATGTGATATCCTGGCTCCTAAGGTAAAATTATCTTAAACGGAATAAACTATTTATAATACATGACAGTATATAAATTATTAAAATATTTTTTTATATCACATAATATGATTTAGGCTCGATTAAAATAAACAAAGGACACAACATTCAAGAAATATATATTTTGTTAGCAAAAAGTAAGTTATTAGTTACTATTACAGTATAATATATATCTGGGTTTTACTGTAGTTGCAGAATAAAAATATTTACATTTTTATACCTTTTTAAAGTTTTGTTTATAACAAATTATTAAAAAAGAATTTATTTTACTATTTTCAAATTTTTAAAAATTTTATTTATAACAAATTGTTTAAACAAATATGTTATTATAATGTTTATAACTATCTGAGCACTAAATTATAGCCTACTTAGAATCTGAATAATTTTATGTTTTCATTGTTTATACTAAGAGTAGACAAGCCAGATTAACGTTAAGCTAGTTTGTCCACCTGATTTTTTAAATAAATAAAGAGCACAAAATTCGGGATATGGATATTTTGTTAGCACCAAATGAGCAATAAATTCCTACATAAAAATTTTTCGATATTTTAAATTTTAAGAGTGGACAAGTCAGCTTAACGTTAAGCTAGCTTGCCCACCTGATTTTTTAAATAAATAAAGAGCACAAAATTCAGGATATGCATATTTTGTTAGCACTAAATGAGCACTAAATTCTAGCATAAAAAAATTTTCGATTTTTTAATTTTTTAAAATTGTGTTTATAACAAATTGTTTAAACAAATATTTCATTATAATGTTTATGGTACAAAATTAGCACTAAATGAGCACTAAATTACAGCCTATTTAGAATCTGAATAATTTTATTTTTTCATTGTGTACTAAGAGTGGACAAGTCAGCTTAACGTTAAGCTGGCTTGTCCACCTGCTTTTTTAAATAAATAAAGAGCACAAAATTCAGGATATGGATATTTTGTTAGCACTAAATGAGCACTAAATTCTAGCATAAAATTTTTTTCGATTTTTTAATTTTTTAAGATTTTGTTTATAACAAATTGTTTAAACAAATATTTCATTATAATGTTTACGGAACAAAATTAGAACTAAATGAGCACTAAATTACAGCCTATTTAGAATCTGAATAATTTTATTTTTTCATTGTGTACTAAGAGTGGACAAGCCAGCTTAACGTTAAGCTGGCTTGTCCACCTGCTTTTTTAAATAAATAAAGAGCACAAAATTCACGATATGGATATTTTGTTAGCACTAAATAAGCACTAAATTCTAGCATAAAAAAATTTTCGATTTTTTAATTTTTTTAAATTTTGTTTATAACAAATTGTTTAAACAAATATTTCATTATAATGTTTAAGGTACAAAATTAGCACTAAATGAGCACTAAATTATAGCCTATTTAGAATCTGAATAATTTTATTTTTTCATTGTGTACTAAGAGTGGACAAGCCAGCTTAACGTTAAGCTGGCTTGTCCACCTGCTTTTTTAAATAAATAAAGAGCACAAAATTCGGGACTGCGGTACAAAATTAGCACTAAATTAGCACTAAATTATGGCATGAAAATTTTATTGTTATATAAAAGTGGACAAGCCAACTTTACGGACCTCGCTACTTTACAGCATTAAAACTTTGTAAGAAAAATCTGATTAAAACTGACACTAATAAAAAAATCAAAGAAAACTAAAGAAGAAAACGAGATGGACACCGACTCATCAAAAGATGATGAAGATTGTGGTTGCATCTGCTGTGGATACTTATATTTACAACGTAGAATGAAGTAAACACTTCTGTTGTATATAGGTATATTATAAATTTATTAAAAAATTTTTAAAATTCATCCACAAGGGAGTGGTTGTACAAAACGTTTTCGGTCAAACTGACCATCCTCAGTGTAAACGTCCAGTGTACAAGTAATTGAAACTAGCCACTTGAATAGGTGTAAAACCTCAAAATAACATTATTGCTACATTATGAGCTGTATAGTAATCGACAATAAGTCGATGTCTTAAGATTAAAAATGTATCACATGTGGATGTATGTCATCCTTGCTCGGAATTAGCACAAGGTTGTGATCAGGTGAGAGGTTAACAACCAACTCCTCACTGATCTCTCACCTGATTACCTCTCACCTGATTGAGTTAACCTGGTTAACCTCTCACCTGATCACAACCTTGTGCTAATTCCGAGCAAGGATGACATACATCCACATGTGATACATTTTTAATCTTAAGACATCGACTTATTGTCGATTACTATACAGCTCATAATGTAGCAATAATGTTATTTTGAGGTTTTACACCTATTCAAGTGGCTAGTTTCAATTACTTGTACACTGGACGTTTACACTGAGGATGGTCAGTTTGACCGAAAACGTTTTGTACAACCACTCCCTTGTGGATGAATTTTAAAAAAATTTTTTAATAAATTTATAATATACCTATATACAACAGAAGTGTTTACTTCATTCTACGTTGTCTTAACAAAGGTATACAGCCAACTACAGGGTTTACCCTTTTAATGACTTATATTTACAGTCAACTGAAGGATGGGTAGTGTCTGCCATGGATGGGCTCATAATTCCTGCATAGATGTTGAGAAAGAAAACGAAGGTGCTCATATTTGTGAACTCTACCAGCCTGACTAAAATACATTCCCATCTTGCCCCGTAACATTTACCATTTTGCCCCGGTTACGGACAAATACCACGAGAACAGGCAGGCTTCGTGAGAGGTAAAGGCACAAGGGAGCAAATTCTTAATATGCGACAACTCATTGAGAAAGCACGAGAATTCAAAATTCCGATGATCATGTGCTTTCTGGATTATCAGAAGGCATTTGACTGTGTAGACTGGACAGTTTTGTGGAAAGTTCTACATGAGATGGGGGTTCTTGATCATCTGTCAGCTCTGGTGAAAAGCCCATATGAGAACAGTGAAACCAGAATAAGAATTGAAAACCATAAGTCCGATCCTTTTAAAATAGGTAAAAAAGTCCGACAAGGATGTCTATCGACTATCTCCAAGTATTTTTAATTTCTATGGGGAATATGTAATGAGAAAAGCACTCGACAAATGGAATGGCGGTATTTCTATCGCAGGAAAGAAGATATCAAATCTCACATATGCAGATGATACAACATTAATAACTGCATCCGAAGAAGAAATGTCCATTCTGCTGCAGCTAGTGGAAGCCGAAAGCAATAGATGTGGTCTCAAGATCAATAAACAAAAAACAAAAATTATGATAGTAGATTATTCAAATTCACTTCAGACAACAGGAGCCTTAGACCAGTTTGAAGTGGTTAACGAGTTCAATTATCTAGGATCCTAAATCAGTAATACAGGATCTTGTGAAACAGAAATACGTAGGAGAATAGGCATGGCCAAAAACGCTATGAGTCGATTATCGAAAATCTGGAAAGATCGCTCATTGTTGAAGAACACCAAAATAAGATTAGTACGTGCCTTAATTTTTCCCATATTTAATTACGGATCCGAAACATGGACAATGAAATTGTACGACAGAAAAAGGATTGACGCCTTTGAAATGTGGTGCTGGAGAAGAATGCTTCGGATCTCATGGACGGAACACAGAACAAATCACTCAATCCTCCAAGAGCTTAATATTTAGACTCGACTTTCCTCTATTTGCCTCTCCACCGTCTTAAAATTTTTCGGCCATATTGCAAGAAGAAGTGATGATAATCTTGAGAGACTTATAATTTCGGGAAACGTTGAAGGGCGCAGAAGTATATAAAGGTCGCTCACCTACTCGATGGACGGATCAAGTACAGAAAGCCAGTGGAAAAGCATTCTCTGAATCCATGAGGGAAGCTCAGGACAGAAGCCGATGGAAAGAGATAGTTGCTCGTATTATAGGGAATCACGACACAGCAATGAGGAAACGATTGATGAGGAGGAATATTTTTTCATTTTGATGCGGAAAGTAAAACTCGGTCACTTTACAGTAGACTCTTATGAAGAACAGTGCCTGTTCTACGCCTGTACAATACCTTACCTACATTTAGCTTTTTACACATTACTGTGTATCAGTGGCGGCTCGTCAGAGGAGGCTTAGCCTCCCCATAAACTTTTTACACACACTACACTGTTTTGTTTATTTTGAATCGCAAAAAATAACAAGCACTCTTACTATTATACAAAGTGTAAATTCCACACTATCACTATATATCCATACGCCTGGAGCATTAGCATTAGAACGCATATGATTGAGGTATCAGTTTTTTTATTATTTTATTGTAGTCAGGACCCTGGGTTATCCCGAGATGCAGGAAAGCGGAGGCTATCAGTCAGCCAGCCTCCGTTGCTGATGCTCCGCGCAGTGCAGCAGCGTTTAAGGCCATCGGTACATAGTTCGCAAATATTTTACGGCTATCCCTACATTTTCTTTTACACGGAAAATTACGTGTAGTAAAATTCTCACTGGTATGGATATGTAAACATTACCACTTGACAATGTCATCATTAACTTTAAAAAGATGGCTTTTGAATGTTCTTGGATGATAACTGTTAGTTGTATAATTGCAAATTATTAATTCAGTTAATAAATATGATAATTTTTTCACTAATTATGTATTCAGTGATTGTAATAATTTATATACTATTGGGATTTTCCCATTGATTTTAATTTATATACATACTGTACAACAAAAATTAATACTCAATCGAGAAAAGAGGAAAAGTGTTTTTTTAATAATATATTGTTACTATGGAACGCTTACAATTTTGAACATCTTTAACAACAAAATACTTGGATCACAGAATATATCCTGGTCAATGCTTTGCTTGGATCGTCCATAAATAACAAACAATTAACTTTTTATTAAGTTCACGTCTTAAATCAATTATTTATTAAATATACTATCAATATTATTTAATCAACAACTCAAAATATTCCCGATGCCATGTCAAATATTTAAAATTGTCACTGTCTTGTCATCACATTCTATTTGACTCAGTGCGTTGTATGACAAAGATAGCGAATATTTGATTTGGAAAATATCACCACGGACATGGTGTCCATTTATTTCAAATCCTAAAAAAACTAATAAATATTTTTAAAAAATTTAAACGCAGAATGAAAGACTAAATTATTATATAGCATTACGCTGTAATTACTATTTTCTACTAATTTTAATTCTTATTTTTTAATAACCTTTCGCAAAACGAAATGACAAAATTCACATGTAAATACAGGGCAGATGTTAAACGAAACGTTGAACAGATTGTATAAGATTAATGTTTCTTTCAAAGAAACATTTCTTAATTGATTACGATGTCCCAGCCTCCTAATGTCAAAAATTCTTGAAATCCATAAAGCTTGTCGATTTATGGCTGTCTTTGTTTTATCTAAGAAACCGCAGATCATTTGCCATAACAGTTGGGGGTTCGCTTCTAGCCGGTCAGTTTTCTACCAGCGTTTGCATAAGGCACACCCTTCGAGCGTCGGTATTATTTAGGTCAACAACACACTGCTTGTTTACACACAATAAATAGAATATTATTACCGTTCGTTGTTTATTTATTTTTATTACATTTATTTCAATTAAATTCCGCAACTCACCCATCGGAATAATTATCAAGGGCCGAAAGTCCCTTAGAATAAAAATAAAACGTTTCTCTTGAACGAGATTATTTGAAATTAAAAATCACGCTACATTTTCTCCTAGTTTTTCACCCCTGTATCTTATTAAAATAAACATTACAGAAGTTTTCAGGGACTTGCGGCTCTCGGTAAGAACGTAACCTTTCATTCTGCGTTTAAATTTTTCAAAAATACTTATTAGTTTTCTCAGGATTTGAAAAAAATAAATCCCATTTAAATAGCATTGGAGCCGAAACTACGTACCCATCCCCTTAAGGAGACCTAGTCTCCATACAGTGCCATCAACGGTGCATCACACGCTGCCCGGAGATTTCGCAAGGAAGGCTGGCCGGCCTCTTTTCAACCAATTTTAGGCTCCCGCCTACAAATAGGTAATAAAAAAAATAAAAGTGCGAATTTTGTTATGAAACTTGGTATGTGGGGTTAGAATAATATTTGGAACAAATTGTTCAAATAACTTTTTCGGATATTTCTAATGCGAAGCAAAATATCGGTAATTTACCGTGTTTTGGATTCGCAGTAGGCTGCGTTGTAGGATGCGACACAAACACTGGTATTACCAGAGATATGTCAAGAATAGATCTGGCTAGGGATATGCTACTCAATGCATCGGGGTGTAATGTCGATATCAAGTACGGTGGTCTAGCTATCTTTGTCTGTCGTGCGAGTTTGAGCGTATCTACTAAGAGGTGGGAGTAATGGAACGACAGTGACACAGAGGCGGCAGCCATCATATGCTAGAGAGAGAAAGTTAAGCGCCGGTAGAGAGATAGATAGACCACCGACCCGAACTGCTCCACGTTACGCTATTTTTCGGAGTTGGCCAAATCTATGTGTATAAGATCTTTGATGAAATGTAAATTAAAAATGGTCAAAAAATTATTACATTTTTTTGCTAGTGCAAATTTGTCTAGATATTTTACAGTTAGGTATAGCTTCCCCTAGTGTAAAAAATCACGAGCCGCCACTGCTGTGTATACTGTCTTAACTCGACAAACGACGCTTTATACCTTACATAGCTTTATACACATAGATGGACAAATGCCATGCACAAGTCGATATGACACTGTTTATGTTCGGTACACCGTTGATTTTGATTAATCATATAATGACTCTATTCTTCTAACGACAAAACACTTGAACCATACGTATAACTGATAAAATAACCGTTCTCCTACCCAAAACGGACGCCTATGACCGGTACTATAAATTCGCAATAGATGAAATCGATTTATCTTTGGAAGATAAATATGAGTACCAATTTTCGTTTTTCTAAATGGAAGTGTTCTCGAGGTATTTAAGAAAAACTAATTACAAGACGCCATCTTCAAAGAGCTCTAGTTCCCTTAGGAAGCATTTTCGAACTAAGTATATAAATTGGGTTAAAATGTCTTAAAATTATCTAAGGAATATCCTTTCTTCGTTTGTCGGTAGAGTTTCTGGACACCCTGTATATCTGGTGGTTTGATAAGTAATAAGTATCCTCTTTTGCCGATTGGGGCGCTGCGATCCTATACCGGATTTACACTCAGTCCTGTTGGACAGGAAAGTGGGCAGCGTGAGTGTGTAAATAGGTTATTCGCGCTGCCACTGCCAGTGCACGGCGCTCCCTCAAATGTCCGTTTTTTGGGACAGAAGTTGAAGAGGAGGCAGCGCGAGTGCGTGTTTACATTTAGCCATTCTCGCTCACTTGCCATCGGCGTTTGAGTGAGAAAGGACGTGTTGTTTGGTGGTTTTTAGAGCAACTACTTATTTGTTTTTATACTTTGTTTTAATAAAACAACCCTATTAAGCGCCGCCCATGTTTTTACTAATTAAGTAGATTGCATATAAATAATTGAACGTAGAAAATCATCCAAGAAAAACGATCGATATTAATTTAGGGAACAATAAAAATTTTTAAATTTGTGATGAATTTCTGTCATTCACCATCTTTGACGACGGCGTTTTTGATTTCTTTTTAAAATATTCAAATAATTATTCCACGTCTTCCATGGTTTCAAGTCGTTCGGTAAATAAAATGAGTTGTGAGGACTGATGTGAACACCACTCGCGTCGATATTCTATTAAGGGCAATATTTCTGGCAGCGGCAGGAGCAGTGGCAAAGGCCGAGTGTAAATCCGGCATTACAAAAAACATGACTTCTAGATTGTAACCTTTTTAGGCATATCAAATTTTAGCTCGCGATGGACCATGGACTATTAGTATATTTTTGACAGCTGCATAAAATTAATGTGATGACGTGTTTTGAAAAATGACACATACGGAGAAAAACTAGTTTCGATCTCTCGTTAAATATGCGGCTTGGTTCTAAAAGGGCCAATGCCAAATTTTTTGTACAGCTTTCGTTTATAATATTGGCAAAAAAACGCAAAAATTGCACATTGGCCCTTTTAGGATTAAGCCACATTATGTGGCTTGGTGTTAAAATGGCCAAAGTCAATGTTTTGCTGTTTTGTACAGCTTTTTTTCGAATTCAATGTTGACAAAACAAAACCGCAAGAAATTTGGCCCTTTTAGCATCAAGCCACAGAAATATTATCCGAGATATAATACGGCGAAGGAAGCAAAAGAAAACGCGATAAAATGAATGGAAAACACAATATTCCAGCTACAAAAGTGCTAATAAGAATATTAAGTTAGTAAAATTCGCCCTCTTTTTTTGAAAAATTTTTCATTTTTTTTTCAAATTTAATAAACGAAAAATTTTCAAATCGAAGGAAACGGTGTGTCCTACCGACTAAATCAAGAGTAACTTTTGGTACCAGAATACCTCACAATTTAATAATCCAGTATCAAAAATGCTTAAAAGTTATGCGATAGAATAACCGTTGCCCTATTCAAAACGGACGCCTATGACCGGTACAAAAACATCGCTTGGATGGAATCGATTTATCACTGGAAATAAATATGCGTAACGATTTTTGTTTTTCTAAAGAGAAGCGTTCAGGTGGTATTTAAGAAAAACTATTACAAGACGCCATGTTCCAAAGAGCTCTAGCTTCGTTAGGAAGCATTTTCGGACTAGATGAATTGGGTTAAAATATGCCTTAAAATTATCTGAGGAATTAAATAGGCTTCGTTTGTCGGTAGAGTTTCTGGACACCCTGTATAGATGGATGATGCTGTTGAATTTTTGGTTTGTATGTATATAACATGGAAATATTTTTGGAAAATTTACCATTTATAATTGAATCCATTTTTACAAATACTGAAAACGTATCAAGTTCAAATCTTCCCAATATTTTTGAAGTTATACTTTTTTGCGATCGAGGGTGAAATTTTATAATTTCCTGGTGCATGCGCAGACAGACAGTATGTAGTCCGTTGTTAATCTTTCAAATTATGTATGTATCAGCGCAAGTAAGTCATTAAAAGAATATATTAGTGTTCTTAGTAAATGCATTATTTATTATAATTTTTGTCTTCCTCTAAGATAATAAAATATCTATTTTTATACTTCACTTTGATCTATTTGCCACCGTGATGTGTAATTATATCTGACACGTCAATAGCACGGGGCTTAATAGCTCAGTTGGTATAGCACCGGACCAGAGATCGAGAGTTCAAATCCCGGACGATTCATATTCATTTTTTTTTGGTATTGTAAATGTTATATTTATTTCGTTGAAATTATATGATAGAAGTATAACTTCTTACGTGCGTACAAAGTACACACACATTCTTTTTTTATTTAGTAAAGCTAACGCAAAAATTGAAGTTCTCTGTTTTTGGTAGGTATATCATTTTTTGAAAGGGAATTTTAAATAAACCAACAATATTTAATTGTCTAATTATTGAAAATTTATTTCACATTTATATTAATTATCCATACAGTTTAGTTTACATAAATATAAAATCAGGACAATCATTTTACGTTCAAAATATATTACTACATATTCCTATGAAAATACAAACAATGAACGATAAGAGGCTCTAGAAAAAAATGAGGGTTCATTAGTGTTTTGTCAATTTACTTAGCGGCCGACTGCAAAGAAGTGATACATAATTATAACTAAAACAATGATGTATTCCATACAAACAGAATTTTGACACAACATGGCGCTATGTAGGGAAACAAAGCCATATAAGGGGACACGCGTTTGATTTAATTTTAGGCCTACATATAAATCACCAAATATCAATAAATTACCCAGTCTTTCATTCTAGCTGTCTTCTAATACTTTTATTTTTTGGGTTACAGATAGACCAATGCTATACCAAAAATTTCGAGCCAAATTAATAAAAAAAACAAAAATTAGAGTATTAGTAATATAGAAATAAAAAATAATTCGAATGAGAAAATTGTCAAAAAATTACTAAGACGGGCGCGAAAGGTAAATTTGTGATAATTTTAATTAACGCCCACATATTTTTAATTTTTCTACAAGAGAAATGACTATTAGACGCTGAAAAATTGGCCTGACAGTTATCTTGCACCTTCGTAAATCATGTAACTGTTTTTAGTAGTTGTTGGTTGAGAATTAATGGGGAATTGATCAACCACATTGCACATTCTCAATTTTTCTGATGGGTTATGAACAGCAGCAGTGTAAGTTAACACCTTAGCTGCGTAACGGGACAAATAGACCTCGTACTAAACTAACTGTTGGCTGGTACACGGGACATATATGCCTTGTCACGCGCCCAACATAAGTTTATAAACATCTCTAAACGCAGCCAAGGTGTTGTTTTAGAAAATAAAAATACATGAACTCTATCGTTCTATCGATTATTTTGTATTTTACATAGAAATGACTTCCCTAACACAACGAAACAAAAATATTTATCAACAAATAAAATATTGTCCCGTAGGTAAGTTCTTCTAATCCGAGCTAAACTATTGATGGTTTTTCTTAAAAACATAACAGTCTCATTTAGCTAGGCATTGAGCCCGAACTTACCAAACAAGGGTTTCATTTTTGTACAAAACACACCATTGTATATCTTATCAATTTTCCTAACTGTCCAAAAATTAATATATAGAACAAATCAGTGAAATTAAGGGGCTATCCTAGTGTGAAAGTACGAAAATCATATACTTTTTTGGGAATTTCTAAAATAAAAAGTAATATACCAATTGTTTTTGTCAATTGTCATTTATTAGAGAAAGAATTATGTACGTGTAAAAAAATTTTCATAAAAAATATTGAAAATTTAAACGATTTATGCGCCATCTGCTGGCACCGTAAAAAAACAGCTCCACTGCTGCAGTGATTGGCGCTAACAGAGATCCTGAAACATAAAATTTCAAAGTGATTATCGAAATATACGTTATTTCCTATGTCCTATACCATCTACTAGGATTTTTCAAAAATATTAAAATTTGGAAAAATGACGAAGTGTTGAAAAAAGTTTTAGGTAAAACATTCAGTTTCAAAAACCGCCAAATTGACATTTTTTATTCAATCAAAAAACCCCTAGTTGATGGTATAGAAAGTAACTTATATTTCAATAATAAGTTTGAAATTTTATGTTTCAGGATCTCTATTAGTCCCAATTACTGCAGCAGTGGAGCTGTCTTTTTTTGGCGGTGCCAGCAGAAGGCACAAAAATCATTCAATTTGCAATATTTTTTCATGAAAATTTTTTTACAGGTACTTGTTTTTATATTAAATGCTCATGCAAATCTTCAAAATAGGTGGTACATTACTGTTTATTTTAGAGATTTCCACAAAGTATATGAATCCCATACTTTTACACTAGCCCCCTAAATTGATCTTTACACACTTCTCGCCTAACAAACTAAAAATGTACTAGTCCTAAACTGAAAAGTTTTTATTTAGACATTCACTAATTTATTCAAGCTGAACTGTGACTACTAATGGATATGAAGCGAAGGTCATTGCCAAACATATATTTGTGTGTAACAAAATAACGATGACAGTCTCTGAATCTGTGATGAAATCATTTTATGCCAAACAAAAGTTTTTAATAATGAATAATAATACCTTAGGCATCTACTGATTTTATATACAATGTGCTGAATATGACTAAATTTGTTTGCATTTTGTAAACTTACAGTATGTATTAAAATGCAATAATGAATAGGCTAGTTCTCCTCAAAATATGCATATATATTTTTTATGATTAAGTAAATGATACTTTTTTGATATATTTAAGCAGACAGTCCTCAAGACATCCGATTCAGATATAGAAAAACAAATGGGGTTGCTATAAAATCACAAATTAATAAAAAAAACGTTTATTAAACCAGCAATATGAATCTAGTCAAAATAATCAAATATTCAATTTACAATTGAAAACAGACGAATGTATTAAAACTATTTTATTCTTAAGGTTTACTAAACATTACTAAATATTTTTTAAATGGTATAAAATAGAAACTTTTCATTTGCAAATAAAACTTAATTAACACAAAAAAATGAAAATGTGTCTAATTTCCTTACAAGCTATGTCTAAGTACCATTTACTATACATCATCCTACGAGATACTAAAATGTGGAAGAAATTTTACTGTTTATTACAAAACGTATTACAAAACTCACAACACCCAAAAAATGTTTCAGTCATACTTTTTTAAAGGCTATTTCAGATAAGTATCAACAGTTTTTTATGCAAATGAAAAGTTGACAGCATTGAGTTAAGGAGATTCAGGTACATACTGGTACATACGCCGCTTATAATATGTACTTCGGCATGTCTCCTAATTCTTTCAAACTAGCCTGTAGGTAAAGATGAATACTTTAAATGTTAATTGCCATCAAAACAAATGAAAAAATTAAGAAATATACAAAAGAATGACTCCTAATCTATATAATATATTATTATTAACAGTAATTATCTCGCAAACTTCCATGGCGCAGCTCATACACAAACTAACCTCAAGAAAAAAAACTAATACAACTTTCAATCACAAATCAAATATTTCAGGAAAATTTTGTGTTTTGACGAGTCACTTTTCCAAAACTTTTTAAAAATGAATTCTTTGTTAACCTACAGTAGAATTAATGAAATAGAAAAACGAGCTGATAATAAAATTTGGAAATAATATAAAAATCTTTATTCAGCAGGCTTTTCATCTTCCGTCTGCTCAGTGCTTGCCGATTCAGGTTCGTCGGCAGTACTTTTGCTCTCTTCTTCCTCGTCTTTCTTTTCTTCTTCGGAGGCGGGAGCATCTACACTATCCTCTTTCGCTCCATTCTCTGTGGCAGCAGGTGCAGGAGTAGATTCCTCTGCATCTGCGTCTGCTTCATCCTATTACAAAAATAGGTAATTAGAAAATTTTATCAGTAACTGTTATATTGTTTCATCTTTTACATGACATAGGTTTTCAGGTTAGTTAACAGTTAAAAATTAAAAAAAAAACATGATTTTTTCTCTCAAAATATGATCAAATTGAAAAAATTTAATCCAGAATATGATTCTTAAAACATAAAACAAATTGAATACTTAAACAAATATTCGTATTAGATCAATTACCTTAGTCAAACAACTTTAATGTGTAACCCTTTAACCCTTTTGCTGCGGAAAGCGATGTGTGCTTAAGCACTATTTTAAGCAGAGAACTGATATAGCTTTTAAGTACAATATAGGAAACATTTTTCACATATGTATGTAGATTTATCAAACCACTCACAGATGGTATTTGTTTTTTGGCAATTTGCAGAAGATCACTGCAGTTTCAAACGATGCATTAAAGTTAGTTGCCGAACTACTCACAGATGGTATGTATTTGTATTTTGGGGATTCACAGCTTTTTCCAAGTACTCTGCGTAAAATTTCGAAAGGTGCTCTGGATGTAAATAAAAGCAGGGGGGACAAAAAGTAAGTGGCACAGTGATATTCTGAAAGGCAAATGTTGTGATGATAGAGATGTTATACAGTGATAAGTGTGCCAATAACAGGCAAAATAACGGAAAAGATGGAAAACATAATATGTTGTGAAATAAAAGAGATGAAACCAGTAGAGGTGGGAGATTATCAATAGAAACCTATAAATTTAATTATATTGATAGTTTTCCACCTGTAGACATATCAGAGTCAAACTGTCATAGGAGAACTGACCAATACTCTAATTACCCTAAATATTTTGACAATTTCAAATAAAATAATTCAATAAATGGTTATCTAACTTTATATATCATATGAGTAAGTACTGTATGTATACTGAAAATGTGTAAAACCTTACATAATCTGATTCATATTCTAAATGCGGATTTATATTTTGACCATAAAAATAATTATGTATTACTGCTTATTTTCTCATGCATTAAATTTATTGTTTTTGCGCTCTAGGAACAAAAGTACTGTAATTGTATCAAATGACAAGTGTATAATGAGAATAAAATTTGATCTAGCAGAACGCATTGAATTACATTTCTTTAAGATTTATGTGGTAAACCAAAAATGTGAATATATTGCTTATTCAACACAATTTATCTATTATCAATTGAGACTGATGATATAGAGCACCATGATCACAAATTGTCAAAGGAAAATAATTTCTAAAGCCAAACAGAATACAAGAAAACATCCTTATAACCACGAAAATGTACATTTAAAGATTATTAATCCATCTCAAAACCCTAAAACTGTCAAAGGAAATTTTATTATTGCCAAATAAAAAGATCTTCGGAACAATAATAGTTATTTACAGAAAAACTAGCCATATCTAACTCTGTGTATATGATGGTAGACAAAGATCTGGGGATCGCAATAGACAACTATACTATTAAATGTGTGGATGCCTTCACGTATCTGGGCACAGAAATCAATCCGAAGAATTCTGTAAGTAGTGAAATGAATGCACATATTTCCAGTGGGCATCATACATACTATGCTAATAAAAGATTGATGACATTGAAATTATTACACAAAAGAACCAAAATGATGATTTACAAAATATTGATTAGACCTGTAGAAACCTATGGTTGAGAAACCATTACAAAAAAAGATGAAACCCAACCTCAGGACATTTGAAAAAAGATACTGAGAAAGTGTATGGCCCGATGCAAGAGGAAGACAGCACATGGAGAATCAGAAGAAACGACGAGGTTAGTGAATTGAATGAAGGGTATGATATTGTAAGTTTTGTCAAAGTCAAAGACTGTCATGCCTGGGACATGTCCACAGACAAGAAGATACGAAAACAGCAAAGAAAACATTACAATGGAAGCCGATAAGGTTAAAAAAACGAAGGCCCAGAAGAAGATAGTTTGATGATGTGGAAGATGACCTGAAAACCATGAACATAAGACAGTGGAGGAGAAGGGCACAAGAGAGAACTGAATGGAAGGACATAGCCAGATATGCTAAGACCCATCCAAGGTTATGATGCTAAAAGAAGAGAATAAAATTTATATGAAACAAGAAAATAAATCGGATCACTGGTTAGACTTGTTTTAACCCCTTCGTGCTAGATCGTCATATGGCAAATCACACCTTATATACGGATTCGCGCACTTACCCAGTTGCGAACGCAAGCTAATGATGCACCCGTGTGCATCACCATACCGAAGCGGTTAATACAAACTGTTAATGAATAATATTGATTAGTTAACAAAATCTCCACAAGAGGATGCTATCAATATAAATCTAATAATTTGAGATTGAATCTGCAAGAATGTCGCAAAGGAAATTAAGGAAACGTAACATAATGGAAACAAAGTATACTTTATCTCATTTTTGTGCACTTTTATTATTTTAAATACATGAATTTACTTTGAATAAAGTCAGATGTAATGCCTGTTTGGTAATTACAATGTCAATTTCTTATTTTCATCAGTTCTGAAATAACTTCTGTTGAAAAATGATACCATTTATACAATGATGTAATCCAATAAAATATATTTTACATTTTACATGCATTCCACAAAAAAGTGTAACATTTACCTTGGAAACTTCAAATCTACTATATTTTCATCCATCCAATAAAAATTTATAATATATATCTTACCTTAGCATCAGCATTATTATTAGCAGATTCCTCCTTGTCATCATGTGAATTAGTTTCATTACCATCAGCTTCACTCTTTTCGTCAACACTCATTGCCTGATCTTCACACTAGATGGAAAGATTAAAATTTAGCATTTTGTTAAAATGATCGGTTATTACAATATCCAGGTTATAGGAATATTTTTGCTTGGCATAAAGGCTAATAAGGGAGCGTACAAGTATTACGTAACGCGATTTTTGACCCCCCCCCCTACGTAACGCACTGTAATGGGCGTTTAACTATAACATAACCCAATTTTTGAAGATTTTTGACCCCCCAATTTGCATTACGTAATACTTGAACGGTCCCTAAGCAGGTTCAACGGTATTTACATTTTTTAGAATGAAGTTTGATAATGTCAACATATAATTTTGTTCTTGAATATAATTTTAATATAACAGCTCAGTCAAATTGCATGCACAATACGATAATTTATCACTTTATTTCATAACAATTGAAACACACTAAACAACTAATTATGTCATAGTTGAACACACATAACTAGGGTATTTTCTAATTAGTTATATACTGTTTCTCAAGTAGTGTACTATGAGATAAAGTGGTAAATTATCATATGCATGCCATCTGAAAACTATCAGTTGGACAACACATTAAGTTCACCATAAATAACTCTATTCTATAAATATACAGTGAGGACGTTTGAATTGGAATAAATTCATTATCTCCAGAATGGGCGAATTTGGAGAGAAATCACAAGACAGGTCGATTTTAATTTTTAAATTATGACTTTTTGGTATATATATCATACTAGTAACGTTATCCATCTGGGTGTGAAGACATAATCAATGATTTTTTTAAATGAGAGTAGGGGTCGTGTGATTGCTCATTTGAAAGGTTATTTAATTCTCTATTCAGTAATACATATAAACGTTAACATCATTTTAAACAGGGTGTCAATTAATTTATTAAAAAATTTTTTTTTATAAATTAATTGAGACAAAAAGAAGAATGTATGTAATTCATTTATTTCAAAATACATTTGAGTGTTGTCAGAAAACAGAGAGAAATGTTTATTTGAGAAATAAACATTGTTTTTCGCTTCAATTCAATGTTATTGCCACCCCTCTCTCTTGAACATTGAATTTAAGCGAAAGGCAATGTCTATTTGTGAAGTAAACATTATTACCTGTTTTTCCGACATCAGTAAAACATATTTTGAATTAAATAAATTGCTTACATTTTTCTTTTTGTGTCAATTCATTTAATAATTTTTGTTTTGGACACAGTGTATAAATAATTATGTTAATATTTATATTACCGAATAGAGAATTAAATAACCTTTCAAATGAGCTATCACACAACCCCTACTCTCATTTAAAAAATATCGATACATCAATTACTTAACCACGCCCAGATGGACGATATCACTAGTACGATATATATGCCAAAAAGTCATAATTTAAAAATAAAAATCGACCTGTCAAGATTTCTCTCCAAATTCACCTATTCTATAATAGGTTTTGTAACAAAATGTTTATTATTGATGTAAGTATATTGGTTTATAATATATGAAGACCACACAGAAGAAAGGCGAAACGTCACAAAAAGGTTAATTCGAGAAAATTGAGTTTGAAATTGAAACCGCTCGCCTTTCTTCCCTGTACGGAGAATTTTATAACGTGTTTTAAGCTATGAGGATTCGTCTTTTTCCCATGTTTGAATGACTCACATAAAACTACTACTAAAAACCTACATATTGCTGCTCTGAACCAAAAATAATAAAAAATTGACATTTCGCCTTTCTTCCATGTTGTCTTCGTATGTTAACATAGTTTGTATAACTATAATTATTTGCTTCCTACACATTTAGTTTTTATCTTTAATAAAAATTATACTCATTAATTTTTCAACAGACATAGCTTAACAGTTTTATACAAACCATTCACTTAAAACAATACTTGAATAATTTGAGCATAACTTGGAAATTTATATTTCATTCATAAATTATTTTTATTCTCTTATTAATGAATTTTAAAGCTTTCTGAGTTTTATGTGAGTCAATTTTAATGGAATAATTTTTACTTCTTTAGTATTGCAGTATAGAGGAAGGTAATAATATTTTTTATTGATAAAGCAGTCAGTTACAAAAATTTCATAAATGATTTAATGAAATTATGTTCAACATAAAAAACAACATAAATTTTACTTCTTGCTGAATAGTCCTGTCGCCAGTGGGGGTACAACGGCTTCCTTAATTCAGATGGACTTACCCTAAGTTTTTTTTATGTATTTAGACCCGTAGAACACGAATTTTTTGGGTAACAGTCGATCCAGATGTCGAGAAGATTGTTATAAACAAAGAACTTGAGGAATCATATAACAGCGATTTTTCGCAAAACAGAATATGTTTTTGTATTTTTTGGGCCATTCTAAACAAAAAATGATTTTACAAGTTTTTTCTTAGGATGCATAGTTTTCGACATAAACGCGGTTGAACTTTCAAAAAATCGAAAAATTGCAATTTTTGAACACGAATAACTTCTGATTGAAAAATAAAATACCAATTCTGCTTATCGCATTTGAAAGTTCAAGTCAATTTCTATCGGTTTTTATTACCTTCATTGCTAAAAACTAATTTTTTTATTGTTAAACAAAGCTATAAACACATAGTGATTGAACGATGTTTTCAATGCATTTCTCATTTGAAATCGAACGAGCAGGCGCGCATACATACAATCTCTACATAGATTAAATACATTAAAACGCATGCTTTGGGCAGGGGAAACACTATGTGTTTATGGCTTTGTTTAACAAATAAAAACTTAATTTTTAGCAATGCAAATAATCAAAACCGATAGAATTTGACTTGAACATTCAAATGCAGTAAGCAGAATTGCTATTTTATTTTTTAATCAAAAGTTATTCGGGTTCAAAAATTGCAATTTTACGATTTTTTGAAAGTTCAACCGCGTTTATGTCGAAAACTATGCATCCTACGAAAAAACTTGTAAAATCACTTTTTGCTTAGAATTGCCCAAAAAATACAAAAAAATGTTTTGTTTTGCGAAAAATCGCTATTATGTGATTCCTCAAGTTCTTTGTTTATAACAATCTTATCGACATTCGGATCAACTGTTACCCAAAAAATTCGTGTTCTACGGGTCAAAATACATAAAAAAAACTTGGGTAAGTCCATCTGAATTAAGGAGGCCGTTGTACCCCCCTGGCGACAGGACTAGAAATATTTTTCAATTTAATTCAGGCATAATTATATTATTTAATTCAAATATAGTTCTCACCTTAGAAGCATCAGCATTGTTGTTACCAGATTCTTCTTTGTCATCATGTGAATTGGTTTCTGTAGTGTCAGCTTCACTTTTGGATTCATCGATACTTTTTGCTTGTTCTTCACTTTCTGCTACTGAGGTTTCAGATTTTTCATCATGTGAATCACTACTTTCTTCTACAGTTCTCTTCGGCCTGCCTCTCGATGCTAAAATAAGATTTCAACAATAATTTTCTGAATCAGTAAAATGATTTGTAATAGGAAATTAAAAAGAATTTAGGAAAATCAATTACACCACATATGTTTAGTAGTTAACAAAGAATTGAGTTACAAAGAAGTATTAATTGCACACTGATAACCATTTGACCTATGGTAGCAGTTCCCATAAAAAGCCAAATAAACACTTTTGAAATAAATTTATTTATAATAAAATAACAAGGAGAAATAAATTAATAGAAAAAACTAATTTCTAAATCAATTTTAAAAACACACAATTTCACCTACACAGAATACACATTTTGGATCTTTGGATCAGGGTTAAAAGAAATAAATTGTGTCATATTGCACTTTTAATAATAAAGTGACACAACTAAAAATTCTTAAATTTTTAATTTTAAAAATGACAACATAATATTCTCTATTGATTTAATGCAAATACATATTGAAACCCCTGTGGGTAGATTTCTACTAACATGGAGAAGTATAGACAGAATTAAATGTAACTATAGAAAGGTTTTCTGCAAAATTGTATTTTTGAGTTATCCATTTTATTATTAACACCCTCAGCGCCAGTGTATCCTTTTATATACACACTGTCCTCAACGCTGTGTACCGAAAAAGATACACATGGTTCGTTGTTTCGATCTGTTGTGTCTTCTAAAAGAACACAGTTTCTTCAGTTTTTATATGTAGAGAATAATGTTATGGCCTAAGCCAATTTCCTGGTATAACTGGGTTTGGCCTTAGAAATGAAAGATAGGTTGTATGTAACTAGAAATTCATATGAAAAATGTTATTGCAGTACATAATTATTTGAACCAATTTTTGCAATAATCAGTTAATATTTAGATATGTATTATTATTGTTTTTATTTATATACTCAAATGTGTTATAAAAATTATGTTTATTCTGAAAGAAAGAACAAAAATATACAAATTCTTAAAATAAAAATAAAGATATAATATGTATGAAACTAGAAAAAATTGATTTGATATTTAGTGCGTTGCATTATAACATTTTTTACAAATAATGATGTCACACACAGAACATTTGGTGTTTACTTGAGATGCTCTCACAATTTTTTCTTCGGCACTTTTTACTCCTTTCCTTCCGTATTTCTTGTAACACTCCGAACAACGCCCTCTGATTTTCTTGCCATCTTGGACATTTGTCACTAGATGATGCACATCTTGTTTTATGGTTCCAGATGGGTCAGAAATAGTGACGTTTTGTGTAGAACATTTTACAAGCATTGAAGTTAGAACATGTTCACGAAATTCCGTTATAGTAAGCTTCTTACGGATAGTGTTCTGGTTATACAGGAAATGAGCATTTACCAAACTCGTCCCCCAAATAATTTCGAACATAAGTTTTCTGTACCATTTCATGCACCGCCGTAATGCAGAGGAATACGTAGCCATTTGATCACTAACATCAATGGATGACTTACCATTGTTATAGTCAAAAATACATATTGGTTTCTGAATAGTTCGTCCCGTTCGACTTTCATTAGGGAGCGTTTTCAATGCCGAGGACTCTGTTGACAACATTCGAACATCTCTCTTATCACGCCATTTCAAAACAACAATCCCGTCATCTGTTTGTTTGGCTGAGAAATCTCCTCGTCTTAGTTTGGCACACATCACGTCTTTTGGCATGTATTTCCTATTTGCTCTAATTGTCCCCACCAAATGGGTGTTGTTCTTCCTCAGTCGATAAGCCAGAGGTATACTGGTATAATAACTGTCAGTATATAATGTTCTACCACCCCCCAAGAGATCTTTGGCTAAAATCATAACTGTATTTTCTGACACTTCGGATTCACTGTTTTTCGATTTGCCGCAATAAACCAGAAGGTTCCATGTATAACCTTTTTCAGTACAAAGTTTAAAAATTTTGATGCCATACTTTGCGGCCTTGTTTGGGATATACTGCCGGAAGAGCAACCTGCCTCTCCAAGCAACTAGAGACTCATCAACACAAATTTTCTCTCCCGGGGTAAAAACCTTCTGATAGTTACTGATAAACATATCGATAACTTCGCGAACTTTATACAATCTATCTTCTTTGTTTGAAGTTTCATTATCAGCAAAGTGTATAAATTTGAGAATAATTTCAAAGCGATTTCTGGCCATCACTGTGCGTGCTAAAGGTATATTGTATAATATATGGCTTTTCCAATAATCTCGTATAGAAGGCAGCTTCACCAAACCCATCCAACCAATAAGTGCTAAGAAGGAACGTATTTCCTAGACACTTACTGGTTTCCACCTATGTAGTCGTGATTGATCAGAAACATCTGTGGACAAGAGATATTGCGTTGCATACAAGTTGGTCTGTTCCTGTATCTTCGTTATAATGTCAGGAGTCACAAATAATTCAAAGTAATCTATGGGGTCGGCATCTGCTAGAATTCCTGCATAAATTTCTTTCATACCGGACCACGGTACTGTAACTTCAATAGCCGGGAGATCATCGTGAGTGGGCATGTGCCAAGACATATTTTGTATCTTTTGTTTTACCCATTCAGTTTCTGAATATCTGATTATCTTCATCCTTCCGTTGAGAATTTTGGCCATCCCGATTAGGTTCTGGAGAAGAATGGTGTCGCTTTCTGGAAGTTGACGGCTGATTACATTGGTCACTGTCATCGGTGTTGCTATCATTGCTTGAATCTAAATCCGGTTCAAAGTCTCCATCATTGTCAGAGTCGTCACTTGAGAAATAATACATCTTAATGAAAGTCTACTAAGTACAGTAAAAGCACAACTAAAGTACTTTACACGTACACAATAACACTATTTTGTTCGTAGAATTGTTTTTTACTTTCCAGCACTATTGTTTTTATCGAATTGTTTATCTTTATAGGAAAACACTCGTGTTTGTATAATGGTTAATGTTCTAAGCAAAGAAGTTGGTCAGTCAGAACTTGAAAAGAAATAAAAATATATTAAAAACAAGTTGTGTATCTTTTTTGATACACATGGCCCTTACGCGAAAGTCTTCGAAAAACTTTATGCTAGGCCAGTGTATCGAAAATGATACACACTTGAAAAATACAAACATAAACTGCAAATAAATAAAAAAATTACTTCAGTCCCCTAAAATAACATAAAAAACTCTATTCATTCAAAAAAACATTTTGGCCCAGAACGAAATTTTTGTGAACTAGCCGTGTCTCTGAGGGTGTTAAAGTTGCGATGTTAACATGTTCACAGACAGAACGTCTATAGACGTCTAATTTCTATTGATGTAATGTGACACAACATCAATAGACGTTGCATTTTCCCTATTCTACTTTGCAAAATACATAATAGTGTCACAACACTTGCTTATACATTTGACGCACTGTCCGTCAACGTGTTAATATGTAACTGTTTTAAAAAATAACTTACATTTAGTTGTGCTAGAACTTTTTCTTTCTTTCTTAGCTGGAGGTGGAGGAGTGGCTGTCACACCTTTAGCTGCTGACCTCGTTCTGCGCCTGCCTTCAACCTCAGGTCCCAAGCCCTAAAAGAAGCGGTATTTAATTTTTATGCATTGCAAAAAAACACAAAAATTTACCTTAGTAATAGCTTCGCTTTCTTCTCGAGCCCTCTCAATTGTTGTTAGTCTAGGAGACTTGGACTTGGATTTCCTAGTTTTGGAACTTTTTTCTTCCTAACAAAAATAAAAAGAACTGTCAATTAATGTATAAAATAAAATAGTAAAGGATATATTGAAAAGTGTTCATTTCAAAATATTAATTTTTATTGCATGGATTTAAATGCATCCACAGGAATTGCATTTTTTTCTATATTCCTTTATCAGGTTGGTTCTCAACCTGTGGTACATAAAATTTTTGGCAATGGTACAGATTTATAAGACTTATTGAAATAAAACTCAAAAATACAAACATTTGTAAAAAAAAGTGAAATTAATGAATTATACATTGTCCATATTTTTTCGTGGACATTGTTAAACATTAGACACGAGGAAAGCCGTGAAAACATGAGGCTTACTCAACCTCATAGTTGTCAAATGGGTAAAAATCGTACTTTATGGCGGTAATGGGTCAAATCAACCTCATACAGTTTTTACAATAATTTGACTAGAGTACTCCATAAGGATTTAACGATACCAATAACATTTAAAATTTTTCAAAAATAAACATTTGACAGACATAGCAGGTGGGGAAGTTTAAAAAAAAATTTATCAGTCAAATAAGAAGTTTTATGATGAGGTCTTTGAGACCTCGTTCCGTCACATAGGAAGTTATTTATAGGTACTGGATTTTGGGAAGAGCTATGACCTTGAAAATTTCATTTCTACATAAACTTGTGTACTAAATCGGCATAACTCATAGCTCTTGTCAAAATGATATATTATCATACAATTTCTTAAAGATTCTAAAATAAAAATTTAATATGACATCTTCAATCTTCAACTTTCAAATATCTGTGTCAAAAAGTTTATCTAATGCCATCCCCTCTTTGTGAACACACACACACTCTTGTCAAAATCCAATACTTTAATAATATAACTAAATATTTTCGATTCTAAAATGCTGTAAAAGACTTTAAGAGTCTGAGTAAGAAACGCGATATTTAGTTATATTCTTTGTGACGTTTTCAAGATCATAGCTCTTCCCAAAATCCATTACCTATAGCAGGTTGATTGCCGACGGACAAAACGGCCTCCTTCGGTAACACCAGCTACTCTGTGAGTCTTACTTCAAATCGTGGGCGTTCTGGGAAAATCCACTAACTCCATTTCAAAAGCTTGGAACAGTAAGGGCGAACTTACCATGACATTATCATAGTAAGTTCGCCCTTACTCTTCCAAGCTTTTGAAATGGAGTTAGTGGATTTTCCCAGAATGCCCACGAAATATGTGATCTATATTCCAATTGGAGTAGTCGGCAATTAACTTATTAAAACTGTTCCTGCAGGTAACGTGTTAATAACACATTTTTTTAATCGAACTGAAATAATATCACTACCTTTGAAGTTCACATACTTTACATACCAATTCACATATTTAGGTTCACTGATCAAGTGAAGGATAATCCTAGCAAACAAATGCTATTTTGGACTGAGTAGACATTAGAAGCAGAAACTTAAGCCAAAAAACAAAAATAACCATATACAAAACCCTTATACAACCAGTGTTGACATATGGATCACAGACATGGACAATCTCTAAGGAAGATGAAAATCTTCTGCTTATATTTGAACAAAGGATCCTGAGAGGAATATTCAGGGGCATCTGTGAAAAGAGCGTTTGGAGGAGCAGGTACAACTATGAGATGTACCACATATATAAACATATATTTGGTGGTAAAGACATAGTATCTCTTATAAAAATAGGAAGACTAAGATGGGCAGGACATCTAGCAAGATCACAGAAGAACAACCCTCCTAGAAGAATCCTTATGTCACAACCTGTGAGAAGTAGAAATAGAGGTAGGCCAAACTCAGATGGAAGGATGGTGTAGATGAGGATGGTAGAAAAATAGGCGCAGCAAACTGGCAACAGTTGACAATGGATAGAACTGACTGGCGTAATAGACTTGGGAAGGTCGAGGCTCTTTTATAGGGCGCTGTAGCACCATTGATGATGATGAAATAATATCACATTCATATTTACTACGACTTTCTGCACTATGCTTGAACAAAAAAAGTAAAATGGTTTGTTTACAATTCGTAATGAGTGACACTAATATAATAATACATTGATAATACAATTCAAATTTACTTTTAAAGTAAAAAGTCAGTCCTACACTGTGATATTCCTATACAAACATACATAAAGTTGGAAATTGTAGCAAATAAAAAAGAAAACTAATTCTGTATATAACATAAAATTGAAAAATAATATAAAAACCTTAATAAGCGCACTAGAATGGATGGATTTTCTAGAAGTTTACAACTTTGGGTATATAGAGGGACCATCTTGTAACAAAAGACAACCATTGGCGCTAAAATATAATCTCAAATTTATTGTTTCTAGCACTAATATCACTAGCACAACCAGTACAAAAATTAAGAACAAAAAATGCTTAATAAATAAACAATTTAAATACCATTTTACATTAAAGTGTAAATAAGTTTTAGAAGAACTTGAATATTCCCTCCAATTTTAAAATGCTGACTGGTTAGTACTACGACATGAAGAACAAGAGAAAGTAATTTGTAAAAGAGCGATACCAAGCTGAACGTATGTGTCTACTCATTGCGTTTTTCACGGCGTAGGTACTAGAAAATGCATTTTTACACATTTTGCACACTTTTAGATATTTCTAATAATGTGCAATATTGGTCTGTTGTATTAAAATAAACGCTAAGTAAATAAATTACATGTAAAAATGTGTTTTAACTGAATTATTTAAACCGTTCATTATCACAGTGTTAACAGTCCTTAGAATGTGATTTTCTACGTTTACAGATGAAAGCAATGACCCAATCTAAGGGTGCACATCTATTACGTGCACATTGCAGAATTGTTTCACAAAATAACTAAGAAAATATAGAAATCACTGTACTTACTTGACTATTTTCTTCATTTACAGCATTATTAGTGTTTACTGAGTCCACTTCAGACATTTTTAATATATATTTTCACGATCTACTTAACAGAAAACGTTAACGATACACACAAGAACTTTCCCGGTCGTTGTTTATTCGGCGAAATGGCGGCCAGCGTGGGTCATGTGATCAAAATCACTTCGACAGGTTAAATACCGCGAATTTTAAAAATGCCGGAGTAATTTATCCCATATAACTGTGTTTTAAGGAAATAAAATAAAGTGTTTCTTTATTTTTAACACACTTATTATTTTAGAATTGTATATTTTAGATGAATTTCTTAGTTTGAAGATTTTATATTATAAATATGTACAAGATAAAAACTTGTTTCGGTATTATCGGCACCGGCAAAGGACTCAGTCAAAGTGTAGCTACATATTTATGTAACTTTTATAAAAATGCTACAGATTAGAGATTATACACAATGGCTCAATTTATAAAACCGATAACATTTTGACCAATTCAGGTAATCCTCCGGAGTTTTATGTTAAAAAACCAACTTGGTTCCTAAAAGAATAACCGTCATTACAAGAAGAATAAAAATGTGAGGTTTTTAGCAAACTTTGCTCTTATATTTTATTAACTTTCCTTGCACTTTTATTTATGCCATAACAAATAAAAAAAATGTAATTAACAGATTATTATTCACGTACAATTTGATTGCACATTATAAAAAAATAGAATAATTTCAAACTAATTGTTGCAATGTTTGTTGCATAGTTACAGGGGTTACATTAATGACTTTATAGTTCAAAATATGTATTGTATATTATTGAATTAATGTTTTGTAGATTAATTATTATATTTAACACTTTTTTATTTCTTTATCTTATTCCAGGGAAATCCATTCTAAGAATTTTTGAAAAAATTTAACTGTAAATCCTGATAAGATTATCACACTGATTTTAGTCCTTGGTCCCACAATTTAAAAAAAATTATTACCTCTCTCATGAGACTTTTTTTATTCAGTTATTCATGTCGAGCCGGACAACTTTACTATTTCGGAAAATTTTCGGGAAGGGATGAGGTGTTTCGTAAATATATAGAGGTTGCGTCCGACAATACCTAGAGTACCCTTAAAATTTTGTCGGACAATTACCAATTAATTGTAAATATTTTTATCAAACAATCCTGCAAAAATCAGCTGTGAATGTATAATTTTTTATGGAGTCATAAATGATGTTTTTTCGCAGGATTATTCGATAAAGATACTTTCAATTTACTGGTAATATTGTCGGACAAATTGTTAAGGGTGGGTATAGGTACTCCAGTTGTCGGACACACCAAAGTTTAAACATTTTTCCCTTCCGAAAATTTTCCGAAATAGAAAAGTTGTTCGACTCGACATGAATATATATATAAGCAGTTCCTACGGTCTCCCCCGCATTCCACATTTAGCTCGCCATCGTTTTCTATCCACCCATTCGTTTTCTTCAATAGCTCTATCTGCCATAGACTGTTCTATGCCTTTCTTTCATGTTTCTGTAGGCCTTCCTCTTCTTCTTCTATTTATGAGTGTGCAATTTAATGCTCCTTTTGGCCATCTTTCCTCTGACATCCTCATAACATGACCAAACTGTGACCATACCATAGCAATTTCTTTGTTCCTATATGGTCAACCGTGGAATATACACTCTTTGTCCGTCGTCTTATTTCCTCATTTGGTACGTGTTCTAATCTAGATACCCTGCATGCTCTGTGTAAGTAATCCATCTCCGCTACTTCTATATTTTTTCTTTCCTTTCCTGTGAGTTGCCAATACTCTGCTCTATAAGTTATAATAGGTTCCACAATTGTTCTGTAGATTGTTAATTTTGTGTCCAGATTCACCTTGTTAGACCATAGTAGACCATTTAAAATACGAGTTGCTTTCCTTCCTTGCTGTATGTCTCTTTTTGTAGTTTCCATCTTCTGATTATGCTTCCTAAATATCTATATTCCTTACATTTTCTTATACTTCTTAACTCTAGTTCCGCGGATCTTCGGTTTCCCCTCCTATTCTCAAATATTCCGTTTTTTCCATGTTCATACATAGTCCCCATTTTTCATATTCGATCTGTAACTTTCTTAGCATATAATCCATATCATGTTCATCGTTGGCCAGAATTACTTGGTTATCAGCAAAAAACAAAGTTGTTAAGCAGTTTTCTTCAATCATTATTCCCATCCCAGCAACTGTTTTCCTCCATTGCTCCAGAGCTTTTTGGATGTATATTTTAAATAGTGTTGGCGATAAGCTGCACCCTTGCCTTTTGTAACAGGGAATGGTTTCGACATAGATTTTCCCCGTCTAATACAGCTTTTCGGGTTTTGATACATATTTTGAATTGCTCGCACATATGCTTCACTTATGCCTATCGTCGTCAAAATTTCAAAGAGTTTCCTTAAAGGTACCGTGTCGTAGGCTTTTTCCAGATCAATAAATGTTAAATGAGTAGACAGATTCCTTGCTTTTCTTTTCTCTATTACTTGTTGCATCACGAATATGTTAGCTGCGCACGCGAAAACCACTTTGTTCTTCCATGTCCTGAATTTCTAATTCCACCCTTTTCTTTAATACTCGGCCATACAACTTCCCCATTGCACTGGTTATACTTATACCTCTGTAGTTTACACAGGATAGAACTATACAATGGAGATCTCAGTTGCAGACTATGCAATAGAGAGACCGAGACAGTCATATATTGTGCAACTGCGAGGCTCTGGACCGCAAGAGACAAGCAATGTATTGGAGACTGCAGACCGAAAGTCCGAAAGCATATGGCACTAACCCAATGGACCTTTACAGGCTAGGGAAGGGCATTACTATATTAGATTGGGTGTCATGAGAACAAACGGAAGAAAGCACAATAAGACAAAAGCCTGCAGTGCGAAAGGGGTGCATGCACGGACGGCTTCCAGAAGGAGAAAAAAAAAGTATTGAAATAAGTATGGAAAATTAAGGTGCCCATCAGATAGACATTAATAAAATTGTAGATATATTCGCTGATATTAGTGCACGAAGAAAGTTGTTAAATAATACTATGTAATAATGTAATCATTTTATTAATATTTGCTCCATTTTATTCTATATTTTATACCAATAAAGATGAAAAATAAGTTATAAATAGTGCATGAATCCACTAACACATATAAGTTTTTGTTACACAAGTCGCATTTAACAATTTTTTAAAGGGGGTTCCATTTCCAATTTTGCGGGGGTAGACCGACGGATTTTGTTACGCCACTGTCGACAATGCAGTTGGTAATGCTGATACAAGGTGTATGGTAGGTTTGGTTAGGAGTTGGCGTTGATTTCAAGAAGAAGTGTTGCTGGCTAGATGGGCGCAGTTCCCAAAGGCCATAAAAGAAGGAAAAAAAATGCTGATACATGTCGTATATATTTTTAAAAGATGTACATATATCTTTTTTAAATTTATTAATAAATGTAAATAAATAAGTTTTTTCCAGATTCATCAATAATACTTGATTTTCCTATTCATCAAACACTTCACTACACTTTTTATAATTATTGTTATATATTTTTATATTTATATTATTTATTCTATAATATCTATATATGTAAGTTTATTTATCTGTTATTCCAGTTTTTGTAATATAAAGTTAAGGTTATCACAGAAGTTATTAAAATGCGTTAACCATAATAACGACTACTATTTATTTAAAAGAAAAAATATTATGCAGGGAGACTTATTTCTTAATTATAAACATATAAAAATTAAAAGACGTGCAAAACAATTGAAATTTTTAATTTTTTAAAGGTTACGAAATCGTCACCTCTGTCCTTGGATGGATAAATACATATAGATAAAAATAAAATGAATGTGTTCACATATATTATTTTATTTTAAAAATCCTAATAACAAAATTAACAAAATGAAAGATGAAAACATGATATTTATGCACAGGTAATCTTGTGGTCAATCTAGTGTTCGCCGATTAGAACGCTGTGTTCTAAAAATAACATTAGTTCTAGAAAGTTTGACCTTTTTTTAATTAAAAAGCTGGATTAATATTATGTACAAATGTACACTCATCTGTCTGCACACTCATCCTGTGAAGAAAATCTACTAGGTGAACGTAAAGTGAAGGTGCGTATGAATTGGCAGAGGCTACAAGAATTAGTAAAGAGTGGTGTCCAATACCAAATATTCAGCATTAATATCCGATATTGAACAGTATAATTTTATCACCCCGTATATCACATCAAATAATTTGTTATTATATTCAAACATGTGCGGGTTATTTAATTTGCTTAAGGGGGAAATAGGTTTAGAGGTTTCAAAATTTCGAATTTTTGGAACTAGCATGAATCGATATTACTATTCAAGAATGTGTTCTGAAAATTTCAAAGCAAAATTCGAAGTCCTTCCCAAGTTATGAGAATTATACAGAGCGCGCTCGCGTAGAGCGCAATCTATGAGATTTTTTTCAAACGCGTTTTTCTCGAAACGACTTTTTTTCGGCTTGCGTGACGTCTAGCTCAAAAAATAATGAACCAATTTTAAAAAACCAAAGTGATTATTGTTCGGTATTAAATTGTCTTCAATATGAACCTCCAATCGGAATAAAAAATGGGTTTTAAATGCAGTTTTAAGGGCAAATAACTGAAAAAAAAAACGGTAAAAATTGATGTTTTTTTTTCAATCTTGCGTAATTTTTCAAATTTTTGATTTTTTTTAGCCGATTTGAGGTTCATATCGAAGAGAAACTTGTAATAAACGTAAAAATTTTTGGATTTTTGATTTTAGGCTGAAATTACGACCTCTATACATGTCACGCAACCCAAGTAGCAATTTGTCGACGCGACAACGTTATCTACCGCGTGGCAACGTTTTCTTACAACGTTGTTATTGCCTAGAAGACGACCCTATTCTGCACTGATTTGGTGGACGATTTTTGAGTTGTCTTAACGTTGCCCAGGCAACCTCCTGTTTAAGCAACATCGTTTCGTACGCGTTGCATAAGACAACTGAAGCGACTATAAAAAGCACCTGCGCGTGCAATGGTTGCTCAAGGAGTCAGACTAGTTATGTTTTTTTACCTATATTTTTAACACCTGTATGATGAATGCGAAAACCAAAAAATAAACGCATCTCAGATTACCATCAAATATGGATATTTTACCTTTAAAAAACACACGCGCTCCTTTTTTTATGACATTTTTGACAAAAAATATGCAAATTTAAAAAATCAAATTTTAATATAAAAGTCAAATTTATGTTAAAGATGTTCTGTATAAATTTAATGTATTTATGGTGCTTTTAAAGATATCAGAAAATGCCTGCATTTTTTATATTCTGCGTTTTCATTTTCTTTACATCCCAAAAATCTCAAGTAAAACCAAAATGGCGCATTAAACAATATTACCAATATTACTAAAAAAATACCTTATCACCAACCTTAGACGGATAATACAACTTAGAAGTCCAATCGCCAACCAAACCCGGCTGCGCCGACTATCAAAACCATTTTAGAACGCACCCTCTTATTGGGTGACAGAGGTCATGTGACCAGTGTCAAAAGTGTATCATTCTCATTAACAGCGTTGCCACATTTAGTAGATTTCTACTTTTTTGGTAGATTTTTGATATTTTTTAAAAAAATTCTATAGTTTATTTTTTAACCAGGAGGAGTAAACTTAAAAGGCAGATTCACGCCTAAGAACGTCACTAGAATAATAACCAAATACATCTTCTTTTTTGGTTGATCATGTCGGCCCTCAACGGTAATCCATGAATATTATATTATATTAATACGTCGCTAAAGAGTTCTAAAAACGACTGCTTTTTATATAAAAGCAGACTAACAATCTAAAAATTAAAGGAATAACACAGATAACACAAAAAATCGCCGGTATATCTTAACTAACCTATGAAATTCCACTAGGGTCAAAATTTGATAAATGTCATTAGTGTCAAAATTTTATAAGAGTGGAGTAAACTTGCCTGCAGTTGGACCAATTACAAACAAGCATTACAGCGCGGTACATTTGAATCACTCCTCTTGGTTAAAAACAAACCATTAGTAGGCAATATTTTTTAGTACATTTTTGGTATATTTCAACAGAATTTGATCCATTTTTTCGAATCATGAGGAAACTATAATAAGTATTTTTGAAAAATTTAAACGCAGAATGAAAGACTGCATTATTTAGAAAAACCAAAACGTTTCTTTTGAACGAGATATTTGGAATTAAAAGTCACACTAAATTTTTTCTTTTTTTCACCCCTGTAACTTATTAAAATAAACATAGAAGTTTTCAGGGACTTTCGGTCCTCGGTAATAACCTTTTCTTTGTGCGTTTAAATTTTTCAAAAATACTTATTAGTTTTCTAAGGATTCGCAAAAAATGAAAACATTTAAAATACATTGAACATTTTAACAGACGACATTTTGCGCCTATCCCCTTAAGTTAGCTGTTGTTTTTATTATAAAAAATCCCAAATATATCCCAAAAATCCTTAAGTATATTTTAGTTTTTGATTTAGTAGATTTTAGCTAAAAAAATGGTAATTACCAGTTGGTGGTTTGGAATAATTAGGTTTCCAATTTTCTGGAATTCCTCTTGGGACATTTAGGACGGATGTGCATATCACTGTATTACTGTATATTTACATGCCCTAAAAAGAATCTACTGGTTTTGTGAAAACAAAACTACTGAAAGAGTAAAAACTGACCTGGCAACCCTGTCTACGAAAGCTGATAAAAAGATTAGGTTATCAAATCTCAAATCTACTGATAAAACAATGGAATGGAAACCAGCTATTAAAAAAACAAATAAACAGGTTGTTAAATAAATCGAAAATTTCCATCAAAATAAAATATATAATAATAAGAAAAAAATAAGGTTATAAAGTAAATTCTTTTTCTCCTAGTTGCCGCAAACTTGTCACACCTCTAGAACAACACAAGGGTCGTGACGTGACAGATAACTACTCAACTACAACTACAGAGTCGGCCAGGGCGTAAATTAGTTTACATTTTTAACTCGTTGTGATTGTTGAAAAAACTGAACCACACTGAACTGTGATTAATCCCTCATTATCCGCGGACTCATCAACCGCGGTTTCACTTATCCGCGGTTACGATATCTGTCGAATCTTTATTGAGAATATTTTATTATTTTTATAAAATATATTTTTTATAATTTGACCAGTCGCGTTAAATTACTCATGATACGCCACTGGCGCTTGTTCTTAGTAGTAAGACTACGGCAATTAGTTTATAGTTCGGAAGGTTTAAAATATCGGCGAATGTGGACGATGATCTCAGCGTCTTCATTTTTGTTGATATGATAATACTATTTCACAGATATGCAATTTCATCATATTTCTTTCTATGTACATATATACTAATATACGTATTTATCCAAATTGGGATTATAAATATGTCATATTCTTCTTTGGATCGTGGATCCCTCGCCATCCACGGTTTCACCAACCACACCTTTCTCTTCGGAACGTAACCCCCGCGGTTGAAGAGGGATTACTGTAGTTGTCACAATCATTGTGACACAATGGTAATACATTAGTTGCCCGTATAACTATAGGTTGTAACATCGTAATGTCAGTCGGGGTAGGGGACGTTGGCCGAAACAACTGAAAATGCTCTCAGGCAACGTTGTATACAGTGCATTTGTTTGTACTGACAACCAATGCGTCGAAAAATTGCTACTTGGGAAGCGACATGTTCGTGCGGCGAACGTCCACGGGTTGCGACCTACAACTGCTCTATTTTTAAATATAATAACTTTAAAAAATTTGGACATATACTTTAGAATATGTATAAAATGATCCCAAAGTTGTAAAAAAAAATTTCGTTTTTCTACCTAAAAAAAATTTCAAAAATACATGAAAATCGGGCTCCTAAACCTATTTCCCCCCTTAATTGCAGCAATCTATAAACAATATTTTGGCAATGGACATTAATTTAGCTGACAAAGTAAAAACCTTTGTTCTTTTGTCATATGGGCTATGACCCAATTCATGTTGCCAACAAGAGAGAATACATTTTAACTTCATTCATTAGAATCAACTCGGCCAGGCCAGATGTGCCTTTTTAACTTCATTCCTTAACTTCACTCATAAAAAAAAAACTTCATTCCTTCATACATTCAATATGTAGGTAGCATCATAGAGTCTTCAACTAAGTCGCGTACAAGCCACATATCAGTACTCAACGTTCTCTCGGGGTAACTACCCTGGTGTCTACCGCTATCAATAAAATATCTAAGTTCTATTGGTGTTTCTATTACTGAAGATCATCCTCCACTGAGACCGAAGATTAGACAAGTGGACTAGTCATATTTTGAACGAAGTTTTGAATATGAAGAAAATATAGGTACTGCCGATAGGTGCCGTGTTTGCTGACTATTGACCAAAAACATGATCGTGTTACCACTTCTCAGCAGTATTTGCTACATATTTGCAGTAATAAGAAGTAGTGGCGCTATCGGGCGGTGAGGCTAAGTGCTTATCGGACTGCTCAAGTATTTCTTCTATTCCACATCTCGCTCTTATTTACTCACCTCTTACTCTACTTCTTTTTGGTTTTTTATCTTACTTAAGATTTTCATTTCTGCTGTCTCCAATAATCTTTTTGGTATTTGATGTATCCGCTGTATACGTCATTATTGGTCTTATTGTTAATTTATATATCCTAGTTTTCATTTCCATTGTAAGGCATTTGTTTCGCCATATTATGTTATTTAGGTATCCTGCTACTCCGTTTGCCTTATTCACGTATTTTTGCTTCTTCCACTTTCTCATAGCTCGAAAATTTGATTCCCAAGTATTCCGTTTCCACCACTTGTTATTTCGCAGTTTACAAACAATTTACATTTTCTGATCTTCTGGTTCCGATGATATCACTATCGACTTAGTTTTCTGTTTTTATTTTCATCCAATTTTGAAAAAATGTGAAAACTTTGAATTACCCACGTCCGTCTGTCTATCTGTCTGTGATCACAACTCCTCCGTCAATATACCAGCTACAATGACAAATGAGGTGTCAAATAAAAGCTTATAATCCAAGGATGGTACTAAAGGTGAGAAATTTTATTTAAGCTGTCTGACCGTCGGTCTCTCCGACCGCGAATATAACTCCTCTGTCTTTATACCAGGTAGAATGACAAATGAGGTGTCAAATGAAAGCTTATAATCCAAGGATGGTACTAAAGGTGAGACATTTGATTTAGGCTGTCTGTCCGTCTGTCTGTCCGACCGCGAATATAACCCCTACGTCATTGTACCAGGTAGAATGACAAATAAGAAATAAGGTGTCAAATGAAAGCTTATAATCCAAGGATAGTAATAAAGGTGAGAAATTTTAAATGGGCTGTCTGGCCGTCGGTCTGTCTGATCGCGAATATAACTTCTCCGTCCTTATACCACAGGTAGAATCTCAAATGAGGTGTCAAATTAAAGCTTATAATCCAAGGATGCTACTATAGGTGAGAAATTTAATCTAGGCTGTCTGTCGGTCCGACTGCGAATATAATTCCTCCACTATAACAGGCAGAATGACAAGAAAGTGGAGAAACTTGACATAGGACTTCCGGTTTTAGAAATGCGACCAGAAGTACTGTTTTAGAGTCACCGGAATAATACAAGTGATATATTATTCGACGCGACTTCACAAGAAGAGAACAAATATATACTTCCAGTTTCATGACTGTCTGCCCGTATGTCTATCTCCTCCGTTATTAATACAGATAGAATGACAGATGACGTGTCGAATAAAAGCTTATAACCCAAGGATGGTATTAAAGATGAGAAATTTGACATCGGACTTCCGGTTTTAGAGTTGCAACCGTATGAACTGTTTTAAAGTCACCGAAATAGTATAAGCGATATATCATTCGACGTGCCTTAGCAAGATGAGAACAAATGTAAAATTTTGGTTTTTATATCATTTCCGATTAAAAAGTTCTAACCAGAAGTGCAGAAATATTACATGTAACACATCAATCGAAGTGTATTGAAAAGTTGAGTTTGAATCTTTAGTTTCGATTTTGTAGTCATTTCTGTTTAAACAATGATGACCCAAACTTTGTAAAAATGACTCAAAATTAGTAAAATCGTTTATCAATTGGCGCAAAGATACACGAATCGTTCAAATATCGACTTCCAGTTCTACTTTCGATTACTTTGGGTGAAAACCTAGGACTTACGAAGTCCGATTACTTGTTAATCACTGTTTTTGGACCCCAACATTTCCACAGGCTATGTTAGTTTACAAATATGAATCAGGTGAAAATTTATTTTGATTGAGACTGGCGTCGTTCGTGGCAATTAATTTTTTATAATTTTTCAGAATACTTCGTTTCAGCACCCCTATAGTATGGTATAACTAGACCCAAACCCAGACATCCAAAGTGAAAGTTATCCTTTAACACCAAATTGTCCTATATGGCCCATATATTGTTCAGTCAAAAGTTACACCATTTTGAGCGTCGGGTTTGGGGGAGAAATCGGTAAATTCGTAGTTTTTACGTTTTCCGTCAATTTTTCTAAAACTATTAGGGGAGTGCAATTAGAACGAAAACATGCATTTTTTCGGAAAAATTCAAACAAGATTATATTTTTCCAAAACTTTTTTTGTTAGTTTATATACATGTGAAAGTAAAAAGTTCTACTCGCAGATTTGACCGCTAATTGTTTATTAATTGTTTAAGCAATAACAATTGTTTTGTATAAATAATTTTAAAAATATCGTTAAATTCATCATTTTACTTTGATCAAATATGTTTTTATTTTGTTTTTGATTATGCTGAATCCGAATATGGCATTGCAATTTGAAAATTCTATATAGAAGCTCTTATACAGTATCTCTGCATAGCTAGGAACCGCATGGAAAACTTTTTTATTATCATTTTTACGAAAAAAGTGTTATTCTTCATAAAATGCTATGGATAGTCAAAAATCTAAAACTCAACCATCAGATATCACATTTTATCAATTTTATACGAGTTATGTCAAAAATATGAATTTCGTTAAAGAGTAAAGTACCTTTATATTCCAGAATATCAAAAAAGGCTATTATGAAAAGTTGTTTGAAATTAAAAACGATGTTTAAATATACAATTACATCATTCTAATCGAAAAAATTTTTTTTCAATTTTTTCCCAAATTACAGATATAGACCTGGATCCCGCGTAAGAAAGAAAAGTTGATTAATAGCAAGCTGAAAATTTGTTAATAGCTTAACGGTGTCTAGTCGGACAAACTTTGATGCACGGGAACACTGGAACAGGGGAAGTTTTAACTGTGGAGCATGATAAACGTGTCGTCCTGACAAGTTTATGATTGTGAAAAATAGCAAGTTGTTTTTAAGTTTATTCGATAGCCAACGTTATGTAATATATGCGAAAATGTTTGTCCGACAAAAATGTTGGGCATTTTAACGAGTCCGACACGTAGAACATGTCACATCACAGGAATTATGTTGGTGATGAATAGCAGTCTGATTTTTGCATGAGAGTTCATTGAAAGGTTAAAAAAGCAATTGGAAGTTCTGTCCGACAAAATTAATGGGAAGTTTTCGTAGTCGGGCATTCTAAACAGGTAAGATATAGACAAAAATGCTGGTGATAAATAGCTTTCCGACAAAGACGAAATTTAATTAACTAAATTATTTCTTACCAAGAATGACTGTTGTCGGAAAAAAATAAGGGGTAGATTTTGTAGTCGGACAATTTAAAAAAATAATTTTTGAAATTTCAATAAGGGGTGATTATTCTATGTCAAAAGTACCTGCAATCAATTACAATCGATATCTTTCGATTTATGTCAACATCATTTAGATACCTCACTGTAATACATTTATAGTAGATCAGGCAAATTATATTATGGATTGAGTGGTCTAGCTATCTTTGTCTGCCACATGCGCGGGATCGCTTGGTTAAAAGAGATAGATAGACCACCTATCGACTTTTTGCACTGTATTCCCTGTCTACCCTTATGTCTATGGATACATTTCCATTTAAGAAAAACTGTCACTTTTGACAATAATTCATAATAAATTGCAATCGTAACTTCAAATTTAAACTAATCGATTTATTTTGGCAGCAAATTATTTCTTGCCATGTGACATATTAATTACATTATTATTTCATTTGTAGAAAGTTGAGAAAAATTACGTTATACAATTTTAGTAATAATTTATTTAGGTACCCTTTTTCAATCAAGCAAAGCATTATAGCACGAAGAATGATATTCAATAGAACTTTCACAATTATCTGGCAACTGAACCTCATTGAATTGATGACCAAGTATTTTACTAACTTTGTAAAATGTTCGAAAATTACTCAAAAATGTTCCGTTGAATGGTTTCACTTTTGATTTGGCGACTTAAAATTTAAACTGTTGACACTCAAAAATAGACACAAAAACACTCCATAGTTAATATAAATTTTAATTTCCAACACACGTGGCAAACAGAAACTCAGAGACCATGTACTTTCAAATACTACTTTGTATAGCACAAAGTGTCACACTGACAAATGCAGCCTTCTAATACATACTTCTAAGCATAATGTGTCATATTTACATCTATTCTTATAAGCACCGAAGTTTTAGACTCTTCACATTTTTCAATGTCGTTTACAGGGTTAAGATTTGAGTATGAAAAAAAATGTATACAACGTTTTTTGTAGGAAATTTTCCGTACTTTCTGATACGCCTAATTAGAAAACCCTAAGAGATTGCTTTCACATGTTCTTTGACATTTTTTATTGTAATTTTGAGAATATCTAGAACAAACTCCACCCAAGAAAATAATTGTTTTGCAATGTATACATGCATTGATACTTACCTCACTGTTTTTGGAGTGTGCATGTATATAAATGCACATGCAAATATGTGAATATAATTAATAATATACAACTAAAATAGCTTTATCAATATGTGACTAAGTCATTCTGAAAAAATGTTTTTTATTTATTTCCTTCGATTTGCCTAAACTTTTTGTCCGACATATAACTTTTTGCGTTACAAAATATAATTTGTACATAAACAAATCAAAATTAGCTTGCTATTTATCACCAACATTTTTGTCTATATCTTACATGTTTAGAATGTCCGACTAGGAAAATTTCCCATTCATTTTGTCCGACAGAACTTCCAATTGCTTTTTTAACCTTTCATTAAACTCTCATGCAAAAATCAGACTGCTATTCATCACCAACATAGTTCCTGTGATGTGACATGTTCTACGTGTCGGACTCGTTAAAATGCCCAACCTTTTTGTCGGACAAACATTTTTTCATATATTATATAACGTTGGCTATTGAATAAACTTAAAAACAACTTGCTATTTTTCACCATCATAAACTTGTCAAAGCGACACGTTTATCATGCTCCACCGTTAAAACTTCCCCTGTTTCAGTGTTCCCGTGCATCAATGTTTGTCCGACTAGACACCGTTAAGCTATTAACAAATTTTCAGCTTGCTATTAATCAACTTTTTTTTCCTACGCGGGATCCAGGTCTAATACTCATCATTTTATTACAATTATGATATCTATTTTATTATCACTTTTACGAAAAAAAGTTAGTCTTCATAAAATGCTCTCCCTGGTCTAAAATCTAATATCAACCATCAGATATCAAACTTTTTAAATTTCATACGAGGTATGTAAAAAATATGAATTTTTGAGTTAAGTGCCTTTATTATTCACAATATTTTAAGTAGAAGGATGTAATTGAACACTAAAACAAATTTGTTAATTCCAAACAACTTTTCTTAATAACAATTTTCGATATTGTGAAATATAACGGTACTTTACTCTTGAGTGAAATTCATATTTTTCGACATACCTCGTATAAAATTAATTAAATTTGATATTTGATGATTGCATCTTAGATTATATACGATGCAGAGTATTTTATAAAGAATAACTTTTTTTCGTAAAACTGATAATAAAAAAGTTATCAATAGGTTCCAAGTTACGCAGACATACTGTATAAGAGCTAAAAAAAATTTTTTTTGCTGAACATTTATTATTGTTGAAGCTTATTATTAAATGTATTTTAGGCAAGTTTTACAGAAAAAAGTTTTGATCACTTTGTATAAACATTTTTTTAGCTGGTAATTTTCGGTTTTTGTATTACATTTTTGTTATCTTTCTTAATTTTCTCAAAAAGAAATAGTTTATTTCATTTCTAAAGTAAAATAATTTAGTGCATTTTAAAGATTACATCCTAAGCTTTAAAAAAGCACTTATAAAACTGTATATTGAATAGATCTGTTCAAACTTGAGTAATACCGTCTTAAAATGGTGGTAATTCTATAGAACTACGAACATTTCAAAAATTACATTTTTTGAGATGTCATATCATTTGAATTAAATTTTTGAGATTTTTTTGAATGAAACATCATTATTTAGTAAGATGCTTGAAAGGTAAGTTGTGCAAAATTGAGGGTTTTATAAGAAAAATTGTATTAGTTACATATTTTTAATCATTTTTAAACAAAATTCATGTAAGGCTCACTTTCCGCCCACACCGTACTTATGCCTATAAATTTTATTTCTTTTTATTATAACCTTAAGATAGTTTAATTATTCTTCTTTCATGTTCAATTTGTAATATTTCATTTGATCCATTAGTTAAAGAATTACATTAAAATAACTCGACCGTGCACTTCGCCGTACGTTAGTTTACAGTGCGCCAATGTTTGTGAGAAGGGTGACTTTAGCGTTATAAATAAAAAATTATAGAAGATACAGATTTAATTTTAGAAAATTCTTTATATAAGGTTTTTTTTGTAAAATTTTCTGAATTTTTCAATGGTCAAGTCAGTTTTCTCTAAAATTTATATTTTCGGAGTTATTTAAAAAACATCTAAATTCGTAGTTGTTCATTTGTTTAATAAACAATGAAGCACCCACTTCTTGAGTAGAACTTTTTGATATGTTGTTTATTAAACATTTCTTAATGAAATTGCAAAAAGTTCTATCTTGTTTGATTTTTTCCGCAGTGAAAATATATATGCACTCCCCTATATGCCGTTTAGCGTGAACAATGTTCTATACAAAAATGTTATACATTGAATTTTAAATAAAAAAGGTCCTATACATAATCCTCCTAAAATTAACGGTTTTGAAGTACCTAACGGAGGTAGTATGGTATAATTGGTCCAAAAAGGCCTAATCCCGTCATCCAAAATAAAAGTTTTCCTCGAACACCAAATTGTTTTATATGGTCCACATATTGTTCAGTAAAAAGTAATACACCATTTTGAACGTCGGGTTTGGAGGGACGGGGAGGGGAGAAGTCGGCAAATTAGTAGTTTTTTACGTTTTTCGTCATTATTTCTAAACCTAAACGGTTAAGCGTGAACAATATTCTATACAAAAATGTTCTACATTAAATTTGAAACGAAAATTTTACTGTTACAAAGATATTCATACAACAGTGTCCATAGAAAGTTCAGAGTGGGTTTCTTCGTACCAGAGATTTATATGGCCTAGGCCTGTAGAAGCCTCTTGAAGGTGGTGAGGTTGACGTTCCTTCAAGGGCTTATCAGTAACATACTACCGGCTATTGAAATAGCAAATTATATTTTTAGAAAACACAACCCTGTTAAAAAAATTTGTTTTCGCAGTAATAATATTATAATTTGCCCAAATAATGTGAAAAATATGGAAAACCTCCACTTTACACCCTCCGTAACCGTTGATTTTAGAACAATTATGCATAGGACCTTTTTCATTTCAAATTTATTGTAGAATATTTTTGTAACGAATATTGTTCACGCTAAACCGCTTACGTGTAGAAATATTGACGAAAGAAGTAAAAAACTACTAATTTACCGACTTGCCCCCCCCCCCAAACCCGACGTTCAAAATGGTGTAACTTTTTACTGAACAATATTTGGACCATATAGAATAATTTGGTGTTGGAGGAAAACTTTTATTTTGGATGACAGGGTTAGGCCTTTTTTGGACCAATTATAATATACTACCTCCATAACTTTTTTAACCGTTCGTTTTAGAAGCATAGGACCTGTTTTGTTTAAAATCCAATGTAGAACATTTTTGTATAGAACACTGCTCACGCTAAACCGCATAGTTTTAGAAATACTGATGACAAACTTATACTAATTTACAGACTTCTCGACTTCTCCCCCACCTCCCCCCCCCCCAAACCCGACGCTAAAAATGGTGTAACTGTTTACTGAACGTTATGTGGGCCATACTGGGACCGTGCAAGTTCGGCAAAGCGACACCTGGTTTCTACGCTCAGCAACATTTTTCGCACTTTTAATTATATTGGCCAATTATATTAGTGTTGGTTACTGGATAATTGTCAAGGCCATAGTCCAAAAAACAATAAGAAGAAAAAGTCAGATTCAGGTTATGTTATTAAAACGTAAACAATTGTATGTAGTAAATAAAATTAGTTATTAAAATGCAGTACTGCAAGCAAAATACAATAATTTAAATTTACCTTTATGTAATAATTGCATATCATGTCAATATTTTGGAGCAATATATAATTTTTCTTCTTCAATGATAGTAGGTATGAAATATACGTCAATTTGACATTTTTAATTGACAATATGAATTATTTAAGAAAGTTGCAATATTTCTCCGCTATTCGCGCACGATCGTTTCTCGTATCCCCTCCAAGTACTTGCACACCTCGAATAGAACAAAACTTTCACTTTGGATGTCTGGGTTATGCCTTTTTTGGATCATACTAGACTAGGGTCTGTTTTTAAACTAGGAGGAGTAATTCAAATTTACCGAGTCGTAATGCTTGTTTGTAATTGGTCCAACCTCAGGCAAGTTTACTCCACTGTTATGAAATTTTGACACTATTGACATTTTATAGGTTAATTAAGTTATATCGGCGATTTTTTGTTTTCTGCGTTATTCCTTTAATTTTTAGTCTACTTTTAATGTAAAAAACAGTTGTTTTTAGAACTTTTTAGCGACGTATTAGTATAATATAATATTTATGGATTACCTTCGGAAACCGACATGATCAACCAAAAAAGAAGATGTAGGTATTTGGTGATTTTTCTAGTGACTTTCTTCGGTGTGAATCTCTCTTTTTAGTTTACTCCTCCTGGTTAAAAACAAAGAATACTAGTAGATCGCGTTTGTTAACCAGATATCATAAGAATAGACAAAGCATACTGAGCAAAATAGCGTAACGTGCGGGTAGTCGATCGGTGGACTATCTATCTCTTTTAGCCAAGCGATACCGCGCATGTGACAGACAAAGATGGCTAGACCACTCAAAATGAATATTGACCAATGGCGTCCTTGATATCGGCGTTACACCTCGATGCACAGAGCGGCCCATACCTTCATCATCACCCAGCCCTTTGCGTCCACTGCTGGACATAGGCCTCCCTCATTTTTGTCCATTGTGCTCTATTTTGAGAACTTTGCATCCAATTTCTTGAGATCGTCAGTCCAACGAGTAGGGAGTTTTCCTCTACTTCTTTTGTCTAATCTCGGCCTCCACTCAAGTAATCTCGTTGTCCACCTTTCATCACTGATTCGAGCGACGTGTCCGGCCCGCAGTTCCCTTTCAGTGTGGCAATTCGGGAAATTACATCGGTAACTCCTGTTCTTCGTCTTAAGTCTTTATTTCTAACTCGGTCACGAAGTGATATACTCATTGACCTTTCCATTTTCCTCTGAGCTATTGGCAGCGTTTTAGAAGTTATAGCTGTTAATGTCAATGTTTCGGCAACATGTCTTTGAGTTTTCCATAGGCTGCCCATGCTAGTTTTATTCTTCTTCGTAGTTCGCATGTTTAATTGTCTCTTATGATCTTTATTTCGTGTCCAAGGTACATACCTATATGTATTTTTCCACCAGCTCTACTTCGTTGTCTCCAATATTGATATTTCCGCTAGGTACTAGGTTTGTCATGAATTATGTTTTGGAGATGTTTATTTTAAGACCCACACAGACACACACTAACTGTAGTTCATGTAGTATTGTACATATTATCTCCTTGAGGTTGTCAGAGAACAAAACTATGACGTCTGCGAATTTCAAATTTGTTAATCTTCTACCGTCAATGTTCAGGCCTCTCTCTTCCCAGTTAAGTTTTTTACAAGCATATTCTAGTACTGCGGTAAACAGTTTAGGCGATAAGGTATCGCCCTGTCGGACTCCTCTGCCGATTAGGATATGATCCGTGTTTTTATGTAGTTTCACCGATATAGTTGCGTTCTTGTATGCATTGTAAAATAACCTTGTGTATAGGTAGTCAATGCGGCATGCTTGTAGTGCTTCCAGGATTTTGTCCAATTCTACCATGTCAAAGGTTTTATGGAAGTCTACAAATAGCCCAATAAATGACCGTTTTGGAGTGTAATTTCCAGGGGCAACTCCGAATTGCATGAAAATTTGGATTTAGGTTCTACTTACCCTCCACTTCAAAGTTGAATTTGTGCCATTGGTTGCTTTTACTTGGGGGGTGACATTTACCCCTTCTCGGGAGGTGAAAAATGCGTGTTTAAAATAAAGCCGGAAATGGATAAATTGACTTATTTTAAGCACCTTTTGCTCTATAAAGTTTTTTACGTAAGTCAATACTTTTCGAGTTATTCGCGATTTAAAATGTTGATTTTTCGACAAAAAAACTACGTTTTCAGACTGTTTTTCCCAAATAACTCAAAAAGTTAATATTTTATAGAAAAAAATATTTTTAGCAAAAGTGTAACCTATAAAAAAAACGAAAAAAAATGGTGTACCGTTAAAGTCTACAAATTGAGTAGAAGCAAAGTTGTAGCTCATGAAAAATACGTTCTTATTCGTCTAATTCCAAATTGAATAATTCAACGCGAAATCACCGAAGAAAGAAGCGTTTTTTGGGAAAACCTTATTAACATTTTTTAAAGTATAGAAAAAAGGTTATTATTTGTTTTTTTACAAAAGTTTACAGCATCAAAAATAAACGAGTTATACTGAAAAAAAAAGTTGGCCTCTTTTTTTTGGTAAAAAAAATCGTGAAAACCTCCCTCTATTTAGCACCCTAAATGAAATTAATCGTTTGGCTTTACCATCTATTTTAACTGTATGTGTATTGTTTATATGATCTGTAAGTTTGATTGGTTTGAAGTGCTTATTTTTGGAAACATTTGGTTTTATAGTAAAAAAAAATTATCTAAAATTTTTTGAAAAATTTCATTTTTTTCAAATCTCAAATCTACTGATAAAACAATGGAATGGAAACCAGCTATTAAAAAAACAAATAAACAGGTTGTTAAATAAATCGAAAATTTCCATCAAAATAAAATATATAATAATAAGAAAAAAATAAGGTTATAAAGTAAATTCTTTTTCTCCTAGTTGCCGCAAACTTGTCACACCTCTAGAACAACACAAGGGTCGTGACGTGACAGATAACTACTCAACTACAACTACAGAGTCGGCCAGGGCGTAAATTAGTTTACATTTTTAACTCGTTGTGATTGTTGAAAAAACTGAACCACACTGAACTGTGATTAATCCCTCATTATCCGCGGACTCATCAACCGCGGTTTCACTTATCCGCGGTTACGATATCTGTCGAATCTTTATTGAGAATATTTTATTATTTTTATAAAATATATTTTTTATAATTTGACCAGTCGCGTTAAATTACTCATGATACGCCACTGGCGCTTGTTCTTAGTAGTAAGACTACGGCAATTAGTTTATAGTTCGGAAGGTTTAAAATATCGGCGAATGTGGACGATGATCTCAGCGTCTTCATTTTTGTTGATATGATAATACTATTTCACAGATATGCAATTTCATCATATTTCTTTCTATGTACATATATACTAATATACGTATTTATCCAAATTGGGATTATAAATATGTCATATTCTTCTTTGGATCGTGGATCCCTCGCCATCCACGGTTTCACCAACCACACCTTTCTCTTCGGAACGTAACCCCCGCGGTTGAAGAGGGATTACTGTAGTTGTCACAATCATTGTGACACAATGGTAATACATTAGTTGCCCGTATAACTATAGGTTGTAACATCGTAATGTCAGTCGGGGTAGGGGACGTTGGCCGAAACAACTGAAAATGCTCTCAGGCAACGTTGTATACAGTGCATTTGTTTGTACTGACAACCAATGCGTCGAAAAATTGCTACTTGGGAAGCGACATGTTCGTGCGGCGAACGTCCACGGGTTGCGACCTACAACTGCTCTATTTTTAAATATAATAACTTTAAAAAATTTGGACATATACTTTAGAATATGTATAAAATGATCCCAAAGTTGTAAAAAAAAATTTCGTTTTTCTACCTAAAAAAAATTTCAAAAATACATGAAAATCGGGCTCCTAAACCTATTTCCCCCCTTAATTGCAGCAATCTATAAACAATATTTTGGCAATGGACATTAATTTAGCTGACAAAGTAAAAACCTTTGTTCTTTTGTCATATGGGCTATGACCCAATTCATGTTGCCAACAAGAGAGAATACATTTTAACTTCATTCATTAGAATCAACTCGGCCAGGCCAGATGTGCCTTTTTAACTTCATTCCTTAACTTCACTCATAAAAAAAAAACTTCATTCCTTCATACATTCAATATGTAGGTAGCATCATAGAGTCTTCAACTAAGTCGCGTACAAGCCACATATCAGTACTCAACGTTCTCTCGGGGTAACTACCCTGGTGTCTACCGCTATCAATAAAATATCTAAGTTCTATTGGTGTTTCTATTACTGAAGATCATCCTCCACTGAGACCGAAGATTAGACAAGTGGACTAGTCATATTTTGAACGAAGTTTTGAATATGAAGAAAATATAGGTACTGCCGATAGGTGCCGTGTTTGCTGACTATTGACCAAAAACATGATCGTGTTACCACTTCTCAGCAGTATTTGCTACATATTTGCAGTAATAAGAAGTAGTGGCGCTATCGGGCGGTGAGGCTAAGTGCTTATCGGACTGCTCAAGTATTTCTTCTATTCCACATCTCGCTCTTATTTACTCACCTCTTACTCTACTTCTTTTTGGTTTTTTATCTTACTTAAGATTTTCATTTCTGCTGTCTCCAATAATCTTTTTGGTATTTGATGTATCCGCTGTATACGTCATTATTGGTCTTATTGTTAATTTATATATCCTAGTTTTCATTTCCATTGTAAGGCATTTGTTTCGCCATATTATGTTATTTAGGTATCCTGCTACTCCGTTTGCCTTATTCACGTATTTTTGCTTCTTCCACTTTCTCATAGCTCGAAAATTTGATTCCCAAGTATTCCGTTTCCACCACTTGTTATTTCGCAGTTTACAAACAATTTACATTTTCTGATCTTCTGGTTCCGATGATATCACTATCGACTTAGTTTTCTGTTTTTATTTTCATCCAATTTTGAAAAAATGTGAAAACTTTGAATTACCCACGTCCGTCTGTCTATCTGTCTGTGATCACAACTCCTCCGTCAATATACCAGCTACAATGACAAATGAGGTGTCAAATAAAAGCTTATAATCCAAGGATGGTACTAAAGGTGAGAAATTTTATTTAAGCTGTCTGACCGTCGGTCTCTCCGACCGCGAATATAACTCCTCTGTCTTTATACCAGGTAGAATGACAAATGAGGTGTCAAATGAAAGCTTATAATCCAAGGATGGTACTAAAGGTGAGACATTTGATTTAGGCTGTCTGTCCGTCTGTCTGTCCGACCGCGAATATAACCCCTACGTCATTGTACCAGGTAGAATGACAAATAAGAAATAAGGTGTCAAATGAAAGCTTATAATCCAAGGATAGTAATAAAGGTGAGAAATTTTAAATGGGCTGTCTGGCCGTCGGTCTGTCTGATCGCGAATATAACTTCTCCGTCCTTATACCACAGGTAGAATCTCAAATGAGGTGTCAAATTAAAGCTTATAATCCAAGGATGCTACTATAGGTGAGAAATTTAATCTAGGCTGTCTGTCGGTCCGACTGCGAATATAATTCCTCCACTATAACAGGCAGAATGACAAGAAAGTGGAGAAACTTGACATAGGACTTCCGGTTTTAGAAATGCGACCAGAAGTACTGTTTTAGAGTCACCGGAATAATACAAGTGATATATTATTCGACGCGACTTCACAAGAAGAGAACAAATATATACTTCCAGTTTCATGACTGTCTGCCCGTATGTCTATCTCCTCCGTTATTAATACAGATAGAATGACAGATGACGTGTCGAATAAAAGCTTATAACCCAAGGATGGTATTAAAGATGAGAAATTTGACATCGGACTTCCGGTTTTAGAGTTGCAACCGTATGAACTGTTTTAAAGTCACCGAAATAGTATAAGCGATATATCATTCGACGTGCCTTAGCAAGATGAGAACAAATGTAAAATTTTGGTTTTTATATCATTTCCGATTAAAAAGTTCTAACCAGAAGTGCAGAAATATTACATGTAACACATCAATCGAAGTGTATTGAAAAGTTGAGTTTGAATCTTTAGTTTCGATTTTGTAGTCATTTCTGTTTAAACAATGATGACCCAAACTTTGTAAAAATGACTCAAAATTAGTAAAATCGTTTATCAATTGGCGCAAAGATACACGAATCGTTCAAATATCGACTTCCAGTTCTACTTTCGATTACTTTGGGTGAAAACCTAGGACTTACGAAGTCCGATTACTTGTTAATCACTGTTTTTGGACCCCAACATTTCCACAGGCTATGTTAGTTTACAAATATGAATCAGGTGAAAATTTATTTTGATTGAGACTGGCGTCGTTCGTGGCAATTAATTTTTTATAATTTTTCAGAATACTTCGTTTCAGCACCCCTATAGTATGGTATAACTAGACCCAAACCCAGACATCCAAAGTGAAAGTTATCCTTTAACACCAAATTGTCCTATATGGCCCATATATTGTTCAGTCAAAAGTTACACCATTTTGAGCGTCGGGTTTGGGGGAGAAATCGGTAAATTCGTAGTTTTTACGTTTTCCGTCAATTTTTCTAAAACTATTAGGGGAGTGCAATTAGAACGAAAACATGCATTTTTTCGGAAAAATTCAAACAAGATTATATTTTTCCAAAACTTTTTTTGTTAGTTTATATACATGTGAAAGTAAAAAGTTCTACTCGCAGATTTGACCGCTAATTGTTTATTAATTGTTTAAGCAATAACAATTGTTTTGTATAAATAATTTTAAAAATATCGTTAAATTCATCATTTTACTTTGATCAAATATGTTTTTATTTTGTTTTTGATTATGCTGAATCCGAATATGGCATTGCAATTTGAAAATTCTATATAGAAGCTCTTATACAGTATCTCTGCATAGCTAGGAACCGCATGGAAAACTTTTTTATTATCATTTTTACGAAAAAAGTGTTATTCTTCATAAAATGCTATGGATAGTCAAAAATCTAAAACTCAACCATCAGATATCACATTTTATCAATTTTATACGAGTTATGTCAAAAATATGAATTTCGTTAAAGAGTAAAGTACCTTTATATTCCAGAATATCAAAAAAGGCTATTATGAAAAGTTGTTTGAAATTAAAAACGATGTTTAAATATACAATTACATCATTCTAATCGAAAAAATTTTTTTTCAATTTTTTCCCAAATTACAGATATAGACCTGGATCCCGCGTAAGAAAGAAAAGTTGATTAATAGCAAGCTGAAAATTTGTTAATAGCTTAACGGTGTCTAGTCGGACAAACTTTGATGCACGGGAACACTGGAACAGGGGAAGTTTTAACTGTGGAGCATGATAAACGTGTCGTCCTGACAAGTTTATGATTGTGAAAAATAGCAAGTTGTTTTTAAGTTTATTCGATAGCCAACGTTATGTAATATATGCGAAAATGTTTGTCCGACAAAAATGTTGGGCATTTTAACGAGTCCGACACGTAGAACATGTCACATCACAGGAATTATGTTGGTGATGAATAGCAGTCTGATTTTTGCATGAGAGTTCATTGAAAGGTTAAAAAAGCAATTGGAAGTTCTGTCCGACAAAATTAATGGGAAGTTTTCGTAGTCGGGCATTCTAAACAGGTAAGATATAGACAAAAATGCTGGTGATAAATAGCTTTCCGACAAAGACGAAATTTAATTAACTAAATTATTTCTTACCAAGAATGACTGTTGTCGGAAAAAAATAAGGGGTAGATTTTGTAGTCGGACAATTTAAAAAAATAATTTTTGAAATTTCAATAAGGGGTGATTATTCTATGTCAAAAGTACCTGCAATCAATTACAATCGATATCTTTCGATTTATGTCAACATCATTTAGATACCTCACTGTAATACATTTATAGTAGATCAGGCAAATTATATTATGGATTGAGTGGTCTAGCTATCTTTGTCTGCCACATGCGCGGGATCGCTTGGTTAAAAGAGATAGATAGACCACCTATCGACTTTTTGCACTGTATTCCCTGTCTACCCTTATGTCTATGGATACATTTCCATTTAAGAAAAACTGTCACTTTTGACAATAATTCATAATAAATTGCAATCGTAACTTCAAATTTAAACTAATCGATTTATTTTGGCAGCAAATTATTTCTTGCCATGTGACATATTAATTACATTATTATTTCATTTGTAGAAAGTTGAGAAAAATTACGTTATACAATTTTAGTAATAATTTATTTAGGTACCCTTTTTCAATCAAGCAAAGCATTATAGCACGAAGAATGATATTCAATAGAACTTTCACAATTATCTGGCAACTGAACCTCATTGAATTGATGACCAAGTATTTTACTAACTTTGTAAAATGTTCGAAAATTACTCAAAAATGTTCCGTTGAATGGTTTCACTTTTGATTTGGCGACTTAAAATTTAAACTGTTGACACTCAAAAATAGACACAAAAACACTCCATAGTTAATATAAATTTTAATTTCCAACACACGTGGCAAACAGAAACTCAGAGACCATGTACTTTCAAATACTACTTTGTATAGCACAAAGTGTCACACTGACAAATGCAGCCTTCTAATACATACTTCTAAGCATAATGTGTCATATTTACATCTATTCTTATAAGCACCGAAGTTTTAGACTCTTCACATTTTTCAATGTCGTTTACAGGGTTAAGATTTGAGTATGAAAAAAAATGTATACAACGTTTTTTGTAGGAAATTTTCCGTACTTTCTGATACGCCTAATTAGAAAACCCTAAGAGATTGCTTTCACATGTTCTTTGACATTTTTTATTGTAATTTTGAGAATATCTAGAACAAACTCCACCCAAGAAAATAATTGTTTTGCAATGTATACATGCATTGATACTTACCTCACTGTTTTTGGAGTGTGCATGTATATAAATGCACATGCAAATATGTGAATATAATTAATAATATACAACTAAAATAGCTTTATCAATATGTGACTAAGTCATTCTGAAAAAATGTTTTTTATTTATTTCCTTCGATTTGCCTAAACTTTTTGTCCGACATATAACTTTTTGCGTTACAAAATATAATTTGTACATAAACAAATCAAAATTAGCTTGCTATTTATCACCAACATTTTTGTCTATATCTTACATGTTTAGAATGTCCGACTAGGAAAATTTCCCATTCATTTTGTCCGACAGAACTTCCAATTGCTTTTTTAACCTTTCATTAAACTCTCATGCAAAAATCAGACTGCTATTCATCACCAACATAGTTCCTGTGATGTGACATGTTCTACGTGTCGGACTCGTTAAAATGCCCAACCTTTTTGTCGGACAAACATTTTTTCATATATTATATAACGTTGGCTATTGAATAAACTTAAAAACAACTTGCTATTTTTCACCATCATAAACTTGTCAAAGCGACACGTTTATCATGCTCCACCGTTAAAACTTCCCCTGTTTCAGTGTTCCCGTGCATCAATGTTTGTCCGACTAGACACCGTTAAGCTATTAACAAATTTTCAGCTTGCTATTAATCAACTTTTTTTTCCTACGCGGGATCCAGGTCTAATACTCATCATTTTATTACAATTATGATATCTATTTTATTATCACTTTTACGAAAAAAAGTTAGTCTTCATAAAATGCTCTCCCTGGTCTAAAATCTAATATCAACCATCAGATATCAAACTTTTTAAATTTCATACGAGGTATGTAAAAAATATGAATTTTTGAGTTAAGTGCCTTTATTATTCACAATATTTTAAGTAGAAGGATGTAATTGAACACTAAAACAAATTTGTTAATTCCAAACAACTTTTCTTAATAACAATTTTCGATATTGTGAAATATAACGGTACTTTACTCTTGAGTGAAATTCATATTTTTCGACATACCTCGTATAAAATTAATTAAATTTGATATTTGATGATTGCATCTTAGATTATATACGATGCAGAGTATTTTATAAAGAATAACTTTTTTTCGTAAAACTGATAATAAAAAAGTTATCAATAGGTTCCAAGTTACGCAGACATACTGTATAAGAGCTAAAAAAAATTTTTTTTGCTGAACATTTATTATTGTTGAAGCTTATTATTAAATGTATTTTAGGCAAGTTTTACAGAAAAAAGTTTTGATCACTTTGTATAAACATTTTTTTAGCTGGTAATTTTCGGTTTTTGTATTACATTTTTGTTATCTTTCTTAATTTTCTCAAAAAGAAATAGTTTATTTCATTTCTAAAGTAAAATAATTTAGTGCATTTTAAAGATTACATCCTAAGCTTTAAAAAAGCACTTATAAAACTGTATATTGAATAGATCTGTTCAAACTTGAGTAATACCGTCTTAAAATGGTGGTAATTCTATAGAACTACGAACATTTCAAAAATTACATTTTTTGAGATGTCATATCATTTGAATTAAATTTTTGAGATTTTTTTGAATGAAACATCATTATTTAGTAAGATGCTTGAAAGGTAAGTTGTGCAAAATTGAGGGTTTTATAAGAAAAATTGTATTAGTTACATATTTTTAATCATTTTTAAACAAAATTCATGTAAGGCTCACTTTCCGCCCACACCGTACTTATGCCTATAAATTTTATTTCTTTTTATTATAACCTTAAGATAGTTTAATTATTCTTCTTTCATGTTCAATTTGTAATATTTCATTTGATCCATTAGTTAAAGAATTACATTAAAATAACTCGACCGTGCACTTCGCCGTACGTTAGTTTACAGTGCGCCAATGTTTGTGAGAAGGGTGACTTTAGCGTTATAAATAAAAAATTATAGAAGATACAGATTTAATTTTAGAAAATTCTTTATATAAGGTTTTTTTTGTAAAATTTTCTGAATTTTTCAATGGTCAAGTCAGTTTTCTCTAAAATTTATATTTTCGGAGTTATTTAAAAAACATCTAAATTCGTAGTTGTTCATTTGTTTAATAAACAATGAAGCACCCACTTCTTGAGTAGAACTTTTTGATATGTTGTTTATTAAACATTTCTTAATGAAATTGCAAAAAGTTCTATCTTGTTTGATTTTTTCCGCAGTGAAAATATATATGCACTCCCCTATATGCCGTTTAGCGTGAACAATGTTCTATACAAAAATGTTATACATTGAATTTTAAATAAAAAAGGTCCTATACATAATCCTCCTAAAATTAACGGTTTTGAAGTACCTAACGGAGGTAGTATGGTATAATTGGTCCAAAAAGGCCTAATCCCGTCATCCAAAATAAAAGTTTTCCTCGAACACCAAATTGTTTTATATGGTCCACATATTGTTCAGTAAAAAGTAATACACCATTTTGAACGTCGGGTTTGGAGGGACGGGGAGGGGAGAAGTCGGCAAATTAGTAGTTTTTTACGTTTTTCGTCATTATTTCTAAACCTAAACGGTTAAGCGTGAACAATATTCTATACAAAAATGTTCTACATTAAATTTGAAACGAAAATTTTACTGTTACAAAGATATTCATACAACAGTGTCCATAGAAAGTTCAGAGTGGGTTTCTTCGTACCAGAGATTTATATGGCCTAGGCCTGTAGAAGCCTCTTGAAGGTGGTGAGGTTGACGTTCCTTCAAGGGCTTATCAGTAACATACTACCGGCTATTGAAATAGCAAATTATATTTTTAGAAAACACAACCCTGTTAAAAAAATTTGTTTTCGCAGTAATAATATTATAATTTGCCCAAATAATGTGAAAAATATGGAAAACCTCCACTTTACACCCTCCGTAACCGTTGATTTTAGAACAATTATGCATAGGACCTTTTTCATTTCAAATTTATTGTAGAATATTTTTGTAACGAATATTGTTCACGCTAAACCGCTTACGTGTAGAAATATTGACGAAAGAAGTAAAAAACTACTAATTTACCGACTTGCCCCCCCCCCCAAACCCGACGTTCAAAATGGTGTAACTTTTTACTGAACAATATTTGGACCATATAGAATAATTTGGTGTTGGAGGAAAACTTTTATTTTGGATGACAGGGTTAGGCCTTTTTTGGACCAATTATAATATACTACCTCCATAACTTTTTTAACCGTTCGTTTTAGAAGCATAGGACCTGTTTTGTTTAAAATCCAATGTAGAACATTTTTGTATAGAACACTGCTCACGCTAAACCGCATAGTTTTAGAAATACTGATGACAAACTTATACTAATTTACAGACTTCTCGACTTCTCCCCCACCTCCCCCCCCCCCAAACCCGACGCTAAAAATGGTGTAACTGTTTACTGAACGTTATGTGGGCCATACTGGGACCGTGCAAGTTCGGCAAAGCGACACCTGGTTTCTACGCTCAGCAACATTTTTCGCACTTTTAATTATATTGGCCAATTATATTAGTGTTGGTTACTGGATAATTGTCAAGGCCATAGTCCAAAAAACAATAAGAAGAAAAAGTCAGATTCAGGTTATGTTATTAAAACGTAAACAATTGTATGTAGTAAATAAAATTAGTTATTAAAATGCAGTACTGCAAGCAAAATACAATAATTTAAATTTACCTTTATGTAATAATTGCATATCATGTCAATATTTTGGAGCAATATATAATTTTTCTTCTTCAATGATAGTAGGTATGAAATATACGTCAATTTGACATTTTTAATTGACAATATGAATTATTTAAGAAAGTTGCAATATTTCTCCGCTATTCGCGCACGATCGTTTCTCGTATCCCCTCCAAGTACTTGCACACCTCGAATAGAACAAAACTTTCACTTTGGATGTCTGGGTTATGCCTTTTTTGGATCATACTAGACTAGGGTCTGTTTTTAAACTAGGAGGAGTAATTCAAATTTACCGAGTCGTAATGCTTGTTTGTAATTGGTCCAACCTCAGGCAAGTTTACTCCACTGTTATGAAATTTTGACACTATTGACATTTTATAGGTTAATTAAGTTATATCGGCGATTTTTTGTTTTCTGCGTTATTCCTTTAATTTTTAGTCTACTTTTAATGTAAAAAACAGTTGTTTTTAGAACTTTTTAGCGACGTATTAGTATAATATAATATTTATGGATTACCTTCGGAAACCGACATGATCAACCAAAAAAGAAGATGTAGGTATTTGGTGATTTTTCTAGTGACTTTCTTCGGTGTGAATCTCTCTTTTTAGTTTACTCCTCCTGGTTAAAAACAAAGAATACTAGTAGATCGCGTTTGTTAACCAGATATCATAAGAATAGACAAAGCATACTGAGCAAAATAGCGTAACGTGCGGGTAGTCGATCGGTGGACTATCTATCTCTTTTAGCCAAGCGATACCGCGCATGTGACAGACAAAGATGGCTAGACCACTCAAAATGAATATTGACCAATGGCGTCCTTGATATCGGCGTTACACCTCGATGCACAGAGCGGCCCATACCTTCATCATCACCCAGCCCTTTGCGTCCACTGCTGGACATAGGCCTCCCTCATTTTTGTCCATTGTGCTCTATTTTGAGAACTTTGCATCCAATTTCTTGAGATCGTCAGTCCAACGAGTAGGGAGTTTTCCTCTACTTCTTTTGTCTAATCTCGGCCTCCACTCAAGTAATCTCGTTGTCCACCTTTCATCACTGATTCGAGCGACGTGTCCGGCCCGCAGTTCCCTTTCAGTGTGGCAATTCGGGAAATTACATCGGTAACTCCTGTTCTTCGTCTTAAGTCTTTATTTCTAACTCGGTCACGAAGTGATATACTCATTGACCTTTCCATTTTCCTCTGAGCTATTGGCAGCGTTTTAGAAGTTATAGCTGTTAATGTCAATGTTTCGGCAACATGTCTTTGAGTTTTCCATAGGCTGCCCATGCTAGTTTTATTCTTCTTCGTAGTTCGCATGTTTAATTGTCTCTTATGATCTTTATTTCGTGTCCAAGGTACATACCTATATGTATTTTTCCACCAGCTCTACTTCGTTGTCTCCAATATTGATATTTCCGCTAGGTACTAGGTTTGTCATGAATTATGTTTTGGAGATGTTTATTTTAAGACCCACACAGACACACACTAACTGTAGTTCATGTAGTATTGTACATATTATCTCCTTGAGGTTGTCAGAGAACAAAACTATGACGTCTGCGAATTTCAAATTTGTTAATCTTCTACCGTCAATGTTCAGGCCTCTCTCTTCCCAGTTAAGTTTTTTACAAGCATATTCTAGTACTGCGGTAAACAGTTTAGGCGATAAGGTATCGCCCTGTCGGACTCCTCTGCCGATTAGGATATGATCCGTGTTTTTATGTAGTTTCACCGATATAGTTGCGTTCTTGTATGCATTGTAAAATAACCTTGTGTATAGGTAGTCAATGCGGCATGCTTGTAGTGCTTCCAGGATTTTGTCCAATTCTACCATGTCAAAGGTTTTATGGAAGTCTACAAATAGCCCAATAAATGACCGTTTTGGAGTGTAATTTCCAGGGGCAACTCCGAATTGCATGAAAATTTGGATTTAGGTTCTACTTACCCTCCACTTCAAAGTTGAATTTGTGCCATTGGTTGCTTTTACTTGGGGGGTGACATTTACCCCTTCTCGGGAGGTGAAAAATGCGTGTTTAAAATAAAGCCGGAAATGGATAAATTGACTTATTTTAAGCACCTTTTGCTCTATAAAGTTTTTTACGTAAGTCAATACTTTTCGAGTTATTCGCGATTTAAAATGTTGATTTTTCGACAAAAAAACTACGTTTTCAGACTGTTTTTCCCAAATAACTCAAAAAGTTAATATTTTATAGAAAAAAATATTTTTAGCAAAAGTGTAACCTATAAAAAAAACGAAAAAAAATGGTGTACCGTTAAAGTCTACAAATTGAGTAGAAGCAAAGTTGTAGCTCATGAAAAATACGTTCTTATTCGTCTAATTCCAAATTGAATAATTCAACGCGAAATCACCGAAGAAAGAAGCGTTTTTTGGGAAAACCTTATTAACATTTTTTAAAGTATAGAAAAAAGGTTATTATTTGTTTTTTTACAAAAGTTTACAGCATCAAAAATAAACGAGTTATACTGAAAAAAAAAGTTGGCCTCTTTTTTTTGGTAAAAAAAATCGTGAAAACCTCCCTCTATTTAGCACCCTAAATGAAATTAATCGTTTGGCTTTACCATCTATTTTAACTGTATGTGTATTGTTTATATGATCTGTAAGTTTGATTGGTTTGAAGTGCTTATTTTTGGAAACATTTGGTTTTATAGTAAAAAAAAATTATCTAAAATTTTTTGAAAAATTTCATTTTTTTCAAATCTCAAATCTACTGATAAAACAATGGAATGGAAACCAGCTATTAAAAAAACAAATAAACAGGTTGTTAAATAAATCGAAAATTTCCATCAAAATAAAATATATAATAATAAGAAAAAAATAAGGTTATAAAGTAAATTCTTTTTCTCCTAGTTGCCGCAAACTTGTCACACCTCTAGAACAACACAAGGGTCGTGACGTGACAGATAACTACTCAACTACAACTACAGAGTCGGCCAGGGCGTAAATTAGTTTACATTTTTAACTCGTTGTGATTGTTGAAAAAACTGAACCACACTGAACTGTGATTAATCCCTCATTATCCGCGGACTCATCAACCGCGGTTTCACTTATCCGCGGTTACGATATCTGTCGAATCTTTATTGAGAATATTTTATTATTTTTATAAAATATATTTTTTATAATTTGACCAGTCGCGTTAAATTACTCATGATACGCCACTGGCGCTTGTTCTTAGTAGTAAGACTACGGCAATTAGTTTATAGTTCGGAAGGTTTAAAATATCGGCGAATGTGGACGATGATCTCAGCGTCTTCATTTTTGTTGATATGATAATACTATTTCACAGATATGCAATTTCATCATATTTCTTTCTATGTACATATATACTAATATACGTATTTATCCAAATTGGGATTATAAATATGTCATATTCTTCTTTGGATCGTGGATCCCTCGCCATCCACGGTTTCACCAACCACACCTTTCTCTTCGGAACGTAACCCCCGCGGTTGAAGAGGGATTACTGTAGTTGTCACAATCATTGTGACACAATGGTAATACATTAGTTGCCCGTATAACTATAGGTTGTAACATCGTAATGTCAGTCGGGGTAGGGGACGTTGGCCGAAACAACTGAAAATGCTCTCAGGCAACGTTGTATACAGTGCATTTGTTTGTACTGACAACCAATGCGTCGAAAAATTGCTACTTGGGAAGCGACATGTTCGTGCGGCGAACGTCCACGGGTTGCGACCTACAACTGCTCTATTTTTAAATATAATAACTTTAAAAAATTTGGACATATACTTTAGAATATGTATAAAATGATCCCAAAGTTGTAAAAAAAAATTTCGTTTTTCTACCTAAAAAAAATTTCAAAAATACATGAAAATCGGGCTCCTAAACCTATTTCCCCCCTTAATTGCAGCAATCTATAAACAATATTTTGGCAATGGACATTAATTTAGCTGACAAAGTAAAAACCTTTGTTCTTTTGTCATATGGGCTATGACCCAATTCATGTTGCCAACAAGAGAGAATACATTTTAACTTCATTCATTAGAATCAACTCGGCCAGGCCAGATGTGCCTTTTTAACTTCATTCCTTAACTTCACTCATAAAAAAAAAACTTCATTCCTTCATACATTCAATATGTAGGTAGCATCATAGAGTCTTCAACTAAGTCGCGTACAAGCCACATATCAGTACTCAACGTTCTCTCGGGGTAACTACCCTGGTGTCTACCGCTATCAATAAAATATCTAAGTTCTATTGGTGTTTCTATTACTGAAGATCATCCTCCACTGAGACCGAAGATTAGACAAGTGGACTAGTCATATTTTGAACGAAGTTTTGAATATGAAGAAAATATAGGTACTGCCGATAGGTGCCGTGTTTGCTGACTATTGACCAAAAACATGATCGTGTTACCACTTCTCAGCAGTATTTGCTACATATTTGCAGTAATAAGAAGTAGTGGCGCTATCGGGCGGTGAGGCTAAGTGCTTATCGGACTGCTCAAGTATTTCTTCTATTCCACATCTCGCTCTTATTTACTCACCTCTTACTCTACTTCTTTTTGGTTTTTTATCTTACTTAAGATTTTCATTTCTGCTGTCTCCAATAATCTTTTTGGTATTTGATGTATCCGCTGTATACGTCATTATTGGTCTTATTGTTAATTTATATATCCTAGTTTTCATTTCCATTGTAAGGCATTTGTTTCGCCATATTATGTTATTTAGGTATCCTGCTACTCCGTTTGCCTTATTCACGTATTTTTGCTTCTTCCACTTTCTCATAGCTCGAAAATTTGATTCCCAAGTATTCCGTTTCCACCACTTGTTATTTCGCAGTTTACAAACAATTTACATTTTCTGATCTTCTGGTTCCGATGATATCACTATCGACTTAGTTTTCTGTTTTTATTTTCATCCAATTTTGAAAAAATGTGAAAACTTTGAATTACCCACGTCCGTCTGTCTATCTGTCTGTGATCACAACTCCTCCGTCAATATACCAGCTACAATGACAAATGAGGTGTCAAATAAAAGCTTATAATCCAAGGATGGTACTAAAGGTGAGAAATTTTATTTAAGCTGTCTGACCGTCGGTCTCTCCGACCGCGAATATAACTCCTCTGTCTTTATACCAGGTAGAATGACAAATGAGGTGTCAAATGAAAGCTTATAATCCAAGGATGGTACTAAAGGTGAGACATTTGATTTAGGCTGTCTGTCCGTCTGTCTGTCCGACCGCGAATATAACCCCTACGTCATTGTACCAGGTAGAATGACAAATAAGAAATAAGGTGTCAAATGAAAGCTTATAATCCAAGGATAGTAATAAAGGTGAGAAATTTTAAATGGGCTGTCTGGCCGTCGGTCTGTCTGATCGCGAATATAACTTCTCCGTCCTTATACCACAGGTAGAATCTCAAATGAGGTGTCAAATTAAAGCTTATAATCCAAGGATGCTACTATAGGTGAGAAATTTAATCTAGGCTGTCTGTCGGTCCGACTGCGAATATAATTCCTCCACTATAACAGGCAGAATGACAAGAAAGTGGAGAAACTTGACATAGGACTTCCGGTTTTAGAAATGCGACCAGAAGTACTGTTTTAGAGTCACCGGAATAATACAAGTGATATATTATTCGACGCGACTTCACAAGAAGAGAACAAATATATACTTCCAGTTTCATGACTGTCTGCCCGTATGTCTATCTCCTCCGTTATTAATACAGATAGAATGACAGATGACGTGTCGAATAAAAGCTTATAACCCAAGGATGGTATTAAAGATGAGAAATTTGACATCGGACTTCCGGTTTTAGAGTTGCAACCGTATGAACTGTTTTAAAGTCACCGAAATAGTATAAGCGATATATCATTCGACGTGCCTTAGCAAGATGAGAACAAATGTAAAATTTTGGTTTTTATATCATTTCCGATTAAAAAGTTCTAACCAGAAGTGCAGAAATATTACATGTAACACATCAATCGAAGTGTATTGAAAAGTTGAGTTTGAATCTTTAGTTTCGATTTTGTAGTCATTTCTGTTTAAACAATGATGACCCAAACTTTGTAAAAATGACTCAAAATTAGTAAAATCGTTTATCAATTGGCGCAAAGATACACGAATCGTTCAAATATCGACTTCCAGTTCTACTTTCGATTACTTTGGGTGAAAACCTAGGACTTACGAAGTCCGATTACTTGTTAATCACTGTTTTTGGACCCCAACATTTCCACAGGCTATGTTAGTTTACAAATATGAATCAGGTGAAAATTTATTTTGATTGAGACTGGCGTCGTTCGTGGCAATTAATTTTTTATAATTTTTCAGAATACTTCGTTTCAGCACCCCTATAGTATGGTATAACTAGACCCAAACCCAGACATCCAAAGTGAAAGTTATCCTTTAACACCAAATTGTCCTATATGGCCCATATATTGTTCAGTCAAAAGTTACACCATTTTGAGCGTCGGGTTTGGGGGAGAAATCGGTAAATTCGTAGTTTTTACGTTTTCCGTCAATTTTTCTAAAACTATTAGGGGAGTGCAATTAGAACGAAAACATGCATTTTTTCGGAAAAATTCAAACAAGATTATATTTTTCCAAAACTTTTTTTGTTAGTTTATATACATGTGAAAGTAAAAAGTTCTACTCGCAGATTTGACCGCTAATTGTTTATTAATTGTTTAAGCAATAACAATTGTTTTGTATAAATAATTTTAAAAATATCGTTAAATTCATCATTTTACTTTGATCAAATATGTTTTTATTTTGTTTTTGATTATGCTGAATCCGAATATGGCATTGCAATTTGAAAATTCTATATAGAAGCTCTTATACAGTATCTCTGCATAGCTAGGAACCGCATGGAAAACTTTTTTATTATCATTTTTACGAAAAAAGTGTTATTCTTCATAAAATGCTATGGATAGTCAAAAATCTAAAACTCAACCATCAGATATCACATTTTATCAATTTTATACGAGTTATGTCAAAAATATGAATTTCGTTAAAGAGTAAAGTACCTTTATATTCCAGAATATCAAAAAAGGCTATTATGAAAAGTTGTTTGAAATTAAAAACGATGTTTAAATATACAATTACATCATTCTAATCGAAAAAATTTTTTTTCAATTTTTTCCCAAATTACAGATATAGACCTGGATCCCGCGTAAGAAAGAAAAGTTGATTAATAGCAAGCTGAAAATTTGTTAATAGCTTAACGGTGTCTAGTCGGACAAACTTTGATGCACGGGAACACTGGAACAGGGGAAGTTTTAACTGTGGAGCATGATAAACGTGTCGTCCTGACAAGTTTATGATTGTGAAAAATAGCAAGTTGTTTTTAAGTTTATTCGATAGCCAACGTTATGTAATATATGCGAAAATGTTTGTCCGACAAAAATGTTGGGCATTTTAACGAGTCCGACACGTAGAACATGTCACATCACAGGAATTATGTTGGTGATGAATAGCAGTCTGATTTTTGCATGAGAGTTCATTGAAAGGTTAAAAAAGCAATTGGAAGTTCTGTCCGACAAAATTAATGGGAAGTTTTCGTAGTCGGGCATTCTAAACAGGTAAGATATAGACAAAAATGCTGGTGATAAATAGCTTTCCGACAAAGACGAAATTTAATTAACTAAATTATTTCTTACCAAGAATGACTGTTGTCGGAAAAAAATAAGGGGTAGATTTTGTAGTCGGACAATTTAAAAAAATAATTTTTGAAATTTCAATAAGGGGTGATTATTCTATGTCAAAAGTACCTGCAATCAATTACAATCGATATCTTTCGATTTATGTCAACATCATTTAGATACCTCACTGTAATACATTTATAGTAGATCAGGCAAATTATATTATGGATTGAGTGGTCTAGCTATCTTTGTCTGCCACATGCGCGGGATCGCTTGGTTAAAAGAGATAGATAGACCACCTATCGACTTTTTGCACTGTATTCCCTGTCTACCCTTATGTCTATGGATACATTTCCATTTAAGAAAAACTGTCACTTTTGACAATAATTCATAATAAATTGCAATCGTAACTTCAAATTTAAACTAATCGATTTATTTTGGCAGCAAATTATTTCTTGCCATGTGACATATTAATTACATTATTATTTCATTTGTAGAAAGTTGAGAAAAATTACGTTATACAATTTTAGTAATAATTTATTTAGGTACCCTTTTTCAATCAAGCAAAGCATTATAGCACGAAGAATGATATTCAATAGAACTTTCACAATTATCTGGCAACTGAACCTCATTGAATTGATGACCAAGTATTTTACTAACTTTGTAAAATGTTCGAAAATTACTCAAAAATGTTCCGTTGAATGGTTTCACTTTTGATTTGGCGACTTAAAATTTAAACTGTTGACACTCAAAAATAGACACAAAAACACTCCATAGTTAATATAAATTTTAATTTCCAACACACGTGGCAAACAGAAACTCAGAGACCATGTACTTTCAAATACTACTTTGTATAGCACAAAGTGTCACACTGACAAATGCAGCCTTCTAATACATACTTCTAAGCATAATGTGTCATATTTACATCTATTCTTATAAGCACCGAAGTTTTAGACTCTTCACATTTTTCAATGTCGTTTACAGGGTTAAGATTTGAGTATGAAAAAAAATGTATACAACGTTTTTTGTAGGAAATTTTCCGTACTTTCTGATACGCCTAATTAGAAAACCCTAAGAGATTGCTTTCACATGTTCTTTGACATTTTTTATTGTAATTTTGAGAATATCTAGAACAAACTCCACCCAAGAAAATAATTGTTTTGCAATGTATACATGCATTGATACTTACCTCACTGTTTTTGGAGTGTGCATGTATATAAATGCACATGCAAATATGTGAATATAATTAATAATATACAACTAAAATAGCTTTATCAATATGTGACTAAGTCATTCTGAAAAAATGTTTTTTATTTATTTCCTTCGATTTGCCTAAACTTTTTGTCCGACATATAACTTTTTGCGTTACAAAATATAATTTGTACATAAACAAATCAAAATTAGCTTGCTATTTATCACCAACATTTTTGTCTATATCTTACATGTTTAGAATGTCCGACTAGGAAAATTTCCCATTCATTTTGTCCGACAGAACTTCCAATTGCTTTTTTAACCTTTCATTAAACTCTCATGCAAAAATCAGACTGCTATTCATCACCAACATAGTTCCTGTGATGTGACATGTTCTACGTGTCGGACTCGTTAAAATGCCCAACCTTTTTGTCGGACAAACATTTTTTCATATATTATATAACGTTGGCTATTGAATAAACTTAAAAACAACTTGCTATTTTTCACCATCATAAACTTGTCAAAGCGACACGTTTATCATGCTCCACCGTTAAAACTTCCCCTGTTTCAGTGTTCCCGTGCATCAATGTTTGTCCGACTAGACACCGTTAAGCTATTAACAAATTTTCAGCTTGCTATTAATCAACTTTTTTTTCCTACGCGGGATCCAGGTCTAATACTCATCATTTTATTACAATTATGATATCTATTTTATTATCACTTTTACGAAAAAAAGTTAGTCTTCATAAAATGCTCTCCCTGGTCTAAAATCTAATATCAACCATCAGATATCAAACTTTTTAAATTTCATACGAGGTATGTAAAAAATATGAATTTTTGAGTTAAGTGCCTTTATTATTCACAATATTTTAAGTAGAAGGATGTAATTGAACACTAAAACAAATTTGTTAATTCCAAACAACTTTTCTTAATAACAATTTTCGATATTGTGAAATATAACGGTACTTTACTCTTGAGTGAAATTCATATTTTTCGACATACCTCGTATAAAATTAATTAAATTTGATATTTGATGATTGCATCTTAGATTATATACGATGCAGAGTATTTTATAAAGAATAACTTTTTTTCGTAAAACTGATAATAAAAAAGTTATCAATAGGTTCCAAGTTACGCAGACATACTGTATAAGAGCTAAAAAAAATTTTTTTTGCTGAACATTTATTATTGTTGAAGCTTATTATTAAATGTATTTTAGGCAAGTTTTACAGAAAAAAGTTTTGATCACTTTGTATAAACATTTTTTTAGCTGGTAATTTTCGGTTTTTGTATTACATTTTTGTTATCTTTCTTAATTTTCTCAAAAAGAAATAGTTTATTTCATTTCTAAAGTAAAATAATTTAGTGCATTTTAAAGATTACATCCTAAGCTTTAAAAAAGCACTTATAAAACTGTATATTGAATAGATCTGTTCAAACTTGAGTAATACCGTCTTAAAATGGTGGTAATTCTATAGAACTACGAACATTTCAAAAATTACATTTTTTGAGATGTCATATCATTTGAATTAAATTTTTGAGATTTTTTTGAATGAAACATCATTATTTAGTAAGATGCTTGAAAGGTAAGTTGTGCAAAATTGAGGGTTTTATAAGAAAAATTGTATTAGTTACATATTTTTAATCATTTTTAAACAAAATTCATGTAAGGCTCACTTTCCGCCCACACCGTACTTATGCCTATAAATTTTATTTCTTTTTATTATAACCTTAAGATAGTTTAATTATTCTTCTTTCATGTTCAATTTGTAATATTTCATTTGATCCATTAGTTAAAGAATTACATTAAAATAACTCGACCGTGCACTTCGCCGTACGTTAGTTTACAGTGCGCCAATGTTTGTGAGAAGGGTGACTTTAGCGTTATAAATAAAAAATTATAGAAGATACAGATTTAATTTTAGAAAATTCTTTATATAAGGTTTTTTTTGTAAAATTTTCTGAATTTTTCAATGGTCAAGTCAGTTTTCTCTAAAATTTATATTTTCGGAGTTATTTAAAAAACATCTAAATTCGTAGTTGTTCATTTGTTTAATAAACAATGAAGCACCCACTTCTTGAGTAGAACTTTTTGATATGTTGTTTATTAAACATTTCTTAATGAAATTGCAAAAAGTTCTATCTTGTTTGATTTTTTCCGCAGTGAAAATATATATGCACTCCCCTATATGCCGTTTAGCGTGAACAATGTTCTATACAAAAATGTTATACATTGAATTTTAAATAAAAAAGGTCCTATACATAATCCTCCTAAAATTAACGGTTTTGAAGTACCTAACGGAGGTAGTATGGTATAATTGGTCCAAAAAGGCCTAATCCCGTCATCCAAAATAAAAGTTTTCCTCGAACACCAAATTGTTTTATATGGTCCACATATTGTTCAGTAAAAAGTAATACACCATTTTGAACGTCGGGTTTGGAGGGACGGGGAGGGGAGAAGTCGGCAAATTAGTAGTTTTTTACGTTTTTCGTCATTATTTCTAAACCTAAACGGTTAAGCGTGAACAATATTCTATACAAAAATGTTCTACATTAAATTTGAAACGAAAATTTTACTGTTACAAAGATATTCATACAACAGTGTCCATAGAAAGTTCAGAGTGGGTTTCTTCGTACCAGAGATTTATATGGCCTAGGCCTGTAGAAGCCTCTTGAAGGTGGTGAGGTTGACGTTCCTTCAAGGGCTTATCAGTAACATACTACCGGCTATTGAAATAGCAAATTATATTTTTAGAAAACACAACCCTGTTAAAAAAATTTGTTTTCGCAGTAATAATATTATAATTTGCCCAAATAATGTGAAAAATATGGAAAACCTCCACTTTACACCCTCCGTAACCGTTGATTTTAGAACAATTATGCATAGGACCTTTTTCATTTCAAATTTATTGTAGAATATTTTTGTAACGAATATTGTTCACGCTAAACCGCTTACGTGTAGAAATATTGACGAAAGAAGTAAAAAACTACTAATTTACCGACTTGCCCCCCCCCCCAAACCCGACGTTCAAAATGGTGTAACTTTTTACTGAACAATATTTGGACCATATAGAATAATTTGGTGTTGGAGGAAAACTTTTATTTTGGATGACAGGGTTAGGCCTTTTTTGGACCAATTATAATATACTACCTCCATAACTTTTTTAACCGTTCGTTTTAGAAGCATAGGACCTGTTTTGTTTAAAATCCAATGTAGAACATTTTTGTATAGAACACTGCTCACGCTAAACCGCATAGTTTTAGAAATACTGATGACAAACTTATACTAATTTACAGACTTCTCGACTTCTCCCCCACCTCCCCCCCCCCCAAACCCGACGCTAAAAATGGTGTAACTGTTTACTGAACGTTATGTGGGCCATACTGGGACCGTGCAAGTTCGGCAAAGCGACACCTGGTTTCTACGCTCAGCAACATTTTTCGCACTTTTAATTATATTGGCCAATTATATTAGTGTTGGTTACTGGATAATTGTCAAGGCCATAGTCCAAAAAACAATAAGAAGAAAAAGTCAGATTCAGGTTATGTTATTAAAACGTAAACAATTGTATGTAGTAAATAAAATTAGTTATTAAAATGCAGTACTGCAAGCAAAATACAATAATTTAAATTTACCTTTATGTAATAATTGCATATCATGTCAATATTTTGGAGCAATATATAATTTTTCTTCTTCAATGATAGTAGGTATGAAATATACGTCAATTTGACATTTTTAATTGACAATATGAATTATTTAAGAAAGTTGCAATATTTCTCCGCTATTCGCGCACGATCGTTTCTCGTATCCCCTCCAAGTACTTGCACACCTCGAATAGAACAAAACTTTCACTTTGGATGTCTGGGTTATGCCTTTTTTGGATCATACTAGACTAGGGTCTGTTTTTAAACTAGGAGGAGTAATTCAAATTTACCGAGTCGTAATGCTTGTTTGTAATTGGTCCAACCTCAGGCAAGTTTACTCCACTGTTATGAAATTTTGACACTATTGACATTTTATAGGTTAATTAAGTTATATCGGCGATTTTTTGTTTTCTGCGTTATTCCTTTAATTTTTAGTCTACTTTTAATGTAAAAAACAGTTGTTTTTAGAACTTTTTAGCGACGTATTAGTATAATATAATATTTATGGATTACCTTCGGAAACCGACATGATCAACCAAAAAAGAAGATGTAGGTATTTGGTGATTTTTCTAGTGACTTTCTTCGGTGTGAATCTCTCTTTTTAGTTTACTCCTCCTGGTTAAAAACAAAGAATACTAGTAGATCGCGTTTGTTAACCAGATATCATAAGAATAGACAAAGCATACTGAGCAAAATAGCGTAACGTGCGGGTAGTCGATCGGTGGACTATCTATCTCTTTTAGCCAAGCGATACCGCGCATGTGACAGACAAAGATGGCTAGACCACTCAAAATGAATATTGACCAATGGCGTCCTTGATATCGGCGTTACACCTCGATGCACAGAGCGGCCCATACCTTCATCATCACCCAGCCCTTTGCGTCCACTGCTGGACATAGGCCTCCCTCATTTTTGTCCATTGTGCTCTATTTTGAGAACTTTGCATCCAATTTCTTGAGATCGTCAGTCCAACGAGTAGGGAGTTTTCCTCTACTTCTTTTGTCTAATCTCGGCCTCCACTCAAGTAATCTCGTTGTCCACCTTTCATCACTGATTCGAGCGACGTGTCCGGCCCGCAGTTCCCTTTCAGTGTGGCAATTCGGGAAATTACATCGGTAACTCCTGTTCTTCGTCTTAAGTCTTTATTTCTAACTCGGTCACGAAGTGATATACTCATTGACCTTTCCATTTTCCTCTGAGCTATTGGCAGCGTTTTAGAAGTTATAGCTGTTAATGTCAATGTTTCGGCAACATGTCTTTGAGTTTTCCATAGGCTGCCCATGCTAGTTTTATTCTTCTTCGTAGTTCGCATGTTTAATTGTCTCTTATGATCTTTATTTCGTGTCCAAGGTACATACCTATATGTATTTTTCCACCAGCTCTACTTCGTTGTCTCCAATATTGATATTTCCGCTAGGTACTAGGTTTGTCATGAATTATGTTTTGGAGATGTTTATTTTAAGACCCACACAGACACACACTAACTGTAGTTCATGTAGTATTGTACATATTATCTCCTTGAGGTTGTCAGAGAACAAAACTATGACGTCTGCGAATTTCAAATTTGTTAATCTTCTACCGTCAATGTTCAGGCCTCTCTCTTCCCAGTTAAGTTTTTTACAAGCATATTCTAGTACTGCGGTAAACAGTTTAGGCGATAAGGTATCGCCCTGTCGGACTCCTCTGCCGATTAGGATATGATCCGTGTTTTTATGTAGTTTCACCGATATAGTTGCGTTCTTGTATGCATTGTAAAATAACCTTGTGTATAGGTAGTCAATGCGGCATGCTTGTAGTGCTTCCAGGATTTTGTCCAATTCTACCATGTCAAAGGTTTTATGGAAGTCTACAAATAGCCCAATAAATGACCGTTTTGGAGTGTAATTTCCAGGGGCAACTCCGAATTGCATGAAAATTTGGATTTAGGTTCTACTTACCCTCCACTTCAAAGTTGAATTTGTGCCATTGGTTGCTTTTACTTGGGGGGTGACATTTACCCCTTCTCGGGAGGTGAAAAATGCGTGTTTAAAATAAAGCCGGAAATGGATAAATTGACTTATTTTAAGCACCTTTTGCTCTATAAAGTTTTTTACGTAAGTCAATACTTTTCGAGTTATTCGCGATTTAAAATGTTGATTTTTCGACAAAAAAACTACGTTTTCAGACTGTTTTTCCCAAATAACTCAAAAAGTTAATATTTTATAGAAAAAAATATTTTTAGCAAAAGTGTAACCTATAAAAAAAACGAAAAAAAATGGTGTACCGTTAAAGTCTACAAATTGAGTAGAAGCAAAGTTGTAGCTCATGAAAAATACGTTCTTATTCGTCTAATTCCAAATTGAATAATTCAACGCGAAATCACCGAAGAAAGAAGCGTTTTTTGGGAAAACCTTATTAACATTTTTTAAAGTATAGAAAAAAGGTTATTATTTGTTTTTTTACAAAAGTTTACAGCATCAAAAATAAACGAGTTATACTGAAAAAAAAAGTTGGCCTCTTTTTTTTGGTAAAAAAAATCGTGAAAACCTCCCTCTATTTAGCACCCTAAATGAAATTAATCGTTTGGCTTTACCATCTATTTTAACTGTATGTGTATTGTTTATATGATCTGTAAGTTTGATTGGTTTGAAGTGCTTATTTTTGGAAACATTTGGTTTTATAGTAAAAAAAAATTATCTAAAATTTTTTGAAAAATTTCATTTTTTTCAAAATAACTTAAAAAGTATTAGTGATAAGAAAAATCTTGAAGAGTAAAAAATGTAGGTTTTGCTATTATAAATATGCTAGTTTCATTTTGTTTCTCCGTAAGACAAAAATTGGTTAAGATATGGCTGTTCAAAATTTGCATACACTTGTGATTAGTGACCCATTCAAGCTTTCTCAATTACATATAACCCTTTCAAAAATAAACACTTTAAACCGGTGAGACTGACAGATCATATAAAAAATGGATAGGTAAGTAAATTGTTTGTAAAGCAGTAGCGATTAATTTCATTTGGGGAGCTAAACACGGCGAGATTTTCATGATTTTTTACAAAAAAAAGAGGGCCAACTTTATTTTGAGCGTAACTCGCTTATTTTTAATGCTAAACAATTAAAACAAAGCTTTTTATAAACACTTTAAAAAAGTTTAAATGGGTTTTTCCCGAAAAGTGCTTAATTTTTCGGTGATTTCACCTTGAAATATTCGATTTGAAATTAGACGAATAAGAACGTATTTTTCATGAGCTACAACTTTGTTTTTATTTGATTGATAGACTTTACTGATACACTATTTTTTTGGGTTTGTATAAGCTACACTTTTGCTAAGAATATTTTTTTCGATAAAATATTTACTTTTTGAGTTATTTGCGAAAAACCGTCTGAAAACGTAGTTTTTTTGTCGAAAAATCAACATTTTCAATGGCAAATAACTCGAAAAGTATTGAATTACGTAAAAAACTCTATAGAACAAAAGTTGCTTAAAATCAGTCAATTTATCCATTTCCGGTCCTATCTTTAACGTATGTTTTTTAACCCCCGAGAAGGGGTGACGGTCACCCCCCAAGTAAAAGCAACCAACGGCACAATTTCAACTTTGAAGTGGAGGGTAAGTAGAACCTAAATCCAAATTTTCATGCAATTCGGAGTTGCCCCTGAAAATTACACGGTATCGCCGAATTTCCCGTTCATTTACTGGGCTAAAAAGAATTAACGAGGGTCGTTTGGTCGATTGTATTCGATAGTCTTTTCTATTACCGTTTTAATGCTCTGTAGGTGATAATTTGTTCCAAATCCGGTACGAAATCCCGCTTGCTCTATTGGCTGGTAGAAAAGTTTTTTCTTAAGACGATTCGTTACTATTCTTGTAAGGCCGATGCCACATTATGCGTTTTGACCGGATGCGTTTCCGCCTCATCCGGTGAAAACGCATAGTGTGACAGATCGGTCCGGTTACGTTGGAAACGGATGCGTTTTGAGTCATCGGTACGCGCTTACAAACTCCACCAGACTAAACGCATAGTGTGACAGGTCGGTCCGGTTGCGTTGGAAACGGATGCGTTTTCACCGCATCCGGTCAAAACGCATAATGTGGCATCGGCCTAAGAAGTTTGTATAGGTGACTAAGAAGGCTTATAGGTCCATACCTTACCAAGTCTATTTTTATTATGTATGTCTATGGTGTTAAGACGCCGACGAGTAGGTACTCTCTACTTAATGATATCACATAAGAAAAAAATACTTTTTTTATTATTTACCTATAATACCTTCATTTCAGTTTTTATACAGGGTGTAACAAAAATACAGGTCATAAATTGAACCACATATTCTGGGACCAAAATAGATCGATTGAACCTAACTGACCTTAGTATAAATGTGCACATAAAAAAAGTTACAGCCCTTTGAACTTACATAACGAAAATCGATTTTTTCCAATATGTCGAAAACTATTAGAGGTTTTTTATTAAAAATTGACATGTAGAATTCTTATGGCAGGAATATTTTACAAAAAAATTATAGTGAAATTTGTGCACCCCATAAGAAATTTATGGGGGTTTTGTTCCCTTAAACCGCCCCAAACTTTTGTGTACGTTCCAATTAAATTATCATTGTGGTACCGTTAGTTAAACACAATGTTTTTAAAACTTTTTTGCCTCTTAGTACTTTTTCGATAAGCCAGTTTTTATCGAGATATTTTGAATATTTATCAAATCCACCACATATGTGTATATTATGGTTTAGTTTAGTGCGATTAAAGACACCTGGTAATTATGAAAATTTATTATTTATAATTTGCATTTTTAGGTATATTTTGAAGTATATTAAAAAAGAATCTCGATAAATATGGTTTATAGAAAAAATACTAAGAGACAAAAAAGTTTTAAGAACAATGGTACCACAATAAGTTTAATTGGGAACGTACACAAACATTTGGGGGGTTTAAAGGAACAAAACCCCCATAAAATTTTTATGTAAACATTTAAAAAAGAAGCCGCATCTCGATAAAAACTGGCTTATGGAAAAAAATGCTAAGAGGCAAAAAAGTTTTAGAAACATTGTGTTTAACTAACGGTACCACAAAATTTAATTGGAACGTACACAAAAGTTTGGGGGAGGGGGGTTTAAGGGAACCAAACCCTCATAAAATTTTTATGGGGTGCACAAATTTCATTATAACTTAATTCACTATAAATATAAATTCACTATATATTTCACTATAACTTTTAATTTTGTAACTTCAAAGGGCTGTAACTTTTTTATGTAGGTACACATTTGTAC